>NC_089850.1:53689047-55049047 GCF_036373705.1 Amia ocellicauda
CCGTCACCACCAGACTCCATCTACCACAGCCCTAAGCCTCACTTCTACGAAGGATACGCAGACAGCCTCGCTGATCCTCCGGCCAACCTCAGCAACCACTATTCCTACAGGCAGAAGCAGGACTGGAATGGGCTCACCTTCTTCCACTTCCAGCTACAGAGGGAAGAGAACCTCATAAGGGGCATCTCAGATCAAGAGCTGCTGGCAGTGGACAAAAAGGGGAGAACGTGAGTTGGTCTTTTTTAATATGTTGTCTTAGGATGGAAACATCAGCATTTAAGCTATTATTCTACTACTACCTCCATTGAAATAATATCAATACCAACAATAACATAATATCAATAAGAACCATAAAACAATAAGTGATTATGTTCTTGTTAGAGGTACTACTCTGATTGCAATAACAGTGCTATCTGCAGTGTCTGTGCTTGAAAAATAAATGTTGACATTGTATTAAAGCTAGAGGTGAGGTGAGGTCTGAGCCTTGCCCACATCCTGCATGAATCTTCCAGTGAATTCCCTTTTACAGGCTTATCACCAAGTAACTTGTTCTGGGTGTGTTTTTACACACACAATTGCGAAAGATGAAACTGCAGATGGTTACAGTGTTACTCTTCCTTAGAACTCCACCTGGGTGATTGCCATGACTAATGCAAACATCTTGGCAGAATGTTAGTACAACGCATATATGCTAAAACAAATGACCCCAAAAGGTTTATAACAATAATAAAATGTCACATGATACAAGTGTCCTGAAGTACAGAATGAGAAATCAGAAACTCATTATTCTTATTTGCCATTGTGCATGGAAACAAGTCAATGGATGTCAATTGTCAAGTTTTAAATAGTGTGCTATTTCTCCTAAAGTTTTTAGAATTTGTTCTGTGTTTCTTCCCTAGAATGCTTCATAATGTGGTGTGTCAGGGGAAAAGAGCCCCGGTCTATGCAATTGCTAAGAGGATGGCTGCTTTGAACAGAATCAATGCCAAAGATACAGAGGGAAAGGTAATTTGTTTGGGTGTCACTTACAAAAAATCTCACAGACATATTGCAAAATGCAAGACATTCGGAACATTGCTGCTGCATTTTGAGCAGATAATTGTTTACATAGTTCAGGTGTCATTGTAATTGCTCACTGTTTGTTTAATGGGCAGACGGCCCTGCATCTGGCTGCAGAGAAGAACCAGCATCTAATGGTGGCTGATCTAATCTCCCTCGGGGCCAATGTGAACTCAAGAGACAAGTTTGGAAAGACCTCGCTGCATCTTTGCGCAGAAAATGGATACATCAGAGTACTGGAGGTAAACACAGACATCTGCTTAAGAAAACACGAGATATCATGTGAAAAGAAGTTTAGTTTTAGACACTGTAGTTGTTTTTTCAAATTATTGACCATGAGCACCAAGTAAACATTTAACTGCTACAAGTTGTTGAAAGACAATTTAATCAAAATAGAATTTTGTAATCTTTAAATGCCATGGTCATGACTGACTGACTACCACCTTAGACAAAGTGAGTGAACCAAATACCATAAAACTTACAATACTTGATGCGTCTCAAATAGCAGCTCACCATAGTTCACCTATAGTTCACTATACATTGAATGTGATTTGTTTTAATTTTTGGAAAGCAAATAATAAATAAATAAAAAAGCCTAGCCTATTAGTACTTCTACAATGTTTCCAGGCCCTTCATACCCTGCAT
This sequence comes from Amia ocellicauda, assembly GCF_036373705.1. NCBI lineage: Eukaryota > Metazoa > Chordata > Actinopteri > Amiiformes > Amiidae > Amia > Amia ocellicauda. The sequence continues at coordinate 53,690,752 of NC_089850.1, forward strand.
AAGTCCACGATGTCTTTTCATTTATAAATGTTTAATACAAACGCTGGTCTCCAATTGACGCCAGGGCTTCTTGCAGTTATTTGTAATAAACGCTGGGGGTGATTAATTGAAGCAATGTTGGAACAAGGTGTTTGTTTAGTCCATATAATTGTTTCTTTTCAGATGCTGAAAACATCTATAAGTGATGGAATGAGTTTGGAAGTTGAAGCTACAGACAACAATGGTACGCCATATTTTGTTCACAATGTTGAGCTCTCGGGAAAGGTTTTTATTTTTATTATGTTTAATCACTCTGGAAATTAAATTTACTTCCTTCAGATTAATTGGTAAATCTAGTGAAAATGTATGCCTTCAATGACCCACCCCTCTCTTCTCTTGGTCAGGGCTGACTCCGTTTCAGTGTGCAGTGATTGCAGCGAACATGGCAGTGAAAGAATTACAGAACAGCAAGACCCACAGTGAGATGAAGTTTCAAAGTCTGCGAAAGGAACAGCTCTTTGAAACGCTGGAATATCTGCTGCAAATCGGAGGGAATCTGTACACAACTGTAAGTACAATGCAACTTCAAAGTTGTCTAAATGGTTATCTCATGGTTATGCCAAAATGTAGACAATGTACGTTCAGTAAACAAAAAATAAATATAGGTGTTACATAGGCATAAATCTACGCATCTCCATGCCTCTTCATATAGTACATTTGTATATTGTTCTTTTGCTTCTGTTTTCATGTCTGCTTGTGCATTTTACAGATTTTTATGTATATTTGATTAATTTATTCTACTTTATGCATAGCCTTATTTAAAAAAATAAACATTAAAATCTGTCCTTACATTGTTTTCTTACTACATGTCTTTAATTTATTATTTCATGGGGTGGTGGAGGATTCTGGTAGGAAGACCGGGTAGGGGCATGGTGATGCTACTATGGATTAAATATTGTAAATATTAAGCCTCATTTGTAATAATTACAATATGTTATCACCAAGAACCCTGTTTTGAAGTGGTGTGCGTGTGTGTGATATAATATTTTATTTTATAAAATATTATATGTATATGTTGTCTAAACATTCTAAAACCAATTAAGTCTCAGAGAAAAGTGGGGTATTACTTGACCCACTGGAGGGGGAGGGGGTGTAAGGCTATTGAAATATTTATTAATATTCATATCCATTATTTTTTTCCAACCAGTGTTGGCGGTCCAAATAACAGTTTGTTATTAGATCAATAATAGAACAAATTTCAAAGTTTGTGTTTTACTTTCTCAGGAGCAGCTCTCTGGCCATTCAGCTGTACATATTGCCGATATGGAGAACAATCCGGAGCTTGTCCACCTTCTCCAGAGACACAACTGTAAACTTGGGAACATTGACGATGAGGTAATCTTTTTACATGTTGAATGTGCGTAAACATGGGTAAAGATAATACTATTCATTTTATTCTTATTATCTTGCATATTTCAGATACAAAATTCACTGGCTGTTAACTTTGCCCTTCTGTGAGAATAGTTTTGCTAGCTGTTAAAAAAAAAACTCATGCAGACTGTCTACTGAACGCGTTGCTCAGTGTCCATTGTGGTTTACATTGCAGGATTATGCCTCTCAAACAATGCTGGATGTCATGTGTAATATGGGCAGTCTGTACGAAAACCGCGAGGTGTCAGACCTGCTTCACTGTACACTGCTCAACCGGACCTGATTGGCACAGAGAGGTGAGCTCAGCTCATTTATTTCTGCCTAATCAGTAATGCATTGATTTTAGGATCATATTTATAAAACAGTTACTATTGCACTAACGCTTCTTTCTACTAATGAGGAAGAGGGAAAATAACATGACTCACAGGGCTCATTTATGTTATCACTAAAACCATTTAATGCTTTAAAACAAAGTTGGTAACTTATGATGAAATTATTGAAAGATACGTTTTTTTTATTTTTTATTATTTAAGTTGAAAATCATTTATCGCAATCAATGATACAGGAATGGTAAAGTTGCCAATTTCTGTTTCTTGCATTTGTGTAGGCACTACTTATTTTGTGCTAAAGCTATGGCTTTTGTATTCATTACAAAATTTAAACCGACTCAATGACCTTTCTCATTTAATCAAAAATGTCTTGGCACTTGCATCATACAGGGGCTATCAAAATTTGATCTACACATTACTGCAGTCTCAATTGTCTTCTATTTTTCAGAAAAATTACTTATTTCAAAGCTGTTTGGCTGGGACATGCACAAGCACAACATACGTGTCACAGACTTGTGAGAAACTGGAACTAAAAAGTATGTTTTTATCTTTCTCTTTCAGGGAAAACCATCATCTCAGTTTTCTCTTTCTAGTGGCTGTTTTGTGGTTAAAACCTGTAAGCCTGCCGAAGTGGCAGTCTTGTGAACTGACAGTAAATGTCTTTGAATTGTAAAAGCCTGAACTAATCCTGGGAATAAAGTTTTGTTAATATAGATTGATATATCTATCTACGTCTATTTTAAATAATAGTAGTAATGTAGAAGTGCTACAAGACTTTACATATAATTATTTACTTTGTTTCCATGTTACAAAGTTATAGCAATTTATCAGTTCAAAAGTAAAGAAAATGCATGGTATGCATTGTTAGTATAAAACTGTATTTTCTCTGGATTCCTATTTGGGTTTAATTGCTATAATCTGATACTTGACAAAAAAAAATGCATGCAGCTGAAATTAATATTTCAGTTCTTGTGTGTTCCCAGAATGGTTCAGGCTTCCTGTAATGCAACCAGAGTTTTATAAAGGGCTAAAAAGTAGGAGAGTTTGAATAGCCTCCAACGTATGCTGAATTGTTATAAGCCAATGGTTGCAAATAAGCTGGTTTCTATGAAACTTCCAATGTTTGCTACATCAAGGTAGCAGTCTGTAAATACTTGTCTTATAGAGAAATTTAACACAATTCAAATGTAATTCAAATTAAACCTGATCCAGTTTTAGTGCTCCTCTCTTTCCTGTCTAATGACGGAGCGTCAAGCTCTGAGAGCTGATACGTGTATTGATCATTCATTTAAGTAGAATATATAGATTTTTTTTTTTTTTTAGACCGTCTTGATATTTTAGGATCATAATTGCTATAAGCAATGGTGATGACTCAAGCTGTCTGTGTAAAAAGTAGTGACTTTTTTAATTCTTCCTCAACACCTGCTTCACATTTTCTGTAAATGCGTTCTCAAATGTCAGATAACAACACTATTTATACAGCACTAAAACAAGTATGAAATATATTAAAATTGTCTATATACGTGCAAATATATATACATATAAAATGTAATATCTTCATTTATAATGCATATACAATATAGTAACCACCTTGTGTGCCTTGACAAATCCTTTTTTTCCTTACTTTGTCAATTTGTGGTCCATCTACTAAACAGATTGCATCTCTGGTATGTAGGACTGTGCTAGGTGCTTAAAATAATAAAAATGCATGAAAAGTATAAAAACTAATTTTACATTGTAATAGGCAAAACTGAGCTTTGTTTAAAACGGTTATTTATTCAAAACTCTGACCACAGAAGCAGGAATATATTTGTAGGTGAACATTTATGTTCTGTGGAGTAGCTAATATCCCAGTGTAGGGACAATATATTCTTAAAAATAGTGTTTACACCAAGGCAGACTCGCTTGTGAAAGGCCTTCGGGGGGAGAGCAAAACTGCGCTTCCAACCACAAACCATGAGCTACGTGTTAAATTGACCCCCACCTCCAGGGTTCCATCTTTCAACTTCAGTTAGACCACTCTGAAAAAACACTGCGACTAATACTACCATACAGAGCAGACTTTCAGGAAAATATCACCAGTGAAAAGAAAGACCTCTTGTAAGCCAAAAAATCTTTAAGATATAGGAGGTGTTTATGAAATGTTTATGAAATGTTTTCAACTTTTGAAATGATTGGCCTGTCTTCCACAATGCTGTTTCAACCGGAAATCATAGAAGTAAATGTACTTTAATATGAGTGATAATCCCAAACGGTATTATGTACTTTCACCTCACCCAAGGTGACAAGGTTATAGTGAAGACTTAATAAGCCAATCTTGCTTTTAAAACACTTTATAAAGCAGAGGGAGGTTTCAGATATTTTTTAGTACACAAGTGTTCACTTGAGTCAATACTTCCCTCTATCCCTCTGTAGTGGCATCACAAGCTGGAGAAATATGATCTGCTGTTTTGAGAAAACCATTTAAAATCGTATTTCCAATACATGATTCAGGCAGATTTAGTATGCAAAAAGAGAATAATTTCCCATTGACTAGGATGAGTTTTGTAAAAGCTGTGAAATAGCTGGTTCTTTTAATGTTAACAAATATTCTTAAAATGGTGAATGTGACTATAATGTTTGAGGTTTTTGTATAGAAGAGGACTTTTTATAGGGCGGGAAAAATACACTGTATACATTTGTCTTGAAACTATAAAGATGCAACCGCTTGTGTATACACCTCTGTAATCCCAAGCAGGGTGCAATGTGGTTTATGTATCCATAGTCAGTGTAGGTGACAAGACTTCCTTTACCATGTTTATTGTATTGTAAAATTGTATTGCATGCAATGATTTGGTGGTTTGACAAGGTTCTTTGATACTTTATATGGGAATAATTAAAGTCATTAAAAAAACACATGCAGTGTCTGAGTGTTAAAACAACAGTGGTCAAGTAGCAGGTCACATAATGGAGAAGCATGGCTTTTTTTTTATGAGATCAAGTTTAGTTCATTAAGCAGTCATGTTGCGTAGTACACATTCCATATTGCAAAGCTCAGGACTGCAGTAGTTAAAAACGGTAAGAACGATGAACTTTTGTCCTTGTCTGCTTGAAAGTAAATATTCTGAGAATGTTTTAAATAACTAGTCACTTCATATGAATAAAGCACATTTACAAATGTATCAAGTAATTTCAGAGGCCTTTGAGGTTTCCTTACAATTTCTGCACTTCTTGGAATTAACTGGGTTACACATTTGCTTCACCGTGACTTCACTTCACTCCCCCACACTTTACTGTAGGTGTTTGAAAGGTTGGGGCTCGCCACATACCCCAGCATGAGTCAGGTTGAATCTTTATTTGTAGTCATGGAATTAAAGTGGAAAGAGCAGCATTGGACATGAAGGAGTGGACCATTTATGTTCATGGTGGACATGGAAGGGAGGCCAAGGTTTTCAATTTGCCAGCATATAAGATGTCCCACGATGATATATTGGTTTAATTGCTGAGTTATCACTGGTTCGCACAGTGCCATGCTCATAGACAGAGGAGGCCCAACCACCTACACAGCACCAGGTACATACCACAGCTGTCTGTCATTCTTTCAAATGCCATGAATCATTCACTCCTTCCTCTGCTTCTCCTTCTGACACATGCAGCTTTTTACCTATAGCTTTCACATGTCACCAGCTTCCTGTTAAAAATTCCTCCTATTATCTGTCTGACACCTACATTCCCAGTAGATGGATGCATTAATAGCATTAAATGGAAAATCACCTTGTTCCTCTATCAGCGCTGGCTAAGTAAAACACCAACACCTCCCTGCTCCGAAACTCTGCCTACCTGTGTGGTTAATGGACGGGATTGTGTACATGTGCAAGCCAAGGTGCCAAAACAAAATACCCACTTCTGAGCAACATAAATAATGCAAAACAAACCTCTTTTCATCTGTTAAGTGAAGGACACCACTACAGCTGCTTTACCGTTTTATTCTAACATTAACGTTAAACATTAACTTTGCTTTATTACTGCCTGTGTTCCTGGGATTTTCAGAGTAATTAAAGGCTATTTTGTTGTAGGTGCCGCAGATAAACGGCAGCCCAGGTCAAGAGTTTGCTGTGTGCTGGTATCAGCCTTACCTACCTTGGAAATTTGATTGTAAGATGTTGATGACTATGCACTTCGTATGCCTGTTTCATGTCATTTTGTGTATTTTGTTGTTTTAGCTCACAGCTTGTATGCCACAGAAACTGTATAGTTTTTCTTGTATATGTTGGAGAAGATACACCAGGAGCTTGTGTCAAGGTGGCACTCTGGTTAATATAATCATAACTCAACTGAAACACCTTCACTCTCATCTTGTGGATTTCTTTTCTGTCCTCTAAAATTCTTGGCAGTTGCAGCAAACATAACAGTAATAATACATCAGCTAATAAGAATTATTATTTAAAAAGCATGACTTCTTTTGAATATTCTGAGTACTTTATCCAATTTTATAGTTAATTCTGAATGGTAACAGGGTGCAATGAGGCCAGAAACATGTGCAAAACACTCCAGTGCTGATGGTATTTGACAGCCAAATTTGTGTGTATAGTGTACAAACAGTGCAGTGTGGAAACGGACACCTTGTGTCATATATTGTTTCTCTAACTCAATTTGATACCTTTTTGTTTCTTTAGCCTTTTCTTTGTTGTTGTCGGTGTTAGATCAAGAGCCAGTGATTTCCTACTGCAGTTCAGGTTTATTTGTCGCACTTATAGTATAAGAGTAGAGAGGTAAGGAAATTACATTAATTTGAATTTAAATAGTCCATAGTGGAAAACTGGAAATTGGATCTTTATTGTCCCATGAGATCCAGATATGCAGGTTAAAACTGTATGGGAAACTTATAGATCACTGTATAACACTCTGCAGAACAAAATAATATAAAACAATCACAGATAAATATCAAGCAAAAAAGGGCTAAAAAAAATATGCCAGTGGCAATTAAAAGTTATACATTAATCTAGATTTGATTACATATAATACTTACAATTTACTTGGCATGCTGCATGGATTAACATAAATGTTTAGGCAGTGCTAATTACAGTCAAATTTGACAATCTGAATCCACCTTAATGCAAGAGCTAACATTCATATCTGTGTGTTTTCTTTCAAACTGCTGTACTGCGATGTAGGTGAATATTTGCATTAATATAAGTGACAAGATGAGCAGATCAACTATGACTTTGGTGTGCATTTGTCTGTATACTGATCGTCACACTAGTATTTTTAAATAATATTACCCTACATTAAACTCACTAATTTTGTCTTATTTTAGTGAGTTAAAAAGCTGTAGAAAGCTTACCTAATAAATAAAATAATAACATAACTAAAATAATAACATAAGCCTCACAAACATTGCTGGATGTTAAGAATGATAGGATGTGAATACAAGTTCAAAACCCTTTTGCAACTGCATGTGTATAATTATAAGATTGTTTTAGTTTTAAACAAAATAAATAAATAAATGGATGATAATAACTTAACAGTTGCTAGGTGATCTGAAGAAAAAGAATAACAAAATGTGCTGTAATGGAGCAATAAACAGATGGTAAGTAACCTCAAGAAAGACATGCAATGGAAAGAAACATATATATATATATATATATATATATATATATATATATATATATAATGTTATGAGGCACAAGCAAACTTATCTGTCCTAGCATGCCCTTTCCACCTGAAACATTCAGGGGCTAGTCTGTAAAAATGCTTTTATTCTTTTGTTTCGTTTTGTTTTTTTAATGACAGATAATTTTTAATGTTAAAAGTAACCGCAAAAGTGCATTTGATGTTTCAATCAAACATTTATATACACAGGGCATGTATGCTTTATTACCTCTGCTATACTATGCAGCTAGAATTTTCTCTGCTTTTTCTGACTCCTACCTAGGGGTACCCCTTCTGTGACTCCATATACACCCCGTATTATAAAACTGTTGTCAGTTAAATAAGACATACTGGGCTCTCCATTTTCACTGCCACTGGAAGTAATAGCAACTCGAATAGGAAAGTGTTGCCCTCCAATTAGCCTAATTGAACTAAATCCTAGACTAAAGAAAAACTTGTACCAATCCAGCCATTTAAAATTATAATTTGTAAAGCTTTTTCTTTTGAAAAAGGATTCCTCTTCCTGTCTATTGCTAATGGGTCATGAGGTGTCTCGGTTTTTCCCTTAATATCGTCTATAATCAGATTATGCTTACAAATCACCCTCAATGATGGACCATTTCAGCATTAGCTATATTGATATTAGCTTTCCCAGAAAGCAAAGGTAAACTAACTCAATGAATAAAAAGAAAAAAGGAGTCTGGGCATGTGAAGGGAAGGGCAGCAAGAAGCGTTAGGCTTATACCTTGAAAAGGGTGTTTCACCCGCATATCCTCTTTGGTATGATAATCTAATTGCAATGGAGGGAGGGATGCCAAGAACAGGAAATGTTGTTGAAGGTTTACCTAAACAGTATTTTTATTGTGTGCCTCTGACGTAAAATCAGACACATTACAGGAGACATCTGAAATTAGGTAGATATTGGGATGATATCATCTATCTAGAAGTATTTGCAAATACATCTGTTTCTTTTCAAAGGAATGCATACACTTTCCAACAGTATTGCTTAACAGGACAAACAGATATGGGTTCATTATAGTTTTGTGGGTAAAGGATGTAAAACCCTAAAGGCATCCTTTAACGAGCAACAGGAGCACCTGTGACCTTTTCTGACTGTTGCATTTGCTCCCACTGCCTCTTTCTAGGAAACGCTTTCATTAATATGTTCACGTGAGTCTTAAAGTTCATGTCACTGTATGATATTAACACATTGGCCTTTGAGACATATTTAAAAGGTCATCTTCAAGCTTTTGAGTGAATCAGCTAACCACAATCCAACACAACAGAGCTGATGGTAATTAAATCAAGAATATGCACACCCCTCAAACTTTCTTGGATTGTTAATGTTGAAAATAGCTAGGAATAGCTTCAGGATTAATATTTAATAATTCAGACTACGATTTGTACACTGGGAAAAGAACAACTCTGGCTCCCTGACTTTTGGTATGAAGAATAACCAGGAGAGAAAAAAAAAAGAAAAAAAAAAAAATATATATATATATATATAAATAAGAAACATATCAAATATTTGAGATCTGAAAAAGAATATATAAACAAATTGGGGAAAAAACAAATATCTTTCTCCAGCTTGGTTTCAGTCTCACGGAAAACCAAAAACATGATTAAGCATTACACTGACAATTGACAATTCAAGTCATGCTGGCACAGGTGGATTGCCATTTTATTTGATGGTTATGCACTAAAGATAAACATGTGAACTGATAAAAATCTGCACAATTGGCTTTCAAAAGCATGGCTCTCATCTCAAGCTCTAAATAATACTGTTCTGAAGTTTAGTCATCTTGGCAATCTGCAAATATTGTTTCCAGTCTAGTCTATCATATCAGTTCTAGTCTCATGCTGGCAGCTGTGGAATATTACATTGACTAACACATGGACTTTGTGGATATGAAGGAATATCAAATTGAATTGAATTACATAGATATGGGGCTATTGTCCCTTCAATTTAATCTTGAAAAGTGGATGATGCTTTTGTGTAATCTTTGACTACACAAATATGCATGCTCAAAAACAAGAAGGACACAAGAGAAGAAAGTTGTGGGTTACTAAACATGAAAACATGATGAAGCTCATGATGATGATCCAAGATTGTCTGCAAAAAAATGAAAACACAGACTGCAACAAAGATAATGAAAGCAAACTCTTAGCTCTTTCATAATTTAAGAATTAAAAATAAGTGGACTCTATATCGTATGTCCTATATTTCAGGATTAAGCCAATTTACACACCCTGACACACCCACACATCAATACCCTGGTTTTTCAGCCCTAACCTGTAGCTGTCATGCCAAGTAGGTTCATGCTTTCAGATATAAGAAGCATATTAGTGGAAATCTAAGCCAAAGAGGATTGAACATTAGCAGGGATTTATAGTAAAGGTTTCAGATAAGCAGATTCAGAAAGTACAATGGTTTCCCTAGAATGTGTTTATCTCTCCATTTTCATTTGTTTCTCTGCGTTTGACATCTTCCACATGTCTTGTATCAAAGTACAAATACAACTTACTTATGCCTTTTGTCACATCTCTCCTGCTGTAGGTGGGACAATCATGATTCATGAACCAAAACCACTTTTAGAAGCCATTTCTTCAATTAGTCATCATAATTAACAGAAGGACAAACAGAATAAATCAATAACTATTTTCAGATGTAAACTGTAAGATATGCGACATATTCAGTATGTGTAATTCAGCTATTGCGTAGTATAGCACTAAATACATGTGGAGTGGCAAACCTGTCCAAATATTTTGTTGTTAAGAGGAAAGGAAACTCAAATTAAAGCAAAGAAGAATCTCAACAAATACAATTGAGAAAAAAATGTGTATCGGTGAGTATCACACTATTATAATTAATCATTCTTTTCTGTTTTGTAAACACCTGATTGGTAGGTAGGCAGTGTAAAAATAAATAAATAAATAAATAAAAAAGCTGAATATACTATTGGTATTATATAATTTATATTTTGTTCAGTTTTACACCTTCCCTAAGCCTGAACTCAGGTCTTTCAAGATACCCTTATGACAGACAATCATAAACCTTGTCTGAAATGCTCCTGTGCAATTCTCATATTGCTGATAAACTTTCTGTTAAGTCTTTCCCTGTTTAAGCACTTTTCTATTTTTTAAAGACGATAAGGTTTTAGATCACTGAAGGATTTACGACAAATTCCACAAGCTATTTTGTGGATGACTATGGTTTTCAATGTAGCTTTGGTAATTCTATCCATCAAGGCCTGGACACTTATGTCCCCCAGGCTTAGAAAGCATGCATTAACTTGAACAGAGAATACAACCTGATTTGAAGGGTTTCTCTCTGTCAAGAATCTTTGAAAGCATTTGCTGTAAGGTAGCCTTAAAACACTAAAATGTATTTTAAGATTTCAAACTTTCATGTAAAAGTCTGCTTACATCTAACTGCAGTGCGTCTGTAGGTTTGTTTTGCAGTTTTATTTCACTCGTTCTCCCTTTAAAAATGGTCTACTCTGCTATCAACAGAAGTGTTCTAACTGAACAGGTCAAGTGTGTTAGCTGGCACAATACCAAACCACACCTTTCCAGAGAACAGGTTTCTCAGAGTTGCTATGAAGATTAATGTTGACAGAACCAAAGACAAGATTATTTACTTTTCTGGAAGGGCAATCAAATATATAAGGGAAGTGACCCAAGTACGCCCACGCACCATATAAGTCCACTTGCTCTTTTATTTTGAAATACAAAAAATAAATATTAGAAGGAGGATCTGAATCACAGCAAATGCACAAAGTTGTTACTGTCATGTTACTTTTTATTTGGAGTCAATCACATTTTTTGTTCTTGAGTTATGTATGACTTTGAGCTGCCACTGTGCAGCAGCATTTTTAGTCACCCCAAAAATTTGCTTTATGAGGGGCCCTCCCAAGAATCAATTTTTCTTGACCAAACTTGGTGAGTGTTGATAAGAATTGTAAAATTAAAAGGTTAATAAATCAAAATCTACTTGAAAAAATGAGAAAAACTGTTGACCAAAGGAATTTCAAACATTTTAGATGCTTCTATCATATTTAATATTCTATCAATTATTATAATCTACAAATGTAATTGTTTTTGTCATATGGGCTTAAAAGGAACAGCGCCCTTGAAAAGCCTAGTAGCACATGGCTTGAAAGCAGAATAATTATTTAATTTGTTCTACCAACAATATTTGTTGGAATAGAATTCTTAGAGTATTTTGAGAAGCTGTTTTTGCCAAAGATCTCTGACATGGGACTGCCAAGAGTTTACATTTTTGACAGTCATGCTTCAGATATTTCCCTGGCACTTGCGACCAAGGCCTGAGAAAATGGGGTTGTGCTTCTCCGGCTCCCATCTCACCTCACCCACATCCTCCAGCCACTGGACAAGACAGTGTTTGGTGAAGTCAAAAGTAGGGATGCCCCGATATGAAAATTCTGGGCCGATATCCAATATTCATATAATAATATCAGCCGATACTGATACCAATATTGTGTTATTATTTATTGACCTATTGAATGAGAGCAGGTCGGGGGGAACTGCATTGCAGTTCATGTGCGTCATTCATATTTTGTTAAAGCTACAAGAGTTGAACAAACTGAATGCTTAGTTAGACACAATAAAAGCAATACCATCAGACAGAAATTTCGGCCATTTTAATAGCCAATATAGTCATTTTTTGCCATTTCAGCCCGATACTGATCGGTGGTCAATCAATCAGTGCATCCCTAGTCAAAAGGTAATGGAGGAAAGAACTAATGCTGCCATTCCCATGCTAGCAGGGACAAAATTTGAAAGAAGGAATTCCCTGCGAAACTAGTTGTGATTTCCACGGCTCTCAAGCCAGAGAACATCATCAGTGGCTTTGAGAGCACTGAAATATTTCCTGTGAGCCAGAGAAGTATCCACAAATCATGCTCCTTTTTCTGAAGCACCTGTGCAGACTTCCACAGCCCCATCAGCCCCGGCCCCAACCCCAACAACCAGCACACCAGCAGAGCAAACTGCCTCTACAAGTGCAACAATTCCATGTGATGGAAATTAGTCTCAGATAATATAAAAATACATTTTTAATTGGTTAGGTTGGTTATTTGAGGTCTGAATTAAATAATTAAATAAAATGCTTAATCAATACAATTTGAAGAATCTACTGTTAAAACCCTTGTGGGCTTAAAGGGAACATATGTACCCTATAAGCTCATTCCAGACTTTTGACTTTTGCAATTAAATAAGTTAATTTAATTTAGTAAATTTATTAAAAAATCTACCACAAGTGTTTAGATGAGAGATGAATATTTGATTTAATACCCACTTTATTGGAAAGCAATTCACATATCTATAAGAAAACATGTACAACTTAGATTTTGGTGGGCGTAATTGGGTCACTTGTCAGACCATTGCCAAGGTAAAACAGTCAAGTATTGACAATTCGAAATCCATCAAGTGTTCAGATATTATATACGTAACATATTCTTCGAAATAGGTTTTTTTTATTGAATTGCTAAAGTCTGCATAATGGTATGCTCGCACTTTGTGTATTTCCAAGAATGAACAACTGAGTCATTAAGGTTTAATCTTTGCCTTGTGATGAAAGACAGCTCTTCAAGATTTCCCAGTCCTTCCAGGGACTGTCAGCATGCATCAGTGAATCCGACCACAACCATTCTTCTCTAACTTTGAAAAACTTTGAGTGCCTCAGCACTTATATGCCTTAGCTTGCCATTTTTCCATCTGATGTTACAAATCCATCACTCAATGCTAGCCAAAATATTTAGTTTAGAAGAAAAAAAGAGAGTGAAAAAAAACATTTGCAGCAAGTATGAGCAAGGTCATGTCACTACCAAAACAGATTCTATTTTCCTCCCATCCAAGCACCGCCCTCCATTCCCTTGTGTGCTTCTACTTAGTCTGGAATTGAGGAAGGGTTTAATAACCCATAGACATATTCCGAGGTAACATACAATTAACAACATATAAACATAATCAAAACGGGTTAAAACATCCCTACAAAATAAATACATTTAGCCACAATATAGAGCAAGCAAACTTCAATAGGAACCTGCATGTTAATTCGAATACTAGGCCTATTGCTTTCACAGCCTTTAGCATTAAAGACGTGTTCCCTTTCCACAGTTTAGTCTACAGTCCAAATGTCAGGTCAGCAATGAAAGGCTAAAATAATTCAGTCTGATCAGGAACCAACATTTAAAGGTTTTTAATATAGGGGTCTCAAACTACTATTTAATGTGCATTTCTCTCATTTGATTTTAATCATTATAATCTCGATTATAATCACATTATTTCATCCCTACTGCCTCCTCTCACCTGCACTGCTCACAGGTTGTTTGTGTGTCTGTTTTTATGTATATAAACATACATGCATTGCTTGTATTTTATCATTTTTTTAATAACCTCAATAAAGATAAATACTATCCAGCTGGCTGCTCTCTCCCACAACAACCCCATTCCTTGAATTGTATGCTTCAGTACAACTGGAAGGTAAATCCCCTGCAATGTGATTGAAAGACGGGAATCTTTAGCTGGAAAACTCAATGTCTGAGGTAGACCGTACATGTGAAAACAGGTCCGTAAAAAAAAAAAAAATGTGATTTATAATTTGTTAAGCATACATTTTACCCTTACCACTCTCAAAGGATTCCAATCCTATTTGTAAGCAACATTCCATGGTATAAACTAAAGCATTAATATATTTCACCTTCTTCAATTTAAAAGCCTGCGAAACAATACCTGGAGCTGGTATTGCCCATTTCCACTGACAAAAACAGTCAAAAGGACAAAGGGTAAGATTATTAAAAAATCAGCACAGTCTACTGTGAATCTACTGTGCAAATTCCAGAAAAGCCAGACACACCTGTCTCACAGTAAAAAATGTGGCCAGGCCTCTACAAATGTTTCAATGCCATCATAAAATACATCCTGATACACCCACCTGCACAAGGACAAGGCTTATTTATACCATCTTTGAGAGAGAGCGGTGAGTTAAAAGCATCAACAATTCTTGGATATTCAGAATCCAAAATGTTCAAATCAACTGATGAACTGTGAAACTCTATCATATTATATTAACTCTACTCTTACTCAGTGCAGGCCTCGCCTATATAATTTGGGAAAATACAAAATTTACAGAAGATGCCAAGTTATAATATCAGTGTCATCTGCCATATTATGACATAATATGACACGAAGGGTTCATCATGTTTGTTTTAACTGAACATCTGAGGTCTTTTACACAATGGGCCCTTGATTTGTACTTAAAGTCGTGAATAATATATAGGTAACATACAATATACAATTAACAGGTTATGCACAATCTACAGTTAAGTACTTAACAACTTTCAAACAATAGGTTGAAAATATCTTAAGATGTTGACTAGGGATGGGCAGTATACAATTTCCAAGGTATGATAACCGTTGGGGGGAAAAAACGTATACATTATGCAAATTAAGTCTCTATAGTATAAATCTAATATACTTAGAGAATAAATAAATATGTTCAACTTCACTCTACTGTCACATTAAAATATGAAACTTGCTATACTTTTACAGCTTTAAAGCCAGGGAGTGCCCCCTTTTTACTCTATTAACACATTCTGACTTTGCTTGAAAAAATCTTTTGCTGCAGGCCTTGTCTTTTTTTTATTTTTTATTAAGCAGACATTTTTTTAATACATCGGATTAATGTTACGTTGCATATAAATCTAACGTATAGAAAAGGTGTATTAATCAGTAAAGTGCGGGTTATTTGCAACGAACCCGAATTTTGAACTACTGTCATATTGCTTTAAAAACGAATCAGTTAATTAAAATATATATACACAAAAGACAATTCTATGGCAAGCCAAATTATCATTTACAGATATCTGTAATTCATTTAAAGATATCTTCAAATATTTAGAGATATCTCTAAATCATTTAAAGATATCTGCAAATCATTTAGAGATATCTTTAAATCATTTACAGATATCTCATTTAAAAGTACATTTAGAGATATCTTTAAATCATTTCAAGATATCTCTAAATGATTTGTAGATATCTCTAAATCATTTAAAGATATCTGCAAATCATTTAGAGGTATCTTCAAATGACTTCCTGTTCATTTAGAGATATCTGCAAATCATTTAGAGATATCTTCAAATCACTTCCTGTGGGTTATAATTATTGAAACGGGTTCGTAAATATATTTCATTATTAATAGGGATTCCATAAACCCAGAAACTCACGAAAATGTAAAAAATATATATATATAAATGTGCTGCCAATAAAACAATAAAACATACTACCAATAATAATAATAATAATAATAATAATAATAATAATAATAATAATAATAATAATAATAAACTCGGACCGGAATTTATTTCCGAATCTGCCGAACTTCTTGCCGCATCTTTTGCTTCATTTTAGATTCTCCCTCCCTCCGGATTTCACTTCCAGGTCTTTTTGGGAGGATTATCATTATGTTCTGTTAATGTTTAACAATTTTTCTCTATATTAAACATTAATCCGCCATGCCCTTATTGCTTAGTCCTTCTAGATTACCTTACTGTTTGACCACTACTTTTGGCTTAATAACAACTCTTTCCTCTGGGTGTTGACCTGTATTGTTATCCATATCCATATCCATATACATATAACCTACATATATAGAGAATTATACTAAGTCAATACCCAGGGTGAAAGAGTTGTTATTCAGACAGAAGTAATGGTCAATCAGTAGAAGGCAGTAGGCTCAGTCTGACAAGCAATTTCCCTTCAACAAAACACATCTGATGTTCATTTTGGAAGTGAAATGAAGGACATTTTATGTATTTCATTGAATTTCATGTCATTTTTGCAGACAGCAGATCAATGAAAATGATCATCAAACACCTCAGAAGTTATTCAAACATGGTTATTAATGACAATAAAGAATATATTAATTTATATAGATGACATAGATACATTATTGATATACAGGCCTATTACACAGATATAGAAAATAAATAGAATCCAGCTTGATATCCTTCATAATTTATTACGTTTTTTAGCAAAGAAAATACAAGCTGTGAGTCTTCAGGCATGGTTTACGGCAGTACCTGAAAGTGGATGGTTCGAAGCATGCTTGGTTTTTCCTGAGTACTTATAATTTTTATTGTTTTACTATTGTTATTATTTACATAGCCTTCATTGTCAATAACAAAAAGCAAATTTACTCAAGATGATGAGAAGCTGGAGACAGCTGGGAGTGTCATGCATGAAAGATAATGTGTCACAAGCCAAAGCACTGAGTATTATCTTTGGAAATCTTTATTTGACTACTATGTCCAGTGGACGAGGTGTTGAAAGATTTACAATCTGGTTGTCCTATTACAGTTACAGTTGCAGAAGGTTCAGTCTGTTGATTGTATGAGACTGTAAACATAGCATATTTATGTATCACTTTGATCACTAAAGACTATGTATGTTGGTTGGTAATTACTTTTTTGGGTAGGACAATATCTGCATTGCTTTTATGCTTTAATCAAATAATTGGTGTCACGCATAGCCTACATATACATATAAATATCCACATATATATTTTCTAAGTTGTCATTGTGGTTGTTGTTCTAATTAAATCCTAACAGAAAGCCATCAATCATATTTCATGTCAGTTGCTTTCTCTCTCTGTAAGTGATGAATGATGTTGCACAGGCACCCACATAAACACATTATATTCACAACAAAGGTATTCATCCAGATGCCTGCATTTTACCAGACACTCCGTTTCATTGGTTTGGTCACTGATTTGTATCGGTTTAACACAGGGGAATCACATTATTTTTTTAACGTGATCACATTTTGTACAGTGTTCTCAATCCCCGAAAACAACTGCAAAAAACGTTTGCAGACAAATGTATGGACAAACAGACAGTCAGCAGCTGTGTTTCAGAGCTCAATCAAACAGCCAGTAATAACTAGCTCTGGAATAACCTTCAGGGGAGTGTCCTTGTTTACATGTTTCTAAAAACCATTAAGATGTGCTAACATACAGTGAGGGAAAAAAGTATTTGATCCCCTGCTAATTTTGTATGTTTGCCCACTGACAAAGAAATGATCAGTCTATAATTTTAATGGTAGGTGTATTTTAACAGTGAGAGACAGAATAACAACAACAAAATCCAGAAAAACGCATTTCAAAAAAGTTTGATTTGCATTTTAATGAGGGAAATAAGTATTTGATCCCCTATCAATCAGCAAGATTTCTGGCTCCCAGGTGTCTTTTAAACAGGTAACGAGCTGAGATTAGGAGCTCTCTCTTAAAGGGACTGCTCCTAATCTCAGCTCGTTACCTGTATAAAAGACACCTGTCCACAGAAGCAATCAATCAATCAGATTCCAAACTCTCCACCATGGCCAAGACCAAAGAGCTGTCCAAGGATGTCAGGGACAAGATTGTAGACCTACACAAGGCTGGAATGGGCTACAAGACCATCGCCAAGCAGCTTGGTGAGAAGGTGACAACAGTTTGTGCGATTATTCGCAAATGGAAGAAACACAAAATAACTGTCAGTCTCCCTTGGTCTGGGGCTCCATGCAAGATCTCACCTCGTGGAGTTTCAATGATCATGAGAACGGTGAGGAATCAGCCCAGAACTACACGGGAGGATCTTGTTAATGATCTCAAGGCAGCTGGGACCATAGTCACCAAGAAAACAATTGGTAACACACTACGCCGTGAAGGACTGAAATCCTGCAGCGCCCGCAAGGTCCCCCTGCTCAAGAAAGCACATGTACAGGCCCGTCTGAAGTTTGCCAATGAACATCTGAACTGGGTGAAAGTGTTGTGGTCAGATGAGACCAAAATCAAGCTCTTTGGCATCAACTCAACTCGCTGTGTTTGGAGGAGGAGGAATGACCCCAAGAACACCATCCCCACCGTCAAACATGGAGGTGGAAACATTATGCTTTGGGGGTGTCTTTCTGCTAAGGGGACAGGACAACTGCACCGCATCAAAGGGACGATTGACGGGGCCATGTACTGTCAAATCTTGGGTGAGAACCTCCTTCCCTCAGCCAGGGCATTGAAAATGGGTCGTGGATGGGTATTCCAGCATGACAATGACCCAAAACACACAGCCAAGGCAACAAAGGAGTGGCTCAAGAAGAAGCACATTAAGGTCCTGGAGTGGCCTAGCCAGTCTCCAGACCTTAATCCCATAGAAAATGTGTGGAGGGAGCTGAAAGTTCGAGTTGCCAAACGTCAGCCTCGAAACCTTAATGACTTGGAGAGGATCTGCAAAGAGGAGTGGGACAAAATCCCTCCTCAGATGTGTGCAAACCTGGTGGCCAACTACAAGAAACGTATGACCTCTGTGATTGCCAACAAGGGTTTTGCCACCAAGTACTAAGTCGAAGGGGTCAAATACTTATTTCCCTCATTAACATGCAAATCAATTTATAACTTTTTTGAAATGCTTTTTTTTTATTTTTTTGTTGTTATTCTGTCTCTCACTGTTAAAATACACCTACCATTAAAATTATAGACTGATCATTTCTTTGTCAGTGGGCAAACGTACAAAATCAGCAGGGGATCAAATACTTTTTTCCCTCACTGTATGTGTTTCAACTGACATGAGAAAACTTGTACAAACATTTCCTGGTAGACAGTTAATACCCATGAAACAAACAAAACAAAACAAAACAATGAAAGGGGAGAGAAATAAGAAGACTAAGAAGAATATGAATTGTGTGCTGACAAAGAGAGAGGAGGAAGGCTGACTTGGAAGGAGGGATTCAGAGGCACTTTCAGACCGCTCTTCTTTTTAAAAACAGGCCCAGGCATGTCACCAAATTGCTTCAGCTTCTTTTGATATTAACATCATAAGAGGAAATTCATGTTTTTATATTATTCTTCATGAATTTAATTGAATGAGTTGAATGACAGACCAATTTATGTGCCTTATGGCTAAAGAGAAAAAAATGTTTTTATTGAACTTAGCAAATGTAATTGTGTTTATACTAGGGCTGTCAAAATTAACGCGTTAATAATGCATTAACGCAAATTCATTTTAATGGCACTAATTTTATTAACGCGTGATTAATGCAGCACACATTTTCTGTTTGACCAAGGGCCTAGCCCGTAGTTGGAGAAATGGAGATGCAGCCATAGCGAGCCATAGACAGGAAAGGATGCAGCAGCAAACAGAAATGGAGAAAGAAAAAGGTCTTCTGAACGGAAAATTCATATACAAAACGATGTCTGATGGTTCTGTCGACAAGACAAAAGTTGTCTGCATTTATTGTCGATGTGAATTAAGTTATCACCGCAGCACGTCGAGTTTAAAATATCACTTGATGGTGAAGCATACAACTGATGCAGAGAGCTCTCCTCCCCCTCGCCAAAGGCAGACCACACTAGATAATTTGCAGCTCACCAGATAATAGACTCACCACTGCGATTACTAAATGGGTGGCTACAGCATGTGGGCCAGTTAATATAGTGGAGGACGAGGGTCTACTTGAAATTATTCGCATCGCATCTAACGATCATACATATGAACTACCTTCGAGAGCCACCGTTACAAGCATGATTCACAACTTCTATGAGGAGGCGTTGAGACAGACAAACACGCTTGCGCTCACCAGAGACTACTGGACTTCCCTCAGTAACCATAGCTACCTGGGGGTCACAGCACATTATTTTGACACACACTGGAAACTTCGGTCACACGCTTTGACCGTTATGAAGACAGACGAGAGGCACTATGCTGATGTTTTGCTGAGCACTTTCTGCAAGTAGCCAGACAGTGGAACATTTAACTCAAAATTAGCACACTGACCACTGATAGTGCATGCAACATGATTGCAGCGGCCAGGCAGCTCCCGTTCCAGCATATGCCTTGCATTGCACACAGCCTCCACCGAGCTATCACAGTTTCGCTCCAGAACAGCCTGTTTGACAGCGCCTTGGCAAAATGCAGGAAGGTAGTGGGCCATTTCAAGCGTAGCCCAGCAAATGCAGCCCAGCTCGAACAGCAGCAAGTTGCACATCTTCAAAAGATAGAGTCACTCACACAGGAGGTGTCAACTAGATGGAACAGCACCTGGGAAATGATAAAGCGTGTTCAAAGAAATCAAGAACCATTGAGAGATGCACTGGCCCTACATGCAAGCAACATCAACATGCCAACAGCAGCTGAACTGGATAAACTGAAGAGGTTGGAGACTGTGCTGGAACACTGCAGGTAATTTATTGATCCTCTCATTTATTATGTTTGTTTCTCAGACAAAGTAAGGTTGTGTCAAAAGTGGGGATGTGTGTGTGTGTGTGTGTGTCAGTGAGAGTGAGAGATTGAAACACACACCTATAAATCATAAATAAATAGAAACTGATAATTGGATATTTTTTGTTTTTTCCAGAGCTGTATATGCATATATAACTAAGACAATTATATTGTTAGAGTGGATTTCTCTGTTGTTCTGACGTGTCTCTGACAGTGTGTTGTGTGTGTGTGTGTGTCAGTGAGAGTGAGAGATTGAAAGTGAGTGAGAGACTCATTATGTCTAACTAAAGTGCTTTTCTCTATCATTGCAGGTATGTGAGTGAACTTCTAGGTGGAGAGAAGTTTGTTTCTTGCTCAGTTGTGCTGCCTGCGTTGTGTCATCTATCACGTGTGATGGAGGTCTCAGAAGATGACCCAGCATACATGATTAAGTTTAAGGAAACTTTCACAACAGACATGGACAAACGGAAGGAAAAACCAACATCACATGGCTGAGGGTTGCAACAGCACTGGACCCTAGGTTTAAGGACCTCAAATGTCTGAGCAGGGCTGACAGAGCTGAGATGTGCCTTGCTCCAGGAGAGGGGGGAGGGGCTTGCACAGTGAGATAGACCAGTGACAACTGAGCCACCTAAGAAGAGATCATGTCTCATGTCTGTGCCAAAGTCTTCATCTAATGATGAAGAGGACTGTATTGAGAAATGTGTGGAGCGCTACAAGGCAGAGCCCTCTATTGGTATAGAGGACTGTCCCCTGCAGTGGTGGTCCAAACATGAAGGGGCACACAGTGAGATGGCCTACCTTGCACGCAGATACTTGCCACCTGCCACATCCATACCTTGTGAAAGATTGTTTTCACTCTCAGGGCATGTTGTTCAGAAAAAGCGAGCTGCCCTGTCATCTGAAAATGTAAACAGGCTTGTCTGTTTGAGCAACTGGCTCAGTGCAAAAAAAGAGAAGTTCTTTGAAAAAGATGTCTACCGTCTTTGAAGCATGTCTATGTTCTTGATGCTCTATGTTTAGAGTGGTTTCAGTAATAATAAATGTACATTTTGCATGTTCAGAAGTGAGCTGCCCTGTCGTGCGAAAATGTAAACAGGCTTGTGTAAGTAAATTGTTCAGTGCAAAGAAAGAGAATAATGGGAACCTGGTATTTCTATGTTATTTTTTTCATGTGTCTAATAGACATGAACAAGTTCTTTGAAAAACATCTATGACCTTTGAAGCATCCATATTTGTCCATGCCCATGTTGATTAGAGTATTAAAAACTTGAAAAGTATTAATTTAAGGTACATTTAGAACAGATAAAAATGTGCGATTAAGTTGCGATTAATCACGAGTTATCTCATGACAATCATGCGATTAATCGCGATTAAATATTTTAATCCATTGACAGCCCTAGTTCATACCTTTTCTTGAGTTCTGTGGTGCAAATAATACCCATCTAATTATTTAGATGAATGCAACTTTGTCCTGTGATGTCATTCTCTTGGGGGGGGGGGGGGAGTATAAGAGATTGAATCAAAATGTTTGAGCAAAAAGTGAATGTTGCAAAGTGGGGTCAATTACTGTAATTCTTTCTTCACAGCCAAGCAGAGAGTAACCCAATGTCATACCACTTTGAGATGCCAGAAGTGTCATGAGTAAGACTCAGATTCCAAGAATGGCAATGAACAAAAGACATTTAGCCATTAAGAGCTCAATAAAAACAATAATTGCTGATGCTGCTGTCATATGTGGCAAGTGCATCATTCCAAACAGGGCATGGAATGACAACTTGCATGTGTGTGGCATTTAATTGCAGGTTAATATAGTTTTTATACTGAAATTTAAACCAAAGAACATGTAATTTCAATGTCAACATACATGCAGAAGTAAATTCAGGCATACATGAATAAAATATATTCCTAACTACATGATGAATGAAAATGAAGAAGCCACATGGACATTCTTAGTGAAAAGAAGAAATGTAAAGAAGCTTGTTTTACATGAAAATGTAATAACCTCAATATTTGTTTTGAATCTTATGAATCTGCATTATGTAATATGATTGAAAAGGCACCTTACATGTGAAGACAATATGCTACAAGTTTTCCATATCCCTACCTACTTACTTTACATACTATCACTAATGCATAATACAAACATAATGTATTACTACTCTGATTAAAATCTATCTATAATACATATGCAGATTTTTTCATGTAAAAAGTACTGTCACATCCAAAGTATCTTCAGATACATTTAACTGTAGTTTGATGTTGGTGTGTTTAATTGAAGACTTTCCCAAAACAAAAACAAAAGTTACTTCAGCTATGAATGGTAGGCTATATTTTATTGTGACAGAAGAGGCATTTGCTCAATTTGCCTGGACTTGTCCATGCCTTCAGAGTTCAGTGAGCTTTCTGCCTCAAATTAACAAAGAGTCTTCCATTATTTTTTCATGTTTAACCACATAAATATTTTCTTTGCATATTTTTTAAAGAAAGCAAAAAATCTGTAGCCAAATAGCAGCCTAGTTTTATTTCTGTTGATTTTTGTTTTGATTTGGGTTTGGTTTTATACTTGAGTGCAGCAAAGGAGAGAAGAAAGACTACGTGTCTGCAAGTAGCAGATGAGAATCCAAATTGAAAGAACATATGAGTAGATAAAAATATTTAAAAACAAATCCCAGTGGATATTATGGTTCACTGGTATGGTTGTTGTGCTTTCATTTAATTGATAATGGTAAGCAAATTCTCTTGCCAACAAGAGTAGGATTTTTATGTTATTGCTATTTCATTTGCGTTTGATCAAGTCATCTACCTGAAGACATAGAAGAAGAATGCAATAAAGAGGAAAGCTTTGAAAAATGGTTATCTAACCTTGAGCCAAGGCAGATTCTTCCACTGAAATATTATATCACCGTTAGGGAATTTTATGAAAATGCACCAAAATAAAATGTAAAAGACAGAAATAAATCAGTGTATAAAAGTTTAAAGTAAACCCTTTATATATATATATATATATATATATATATATATATATATATATATATATATATATATATACACACCGATTAGCCATAACATTATGACCACCTGCCTAATATTGTGTAGGTCCCCCTTTTGCAGCCAAAACAGCCCTGACCTGTCGAGGCATGGACTCCACTAGACCTCTGAAGGTGTGCTGTGGTATCTGGCACCAAGACGTTGCAGCAGATCCTTTAAGTCCTGTAAGTTGCGACCTCCATGGATAGGACTTGTTTGTCCAGCACATCCCACAGATGCTCAATTGGATTGAGATTTGGAGGCAACTCCTTGAACTCACTGTTGTGTTCCTCAAACCATTCCTGACCATTTTTGCTTTGTGGTAGGGCGCATTATCCTGCTGAAAGAGGCCAATGCCATCAGGGAATACCGTTTCCATGAAAGGGTGTACATGGTCTGCAACAATGCTTAGGTAGGTGGTATGTCTCAAAGTAACATACCATCTACGCTGATGATGCCCAGATCTTCCAGTCTTTTCCCTCTTCTGACCCTCTCATCCCCTCATGCATCTCTTCCTGCTTGTCTGCCATATCCGCCTGGATGCACTCGCACCACCTCAAGCTCAACCTCTCCAAATCAGATCTCCTCTTTTTCCCCCACTCTTCCTCACCTTCTGCTGACCTCCCCATCTCGATCCCCTTGGAATCCACCACACTCTCTCCTTCTTCTTCCGCTAAAAATCTAGGAGTCACCCTTGATCCTGCGCTCTCCTTCTCCCAGCACATCACCACGCTGACGCGCACCTGCAGATTCTTCCTGAGCAACATACGCCGGATCCGTCCCTTCCTCACTGACTACTCAACTCAGCTACTCGTCCAGTCACTGGTCCTCTCCCACCTGGACTACTGCAACTCCCTCCTGGCCGGCCTGCCTGCATCTACTACCCGCCCACTCCAGCTCATCTAGAACTCTGTGGCTCGTCTGGTGTCTCTCTGCCACGATTCGTACACGCTACTCCACTGCTCCGCTCCCTCCACTGGCTCCCGATAGCGGCATGCATTCAGTTCAAGACTTTGACCCTCACCTACCGCTGTCTTGACCACACTGCACCAAGCTACCTTCAGTAACTCGTCTCTCCATACATCCCCTCCAGACCACTGCGCTCCTCCAGTGCCAGAAGGCTAACTCTGCCTCCTCTCCACTCTCCTTCCTTCCAGAGCCGCTCCTTCTCATGCCTGGCCCCTAAGTGGTGGAACGACCTGCCCACCGAAGTCAAACAGCAGAGTCCTTGACCTCATTCCGGCGCTTACTCAAGACGCATCTCTTCTGACAGCACTTGTAATATTAGTCCTCTATCCCTGCTAGATAGCACTTCAGCTTATTATGCTCCTCGCGTTCTTGATTGTTTTCCTCCTTGCTCCCTTTCCCGTAGCCCTCATCTGTAACCCTACATCTTGACAGAACTTAGCTTTCACCATCCAGGATGTAGGAAGTCTCTTACTGTACTTGTGTAAATTGTAATTGGAATTTGTAAAATGTATTATTTTGAAATGCTATGTTTTATCTAAGTTGAATTTGTAATGATTGATGCCTTGTACTTCTCTGTATTTTTGCACTTATGTTGTAAGTCGCCCTGGATAAGGGCGTCTGCCAAGAAATAAATAAAAAAAAAATAATAATAACAACCACATGAATTGCAGGACCCAAGGTATCCCAGCAGAACATTGTCCATAGTTCATTCTTCCCATAGTGCATCCTGGTGCACTGTGTCTCCAGGTAAGCAAAGCACACGCACCCAGCCATCCACGTGATGTAAAAGAAAATGTGATTATCAGACCAGGCCACCTTCTTCCATTGCTCCGTGGTCCAGTTCTGATGCTCACGTGCCCATTGTAGGTGCTTTCGGCAGTGGACAGGGGTCAGCATGGGCACCCTGACTGGTCTGCGGCTACGCAGCCCGATACGCAACAAACTGCAATGCACTGTGTGTTCTGACACCTTTCTATCAGAACCAGCATTAACTTTTTCAGCAATTTGAGCTACAGTAGCTCGTCTGTTGGATCGGACCACACGGGTCAGCCTTCGCTCCCCACGTGCATCAATGAGCCTTGGCCGCCCATGACCCTGTCGCTGGTTCACCGCTTTTCCTTCCTTGGACCACTTTTGATAGGTACTGACCACTGCAGACCGGGAACACCCCACAAGAGCTGCAGGTTTGGAGATGCTCTGACCCAGTCGTCTAGCCATCACAATTTGGCCCTTGTCAAAGTCGCTCAGATCCTTACGCTTGCCCATTTTTCCTGCTTGTAACACATCAACTTTGAGGAAAAAATGTTCACTTGCTGCCTAATATATCCCACCCACTGACAGGTGCCAGATTATCAGTGTTATCAGTGGTCATCTGATTGGTGTGTGTATATATATATATATATATATATATATATATATATATACATACATATATATATATACATATATACATACATACATATATATACATATATATATATATATACATACACATATATATATATATAATCCCAAAAAAAATACAAATAAATACATAGTAAATAACATATATTTGCAAATTTGTGGACATGTTTTTGTCAGTGGTGAATCCGGTAGCAAAAAGTCTGAAATGCTACACTACATTGTGTGTGTGTATATCACTACAATAACCATCACAATCACATCAGCCTATATCGACCCACTGCTGGATGAAGGCCTCTAAAAGATGATTCCACTTTCTTCGATCTGCAGCTTCTCTTTTCCATGTCACACCTGCAAAGTATATTATTTCATGTTCACATCTTTTATGTGGTCGTCTTCCAGGTCTCGTACTTTCAATGTGTGTAATTTAACTTCACTGAGTCCTGTTAGAGCACAACACGGTGTATTTTTCAAAATGTGAGCGAGAAAAACAAAACACCCACAGATCCGAGCGTGAATCACGTGGTCTGCTCACGCGCTTTGGAAACTGTCGCCAAGACGCGACTTTGGTTGTTAAGCTACGGGGTCCTTTGCTCACCCGTCATCGCAGGGGATGTTTAAGCCGTCCAAAAGCTGCCTGTAAAAAAACATAACTTTAAGCACATTTATGTCCCTCTAATTGGTTAAAGAATCGTATATATTTGTTCATCCACAAATGTTGTATAATTATGTAAAATATAGTAATAGTAACCACATATTATCCATTGCTCAGTGCATTTTCGTGCCGTGCATCTGGCGAGACGTGCGCAAGTCATCTGTTGTTGTGCTCGGGAGAGTGAAGTTTCCTACACAGGTTCGTTTTTCTACATTTTCCTTTACAAAATAACACATATGTGGCTCGTTATTCTCGTTATTCCGTGCATATAAAACTACAAAAAGTTACGTTCATTTATTGTTTAAAAGAAGCTTTATATTTTGGACATGACTTGACGGACATGACATGACCGTTTTTTTCCAGTTCAGAATTAAACACCAGTTACCTGTTGTGTACCTGATGGTTAACAAGTGGGAAGGAGTTGAAAAAACACAACTGAGTTAATCTCATATACAAAGCCAGACTGTGATTTAAGATATTTATGTTTGCCTAATATTTTGAATATTTTTCTTGTTAACAAAATAATCTAATGTCTGTAAATTACAATCTGATACTGTGTAGCATAAAGATAAATCTCTTATTTCTCACCATACGTTTAATATTTTCTGACTTTATAATGCTATAAAGCTAAAGAGTCTATGGCTTCAGTATTGCTTATTATTGTGTGTTTGTGTAGTGTGGTCCTGAGACCACTGGCTGTCAGTGCAAGACGCTAGTAAAGCAGTCCTTAATTAGACACACAGGTGTTTTAACTTTAATCATGACAGCTATAGATAGTACTGGTCCAGGGGTTAAACATTGCCTACATGATCTACAAGAATGTCGATGTGTACATAGTATATGCTGTAATACTTGTAAGAAATGGGAGCAGTTTGCTATAATTAAATACAAGCACTCGTTTAAGTTCCACAAGTGGGACGAATTTAACTTTAAATACTAGTAGTACATTTATAATAATTGAACTGCTGTGATGCACTACATTTCTCTTTCTACCAAGGTTGTGTTGAAAGTGCACTGCGGTCATGGAGAAGTATCATGTCTTGGAGATGATAGGAGAAGGCTCCTTCGGGCGCGTCTACAAAGGACGGAAGAAATACAGTGGCGAGGTACTCCTGTGCAAAACGGGTGTGTCTTGTGTGTCCAAAAACTAAAAGAGGACATCAGTGTGTTATGCTGTGTGTTGCACATTCCAAATTTTATCGAGCATTTATGTCTCATCACCATCGTTCCTGTATTATGAACACCACCACTATAGCCTATCCCAATTACTGCATAGCTCCAATCCCTGTGAGCGCCAGTGCAGTAGGCACCTCTAAATCCTGTTCTCTTTACTATGTTTTCTCATAGTTATTTACGTTTATTTCAGATATACCGATCAGCCATAAAATTATGACCACTGACAGGTGAAGTGAATAACACTGATAATCTCGTTATCATGGCATCTGTCAGTGGGTGGGATATATTAGGCAGCAAGTGAACATTTTGTCCTCAAAGTGTTAGAAGCAGAAAAAATGGGCAATCTGAGCGACTTTGACAAGGGCCAAATTGTGATGGCTAGATGACTGGGTCAGAGCATCTCCAAAACTCCAACTCTTGTGGGGTGTTCCTGGTCTGCAGTGGTCAGTACCTATCAAAAGTGGTCCAAGGAAGGAAAAGCGGTGAACCAGCGACAGGCTCATGGGCAGCCAAGGCTCATTGATGCACGTGGGGAGCGAAGGCTGACCCGTGTGGTCCGATCCAACAGATGAGCTACTGTAGCTCAAATTGCTGAAAAAGTTAATGCTGGTTCTGATAGGAAGGGGTCAGAACACACAGTGCATCGCAATTTGTTGCGTATGGGGCTGCATAGCTGCAGACCAGTCAGGGTGCCCATGCTGACCCCTGTCCACTGCCAAAAGCACCTACAATGGGCACGTGAGCATCAGAACTGTACCACGGAGCAATGGAAGAAGGTGGCATGGTCTGATGAGTCATGAGTTCAAGGTGTTGACTTGGCCTCCAAATTCCCCAGATCTCAATCAGCACACCTTCAGAGGTCTAGTGGAGTCCATGCCTCGACGGGTCAGGGCTGGTTGGCGGCAAAAGGGGGACCTACACAATATTAGGCAGGTGGTCATAATGTTATGGCTGATCAGTGTATATATCAATCATATTATTGTGCTGAGTTATGCAATGCGTTACTTCAATTAAGCAGAATTCAGGTATAATGAAAACCTGCTTCCAGAAATTAATTTCCTCCCCACACATAAGGTACCTTCAATGCGAACCAATACTGATTCTCTGGCGCATAGTCCTAAAACTTTAACATCAGGTTACATTTACTGACTGTTTTCAAAGCGATGAATAACAAACGCCCAAAGCTTAATAATAATTTGTATTTCACTTATTTGTTTTGTTAAGAGATCTATGTGACACTGCCCTGCTTCTTTGTGTTTGCATCTTCACAGTAAAGTTCCTCTGTTCCCAGGTGGTGGCTCTCAAGTTCATTCCCAAGGTAGGCCGCTCGGAGAAAGAGCTCTGCAGCCTCAAGAAGGAGATTGAGATCATGAGGGGGCTGAGGCACCCCAATGTCGTCCTGCTGCTGGACAGCTTTGAGACTAACAGGGAGGTAAGGCAGCCTCATTCTTACCACCCAGTTATTCGCATTTACCATTCCGCTGTTGTTTATTTTCATTTACTCTGTATCTTGCATCAAGACTGAGACCCCAACGGCAAGTGAAACCTCGCCAAGAAAAGCACTTAAAATATGCATGTCTTTCTCTAATTTACACTAATGGAATCTGGGACTACAGTTTTAGTTTAGTATAGCCTTGGTCAGTCAAGGACTAAGGCAAGTCTTTTTCCAGATTCACACTTGACCTGGGGCAAAAAATATAAGGCTCTGAAGCTGTGGTGGCAGGGAAAGTAGAGTTTCATGTACCTGGGGGCCCAGATGTAATTTAGTTATTTTTAGTGACATTAATGAACCATCTAAACACAAATGTCAACAGGGCCCCCTTTTAGGCACTGTTTTCACATAAGTGAATTATCTGATTTTCATCATATAAGAAAAATATTGTAAAACTATTTTAAATTAATGGGAAGTAATGCAATAGGATGATTGCTTGACAGATTGAGATCACATAGTAAAGTTGACAGTGAAATTCCCCACTTTATTGTGGCTTGACTGGTATGGTAATTCCATTAAATAAGAGCACTTTTGTTATATCTGTATGATGTTGAAAAGGAAAGCATTTTACGCATCAGATAAATATTTGAAGATCGAGACAGCGGTATTGCTGCAGCGATATGAGAACCTCATCTGCTTGTTACTTGCTGTATTTTTGTGTAATAAACTATCCGCTCTGTTTAAGTTCAATGAATGGTTCATTGGTTTGCAGTCAGTCATTCGATCAGATAGTCCAACAATAATACAATGGTGCGCTTTTGGACTTACAACATAGCCTTAGAATAGTTTCAATAAAGTGATGTTGATGTTATCCTGGCTTTTATTTGTATAAATTTGTGTTTTCTTAATATTAATTACATATGATTATTATTATTATTATTAGGGGGCCAAGCAACGAAGTTGCTGGAACCCTATTGTAATTGTTAGGATTATTAGGCTTCCATGCACAATGTGCTGCACGAAACTTGCAAGTGTTGTAGACACAACTTATACCTACAAATGCCGTGAAAACTACACGTGTCGGTCACATGGTGCCGCCGCCATGTTGCGATTAGAGGCGAAATTGTGAAATGCTACAAAAATCTTCTTCTCCAAAACCAACGGACACATGCATATGCCACTTCATACACATGTATACCTTAAGGCCTACTGTTACGCTTGTTCATCAGAAGTTGCTTGGTCTCACGCTTTGTCCGCCAGGCTGCGTTTTCTGATTCAAGCTTTGGTGCCTTCTACTCCATGCCACTTATACCCACTGTGCCACAAATTGGTATGCATGAGACTAGTACAGTGTTCTACCAAGGTTGTTAAAGGCGAGGTGCCCCAGTGGGTGCTGTGGGCCAATGAAAAAAAACGTATGCGCCGCTTCAGACAAGTTACACATTTCCTGGACACTGGAATGCAGTACGGACATGAAACTCTGCACATGTGTGTATGCCTCTGCCATGAAGAGAAAACCAGAAAATGAAGTTTGTGGGGTACACGGTTTAGCCGTAATGTTGGATTTAACATGAATCCACGTGCGAATATGAAAACGGTTACTACTCCAGAACGATAAAGCCCAGTGCCCTGAAACTGTGCATGTATTACATAGATACTGTAATCTATCAAATGTGCAAAAGGCAAGTGACTGCGTGCAAGAACATGGCAGCCACAAGCAAATGACTGAGCACGTATGCATAATACGTGTATTTATAAAAGCATGAAATTTGACCCCAAATAAAAACCATGAGCCATATTCAAAAACTCACCAAACTTGGCACAATTATAAATTACAATGTTATGCTTGATTGTGGTGAGTTTTGTCACCAACGGTGAAACGGCACACTGGTACCGATGTTGAAGGCCATGTCACATGCAGCAGTGAATATCTACAGAACAGTGAATCCTAAGGTGCTTAAATTTTCAGTGATTAACACTAGTACAAACCTCTGTCAAATCTGAAAAAGCCAAGTAGATTGGACAAGAAACATGGCTGCTATACACCAATGAAAATGACAGCCTCAACCATATACTGACATTCATTATGTAGCCCTCTACCTCGATTATGAGGACAAACATGGAAATTGCATTCTGTATCTTCAATGCAGAAAACCTGAAACATTCAAATGTCCATAAAACGCTTATACATGCATGAAAACTCACGAAACTCACAATGTGTTGTAGAAACCACTTATACCAACAAATGTTGTGAAAACTTCACATGCTGGTGGCATGGTGTTGCTAAATATTGTGATAGGAATCTAAATTGTGAAATGCAACAAAAATCTTCTTCTCCAAAACCTAATGACACATGCATATGCCACTTCATACACATGCAAACTTTATGCCACACTATTACGCTTGTTCATCAAAAGTTCCCCGGGCGCATGCTTTGTCCGCCATGTAGCATTCTCTGATTCCAGCTTTGGTGCCTTCTAATCCATGCCACTTATACCCACAAATTGGCATGCATGACACTAGTACAGAGTCCTACCAGGAGTGTTAAAGGCTAGTTGTTGCAGTGAAAACCATGGGTGCTGTGGGCCAATGAAATAAAATGTACGCGTCACTTCAGACAAGTATCACATTACCTCTACACTAGAATGCAGTATGCACATGAAACTCAGCACCTATGTCTATGTCTGTGCATTGAACATAAAACCTGAAAATTAAGTTTGTGAGGTACACGTTTAAGCCGCAATGTTGGATTTATCATGTGTCCATGTGCGAAAATGAAAACAGCTAGTACTCCGGAACCCTAAAGCCAAGTGCCATTAAACGTTGCATGTATTACATAGACACTGCTATCTACCATGTCTGCAAGAGGCAAGTGACTGTGTGCAACAACATGGCAGCCACAAGAAAATGACTGTGCACATATGCAAAATACACATCTTTATAAAAGCATGAAATTGATCCCAGAAAAACCTATCGGCAAAATTCATAAACTCAGCATATTGTGTTACAATACACTCACCTAAAGGATTATTAGGAACACCTGTTCAATTTCTCATTAATGCAATTATCTAACCAACCAATCACATGGCAGTTGCTTCAATGCATTAAGGGGTGTGGTCCTGGTCAAGACAATCTCCTGAACTCCAAACTGAATGTCTGAATGGGAAAGAAAGGTGATTTAAGCAATTTTGAGCGTGGCATGGTTGTTGGTGCCAGACGGGCCGGTCTGAGTATTTCACAATCTGCTCAGTTACTGGGATTTTCACGCACAACCATTTCTAGGCTTTACAAAGAATGGTGTGAAAAGGGAAAAACATCCAGTATGCGGCAGTCCTGTGGGCGAAAATGCCTTGTTGATGCTAGAGGTCAGAGGAGAATGGGCCGACTGATTTAAGCTGATAGAAGAGCAACTTTAACTGAAATAACCACTCGTTACAACCGAGGTATGCAGCAAAGCATTTGTGAAGCCACAACACGTACAACCTTGAGGCGGATGGGCTACAACAGCAGAAGACCCCACCGGGTACCACTCATCTCCACTACAAATAGGAAAAAGAGGCTACAATTTGCACAAGCTCACCAAAATTGGACAGTTGAAGACTGGAAAAATGTTGCCTGGTCTGATGAGTCTCGATTTCTGTTTAGACATTCAGATGGTAGAGTCAGAATTTGGCGTAAACAGAATGAGAACATGGATCCATCATGCCTTGTTACCACTGTGCAGGCTGGTGGTGGTGGTGTAATGGTGTGGGGGATGTTTTCTTGGCACACTTTAGGCCCCTTAGTGCCAATTGGGCATCGTTTAAATGCCACGGCCTACCTGAGCATTGTTTCTGACCATGTCCATCCCTTTATGACCACCATGTACCCATCCTCTGATGGCTACTTCCAGCAGGATGATGCACCATGTCACAAAGTTCGAATCATTTCAAATTGGTTTCTTGAACATGACAATGAGTTCACTGTACTAAACTGGCCCCCACAGTCACCAGATCTCAACCCAATAGAGCATCTTTGGGATGTGGTGGAACGGGAGCTTCGTGCCCTGGATGTGCATCCCACAAATCTCCATCAACTGCAAGATGCTATCCTATCAATATGGGCCAACATTTCTAAAGAATGCTTTCAGCACCTTGTTGAATCAATGCCACGTAGAATTAAGGCAGTTCTGAAGGCGAAAGGGGGTCAAACACAGTATTAGTATGGTGTTCCTAATAATCCTTTAGGTGAGTGTATGTCACTTATGACAGCAAATTTATTCAGAACTATAGCCTAATATAAGTAAATTGTCAGTGATAACACTAGTTGATGAAGCCAAGTTGATAGGACACAAAACCTGGCTGCTGTACACCAACCAAAATGACAGCTTCACGTCAGCCACATCATGACATTCCTTATGCAGACCTCTACCTCCATCATGTGGTCATACTTGGGAATTGCATTCTGCATCTTGAATGACTCAATGCAAACTTTACATATATCCTAGAATTAACTGACATTGAAATACACATTTCAAGTGACAAGAGATTGAAAACCTCAAATGTATACCACAGTGGATTAGAATTGAAAATTACACATTTAATAACACATGCATTAAAACTACAAAATCCCTGCTCATATCTGAAACCTACTGATACAACATGGAAGCCTTAAAAGTTGCATGCAACTTCTAGTTATTATTATTATTTTTCCGCTGTTTTTTTCAAAAACATATAAAACCCAAACCGCTCGACGAAAACTCATGAAACTTCATACAGTGATAGATGGCTATGTAGTGCTATGCCATATGCAATATGGAAGCCATATGTCACATGGTCTGGTGGCCATAGTGGCTTAAGTGACACATTGTGGAAAATCTATAAAAATCTTCTCCGAAACCGCAGACGGGACAGATGTGAAACTTGGTGCGTGATGTTATGTTATAGCCTATATTCAGATTTGTTCAAGACAAGTCGATAAGTCACATGGTTTGGCAGCCATATTGGATTGGCCAAGAATCTTCAAAGATCTTCTTCTCCGAAACGGTTGGTCCCATTGATACGGAATTTTCTACACGTGACCTTGGCTAGCTCCTCTATCAGATTTGTTCAAGGCAAGTTGATTGAAGAAACAAGATGGCCGCCATGAGCCAATCAAATTTCAGAGATGGTCAAGTTGGAAATAAATGCATATGGTGCAGTATGGAACTATGTTAGAATGTATTGGACTGTTTAATACTTGACAGGATTGATCCCATGAGCAATATGGTGGTCAATGGTCATTATTATTATTATTATACTTATTTTTTCTTCTCTTCCACCATAATATGTTCAAATCACTTTTGAATCGATGTCTAAAAAGTCACCAAACTTGGCATGGATGTAGGAGTCTATGGCATGGTCACTCGACCACAAAATGGCACCATCATGTAACAAGGTTTGGCAGCCATCTTGATTGTAGTCCAAACAAGAAATGTCAGTTTTCAAACATCGTTTTCTCAGGAACGGTAAAGAGTTGAGATATGAGACTTATAGTACATACTGCGCTAATGTTAGTAGTTGACTAATTAGTCAATTAGTGTTTACTAATTTATTATGATACCAGAGCTATTTATATTATAACTAATTTAATTAAAAATGATACATTTAAATCAAATCAGGGTAGTTGATTTTTTTAGATTAATACTGGCTTGTACTTTAACATATTTGACCACAAGGGGGGGAACTTGACCACGAAAACCGATTTTGTCAAAATGTGCCTTCATCTGATTTATATGATTAGGAGTCTGAAACCATACATTTCTTGACTGGAATCACCTGGAAGCCTCAATAGTATTATTATTATAATTGATCTGCCGTTATTTTCAAAAGCTTATAAAAACAATACACTTGATACAGTGATACACAGCTGTGTACAGTGTTGCCATATGCAATATGGAATCCATATGTGAGATGGGCTGGTGGCCAGTTTGCTTTAAGTGACACATTTTGGACAATTTTCAAATGTCTTCTGTGAAACCACAGGTACGATTGATGTGGAATTTTGTACACATGACTTGGGCTACATCCTCCATCAGATTTGTTAAAGGCAATATGATTGATGAAACGAGATGGTAGCCATGAGCCAATCAAATTTGAGGAATGTTTAAATTGCATAAGGTGTATAAATGAGTAAATGGTACTGTGTAGATGTGAACTTGGCCCCCTGCATTGCTGCTTGCAGCTATATTATTATTATTATTATTATTATTATTATTATTATTATTATTATTATATTAAACCATTACCAGAATAACCACAATAATTGATAAGGTAGTGTGGCACCGTTTGTGTGGGGTGGGGTTCCACAGTGCTGCGCTCAGTAGATAGGCGGGATACAGTCACACCAAGAGACAGCAGTCTGGTGCAAAGTGAAGTTATTACACTGCCAAAAGTCATTTCTTACTGCAAGATTATTTTTTAAAATGTCTTCCCTGAAGATCCATGGGCCAGTAGTTTTTTTCTTGGTGAATTCTTCTTGGCTCAAGAAATGTATTCTCATCCCTGGTTATGTCAATTCCTGTCAGAATTTACTTGCAACAAGACATTATTTATTGTGTCCAGAAATTATTCCAATGAAGCGAGTTACCCGATTCCTTGAAACGAGATTGGTTTCTTCTATCAAGAGAGAAAGTTCTTGCAACAAAAAATGATTTCTTGTGTTCAGAAATTATTCAAATTACTTTTTTTCCTGAAAAACAGTGCTTTCTTAAAACTTAAAACTAAGTTCAAAAGACTAAAATCAAAGGAACAAAATTGAGGATGCAAAACAAACACAAAAAACATCAATGGGATGTATTAAATTGAAGATTTCATTGATTGATCCATCAAAATACACATTTTTGATAATGTACATACTGGCGCAGCATCTCACTCTTTTTCAAGTCTGTTGGACCAAATAGTCCTCCAGAAAAGAAATTCCTTGCTTGTCGTCTTCTCTAGAGCAAAGAACAAACCTGTTACTCCAACATTAATACTATTTATTTTAAATAAGTGGCATGCATGCATGATTAAATTATGTAACTGTAAGATGTCACAATGTTACACTGCCAGACGAGGTACAGTATAAGACAGGGGTGGCTAACCCTGGTCCTTGAGAGCCGCAGGGTCTGCAGGTTTTTGTTTTATCCAGATCGTTAACTGCTTAATTGAACCAATTATGGGTCTTAATTAGGCAAAATGTCCCTGTGTTCAAGATATCCATTGATTGGTAATTAAGAGAGACCTGAAAATCCTGCAGGATTGCGGCTCTCCAGGACCAGGGTTAGCCACCCCTGGTATAAGATAAGTCCTCTCATGCAGTTTGTGTGAGCAGACGGCAAAGTTCATTCAACTTAAGGCTTATTTTATATGAGACACATTACACAAAACATTGTATCTATATTATTGAGTTGTTAATCCATAATAGGGCTAATATACTAATATGTTTACGTGCCATTATGGAGTTCTGCATTGGAACTAAATGTGTTACTTCCAATATCATTTTATGAAACAGAATTCAAATACACCATTTGTACATATAATTACATAACTCGCAACAACAATATCATATAAAAACACTTTCACGAAAATTAATAGGTTATTGACCTCTGTGTTATCCAATTATCTATTAGTGTTTTCCGTTTTTCGAAAAATTAATTCAAGCATGCGTTGGAAGTTAATTACTCCCAATAAGGTCTGCAATCACACTAAAGTCATTTTGACAGCATTTTGAGTGATCCAGTTGTGTAGAGATTCAGTGCACACACCTAATCGCTGATCGTTGACCCGCCATTGTCATTAGGTTTTATTTTATTGTTTTATATCTGGAAAAATAACTGTCTCACACGTGCTCTGAATGATGTGCGTGAACCTGTCCGGAGCATGGCGCAAGTGTGTTTCATTTGTTATGTTTTCGATGCTTTGACATTGAAAGTGCATGGGTCATATAAATAATATACACTCACATTAACCAAGTTTTCATAAAACGTGTGATATATAAACCAATGCCCCAAAAGTGACCACCACCGACTATTGATTGCCAAGGCACAAGTACAGAAACTGCAATTTTAACTTGATCCAAAATGCACATCCATCATTAGTATATAAGGAAACTTTACATATAGAACATTTTTCTCACGTTGATTTAACATTGATCTTTGTTTCGTTTTAAAAGTGTCAAATATTTTTTGTGTTTGTACTGACTTCTTTAAACATGCTTTCCTTTTATTTTTAACCCCTTGTTACATTTACAATCAAAATTATTAATTTTGAAGTAGATATTAGATTTGTATCCGGATGACTGAAACATTTACTGCAGTAAACTAGCTCTTATTGTTTATTGTGCTGCTGTTACTGTATGATGATTCTTGAAATGTGTATATTTAGTTTATTCTGTAAGTCACCCTTGGTAAGGCCATCTGCTAAGAAAAATAAATAAATAATAATAATAATTGAATAATATCACCTGGAACTGAAGGTACTGTTTTACGGTAGATTTTACTTGCTGTAAGAAATGACTACTGTAATTAAATTCAGTTTCTTACACCAAGAAAACACAAGCTGTTTTAACTTGTGTGAACTGATCGAAATAGATATGTTTTTCTTGTTACAAGAAAATTCTTCTTCTGGTAAGAATCTCAATAAATCTCCTTTGGTAAAATTCTCAGACGAAGCAAAATCAATATGTTTTCGCTTGTGCAGCTAGAATATCTAAGCATTTTTTCTTGTTACAAGAAAATTCTTCTTCTGTTAAAAATGTAAAGAAATCACTTTTGGTATCACTTTTTTGCTGGTGCATGAACTCAAAAGATAACCAAAACCCAAACATAAGCCTCGCTATTAGTTAAGCCTACCTCACCTCTTGAGGTCCCAGCACAAACACAGCAACCAGTCAAAATCACAAATCCTTAGTCCAAATGCGGAAGTTTATTAAGGTGTGCTGGATATCTGCCTAATGCCAGGCCAATCAGGGGAGTCCTGTGGATCAGCTGCTCCCCTAAACTGATTAAACCTGCAAGGCTTCTGGGGGATGAACCTCTGTCTTTATAGTTGGATTTTCCTGGTGGCCATTTTGTGCCACTCCTGACACTTCACCACGGTAGTTATTAAAGTACCAAGATCATTTGCCTTATACCTAACATTTTATTTAATTCTGACATAACCAAAACTAACATTAGCTTTAAATAACATTTCAAATTCTGTAATCATATGACTTTCTTTCAATAGGGCTGGAAAGTTGTTTTTATTCAACAAACCCTCATTTACTTTTTATGTTTGGTCTAGCTTTAATGCAAAAGGATGTTTCTAATGTATTGCACAACATAAATACGCTACTTACTCATTCTCCATCTCTTTTGCCCCGTGTGGTCTTTTGCAGGTGGTGGTAGTGATGGAGTATGCCGAAGGAGAGCTGTTCCAGATTCTTGAGGATGATGGGAGTTTACCTGAGAGTCAGGTGAGCAAACAGTGTGTGTGTTGGGGGGGGGGGCTGAGAAGGAACAAACCTAAAAATGGCTAAATAATCTGCAGCAAATAGTGAAGTTTTGTGAATATCGGGCGAATAAACTGGATTAACCATGAAACTCTTTTATCTGCAACATAAGCATTGCTTGACTATTTGCTGATGCACCACACATTGTCCTGTCTCCTGCTCCTGATAGAAAATATATTCCCTCACATGAACCCTCTCTGCCTCACCTGTAGGTGAATTTGGTCAAAGCCTAGTAGATACTCTTCCCACTCTTTCCTTTTTGTTGTTGACTGACTAAGACAAACTGCATGCCATTTCGCCTGCAGCTGAATTGCTGGTTGTTTGATCAGAGTGCTCTGATGGAGGCGATACTAAAGGACGAACATTCTTATGTTTTTTCAGGTGCGTGAGATAGCCTGCCAGCTGGTATCTGCGCTGTATTACCTACATTCTAACAGGATTCTTCACCGTGACATGAAACCACAGAATATCTTGCTGGGGAAGGGTGGTGTTGTCAAGCTGTGTGATTTTGGGTTTGTGTGTCTTCTGGCTGAGCGGTTTTGTTTTGCAGGGTCACAAGATCTGTTCGGAACTGAACTGGTCTTGGAAGATTTATTGGTGCATGAATACTGTAATGGTGTTCATAGATAATATATTTATTTTTACCCTTTTTATGTAGAGTCTCTCTCCACTAAGATGCTTGGAGGGTAAAGCAGGATATTGTCAGCTTTGGTCCAATAAAGTCAGAAGCAGCTTAACTTATGAAACCCATATCTGTGACATAGAAGGCCCGAGTCAAACATAATAATAGTAATTCTAACACTGCAAAGTGAGGTATAAGAAACACACAGGTGTTCCCTCTAAACGCACAGCACTGGTAACCATTAGATGTACGTTGACCCCCTGCTTTTCTGCCCCCTGCCAGATTCGCCCGGGCTATGAGCGTTTCCACTCTGGTGCTGACCTCCATCAAAGGCACTCCCCTGTACATGTCCCCCGAGCTGGTGGAGGAGAAGCCCTATGACCACACGGCCGACCTCTGGTCACTGGGCTGCATTCTGTACGAGCTCCACACGGGGGCGCCACCCTTCTATACCAATTCCATCTTCCACCTGGTGCAGCTGATCGTCAGGGATCCGGTGAAGTGGCCCGAGAGCATGAGCCCTGAATGCACGGTAGAGTACCACTGCTCGAGCACGTTGCAAAGTGATGTAAACCCTCAGTAAAAGTAGTACAGCATTAAGCCTCCCGTGGTGGGAGACCCGGTCTTTTGGTGTAGAGGGCTTAAGACTGTACTGTGCTGGAGCCGCTGCGGTGCGGAGCGCTCGTAGGGGCGCCGGTGGTGCACGGTTCGAATCCCGGGCGGGGAGCTGCATCGGCTACAACTGCACGTACACAGGCGCGATCGCAACCACAGTCCTGTTCACAGGCACACGCACGGCTGCCACGCCTGGTGTTCGCCTCACCTTGAATGATCGCAATCTTCTGCATATTATTTCGGGAACACCTCTGTATAGTCGCTGCATGCTACAGCTTGCAGTGATAACTCATTATTCACAACTCTGCACAACTGAGGGTGTTTTCCAGTATTTGGTATGATTCCTATGGAAGTCACAGTTCTTTTTCAATAAAAATTATCTGGGACACATTATTCCAGCATGGATATGATATTTATACTTGACCATGAAGTAAAAATAACACTTGTGATCCCAAAGGTACAAATTAAACTCCCCTAAACTGTTCCTACATTGAGAAGTCTATATACTTTTCGAGTTACCTGTGACTAATCTGTTCTGCTTATTCTTTGTACAGACATTGATTTTTAAAACATATCCATACATTGGCTGCTTGATTTCTGTTTCAGAGTTTCTTGAAAGGCTTATTGACTAAGGACCCCCAGAAAAGGCTATCTTGGCCGTTCCTGCTAAAGCACCCTTTCGTTACAGAGGGGGTCTTGGGTAAGTTTCTATGTTGCCTCTCCATATTGTCTCTGCCTGTCTTGTGTCCTTCCACTGCCCTCCCCAAATGTCTGACTTGCCTTGTTTTTTAGACTAGTCACATATGGTGTTTTTCTCCTCCTTGTGACTGTCCTTGGCGCAGTTCTGTCAGACTCGGGGTCAGACAATCCCCTCACAGAGCCTCCCAGTCCGGATGTGAAAGCTCTGAAGCTGCAGCAGATGAAGGAGAAGGCAGCGCCTCGCAGTGGAGAGGGGAGGTTACTGCGGAAGGCCAGAGAGCAGCAGGACCGAGGGAAGCAAAATAAACTGGTGAATTCTGCTACACGTGCATACATGTATACATATGAATAAGATACTGTTTTGCAAAAATACCTGAAAACAATGCTAACTTTTGGTTTTCTTATGTTTTCACCAGACTGAGTGTCTCGTGTTTGTTTTGATAATAATTATGAAATTATGTAATCTTTTATGTCTGCTAATTTATCATTTATTAGTGTGCATGTGGTTTAACACCATTGTCATCATTTTACTATAACCTTTACACTTCCCTGATGAGATTAACCCAATTTGGAGTCAGATTTTTGTTGTTGTTGGCAATCTAATTGAAGTAAATGGATAGTGTTTGACCATTATCGTTATATGTTCCCTTTTTAGGGTCTGTCTGCAAGTGCGCAGATGAGGAATATAAAAGAAGCTGATTCTGAAACAGCACGTATGCAGGCAGCCCCAGATCCAGGCACACCATCCAATAATAATCCTGACTGGACAGTGGATCAGACTGCTGTTCATCCAGCAGTCGAAGGGTATGTTATGTTACTTCATTGAACCCTTAATTAAAGTAATGATTTCCTTACATTTTTTAAATTGTGTAACTGATAAAAAGTTGGTTCCTTAACCACTTCAACACCATGCCGTACGCACGTACATCAAATGAAAAACCCTCACACATTACCATGCCGTACCTGCGTACATCAAGATTCTTATTCTATTTTATTAACGTCTTCTCAATCCAGTGTTTCAGGTTTCATTCCCAAAGGCAGTGCTCATACTGTACAATGTGTATTGAAACCGGGAAGGGCGATCATGTGATGTTTTTATAAAATGTCGTTAAGGTTGTACCTCTGCACATTCTAGAAGTCTTGTGTCTATTGCGACAACCCATTCACCTTTTACAGTATATAATGTAGATGAAGTTTTATATTTATATTATTGCTAGTTTTATTGTTAGTTGTACTTGTTTATTTGTAGTTTATGTAGTGTTTAGCAAAACCTATACAGTGCTGTGACAAAATACGTTTAGAAAACAGTGCTGAATACAAGGCAGTGAAGCAGCGTCTGTGGCAGCCAGATCCATCACAGTGCTGGACAAAACCCTGTAGCGCATTTGTAGAGCATCCTTCCAAGTTTATTGTATTGAACATTTCAGTAAATTGCACAGAGCAAGCAGGTGATGGCACAGGTTTTGATAGTGACTGAGATTTAGTTGATAATTTACTGTTAGTTTTTATAGCATTTCAGTGCATTATTTTCATTTGCATTTCAGTGTATTGTTTATTATTTTCATGAGTTCCAGTGTGTTGCGTATTATTTTTTATTTGCATTTCAGTGTTTTGTTTATTATGTTTATTTGCATTTTTGTGTATTAACTAAAAGGTTTTTTTATTGCATTTGCATTGTTTTCTTTGTTCAAACAAAACAAATCTTGTATTTATCTCTTTACTGAACATAGATATATAGTACACACATCGAAGGGTAAATGAAAAACACATTTTGGTAAAAATTGTTGTATTTCATTCATCATATATTTACATTTTAAAGCAATTTCAGGTGTTAAAACATTATCATTATTTTCAAAATCTGGTACCTAGGAAGGGGTTTCAATTTTTCATCTGGAGTTGAAGTGTTTAATAAGATAAGTTCCTTATACAATTGTATATACTTGACTTAATATACATACTATTAAAATAATGAAAAGGCTCTGATTTAGGAAATTATTAGTTAAATTAAGAGTTCAATTGAGAGCTCGGTTAGAACAAAAACCAGCAGGGCAGGGGGTCCTCCAGGGCCAGGGTTGAGAACCACTGAAATATTTGATCACAATACAGTGACGCTCCAGAATTAGTAACTCGAATATAACCGTAAAATGTTCATGAGGCGAGGGCTGTGAACCTATTTCCACCATTGTTAAATGCTTGAGAACAACCAAAATATATAATTGGGGTCTAATTGTTTCATGCCATTTAAAGAGGCCCAGGTGTGGATGCAGCTACAGTCTATCTCCATCTAGTGTCTCTGTTGAATAAGACAGGTGCAGAATAATTTCCAGGCATTGAAACAGAATTGGGAAAGACAACTGCAGTTGCACAGAAACGCCTCAGTGTGTCGCACTGTAACCAAATTGGAAGAGGCAAAAGAGGCCCTTCAGCTGAATGTTATTTTATTTTTATTTTTTCTCAAATGTGTTTTTCTCCAATACATTTACAGGGCACATTTTTTAGGCAGATTTACTAGATAATATTTAATACAAATGTAATCAAACTCACTTCTTTCTTGAGCTTTTGAAGATGACAGGTTTGGTTGAGAGGTCTTTTTCAAGTCT
Organism: Amia ocellicauda; assembly: GCF_036373705.1. Taxonomy (NCBI): domain Eukaryota; kingdom Metazoa; phylum Chordata; class Actinopteri; order Amiiformes; family Amiidae; genus Amia; species Amia ocellicauda. The sequence continues at coordinate 53,734,081 of NC_089850.1, forward strand.
CTTTGGGGGATCAAGAACAGGTGACTTTGAGTTGAATCAGTGGCATTTAAGAGAGCTCTGAATGAATTAATTGGTGTGAAGAGCACCTTAGCAAATGCATGGGAACATGTCTGACAGCAGGGCGATCTGGTTATGTGTGTCACACTCACAGGGAAGGTCAGATCAGCAGAGATTTTGCTCGGGAGTTTCCTTCTGTAGAAGTGGGCCCCCGGCAGGTCACCCGGCGTGAGAGAGTCTTCAGGGACAGTCTGGGGTCAGTCAGGCTCGACACAGAGGTCAGTGCTGTTTTCTGCTCATTGCTCAAGGTCAGGGTCACAATGTCAAGTTCTTTACAAGTTCTTTAGTTGATTTAGTTATGTTTTTTTTTTATTATTTATTTGCAATTTCCTATTCAAAAGATCCTTTCCTGAGATTGGTTGTTTCAGACTTTATATAACTTGCTTAATGTGATCTAATGTAACAATTGTAAGTCACCGTGGATAAGAGTGTCTGCTAAGAAATCATAAGATTAGTTTGTTTTGAGGAAGATCCAGAAATGTATTGTTAAAAATGTATTTGTATAAACAAATATATACAGTACTGTGCAAAAGTTTTAAGCAGGTGTGAAAAAATGCAGTGAAGTAAGAATGCTTTCAAAAATAGACGTGTTACTGTATTATATTTATCAATTATCAATTAACAAAATGCAGTGAACAGAAGAAAAATCAACATCAATCTACATCAAATCAATATTTGGTGTGACCACCCTTTGCCTTCAAAACAGCATCAATTCTTCTAGGTACACTTGCACACAGTTTTTGAAGGAACTCGGCAGGTGGGTTGGCCCAAACATCTTGGAGAACTAACCACAGTTCTTCTGTGGATTTAGGCAGCCTCAGTTGCTTCTCTCTCTTCATGTAATCCCAGACAGACTCGATGTTGAGATCAGGGCTCTGTGTGGGCCCTACCATCACTTCCAGGACTCCTTGTTCTTCTTTACACTGAAGATAGTTCTTAATGACTGTCGCTGTATGTTTGGGGTCGTTGTCATGCTGCAGAATAAATCTGGCGCCAATCAGATGCCTCCCTGATGGTATTGCATGATGGATAAGTATCTGCCTGTACTTCTCAGCATTGAGGAGACCATTCATTCTGACCAAATCCCCAACTCCATTTCCAGAAATGTAGCCCCAAACTTGCAAGGAACCTCCACCATGCTTCACTGTTGCCTGCAGACACTCATTCATGTACCGCTCTCCAGCCCTTCATCGAACAAACTGCCTTCTGCTACAGCCAAATATTTCAAATGATGACTCATCCAGAGCACCTGCTTCCATTCTTACTTTACAGCATTTTTTCACACCTGCCTTAAACTTTTGCACAGTACTGTATATCCTCCACCCTATATACTACAATGCAACATTATCATTAAATCCTTTTTTTGTTTTTACTAAAATGACACAAGGTCTGTTTCATTTTATTTACAGTTTGACATTTCACACTAACAGTTTTAGTTTGACAAAATTTGTTGATGACATGTCTTGACCTGGGAAGAGATGGGGATATTAGTCTGAGAGAGACAGGTGAATGGGTGTTACACTGTTTAACAAAATAAAGATATAGATGCTAATAAAAGCTAAATATTTGGGTAATATATGAGTCTTTTTGTGGCAGAACATTGTGATGCATTCTAAAAAGTAACCTTGTTCTCCTACTGAGCAAGTGTTACACTGTTTCACCACTGTGTGACTCTCTAACCCCAGGAGGTGGATAGCGATGAGGAGTGGCAGCGGCTGGTTGACACCACAGAGCCAGGGAATCAATTAGACTTGGTCTCATACCCGGCCTTGATGCCCCGCCTGAAGGAAAGGCTGCTAGGCTCCAGAGCCCAGGTGAGAGATGGCTTTCTGTCACCTCAGCCACTGAGTGGTCCCTCTCCTTTTGTCTGTCTGATTGTGCGACTGGCTTTCTGTAAAGAACTAACTTCATTGTCATTGGCAGCATTTCCATGGAAAAGAAATGGCAGTTTTTTCCCCTCATGTTGTCTTGGCTGTACATTTGAGCGAATGTTGTGGTATGCAGTTCTGATTTATATAACGGCTGAATAACTAAATTAATCGTAATATACAGGAAAGGATATTTAAATGTCTGTCTAGTAATACAGGAAAAAGTAACTCCTGATATCAAGAGGAGAGTTTCATGAGTTTAAATGAAGATTCCTGCATTTGGGTTTGTGTATCTGTGTATCGGTATCAGGTTCTGTGTCTGCTTTTGTGTCTGTTAGCCCTTCTGAGCTTTTGAACATTTGAGCTTGAGAGCAAGCTTATGCAAAGTAAATAAAAGTAAACAGAGTAGGATTCCTGCATTTTAAGATTAGGGAAAGTGGTTGACCCTGCCCTTAGAGATACTTCGCTTTTGCTTTTGCTTTATCTAGAAAACATTTTCTTCCTCTTTGATGTATCTTGTGGGATACGTGCGATATGTGCACACTCCCTCATACAGCTTTTACTTGCGCAGCAAATTTTCAATTGTGTGCAACCTCAGCCATTCAGTGGACCTCTCATTTGCTCAGCTATTGGCTGGAATGCTGGAGGGGGCGTGCCGGATCCGTCCACCGCTCAGAGTTCTGGGTAACTTGCTGTTAGTGAACTCTGACCCTGCGCTTCTCAGCCATATGGTGAAGGAAATCGATCTACCTCATTTCCTACTGGATCTGATTATGGAAATCCTGAAGAACCCAGCAGTAAAGCAGGTTAGGAGTAAGCCTACTCTCTTTTATTATTATTCTGGGTGTCCATTCATTTATTTGCGCAAGCTTTTATCATATGGTGAAGGGTGGTTGAGATTTGGGTGGTAAAACACAGGGCTTACCTTTTCTTATTTTCACAGCAACCATGGTGTGTGACAGTGGTGGGAGACCTAATGGCTACATTGGGTGTGTACTGGGACAGACACTTCAACTTGGAAACAGCAGGACAAAGGTGCATTTAGAATACACAAGTGTATGGACTGAAAAGACAAAATCTGATCAAGAGTGCATACTCTATTTATGATGCCTCTAATTAAGTTTGTACAGCATCGTGTACTTCACAGTAGTAGCTCAGCAACCATCTGAACCATTTAAAGACCCTTTCCTCTATTCACTCAGGTTAGGAGATGGTGCTCAATTGCTCAGTGCAGTTCTGCTTCATCCTGACCTGGCTCCTTTAATGGTGAGTATCTTGTCCTATTTGCCCTGTGTGATTCTCTACCAGACTGCTATACTTCAGCTGATACACGTGGTTATTTACTAGAGATGTGTCTCTCTTTCTCAGCCTCTTGCTGCCTCCCTGCTGGCTCTGCTCTCCCATCACGGTGTTCCTCTGGAGCTCAACAGTGACCAGTTTGTGACCGCCATGGAAAAAGCTCTCTCCTCTCCAGTGGAGGTGCGTGTGCTACTAGAACTCCTTGCAATCTTCCAAGAGGTCTAGAAAGTGTCATTTAGGCACGAAGGCAAATGCATGGCTCACTGGAACAGTGAGCTAGGCACTCAAATTGGCTAGCTATAGTGCCAACCCTGATGTTACTAGCATTACTTTGTACCCCTACATTTGAAGTATGAGTTACATAGTACATTGAAATGAATGTGGATGAATGTAGGCCATCAGTGAAAGGGTTAAAGACAGATCCATGACGGAATGTAATGGCACGAGGTGAGTTTAATCTCATTTCTCAGAACGGCTGCCCGGAGGCATCACAATTTGCATTAGGCCAAATATACGGCTGAGTTTTTACTGAACAAGGTAGTTGAATATTTTCCATTCATGTGGGACTGGCGCTTTCTGAGTGGGTAATGACATGGAACGTTTCGGTTGACTGTACGGTCCAGATAACCCTATCACAAGAAAGTCAAAAGGGTGTGTGTGTGGTCTGCATGAGTAGATCAGTCTGTGTGCACTGACGAAAGTTCCACCCTAATGATTTCATTTGGAGATTTGATGAATCCTATGTGTCTGTAATTAATTGTGCTTCCCTGTCTCTCAGCTGCGTGTCCCTCTGCCCCGGGGCTGGGGACTTTATGATGGCCTCGTTACTCTGCTGTATCAGGCTATTTGTGAGGTCAGTTATCCAACACGTGCTGTATCATCCAACACCTGTATTCTATAACATCATCTCAAAGTGAGTCGTGGGACAAGAACAACCGAAGAGATACAAATTGGAAAGCACCACAAATTAAAGAAAATTGGCTCTGTTCTGGTGGCAACAAATAAGCCTTTTTGAGTCTCAATATTCTTTACTCAAGCAGCAACTTTCAGATATATTTTGATGCCTGAAGAGACCCTTCATCTGCTCATTACACGTACAGTTAGGTCCATAAATATTTGGACAGTGACACAATTGTCATAATTATGTCTCTGTACACCACCACAATGGATTTGAAAGGAAACAATTAAGATTTAAGTGTAGACTTTCATCTTTAATTTGAGGGTAGTTACATCCAAATTGGGTGAACGGTGTAGGAATTACATTCATTTTTATATGTGGTCCCCCCAATTTTAGGGGCTCAAAAGAATTTGGACAAACTAACATAATCATAAATTAAAGTGTGAGTTTCAATACTTTGTTGCAAATCCTTTGCAGTCAATGACTGCCTGTATTCTGGAACCCATAGACATCACCACAGGCTGGGTTTGTTCCCTGGTGATGCTCTGCCAGTCTTGTACTGTAGCTGTCTTTAGTTCCTGCTTGTTTGGGGCAACGCTTGGGGCGTTTTGCCTTCAGCAAATGACAAGCATGCTCAATTGGATTCAGGTCAGGTGATTGACTTGGCCATTGCAGAACATTCCACTTCTTCACCTTAAAAAGTCTTGGGTTGCTTTCGCAGTATGCTTCAGGTCATTGTCCATCTGCACTGTGAAGCGCCATCCAATGAGTTTTGAAGCATTTGGCTGAATCTGAGCAGATAATATAGCCCTAAACACTTCAGAATTCATCGTGCTGCTTTTGTCAGCAGTCACATCAATAAATACAAGGGAACCAGTTCCCTTGGCAGCCATACATGCCCATACCATAACATGCTTTACATTTTTAAATCTGCTTGAAGCCTTTGTTTATCTGTTGGTGTGATGCCCTGTTTTAACATTTGAATGCTGTTTCTCTCTCTCTGTCTCTCTGTGTGTCTGTGTAGGGTGATATCTATCCTGTACCTCAGTTTCTGGACTCTGCTCTGTGGCGCCTCCTATGGTTGAGAGTTGGTGCTGCGATGGAGGAGACAGCATCACAGTGGGACAGTTTTTCACTCACTGGTAAAAACTGGCCATTCTTTAGTCACTAATTATTAGTCAGATCTATTTTACTGTCGAAGTTTAATTTGACTGACAATAAAGTCTACATGGCTGAAAACAAATACATTAAGACATTCTTTATCAAGTTTTCCAAATCTAGCCTCTAATTCGATGGAACATACTCAATATTTTTGTAACCATTAAACTGCTTAACCCCTTTCTAATCCTCTCTTCTACCACAGGTTTGCAGGTCTTCCTGTCCCTCACTCTGTTTGTCTTCACCAGGGAGCCATACCGTTGTGTCCCTCTGTTGGCCAATAGCAACACAGTCTGTGTGCTCACCCTTGCCCAGCTTCTCACAGTTGATGGGTCTGCCCTTTCTTTCTTATTTTACATATACATGTAGTGCCTGTTAATTATTTTGATATTTTGTTTCAATTGATGGTTCCAACTTATTATTTTGCTTCTTATATTTTAAAGAACGAAAACGCTAATAAAATAAATAATAGGGTTTATTTTTTATTGTTAAAAAAAGTTAAAAAGTGTGTAAGTTCAAAATCACATTTCCCAGAGAAAAATATGACTCATTTTGTTTTATTATTACGATAACTCAAATTAAGACTGATTGTCCCCACAGTGCTTTGTTTGAGGATGGATCCTCTGCACAAACGGACACCCACTCTAGGGGTCAGTCTGCCTCCAGTGCAAACAGCGTGTCAGTGATGACGTGTCACCTGCTGTGTTTCCCATTCGCTCTCGATATCCCTGGCGAGACGGTGGAGGATCTCCTTCTGTCGTATCGCCGCTGCAATGTTGTGCCCCATCTGCTCCAGGTCAGTACTTCATAACTCTGTCATTCCAAGGACAACAAGGGACATCCTTTGGCAACTGAATCCAAAATGAAAAATAGACATTACCTCTTAATATGGACACAGTTGGAAGGTGGATAAAAAGAGAACAAATACCTTGTAATATTGAAGATGCTGACAAAGAAGTTAAATCTAAAAGGTAAGAAAGGAAAATGGAGTTTCTAAATGCTCTACATTACAGCTGTCAAACTCCCATCTCCTCAGTCCCAGTCCTTGATTATAGAGTGTTTTTCTTTCCTTCATGTATAATAAATGAATGGCATTGAGCAGTAGTGTAACAACAGCACTATGTTATTTGTTTCTCCCCCAGCTCTCTCTCTCACTCCCCCTCTCTCTCTTGGAGGTCCCGCTCTCTTTGCTTTGCCGTCTCCTTCTCAGCGACCCCCAGCACTGCATCCCACAGTTTATAGCAGCTGCAGAGGCCTGGGGCTTTTTCATTCCCTCCGCAAAGCCAGAACAGTGCGGTGCGAATGGCCTCGGAGGTAAAGCAGCAGACGGCAAGGAAAGCGGGGCCAAGGACAGCCACGACCAATCAGAAGCCAGGACGGCCAGCTCCCTCCTGGCGTCTTTCCTGCAATCGGAGGCCCTGTCAGGCTCTGCCGTGGAGCTGCTCTCCCTCGTTGGCCAAGCTGCTCGCTGCTCCCTCTGCCCTGAGCTACCTCAGCTCTACATCAACCCCTCGCTCTTGAGGATGGCCTTCAGACACCCCGACAACAGGGTCAGAGCCGCAACCTGCAGCCTCCTGGGAAATATCAGCCCACTGGCAGCCCACACCCCAGCTGGCCAACCGTTCCTCATGCTCTTCCAGGATCTCATCGGCCAGCTTCAGGACCAGTCACTGCAGGTCCGCAGGGCTGCCTGCAGGGCCGTGGGCAATTGGCTAGTTTTCATCGGGCAGGCGGGCGAACAGGCCAAAGCACTGATCGTGTCTGAAGCGCAGAAGGAGAATGGCCAGTCTGGAATGAAAGCCTACAGAGTGACTGGCGCAACAAAAGGCAGAGCAAAGGGAAACGGGAGTAAAGATCCAGCAGACGCCAAGTCAGGCAAAGCTTTGCCTTTTAGGGAGGGGGCCGACCCAGAGATGGAAAGATGGGCGGAGCTTTCCCGGGGGGCGGCGATGGTGCTGTTGCCTCTCCTGTCTGAAGCGGACCCTGTGATTCGCCGGCACTGCTGCGCTGCCCTGGGAAACCTGGCTGGCACCGGAGGGGGCGGGGCATTGCTATTGCAGTTCAACGGGCCCCGTCTACTCCTTCAGACAGCATGTACCGATTCCCACCCTGCTGTGCAACAGGCAGCCATCACTGCCCTCCGCTTCTTCAGCCAACATGACGCACTGCGGCAGGTGAGAGCTTTAGTATAGATTTCTGTCAAGGTATAGCAAATACAGATTTCATGTAGAAACAAGAGCATCACAATGTCATTTTTAGCACTGGCTAGTATCAAGTAGTTGTCAAAGCAAGTAGGTTTTTTTTTGTAGATTCATAACCCTTTTGTGTTCCCTCTCCTGTGGTTGTCACAGGCCCTGGTTTCTCTGGATGCTAGCGAGAAATTGCGCCATTTATCCCAGCATGCATCACACCAGCGCCACTGTCATTGGCTCATCAACAAGCTCCAGCCGCCAGTCAGTGCTTAACAGTGACAAGCTGCATTTCAAGAGAGGAAAAGTTTGTAAAACATTCAGATGGCATGTTTTTGAAGCATTTCCTATTGAGATCAATATTTTTTTTTTTATGAAGAGCATTATTTATTGGATCAATAGTACATGTTTTTACTTTTTTATGATTGTATGAGGTTTTCAATTTATATTGTAATTCTCGAAGCAAAAACTTTTTTTACTGTTATATTCAATAAAGTGATTATTTATGAATCTTACATGTCTGTGTTCCAAATATGTTCTATAAATGTAAACATTCAAGGGGGAAAGCATAATTAAAAATGTGAGCAAATCAGTCATTATTACATATATATAATTTATATTAATTGGTATCCATGTCCTATAATCTGTAGAGAGGAACATAAAAATAAATTGATTAAAGCAAATTAATGTTGGATTAATGTATGCAGCATTTGTTAATTAATGAGCTTTTGTTACCTCTTAAATAATAAGGTTTATCTGAACTGTTGTCGGGCATTGAGTGTATTTCCAATGAAGATGGTTGTGCAGATTAATATTATTGTTATATTATTAGATCTCATATGGCAGGCATTACCAGGAATAATGACTTATCAAAACAGGCAAATGTGGTTTGACATAAGAAAGTGTACAAACGAGAGGAGGCCATTCGCCCCATCATGCTCGTTTGGTGTCCATTAATAACTAAGTGATCCAAGGATCCTATCCAGTCTATTTTTGAATGTTCTCAAGTTTTCAGCTTCAACCACATCGCTGGGGAGTTTGTTCCAGATTTTGACGACTCTCTGTGTAAAGAAGTGTCTCCTGTTCTCTGTCTTGAATGCCTTGAAGCCCAATTTCCATGTGTGTCCACGGGTGCGTGTGTCCCTGCTGATCTGAAAAAGTTCCTCTGGTTTGATGTGGTCGATGCCTTTCATGATTTTGAAGACTTGGATCAAGTCCCCACGTAGTCTCCTCTGTTCCAGGGTGAAAAGGTTCAGTTCCTCAGTCTCTCAGTAGGACTTTCCCTTCAGACCTGGAATAAGTCTGGTTGCTCTTCTCTGAACTGCCTCTAGAGCAGCGATATCTTTCTTGAAGTGTGGAGCCAAGAACTGCACACAGTATCCAGATGAGCTCTAACTAGTGCATTGTACAGTCTGAACATTACTGCCCTTGTTCTCAATTCTGCAATTTTGACAATATACTCATGCGTTACTTCTAGTTCTATTCCTCCCATAGTGTAATTATAGTGGACATTTTTATTACCTGCATGTAATACCTTGCACTTGTCCACATTGAATTTCATCTGCCAGGTGTCAGCCAACAACTGAATAGTCCCTTTGAATCGCCTGTATTGCTGAGATTGCTGCCACCTATTTTAGTATCATCTGCATATAAACACCTCCTGCTCAACAAAGTCATTCAGTCCGGTCATTGTGCAGGTTGACTGCCAGACTTACATTTACACTGTGTAAGAAAGTTGAGATGAAGATTTTCCTCTTGCTTCTGGGTGAGTTTAGTTTTTTCTCATTTTATAAAATGTTTTTGTGGTTGTTATTTTGTTACCATGAAAATACCAATGCTTGTACAGGTGTTCTTGATTTTCAAAAGCATGTTCTAAAAGAGACATATCTCATTCATTTCTAATCTAATCTTTTTCTTTTATCCTTCTTTTAAGAAATGTGTAAATTCCTGAACTGTGCATCTCCCTTAAACTATAGTACATATTTATACACTTGCACTGAGACTTCCACTGCCAGTCAAAGGTTTTAGAACACTTCAATTTTTCCAGTTTTTATTGAAATGTATGCAGTTTAATGTCTCAATGTACTCTGAAATTAAAGCATAGAACAAATAATTAATTGTAGATAAAAAAATAAATAATTAAATCATTTTGTTTTACAAAATGTATCCCCTTAAGCTGACAAACCCCTCTGATACCCTTAAACGGGCACCAAATCCGTGTGCTTCTCTTTAATCCCATGTGTACTCTTCACTGTTGTGTTGTTTATCAAGTGTTTGGTATCCCATGAAAGCTGAGACTGTCAGCTTTCTAATGATGTGAAGCATTCTCTGTCTTTTTGGTTTGCCATTCTTAAATGGGGGGTGGGGTGATACTTGGTCTGAGTAGGAATACAAAATCTCTATAATATTGACAATTATGACATATTCTGGAACCAGACAGTCTACTGATCAAAACAAGACCATCCATGTTTTGGAAGAAACAACACACACCCATAGAGAGCTCACAATGTCAAGATGGAAAACTGTTTACAGTGTACTAATACACTACAATTTTACATAATTGAATCTGAATTTCTCTGTGTTTGACAGAACAGCAAATAATATATACCGTCAGGTTGTTCTGCAAAATAATGAATTTTAAATAAATATTTAAAACATTTAAAAATAGACTGGACTGTATCCTTGCATCACTTAGTTATTATTGGACACCAAACTAACACGATAGGCCGAATGGCCTCTTCTTGATTGTAAACTTTCTTATTTTCTTAAGTGAAAATATGGAAGACTTGTAATTTGCCAAGGTGAAAAACTGATACAGAAATATGCATTGTATTCATGTATATCCAATCAGTTGGGCACTGAGGGTCTCTGACTTGGAGAGGTATAAAGTATATTTATTATTATTATTAATATTATTATTTATTACACATTTAATTTCATTCTCAGTGCTCTTTACAAGTCATTGCCATGCAGCAAGAAGATATCATTGCATCAACAACACTAGAACTTGGTTTGATTCAAGAGGAAACTGTACCTCCTGCTTTACAGACCTGATTACTGTCACCGAGAGCAATAAAGACACGTTAATCCAATGTGCAACTACAGCAACCTGGACTGGATTATACTTGGTAAACAGCGACTGGAAGTGGGTTAATGGAGATGTAGTTGGAAATGTGGGTTGGGCGACCACTGAGCCAAATGGTCAAGGGTCTGAAGGCTGTGTGTGCTATGACGGCTCTGGCCTGAGAGATTACCCATGCACCAAACTAATGCAATCTCTTTGTTACGAAGGTTAGCTTTTCTATTTGTTCATTTCTATTTGTAACTCGTGGGTTTATAAGACACACATGTTTATATCACTTCTGCTGTTGTCCAAAACTGAAATATTCTCATTGAATGTGGTTGGCTGCATTAGATTTGGGATTTTTTTATCAGACTAGGAGAAGCATTTAAAGTAATTGCCATTTAATACCATAGAGTGCCCCTCACCTTTGGAATAGTCTGCCGATTCATATTAGATTATGTGATAGTATTGAGTCTTTTAAATCTCAGTTGAAGACTCATTTTTATTCTGTTGCTTATAACTGTTCGTAGATTTACTCTTATTGTCTTGACTTTTATTGACTTTTAAGTTTAACACTTTGGTCAACGTGTTGTTTTTAAATGTGCTATACAAATAAATGTGATTGATTGACTGATTGATAGAGTGCCATAGACAGGTTGCAAAGCCTGACTGATGTACCCAAATCACTTCATGTATGTGTTTAAGTGTACAGAAAGTGCATGCATGATGCATAAATATTTGTATAAACCATTTCATATGAGTTGAAGTCACCCACACATGGTCAGAAGATGTCCAGGGCAAGAGACTTGTTTCTCAGCCCCTTTGAATTTTGGCTTGTTTCAAAGATATTTATCTTAGCTGAACTTCTGCTGTCATCTATTTTTTTTCTTTTTCCTTGTTGTTCACTTAGATGATTACACTTTCCATGTGTCGGTAGCTGATGTTGCAGTTTCTTCTGTGTCTCTGAGCTGGGATCCAGTACCCGGTTCTATAGATCATTACAGTATAAATGTCACTGGAAGGAACAATGTGAGTTTCAAGACCTCTAATTCCTCCATTCCTGTCAAAGCCTTGCTGCCCGGAGGTCTGTACACAGCTACAGTCACACCAGTGCGATGTGGGCGACATCTCCAGTCAGCCAATGTGTCCTTCCACACAAGTAAGAGGATCACATAGTTTAGTTTTTCCCTTTAAACCACTAAAATGATGGCTTGTAACATCCAATTAATATTTGTGATCTAAAGGTTTTTGGCTTTGCTCTGAGAAAACCCATTCAATCTGCGTAATATAACTTTATCATTTGTAATAATTATTATCATCATATCATTATCATTGTACAGGAATGATTCTACTTTAATAACATAGTTACATTTAATAAAATAGGGATGAATATATAATATCCCCCAAAAGCAAGGCAATTTAGTGTCCATACCTAGGGACTAGCCAAATGTTTACAATAGCACAAGAAGTGAGTCTGGGGGGGAGCTGGACCAGTCCGAATGCATCAATGGTACATTTCTATGAATTAAACATGTAACGGAGACTTTCTTCTTTTGTTTTAGTGTACTTTCTATCCTGGATATAGTCCAAAATCCAATCCCGTTTCTAGTCTTTACTGTCATTTTTGGCAAACAATTATGAATACTTTGTGAATAGCTCTGCAAATCCATTTAAACATAGACATGTTTTACAAAATAAAACTAAATAATCTCTATATCTGTATATTATCTGAGGCTAATTTGCTTAAACAAATGAATGTATGTTGTTTATATCGATTATCTTTGCGATGGCTGTCGGAAATTCAAAACTAATATGCAAAGCCTGTGATGGTACAGCCACCAGTTCCACACCAGTACACAGTTGATGTCTCTGGAAGGCTTCTCCTGTCAGCTGTCTTTCTCTGCTGCAGCTCCCTCACCCCCTGGAGAGCTCAGAGCAGACCTGGTGGGGAATGACTCGGTGTCCCTGAGTTGGGGTCAGCCGGCCAACATGGCAGGGCTCCCTTACACCTACCTTGTCAGCTTCCTCAGCCTATTCTGGAGTCACCGGGGCTCTGGCACCAATCAATCTCCACCAATCAAAGTGCCATTCAAAACCTGAAGCCAGGCTCCCAATACATCTTTAATGTGTCTACCCTGCAGGACACTGGGTACATAAGTGAGCCTGTGATGCTGTCTGTCTACACAAGTAAGATTTTTGTTTTTCCCTGCATAAACAAATGACTCTAAAAGGCACGTACAAGTATGAGACATGAATGGTGACATAAAATGCATGAATAGTGGAGCCATACATTTGCAGTGTCTCACTGTATTTAAAGGTCTGCATTTCTCTCACAGGGGCCCAAGAGAAGAGCATGTTTCTGTCTTTCATCTGTACATCTGATCAAGATCTATGTAAAGAAATGGAAAAGGTACAAAATCAGGTCTGTTTCATATTGTACACACTATGGGTCAGGGAGCTGTGTGCACGTGAAAACAAATGAATGCCTTAAGCAGTATTATACATTCTGAGGCTTTTTGAGTAAAATGTCAGTTCTTATAATGCATATTGTTATACTGAATGTTATCGATCTATATATATGTAATTTTTAAATTTAGTTTATTTCTCATTTTAATTGTTACCAGTTAAGAGGTTGTATAATATGGGGGTCATGTTTCACCTATGAATGGAGAAGGAGAGACTACAGGGTGGGAGTAATTTCAGGGTTTCTTTTTAAATGATTCATGTGAAAGATTAGCGTGAGGAGATCTTAACAGGAATGGTCTGAATGTGTATTACAGGTGAAGGCCATTATTGTGAAGCAGCTGTCTGGAGTGTTTTGGAAACTGAAATGGAAAAAGTGTGGGGCAGCCAATTAGAGTGGGAGTTTAAAATTGTATCTGGGATCACAACATAGAGGAATGTCTTTGAAAAGCTAAAAGATTATCAAATTTTGATCTCAATTACATTTTATTTTATTTGTCTTGTTTCTATACAGTGGAAACATACATTAATGTATTTTTCTTGTTGTTCTTCATACAGGTGTACAGATTTGCCTCAATAAAAAACATCTTTAGTAGCTGCACTACACCTGCAAACCTGTAATCAATTAATATTTTATTTTAATAAACTTATATTACACTATAAACCAGCACCACGTATTAAAGCTTAAACACACAAATTCAATACTAAACCCCACATTTTAAATTGAAATCTTGCATCTAGTTACAAAACTGTACATTGCTTATAACCTACATTTAATATAAATAATAAATTCCATGAAAAAATATTGGAGTGATTTTTTATAATTTGTCAATGGTTATAGTAATATAAAGGACACTGCATTTCACACATTAATGTTACTTCCAGAGTGTGGAAATACCAACCCACATTTGAAAAATCACTGCAGGTTTACTGTTTTACAGTTCTTCAGCATTTTCTTTTTTTGTGTGTTGTAATAAAACTCTTTCTGGTTACATTGTTTTTAGTCCCATTTATATTTCCAAAGTACAGAAATTTACAGAAACTATATATATATATGGATGTTTTTCCCTTTTCACACCATTCTTTGTAAACCCTAGAAATGGTTGTGCGTGAAAATCCCAGTAACTGAGCAGATTGTGAAATACTCAGACCGGCCTGTCTGGCACCAACAACCATGCCACGCTCAAAATTGCTTAAATCACCTTTCTTTCCCATTCAGACATTCAGTTTGGAGTTCAGGAGATTGTCTTGACCAGGACCACACCCCTAAATGCATTGAAGCAACTGCCATGTGATTGGTTGGTTAGATAATTGCATTAATGAGAAATTGATATTGATAATGAGAAATTATATATATATTTTATTTATTATTCATTTATATGTGGCATTATGAAATAAATGTGCCTTGAAATAAATAAATGTGGCATTATGATATAAAAGTGCGTTGTATTTCAAGGCACTTTTATTTCATAATGCCACATTTCCATTTACTATATTCAAATGAATGGGGCATGGTTATCTCACAGATTCAGACCAAAGCAACAGCACCAGAACAGCACTGGATCTGTATGCAAGCTGCGCGGACAATACAGAAGACATCGGTGGCTCCGAGATGCCCTGCTATCCTTAGCACATCAAACTGAGCAACATACTTTATCGGCGGATACTATTTTGGCTCGTATTGAAGGCTTTTTTGAAATACTCGGGCGGATAAGTGCTCTTCAAGACATAGACATGGATGGATCCATCTAATTATTTATATATTTATATTTACATTTATTAATATATGTATTGTCTCATTTATTTATTTCAGGATTTATTTCATAGCCTTATTTATTTATGTATTTATTTATGTATGTATGTATTTAATATTGACTCAAATGGGATTCCATACTGCAGGAGCAGAGGGAAGGACTTCAATTAAACAAAGGATAAATATAGCACTACATGGCTATAGAACAGTATCAAAGCATAGGACAAAAAATATCTACCTGAAAATAATGGTTTACCTAGATCAATAATAATAATAATAATAATAATAATAATAATAATAATAATAATAATAATAATATTTCTTAGCAGATGCCCTTGGAGCAAGAGCAATACAAAGTGCAATAATACAGGTCAGTTCAAAGCATAATTCAATTTATAAATTCCAATTTACACAAGTGTATAGGAAAATATACAGTAAACAAAATATAAGTCCTACATCCTAGATTGTAAAAGTTCATAAGTGCAGACAAGGTGTGAAGTCATAGTTAAGAGCTAAGGGAAATAAACAGTATGAGTACTAGTAATGCTAAAACAAGAAGTATGACGAAAAGTTGTATAAGTGCAATTTTACACAAGAATAAACGACTAAATTTCAAGTACAGTCTGAAAACAGGACAAGCACAGACACACAAATACAAATGTCTTCTTTCATAGGGCACAACAAAGGAGGCAGGGCAAGTATTTTAGGTGGAAGCTCTGGCCGTTAAAGCCATTAAGAACTAAGTAATTAGCAGTGAAATATAGGAGACACGCACAAGATGAATTGCTCATCCAATGCGCTCTACTCTCACACCACCAAACCCACCACTGTTTTCATGGGACGCATGCGCGCAAGCTCCTTCGGGAACAGTAGGACTTCGCCGCCGCCAGAGGGAGCTGCACCGCCCATGAGCTGCAGGTAAGTTTTATCAATAAAATCTATATTTAGGTCTCTTCCCTGTGGGTTTCGGTTTTCTAGACTAAGGCAGAGGCAGTGCAACACCAGAGAGGAGGCACAATAATCTGAACCCAGAGTGGGTCTTGACATGGGCAGCAGCAAAGCTCAATCAACTAGAAGAGCAATTGATGCTCAAAACTTTTTTTTGTTTTGTTTTTTGTTTTGGTATTATTGTTTGACATTATTCTAGTCAAATACAATGAAATTGCTCAAAACAATCTAAGCTTGTTATATATAATGCAGTATAACACATTTGTTGTTTACATGTATTTTGCATGATTTATTGGTATATAACCTCTGCCATGTGTGACAATAGCATTATGTACATCACCAACCTGTTAGTTCATCAATAACATCAATTGCTGCAACTACATTATTTTCAACCTCTGTTTTTGCGTTATGGTCAACGGTCTCAGTTCTTGGTCAAGGTGGCTGAACATGGCTGTGTTGTGGGTGAAAGCTGTGCTGTTTAATGGGAGCTGGTGTATCCAGTATCAGACGCAGTTAAACATCATGAACAAACCAAGAATCATTACAGTGAACCATTGCAGGGAATAAAACAAGAACACACTTCCACTCGTCATAAGAGTGACATGAATAATGCAAAATACGGTCCATAATAAAAATGGATAATATGCAGCTTCAGCAGTGTGGTTTTGCGCTAGAATATCTTTAAATAATGTAAAGCTGGTTTATTGCATGTCAACACACTGGTCACTGTCACACGAAAACCAACTAACCGTTAATGCATCAACTATCACTGACCATACAATGCAAAGTGTGTGACAGCTGGACCACAAGTCATGGGTTATTTTTGTGATTCATTCGTTTACAGAGACGCTGTGCAGAACGCATGGCCAACAGTGTGGATGCACTGTGGTGCGCAAAACTGATTGCAGACCTTCTTAGCTGGATGTAGAAGTCCAATATCTCGCAACACATCTATCATACAATCAAAATGTATGAACACACCGAATCATGATCACCTTCCTATCCGACTTTCAGTGCAACATGTCCAGTACTCAGCTGTTCAGATGAATAAAACAATGTAATGGGACATCTTTGGAAACCGTGCATGCTTGCTTGTGTGAACTCGATGCATAGAGGATCTCTGCTGTTACTGTGGAAGTGGACCTGCAAAACATTGGATTGGCTCTTGAGTATCAGCGCCCTCTACAAAAACACCTTAGAAGTGTTAGCGAAACGGCTGCTTTAACATCTCCTAACTTTTAGTCAAGGTGTATTATAGTTTAAAGACTTCTGAATAATAATAATGGATATTGTTAATAGTAATACTAATAATATATTGAACAGCAACAAACTGCTTTTAATAGGAATTATCTACTGAAACCTAACATTTATTATTGACACACTTGTTTCCAATACAATAAAATGTTCAGACCTGATTACTACTAACATGACATCTCCATTCTCTTCCCAGCTGTGCTGCAGGAAGCCTAATTGTAAATTCATGCAAGTGTGTCCATCTCTGGAGTGGGATGCTGCAATACAGTGTAATACAGATGCAGCACGTGACTGATCCCTGGAAACCATGAGGTATCCCGGATATTAGACACTGCAGTTTGTCTTTTTTTCAGTTGTTGACTAAAGGGGCAGGGCTGGGGGGGGGGGGGTGGCAGCTCAGGCTCCTGTGGCAAGGACTCACGACACCATAAAAACACTGATTTCAGGCCAAAACTGACCCAAAAGGGTTACAGCAGTGGCCTCCAGATTCCTGTGGTTCAGGGTAAAGTACCGAGAAGTGACATTTGATTATTCAGCCATCCCACATTCACTGTTACAGGCACTCCCCCTGGCAGCCGCACCTCAAACTATCTGTCCTGTGAGGCTGTTAGCCAGTGCTGTGCGGTTTTATTGTGGGTGTTGGAAAACCTCACCCATCACCTAGCAGTTAGCAGCACCAGTGTTTCAACAGAGTCTAAGAACCTGTTTTCAGTATTTCACATTGAGGGAGCTAGGACATGATAAATAAATTTGTTTCTGTAACACTTGACACATTTTGCCAACCTCCAAATATTTTATTTATACATATCCTCTCACTGAGTCTCTTTACAAGAATGCTGGTTTGGAAAAGGGAAAGGGTATTTAATATATATGAAACCTCTGCCTCATTTTACTAGAGCAGACCAAGTATCCATAAGAGCTCTAAAAAAATCTTGTTCCACTGAGCCTTCATAATTACTATCAATACACCCATAATAAGGATGTGATGAAGACAGATTTAAATTAATAAAAAAGCCCATCAAACTTGGCTCTTTATAATAAAAAATAAAATACAAGACACATTCAGTAGTGCAGACAGAAGTCACTTTATTTAGATAACAGAAAGGACACAGCTTACACAAAGCAGAGATACGACGCAGAAAAGTTTAATCAGCTCCAGCACAAAAGTGGACTGATGGCGCCTCTCTTACCCTGTTGTAAAAAACTAACACGTGTGAAGCTGGACTATTTGTGAGAATTAGAAACCTCTTGCCACAAGCGCAGAGCAATGTGACGGGAACAAAACAGGATACATCAATGTAGAACTAGCTGATTGTACATCGCAGAGATGTTTCAAAGCAGAAGTTGAAAAGATGCAGCGTCCCTCTTTCTGCGCGAACGTCACATGAAGATAAAAGTTCTCGAAACCACATCACGACAAATCGAGCACCAGGTAAATTACAATTCTGCATGAGGATGTTTTAAATGGCTTCTATAGCATTCGTAAGAATAACAGGGAAAAAAAAAAGCCATAGGTTACGCAGCAGATGAAACAAAAGGGAAGGTGAGGCTAATCATTATTTGGGCTGCAATTTATCATAATATAGATGTTTCCAAAGCCAAATGTTCTGTAAACTGCTTTGGTTTGTACTCTGTTGCTGTAATGGAATCTTACTTCCTGCAGTATTTGTCACAACTAAACAGGACCTTTAATAGTCTCTTCAATTTCCCAGGAAAAAAATATTATTTGCATAGCACCAAACTAGCAGTCTACCATTCAAGCTCCATCCCAACATTAAAAGTGTCACTACAAAATGTCTAAATCAGCTGATAGCCATGCTGCATAGATCAATAAATTAAAATAAAAATCAATTTTCAATAAACCACTGGACGCTGCATCTTCAGAAGCAAAGCTACACTTCAGCACTTCACAAGCTACCACACAGAAATATAAAAACATTACCTGAAAAAGACCTAGAAATGTTTTGTTCATATATTTTTTCCTGACCATAGTTCTTAAAAAAAAACAGAAGTGTATTCAAACACAGTTGTGAAAATTATGAAGGAGTGATTGTTTTTCGCAGGTACAGCAGGTGGTAAAGCAGAGATTAAAAACGAGAGATAAAAAAAAAGAGGCATCAAATGGATGGGAGCTTTTTCCCCCCAGTAACAAACTGTCACTGTAAAAAAGAAAAGAAAAAAGCCCCCCTTAAAATGAAATGCATCAAGAAACATGGAACAGTCTTAAAGCTGGCCATAACGAAAGCTGCTGTGTAACAGTAGCTCAAGTTGCATTATTCAGAAAATGTGTTGCTATGGGCGGGAGTCATTTGTACCATGCAGAAAACAGTTGTGAACACTTTCCTCATTTTCCACATTCATCTTTGCATTACTGACATGCTCTCTAAATTTAACATGCATTGTCTACTTAAGCAGTAAAGTGTGTTTGAATAACAGTGAATAACTTTAAATGCTATTTTTACTTTTTGAGAGATTATACAAAGTATACAGTGCACATACATACACATAAACACACACACACACATTTATATATATATATATATATATATATATATATATATATATAAATGTTAACGTTTTTGTTAAGTTGCTGCCCAATGACTCAACAGAATGTTTTGTGTATTTTTGTACTTGCGTAAATTGTATGTTTTTTTTTTCCTGTAGTCCATAAATGGAGGAATAAGAAATGACCAATCATAAAGCAGTCAGCCAATCATGAAAATGAGTAATTTCAAGTTATTTCACCTGTAGGATTATGAGCTTCATAACTGCAACCCATTGGACAGAGAGCAGCCAATCAGCGGCACCCTGCTGAGAACATTAGTCATAGAACAACAAGACAAACAAAAACATTTACTCCTCTGGCAGAGTGAAGGATTCGAGGACCGTGTCACACACATTTCAGAATGACAAAGGTGACAAATATCACAGTGCTTGTGGACATGATCAGCTGGTCTTTTATTATGTATATAGAAGTAGATATTAGTGGATGACATCAACTGAAACGCTGCTAGATTTTCTTTGCAATGACAAAGAGAAAATAATCATCTAGTACTACAAAGAAAGAGGAAGAGACCTGTCAATGCTAATAAGATATATATATATATATATATATATATATATACACACACACACACACACACACTTAATTGTTTCTTTGATAGCTGGTTTTAAAAGAGGATAAAGAGTGGGACGTTGTTTGATGGACATCAGGCGCTGGGTTCATGCTTGAGGCGCTGGCTGCGGGCCTTGTAGACCTCGATGAGCAGGTCTTTGACATACTGGATCTCTCTCTCCACAGACTCGGCCTTGTCTCGCAGTTCTCGGTTCTTCCCCTCCAGCCCCCGGAGCTCCTCCTCCAGGCAGTCCAGCTCGGCTCTCTTGCGCTGGCGATATCTGCACAGGAAAGACCAAGGCCGGTGATGCAGCTCTGACACGCAAGCACTCAAGACAAATGCATGGCAGGTAACAGAAAGGAGTCAAAGAAGACCGCTGACCGGTCACGAAGAGGTAAGCATAGACGCACAAGGTGATGGTCTTAGTGCTGTGATGTCACTGAATGGTCAATGTGAAAAAAAGGCTTCGAAAGTTTAGGTCCGGTCAGTTATGGGGTGTTACAAATAAGTCCACCTCAGAGCCCAAGTATTTAATGGTCAGTAAATACAATTTTCCAAGTTCCTTCTTGTAAGTGCAGAGTTTTGGCACTGCCTGTCATTACTGGTTTGTGATTTTCAACATGACTTCCATTCATGCTCTAATTTGGACATGGATGTCACAAACTACACACAACGGACACATGCAAGACCCTCTTGTTGTCCCTTACCTGTGAGCTGCAGTCTTGTTCTGGTCTCTCTTCTTCTGCTTGCGTTCTCCGGTTGGGGCTTCAGGGGCAGTGTCTGGCTCTGGCTTAATGTGACAGGGCTCCTCTTGCTCCTCTCTGTCTGCTCTGTGGCTGGGAGATCCCCCCTCCACTCCATCCCCGTCTCCCCCCGGCACACACTCCCGGGACTCCTCTCCCAGGAAGCCGGGGAAGCAGAACCCATGGTGCTGCTCTCCTGCCTCTAAACCCCCTGCCCTCAAAGACTCGTCTGGCCTCTCCAGAAAGCTGCTATAGGCCTCCGCTGTGGCTGTGACCTCGAGAAAACATGGCTTGTCTTCCACCTCTACCAGCTCGCCGGCTCTACCGCGGTGCTGCACCTCCACCTCCATTCCATCTTCGCTGCCACTGACCTCCTTCAAACCATACAACAACTGGCCCTCTTTCTTGTGGGTCGCCTCCAGTGAACCACCAAGGCAAAACCCACCCACCACCTTATCTCCATCGGTAACATCTTCTGTGAAACAGTAATTCTCCTCCTCTTTCAGCAAGATGGTGCTTTCCCTAACTTCTACTGCACTACCCAGGCAATATTCCTCCCCACCCACCTTGTTGTCCCCTATAAAGCAGTAGCTGACTGCCACTTCTGGACTACCTGAGAGATTTCTTTTGCAACTCCAGATGCTATTCTCCAGTCCCTCGTCTACCCTTCCACTATCAGAAGATCTCTTTCGACTACTATGGCTGCCTGGACGACTGCAATTATATGGGACTGGTCTAGGCGTTTTGGGACGGCCAACTGGACCGCCGCAGAAGCTCAGCAGATCAAGCTCCCCAGTTGCCAATGTAACGAGCAGTGGGCTGGATTCTGACTGGCCCGAGTTGTAAGGGGTATAAGGCAAATGATAGTAAGACTGGGGGCTTGCTAGGAGAGATGCTTTGTCAGATTTTTCCAATTTCTCTGCTTTCTCCGATTCCGATTCAGACAGGAAGTAATCCTCCAGTTGTGCCAGCTCTTCCTGCAGCAGAGAGGTCATGACCTCCAGGTCAGAGGGTACCTGGACATCATGCTGGGGGGGTGAGGGAGGGAGGGAGGGGTTGGGTGAGGGAGAGGAGTGAGAGGGAGGGAGGTAAGAGGAGAAATCCACTTTTTCAGTCATCCAGTCGGTGAGACCATCGCCTACAAAAATGGGAAAATATCTTATTACATTCACAGCTTGGGGTAAAGATTTTTTTCTAGTGTTTTTCAATTTTGCTTTCTGACAAAAAACCTATACTGGCAAAAAACAAAATAACAAAATTCTGGTATCTAAATCCCAACATGCAAACTAATTAATTTAATCCTTACAAAACTAAACTGGCAAGTTTCCTGGTACAATCCTATGTCCGAAACAAACAATATTTAAAAGAGTAGATACTTACAAAGAGTAGCTTAAAAGAGAAGATACTATAGATGCCTTAGGCTACAAAGAATACGTGTTTATCATTTAACAAAACCTACAATCAAATGAAGTCAATGCATTACCAATACGTTTTTTCAAATTCGCTGCATCAGGAGAATCAGTATGCCGCAGTGGCGTTCGTACCTGCAATGCGCAAAACAAAAACCCGTCTCACCAAAACTCACCAATTAAGTGTTGGTTCTCAGCTGACTCCTCCCCCCTCCATCCCTGTGATTGGCTGATGCTAGCCTGTGAGGGAGAGAGAGCGAGGGGGTCTGTCGGGCAGACGGGGGGATTCATTTTCCAGTGAGGAGCTGATGTCGCCAACATTTCGTCTATTTCGATTTAAAATGCCAAACGGGTAAGATGCACCAGAGCTGAACTGTTGAGCCACGATGGACAGAGTGGGGGGAGCATTGTGAGACCTGAGAGTGAGAGAAAAAGAGTAGATTAATTAATTGGGGAGGGGGGGGGGGGGTTTGAGGGTTCCACTTCCCCATGTGGTTGACCAAATGGAAGAAAGTTGTTGATACCCATCTTCTTACATACCAGTATTCAGTAGACTATATGTTGAATGTACAACTTCAGAAATTTGAGTTTTAAAAGTTTTTGAAGTATGGTAGCTTTCACTCAATAAGCCAAAGACTTTTGACCTTGATCAATGTTCAATGTATGGTCTTATTTGAATTGACTGCAGTAGACTGCTTTTAAACTGACTAGTCCCACTTCCTATTATATTCCTCTCTCTGTAAATTAGATACTATTGGATAATGAGAAATAGTAGGAAACCAGAGCTGGAATAAAATATAGAAAATTAAACCATTCCAAGCAGCCATTGACACTGCATGCCATTAACTTTATTAGTACCCTCAAAAGGCATTACATTATGGTCTTGTCAGTCAACGGTTCACTGTGGAACCAAATCACAGAAGGTCAGTGTGCTCTTCACTTTCTTAAATTACTGATCGGGGGAATGAGGGGAGGGTTGAGGGAGGGCTGCTCCCAGTCCCAGAGAGATCCCGAATCATCTTCCCCACTCTCACACATTTAGGGCATCTTAACTCTTCCACAGCAAATCTGTCCAAACTGGATTTTCACGCAACTGCAGGAAGGTGTGATCAGAGCTCTCAGGTGGGGTGAGGTTTCATAAGGGATGTCACACCATTTCCCCCTGAGCACCAGTTAAGTTGTGGAGCCTCTTGCCTTTGCATACAAATCTCCAGTTCTAGCAGTAACTGGATGGGCTGTCAGACTGTAATAGTTGATCTCGGGTGCATGAGGCACTCCAAACTTTCTTTCCTTGAGGCTTTCTTTTCCCAGCTTCTGTAGCCCAAGCAAGAGCATGAGACTGAGCTCACTTTCTACAAGCACACGTCTATACATATAGACACAAACTGATACATAAAATCACAGAATTGCCAGAGTGGAAGCAAAGAGACAAAACAGCAACATACAGCGAACTGACAGTAGAGGGAAATTAACTTAAAATCAGCAACAAAGACAATAATAATAATAAAAACAACTCGGCAGAAGGAAATGAAGAAACTTAAAAGACAAACTACATACTCCAATAATATTCGTGTTATTATTGGCAATAGTATAATGATTTATGTTTATGGATTTGTATTAATAAAGATCTCAGTAGTAGGAAAGGGAAAGGTAGATTTTCTACTTTTTGTTCCCTTTCGTAACTGCCCTCTTACGCAAAAGTCTGACGCTGTGTAATTCGACACCGTGCACATCTGTACAGAGTGACACTGACAGCCAGGGGTTCATGACTTCCGTGCTTTCTTTACACACACACACACACACACACACACACACACACACACATTTAGGCTGTAATACATGGTAAGCCAAGACACCGGTGAGATCCTATAGATACAGACCAGAAACAGTAAAAGTACAAAGCCAGCTGCGTTTTAATGCCAACATCTGTAAACAACCCATTGTGACACTGTGCAGGGCGCACGCTGTGAGTTACACTGACCATGTGACAGCATCAGTAAAACGAGAACAACAATCGCCACCACAACAATAGTACTACAAGTTTGAAAACTTTTGCAAAACACAAAATCTTATCCAACAAATAAACCAAATCCAAACAAAACACAAAATGCACCACCTCATTCAACTGACTGGCTACATCAAACTCGGCTACTTTCTCACTCCAGTGTCTCCCGTTACTTGTATCTTGCTCGAGCAGAGCGCTCAGCACAGTTCAGAAACTTTT
Source organism: Amia ocellicauda (assembly GCF_036373705.1). Classification (NCBI taxonomy): domain Eukaryota; kingdom Metazoa; phylum Chordata; class Actinopteri; order Amiiformes; family Amiidae; genus Amia; species Amia ocellicauda. The sequence goes on from NC_089850.1 coordinate 53,758,524, forward strand.
CCCCAGTTCGTACAAAGAAACACATGCATGGTCAAATATACTTACTCCATTCTTGCTGGAAGTTGTGTTAGTTTGTAAGGGTGCGTTGCAAAAGCAAAGCACGGTTCTCTCGGGCGACGATGCTTTCAAATTAAAAAGCCATTTTTTCCCACGGACAATCCGGGATAGTTTGGGAAGTGCTGTGCTGCGGTGCAGGGAGAAGCGCGGACTGAAACTTGTTTGAATGAAAGTAGCTCCTCACTCACGCCCAGCAACCCACCGCATCACCCGGGGTTTGCAGAACAGAGATCCCTCCGCCGTCACTGTCAGATGAGCGTATTTGGCGAGACGTGAGTGTGATGTTTGCATGCACACCGAAAAGGCGGTACTCGCCACAGAATGATGCAAATATTATTCAACTTGAAGCTAGATGCGACTCATCGTCCGTTCATTTTCTTACAAGCTGTCACTATCCTTAAACGATGTAGTCAGTGGCATGCAGTAGTAACAGACTGCTTGTGCAGCAAAACTAGGATGGGTGGAAGCGGTTCAGTTTGTCGTGCATTGGGAGCATTTTAAACGAAAGGGAATAAAAAACAAAAAAAACACCCACATCCCCACATCAAACAGAGAGGACTAGTTAACTTCCACAAGCGAGGAAGGACACCACATTTCACCCGGTAGAAACGTGACTCCTATTGCAGCCCTGTTGCATCAGCTCGCCCGGGACGGGAGCAGATTCGCTGGCTGTGGTTCGGCTGTCGCCCCGCCATTGGCTGGGCTGGAGGCGCTTGATTGGATGGCCAGTGACAGGCTTGGCTCCTCATGGGAGGCCCTGTCAGGAGGAAGATTAACCCACAGAGATAAACACATGTCTGAGCATTAACCCCTTCTGCCCACGTGTTTAAAGTAAATATACCCCAGTGAGAAGCACCTGGCTGTCCATTTATGTGCTATTATTACAGATGCTTAACATGTTTTGAATTGTGGAAAATTGTGCCACTTATTTTTACTTTACATACAAGCATATCTTATTTTTAGCAGTTGCCTAATTAGTGCAAATACAGTTGATGGAATTGAAAGATGTATTGGGATGACGGCTTTGGTGCTGCCAAATCTTTAAAGAAAGGAATAATAATATTAATTAAATAATAATATTGCAGAAGACATATTGTATCACACAGTAACAATAACACAAATTCACAAGACAAACACTGGTAAAGACTCAAATTTCAGTTCAGTTCAATGTTCAGTTGTCTGATCCCCATGTCTCATGTGTATAAGAACTTGCCTGGAGTTATGTAGATCTGGGATCAATTCCCAGCTTCCCCCTGCAGTGTCACAGTATGTTATATACACTGGTTTGTTTTGCATCTGCGGTGATTTAAGTATTTTTGACCGGGATCATATTGGCTGAGGTATAGTAACCTGAATTAGTTTGACTTCACTCTAACCCTCAAACCACAGGGAAATACCAAAGGAGAGATATGTAGAGTGAGTCATGCGGTTAATGCATATGTTTTATTCACTCAAAAACACTTGTTAATAAAATATTTTAATTATTCAATTAGGGAGATGTATTCTTGAAATACTTTAATCAATGTGCCAATGTTATGACATGTCAAATCTTACTTTAAGTGTTTGTTTGTTTGTTTGTTTCTGTTACCTCAGATTTGTATTGTGTGAAGGATTTTTGGCTTGAGTCTTCAGATTCAAGCCAGAAACGAGTCCCTCAGTTGCCAAGCACTTAGGGCTTTTTACTTCATTTAAGCTAAGGGCGCGATTTATCTTCGAGCATTTTCACACAAGCTATTTTTTTATTCCACGTGAATTTGAATAATTAATAAGGTCATGATGTAATTAGATTAGTAAATTACTAATACAAGTGTTTAAATTTTCATAGAAAATGACAGCACTACAGTGATTGTAAAAAAGTATTGCATCCAAATTGAATACTGCAACTCAGGACTGTCAGGTTCAAATTTCACTTCTGTGACACACAGTGGGTGCTTCACATGAAGAAATATTGTTACTCTTGACATTTGAGGAAGTTAATGAAACTAACTCAGATCACAGAATCTGCTTCTGTCCCATTATGTGCCATTTCAAGACAGTGGCAATTTTTACTTTGTGCTTCTCACAGGTGGGTAACATATGCTAACTTGTGGTTTCTTATCAGCTACAAGTGCACAACACATGTGTAGCAGAGGCATCTAGTTGCGCTCAGGTATATCTTATTATCTCAAAACTAACACTGTAGTCTGACTGGAGTTGCTATGCAAAGAATGTGCCCCCTCCTCTTCCTGAAAACCCAAAGCTGATTGAAGCAGCTACATCTTCCTGTTGCTATAGTAATAGTGAACACTGCCCCCTATTTTAAACATATTTTCTGGTTGCTGTTGCTATGGCATTTGCAAAGCATCCCTCTTTGTGTTTGTCATGTACCTTGCAACTTGGAGTTTTGTGCTGCAGGTTGTGTGCAAATCTCCCTTCTAAACCAACCTGCCACCACAAGTAACCTGGTTACATGAATCTGTTGGACAGAAATTACATTTAGTTCTTATCCATTGCGTAAGTTGAGACGGATAAACTTCCCATGCAATAGTGAAGCCCTGGTGTGCTTTTAGTTCAACACTGACTCTTCCAGCAGTTGGTGTTTAAACGCATAATTGAAAAACTTCAAAAGGGATAACTCCATTATTTATGAGGCTATTTTGTGAATTCTCTATGCCAATTCCCGAGTTCTATCACTGCACATTTAAAATATCCACATCAGTCTGCTGGCTTTATAAAAATAGATAAATAAATAACAACAATACATCAAATCATGGGTACATTGTATACCATACACTTCACTTAACTTCATTGCCGCATGATTCTCTTTGGCATTGAGAGATATAAGTATGTCTGTATGTGTGAAAGAGAGAGGGTACATGCATGAAAAACATTCCATTACCACCGTGAACCCCGTTTCCTGTCATTGTACCATACCGATTTCAGCACGGAAAACCTGCTAAACAATGTTTTTCTTTTTTCTTTTTTTTTTTTTGCCAATAACAAGTAAAGTCAGGCAGCTCTGTTCAGGATTTATTAATGCATAACCTGATGCAACAGTCTTGGCCACCCCAGTAATGGAGATGTAGACCTCTTTAAAGTTCACAGTGTCTCTGAGGAATGAGTTGAGTGCTCTCCCTCATCTCCAGCATAATTAGACCTTAGGGACCTGTCTGTGTAAAGTGAGAATAACACTGCCAGGGAATGATATGAGCCTTCACTGCTTGTTACTGCAAAGTGCCTCTGTTCTTTTCTCTTTCTTTTCAGAAATAATAATTGCATTATAAGATTTGGTAACATGGTACTTATAAGACACTGAATTAGTCCAGCTTTGTTTCTGTTGAAGCCTCAAGAAGAACCTTAAATAACTTCAGCTGATTAAGAATTAGGGATAAAGTCCATACTGTTATATAATCATGTTTGTACTTTGCACCATTACCATATCTCGGGTGGCTTTTGGAAAAACACTTTGGCAGAGAACATCATTTTACAGTGCTTCCCAGTGCTAGACCAAATCAAAACTTTCACCTGCCTGAATCGCAAACTACCAAGCTGTACCCTTAGCATGTATGGATTTATAAATAGTATAAAGTGGTTTCTAACAATAATATGCAATTCCCAGGTAGGTCAAAGTTTTGATTTGGTCTAGCCCTAGAATTGTTAACATGTATAGTGTATTCTTCTTTTTCACATATGCTTTTTAGTTGTTGCTTATTTTATTTTATATGAACGTTGAATCACAAGTCATGGCCAGGGAGCAAATGGGGGATTCACAAAAATAAATTGACACATTTAAAAAACAGTGTTGTCACCAAATCCTGCCTCACTTTTTAAAGTGATCTGGCTGATATACTTCTCTCTTTGTTTTTCATCTTGACAGGTGTTTAAACTGTATTGCTTATAAGTGACATGGAATCACTTTCAAGACGTCAAGATGAATTCATGCAGAGGATGCGTCCTGAAGGTTGGCATCTGTTTGACAAGCAGCTGGAAAAACTAGGAAGAGACTCCTGATGGACAGTAGCTTCTTCATGGGGATTTTCCTTGCTCAAATTCGAGACAACTCCTTAAAAGTCAGCCTCATACCTTTGATTATATATATATATACATATACACTTAAAAAAATATATATTTTTTTAAGTGTCAGAATGTGAGCAATGTGAATGTGAACAAACAAACAGGTTGGGTCAGCTGAGCAAACATTTGATGTCACTTGTATAATTTCCACCAGTAGATTTCTTAATCCTCGCCGTATCATGATTCAGTGTAAAGAGCATTGAGATAATGTTGGTGAAACAAAGGCCCACTTGTGAAATAAACACTGAATGTGGCAGATTACATGCCAAAACATTCCTCACACATTTGTGGTCACGACAGTTCCCCATTTACATGCAAGTTTTTTCTCAAACAATATAATTCATAATAAAATAATGTGATGTTTTATTTAAATATGAAAGAAAAAGAAATGTTGCACTCTATAGGATATGTTAAAATCATGGGCAGGGGCTTACCTGGTATGTTACGCATGCTGCACAGAGATGATGAAAGAGTAGGCTGCAACCATGTGTCTGGGATGCAGGTTGGCTTGCAGTTAAAACTATTAATGTTGTCATGAAGAAGAGGATAGTAATAATACAAATGTTATTACTATTATTGTAATGATTATGATCTAATAGCAGTGGAAGCAGTATGTAAAAAGCATTATGTGTAATAATTCCCATTATTGATTTTCTAAGGCTATATAAGCACGATAGCTACTGATGGTGAATGGGAAGGTACTTGATAAATCTTGTCAGAATTAGACACTCACACGACCTGTTCGAATCATATGATAAAGCAAACAAAAATAAAACATAATTGGCTGTATACCTAAAGCACTCTGTATTGTTTCTGGGTACACAATTAAAATTGCAAAAGGCTATATACGTAGATTTACAGTGGATTGCATAAGTATTCACTCCTTAAGGACTTTTTCACATTTTGTTATGTTACAATCTGGAATGAAAATTTGCTTAATTGGGATTCTCTCCCTTTGATTAACACCACATCCACAACACCTCGAAGGTGCAAAATATGTTTTATTGTGACACAAAATAAAAATTTAACATAAAAAACTTAAATATATTACTTGCATAAGTATTCACTACTTATGCACAAGTTAATACTTGGTAGAACCACCTTTGGCAACAACTACAGCTGCAAGTCGTTTTGGGTAAGTCTCTATCAGCTTTGCACATCTTGTAATTTTTGCCATTCTGCTTGGCACAATTGCTCAAGCACTCTCAAGTTTGATGGGCACTGTTGATAACTGCTACATTTAAGTCTTTCCACAGATTCTCAATTGGATTGAGATCTGAGCTTTGACTGGGCCATTCAAGGACACTCAGCTTCTTGTTTTTAAATCACTCCAGTGTAGCCCTGGCTGTGTGTTTTTGATCATTGTCTTGCTTTGTCTCTTGCAGACTGAAGCAGGTTTTCCTCAAAATGTTTCCTCCCATCTATCTTGACAAATTTCCCACTCCCTGCCGATGAAAAGCATCCCATAACATTAACATGATGCTGCCACCACCATGCTTTACATTGGGGATGGTGTTCTCAGGGAGATGAGAAGTGTTTTTTACTGCATTTAAGCTAAGGGCAAGATTTATCACAGGTCAATTTTGGTCTCATCCAACCAGTTGTTGAAGAATAAAGACTTCAGTTGAAATTTAGGTTCAGAGTTATCCAAATCACTTTATTGTTCAAGCAATCGCAAGGAGAAAAATCATGAAGTAATCTGACAGAGATTCCCCTGACAGTTCAAGATGTCTCTGCATGCAGGTGGGACCAAGAATCCAATAAGTATCCTCTCTTGTAGTGTCCCAGAAATACAGTTATACCAGACTGTTAGCAACAGTGATACAACCACACCCTATTATAACCCTTAATCGCACATATTCTATTATATATTATAGCCTTTAATCAACACCAATCAAGCACCCGCTTACACTTCGCCGAACATATCAGGTAACTGCATACACATAGCCTCACTGATGGGGGCGATTTTTGGATTCTGCTAATTTCTTTCACTGTACCGACAGGAGGGACTGAAGAACTTCATGTCTTTCCCTGTGTGCCTGTGTAAACAAGGTCACTGTCTCACCGTCTTACTGTTTGGTCTGATAAGAACCAGTTTTCACCAGCAATTTGGGCCTGATACATCACATGAGCCCCCCCATTACGTATGCCTAAATTTTACCCCAGTTTGACAAGACAGTTGTCAGGCAGAAACTGAATTTCCACTCATCACGGGACAGATATGCAGGCCCTGTTACCTTTCTCTCCTGTCTGGTCTGCATAAAAATGTCTGTACTATGTAAGTTGTCTAATTCAATCTCGAACACCCCTTCCGTTCAGCTGCTCTTATTAAATTCCTTTTGATTGACCATGCATCCCTCTCTCTCGATTATTTGGACTCTTCAATAACTAATGACATGTTGGTTTTGATTACAAGTGTATTTTTTCTGTATTATACATGTATACATTTTTATGTACTGTACATACAATTTTTTTAATACAAAAGATTGATTTTGTATAATAAGATGGAATAAATAAAATCAAGAAGAGAGTGGAAAGAGAGTGTTCTTTGATTGAGGAAGTAGAGGAGGTCTTGTTGCTATTGGACTGATTGGTCTGATCAGTGCTCACTTTATCATGTTTCTCCAAAGTATACTGACACTTCTGTCACACACTTTTTTCCTGTGCACTTTTGCAACAAGCACAATCATGCTTTGTTTGTGCATGAGACGTCATGAATGCTCACTCATAGCACAATTTAAACTTGAATGTAAATCCCCCATTGACTGACTGTAGTGTGTGGTGTGAAAGCTGTTTGCCAAATTTCTGGTGTAGTAATTTCATGGTTTCAGGCTACATTATTAACATCTCTGGTGTATAAGGCCCTGTCCAACCAGTTGTACTGTTTCTATAACTTTGTATTTCTAATAGTTGTAATGTTATATTTCTAATAGTACTGAGGTTTCAGGAATTGTATCTGTGTAACAGAAGCCCAGCGGGTTCAGCTTTAATTTGTTGACAATTAACAATAGCATTTATATTCGAGAAGAAAAAAAAAATGTAAATACCTGCAGAAAGTACACAACAACATACGTTTTGATGATTAAACATAAAGACTCTTTCAACTTATGCAACTGATCTTTTCAACTAATAAGGTACAGCTCTTTGCAGTATCAACAATGGCAGTGTTCAATGAAATGTGAACGTGTGAACGAACATGTCTGTTTCTTTTATCTTTCTTGCTCAGTGAATCAAAGGTGAACTTTCCAGAGAGAACATGTAAAGCTTCTGGCTAAGATATGCCTTTCATTGGTATTGATTATGAATGTCTGAGTTTGATGGGTAAGCCTTTAAAAATAATTTTCTCAAAAACATTTGGTTCCTCCCATTGGAGCAGCGTGAAAGCAATTCAAGTTTCTCTTTCAGAGCTCTACTTCCCTTTCTCAGGAGGCTTTCTGAGGTGAGTGGTTCAAGGCAGTAGCCGTCTCCCAGCCTGCGTGTGTGTGAGTCAGAGTTCTGCCTGCAGTTAAGGACACATTTATCTGGTAAGATGGAAACAGCTTTTAAAGTGAATATTAAACTGCATGAGTATTTGTATAGAACCTTTGGATGTTTGGGCCATCCATAATTAAATGTAAAACTTTCTAGGTCTTTCTAACTGGACTGTTTTGTTAGCTACATACTGAGGACAGCAGTAGCAGTTAGGACTCTGAAATGGAGGATCGTAAGTTCAATCCCAGGTGGGGGACACTGCTGCTGTACCCTTGAGCAAGGAGCTGTGCGTAGAATGCTCCAGTAATAACCCAGATGTATAAACAGGTAATGGTATGTTAAAATGGTATGTGATGTATTGTAACACCCTGGATAAGGGTGTCTGCTAATAAATATAATATCTAACGTATTGTCAGCCACACTAAACAATATATATTATTGTGTCTTTCTTTTTTATAAGAATAAAAAACTTCTACATACATTTATACTTAAAAATAACAAAACCTAAATCTAGGAACTACTGGGAAAGGTTATTTCTAAAAAGTGAAAACTATTAAAAACAATTAAATAAAAGAAAACCCACAACCCATTCTGATAGAAATTCCTCAGTACACTGTTATTCCAGCAACAATTTGAGTATTTAGCCTAACACTGTGATAATGCTCTGTAACAGATTCATTATTTGGTTATATGTGAACAGTACCTATTCAAGGCATAACAATGAATGCCCTTGACTTCCATTTACCTTGGGTTTAGTCCAAGTCGGTGGACTATGTATTATTATTATTATTATTATTATTATTATTATTATTATTATTATTATTATTATTATTATTATTATTTATTTCTTAGCAGATGTCCTCGTCCAGGGCAACTTACAATATATAAGAGCAGTACAAAAGTGCAATAATACAGTACATGCCCAAAAGTGTGTGGGGGGGGTGATTTCATCTTGTAAATCTTGTAAATAGCATCTATGAATGATTCCTCTGCCGACACCTGTGCCAGTGGTCCAAGTAAAACATTAACAGAAATAGAGGCACAGTCTATTAAATAATCTCCCAGCCTGTTGTACTGTAGGTCATGAATGTCTGAGATGGTTGCTACACCAGCTGACTTTCTATGAGATGAGCTCAGTAATTAAAATAATTATTGTTTTAAGGTAACTTTTTCTAAACTAGGAATATACTCCATTGACTAATTAGGGGTACTTTTCTTATCAAAGTCCTACACAAGTTTAAAACATTGTTTAATTCAAGTCCCCAGGATAAAAAAGAAAGTCATGCATGGGTTTTATCAAGAACATAAATGCTTCAGTTAGTTGTTTTGGTGGGTGGTATTTTCTTTAGGCCTGACATATTTTGACTATATAATTTCCTCTTTTAAGACTTTTAACTTAACAGTAAGAAAAATAAACTAACAAAAAGAAAAAGACAGCATGCTAACCAGATTTTAAGACTTTACTTAACATGACACATACAGGATAATTACATCCAAAGTATGTTTCTATTATTTCTCTCAGCATGTCTTGGGAGGCAGTATTTACTTCAAGAGCAGTAAAAACATTAATTATGATACATATATTGCAGAATGTGGGAAATACACGTAACCTAGGAATGGTGGCAAAGCCAGTATATATAAGTCAATTCCTCTTTGCTACAAAAAAAATCTCAGTCTGAAGAATTCACGGTTGAAAAAATACTTAACTACTGTTTCCATGTGTTAGGGAAACAAGTTTAGTTTCTTTTTGTTTTGCTTTTCCTTGAAACATGTGCACCACACACTACAGTGAATGGGGGATTTACATTCAAGTTTAAATTGTGCTATGAGCGTGCATTTATGACGTCTCATGCACAAACGAAGCATGATTGTGCTTGTTGCAAATGTAAAAAGAAAAGTTCTTCACATTGAAATTGTGTAGCCTATATGACGTTCTTCTTCTGCATGTAAAGTAAGCCTTGTCCGAAGTAAAGACATTGGAGTGCACCAAGCAAACAAATCTATTTTATTCTCTTAAAAGTTCCCCCCCCTGCAAGGAATTCAACCTGTTCATAACTTCATACTGTGAAAATACGATGGGGATCACTGGAGCGCTAAACTTGTTAATCTTTTACAGCAAAGAATCACCTCCTCCTCAAGTCTCCTCCTAAGTTTGGAGTTAAAAGAAAAACACAAAATTCTGAAACAAATATATTGCTCCTCTGGAAAAAGTTCACCAAAGGAAAACCAGCAACATTCCTGCAAGGGAAAATACGTCATGAACAGAAGCCTTATAGGAAGATGATCGCTTTAGCCATGAAGGGCCATAACACTTCAAGGGGATTCAATTCAGTTCTTGAAAATCCTGTAAGGAACTGACAATCCCAAAAAGGAAGAAAGAAAAATAATAACTTGACTCATAACAGAGAAGGATCTTCAATACAAGAGTGTTCAGGACCGATATTAGGACAAGTTCATAGCATCACACAAAAAGAGTTGTGTGTTTGGAATTGCTTACTGCAGTGTTGAATCTGGACCTCCATGAAGCGCCCTAATGAGGCCCTTGAATCAGAGAGGTGCCAGTCGCCAGTTGCCCAAAAGCGTTCTCTGGTTTGGTGCCATTCACAGCGCTTCACTTTTTCCACATTTTGTCATGTTATAGCCTTATTCCAAAATGGATTAAATTCATTATTTTCCTCATAATTCTACAACCAATACCCCATCATGACAACGTGAAAGAAGTTTGTTTTAAATCTTTGCAAATGTATTAAAAATAAAAAACAAAAAAAGCACATGTACATAAGTATTCACAGTCTTTGCTCAATACTTTGTTGAAGCACCTTTGGCACCAATTACAGCCTCAAGTCTTTTTGAGTATGATGCTACAAGCTTGGCACACCTATTTTTGGGCAGTTTCTCCCATTCTTCTTTGCAGGACCTCTCAAGCTCCATCAGGTTGGAAGGGGAGCATCGGTACACAGCCATTTTCAGACCTTTCCAGAGATGTTCAATTGGGTTCAAGTCTGGGCTCTGGCTGGGCCACTCAAGGACATTCACAGAGTTGTCCTGTATAGCCACTCCTTTGTTATCTTGGCTGTGTGCTTAGGGTCATTGTCCTGTTGGAAGATTAACCTTCACCCCAGTCTGAGGTCCAGAGCGCTCTGGAGCAGGTTTTCATTAAGGATATCTTTGTACATTGCTGCATTAATCTTTCCCTCGATCCTGACTAGTCTCCCAGTTCCTGCCGCTGAAAAACATCCCCACAGCATGATGCTGCCACCACCATGCTTCACTGTAGGGATGGTATTGGCCAGGTGATGAGCGGTGCCTGGTTTCCTCCAGACATGACGCTTGCCATTCAGGCCAAAGAGTTCAATCTTTGTTTCATCAGACCAGAGAATTTTGTTTCTCATGGTCTGAGAATCCTTCAGGTGCTTTTTGGCAAACTCCAGGCGGGCTGTCATGTGCCTTTTACTGAGGAGTGGCTTCCGTCTGGCCACTCTACCATACAGGCCTGATTGGTGGAGTGCTGCAGAGATGGTTGTTCTTCTGGAAGGTTCTCCTCTCTCCACAGAGACATGCTGGAGCTCTGTCAGAGTGACCATTGGGTTCTTGGTCACCTCCCTGACTAAGGCCCTTCTCCCCCGATCGCTCAGTTTGGCCAGGTGGACAGCTCTAGGAAGAGTCCTGGTGGTTCTAAACTTCTTCCATTTACAGATGATGGAGGCCACTGTGCTCATTGGGACCTTCAATGCTGCAGAAATTTGTCTGTACCCTTCCCCAGATCTGTGCCTCGATACAATCCTCTCGGAGGTCTACAGACAACTCCTTGGACTTCATGGCTTGGTTTGTGCTCTGACATGCACTGTTAACTGTGGGACCTTGTATAGACAGGTGTGTGCCTTTCCAAATCATGTCCAATCAACTGAATTTACCACAGGTGGACTCCAATCAAGTCCATCTCAAGGATGATCAGTGGAAACAGGATGCACCTGAGCTCAATTTTGAGTGTCATGGCAAAGGCTGTGAATACTTATGTACATGTGCTTTTTTTGTTTTTTATTTTTAATAAATTTGCAAAGATTTCAAACAAACTTCTTTCACGTTGTCATGATGGGGTATTGGTTGTAGAATTATGAGGAAAATAATGAATTTAATCAATTTTGGAATAAGGTTGTAACATGACAAAATGTGGAAAAAGTGAAGCGCTGTGAATACTTTCCGGATGCACTGTATAATGGGGGTATTTCTGGGGAAGTTCATTAACCATGAGCAAGTGTGACCATCCAGTGATATGAATGTTGTTTAAATGTAAACAAAACAATTGTACAAAGTGACAGTAATAATAAAAATGATACATTTATTTCAGGTTGATTCCTTATGCCATGGCTGTGTTGAATTGATGCTGCGATGCAATCATTCCTAAGCCCAGCTTTGGTTTGTGTTATTGTTCTTCTGAATGGATTGATGACAGGTAATTTGAATATTAGATCATACTCTGTTTTCTGAATACTATTACTACTAATTACTTATTAATAATCATTTTAAAATTGTACATTGCAGTTTGTTGACTGATACCTTTACAGAGCTCGTAGTTCACCAGTTACAGGGTTATGCTCAGTCTTTTGACCCAAAAGGGAGAACACAATACTGTAACTGTACCCACAAAGTTACTTCCCTTAAAAGTCACTTAAATTAAAGTTTAAACAGTAACCATACACATGTCCTGCCCCCCCCCCGGGCACAATGAAGCTGTGGAGTACATTCAGTCTTCATCTCTCCCTGTCCGTGTCTCTGCAGAGGGCAGTGAGGCAGTCATTGTGGCAGAGGTTTGGAAGTCAGCCGCACTGCCCTGTCACTTCCCCCATGGGAGCTTCTCCAGCAACAGCTGTACAGTCACTTGGAGCAGGAAGATCGGAGATGGAGTTAAGCACTCTGTCTATACCTTCCACAATGGGAAGAGCACCAGAGAGCACCAGACAGAGGCTTACAGAGGCAGGAGCTCAATCAATGAAAGCAAGCTGGCAGACGGAGATGCCACCCTCATTCTGAAGAATTTAAGCGTCCCAGACGAAGGGGAATATGAGTGTTTGGTGTTTATGAAGTCGAAAATGCAAAAGACAGTCATCGTACAACTTCGAGTAGCTGGTAAGCTGTATCCCAGTCTCGAAAGTGTATTTAATGCTGGTATGAATAGGAAGGAAGGGGCCCTCTGGTGTTACTGTTACTAAACTTGTTACTGTTATTATATTCTAAAATTGAAGGGAATTTGACTTTTTCAAGCTCTTCCTCATTCTTGTGCCCCTTTGTGTGCTCTCTCGCTCAGCCCCTTTCAGCCAGCCCTCAGTGTCCTGTGAGCACTCCTCTGGCCACAAGCCAGGTGAAGCAAAGGAATTTACCCTGTCCTGCAGCTCCGAAGGGGGATACCCAAAGGGACAGCTGCTGTGGATACTGGAGAACCAAACGCCCATCGACAGCAGCTTCTCTGTCCACTCCTCAGCGGACGCTGCGGGTCTCTTCGCTCTGCACAGCCAGCTCTCCATCTCCAGAGCACTCAGCAGAAACCTCAGCTGTGTCCTCCTGAACCCCAGCCTCCAGCAGAACCTGTCCACTCCAGCTGTGTGTGTCCCACCCACCACAGGTACCTGTGGCCTCTGCTAGCTATCAGATACTACTATCCTTACTATTACTGTCCATACACGGTGGGTTTAATCGTGGCGTTTCCTTCACACACACAGAAGAGGCCTAGTGTTTGTGTTGGTCAATTCAGCCATTCTGTTTTTCATTCCACCTTGAACTAATTATACCCCTCATTAAACCACTCCTCTTCATGGTATATTTTTACAGTTTAACATGGTCTTACTGGTGTAATTGTAGCATAGTTGTTCAGTGGTCTCCTTCACTGAGCTTCGCAGCGCACTAATAAATCATGGAATTGTACAGTAATCATGGTATTCCTATGGTCCCGTGTAGTAAAGCAATGTGAGGGCATGTTAAACCTGTAGGAAGCTCCTCTTAAACTATTCGATATCCATAGTAAAACCATGTTAAAAATGCAAACTTATCTGTGGTGAATTTGCATAGGGGTAATTAATGCAGTTGATAATGTAGATATCTGAAAACCTGCTAAATTTTTACCCTTGAGTACTGGACTTGAAAATCAGAGTTTTTATCTGGAGGGGTGTTGCACACGCAGTTATTATGAAATAACGGGTCTCAGTGAATTCCTGTACGAGAAGGTAATGCTGTAATGATGTCAGGGCAGTTTGTTTTGCACAGAGAGGGGAAATAACATGGGCTCTGTGCCTGCGGTGGAGCTTCAACACAAGAGTCTGTCCTGCTCACACTGCTGGCTGCAGTTAGCAAATAGTTGGAGATCCTTAGTGAGGAATGAAGCACTCACACATAGTTAATCTGTATGCTGAAAACATTGAATAGGCATCTTAAGAGTGTAATTCTATACTTGTGCTGCCATCTAGTGTGTACCTGCAGCAAAATACAATCATGTAAACTGGGTGCATGTAAGACATGAAGGAAGGATTTTCAAGGGATGACAAATCTTCTGTCCTGTGTGTAAATTTGAAGACGGCTACATTTAGATTCATACATTATGCAACTGGCCACCCTGGAAGATATTATGTTATGTAGGCTACATACACATGCATTTGCAACTTGATGTATTATCCTTTTTACATGTTGTTTCTCTTCTGTTTATATGCAGGAGAAATAAATGATGTGTAAGAGAGAGAGAGGGGTTGGGGCTGTTGTTTTCTTCACAACAAGCGAGAGTGTGGATGGACTGGGGGGCCAAGGAACGAATCGCAGTGCTTCTTTCATTTTGTGTGTTTGTTAGCCACATAAATACGCTTAAAACAGCAATTACAAATATTGAAATAAAATACAAAGTCCTGAGTGAAGTTAGATTCAAATTCCACTAACAGTAAGGGTTCTCCTGTGGAAGCCTTCCTCTATGGACATGGTCTTTAAAAGATAAATTAATTTTAATTTAATTCTCCCTTTGTTTTTTTACTAGAAGAAAGTATCCAAATGAAAGAGAGGCAGAGACTGGGAATCTTGGTGTCTGTCCTGGGTATTGTGTGCCTGTGTCTGCTGCCATTGGCGTGTACACAGGTCTCTGCTTGCATCCAGAAGAGCAATGGCCAATGACTTCTGCTTCTCAAAACCGGGGGATTTAATCACTGGACTGGGTCACTGCAAGACACCAGCTGAGCCTAAAGAAAGAGGATGTGGTGGGAGTCTCACTATGGATGTGGAACATCCTGAGGTCCTTGTTTAACATGTTTGTCCTGTTGAACACATTTAATGTGTTTCTCCTCGTGTTTCTCCTCGACAAAGCCGAACCAGACTGCCTTTGTTCCAAACCACACAGACCTCGTGCCGTGTGCTGTTATCTGAGCCCGAAGCCAGAGAGGCCTCTCTGCGACGAAGTTCAGATAAGTTTAACAGTTTGGAGTTCAGGATTCATGACATTTGAGAAATCAATTAGAAATGTTAATCTGTGATTCATAACTCTAGAATGTGTAATATCATTTAGTTTTCTTAAATATAAATGTGTGTTGCATTAAACTGTTTTGTTGATAATTTTAGAAATAAAATCTGTCAACGCCGAGAAATATCTTCACATTCCTGTTTAACTGTTTAGTCTCAAATTGACACAAGTTAATAGACACCAGATTATAGGTGGCCCTGCCTATCCTTAATCATTGAATAATAATCAGTTAAGGGAAATTGTGGTAACAAGTAATGATAGGATCTTTCTCGGCACCTAAACATAAATGAGACTGATATACACTCACCTAAAGGATTATTAGGAACACCTGTTCAATTTCTCATTAATGCAATTATCTAACCAACCAATCACATGGCAGTTGCTTCAATGCATTTAGGGGTGTGGTCCTGGTCAAGACAATCTCCTGAACTCCAAACTGAATGTCTGATTGGGAAAGAAAGGTGATTTAAGCAATTTTGAGCGTGGCATGGTTGTTGGTGCCAGACGGGCCGGTCTGAGTATTTCACAATCTGCTCAGTTACTGGGATTTTCACGCACAACCATTTCTAGGCTTTACAAAGAATGGTGTGAAAAGGGAAAAACATCCAGTATGCGGCAGTCCTGTGGGCGAAAATGCCTTGTTGATGCTAGAGGTCAGAGGAGAATGGGCCGACTGATTCAAGCTGATAGAAGAGCAACTTTGACTGAAATAACCACTCGTTACAACCGAGGTATGCAGCAAAGCATTTGTGAAGCCACAACACGTACAACCTTGAGGCGGATGGGCTACAACAGCAGAAGACCCCACCGGGTACCACTCATCTCCACTACAAATAGGAAAAAGAGGCTACAATTTGCACAAGCTCACCAAAATTGGACAGTTGAAGACTGGAAAAATGTTGCCTGGTCTGATGAGTCTCGATTTGTGTTGAGACATTCAGATGGTAGAGTCAGAATTTGGCGTAAACAGAATGAGAACATGGATCCATCATGCCTTGTTACCACTGTGCAGGCTGGTGGTGGTGGTGTAATGGTGTGGGGGATGTTTTCTTGGCACACTTTAGGCCCCTTAGTGCCAATTGGGCATCGTTTAAATGCCACGGCCTACCTGAGCATTGTTTCTGACCATGTCCATCCCTTTATGACCACCATGTACCCATCCTCTGATGGCTACTTCCAGCAGGATAATGCACCATGTCACAAAGGTCAAATCATTTCAAATTGGTTTCTTGAACATGACAATGAGTTCACTGTACTAAACTGGCCCCCACAGTCACCAGATCTCAACCCAATAGAGCATCTTTGGGATGTGGTGGAACGGGAGCTTCGTGCCCTGGATGTGCATCCCACAAATCTCCATCAACTGCAAGATGCTATCCTATCAATATGGGCCAACATTTCTAAAGAATGCTTTCAGCACCTTGTTGAATCAATGCCACGTAGAATTAAGGCAGTTCTGAATGCGAAAGGGGGTCAAACACAGTATTAGTATGGTGTTCCTAATAATCCTTTAGGTGAGTGTATATATAACGAGAAGTTACCTGACATAAATACTAACCTGCGTAGTTATTTAATGTCTGACTAACAATACTAATGAGAGACTCACCTTTGTCTTACTAACCGGTATTGTAGTCAATGTGTTTATAACCTTTTTTGTTTAACGATTTGTGTGTTATATGCGATCCCATGGTCTTTGATTTGGTCACGGAAGTGATTTGTCTTTGATTTGTTGATCTAGAGTTGAATTTTAATTAGTTTTTCCCTTTTGTATAATTAGTGTAGTGCTACATTTAGTCTTTGTTTTTGAATAAATTTGACAATTTATATCTTTGGAATTGGTGTCTGCGTCCAATTATTACAGAAATTGAGTTCTACAAGATTCCAGGATTTGTGACAAGTTGATACTATAAATTCACTTCTTTAATTGAAATGTATAAGTGTACCTTACGCTACATAGGCCTTGAAATATGTTGTACATCTTTAATTCCAGGCAAGAACTGGAGAACTCGGACATCTTAATTAGAAACATTTATTTCAGAATGTTTTTTTTTTTTTCCCCCAAGAACTACAAAGCATGTTAAAACAAGCAGCAATCTTTTTAAGAAGATAATAGTGGTTCACATTTCCACCAAAAGCCTATATAAGCCCATTACAGGAGAATAGTCAGATTCAGTTCTGTTTCAAGATTTTCATCTTAAATTAAATGACATTTGCATATCTGATCAATTCTAACAAGGTGCTTTTAGAACAGTCAATGGAATATCAACTTTGGTTGTTTTGTCATATCAACTGCAGCAGCAACCAATATCTAGACTGAAAGATCTCTGGTTTGTAGTGGCATGAATGTTTTTTTTATTTTTATTTTTTGTAATCAACAAATATCCATCAGATAAGTACAGTTTACTCAGAGCTGCAGGATTTTCTGTGTGAGTGTTTCCCAAACTTGTTCTGAGCCTCCTTCCCCACTCCCTGGCCAGGAATTCAACCACTAACTTTATGCAAGTTCCTGTAAATGTAACTGCATCTTTTCCAAATGTAATTTCCAGCAACACTCTGTCCCCCCCACCCCCTCGTCCTGTCAGGAGTTAAGCAGGGACTTTTATCCTTTACTTTTTCACAGGTGCTAAATTCCTCCTGCGAGTACTGAATGTATGCCTCTGGTGCTTGGGAAATGGGTTCAGCATCAGTATTAGCTCATGTTTCATTTTTGTATGGGGCAGGGTGCATTTTTTAGATCCTCAAACTGAAGAGCACTACAAACTTTACATGGACAGTAAATGGAAAACTTCGGAGTTGTTTTTTCAATTTTATAATTTCTGTATCTTTCTTTTACAGGTGCCAGAGTCTGTGCCTGGGTACAAATATGCTTCTGACATGCAACCTTACAAATGAACATTTGTTTCAGACCTGAAGTCACTTCACAAAATATGCTGATTCAAGGCTGAACAAGGCATGACCATAACATCACGTAGAAATTCCTGGATTCAGCCTCCCAGGTCTTTCATTGACTGGAAGTCAGTCTGCATATGTCATCTGGACTAACATTTTTCTGTATTATTATTATTATTATTATTATTATTATTATTATTATTATTATTATTATTATTATTTATTTCTTAGCATACGCCCCTTGTCCAAAATATCAGAGCAATACAAAGTGCAATAATACAGTGCAATACAGTACAATACAATACAATAATACATTGCAGTTCAGGCATAATACATTTTACAAATGTAGTATTTAGAATTTACACAAGTGTATAGGAGATACAGTAAGGACTATATAAGGTCTTACATCCTAGACTGTAAAAGCTGATAAGTGCCGACAACATGTTAAGTCAAAGTTAAGGCTAAGGGAGAGGGAGCATAGGGGAAATCAAAATGTGCTATCAAAAAAGTGCTATTAATGCAAAGGCATGACAAACTTTGTATAAGTGCAATCTTACAGGAGAATGAAAGACTAAATTACCAGTACAATACACAAGTACAGAATGCGTGCCGGTATCGGGAGCCAGTGGATGGAACGGAGCAGTGTCGTAGCGTGTGAATCGGGGGAAAAGAGAATACCAGACGAGCCGCAGAGTTCTGGATGAGCTGGAGCGGACGGGTAGTAGTTGCTGGCAGGCCAGTCAGGAGGGAGTTGCAGTAGTCCAGGTGGGAGAGGGAGGCCAGATTCGGCGTATGTTGCTCAGAAAGAATCTGCAGGTGCGTGTCAGCATGGTGATGTGCTGGGTGTAGGAGAGCGCAGGATCGAGGGTGACTCCTAGGGTCTTAGCGGAAGAAGAGGGTGAGAGTGTGGTGGATTCCAAGGGGATCGAGATGGAGAGATCAGCAGAAGGTGAGGAAGAGGGGGGGAAAGAGGAAATCAGATTATGAGAGGTTGAGCTTGAGGTGGTGCGAGTGCATCCAGGTGGAGATAGCAGACAAACAGGAAGAGATGCGAGAGGGTCAGAGGAGGGGAAAGACAGGAAGATCTGGGCATCATCTGCGTAAAAATGGTAAGAGAAACCATGGGATGCGATGAGGGGGCCCAGAAAGCGAGTGTGAACAGGAGCGGTCCCAGGACGGAGCCTTGGGGTACGCCTGTGAGGAGACGCCATGTCACTTGGTAGGTTCGGTCGTTGAGGTAGGAGGAGAACCAGGGGAGAGCAGTTCTAGAGATACCAAGGTCAGCGCGGCAGGAGAGGAGGATGGAGTGATCGACAGTGTAAAATGCTGCAGAGAGATCACGCTGCTTTACACCTGCAATTGTGAATAGTTTAATCACAAGAGTCACAAGAGACTTGTGCAAAGTGAGGATTCCAAAATCAAGCAA
Organism: Amia ocellicauda; assembly: GCF_036373705.1. Classification (NCBI taxonomy): domain Eukaryota; kingdom Metazoa; phylum Chordata; class Actinopteri; order Amiiformes; family Amiidae; genus Amia; species Amia ocellicauda. The sequence goes on from NC_089850.1 coordinate 53,777,909, forward strand.
TCTTTGTGTGGTGTAGTGCCCTTCCCAGTGTTACCTTTACACATTGGAATCAGCACAAGCTTTTGCAATGAAGACAAAAAGTAAAGTAAACCATTGGGCACAGGAGAGAAAAACCTAATACTACAGGATGACAGACTTATAGGAGAAAATACATCTCTGGGTGTCCCCAACATAAGGCCCAGGCCTACTAGTTGACTCCCCTCCAGGCACTGTATCTTATCAGAAGGACAATTAACAAAGGAGGCACCAGGAGTGCACTGAGTGCCTGTGGAACACCTTGTCCAGAAAGGTAAATATCTTTACCATCTCAAACCAGGCGGTCATGATAAACTGGATTGTACTGTCACAATCCTGATTAATCAGTTCAGTTTGAATTCAGTGGTGGATATAGTGGGAATGTTTACTTTGTCCATTGTCTAATCAGAGTGCTTAATTAGAGTAATTTAATTAAAGGTGCTGCCAAGATTTAAAAAAAAAAACTACAGTACAAGGAGGTTTGGAGTACTTTGTAGCAGTTTCAAGGAGGCAAGTTTCCATATAAGATCTCTGGATACAATTCCAGCTTTCTCCTCATCAAGTTATCATTAATCAAATTAGCAGTGCTCATGTTTTTATGTTTGAGCATATGCAAATCACCTAAAATGCTAATTTTCAACACAATATAGGGCTAAAACTACTTAGTAAACTTGTGGCTCTAAACAGGCAGTATGTAAGGTTGTCACTTTACCGGGGGGCATCGAAAAAAAAGCACCAAAAGTTTGTCTCCTTTACTTCTTTATGGAATTTGCTCTATCAGCTTGGTAAGTTTAGTATTGATCCATATATTCTTCTGGCTTGTTTCATTCCTAATGTCCCAACCCCCCACTTTCCCCAGGGAGTGGCACCCTAAGAAATATCACCTAACGATCACTTTAAATGTGGGACACCCCCCAGGGAAGATTAGCACTGCTATCACAAGCAATTTGAGAAGCATTGAAAACACACACCTTAAAAAAAAATCCACAAACTGGAAAGACCAGGTGGAAATAAGTAACAATGTTACAGAATATATTAATGACACATTTGTATATACAAAACAGAAAATGTGACAGATACTCTGTTGCATTACAGTTAGACATAACTGGGTTTGGCTCCTGTGTTTACTTCTGGATACATGTTTTTATGTGAATATGACAGTCATAACAATAACAATAATAAACTCTGCGGTAATGGATTTATAGGTCCAGGTCCTGAATGGTGTCAGACTTGTGAAATCAGCACATTCCCCATCCGCTGGACACAGGGGGGCGGAGCAGGGCGGAGGCAGCGCCACTGCAGGGACAGAGAGAGAGAGAGAGAGAGAGAGAGAGAGAGAGAGAGAGAGAGAGAGAGAGAGAGAGAGAGAGAGAGAGAGAGAGAGAGAGAGCAGTGGGAGGTGCAGCCCCATAAAAGCAAGGGTCCAGGCGCAAACTGGCCATCTCTGCTCGGACAGAGAGACCTGCGCGCTTCACCCGGTCTCCGCTCCTCTGCGCACCGCGGCACGGTCTTCAGGATGCTGGGCGCGCTGCTGCTGGCGGCGCTGGTTGCGCTGGTTGCGCACACTGCCTTATCAGAGCCGTGAGTGCCACTCTTGCGTTGGCTCACAATTAGTTGTAGTTGGGGTTTGGTTTGTTGGTGTTATTTTTGGGGTTTGGATTGTTGATGTTATTGTTTTATCTTCATCTTAACATGTTTTTCTTGCACGCATCATGTTTTGGGAAGAACTAATATCACTGCGTAGACTGGTGTTTATATATTAGGTGTGCATTTAGAACATACAAGCAAAATCAAATAAACAAACAGTTGCTTGCACACACATCGATCATACAACATGCTCTTAAACTAGAATTACAATGTCCTTTAAATGTTTCAAATGTAACTGGAATTCGCATACTTTTCAAATTTCTCATTAAGCTGTTTATTATCCGTATTTGTAAGTATATAAACCTGTTTGACCTATCTACTGTGTGCAATACAAAAGCACAATATCTGACATAAGTACTTGCACTGCACATTCCCTCGCCCACCTTCTTAAAAAATAGAATATGGTGATGCATCTTTAACAAACATTGGTCAATGCACTATACTTACCAATTTTGTTTTCCAATGTTTGTTCCAGACACGCAAAACAGCGTCAATTCCCGTTAAACTTTGCCTGACCTAGAAATCAATGCAGTGGCGCTCCAAAGTTTACTGTCCTAACTGGAAGCTTTATAGGCTGTGTCAGGGTTCAGCAATCTCTGAAAAAGACTGAATTGATAAATACCTAAAGTTTAATTAACAATGTTAGTGGTTATATATGTATATTTAAACAACCATGTAACCCTGTAATTTAAACTAAAATGAAAAAGTATATAGCATTTAAATACAATCCAATGTTTTGCACAACAGACAAGATTTCTGTTACAAATATCGTACCATAGATTCCTATGGTAGGAATAAGAGCAGTTTAAAGTAGTGTTGGATGTCTTTGACACCCTGTCTCTGTGTATATATCAAACCAGAGAGCTGGTGATGGCTCAGGGAGGCTTGGCTAGTATGACTACCCTAACGGCGTGTCGTCTGTGATGATGGTCATGTCTGGGTGTGGATCCCTCCTGATCCAGTGATAGCTTCACAGCCATCAGCAGCTCTGCAAAAGTCAAAGGAGGATGCATATTCCTGTTATTACATCGCCTAGTGTTTTAGTGGATTTGTCCTGCTTGATTCCTCTGGGCTTATGTCTCCTTTGCTTGATAACAGTTATGCTGACTTACAAAGTATAAAAATACAGCCTCTGAAAGTACTAATGGAGGAGGAGGAAGCATTTTTGAGCCTCACAGCTCTGGACAGACCATGAAACTCAGTGATGTAAAGTTTCCATAGGTTCTTCCTGCTAGGACATTGCTCGCTGATTGGCTTCTATATTACTATTATTAAAGTAATAAATATGTCTATAGCCACCTTTTTAAGTGTTCATTTTAAATTCAGTTTGCCGTAGCTGCTACAAATAAAAAAAAGTCCCCCCCGCCGCGCCCTTATGAAAAATACAACTAGTACCTGAGGCATGCATCAACAATGGCTATTGCACATTTAAAGACTATAATTACATTCATGGCTGGAGGTTAACAACGATGGTAGTGAGATCAGTCCTGGGAATTAACTTGTATCATCCCCATGGAGGACAGTTGCCAATAAATTATCTTAAGATCATAAGTACAGTCTGTCACTCAAATGAGCGAAACTACAACCTTTAATTATTACCTTAAAATGTATATATAAGAATACAGTGTTTTTTTGTTGTGTTTGTTCATAAAAAAAACAACACACAAAACAGATCAACTTAGATGCTCTCTCTCTCTGTCACTCTATCCATCTCTCTCTGATATACTCCATATCTGCTGTTATTGCTCCCTTGAAAGGGGTAGCTAATGGCGAAGAGCGAAACTCATTACTAGTCGAAACAGTCTTTTGAAAATAGCATCGATTGTTCCCGTGTTTTAATTGGTTGCTCTGTCATTCATCAGAGAGGGGGGCATATAGCCAAATATATTGCACTGGAATCAGTGGAGTGTGCCCATTCAGGGCTGAAACAAAAATACAATGTGCCCTGACTACAGAGCAGACTGTCACAAAGAGTGGGCAAACGAGAAGCCGATTTGCCAGTCCCTTTTCTTAGCTCTTAATTGTTTTTCTGGTAGTCAAATTTATTTAGCCTTCAAACGATTTTTTTCAAGTTAAGGCAGATGCTCAGATGTGTGTCATGATACCACACACTGATAGTTATGAAAACCACTTCCTTTTAGAAATGGTTAATTCCTATTATGGAGAAAACCCGTCAATATATATATATATATATATATATATATATATATATATATATATATATATAATCAGGTGCAGAGTAGTTGAGCTAAGGCTCAACAGAGCAAAAAGGAAAATAAAGCAACCCATTGAAATAAACTGGAACTAAAATATATATTTTATTAACACATGCACATGGACATTTTATTTTAGCCCACTTAAAACAATGGCATCTCACTTTGGCTCCACAGTGTGTTACACAACATGGGAATTTTATTCAAGAAAGAAAGGGAATCAAATTTGCATATTTATATAATCATCTTTGTTTCGGATTTTTTCCTTGGACACATTCCCTGCTGTGCTCTGTTGTAACCAGATTCTGTGTGAAAGTGTTTTGTGTGGCGTTCCCTGTGAGAGGGTCAGTCGAAATGCAGGGATTGATTGATTGAAGAGTGTGGTAATTGTGTGTGCCTGTATGAGTTCACGTGATTTTTCCATTTTAAGTAGTGACCGTGTTATATACAACATCTGGACATGAATTCGTCAACTAGCAAACATTGACCCAAAAATTTGGCCTGTGTCATGAAATTGAGCCTACTAGGAGTTGACTAATCGGCAGCATTACCCTCTAAGCTTGAATAGTCTGATCATTCTGCTTTCCACTTTGTCTGTATATTTTAAAGCCTGATTGATGTGCTAATTTAATCTATGATATAATAAGAATGAAGTAATGATTACATTAACTTTGACACTACTAAATTCATGCTGTAACATTTTAGGTTTTTGATGCTGAAGAGATTATTTTTATTGAGAATTGTTTGTTCTGTGTCATTGATTTAATCCCCACCCATCTCTCTCCCCTTCTCTTGTAGAATCTTCATGGTGACTTTAACCTCCCAGGCCATAGGGGGCTCCACAGAGACACTATGTGCCCAGCTACTCTATCCCAAGGGGTCCCTCTTATTCACCGTCACTCTGGAGACAGAAAGCAGTAACATCACTCTGCTGGAGGAGCAAGTGAAGGCGAAGGAGTTTTATCGATGCCTTCCCTTCCAGGTGAATTGAGAGTGCGCCACAGTCTCCCAGTTTAACCTGCCATTGTTGGGCCAAATGCACTGACTTGGGGAGCCACACCCCAATGAGTATGGTGATGCTTCTTCAGGCATCTTCTCCCCAGAGCTGCTAAAGTCTGAACCCCAACCCTAGCCAGCGGTAAAATCTCAAACAAGGCCAATACAAATCTACACCCAACTGAGAAAAGCATCCCTCACCTGAATGAAAGCCCAACTTTATTGTGGACTGTAACCCTAATCTGAGCCTGGACCAAAATGTAACCCTAATTCATTTTAGTGCATAGTTTTGCTCAATTACAGAAAATTATGCTCTGTAAACAGCCTACATTTAACTGTAAAACTGTTCTTACCTCCAGCTGTATCCCAAATTAAAATGTAACTCGGGGCCGGATTAAATCAAAACTTTGACCCACCCGCTAATAAAAACTACAAACCTTTACATCATAGCGGTTACATTTATGATTAGAAGTGGCATCTTACTAAAAACTGAGTACAGTTCTGTAGTTTTCTATTATTGCACTTATGTTTGTAAGTCACCCTGGATAAGGGCGTCTGACAAATAATAATAATAATAATAATAATAATAATAATAATAATAATAATAATAATAATAATTAGCGGGAGGGTCAAGGTTTTTATTTAATCTGGCCCTTGGACATATTTTTCTAATCTTTTGGATAAGCCAGATATGGCAGTTAATTTGCCTATTACCCAAATAGTAATTTTATGCTGAACTGTGATACTGCTCCAGTTTCAACTAAATAATCTATGTGTCTGTGAAGGTTGCCCTCAATAGCCCCTGAATCAATGCCCATCTGTTGATTCAGTGCAAGGCTGTTAAGTCAGAGCAGTTGAACTTTCTGCAAAAGAATTTAGGACTTGTCTGTTTTTTCAAAAAAGCTTTCCCGGCATAGGGATGTGATTTTAAAATGGTACTTTGTTACTAGTCTTATTGACTTTTTGTAATGACTCTGTATTCTTTACTTTTATCGCGGTGGTAACGGCTGACATTTAAGTAGAAAATGCAAGCTTTTGTTAACAAATACAAACCTAGAAAAACTGAATACAAAACAGTAAAAAAAAAAAAAAAATCTACCTGTAATAAAACAAGGTACTTTGCCTTTTGCTGTAAAAGTAAGAAATCTTGCTGTATTGTAGCAAAGTACCTGGAATTCCATAATGTTTGCAGTGAGTGCTCCAGCTTTCTGTAAGTCAACAAGTTCTACATTACTGAGGGTAGACTGTGGTCAATATTTAGTGAGTTCTACCTTGAATAACAAATATGAACATGTACTTTTGTTTGCAAAGCCCCAAAGAATATTGCAATCTGGCAATGATCCTGAAGAGTAACAGAAATATATCTGTGTAGGTGCGCAAGTAATTCATCTGCAGTGTTTACAGAACAGCAGAAAAATTGGCCTTGCGAAATGTTGTTTACCTGGGAGAGAACAATGCCCACTTTGACATTAGTTAAAATTGCTGCCTTACGAGAACAGAGAAACACTAACTACTACTTTATCCTTATGAGTATTAAAATGGTTCCAATTAATTGCTGTATCCTTTAATGGAGCTCAACTTCAAAATGAAATGAGAAGAAAATGCCAGATGTCTGAAGCAATTTAATTTAATTGTGTCATGTTTTCCATCTCGTTGCTCTCCCTCTCATCCTCCTGTTCTCTCACACCTAGGTGCCCTCAGTGACTGTTGATACTACTGTCACCATCCATGCCAGTGTCCAAGGAAATAAACTGCAGATGCACAACCAGACAAAGTTCCTCATTTCGCCCAACCGGCCAGTCACATTCATGCAGACAGACAAGCCGATCTACAAACCGGGACAGACGGGTAATGTCCACTTCCAATCCAATCCAATCCAATCCACTTCTTGTAGAGATCTGGGAGATTGTTCTCACACACAAAATGGCTCACACAGTCCATTATGGATGCCAGTGTTGTGGAATCCACAAATATCTCCGCCTCACGTTTCCAGTTAAACTTCATGACACAAACCAGTATTCATGATGAGTTTGCAGTAAATACTATGACATCATTAACCACTTTGCTGGACATTTTGTAGTAATGTTCCACACAGGCCACACACACAAATATTGTTTGGTTAAAAATAGTCTATCCATCTCTTGCACCCTGGTTTTCAGCTGTCCAGGCTCTTCCACAGTACACTGTTCGGGTGTGATGACATTACAACAACTTAAGTACAAGTTTAATAATTCAACACAAATGCTAAAAAGTATCTAAAAGCCCAGCTATGTTTGTATGTGTTTCCAATTAAAATGGGATGTTGAAGTGATTGAAAACCAGCATCAAAGTGTGTGATGAGCGATATAGTGACAAAATGGTATTCGAGGGTATTTTTTTTTTCTTGTAATCAGAGATTGTCTGTTTTCCTTAACTTGTCCAATATCCTGAAATCATTGTCCACAACAGGTTGTCCTCCAGTTTGTGTGAATACCTATAGCAGATCTCTAAGCAGACACTGATTCTGTTTGTGTTCCTTTTCAGTTAAATTCCGTATCGTCTCACTGGATACAAGTTTCTTGCCCATCAATCAAGTGGTAAGACAAAATTATTTGAATTGGTTTATGAAAAGGGATTGATGTCTCATTAGCCATCTCATATCTCAATGGCTGGTAAAATTACAGAGAAACATTTATTTTCTACTAATGCAGAACAATGGAATGACCGTTATTTAAAGTTTTGTAAATAGCAAGTATTTACAGACAAGGGAAAGGGACAGGAGTAATGGAAATGGGCAGAGCGGAAGAGAGGAAGTCATGGAAGGGTTTGAGGAAGAAAGGTGGGGGGAGAGAACTGAATGCAGGACTCGTCAGGAAGGGAAAAGGACCACAAGACAGCCAACTGGAAAGGGAAAGGGAGAAAAAAGAAAACTGTGGAAGAGGGGAACGCAACCGAGAGGGTTCAAATCACAAGCGGTCAGAGTTCAGTCAGATAGGCCTTGTTTGATCTGAAGGCCATAGCAAACAGCATCCCCAAGGCCTGGATTATGCAGAGATAAGTGGGAGTGGGTGGGTTGCAAAGGACAGAGGGGGGGGGACTGACTGTTATGCAATATGATATCAAGAGGAGCAGGCTGACGATCTCTTAACTTTCTTTTTTCTTTTATTTTTTCAGTTCCCCACTGTGGAACTTCAGGTAAGAGACAATGTTGCTCGAGCTTCTCTTAATCCCCCACCAACTCACACACACTAATAAATAAAACCAGTATATAGAGCACAGTCATTTCTGATTTCAATTTACAGGCAATATCTGACTTTGCATTAAATCGAGGATGTAAAGCAGCAAATTAGTGTGGTGAAATTATTGAGTAAATTCACTCATTATACTGCAATGTATTTTTCTTTCTGTGTCTGCAGTCCAACTGTGCAGTGTAAATCTGAAAAACAAGTCAAACATTAACTGGTGGTATGGTGAATGATTAATCAAGCATGATGTATTCAAAGCTCCCAGAGACAGACTATAGCGCTGTGCTGTCACTGAAATCCATGCACCTGTGAGAATGCCATTTTGAATTTGATTACACCATTAGTCATTTGCAATTGCAGGGTCTTGTAACATAATTGTCTTGTAATGAGATTGCAAGAGACCAGTGATACTGGTATCTGTGATAAGATCCGAACATCTGACAAATCTTCAAACCATTGTCTCCCTCCTCCCCAGGACCCCTCCTCAAACCGTATTGCCCAGTGGCTGAACAGATCCTCCACAACTGGGATTTTGGATTTCTCCCTCCCCATGAGTCCAGAGGCAATCCAAGGATCATACCATATATCAGCTTGGAATGAGAAAAATGAACAAATGGTTCATTTGTTTGAAATTAAAGAATATGGTTAGAGCACATACACGTCAGATGATTTGTTTCTTTTACTCTTCAAACCATTTCAGTTGCTCATTAAAGTGATAGCAATCATTGCATACCACATTATGTATTTACGAGAAGTACCAGTACACATGGAAAATGCAGTCCTCAGTGTGAAACCAGTTTGATACGTTCTCCTCTTTCTCAAATGACGTGTCAAAGTGGAATAATGAACGTCTGTAGCAGTTTGCCAAGTTTCTGTGGTGAATGAATACACCTCTCCACCTCTCGTCCTATTTTCCAGTTCAATGTATCAGTTGTGTGGGGTTTAGTGTTGAACACTTTGTTTCTAAAGTCTTCTACAGTTTCAGTTCTGAGAATCTGCAGGAAGAAAAGGCACCGAAATGGTTCAATGAATACAAAATATCACCGTAATACATACACTGTGTAATTGTTTTTTTAAATAAAAAGTAGTATTAAAAAATATACAAAAACACATTCATTTATTGATATATTTTTTTTCTTTGAGATTTCATAGGTTATCCTGATTATATTTGCACTTATGTTGTAAGTTGCCCTGGATAAGGGCCAAGAAATAAAAATAATAATAATAATCTCAGTGTTTGATTTATTTTACGTTTTGTTTTTTTAATGTTTCCTTTTTAATTGACATGCTGTTTTTTTTTCCATAGGTATAATTGTAAAACAGCTTTAACCCTAACTGTAATTGTCTGTTTTCCATTCAGTTCTACCCAAATATGAAGTTAAAGTCAACCTCCCCGCGTTCATAACCATTCTGGATACTGAGGCCCCCTTTAAAGTCTGTGGAAAGTAAGTGCAATGAGGCTTAACTAGAATCATTCAAATTCATCTTTCATTTCTAGAGCTACTAAAGTACACTGCCATCTTTCATGTCACAGTGAAGCTTAGGGAAACTACAGCAGAGTCCTTCTGTATTATAATATATGTAGTGATGTTGGATAGTATTTCCCTTTCTCTGTGTTCATGGTTTTCTTTTCTTTTTAGGTACACTTACGGGAAGCCAGTCCTAGGGAACGTAAGAGCGGAGGTTTGCAGAAAACCGTATCGGTATTACTGGTTGCCAAATGCAAACGAGATTTCCGATCTCTGCAAGAAGTTCGACCTCACTGTAAGTATCTCTGATGCACATATGGTGGCTGTACATGTTTTTCATGTGATATGAGCAATTGTTAGAGAAGTTTAGGGAAATTTAGACTGGAACAGACATGACATCATAGCACACGTATGTTTGTCAAGATGAGCCGCAAATGTAGCTGTTAACCTTAAATAGTTAATATCTATGAAAACTCTAGCCTAATACATCACCACATATTGCTTAGACTATTTAAATAAAATGTCCATCTGTTTTCTTAACCTTGTTTATGTACACGTTTGTAAACATATTCGCTTAACAGAATCCCTTATGTAAGCTTGCATTTCTAAAGGAGGGGGTGTTCTGTCCTCACACCTGTTGTCTGTTTGACATCAATCCCTGCTGCTAGGTCAGTGCCTTTCTCCAGAGCATGAGGCAGTGGAAGGAATTGTAAATGACATTTCATTCATCAACTGCAAGAGACCTCAAAAGACGGCAGTGTCTTCAGAACCACAAGCTGACTTTTTGAAAGGGATTTGCATCAGGGATTTTGGCTGTAGTTTGTAAATCTCCAGGATGTGAACAGCAAGAATAACTAGTTTGATTTAGAGATGCTTGACTGTTGCTAATTTGCTTCTGATCCTTTGCCTAGACTGACAAGACTGGCTGTGCCTCAGGAATAATTGATCTGTCAGGCTTTGCACTGAATAAAACTGGGTACCAAGATATTTTCGAACTGAAGAGTCAGCTGGAAGAAGATGGGACGGGTAATGCATACTGCAAAATGAACTTGTATTGTTTAACTTTTTTAACTTAATTGTCAATGACCCATCTTCAGAGTTTCTTTAACACTGATTCAACAGGGAGAAAATAGTAAAGATGCCAAATAAGATACAGGGTGGGTGAAAATTTGGTCTGCCACATTTCTGTTGGCTGAATCAGTATTTACTGAACTCTGAAACAATAATTGACACATAATTGAACTTGATGAATCTGCAAAAACTAAAATGTGTTCCCACTGAAGACTACAGCTGAAATCTTGCTGAGCGTGAGAAACCACTGTGTCCAGCCCAGGTCATTGTGATGTGTGCTTGTGTTGCTGTAACAGGAGTGATACTGGAGGGCAGTGGCAGTTCCACGTTCACCAGCGACGTCCTCAACATCAAGTTTGAAAATCTAGCAAAGGCCTTCATGCCAGGTATCCCCTTTGAAGGAAAGGTGAGAGCACAATGAATCTTTATAACTATTTCTGATTCTTTAATTTAACTTGGCTTAATAGTACACCATTGCCTAAAATATCACTTTATATTAAGGAACAACCTCTGGTACAGTTCTAACTATCGGTGGTAGGAGACTTATGCAGTTATTTTTGGTAATATAGTGTATGATCATATTGTATCTTCACAGATCAAGGTGACAAGGCCAGACTCCTCACCTGTCGCCAGTGAGCTCATTAAGTTGTCTGTGGGCCAGAATCCTGTTCCTGACACCATGAATCTAACTACAGACAGTGACGGATCCATCGATTTCTCCCTGGACACCTCATCTTGGAAGCTGGAGTCCATCAGCCTCTCGGTCAGTGTCTTGCTCAAACCCAAGGTCACTCCTTTGCCTTAGCTCCTTCTCTTTTTATTACTTTCTCTCGGCCCTTAAACTCCAAAACAGGATAAAGACATGTATACAGGAATGTAGCCATAAATGGAGAGAAATACAATTGTCTCGGATTCATGGAATTAAACAAGTAGGTACTTTCCTTTCATACCACTGCCCTGTAGTAATTAATCTGTATTTGGTTGCAGGCTAAGAGCAGCCAAGAAGTAAGCTATCCGTATGAGAGTGGAGTACGGCGCCCTATGTATGGGACTGCCTTTGCTCTGCTGAAGCCCTTTTATTCCAAGAGCAACAGCTTTTTGAAGATCCAGCAGGCCGACGGAGAGCTCTCCTGTGAGAAGGACGAGACAATCATAGCCCAGTATATCATCCAAGGGGAGGAGCTGAAAAATGGGCAGCATTTCATTGATTTCTTCTACCTGGTGAGTGCCTGCACTCCAGGTGGGATTGCCCTGCCTGCTGTGCGCTAAGGCCTATGTGTGTGTGGGGGGGATCTTTCTCATGTCTCCCATTGCCCTGATTTCATGCCACCCCCTCACCTTCTGCCTTCCACAGGTGATGTCCAAAGGAAGCCTGGTACGGCACGGCCGAGTGGAAGTGGTACTGAGTAAAGAAAAAGGTGAGGCTCCTTCCGTGTTGAATTATTCCTCACCTTTCATGTTCATAGCATAAGCAAATGAGACTGTGTGAGATGAGGCCACTAGGACACTTACTTCCTGTTGGTCAGCATTAGCTGCACAGCTGGGTGGTGTGTCCAGTGAGTTCTGTCACCTTTTTAAGACAAATCGCCAGATCCAGTTCCTTTTGACCTGCATGTTGGGAGCTGTTCTTTGAGCTCTTCCCAGCGTTCTGCAGCAGAGATGGCGTGAGCTGCTGAGCATCCTGTCCGGCCCCAGTGTCCTGAAACCGGAACCCTCTTCACATTCTTTGAAACTTCAGAAGCAGCACACTTGTCTACAGCTCTGTATTGACTGCTTTGAAGAGTGTCCATCACCTGCTCTTGAACTCAGAGTATTTGCTCACACTTGTGATTCCAGTGCAAATGGGGGAGCTGTCGTTCACACTGAAGAGGACTGAGGAACTTGCTCCTGTCGCCCAGGTTGTGGTGTACACCGTGCTGCCTGATGGAGAGGCAGTGGCTGACAGCTTTGACTTTGCTGTCCAGAAGTGCTTCAAGAACAAGGTGAACGTTGATGTGGAAAAAGCCTTTCTCGACTAAATGGCTCTGTATAAAAAATACATATTCCTGTGTAGTGTTTCTATCTCGAATCCATGCAAAGTTACTGTTACGCAGTTGAGAACCTGGGAAAATCCATCCCTTGCACGGTTTAACTCTGAAAGAAATAAACTTTAGTTTGATCTACTTCTATTTCCTGATGAGGCTTTGGGCCTTTCTACCAGTTTCATCTGTGTGTTGCATGTGCCATTGTAACTTTGGGCTGTGCTTTTTAGATGATTCTGTCTCTGATGTTCTTTACAGTAATTACCATAGCATGGACTCTGGATTTAATGTGCACAGAAACAGAAAATAATCTGTATATATTTGTAATTCTCATGACCGGCTGACCTCTGACTCTGTGTTTACAGGTATCTTTGAAGTTCTCCTCCTCTCAGGAGCTCCCTGGTGAGCACACCACCCTTGACCTCCAAGCCGAACCTGGGTCACTGTGTGCTCTGAGGGCCATCGATCAGAGCGTGCTGCTCCTGAAGGCCGAGCAGGAACTGAGTGTGGATTATGTAAGTGCCCCCCCATCCCCGATTGTGTTAAACATTTTAACAACAGGTTTGACAAGTGAAACAGAAAAAAAGTAATTTCACTTTCTAAAATGGTCTTTTTTCATTTGCTCACCATGTAATGGCTCTCTTCCTCTCTCTGACAGGTCTATGGACAGCTACCGGTGCAGAAAATGTCTGGGTATCCATACCGTGCAAATGAAGAAGACGTATATCAGTGCTTTCCTCGCCCTCTAGCTCTGCAGAAGCGCTCCCTTTTCATGCCTTACGATCCTAAATACGATGTGTATGGCATCTTCAGGGTAAGAGTGTCAACTGAAACATGGCACCAGCTCGAAACATTACCCCAGGCGCACTGTCAGCAAATCTCCAAACTTAAATAACAGAAACATCTTTCACATTTCTACACAGGGGAAATAAATTGGCTTTTTACACATTTTTTACTTAATTCAGTTTATTTGTGCAATGTGGTCATAGTTTGTGTATTTTGTTTCCTCTTTCTTGATCCTGTAAATCCTCCACCATGATTCCTCTCATTTCGAACCTCAGGACGTGGGTGTAAAGCTCCTGACTAACTCAGATGTGAAGAAACCTTTGGAATGTCTCTTTACTATGTGGCCTGAAATGCATTTTGCTGCAGCACCTGGACCTGCTCTTGGTGCGTGAATTTATTTTTAACATTTTTATCAGTCCTTGTGTCTTTTTGTGTCTTACAAACATAAACCAAGTTCTTAAAATATCCACAGTGCACTCTGTGATTACCGTTATATTAACAGAGCAAGACAACACAAAGAAACACCTCCGGAATCCTGTGTTTTAACTGGAAACAAAGAAAAAAAATATCTAACACAAAAGCTGCTTTGTGAATTGTGTATGCAACCTGGAAATCTTTTGGCCTCTGATGTTTATTGTATTTTGTCTTTCCCAGAAGACGCCTCCCCTATGGCCTTCCTGGACACTGTCCCACAATTAGGTAGTAGCCTACCAGAGAATTCAACTCCTAAGCAGACCGTCCGCACGTTCTTCCCCGAGACATGGATCTGGGACCTCGTTTCAGTTGGGTATGTTGCATTGGTGACCAAACAGATGCTTTTATCCCTAAATAATGTTGCATGTTTTTTTTCAATCTGGTACAAAGCTAGTAATCCTGGAAGACTCTGTTACAAGAATCAGTGTATAACATCCCTTGAGGGGAAGGTCACAATGCTGAGCTTCATACAAGGGAGGCCTTTTAATAACCTGGCCTATTTTGCTGGAGCATTTTTATTTGTTTTTGTAATTCCAAATAAACTCCCAGTTGGCATTTTAAATTACTCTTATGTCTCTGATTGTATTGTTTCAATAGAGAGTCTGGTTCCGTGCAGATCCTTCAGACTGTGCCGGACACCATCACCAAGTGGGAGGCAGGGGCATTCTGTACCTCCTCGCTGGGATTCGGCCTGTCTCCCTCCACTGACCTCACTGCCTTCCAGCCCTTCTTTGTGTCTCTGACCCTCCCTTATTCAGTCATCAGGGGGGAGGTGTTTGAGCTCAAAGCCACAGTCTTCAATTACCTGCCCGAATGCATCATGGTAAGGTTATGACATTGGTGCTGACGCTAGGTTTGTTTTTGTTGGTAGAGGCATTCCTAAAGTTTTGAACACAGCTTGAACACTGTGGTTTGCTTGGTGTTGAAGCCTCTAGTTTTGATTTACAGTCTCAGCATTACATCTGTTTTATTTTTCTTCTAACGTGCTCAACATTATTATTATGATTATTTCTTGGCAGACACCCTGATCTAAGGTGACTTGCAATCTACACAATTAACATCTTCAAGGCATTACAAAAGTGCAAGAATCCGTATCAAACAGTACAAAATACAATACGCTTACATCCTGGTACAATAAGCAAACAAATACAAACTTAATACAGTTAAGTCTTAGGTATGTGGTAAAGGGAGGGGTCGGCATAGAAGATGCAGAAAAAAATGCTAAAAATACATGCGTAAGCAGGCGCATAAGGAGGCAAGGTTTAATAAAGTGCATTATAGCAACAGTGCTGGGCAGCCCATTAGATTAGGCTGCTGTATTACAGGTACAGTCTGAACAGATGAGTCTTGAGTAATCGCCGAAAGGTGGTAGAGGACTAGGTGGGCCTGACTATTTTAACTGAAGCACTGAAACGCAAACAGTTTTTTAAATTTAGTTCAAGGCTCTCCTCTTAAACTGACATAAGTTACATCAGCTGGCATACTTCTAGAAGCTGTGATATCCAGTGGCTTATCGTGCTATGTCCCAGAAGAGGGATTTTGAAGAGCTTGTCACTTGCTGAAAATGGAGTGTTGCAACATGATGTCTCCGTAGTGCCCTTTGACTTGGTTTCTTATACCAAAAGCAAGAAATACCTTTTCTGTGTCTCAGTAGAATGAAGCCATTAAGAAATCTGGCTGTTCAATAGCCCTGATTAGCTCTGAATTGTCTGTGATGTGAGAGGCAAACAAATAAAAAGGCAAAAAGCTGGGAAGGGCAAGATTCAGAAGTCAAATTTTCCAGTGACTCCCTTTCTGTTGCCTGTTTTTGGTAATCTGGAGCTGACTAGTTTTTCCACCATGTCTTGCACAGGTGAAGGTCAGTCTTGCAGGGTCACAACAATTCAAAGCCCAGGACTGCAATGGCTGCCAGTACACTCTGTGCCTTTGTGCCGAAGAGAGCAAGACTTTCACATGGATGGTCACCCCCACTGCACTCGGTAAGACAAGCACTCCTGCCTTCCCTATTTGGGGGTGAAAAAAAATGTTCAGAGCAGCACAGTCTCGTGCTGTGGTGAAGTGCCTTCTCTAGGGTCATAGTTCAGACATCAGAGCCCAGGTCCAAGACCCTCCAGCAAATGGTAACCACCAAAAGCTTGCATCCCATCTCAAAGGCTGATAGATATAGAGAACCACATTTTTTAGCCAGTATTCACTGCAAAGTTATACAAGCCCATCTTCCCAGGTCTGCTGTTACAGGGCAACTGGAGGGTGGCCTGCAAACTGCCAGGGATTTGAGTTTTTCTTAATCCTCAGCGCATTATAAAGTGAAACAAGTTGTAAAAATTGGTCCATAGCTGAAGGCCTAGAGATACGTAACATCTTTGGGCATTCTTGCTAATTAGGCCTTTGTCCCAACTCCAGGTCAAGTGAACATTTCGGTGAGCGCAGAGGCTCTGCAGACGGAGGACCTGTGTGGTAACGAGGTGGCCACTGTGCCAGAGAGAGGGCGCATTGACACCGTGATCCAGTCACTCCTGGTGGAGGTAAGGAGCCCAGGCCTGGCCACCACAACCACGAAGGAACTCTGTTTCAAGGGGAAAGACGCCTATGACTTCAGTCATTTTGCTGAACCTGACACTCAAGTTCAACGGAATAAGTGAACAGATGGGGAAATACAAGCTGAAGTTGATAATTTTTGTTGCATTGCTGTATTTTTGTTTGTGACGTTTGAATGTTCTGTTATTATTGACGGAGGTTATCTAAGTGCTTTCGATGACAAAGCTGCTTTCTCTTTCTCTCTGACATCTAGGCTGAAGGAACCGAGCAAACAAAAAGCAACAATGCTCTTCTGTGTCCTGCAGGTGATCATTTTTATCTTTCTTTTTAACACTTGAGACCATGAGACCTGCCTTTTGTAAACGTGAGAAGCTCTACTTCAGACAACTCGATAATTGTGGACCATTGTTGAACACGGTTTAAAATCCTGTTGTCCACTGAGAGTTTGTAGACCCAGTAACACTGATCCGACACTTTCCAAGCCATCTGGGATTTTCCAGCACTGCACATTTTAGCCAATGACTGTCTTTTTCCTTGCAGTGTAGCGTGAGCTGGCCAGGCTTTCTAACTCAAGTCTATGTGTATCTTTGTTTTCCAGATGGCCCTGTGAAGGAACATATTTCCCTGAAGGTCCCAGACGTAATGGTGCAGGGATCAGCCAGAGCTTCACTGTCTGTGCTGGGTAAGACCTCTCTCCTTCATCCTGGTTGGAGGCATAGATGTGGGGCCTAGAGGGAGTCCTGGGAATGAAGTTGCCTTAATAACATAAAAACATAAAAGAGGGACATTGCTGATTTTTTTCACAGAAGATGAAAAGAAAAGAGCATCGAAAGAAACCAAAATAAGAAATGTCAATAGGCTGCAGTCATTCCAGAAAGAGGACTTACACAGAGAAGTAGAAATGCTAAACCAATAATGAACCAGCTGGATTCATAATGATGGCTTGGAGATATTTTCTCTTGAATATTGCAGTGAGGGCTGGCCCCCTTATCGCATAACAACATTTTCAAATTGGTTTACTTTTATGGGAATTAAAAAGCAACACCAGAAAAAATGGTACAAGTGTTGTATTGACATCAAGGCTCCCTGTGCTGCCCCTGTAGGAGACATCCTGGGCCGTGCCATGAAGAACCTAGACCGCCTGCTAGCCATGCCGTATGGCTGTGGAGAACAGAACATGCTCCTCTTCGCCCCCAACATCTACATCCTCAAATACCTGCAGAGCACTGGCCAGCTCACGGATCAGATCAAGAGCACTGCCATTCGCTACCTGGAAGGTGGTGAGTAGACAAGGGGCCACGAGGTTGAAGGTCATACAGGGGTTGCAGTGTAGTAGATGGACACAAGTCCTAACATTTATGAAGAGAGCCTCTAGACATTTTGCATGAAGCAGAGATCTTGACCTTTCTAGAGTGTTTATTTCCTAGGGGCATCCCAAGTTCAAAGGTCACATATCAAATGTCAAAAGCTTTGCTATGCTGATGAATGTTAGTGGGAAGCTACTGAATTTTGACCTTTACGTTTATAATCCTTGACATTACCAATCTGACAGTTCTGCTGTTTATAACTGTCATCTGACTGTTTGGATGGATTTTATAGACAGGTTAGAAAAATAAAACACTATTGTAACTCCTGATAATCTACAGGAGCACTACAGTCTGTGCGTAGGATTCCTTTGTGCTTATTTTCTTGTCTCTGTCCCTCAGGTTACCAGAGAGAGCTAAATTATAAGCACGACGACGGCTCCTACAGCGCATTTGGGAAAAGCGATGAATCGGGGAATACCTGGTCAGTGTATTCAGACAGACATGAACTGTTGACTGCAAGTCTTAACAGATAACCTGCCCACTTTATTCTCAGCCTCCAGTCAACACTTTCAGTTCCATATTAACCCTTTGAGGCTGGGGCTACAATCGCAGTTTAATGTCGGGAGCCACTTTCTTACAAATTATGAGTAAAAATTTGATGTGTTTGAAATTTTGTGGGCAGGTCAAAGTTTTGATCAACCCCCAACCTGTATTCTTCTTCATTCAGGCTGACCGCATTTGTGCTGAAGTCTTTTGGCAGTGCAAGGTCCTTCATCTTCATTGATCCCGCACACATCTCGGAGGCCAGGTCCTGGCTCAGTAAGCTCCAGATGGAGAACGGCTGCTTCCGGTCTGTGGGGAAACTCTTCCACAATGCCATGAAGGTGAGTCAGGGGCAAGAGAACTGGACAAACTGCTGGGGGGCGCACACGAGATGAGAGAAAGCATAGTTTTTACTGTGAGGTAGTCAAGTATTTGGTTTTACTTTAATAATCCAGTTCCACGTTTTCCGTATCACCATAAGCTTGAGTTGCAAAAGGCAGAATTCAATTGCCATTACCAGTAACTCTTTTCCTCTACATACCCTTTGCAAAGTGAAAACGCCATTAATGCAGTTCGTTTCGAAGAATAGATTCTGTGTACTTGTAATGATCAGGGAAACGGGAAGTAAAACACATTAACATTCATTCTCAGAACATTATCCTTCCCAGAAAAATAGAAAAAATACAAAATGGGGAGGATTGTTCTGTTGTATGACTCCTGCTTTATTGTTTAGGGTGGAGTGAGTGACGAGGTGACCTTGACGGCGTACATCACTGCTGCCATGCTGGAGCTGGACAACAACCTCACTGTATGTATATCCTCCTGTCTTGACGCTGCATTGCCTCAGCAGAGCCCCTAAAGGGGTTTGGACAGGTCTGCTGTGAAGGACACCTTTCTGCATTTCTTTTTACAGGATCCCGTTGTCCTCAAAGGTCTGTCCTGCCTGAGAACTGCCACGGAGAACCTTACCAGCACCTATGCCACGGCCCTGCTGTCTTACACGTTCACATTGGCTGGAGACGAGGCGATGAGGACCACACTTGTCAAGAAGCTGAATTCTCTGGCCAAGACTCAAAGTACTAGTGCCACCATATTTATATAGTTCATATAGACACCTTAGAATCATAGATTTCTCTGGACACACCTGCAAATGATGATAATTTTATTAACTGTAACAATAGTGATAATAGTAACAAAAATAATTTGCACAAAAGCCACTGCAGAACTGCAACCCCTGACATTTGTTCTGTGTGTTGTAGGTAGCAGTCTGCACTGGACACGCTCTGAAGTGGAAGATAAGAGTACGGTGGACTCTCTGGACGTAGAGATGACCTCCTATGTGCTGCTAGCCTTGCTCTCTGGTCCCACACTCCCAGACTTTGGCCTGGGCTACAGCTCCAGCATTGTCCGCTGGCTGGCACAGCAACAGAACCCATACGGTGGCTTCTCCTCCACACAGGTATTACCCCTGCCTCTCTGCATGTACCCCTCTTGCTGCCTGCTGCCTTCTCTCTCTCTCATTCAGAGACATGAGAACAGTGAAACATGCATGCAGTCAGAGAAGCTATCTGAGTCTTATCCTCCCTTCTCTTCCCAGGACACCGTGGTGGCTCTCCATGCACTGGCTCTGTATGGTGCCGTGACTTTCAGTCCAGAAGGCTCCAGCACTGTGACGGTGCGCTCAGCCGGAGGGTACCAGCGAGTTTTCAACATTGACAACACCAACCGCCTGCTGTACCAGGAGGAGGCGCTGCAGGAAATCCCTGGCGAGTACAGCCTGGAGGCCCAGGGCAAGAGCTGCGTGTTCGTACAGGTCAGTGCTGCTTGGATGGGGGATCACTGTGGTGCTCTGCAGGTATTTCTAATTCAGTATCCAGCAGATGTGACATGCAGTGGTTAGGAGTCTCATAAGAAATCTATATATTACAAAACAGATTGTGTATATTACATTTTCTATTACAAATGCCTCCATCTTTCTGCTTTCACTTTTTTTTGTGATAATAACAATTAACAACAAATGAAGGATGGGAACACTCAGATAGGATACATTGGAAAAGCTCTGCTGCTAGAGGAAGTGAACTCTGAAGAATGTTGCTTGAACCGATTAAAATGTGTTTGAGTGGATTCCATTGTTTTTTTGTTTTTTTTACTAATTCTGTGTATTTTTGTTTTGAGGGTCTACGCATGATCATAAGCAATTTAATGACCACAATACAAAACCTAAGGCTAATAAACTTTTTCCATCAGGAGTTGTTCCTAAAATGTATGATCACTTGGAAAAGATGGTAAACTGATGGTAAATCACTTTTAACCCCAGGGGCACCTCCTCTACCCTGCAATAAACCCAACAAACAAAATTCGAGGGAAGGGAAATCGTGGACAAATGCTAAGTCTGGCTTTTTTTTTTTTTCTCACATTTTTTCCCTGCCTCTCCCTTGCCTCTCAGATCGCCCTGCATTACAACATCCCTCCACCTCCTGACTTCTCAGCTTTTACCATTGCGGCGAAGGCGGAGGGCGTCTGCAATGGCACAGGAAATAGATCCCTGAATGTGTCTGTAGCTGTCAAGTGAGTACATACCCTTAACTTGAGGCCATTGTCCTTTGTGCTGGCTCTCACTGTGTTTCTCTCCACACGCTGCGGTCCTGTCAGCTGCTATTCATTTCCCTTAAGTATTCCAGGGGATCATTTACACAATGTATATTGAGCCAATTTATTTTCTTTATTTTCTTCTCTAAAGCTGTATCTATGTAATCTTGTAGTACAACGCTACTATGCAGTAATTTATATTGTCAAAGTGTTACAAAAAGAAAAACTGCTGTTCGTGCTCCAGTATTGATGTCTTGGTTGTGAATAGAGGCTGTAAGTGTTGGTTCCTTAGGATCCTTCAAGAATCAGCTAGATGAAATCCTTCATTAAATGGCAATAAGTAAATGTTTCTTCCTCCCTTCAGGTACAATGGCAAACGCGAGGAAACCAACATGGTGATCATTAATGTGAAGCTGCTGTCAGGATTCGTTCTGGACAAAGACAGTCTTGCATCTGTGAGTAATCGTTGTGCTTCTTTCTCATGAAGCTTGGTGTTTTTTCTGTGAATACTATTTCCTCTTGCCTTCCATTCTCCCTTCCTCCTGATTCCATGCTGGTGGCAAGATGTGGTTCCACCTTCTGATATACGGCACCGCTGTTAGTTATGGCAGAAGAAATATAGCAATTGTTTGGGATTAAATGTGCCATTGAAATGTATTCTCAATCATTCGTTTTGGACTGTGTGATTATTAAGCTTTGTGTTCGCAGAAACAATCTAGCTACTGAGGAAAGAGATTGCATCCTTTTATTTAAATATTGTATTCAACAGCAGATGTCATTTTATGTACCAAATTTTCCTGAGCAACACTTATTGTTTTGGTTAAACATCTTCATTTCAGTCCACTCATTTATTTTAAAAACAAACATAAAATTGACTTAGAAGCATGTTTTTATTATTTATTTATTTTATTTTGCTGTTGGAGTGTGGGTACCCATGACTATTGAATATAGTTCTTAATAAAATGCAAGTATAGCAACAGATTTGTTTTTCTACTTGTGTATTATTGGCAAAGTGTTGGAGATGTTTGAGTTCAGTTCCATTCCTTCTGAGGGTCTTTCTGACATAACTTCCCCCCCGCCCTCTTGCTTTGCAGCTGCGAAGTCAGCGTTTTGTCAAACGAATTGACACCGAAGAGGGACATGTTATCATCTACCTTGATGGGGTAAGTTCATGACCAAGCCTCTTATCTCTGAAATGATGACATCACAAAGCACTGGTAAAACTGCAGAATTCCCATCGGTCATTGGTTCCAATCATTAAACACCACATTGTTCCCCCAAAACCAGAAAACATGTTAATTACTTTCTAAACTGACAGATAGAATTAAGTAAAAGCAAGGGGCTCTTCAACGATACTGATTATTTTTGGTACTTATTATAGCGGAAACAGAATAATTTTCTATTGTGCGTCACAAAACGTCTGATTTGTGATTCCCTTCCCTGCAGCTGGTCAGGATGGCACCCCAGGTGTACTCCCTATCTATACTAGAGGACGTCCCTGTACGCAATCTAAAGCCTGCTGTTGTGAAAATCTATGACTATTACCAGACAAGTAAGTGGCAATGCAAACTAACACCTGGTCAATGTTGAAAGCTTTTTCTTGTCTGTTTAAATTTATTTTAAACCTTTTTTTTTTAAGGAAACTAGCTCCTCAGATTGGAGTAAAACACCTTCTATTTAAAAATAGCGAGGGTATATATTCACCAAAATTATGCTCCCAGTTCCGTGTCGACACAGCTGTAGTGGTTATCACAGACACATGCATTTCAAATACAGAATACCATGAGAGAGTTACAGTTATACATTACATTGACGATGGAAAAAAGGACTACTGTACATTTTTGTTGCTTGGAGAGATGTAAAAGGCAAGAACTGAGATTATGCTTCTGATCGATCCTTGATGATTTACTGACATTCTTCTGACCTGAATATAATTTTTACTATGTTAAATCTTTCCAAAACAGATTACAGTATCCATATCAACAGTTATTAATCTTCTAATGTTCTTTTCTTTACAGGTGATGCAGCCGTCAGTGCGTACAGCTCTCCTTGTGCTGAAGGTAAGTGAGCTGAAGGACACCTTGCAATCCTCTCACCAGAAAACGCACCATTTCAGCATCGCACACCTTTGGAATTTAAAATTGTTCAGATTAGTATATCTTTGCTGACCTACAGTATACATATAGCAAACCACCTTGTTTAAATAAAAGCCTTTCAACATGTCTCTGGAAACTTTTATGCTCTGTGGACCCCCTGACATAGACACTGCTATTGCCCCAGGTACAGAGTTTCATACGTTTTCCTCGGGGAAAAGGGAAAATCCATTAATATATTTCAGTGTGGGGACTCTACACTTCTGAATAATGAATAATAACAATGGATAAATAAAAGAGAATGGTATGTTTAGTTTCTTTTCTTCCTTTTTTCAGAAGACACAAAGAATCAAGTCTGAAGAAGGACTGGCATCTTTTTCTTGTTCATTATGATCTTCCCCCTTGATTGGAAAAGAGGATGAATTAAAATGCTTTTAGGTGCAAAAATGAAGTGTATATTTTCTTAGCTGGAATCCGTAATGCTGTATGCAAAACTGACACAGCACTTTTAATATAATCATTTTTTTAATGTTTACACAGATTTATTTTAACTGATTTGTCTATTGCCACTGTCTTAAAATCTTTATCAGCACTGTGAATAAAAGCCTGTTTTTCGGAGGGAAAGAATGTTCTCCGTTGCTTTTTTGCTGGCATTTACAATGATCGTGAATTTCAATGAATGTGGGTAGAGTCTGGTTGTATAAAGATATTGGTCAAGGCAAAATGCTTGTATATGGAATTGTTTGCACTGAAATGCAAACAAAGAAAAAATGGTGTGCAATCCCTGGACTTCAGGCTTTTGGAGTCTTCTGTCCAGTGTCCAGTGTAAAGAGCTATGAGTTTCACTCATCTATCTTACAGTTTATACCTCATTTCTCATTGCACTATTTCATCAAGCAAGACTCCATGTCAATTCCATTACCCTGCAAAGCATGTAGAGATACAATAAGGATTCAGATTGCATATAAGGTTCTTTCATCTAATGTTTTAGATACGTTTTTTTGTTTTGTTTTTCCCCTGCAATTATTTTTAAACAAGGTTAATTTCAACCACCTTTTAAAATGATTATATTTCTTGTGAGTTCAAAATTATAGAACTATTTTATTAAAGCAAACGTACTCCCAAAGCACAGTTAGAGCTGTGGCACGTCTGAGTGTTAGTGGCTTTCTATTTAAGGTAGGGGTTCAAATCCTAGGGAGGGTCATAAGCTGTGTAAATAAATATCGCTGACTAGGCTACTGTGTCATGTGTCAGGTCTGTCAGAAATGCTTTATATTCCAATAATATTGACTATTGTCCTTTGAAATGGCCCTCTCATTTTTAACACTATTTCTCTGCAAGTAAAATGTCTACTGAAAGCTGAAGATGTCCAAACATCACCCATGGAAGCCATTGGTCCTTTTATGTAATTGACATCATCTAAAGGAAAGAAAAACATAAAGGGGAAGAAAGTATTAACAATTTGGCTATAAGAGTCTGTGCTGCTTAAAGAAACAAGGGATCTACTTTAATTTATCTAGGTATAAATCCAGACAAAGCAAACCGAGGATTTAAAGCATTCTCTTAGCAGGTGAATTGGTTTCCCTCGTTTGTAGCAAATACTGATTCATCAATACAAACTTACACAGCTGTTCTTCAGTGTCAGTCACCTCAATCACTATCACCCTGTCACGCCCAGAAAACACCCTCAGAATAATTGTTTTATGCACCATGAACATTTACTAAAAGAACATTTTAAGAGGTAGATATAGATCTGTTTTGACTTTACTACTACTATTGGGTTTGAGATGGTGAAAGTTACTAACTTCTCTCCAGTATATTACATTGTAACCTAAAATAGAACCTGAATCAGAGCCTCGAGGAGGAATTAGGAGGGGAAGAAACCAGGCCTGTGATAACACTTCACAACATTAAATGGCTATTCAATAATCTTCTACATCATGGTAAAATAAACAAATTATTCTCTTTTTTTTCAATAAAAAAAGAGAGAATGTTCATGTACAAAAAGCTTGTGTGTTTATAGTTCACATTAATGCCACACTGATTTCTCCGTCTCCCCCACGCCTACCTGACACCTGCACACAGGGTGGACTGGCCCCTCTCTCTGGTTCAGAAGAGTGGAGTCCTATAATGAAAATGATTTCTGATGTATCTTAATAAAGCACTCATTATTCATTGTGTTTCTGACTCTTCCCCCTTTAAATAATGACAACAGTTCAATAAAAAACTACTGTAGTAAGTCAATAAAGGCTTTCCACATGTGTTACTCCAGCACAAAGAAAAATATATCCCTAATAAGATACCCATCATTAATTAACAAGATTATCAACAATTCTCATCAGGGTTGTTGTGGGAGAATAAGATGATAATGATATAAGACAGATTTAGTTTTCTCCCCAACAAGATTTGTTTTCATTCATTGATTGTTATAAAATACATTATTTGGAGTCTACTTCCAATGAAACAATTACTTATACAGTTATTTGAATTAAACTGAGTGCTTCACATTCATGCAAGAGTTAGTGAAAACAATGCGTGTAGCTGTGCAAAGTGTAGATGTGCAAATGCGAATATATAATTATTTTAAGTTTAAAGTGTTTCAGAAGATGGAATATACCAAATACAATGACAAATTGCATTTAGACTAATTTTAACTATTTCATATATTGTAGACTTTCAAAGAAAAATAGTTTATTCATCATATAAAAACCTGAGAAATACAAATTTCATTTTTTTGTGAAAGATGGCTCCATTACCATGGAAACAAAATCACCACAAGGGCATTGATTGGTTAATTTCAGTCACATGATGAGGTACATCCTGATATTTTGGTCAAGAAGGGCCCCAAAAGGACCCAAAATGGTTGGACCAACCTAAAGGCCAGCATCAAAATCGGTCAATCATTTTTTGGAAATAACACCTTTAAAAAATAGTGCAAATCACAAAGACACAAAATATATTAAAATCATTGTGTAAAATGCTCCAGAAGTCATGAAATGCATATTTGGTGTCCAGCACATGCCTGATTAAAACCTTGTCACAGCAATTTTTTGCATAATCAGACCTTAATGAGGCCACAATATTTAAATGTATCCACAACACGCATATTCTCCTCACTAATTATTTAACTTAGTTTGAAAAGTGCATATTCTCCTCCCTAATTATTTAAATCAGTTTAAAAAACACATATTCTCCCCCTAATTATTGAAACTCCACCTTATTACCTTTATAAGGCTCTCATTAAATACATTATTGTATCATCAGCCAATCAGAGGGCTTCTCAGGAACCTCATATTCGAATATATTTTAATACATCCATATTAATTCATGCAAATTAACCAAAGGACCCTGGAATTGTCTAAGGACACCTTCTCCTGTTTGAAAACTGTTAGCATTCAGAACAACAAAACATATCTAAACACAGTCTGGTTTAATACATATTTATTTAACAAATATACAGTGAATTATTAGAGCATTTTATGTCATTGGAAAAATTTGTTCAATCAGGCACTTTTGCAGCCAAAGGTATATAAGTAAGTGCCAAAAGTTTCTTCCCCATGCCTTGGAAGGGAGGTATGTATGTCTTATGGGTTACGCCACAATATCTATTGCTAAAATGTATATGCTTATATTTTTGTGCGTTTCCTCTTAGTGAGAATTTGAAATATCTGCAACATCCAAAGCTTTATTTGATAAATGAGACTCTTGGTGTAATCAATTAAAATTTTAGTACAAGTAATGGAAATTTCATGTTCACATCTATTTCTCACCAGAGTTGTGAAATCCTTCTGTAATGTGAGTCAGTGAACTGGAAACCAGTTACTTTCCATTTCAAGGTAAGTAACTCTCAATCTATGAAAGTCAACCCATTTTGAATGATTTTAAAATGTGTATATCTGGTTAATGAAACTGGACACTTCATTTAGGCTAGAATAGTTTCCACTTCCAACTGCCCTCTAAATCTGTACTGCCCAATTCACTATGGTGGAAAGCAGCCTCTGAATGCAGCTCCAGGTGTTTGTTTGGGGTGTGGTAGTTACCAAGGTCATTAGTACTAATTTGCATAACTGTCCAATTCCAAATCACAATATGTACACATTCCTTTTGAGAGGGATAATTCATACATTTGCAGTGTTCTATTAATTTGTACTTTCAATGCTCAATTTAATAACGTTTCTTTCCCAGGAAAGCTGCAGACTCCTGTACCGAAGTGGGCTGGTCAGCATGCTGTCCCCACATAGTGAGCACTGACCACTAATTAACTGTTTTCTTTAAATAAACCTCTTCCTGCTTTACTTAGGGACTGTGTAACTAGTCATGAAATAAAGGTTGTCCAGGCAGATGTTATGACTATGCCTTGGTTTACTGCAGAGTGAATTAAAGAATAGAGCAACTGCACCCATGCCTAATAAGGCTGATTTGGGGAAGCTGCAGTCAACCAAGCATACAGGTTACACATGTTGAGCAAGGAGTCCTAACATTCACGGTGACTGGCTAGTTCCCATTAATCATAAAGGTCATCTGCATGTTTTCCCCAGAGACCAATTATCCAATTTCTACTACGTTCAAGTATTACAATCCACTATTGGACAGGGATTACCAAACAGGCCTGGGAGGACCCCCTGCCTTATTGGTTGTTCCAGCTGAGCTCTTAATTACGCTAACCATACATTGCATTGTTGCAAGTATAATCTGGAACTAAAAACCGCAGGGCTTGGGGGGCTTCAGGATGGGTTTGGGAACCCCATTCAAAATTCCCTTCCTTTATCATCATATGCAGGTTGTACTGCAAATTTTTAAATTACCCATCTTGGTGCATGTAACTACTGCATAAATATCTTGTAACACAATTAGAGTTAAAGATTGAAGTCCACATAAAAATTATCATTTAACTTTAAAACTATAGCCACACTGACCAGTTCTAGTACTGAAAATTGTGTTAATCCAAATTCAACTCATACAGTGCATGGTTATAATAACAAGTCTTTTTCAATAAATGAATGTAAATTAGGACTTTATTAATAATCAATTTAAAGAAAGATGCTTTCACAAAACTATATTTCCAGATGGAAATGGGTGAGCATTCATGATCTGAATCCAGAATTTATTCCTCCTGATAAACTTTGGATGTTGAATGTTGGTGTTTCAGGACTTTGAAACAAAAAAATAGAAATTAAAGAAAAAACTAAGCAGACTCACCATTTCATTTTGAACAATGGCACCTTCACTATAGAGTCAATGATTGGTTAGTTTCAGTCACATGATGAGGTAAATCCTGATATTTTGGTCAAGAAGGGCCCCAAAAGGACCACAAATTGGTGGACCAACCTAAAGGCCAGCATCAAAATCGGTCAATCATTTTTGGAAATAACACCTTTAAAAAAAAATTGTACAAATCGCAAAGACACCAAATATATTAAAATAATTGTGTAAAATGCTCCAGAAGTCATGAAATGCATGTTTGGTGTCCAGCACATGCCTGATCAAAACCTTGTCACAGCAATGTTTTTGCATGATCAGGCCTTAATGAGCCAATAATAATTAAATGTTTGCACAACTTGCATATTCTCCTCCCTAATTATTTAAATCAAGCTAAACTCCACCTGTTTACCTTTATAAGGCTCATTGAATACATTTTTTTTCCATCAGCCAATCAGAGGGCTTCTCAGAAATTTCTTATTCTAATATATTTCAGCCAATCAGAGGCCGGACCATAACATATTATGCAAATAAAACAGGAAAAAAAAGACCCAGAAATTAATTAAGGAATCTTTGTCCTGCTTCAAAAATGTGGACAATAAGAAGTATAGTTACATTTAATTAGGATTTATTTATAAGATTTTTAGGGAAGTATTCCCTATTTGTGTTAGTATTGAGTTAAATCTCTCATTCTACTTAAAAACATTTAATCTTCATGATTCTAACCAAAGCATCCCATACATATTTACTGTAAACACAATGAATATACTAGATACAATTAATCTGAACTTCAAAAATTGTTTTATCCTCCTGAAAACTAAAGTCTGTTTCAGTGAACAATGCAAACATTAAAACTTTTTTTCCTATATATATGTTGCAAGAGGCTGTCTTTCAATCACTGGTTCATTGGGATAATGCTAGGAACAATGTACATTTGAACTAGATTCTCTGTGATGTGTATGTACTTATAGCTTCTTTAACTGTAAGACTACAGAGAAGAAAGGAATCTTTGGCCTAAATAAGTAAGTAAAAAGCACCCTGTGAACTGATGGTCAATAATTCTAAACCTGAGGCAAAATCATCTGGATAAACACTAAAGAGTAGTGACAGAAGCAAAAGAGACAAAGTTCTTTTTCAGATTTTTAATAGACCTGATAAAATCCATATTGTCCATACATAACAGCACTGCCTTTAGCAGAGTAGGTACCATAGACATGACATGGTCCAGGGTGATGAGGTGATGAAAGGATGAACAGTGTGGAGGCTGTGCATTGGGACCAGCTGTCTCTGTGCGAGTGTGAAGGGCTGGAAAGGTGGTGCCCCCCTGTGGCCGGCACAGCACACTGCATGAGGAGAGAGAGAGAGAGAGAGAGAGAGAGAGAGAGAGAGAGAGAGAGAGAGAGAGAGAAGAGGGACAGGAACAGACTCCCTGTACATCTTTCAGAGGGGAAGTCAGAGAGAGGCACTGGAATTCGTGCAAACGTAGTACAGAGCTACAACAAAACAATACCAAAATAATGCAAATAAATACTTCTGGTAATGCATCATGGCCATTTACAGCTTAAATAAGGAAGATTACACACATTTTGATTCTGACCATTCCACAACACTTTCACAATCCTTAAACACTTTAATTTGTCTACCTTTAATGAACTGGAAATGCACAAATTGTTCTGAACCTTTTTAACGGACTGAGTTTAAAGGCTTGTGAGTGTCAGACCAAAACAAGAACTGTCTTCAGAGCTCACCAGCAATGTAGTTTACAAAAACTACAATTACCAAGAGCGAGCCCCTTCTTCCTGTAATCTCAAATATGCATCTGCATACGCATCCAGGCAACGAGCGGCAGGAACAAAATAGAAGGTATTTATTCATTGCTTCTTTTATAACTGGTCTATTCCGCTCTGATCGAGTTAGTGATAACTTGAGTTAGTCAAGCACATGGTTATAAATTTGTATTCTGTTCTTCTTTCTTTTTGGAGACGAATTCATCTTGAATTCACAGGTTGATGAAGAATTAAAACTAGAAATACTCATTGGCTTTTTACACACAAAAAATCGAAACAGTCAAATGTCCCCAAAGGATTGTTTGAACAGAGAAATTGCAGGCTCTGGCTCGATTAAAATATTCTTTGCGCGCCGTGTAAAACACACTTATAAATGTACATATTTAGTCATATACTGTGAAGGTTGGTTTCAGTATTTAGGGGAAGGGTGGGAGTTAAACTGAACAAGCTGGACAAAGTCCCTTTATGCCCAGATCGTCATCTGTACCGCAGTGTGCTCGGGCCGTTAGGTACCACTGCTGATAAAACACAATCGAGGGGTAGATAGAGGTTTGATATTGCACTATTATTTTGATAGTAGTCCGAATATTTTTTAACCAAACCCAAGAAGCCCATATTTATCCCTCTGTTCAAAGTCGTCAACAGAATAACAATTTTACTATATAAAAAAAAAAAAAAAGAAATATATATTTATATACATACACATCATAATTCCAGCAAGCTTTCCACAAGTTTTACAGTCAAAAATTCCCTGGAGTGTTGAATATCAAGGCACAGATTTCCAAGAGGGTCCAGCAGAGATCTCTCCCGGGTGGTGACAACACAGTCCGGTACCATTCTGTCATCGTTTGATTGGGTCTGTGAAAAGAGCCGTGCACTACCCTACTGCTGCTCAGGCTGGCAGTGATAAGATGGAGGGACTGTGCCAGTTTGGGGGACTAAGTCTCTTTGTCTTGGGATGGCAACTTGGCACGCTGACCCTTTTTCTGTGTCAGGGTGTGCTTAATGTAAAGTGTGTGTGTGTGTGTGTGTGTGCACCCTGTGGGTATTTTTTACTCTTGGCAACATTTGCAGATTGACACAGTGTTCTCCGACACGCTAATCCGTTCAGTATTCCATAGGAGCCAATCTCCATACGTCAAAAAAACAGGACAGGGTAAATGGCACATCCCTGAGGTCGTGCCTGCTTTGGTAGATGTCATCGTCCTGCTTTTCAAACACACAGGATGTTTGTTTTGTTTGTTTGTTTTTATTCTCCCCCCCAGTAAAAACAGTTGGCTTTTATAAAAAAGAAAAAGATCAAAATTGAAATTGCAGGTTTGTGAACGATACGGTAAAACACAATGGAGTCCAAGATTTGGCAACAGATCAATTTTTGTGTTTTCTGTCTATCTGCCTAAACACCATCCAGATACTTGAGTATAATTGTCATTTGGCTATATCCCAGTTTTTGTATAAGAAAAAAAGTTTAAATAATTGATCACCAACAAACTTATAAAAGAAGAAAACAATACAAGAACACTGCCACTCAAAATGGGTCCTTTTCTTGAGACAGACCGTTACCGGATCAAACAGTATTTCTCCACTGGCACCAGGACCGAGGCCTAGCTTTTAGCCACAAAGCCTGGATTGCATTTTATTCTGTGAATTTGTGTGTGTGTGTTTCTTCAGCTTCCGTAACTGATTCTCCATTTTCGATCCAGGCAAGCCGATAGAAAAGGAGCATGGATGATTACAAAAAACAAGTCTCTAGTAATTCATTGTGTAAAGATAATATTAAAAATATATATAAAAAAAAAAAGACAACCCATCCAGAATTTGGCCCTGAATCTGAGAGCAGTGTTAAGTCACCGTCAGGTATCTCCCTGCTGAAACAGAATCCCCCGCTGGGCGTGCACTGGTTGACACTGGTTCGTACTGGGCTCCCCCCACTTCCGGCTCAGTTCATGAACTGCGTGTAACCCTCGGCGCCTGTTACAATGACGTCCATCCAGATGCGCATGGCCTCCGCAGAGGGGGCCACCATGTAGTAGAGTCTGTCGTGGGTCTTCACACAGAAGGTCAGCGAGGGGTTTGGGCTCTGAAATTGAGAGAACAAAGTGTCCATTAGCCCGGGCTCAAGCCACATTCGGCCCGAGCCTGTTCCCTGGTCAGCGTTACAATTCCACAGCTCATTTAACTTGGGTGGAGAAGTTAACTGCACGTGCAAATACAGTAGCAACCCAAACGTCTTCATCAAAAAATAAAAAACGAACAGTCCTTTGTTGCCTTAGTAACATGCCACTGTAGCTATTCATTAACTGCCAAATGCTTGTGCATTTCTGAACTTCTCTGTGGATGCAATACAGAGAGAGAGCGAGAGAGAGAGAGAGAGAGAGAGCGAGGATAAGCCAAACTGAAAGACTTCAGTTCCCAACACGCATTTTGCCAGTCTGCCCCGCAAGCCTGCTTGTAAGGAAGGACACATACATCACACCAGGTACCAACCGAGCGCCAGTCCGGCACACGCAGGTGGTGCAGACTTGGCAGCGGCCTGTTCTTACTGTACACTCTGAACCACAGCAATTTAAAAATCAGGACAACACAAAAGTCACAAACAAAACAAAAACACATGCTCTTGCATTTTAAATGATATATACACTCCTTTTTTGTAATAACAATGATTCATACATTTATCTTTGACTCTCTTTGAATTCCACAGCGAAACCTAGAGCATTCTCTCCTTTCAATAACACAGTAAACAAGTCGCAAACGCCAAGAAACATCACAGCACGCAAATGCACAGTTCACTCGTCACTATGACCCCGAGCTACACTGCCGGGAATGGTGTTTTACACACACCTCTCTCCGAAACTGAGGTGGGAGCAGCTCTGAGATCTGCCAAGGGAAACAGGTTAGACAGTGAAACTACAGAGAGATGTCACAGCCACCCACAGACAACACACTGCACACGCAACACAGCTAGCTCTACAGTATCAGAGAGTCGAGTCCCCACCAACTTAACCCAAGACTACAGCCTTCAATTAATTGTTGTGCGGTATTTAGCTGAGGAGGTACTGTCATATGCATGTGTCGTATTCCAAGCTACCATCTAAAAACACGACTGACATCCAAATTCGGAACTGACGCTTTCAACTAATTGAATAATTAATGTTGACTGAAAAAAAAAGGAAAAGCACACTACATTAGCAGAGAGCATTTAATATGAAATCCAATATGCTGTTGGGGTGGGATGCTTAATATTTATATTGCTTAATTTGTCATTCAGTCAAGCACAACATCAGTAAACTTGAAACTTACAGCACAACTTGTGGATCTAGACTGGAGTGTGTGGGGGAAGTGTGTTATTTTCCCCTGTCATTCACGACTGAAACACAGTGCAGCAAGAGCACGTCACCCTTTACCCACAGGTATACCGTTAATATGCCAGGTCTGATTCAACTAGCAGTAAGCCTCAAAAACAGCACTGATTAAGTCCTGGGGAATCTCGAAACCGTGCATGTATGGCGTTTCTAACATAGAAGGGTGGCATACGGAGAGCCACAGAGATGGCAAGGAAAGCCTGGGAAGCACAAGGCCTGGTTTAGGTTTCCCCTCATCCTAAAACCTTACTGACTAGTGCTTAATCCGAGAAGGGAAGCAATGTTCTATTTCTGATCTAACCAATACATTTAAAGGCTTTTGCCCACAGATGTAGATAGATATCCATCACAGAAGATATGACACACTGGACAGGGATGGACAGAAAAACACAAGACCTAAACAAGATCACAGTTTCAAAGCAATGCCAGCACATCACGTGTCCAAAATGGCCCAGAAAAAACGTCTTAAACGGGTTATAAATGGAGAGGAACACGAACTACAGAAAACACTATTCTGTGATTGTATTTCCTCCACGCAACGCTGGCTTTAAAATCTTTCCGTTTCTCCTCAATGGAAGAATCAGAACGTTTCTCCGGCGGACTGACTTATTGAGTGCGGCTTAGCATTGCTTTGTTATGTGCGGTCTTTCAGACAACGTGATACATACATTGGCCAAATTCAGGTTGAAAAATCCTTTCTGTGAAGCCAGGCAGTCAAGGTAATGAATGAATGAAGAGAGGAAAAAAACAAAAGAGATAAAGAATGATAGAAAGAAAGACACATAAATGAAAGCCATTATAAAAGGTAGTGATAAATTAAAAGCAGCACGGTAACAAAATAATGGTAATATGAAATAAAATATGCTTAACAAATTATGAACACAATTATGATAACAGTAATAAAATGTAAATACAGATTTCTAAAATGATTTGGAGAGTGGGCTGAATGACAATATTATACTTTCTGCATCATAACAGAAAACAGGAGACACTTCTTCACACAGAGAGTTGTCACAATCTGAACAAACTCCCCAGCGATGTGGCTGAAGCTGAAAATTTGGGAACATTTAAAAATAGACTGGATAGGATCCTTGGATCACTTAGTTACTAATGGACACCAAACGAGCATGATGGGTCAAATGGCCTCCTCTCGATTGTAAACTTTCGTATGTTCTTATAACTGTGAGAGAAGATTTAGGAATGCTTGGTTTTTAGGGACTAGTCATGTCCCGGATATATACATACTGGACATGAGATTTCTGACAATGCTGAACTGTAAATGCTCAAGTCTGATTGACAGGACCAGCCCAGCTTAAGCACAGGCCAAAAGGACACATTGATAAGACATACCTTAGTTGCACTGCGGAGGTGATCATAGTAAACTTCCTCAATGGCTTGGAAGTAGATGACGCCTTTCAGTTTGGTCTCATGTTTGTCTGGAGGGAGAGAGAAACACAGTCACTGTTAGGTCTACACTTCAAGGGCCAGGATAAATCAAATGACCAACAAACTACTAATATTAATCTCTATATGAGCTAAAATAAACCACGAATGAAGCAAAGACATACCTCCCACTCAAGACCTATCAATAAGCACCAGGCAGAAGGACTTCAAAGACCCGTCTCAACCTTACCTACGTAATAGGAGAATGTCCTCTTGAGGCGGTCGAAGACGAACCAGCGCTTCTTCCAGGACTTGATCTTGCCGCCCATCTTGACCAGGTACCCCTTGCACATCTTCTCGGTGAGGATGACCTGGTAGCAGGTGTCCACGCTGTGCCCCGAAGACTCTATGTGTGTGCGCAGGTCGAACTCCTCCTTGCGGATGGGCAGGTAGCGAGTCATGGGCCGGGCCTGAGCAGGGCAAGAGGTAACGGTGACGATTCGGGACAAACACCATGATATGGACTTCCTGAGATCTGGGAACACAGCTCTTGGCTTGGTGGCCAAGTCTTGCTACCAATCTTCCCTGGAATATTTCACATTATTGTCAGATCTTTTTTTTTTTTTTAATTAAATAATTTCCTGCTGGAAATAATCAATTAAAAACCTACCACATTTTAGGCTTGAACAGACTCCAAAACGTCAAGTTAGGCCCATGCAGTTCTAAAAGTGATTTAGGTCGCGTAGAAAAGCAACACGGAATTTACTGGGCACTGTAGCCACGCCTACTGACCTGAGAGAGGTTCTTCTCCCTCATCTTCACCTCCCTCTCCACCAGCTGCTGGCGATGCACTGTCTCGTCCTGTAGCCTCTTCTCAGCCTCCTCCCGCCGCCGCCGCTCCTCCTCCAGCATCTGCCTGCGTGCGACAGTCTCCCTCTCCTACACAGACAGAGAGAGAGAGAGGGGGGCGACAGTGAATCACAGCCCTTCTAATTTAGATCCCAATCCCTGAGACACCAGGAACCCCAACCCTCCAGCCTCCCCCTCAGCACACCCAAGCTGCCCAGGCAACTCACCCTGCTCTCAATGAGCCTGGCTTTCTCCAGCTGAGCTTCCTTCAACATCTTCTCCATCTCCTCAATCTTCAAGGCATCCATCCCACTGGCACTGTGGGGAAACGACAGAGAGAGAGGATGAGAACCGAGCTCCTTCGTTTAGCACAACCTTGCAACACCTTGGACGATGCTGCAAGAAAACGGCCTGTAAATAGCC
Organism: Amia ocellicauda; assembly: GCF_036373705.1. Lineage (NCBI taxonomy): Eukaryota > Metazoa > Chordata > Actinopteri > Amiiformes > Amiidae > Amia > Amia ocellicauda. The sequence goes on from NC_089850.1 coordinate 53,813,898, forward strand.
TGTCACACAGATCTACAGCTGCAACAGAGATTAGATTCCCCTGCCTCTAAACACTATTTACTCCTGGAATTGATCTTTTACTGCCATATTAAGGCCTACCTATTGCAACATTTAAAAGTTATTTAAATTTTATTTCTCCATGTCTTACACAGTTAAGATTCAGAATTGTGCATAAGGCTATGTCTGAACTACATGTCCCTACACTCACTGAAGCCTCTCTATGCACATCATAAACTCACTCAGAAGTCATTCTTCCCACTAGTGGCTTTCGCATGCTATTCTGAGCTGCGCGTGTCCTCCTTGCAGCAGCTCCAGTGTGTGCTGAACAGACTGGTGACGGCCGTGACTGCGGTCATGTTGCCTCTCTGTTCAACTCAACGCTGACTTTTTCGTGGCATGCGAATCCCGCTGCGACACAAGTGCTTTTCCTCTAGCCATTCATTATTCAGCCTCGCTGTACTCATCTCAGACCAGATGTCGAAACTGAATTAGAAATGAAAACCAGTGCCGCTGTCCTCATGTTTACTTCCTCTTTACATCATTCGCTCTTATCTCCTCTTTGCCCCTCGCCCAAACAGATGGGTGGCTCTTCACACCATAAAAAAAGCCAGAGCCTCGACAGCTTGGAGACCATGACGCCACTTTCTGTACGTCGCTGTTTGTTTAGACAAGGAGAGCGTCAGGTTTCTTATCTCTCTGTGCTTCAATGCGTCAATGCAAACACCTAACCCCTCCCTGCACTTTCCATCTACAACATGCACAACTCTGTTATCGTAACTAGCACACAAGCATGCCCGTTCCTCATCTCTCATTCCCTCTCTGTCTCTCTCAAAGCATAGCTTTCAAACAGACACTGAGGACAAAATGAACCCTGGGTAACAATCAGCACTATTCTTTGTTTCTCTCTGAATAATAGTTTACGTCCACCCATTCTATGACATTTGTGATAAGTACAACTCCATTTCTGAGTCTGGGATGAATACTAAATATCCATAATACTTGGACTTGCTAAACAGTCAGTTAAAATTGAACAGCGATATTTTAATATGCCCAGTTCTTTGTGATGAAGATTTCATTGAATAAAACATTTATCTTGTTCTCCAGAAAAATTATGTGCTTTTTTTCCACCAAAGAGAGGTGTGATGTGGTTTCTGATGGGATTAACGTGCGATCTGAGTTCTCCCGTGGAAGCACAAGTCTTTTCCTATTTGCTTATTTCTCCTGTGAGTAATCGTACTCTAGAGTTAACAGATATTTTATTATTTAGGCCGTTGCAGATAGGAAACACTCTCTGTGGCCTAATTATTGCAATACATTCTGTGGCTAAATTACAGCCGTATCCAGCCTCCAGCACGACAATTAACCAAACCAAAATCCTCACAAATACAGGGAAAAGAGTGAAGACATCCTGTGCACTTCGCAAATTAAAGACACAGCCCTCTGGAATTTCCAACAGAAAGAGCAAGCGGGCAGACACTAAACTATAGAGCTCTCTGATTACCAGCAATTCAAGGATATTACCCTGCAAAACTGTTCACAATTACAAACTGACCAACCACAGACTATAGACCTTGCTGGCTCTTTGGTGCACAGCTGACCACACAATTAATAAAACAATAAAATAGCCTGAAGTTTGATCTTAACAGATTAAACATTATGGTCATATTCAAATCAGAATACCCTGCATGTACAAAGTACTCACTTCCAATACCTTCAACAAATCTCAGCAGAAAGACACAAACAGTGGGCAAAGATATCCCAGGTCCCAGATACCATAGGAACCGATTACAGCCTGTACTGTTCGTCACCTCACATCTGCAGAGGAATAGCTAATGCAGTAGGACAATTTGCCATTGTAAATTAAAAAAGCACAGCTGTGAAACAACCCTGTGTTGCCTCATTTGATTAAATCATAATTTGTCTACCAGTTAACTTGGACAAAAACATCAGTGAAATAAATAAGTAATCATCATTGTCACCCACATTATAGAACACAATCTGAGCTGGTTAGTTTGATATTAATATATAAACAATCAAAATCTGCTTGCATGTGGTGTGTTGCATTACTGCACCATAGACAGATGGCATAGATTTCAGAAACTATTGACTCCCTGTTTTGGAGATGTTAACTTTACTCCCAAATCCCAGACACGCCAGCAATCCACAACCCATCCAAAAAAAACATCTGAGCTTTCAGACACACACCCACATACATTGAACACCTCACGCACTTACACAAATTCCCACAAGTGCATTCAGGAATATGCTGCGTCTACTTTGTTATGCACCAAAATCCAGGCACTTTTCCCAATTAAAGGGAATGTTTCTAGAGACACATGCTGAGCAAACTCACTCACCTGGCAGCTACAATCCAGTCTGCACTAACTGACAAAACCATGTCATAAAAATCAAGCTTGGCTATAATAAGTGCTGGTCCCACCCTCTATGTTAGCTCACGGAGTGGTAAATTGGGAAAACAGGAATGAAATGCTTGGCAGAATAAAGAAGAGTTGCTTTGATTTCTGATTTCTCCTCCTTCCCTCTCCCTCTCCCCCACCCTCCTGCTCCCTCAGTTGTTCACTGTAATTTGCAGGTGGTGGAGGCATCCAAGGGATGGGATGGACTTAGTGATTAGAGAGTGACAGTCACCCAGACTGTGGTTTACAGTTTTGACAGAAGACCCGGACAATAATAGACAAGTCATTAGAGAAGATTAAGTGAATTATTTCGGGCTCCTCTTTGATCTGCTGAGAGTGTGGTGGGCAGGATGGGAGAATGCGGGAGTACAAGCTCTTCTCAACAGGAAAGCCCAGCTGTTCGTGTGTGGCACGTTTGGCAAGTAGGGCTGTTTGAATGGTATAGAGGAGTGTTCTTTGTAGTCTGTGCTAATGCAATTGACTGTTTGTGTGTTATGTGTTATTTTTGTATATGATTTTGTTGAGTATGTGTCTGTGTAAAAAACTGAATCAGTGTTTGAGGCTTTGATGCCAACAGGATTTTAAATACTACTTAGTTACAAATCTCCAACCATTTCTCGGATCAGAGCGATAACACCCATAGCAAACTGATTGGAGGATAATGGGAGACTAAATCCTGACAGCACAACTACACTCGACTACAGAAGAAAAATGGTTGATAATTGGATGTTACAATCCTTTATTTACCCCAAAAGATTCTCACTCTCCCAACTCAAAATGAACAACAACTAAATAAACCTCCCACTACAAGCGCTAGGGCACAGACCTGGACATGTTGTCTGGGGAGCAGGCGGAGTTGTTGCCTGTGGAGACGCTGGTGTCCATGCTGTCGGAGCTCTCCAGGCTCAGCGTGTCGTAGGGCCTCTCTCCCGCTGACGGGGGCTGGTGGTGCAGGATGGAATGATGCACCAGGGGCGGGGGGCCGGCCGAGGGGAAAGGGGCATTGAGCTGCGTTTGGGAGCCGTGCAGTGCATCCCACTGGCACTGCGCCTCCACTGCAGCCTTCTGCTTCAGCTCTGCCAGGCGCCGCCGCTGCTCCTCAATCACCTGCTGGCCTGAGGGAGGTAGAGAGAGCGAGAGGAGCAAAGCGGGCATCAGGACCAACCACACACACAGAAAGTGCACATCCGCACCTGCAACACACACAATGACTCGCACGCAGACAACAGCTGCTATTAAGCTCTATTAGCGGCACATTAACCATGTCAAACTGTGCATTAATCCACACTGAGGTGACAGGCGTCACCGCACAGCACACACTAAGCTAAATATTAACACTAACACAAACGCATGCAGCAAACAGTAACCCCAATGCTGTGTCCGCATGGACGAAATGGAATCAATCCATCTAAACACACTCACACAGACATGCCCAAAAAAACACCGCCACTCATGTATGTGTGTATCTCGTGGGTCAGCGAGCGCACTGACCCAAGCAACGCAAATGTCCAGTCAAACCAATTGCAAGTAGACCATCACCAAAGCCCTCAGAATACCAAGATGTAAAAAGTTAAAAACAATTGTATCGTAAGAAATGAAAACAAGCAGGAAACTATTTAATTGACTGTATGCTCATTTCATTTCGCTGTCACCCTGCAGTCCCATGCTGCTACTGAAAATGTTGGCACAGCACAACAGATCTATGCATGACAGTGAGGAAGGATGGTCACATAAGAGGAACACGTGCAAAGTCCCTTTCGGGCAAGTGATGTCTTTAACAGCGTAAAGTATTTCACTTGGAAAGGCTGGTCAAAAGAGAGGAGGATACCAACAACAACCCACTCCCAGGCTCTGGGTCTACCTGTGGGGGTGTCGCCGGTTTGGGGTGGCTCTGGGACAGTGGGCAGAGGCTCTGTGATACAGAGGAGGATGGCAGAGGAGGAACAGGCACGGACAGACAGACAGACAGACGGACAGAAAAACAACAGAACAGTTACATTGAAAGAAAGGCTGTAAGGAGGGACACTGACTAGGGCATATTGAAGAGAGATTGGTGGTTTGAAATTACAGGCATTATGGAAGTGTGGTTTCATCTGTGAGCTCAATAGATGGCACAGAATAAGAATATTGAAATAATCATAAAACTATTCCCATTTCAGCAGAGAGGTTTCCTTATAATTTATTCAACATACATCAACTTCCCCTGCCCTTTTCTTCGTGTTACATCTAATTCTGCACCCTTGATTTAAACCAAGATGTATGCAAAAATGTATGCTTTTTATGTAGATTCCTCAGATGTGAGATAAAGCCCATCAGACTCCCCAGTTGCAGCCCTCAACCCAATGAGTAGCTCAGAGCCCAGGGTTACCTTTCTGTTGCAGGGCCAGCTGTCTCTTGGTCTCTATGTCCTGCAGTGTGGCAGCTAGGTTCCTGGGAAGGCTGCCAGTATTGTTAGGAAGCAGCAGGGAACTCTGTTGGGGCGGGAGAAGACCACGGACACAGCGTGAAACACAGAGGAGGATACTGTTCAAACCAGGTGGAAACACAAGGTGTTCCTGGAGAAGAGAGGGTGAAGATCAGCCACAATGTCCTGTACCTTGGTGGGTGTGTTACGTCCCAGCGTGGCTGCGCTGTACTGCGGGGAGGAGCCATGGCCTGCCTTCGGGCGTGGAGCGTTCTGTCCACCATCACTGTCTAGCTTTGAGCGATAAACCTGGGGGTGACAGCACAGAGGTCAGAGGTCGTCCTGGCACTGGACAACTGGGGAACAGGCCCTTGGACTCGTCTGGAGATGTTCAGGACAAGAGCATTCTCAGGTCAATAGCATGATTTGGTCTGAGAACCACAGACTCGACTGGGCTTTCGTCAGAGCCCTTTGCTGGATGTAATCAGTCTCAGATTTCAAATTCCCAGATGTCTACCGACTATAAAGTATATTCATTCGAGTGTAATGTTTTTCTACTGATCAAGTGACGTCAGAGCTGATGTTAAGAAACACTGAGTGAGTGCTTTACAGAGCCCAAGACAGTTCTTCATTGTGAATTACCACCAAGCCCATCAGTCTACATCTATACACGCACGCGGCCCAAACATGGCAGATAAACAGACATGAAAACAAGTCACCACAAGGGGGCCATCTCTTAATAGATCTCATCCTGGAAGCTTTCACAAGAAAACCTCCAACCATTCCAACTGCCATAGAATTCAATGGGCTCGACTAATCAACTAAATTAACACAGACTCGGACAGAAAGGAAACGATATTTGTTTCAGCAATCTGAAACTGCCGATACTTTATAATTACTGGGAAAACTGAGAAAATCACAATGAATGGACGGCATGGGAGTGATGTGAAACTGCCAATGTGCAACGCTGTTTTAACTGTTCAGAAGGCCCCAAACATGGACCCAACCTGCAGGAAGGATGCAGAGGGAGAAATACACTTATTCAGAGGAAATCAGACCAAGAAAGAAACAGAGATAGAGTGAGAGAGGAGAAATGAAACAGATCACCCTTTAGAGTTTACCTGCACTGGCCTGCGAGCTGAGAAAGACTTAGCTGGAAGAGGAGGAGGGCAGAGTTGGTTAGCTGAGAGAGGAGCGGCCTCCCCAGCGGCCATGACCTCTTGGTACCACCGCTCTAAATCCAGAGCAGGGATCTGCGGCCTACTCCAGTCAGGCCGGGACTGCCGCCACACGAGAGACAGCGGCCAAGGAGAGATGGAGAGACAGGGAGGGACAAGCAAAGGGAGATAGAGAGAACACAAGATAGGGACAGAGACAGAAAGACCAGAAGAGGAAGAGAAGGGCAGAAGGTGTTGACGACACAGAGGAAGAGAGAATGAGAGAGAGAGAGAGAAATTGTGTTAATGAAGAAATTAAACCACAAATAATATCCACTTGGAAAAATGAAAAATGATTTGTAATGCACATGTGGTCGGCTTTTCTATTTGAAAGGCGGTAGAGGAATCAACATATCTAAAACTGTCTCAGATGCACTAAAAAACTTGACTTGCTGAGAGAGATTATGAATAACTCCCTGGATAACTTGATGTTCCGACATGTTTTCTGTTTACATCATGGCGAGCAATGACTGACTGTATTGTACTGTTATCTAATCACAATTGGACCTGCTCTGTGCTCAATACATCCATGTCTTTACACACATCGTTGATAACTGAGGAACAGGGACAACAAAAGATGTCTATTGTCAATTGTTTGTTTTTCTGCAGATACACGCAACAGCACTTAAACTTCGTTAAACTGGTTAAGTTAATCAGCTTTAATACAAACCAAGTAAGATGGTTACACTTCGAAAACACATGATGCAGAACCGAAGACTACGTTCAGCGTTAGACATTCAATTAAACGTATATTTTCACTGATGCATTGCCACAGAGCAGGGATTCACAAAGCACTGCATGCCATAGTGTTACTGAGCAGTTATTTTTGTAAAGTACCCCCTAGCAGTCTTATACCCCTGTTTCCACTGGCCATGTTGAGGTCGGGCTGTAACCGTGCACCTAAACTTCCATTCATTGTCGTGGGGTACAGCAGCTCTAGGAAGTGACTGTGAGACACGAAAGGTCAAAACGTAGTCTGGGACACTCGACACTCAGGATTTAGTGTTTTAAACTGGAGGCTGAATTACCTCTAACATTAAAGCGCAATAAACTTCAAGCTGAAATGTTTTTACGATATCTAATACAGTCTTATAGGATAAATTATACCAGATATTGAACCAATATATAAAAACAAATCACATCACTTAAAAATATGATTGTTAGAAAATTAAGTGTTCATTTTGAGGTATCTTTTTCCGTTTCATCTAGTTTATATTGTTTACCAGCACATCGTAAATAACCGTGTTACTTCTCCCTGTATCATGATCCGATTAACACTGCCAATATAGCTTAATTTAAAGAATCCAGATATTCTCCCTTATTATTTATCTCTGGGAGAATTAACTGCGTTGCATTATTAAATACATTGCACAAGGTTTTAAATATGTTCTGTGTAGCCACTACACATCTATATCATGAAATATATTTGTATTTGTATTTTTGCAGTTGGTAAAGCATCTATACTTGAATTACCATTAATGTATAGTATAGGACTTACAAATATGATTAAAATATACGCTTCTTCATACGACTGATCACATTAAAACTAGCCTCCGTTTTAAACATTTTAATAGTTTTAAGATTTAGTTTTACGTCAGGATTTTCAAGATCTTTTCTAACACTCTTAAATGTCTTTCTGCTCTAAGCTATTGATCCTGTGTGGCACTTTTCCACAGTAGATTAATAACTGCTCCAGAGGTGCAGCTGAGCCCTAGTGGAAACGCCCAGGACTTGAATGGCCACGCTGAGGTGTACCTAAATGTGGTTAGTGAAAACGGGGCTATAGAACAAAATGAACCTAGGTGCATATTTATACGATTTACAAAGCCGTGTGAATCCCGCCCTCATTGTACTTAAGTGGGAGGCACAGTGCCATATGAAGGAAGGTTCGTAGACACAGAACATACTTGGGATCCTCTCAGAAATGGGAGGGGCAAGGGGAGGGGACACACCTCAGCAGACAGAGAGAGGGAGGAGCCGTGAGAGGGGTTGCAAGAGAAGGCGGAGTCTGACAGAGCAGACTGGAATGGCGGGACGGGAGAGGTGGGGGAGGGCTCAACCTTCGGCATTCCAAAGATCTCTTTTAATTGGCTGACAGTGACGTACTCCTTCCCACGGGCACAAGTGAGGCAGGAAGCAATGGGAAAGAAAGCAGGGAGAGAGAGAGAGAGAGAGAGAGAGAGAGAACAAGATCAATGTTAACAGGAGGAAATTAGTGTCTGCAAAGTAAGCTGATTAAATAATGTTAAGAACAAATTTGATGGATTGTGGTCATTAAAAAAAGAAATTGGAGAGCTCTCAACTTTTTGTTGAGTAGGGTTTTACGAAATTAAGGAAGAAACAAAGACACATGTTCCCAGCATGGTACCTTTGTACCAAAACTCTTGACAGATGTTGACCGAGGTGTAATATAAAATGATTTTGAATAAATCAGAATGAATCCGCCTTGGACACACAACTCTTCACGTGTCAGTACAGAATAATAATACTTTGAAATACTCTGACTGTTACAGCAGTGTGCCGATGCAACTGTTACAAGTATGGGAAAAAAATTGTTACATTTGTTAATATTTCCTAAGCAGGCAGGCATGAGTTAGTGTAGCTGGAGGCTGGGCAAAGAGGGAGTAAGTAGATGTTCAACAGAGAGAGACAGAAAGTGCGAGAGAGAGAGAGAGAGAGAGCGAGAGATAGAGAGATGGGGGGCGGGGAGGTACCTCGCGGGCAGCTGGAGGTACGGCAAGCGAGAGGCAGTGCGGTGAAGCGGCGAGCTGGGCATCATGGCAACCACTCCCGTACATCTTATACACGTCAGAGAGCTTCATGTATTCCTGAGCACCCAGCCCGGGCCGTGCAGAGGATGAGAGGCAATCAGTTTGTTCGTTTTCACCCCTCACACCCACACCCACACACCCGACCACCACCAACTGACACACATCACTCTACCAAGACAAGTTGGAAGTGTGCAGAAACCCCATTTCCACCACCGGGGCCACACTAATGTCCCATATGTTTATAATGTTTAATAATGACTTGAAGATATAATGAGGATTTAAGTTTATTGTGTTGCTTTTTTAGTGCATGGATACTTTGTTTCAAGTCAACTGTGCATGTGGTGTACGGGGACAACGTGTGATTATAGCAGTCAAAATAGGAAGAGTGCACAATGACCCTTGGAACTGAACAGAGTCCCGAGCAGGTGAGCACCAACTTATCTTGGGACGTCTTTACAGACACACATGCAACAGGGAGAAGAGCGGGAAAGGACACTGGCATTGCTCAATAATCAATGACAATGACAGTTTTCAGGACACTGGCTCAAGGCAGCTAGGGAAATGCCTGAGGAGGATACTAAGTAAAACTGACTATAAGTCATTCCAGAAGATTCCATCTTTGCAGAGTTCAGCTCATGCTTCCAACACCACCAAAATTACTGAAATTGTGAAATCCAGTTGTGGATCCACAGGAGCTAAACAACATGCAAACTGAGGAGACCCCCACACTAACACACTCCCCCCAGACATGTCACAAAAACTCACAGGCTTTACAATCAATCATGCAAACAGTCACTGGCTGGTGGGCATTTCCCGTGTTTTTACATCAGACTGGAAGAAATCAACAAAGTCCTTTTTTTTCTTATCTCCAGAGTAATTAGTCCCCTTTGAATTACTGAAGCACAGAATAACAGTTAGAATAGTTTGAGATTACACTATCCTTATTGACTTAAAATCGGGAAGATACTGGCGCTTTGGATACCGGCTTTTGCTGATTTCCTCGAGTGAATGTCTTACAGCTTTTGCTCGAGAATGAGTGTCACACAGGAAATTGATAATGTACTGTGCAGCTCTTGATGAAGGTACATTACAGGCAGGGTATCAAGCTCTGTTCAAGAGTTACCAAATTCACAATCCAATCTAAAAACAAGGCTGCTACACTGCTGCGTGTTAGTAACCTCCACTCATCTTCTGAAAGAATGGGGAAAGAACAAGAACAACGAAACATCTCGTTGGAATTCTCTGATCTTCTCTGGCTCTGACTACACAACTATAGGATTGTACACTTATCATTTAGTACACAACAGCTACAATACAAACAACTTAAAAGACTTAAAACTTTGTCAGCCCTGTCTGTGTTATTGATAGTTTCGTGTTTGCCAGGTAGTGGTTTAAACAAAGGGGGGCGGGGGCAGTTGACAGGCTGCATGCAGTGACAGTTAGTTCAGTTACCTCTTGCGCCCTGCTGGGATAGATTGGGGCGGAAGAAGTGTGTAAATAAGAAGCAGCAGGTCGCCGAAGGGAATGCTGGGAGTGGACTTCTTCTAACAGGTCTGGCTCGCTGATATGAAGCACTTCCTGTTCAAGGTTTAAAAGTCAGGAAGTGGAATGGCCATGAATCTTCATTCTAAGGTGCTGCTATCAGCTGCATTGATTACGAGGCTTCATTGATGAAGCTTCATACAAATATACAGTCGGGAAATTAAATTATGTACACAGCCCTGTAGAAGGGAAGTAGCCCAGTGTAATTCACCATATTCCAAAATTTTGGAAGGTGCATCATGCTGGGGCACATGTAGGTATGTTAGATCCAGGTTAATCTGGCATGCTAACTCTGACAGCAGGCACAAACTACAGTATTAGAACAGAACATCTATATTTGGTTGCAGTCAGTGCAGGATCTGATTTTTATAAGTGTGTCAAGTCACATTAAACAACAAGAATAAGTACGAAACTCAAAGTGTATATTATTAATCATTCTTCAGTTTATGAAAAAACAAAGCATCGATCTTTGAAACGTAAGAAATGTAAGAAAAAAAACATGCCAGGAATGCAATGAAACAGAGCTCCGTGCTTTAAGTTCAATTAAAATGGAAATAGCTTCCGAGTCTGCCTCGATCTAGATCAAACGAGATATACACAGAAGAATCCAACAAATGAGCGGCCAATGGTTTTGTTGGAAGTTCAGAAGCCTATTACCCCCAAGTGTGTGCTTGAGTGAGTGTGAGTGGGTGTAATTTCTTATGCTGTCAGCAGAGGCCAGCAGGGAGCCGTTTCTCACCTCCTTCATGGTGCTGGAGCTCTTTGGGAAACTTCTCCCTCCGGTCAGTGTGAGATATCTCCTCTCCAGGGTAGTCAACCTCTCCTTCTCCTGTAGTCACAAGGCAGCAGGTGAAAGGAGGGCGGGGTGGGGGGTAGGGGTAGAGGTGGATTATATTGCGAGGATGCCCTCACAAAAAAACAAAAGAATTGCAAGTCTAGGCAAGGCAAGGATGACCAGTGATGATACTCTGCAGTACAGGGATAGTATGGTGACTATGCATTGAGGGGAAGATGGCAGGCTGATGGAAATAATGAGTAAGAGAAAGACAAGGAAAGAGGGTGAGAGAGGGAAAGAGGGTAAGAAAATGTTGAGAAGGTTTATGGACAGAGTAAGAGATCTAGGGCCTAGGGGAGGGGGCATACCTTGTGTAGCAGCTGTAGAGTGATGTTCCTGTCCTTGGCCAGCTTCTCGCACTCCTGGGCTGCCTGCAGTCCCAGCTGATTGGCCTGATTCTCAAGAGCTGCCACCTTCTCCTGGACATCAGAGGAAACAAGACTTTTACACAAGAGATCTCCAACTACTTTGGTTCTGGCAACACCTCCATTTGTATCAGGGAGCAGGATTTCTGATTTTGAATTGAAAGATCGTAGAGCACTGTCATTTCTTGAAGAGAACAGAAGACAGGGGGCAGACTAGCTGTATTTTACAGATTATTAACTGTACACATGCCAAAACGTAGCATTTCTAATAAACAGACTAGAGCATCAAAGTGTGCTTGAATTTGCTAGACCTACCTTTCTCTTGGCCACACTGTTGTGGTACTCCACCCGCTCCTGCAGTAGCTGCTGGCTGATGGTCTCCCTCTCCTCCTCCAAGCTGCTCTCTTTTTCCAGCTGCTGGAACTCCAGGTCCTCAAACCGCTTGGTTTCTGACTCCAGGGCATCTGCCTCCTACACCCATCCCACCACAGGAAGTGATAACAACCATGAGGATTTCTGCGTATCCATGGTTACCAGGTTCTTCACACAGAAAATAAAAACAGCCTTGTGCTATCCGGATGCAAAACATCAGCTTAGAAAACATAACCTTCTTCATAAGGGGGAGAGGATGCCCACAGAATGTTCTCAGTCACGTCAAGAGATACAACATATTGACTGTCATTCAATTTCTATAGCACCAGCTGTATGGCGCTATAGAAATCTCTCAAAGATACTGCACCTATACACTAGTGCTATGTGGCAGAAGGACATGCCATACACCTGCGCTAAGCTTTTTGATGAACTCCGTTGTCAGCTGAATTCAATCTAAATGTGTCTGCCTGTGGGTGCCCTTAGCTGACACACCGACAGGAAATCCACCTAGGAACTAGACGGTCAGCAAGAATAAATTCCCAAATTACTATTCTTATAATACTAAGGACCTTGACATCAGGTCCCTATGAGGTTGCATTGTGCACAGCTGAAAGGGAAAACAGTCACATGACCGGAGCACAAAGTCACCACTCCATCTGCGGGCGCTGCTGGGGACTCGAGTGCTTGTTAAGCAGCACACTCCACTGGCTCGTCCGGGGCTGATTCTGAACGACACATCCACTTGTCACTTCTCGAGGGCCTCCCAATTAGGCAAATGAAGCACAAGAATGGGTCTCCGCAGGGCAGCAGCCCCACAGCTTCCAGTTTAATGTGACAGGAGAATGGCCTTATTGACATTGGTTAACATGACAGAAATAATCTCTGGTAGAGGAGTGTCTCTCAAGATTTAGAAGATCGAGATTTTTTTCCTTATTAAAAAAAACATGATTGTTGGGGTACGTATATTACTGCTACAAACACAATTGGATTAATTTGAATAGTTGTTTCAGCTGCAAAGGTTATAAAATAAATGACTTGTCAGGAAGATGAGTCTGTCAGTTAAGATGTATTTATACACTCATGAGAACTACTGAAGAAAAACTACATCATAATTAGAAGTCACTGAAAGGGCACCTAACTGAGCTTACACTGCACACTCAGAGAGCACAGGATCTTGAAATGACTGAAGGAGCTTCAATCCATTTGTTTTGACAAATGCACCTGAAAGCACACATTTCAGAACGCATCTCTATCTCAGAGAATGTAAACAACATTCCTCTCCACACCGGTCTCGGTCTGTTCTGAACCGGCGCTGCATTGACCATTTGCTACTTCCAATTATGCCTATTTGCCTTTTCTTTAGTTGAAAACACAGAAACAACTTTTTTTTATAACAAGCAATAAAAGACGGAATAAGCTCGTTTCCCCCTAATGTTCCCACAGATGACACCTGAAAAACACGCCGCAAAGATGAAAAGTGAGAAAATGTAAAAGACAGCAAAAGGAGGAAATCACGAGACCCTGTAAGTAGCTAATTTTACAGATTAGTAAGCTGTTATTGTTAAAGGAGCTGTTAGAGTTACAATGTAGTTACAAGCATATTTTGGAAGGAGAAAAGTCAATGAAGAAAGGAAGAAAAAAAAAACACCATTCAAATAACCAAAAGACAGCACCATTCTCAGAGGCTATAGTCATGCAGAGGAACTTGGAGCCCTCATGCCATTGGCCCAGGGTGTATCCCAGAGTGCACCACCTTACCCACGAGCAGCCTGAATGACCTTCAACCCCACCTTTGTTCTTAAGCGACGAAGGAGACAGGAACATTACAGATTGGAGAGGGAGGGGGAGCAGTCAGAGAAAACCCAGCAGTAGCCTATTACTGTGTTGTGGAAGCGGTCATGATACTTTTAACTCTCGCTATGTTTGATTTAAATGGGGCGTTTGTAATTTCTTAAAGGTGCCACTTCTTAACGGAGAATGCCATGTGCTATATGTAACACGGACAGGTTGGGTAGAATTAGGAATGCTATTGTTCTCTTAGGATCAAATTCCCATTAGGGGGGGAAGATCATTAGCAATATCAAAGGGATTCATTTATTTGAAAAATAGAACTGCCATTTTGAACAAACAAGCACAATCAGTGCACCCAGCACTACATTCCTTGCATAATTTTCTGGTGCGGTGTAGAAAACTATATATATTCACAGTTCTGCTGGACACTAATTCTCTGTACTTAATATCTGGTTATTGGCAGGACATAAAAGATGTTAGAAATATCCATGTCATCTACTGCTGGGAATTCCTCTGGAAGCGTGGAGTGGGAAAGAGCCGAAGCCGCCGGGCTGCGGGACTCTGTGGTGTGCAGAGGGCAGGAGAGGAGGCTGGGTGGTGTGGGACAGATGCGGGTGTTGCTGCCGTAACTCTGCTTCTGGTTCTGTAGTCTGTGAAGGACTGACCCTTTTGAGCTGCTCCTGTAACTGCTCCCTCAGTGACTCAGGGCAGTTATGCAGCTGGCTCTTCAACTCATTGTATGCATCCTGGAGCCTCTCCAGGGCCGCGCGCTCGGCGTCAACATTTGCCCTTTCCTAAAAAAACACATACGATCCGGGGAGGAAAAGAGAGAGAGAGAAAAAAAAAACACACTGCTCAAATCCACGCCATGCAAAAGCTCTAAAGGTTAGAGATCACGACAGTGGATAAGCCAGAGAGAAGGTGGAGGGGGGAGCGTTTAGATGAATCTTCCCCATTTTATTTGATTCTATATTTTAGGCACTATCATGAATTTGGGACCAGGAGCCTCTATGGCCGGAACAGACTTCTCATTCCTTGGCATTTCTCTGCGGGGAATGCGTAAGCGTCGTTCAGTAAGACACAAGGCACTGCCTTATGCAACAACATGAAACGGCACACTCGTTTTCATGGCTGAACTGTAATTCCATACCATCAAAATTACTATTTTGGGTCTGATACAATCACTGTGCCTGGTTACGATCAATGGCGTTGTGTTTGTGAGTAACGTGCAAGATTTCTCTAATTTAAGCAGATCAGATACTTTATACTCTTTATAGTGTGCACATGTCTGAATTCAGAGCATCTACACAGTTCTGTATTCATGCTTCATGTGGTGCAGAGATGTACAGTTTAGACATTTAAATTTTAATATTGTAATAAAGAGATGTTGTACAAAACTGATAGATGTTGATTTTGGACACCTAATTTATCAAGATCTATATTTATACAGCTCAAAATACGCATTCAAATCAAAATGACAGAATGCATTTGTGTGTGATGTAAACATTAATCCATACACATTTTATGTATTTGCACTCTAATTGATTATGGGTTATAATTCCAGAAGACGTACACTTGGTGCATTGACTTGCTGTTGTCAGAAAACCTTGACAGATTCCTGTCTGGGCGGCTGAATACCATTAATCCCGTTTTGTTGCCTATGCCAGCCAGGATGAAGATTTATAACAATCTTGAGGCTTCAGTGCGAGTCTCAATACAAGGTGATTTATGAGATGCAAGACACAAATATAATAAGTGCTGTAACACTTGAGACAGCACCAGTGGGCTGCTTTGTTTAAAACTTAGCAAAATAATCGATAACATCTGCTTGTGTTATTATTGAGAGAACTTCAGGCAGAGCATGCACTGGTACATGTGGTAAATTGATTTGTGTTGGTCATTAAAGAACCACTTAGCAATGTGCAAGCAGTGGGGGAGTGATTTTAGCGAGGAGATGAGATGTGTTGACACAAAAGCAATCTTTTGCTCATCGTGCGAAGCACCACCATTTAAAGCCTGTGCATTCTTAGCCCCATATCTCAGTTACCTATTGGTCCTGAATATGATCTTAAGGATTTAAAGAGGGTCAGGAGCTGAACTTTAGCTATCCTCTTCTGCTGAGGTGTAGGAAGGTGGCAGAGGGCAAAGGCGGGGTATGGGTGGGGGGGTAGAAAGCAGTGTGGGGTGGAAGTGACCTCAACATTTTTAATCACACCTTGCTCTGGCTACACCGCTGCATATGAACAATGGCAAAGTGAGGGAAAAAAAAAAAACATTTCTGTGAGAAGGTATTATCACAGTTGCATGTTTATTTGTTGGTTTGGGCTTCAGTTAGGAGTTTTTGGCATGTTTCACCTTAGGCAGAAGCCACAGACCCACTCACACTCTCTCTTGCATCCCCCAGGCTGCCAAGGACCTTCTCTCCCTTCCCCCACATCAGACACATTATATTTCCTTCTTTTGCAACTCTCAACTGTCTGTGCAGAAGCCTAACATCCTGCTGCTCGAGTCTGTAGCATCGAGCTCAACTCGGGCTTCAGACATACTGCATTGTTTCCAGCTAGTTTCATTAGTCTGTCTATGGCTCCATGGTTGTGCTTAAAAGAAACTAATGTCTCTTAGCACAGAGAACATCCCCCTGAGCTCCCCTATATCATCTATGAGGATAAAGTCAATAAGGGCGTTTCTTTCTGGCACTTAAAATGAAGGACAAATTTCAAATTCAATTAAGGGCTTTACCCATCATGAATATTGCCCAATGCCTCTTTCAGCACCAGGCATTGAAAGGCATGAAGATGCATATGGAGACACAGACATAAAACTGGATTGGACTGGTCTCCAGCAAGACTAAAAAGCCAGAGCCCCCCTAAAAATCAGCGTTACTTCTACAAAGCTACCCACCCAGTCCCTCGGGCACACCCTAGTCAGAAAGCTCCCCCACCAAACCCAGAGAAGCAAGCCACGAGAGGGAGGGACACACTGTTAATGCACAGCACTGACATGACACGAGTATTTAAGGACCCCAGACATTCTCACATGCATTGCAATGCTGCCCCAACAGTTCAATTTCTGATTTCCTAATTAGATGTTAACAGGGCTCCCTTTCATCTTGCCCACTCATGCCACTGATCTAAGTCACTGCCCAAGTTAGAGAACTGCCATGGCCAGTGCTCGCTGCCACCCGTTCCTCCCAGCACGCCCCCCTCAAGTTTGGTTCACATTGGGGATTGCTGTGACTTCATCCTTTTAAACTATGCTGTAAACCAGTTACAGACCAAAATGCATCTGTGCCAGTTTCTGTAAAGCTGTCCCACTAAAATGTAAGTTGTGGGATGTTGCCCAAATCAAATACAAAAAAACAAAATACAATAAAATAAACAAGTATATGTGGGAAAGAAAGAAGGTCCTATGTCTGCAGCTGGAGCTGGCTGAAGCAGTGAGAGCAGATTAGGGGGTTAATACAGTGTTAGTGGAGTCAAGCGGCAGAGAAGCCCTGACCAGAAGCACAGAAGACCAGAAAAGAGAGGTGGAAATGAAAGGATCCCCGATCGACTCGTGCACCGGCTGTCCCTTCAACCCAAAACAGACCGCCCCGACACTGCCCCAACCCCCCCACATGCCCACCCTGCTAGACTCCCCTACGCAACCCCAGCTGGGGTTGCTGCCATGTTGGACAGTGCGATACTACTCACCTCGTTTGAAAACCCAAATGGAAACAAATTCATAAAATGAAGCAGGGAAAAATTCCCGATACAGTACTGTTCCAAGTTCTTTGCAGTATATAAAAGTCCATTACAAGATGTATGCTGCTCAAATGAATCACTGAAACAGTACCAAGGTATACTTGTTATATGAGGTGACCAAAGTAACTTTGGTTGCACAGTCTTAGGTGCCATCTTGTTAATGCCATGCCTTAAGAAATGTCAGAAACCAGTAGAGGCTGTTCAGTCCATTGAGGCTCATTTCCAGCTATGAAAACTGTTGTGATACACAGTCGAGCTGCAGGGGCTGGGAACTCTGGGGACTTCAGCTTCAGAGCAAACAGTGAGGGACTGACAGACACCAATAGATTCCAGAGCTAGCTATCTAAAACACCACCACCACCACCACCACCCTCACACACACAGACGAACACACCACAGTCCCTCGCAGGGATGGACCATGGAAAATCGACATGTTGAGTGTCAGAGAACTGAAAATCTGCAGAAAAATCTCAGAACAGAAGGAGGTGAATGACAAGTAAATGAAAAATGTATTGCAATTCTCCTGTCTACAGTGGACATGCAAGTGAAAGTGCTGTGCGAGGGAGTGAGTGGTGAGCAGAGATTGGGGAATGTCCATGTATGATGTCTATCTACACAGGGGTCTCCCAGAGCCAGCAGAGGATGCAGCCAGCCCTGTATCCTCCTACACACCCCTGCAACCCACCAAACCCCACAAAGAATGATCCACTCTCCTGCCAATACCACATTACATTGGGAGTCCATACATGGCTGGCAATTCATTCACACTTCTCTGGTTTCCCAATAAATGGATCTGGACTCCTCCAACTCCAACTTTGTCATACATTTCCACATTTGTGCCAAACCACTGGCAGAACAAGCACAAGGAGACTATGACATTTTTCTCATGAGAAGGGTGTCATTTGGAACATATTTCTCTGAAAGGAAAATACCCCAAAGGAAATAATGTATACCCCATTAATATCCAACTCAGAGCTTTAGTTCAAAACTCCAAGGGGAGTTGACTTTCCCAAATAAAGTATTGAATGATTTGAGCTAAAAGCACCATGGGAGCTGACAGGATTAAGAAAGAGCCCCTCTTCTCTTGGCACTCACCACAGGAGCTCTGCTAACCAAGTGTGTTTGTGAAACCATGCCTCCATATTCGATCACAGGGTATATATTTTCTGCTACAGATTTAATTGCTTGGGACAAAGGATATATTCACCAGTGCCCCATTTGTTTGCCTTAAAGACAGACCAGTTCTCACTGCTGTAAACTGTATGAAAACATCCATATCCTACATACCACAGACAGCTACACAGATATAACATTTTCACTACCACATTACTGCTCTCCCAAACTAAAGGTACATACGTTTCTCTTCGGGAGACGAATGCAGATGATTACCTTGCACGTTCAAAGAGTGTGACGTTGAGGAACAGATTCATGAAAGCAGGAAGTGAGTGTCTGGAGAGATAAACTACTGGTGATGCCATTGTGATGTCTTCCATGCAGCTACTGGGGTGATGGCTGTGCAGTGCTTGTGCCTGTCTGTGTAAGGTGTAAGAGCTGAAGAGCAGAAGGTTCAGCATCACTGAGGGAAAAGCTTGTTTGTGCGCTGCTTGGAGAGGTGGGAGGGGGATGTGGACATGCCCTGTCGCTGTTGTTTGGGAATTCAGGTGTGTGTGGATGCAGTGAAGAAGCAGGGCTGAACTTGTGCCCAGGCCCAAGGAGGACAGTGCGGTGTGGTGGCGTGTCCGCATCCCTGCGAGAGGGGTACCTTGTCTTTCTCCCTCTGGATGGCACTCTCCAGCTCGCTCAGTTTGTGCTGTAGCTGCTGGATGATGTCCTGCTCCGCCTCCATCTGCTCCAGCTCCGCCTGCCGCTCCCCGTGCAGTAGAGCGCGCTCCATCTCCGCCTGCGAAGGGGGGAGAGCACTTGTCAAACACAACCCCCGATTGTACCAAGTCTGTGATATCCCTGGGGTCCGTTGCCTGGTGTTCCACAGGGCTCTGCGTTTCACCGTCGACAAGCCACCAAAGGGACACATAGCTCTGTAGGGTTTAATCTTAATACAACCTTAAGAAAAGTAAATGGAGGGAGGTAAGGAAGCAGTGAGTTCACAATATGCTGCTCTAACCTCTTGTTTGGACTCCTGCAGCTGCTGCTCCAGCTCGGTGATGCGCGTCTTGAGTTCATCCACCCGGGCCAGAATCCGAACCCGCTCCTCCTCCAGGTAACCCAGCTCCTGCCTGCCAGCACTTCCGCCCCCCAAGGTGTCTTCGTGCTGTGGGACAGAGAGGAAGAGTGAGAGAGAGGACCTGGACTCGGGTGGAACAGGCCTTCGGCACAGGAGTGACCAAAGTCTAAAGGTTCATTCAAAAATCTCCTGTGGAACCGTTTAATAATGTTATGGATTGTATTTTGTTTTTATCGGCAGAACAGGCTTAATGCTAGTCTCAGGGCCCACATTGGGATGGGGTGAGGGTGAGGGGAAGGATACACACTCTGGGTGGTCTGCAACACTCCTGTTACTTTGCTATTTATTTAATCCGTACATATGCAAACAAATGAAAAAATAACCATGTATTTACTAACAGATTGCCTGTAATAAGGGGTTGAGGAAACACACAAGAAACACTAAGGAATTTACTTCTACACTGGAAGCATTTTTTTCTGCAAATTTCATCCCAATTAAATTTGGGGACTCCCAGAGGCTTTTCACCACTGTGTGTGGTAAAGGTTAACCTGTTTGTGCAACAAAAACAATTCCTCAAACAGAAAGTGCTGGACTAAATAATTTCACAGGGAACAAAACTAATCATCGGCACGGACAGCTGAAATGAAAAAGGGTCTAACCTCTTGGTGCGTGCTCTCCGTGCTGCTGCACTCCTCTTTCAGGTTCTCCTCATCGCTCTCTCTCTGTCTGTGTGCCCCGCGGTGTGCCATAGAGCCCCCTGTGTCCATGGACGGTCGTCTGCCACTTCCATCGCCTGGCCCAATGCCAGGGAAACCCATCCTGCCAATCTCAGCCCCGGGAGCTACGTCCCCCTTGTTGTACTCCGCGCACAGGTTCAGGATGGTCTCCAGGCGCTGGCGTTCCTAGAGAAGGAAACGCCCCGACAGCATGGTTAGCAAACTCAGGAAGGAGCCCACCAGGGAACCCAAAGGTGCTTATGTTCATCAAAATAGCTTAGGAAAAAAAAAAAAAAAAAAAGACAACTGCGATACAGTAAATATGCTCATGTTGTTTTATTTTCCACAGAAGAAAGTGGTGCATGGAAATAAACAGTTTTGTTAAGAAGCAGCTGAGTTCAATCCATTACGTTTTTCCTGTTTAGAATCAGAGTTATCAGTGTGGGATCCAGTCTTTATCAACTTTCTCTTCCGCCCTGTGCAACAGGGACAGGCTGTTTACTGAGCACAAGGGCAGCACTGTGTAATGCAGCTAAAATACACACACACTCACATTACGGAGGAAATAGTATTCCCACTGTGGACCACTAAGTCATTTCATATTTTGTTGCAGGTTAACGTTATTTTAACTCCTGATGTCTCTCAATGCAAACGTTCTTAAAATAAACCAACAAAGACGCAGACACCCAGCACCTGCTCTTTGCCAAGACACGCAAGCTTCCACGTTCTGGAATGGCTCTCACTGTTGTTCAATGGTGGTTATATTTCTGTCCCTGCATTATCACCCCACACAGGATGAACCTGCACACCTAAAAATGGGTTGATGCTCATAAAAGGTTTCTGTGGCTCACGCTATGCTCCGTCTCATGCTGCGAAACCCATGTGCAGGGGCTTCCTCTTGCCCCTCTGTGACAGAACCCTCATCCAGGCTCGGACAACCTCTGCTCCTCCACTGCTCTATGCAGCCGGTACAGATCGGAGCTCCCCACCCGAGATTCGAATCGTGCACCACTGGAGCTCCTCCGAGCGCTCCGCACCACGGCGACTCCAGCACAGTACAGCGTTAAGCCCGGGTCTCCCAAATGAGTCGCATTACACTTGCACAGATAAGATGGACGAGTTGTGTCAAGCTGAGCAGTGGTTTACTGATACACACCAGTACCTTGAGGTCTAACTGCTAAACCAGTTCATAGCCTAAGGCAGGCAAAATACATATCTGTACATGTCTTCAGAGGAGATGCACTGCATGACCAGAAGGTAAAGACAGAAAGGCTTGAAGCCAGCTTAAATCTTTATTGTTTGCTCATGGGGGAACACACAAAGCCATTCCCATCCCACCCCCATTTAAAAAAAACATAGTGCTGTAAATTTATACTTCTCTCCCTCAAAACAAAGACATTTGCAAATGACTTGATCAACTGGCTTGCTGGTCTTCAGCCCCCATTCTGACTCTCACAGATGTCGCCGTTCTGAATAGCGGCAGCTGCCCATCCTCAGTGCCCTGCCATCACAGCTCAATGGGAAGACAGTGCACTCTGACCTCCTGCGGACCTTTCAACCCCCTGTGCCAACTGTTGCCCCTCTCGCCTCTCACCAGCAGATGATGTGGCTCCGCTCTGAAGCCCACAGGAGACCCCAACTATTTGACTGCCAGCTAAAAATGGAAGGCATTCTTCTTTCCGTTTCTGATTAGGTCAAAATGTTTGTAGTGGTATTAACAACTATTGTTGTTTTATTATGTTATAAATCCTTATTGTGGTGTACAAGAAATGCTCCGAATCTCAGGGCATTGCTCTGTGGAGGCCTTCGCCTTAAATAACCTATACGGATAGAAACATGCAGATAATTTAAACATTCTAAAACCATAACCCAGCAGGCACACATTTAAATAGGCCTGCTCAAATAAGAAAGATGAGGCCTGGGATTTAAAATTACCATAAAAATCAAAAATTGGGACAATACAAAGCCTTATAATTATCACTTTTAACAGCCCCATTCATTTTGTATTCAAATTACAAAGCTGGAGCAAACCACAATTCTGTATTATGATATAATAAAACAATAAAAAACAAAACAAAATGCTTATGAAGCAATTAAGTTAAATTAAATAAAAACTATATGCAGTCCATAAATCAAATTACTGAAACAAAATCGTAAATCCTCCCAGTGCTCTTTTAAACTGTTTCTAATGAGAACCACATCTTTGCTGGATATATTTTTTCTGGTCTACCGAGTATTATTTCTGTGCTCATCTGTGTTTCTGTGTCGAGGCTATCAGACACCTGGAAGGCTGGGCCCGTGTATTTACACAGTGATTAAGTCTCAGTTCTGCCCATGCCTGTGTGTGAGGGGGAAATTCCTGATCGCAGTCAGCCGGCCCTGCAATTATACGTCTCTGTGCTGTGTGACTCATGACATCAGAGTGGAGGGCAGGAGTGACACACCGCGCTCACGTCGGGCAAAACAAAAGAGGGTCACACATCAGTAAAATACAGTTAATCCAGCAGTGGTGCAAAAAGGATTAAAAAAGAAAAATCTGCAAATTCTAATTGATCACAAAAGCCAGAGAGTGTCAGTTTCTTTTCCTTCATGAAAAGCCACAAGGACGAAATAGAGTGCAATTTAAAACAGTCCCTTCCTAGCACCATTCTATAATAATTACACCCATTAATTTGAAAGGAAAAGTAGTATCACTACTATGTTTCAAAACTGGCAATGAACGTCAAAGCAGTACAACAGACTCAACGTAAACAGTTCTTCCATACTGTAGCCCTGTATTACTGTAAAAATAAGCAATACCGATCTCTGCAGCAGTCTCAAACAAAAATACATGAGCACAACAAAGACATTGACCTACTGAGCACTAGAAGGCCAAACACTGAGCTTCTGAGCACATTACAGCCTGGCACCCTAACTACAGGTCAATTGATTCACTGCAATCCTGCACTGCAACCATCATTTGCCTTTGAAGTCTGATTTCTGAAACAAAGTCCTCCATCCAGTCATCAAATCCCTCCTTTCATCAGATTCTGTTGCAGGATCTAACACGGCACGACCCCCCAGGCTACAGAAATTACATGTCTGAGTCTCCGCCACAAAGATGCATAAACAAAAGACTCCAGTCTCCATGGGTTTCAGCTCTTCACTTCGCATGAGCTGCTCCTCGACAGAGCCAGTCAGTCTGAACTGAGAGACGGTTTCTTCATACTGTCACCAAACACTTTCCTTCATAAGTCCCTCAACAGATTCAAACTGAACCAGCGCCACCACGTATCTATGGAAAATCATTTCCCTAAATAGCAAACCTGTACACTATATAAATAGGAGAAACACAATCCTCTGAATATTTTATTTGCTACCAGACAAAAAGGCGGCTCCAGAATTGTTTTAGCACTGTTGTCCCTGCAAACTGATCCCTTTG
This sequence comes from Amia ocellicauda, assembly GCF_036373705.1. NCBI lineage: Eukaryota > Metazoa > Chordata > Actinopteri > Amiiformes > Amiidae > Amia > Amia ocellicauda. The sequence continues at coordinate 53,837,674 of NC_089850.1, forward strand.
AATGTCAGAGAACTGGGTGTAAATCAGAGAGGAAGCATCTAATAGGCAGAACATTAAGGTATCCAGTGTGACAGGACATGACAGTTCACGCTTGGGTTTATTTATTTATATAATAATTTTAACTTAAAAGTGTTTCCCTTCTGAGAAGATATATTTTTGATGCAAAACAAATTTCAAACCTATTAAAAAAATTAAAACCTTATTGAACACACACAATCCTGGGGGACCCTCCTTTCCTCAAGTTTCCAATCTGTTGTGAGACATTTGCAGAGCAGTGCCTAGTGTTCAAGAGCTCCAGGATTCAAGGAACTGTAAGGAAATCTCATTAGAAGTGTCCCCAGGGGCAGAGGAACAGCTGACAGAGGAAGGGAAACAAACAATTTTGACTGTAATCCACAGACAAACAAACCAGCACAGCCAGTTGGGCCCAGAGGAGGATTCATATCACTCAAACCGTATCTTGCAGCTCCAACCCTTTGATCGTGAAGGAGAAACTTACATGCCTGGTCATTAGTTTCTTTTTATGGTTCCAATGAAAACATCAAGTAACCGAGAAAAAAAAAAAAAAACTCACACCCATTGCTTTCCGCGCTGCAGCCCACGTCCTTTAACCACTGCAGCCCCAAACACACAGCCTTTCAGATGGCAGAACATACTTTTTTATTTTAAATATGCAAATTGTTTCTAGTATAACTTGTAGAAGCAACAGAAACAAACAAACAAGCCCTGTCACTTGTTACAGTAACAACAGTTTCTGAAAATCTCTTTAACAGTTTGCAGTTAATTAACATGGGACCACTAATCCAGAACATGCCCAATTGCCTGCTTTTCAGTAACTCATTGAATTTAAGAGCTCGACTGCTGACATCCTACAGACAAACAGAATTTATAAAGAGCCAGAGAGGAGCTCTGCCTCCCTCTTATAATACACTTCAAAGAAAAGCGGAGAAAAACACACACACAAAGCAGGATATATTCACGTCCATATATTGAACCCAAAACAGACAAAATAATTCCATACTTACACGCATTCCGTCTCACAGATGTTAAACAAAGTGAGGTTTGGAAGGACTTTGGCCTCTTGCTTAGACAACTGCACATGCACAAAGGCAGGCTAACCACACAAACACACGCGCACACACTCTCTCACTCACACATACAGATGAATAAACACACTAGTTTGCATTAGACCCACCCTTCACACCGCTTCCCACTGCCAACCTGTCTGAAATCAGGCACCGTGCCTCTGACGGAGAATAAGAGAGAGGGGTACTTTATTGCACCTTTATCTCCAAAATAATAAACCTTCCACCTGCCAGGATTTTAGCAGCCAACATTCTTTGCCTTTTACGTGTATTTCCTGTTCTCCGTCATTCCGGAAGGGCTAGGGGAATGTTTACTAATGGGTCAATTAACTTTAAGATATTTGTTTACCCGTGAAAGCATTTAAGAGCCAAGTCTCAATTTCCAAGTGTTTTTTAGGCAACACAGCAGAATTGCACTTTAAAACACACTCATACTCCTATAAATAATATTAGAATGATCTAATTAAAATCAAAGTCTATTTTTAAAAAGGCAGAATGGACAAGGGCTTTGTTCTTTCAGAGAGCTCCGACCTCTGCACATTACAGGCCAAGGCATAATCAGGCTTTGGTAAATTAGGATCTTTAAAATCTTACACACAGCGTTACTGCACTGTGCACTGTTACATGCGGTTCAGCACACGCCATTACAGATCAGAACCAAAAAAAAAAGGGGAACACAGCCAGCTTTCAAAGATTCTTTGATTAAATTGTTTGACTGGTTGTTAAGCTCTCTGGAAGAGCGACCAAGTATTCTTGCTTGAGGCATGAACACAAAAGGTATCCATTAAAAGAAAGGCATAGCAAGATAATAAAAAATAGACTGAGTAACATTACAGCTGCTTATGCTGCAAAGCAGTGTGTAGCCTAAATGGTAAATGGTGGGAAGAAATAATGGTAGAAAGAACCACAAACATCTCAATCCAATCATATTCCCTCCAGTCGACTTTTACACCTCTCTGAACTGCCAACACAGCACTTCACAGGGTAAAGACATGGGTGAGCAAAACCACTATTCCCTAAAATAACCTGCGATGAGGTATGGTCTGTGGAGTAGGGTGATGCCATGACAAAACCTCTCTGACACAGTTCCCCAGACAGAAAAACAAGTCTAGTGCAGACGGGCTAAATAGCTCCATGTACAGAAGTACAGAAACTAATATCTGATAAGCAGAGGGCGTGTGAATTCAAAATGGCACCTTTGATTTGTCTTTGGTTGCTTTAAGACCTCAATCATTTTACTGTGCCAAAATTAAAAACAAGTCTGTGGCTCATAGCCATATGTGTAGTTTGCCTTGTTGAGGAATTATTATTAATTATTTATTCTGATTTTAATACATAATCCAAACAGGGCCACAACCTTTTTATACAAATTATTCCACTCAAAGGATATAATACAAGTTCCAGTGTCTGCTTTTTCCGTAATATAATATTAAGCACGATAACCATAAGGGCAGTTGTCATCAGCGCATGATAACCAAGTCAGTCTATACAGAAAATTAAAAATTAAAAAATTAATCTGTAACACTTTTATCACAGTGAAACTGATTTAAATGATGGCTACTGTTTTGAAGAAAAATAAAACATTTGCTGTAATGTTAAAACAATGTTTTATGAACAAATTTTGTTTAGTTAAAATGAAACTTGTTTCCAGCGTTGACAGGGAATTAGTTTACCTGCTAAATTGTATATAACTTGGATAGATTAACAGCAAATTAAAGAACACTTTTCAGACATTTTTTCATGGGGTTGGACTGAATGAATGTCATCCCTATTTTAAAGGTTCACTTGCAAAGCCAGTTGAGAGCATTGATTGCTTTGAATGTATAGCTGCTCACAGCACAGCAATGTATAAATAAACTGTAAGAAACTGTCCCTCATGGATACATCACAGCACATAACCGTGTGGTTGTGGCCTCAAAATATAAATGGATTCCACAGGGTCTGATACCAAAGTGTATAAAAGCAAATTTGATTCTAAAAAAGATAGTTACATTGGTTGGATTCTGTTCCCAGTTAAAGTAAAGACCACAGATCTTTCCAGCAGATTGCAACAGAGACTCACTTGTAATTTATTTATGTGAATATTTATTTAGCATCTATCCAGTAGATGTCACTGGGCCTGATTTATTCATGATTTTAAGTAGGAAAGTGGGTTGGGGGCAGTGGATAATATCCTGCAATCAAAAAAAACAAGTAGAAGACTTGGTCTGGGAGACAAGTAAAAGGGTGCTGGTGAAATGCCACGAGCTGTAGTTTTAGGTGTTGAGGCGGTCAGGTCAGATGGGAGGGTTATAGTGCTCCTGAAGTCCATGTGAAAAGCCGAGTTCACACAGACTCCTCACAGCAACGCCATTCCTCACATTCCAGCAGGGGTGAGACAGAACAGGGAGCAAAGTCTATCGGCCACGCCTCCCCGGGGATAAACACTCTGCTGCTCTCTCTCGCTCGCTCTCCGTCTCCCCATCTCGATCTTACTCACCTCGTCTCCGGCTCTCTTTTTCACTTTCCTCATCAGTTAGTCACCCTGTCTCGGTGTCTCTGTCTCGCACGCTCACTGTCTCTTGCTCTCTTCCTATTTCTACCTCGGTTACTCACTCTCTCGCCACGTCTCTCTCGGCTACAGTCACTGTCTCTCACCCTCTCTGTTCAAACTGCTCTCAGCTCCTGCTCTAACAGACTGTTCTCATTTTATATCCTAGCTTTCTGAATCTCTCCTTTGTTTGCAGCCATCCAGGGTATTGACAGGACTATTTGAGCCACAAAAGCTGGTGACATGGGCTCTGCTCCTCTTACTGCCACATTTAAATGGGCTTTTGTATTCTATTACCATTAATGGCTCCTATCTGGCTAATGACCTGTTATGCACTGCATAGATCCGACAATCTGCACATGACTGTTGAATTGCTCTGCCCAGCTGCTGCCCCAGTGAACTCCACATGTATTGTATTGTATTGAATGTGTTACACTGCACTGACTGCCTTTCAGAATTGCTTCCTGGCTCATGTAAACTGTAGCGTACAATTAAACCTGAACCGAACTTTGCAACTGTTTTACACGTCAAATTTTTCAATACTTTTCTTTCCTGTTAAAATTGCATTGTATGTGCTTACTGAAAACCGTTGCAGGTTTTCTCAGATAAATAATAACGATTCTTATTATTCTTATTATATAAAACAAAACAACTTCACATCTGTTTATTATTCCATTGCCTTCATTTTCAGCCCCGAGAGAGAATTATTTAAGGAGAATCTCCGCTTTAAAGCACAACTCAGCTGTTTTATTCTGCTGTTCCCCACAAGCTAACTTCTCATTCTCCTCTTTTCATCTTCCTGACCTCATTCTGCAAAATCTCCAGAGGGTAGGGAAAAAAACAAAACAAAAAACACTACAGAGAAGCCAAAATCAAGTTTGAGGACAAGCTTGCAACCAGCCGAATTGCATTAAACCAAAGCCCTTAGGTACACTGCTTGGGTAAATGGGACTCTTTCCGTTTGTTTGTGTGGGAGTATATGAATGTGTGTGTGTGTGTGTGTGTGTGTGTGTGTGTGTGTATGTGTGTGTGTGTGTGTACAGCAATAATTTCTGCTTTCAGAGCTTAGTTAGATTTAAAAACATTTGTTTCAGGGGTAAAATATGGATCATAAAATAAACATATAAGCTATTATTAGACATCAACAAAGAGGCCAACAATTGTGTGTTTATTCCCATGATTCTAAAGTACATCAGTAACATAATTATCATCCATGGGGGTTCATAATACCAAGGAGAGGCTGCAGTTAATGACCAAGAGAAAAAAAACAGCCCTCTATAAATATCTCCCCGTAAAGAGCGCTGCGCTGCCAAACTGAAGAGCAGACAGGCCAACAGCCCCTTTCCCAGGCTGGATCGTTGGGAAGACATTCCCCTTTGGCTCCGCTGTCCCTGAGCCCCTGCAGAATGCTGTTAATGAGAACCAGGACACTCATGCTGCAAACACCCAGACATGAGGGCCCAGACCGGAGGTAGCCACATACCTTATCATTCAAATCTACATCCATTGCAAGTTCCTCACTTCAGAAATGTTTATGACACTTTAGTAATTCTAGCTATACATGTTAGACATGACACATGACAAATATAATATCAGAGTATAGGCCAGACATGAGGGCCCAGACTGGAGGCAGCCACATACTTTATCTTTCAAATTCACATCCATTGCAAGATTTTTACTCAACCAGCCTATAGATGTTTAGCTCAACTGACAATTAATCTGGATTACTTAATTAAGGAACTTTCCCTGGGATTGACTGATAGGTCTGGTATTTAACTAGCCTTGGCCTAGTCGACACTGCAAGGGTTTAAATGTTGTTGTTTGGTCTCTTGATAGGGGAGTGAATTTAACGTATAAAGATTCAACTGGACCACAATGTACAATCAATGTACAATTGATCAGTCACATATGGCTATGCTGCATCACACCGCAAAATTCCTCACTCAATAAATGTTTTGTTCTTTAGAAAATAGTTTCAGAATGCAACAAACCAGAATTCCATAAAAGTCTGCTTTGATTTCATTGTAAAGCCAAAAGTATTTGCTTATGTGTACTGTCTGTGTGGTGTCCAGTGTGAATCAAATCCTTAAAGACAAGCTGATGTGATGTATGATTGTGGTTTTCTTTCCAACTTAAAAGACTTAGCAAAAACCAAATCAGCAAACGCTCCCTGACAACACCTTAAGAAGTTAGAGCAAAGATAACAGCAAGCAAAACCTTAAGCACACACCAAAGCAGAGTAAAGAATAGCATGTAGCTCTTGTGAGAGACGTCTTAGTTACCTTCTCAAGAGAGGTTGAGTCCCTCAATAGAGATGGGTTCTGCTGGACCAGAGACAGTAAGCAGAGCAGGGCCTGGTCCCTGGGGTCGCTGCTTCCGAGCGGCACGGACCTCGTCCGGCTGCACATTCTTCTACGATTCATGGCGAGACTAACACACTGCCCTCTCAGCACACACTCACTCACAACTGTATGAGGGGAGCACCAGAGCCACTCTCGCTCGCCCTGCCTGCTCTGGCCGTTCTTTTCTTTAAGGCACAGCTGTTCCCAGACTCTGTGTCCGGCCACCACTTCAGAATAGACTTCTCCTGACCCAGGAGGTCTCTCTAACGTCCACCAGCTGACCGTCTCCCTGACGACGGAATGCCACCCAGGGACCGAGAGGGAGGCCCATAACGTAAAGGAGGTGGGGTTACCTCAGATGAGTGGGTGGGTCTTCTCTCACAGGGGAGGGGCCCCCCAAGAAGAGGACCAGCTGTTCGGGAACATCAAACTGTGCCACTAAAAGCAGGCTGCATTCACTGCCGCCCATTCATACATAATATCAGCTCTCCCAGGTAAAACAGGCTATGGAAAAAAACATAAGCACCAGGCCCTGGAACAGAGGAGACTACGTGGAGACTTGATCCAAGTCTTCAAAATCATGAAGGGCATCAACCACATCAAACCAGAGGAGCTTTTCCAGATCAGCAGGGACACACGCACCCGGGGACACAAATGGAAATTGGGCTTCAAGGCATTCAAGACAGAAAACAGGAGACACTTCTTCACACAGAGAGTTGTCACAATCTGGAACAAACTCCCCAGCGATGTGGTAGAAGCTGAAAGTTTGGGAACATTTAAAAATAGACTGGATAGGATCCTTGGATCACTCAGTTATTAATGGACACCAAACAAGCATGATGGGTCGAATGGCCTCCTCTCGTTTGTAAACTTTCTTATGTTCTTATGGTTTAACCACAGCACACACATCTTTCATTCAAGCTTCAGTGAAATAATATGATATTTCAACCATGCTTTGCAGTTTCACACCGTGTCTGTGCCATATCGAAATAGCTACAATTCCTATCCCAAATATACTGTACATTGAATAGACAGCAGCCTATATCTTTTATATCTGGGTTCAGTGCCTTTGCACTATCTGCAGCAGGGATCTTTATTATTGTAAAGGTGTACTGTAAGAATATACCTGACAGAGGGGCATCGCAGGGATAGGCGGTTCGTGATTCTTTTGAGCTCTCCAATTACAACGAGACTCAGCTCACTGTCAAATCTCTGGCCTGGATTAGAGGCAGCACTCTGGGCCCTAGCGTCTCTGAAAAGCCGCCCCAGTCAGGGCCCTTAACACTTCCCATATGCAACAGAAATACTGTATAAAGAAACATGACAAGAAAGTACATTTCCGATATATGTCGCACAATGTACTTTTGAGAACCTATTAGAATGCCTTCCAAAACAAAATTTAAATGAATATGAATGAATATATTTATACTTAATTTAATTTACAGGTTTATGACACTTTAGTGTTAATGTTAATCTAAAATGTAATTTCAGAGTATAGGCCTACGTCTATTCCTCATTGTACAACACTGTTTCTCAAGCCAGGCTTATGTGACTTGATGTGGTTAAAAGTAAAAATGCAGCCCATAACCACCACACTACATCTATGTTTGTAGATACCGTGGGAAAACAAACATAAAATAAATTTTAAAAAACAAGACGGGGGCAGGTTATTGTAATGCATGTAAAATTGAAAGTGCTGGTTGTTTTTTCAGCCCTGGACAGATTTATTACTGTGATGGTTAGAGATATATTACATTGATTTTGAAATGGCTCCCATGTGACCTGATCTTTAAACAAAGCAGACCTGAGGAAAACATTAAAAAAAAAAAAAACATCAGCTGATCTGGGAGTTAAATGGGCCTGATCAAGAAATTAAATCTCTGGAAGAAACAATCTTTCCATATGGTAAATTGTTTTAATACAAACCAGAGAGAGAGAAAAACATAATAGTCCAATTAATTTAGAAAAGAAAATCTATCACTTAGTACTTGGCAAACTCCTGGACCATTCAGACCATTTATAACTAACTGATAGATTAATGTTTCCTTCTGCCCCTTTTATGCCATCAGAGCAGGCTTTTCATATAAAAATTAGATTAAATTAATAAAACCCATTAACTTCTGATAAAACATGGTACGTGATTTTTTTAAACAACAAACTCCTATAATCACTCCATCGTGATTAGGCTATATGTTTTGTAATTGATCCCTAAATGGCTTTGGTTTTAATCTAAAAAATACATTATAAAAAAAACTGAAAGTTGCCACCTCAGTTCGCCAATATACTGTAGTCACCTTATTCATCACATTGCATATGCGCACCATAGAAAATAGGCATTTTTTTTTTTATAAAATCAAAGCTCTCCAGCTGAAGGATAACCATTTTGATTAAGAGTCGCCCTCTTGTGGATATCAGCTTAATTTACAGAGGGAATGTACAGTACAGTAATACTTGTTACACACTTTCTTGTCTGCTGCTTCACAGCTACTTTTGTGTTTTTCAATCAGGTGTAACATTTTACTGACCTTCAAAAAATGTTATGTTGAAAAGTCTGTGTTTTCTGTCTGTGTCTGTGCATTCACTCTGGTGCACAGCAATAAAATACTGAACAAGAAACCTTCCCATATTCTGGAGTGCAACACGGAGATTAAGTGCATTGCATTTTAAACAAAGAACAATATGTTCCGCAGAAACGGAAATAACAATAAAGAGTAGCCAAAATAATTCAAGTCACACCTGTACAGCGAAGTGTCTGAGATTGCAGAGAGCCATCTGTTTAAATAGCCCAAGAACAAACCCAGTACTTCACACTCCAAACAATAATACAAGCAGAACTATTTCAATCTCACAGGAGGACAGAAGAACTAGCTACCTGTAATTTCTCCGCTTGTGAAAGGGGGAAAGAAATTGCTTCTCGGACAGAAGACGCACCTTGGGATCAGTCAGATACACATACAGCACGTACATGAACATAGCATGCTTGACAAACACCAGGCCAGGGGAAAAGTTGCATGAAAAGATGCCAGACGGGCATACTTAGATAATGTACACACTATATAAGCTTGTGCACAAATACTGCAAGACACTGCCAGTAAAGTCTGTGAATTATTTTTATCATCGCTTCATCAAGGTATCTAAGCACACTAAACACAAATGAACCTGTTGAAATAAAATACATATATAAAATGACTATTATATAAAAATTGCTTGCAATTAAACAGGAAAACTAAAATGAAATGTACTGCTCTAGCTTCTACTTTCAATTATTCCTAATGAAACACTTGCTTTTTGCTGCACAGTGTCATTATTATCTTAGTTCCACAACTTTTCAGCACCAATACACAAACTCTGTTTCCAAGTCCAGGCACCAGGCTTTCTTCTGTACCTGTCTGTTGGCCGTCTGTTTAGCGAGGTACTGTATATTTGCACAGTGAGCTAGTAATCAGCAGAACCTCTCCTGCTATATTTATGCCCCTTGCCTACGGACAATCTTTCAACACCTGCTTTTGTGTGCAGTGTTTGCCATGAAATATCCTTTAACATAAACGTCAGAGGGAAAAAAAGGAAACGTATGATCAGAAAAAGAAAGGAGAGAGATGACAAGGACAGATATAGGAGAGCCTGAATGACTAAATATGGCCTCGATTTTTTTTTTTTATCTATTAATGTGAAGGACAAAGGTGGAAAAACTTAACTGAGACAAAAACGGAGGCAAAGTAAAATAGTCAAGGACACAAAGGGAAAAGAGAGGGAGTTTGAAGAGCAGAATGGAAATCAGGGGTGGGGGGAATTGGGCACTTGATACACAATACCAAGGTTACCTCACAGTCAGTGATTAGCTTGTCAATCACAGGGCTCCAGGGATTCAGAATGGTTTGTCTTCCTGTCAGTTCACGCGATAAACTCCCCTAGAGTCACCCACACACACATACAAAGACAGCACCAGCCACACGGACACACATACGTCCACACGCATCCATCACCACAGCCCTGGCCTGACTGCTTCCTGCCCAGTCCTGAAATAAACTCTCATCCTGTGTGAGAGCACTATGTTAACCCTGTGTGGGGCTGCAGAACTTTCTCTTTCTTTTTCTTATGTGCAGTTTTTGTATAGTTTGGGACCACAGTTTCCCCAGTTGGCATAGTGATTCAAGTTAAAACAAGCTACGATTCTATATACTGGACCATCTGACAAGTGAAATGATAAATGTGTGCGCATGAGGGGGAGTTAATTTCTTTCGGCGTGTTCTGCATTCTTTGTGACAATGTTCATGGGCAGGCCAAACTTGCATGTTCCCAGTATGGAGTAATGGAAGGGTGATGTCATTGTTTGAACTCTTAATACAGCAAGTGGGCCATTTCTCATCAAGCACTGGCATGTCTGGGGCTCACAGTGCCCTAAGTGTGTGTGACTCTGTACCATCTACTGCATGTTTGTGGATCCTGTGTTAATACAATTCATTATAATACAATTCAGGACACTGTAACTGAAATGTTTTCAGATATTCTTGCAAGCTGTAAACCAGCACTGATTGTATAACTTTTTTTCCTAGTTAACACACAACTTGCAGGCCTGAGAGAGGTCTCTAATGTTATTAATGGACATTTACTTATCTCAGGTCAGCCATAGGCATTACAAAGCAGCTCACATATCTGAAATCTGAAAGCCTCCTTCTCCCAGCTTCAGACTGGTCTAGGACGTATGCTTGGTGACTCAGGTGTACATGGACATACACACTGTGACTGCAGTGTGGCGAGCCTGCCTGGCATTGTGCCCTTGGAAGCCCTCTGCCAGCCAGGAGTTGTGAGCTCTGGGAACAGCGCTACACCGTGACGTTCTTATAAATAGCAAGAGTGTGGTCATCTTGTCCAGTTGGACAGCTGCAGGGGTAATTGTTGGCTAGGGGCAGGCTTTGAAAGTGACACATGCTCTGCTGTTAGGTAAATATAGCCCAGACACTGCCAGTGCCTGCAAGTTGGCAGCTCCTACAACCCCTATGGAGATCTATGCCGGCCTGTCACTCACAGCAGCCCTTGCCAGGCTGTCTGCCAACACAGTGCTAAGGCACCGGGCAGCTCCTCTGTCTACACAGGGAACGGGCTGCACAGCGAGAGCCACGTAATTCCTCTGTCACGTTTATAGCCCTCCCCCCCCACAGGATGGACACTGAATCCTGCCAGCCAAGTGTCTTTTGTTGTTTGGTTCAAAAGGAAGAGTTATGTTGCATTGTACATTGTACTCAAAGCCCTCTGGGACTCATAGGCCATAGGTCAGAGAATCAGAGAATGAGGACACTCCTGATAGGCTACCCCAGACCTTATGATCACATAGGCCATAGCTGATAGGCCGATTATTTCCCTGTTGACGGGCAGAGTGATCTCCTTCCTGGGAAAGAAACTAAAGTTGTCAAGAATTGCACTGTATCAGAGAAGAGAGTGGCAGGGCGAGGATTATGCCAAGTCTGTTTTGGCTGGCATGGGGTGGCATTTCCCCTAGGAAGCTATCTGGATTAGTAAACAGAAGCCAGGTATTTCAAATCTAGGACTCCCAGGCCTCACTGCCCCCTCCCACCTAGGATTATCCTGGGATGGAATGGAGCTTTCATGTTCCTCATGGCAGGTCACCCCTGGAGTGAACAAAGACACACACACACACTCACAAGCTGCCCACCAAAAATAAGTCAACATTTGCATACCCTGCTGGCAGACAAATCGGAACCACTACAGTGCAAAATGCTTTGTTAATAGGTTAACAAGGATCATTAGAGTAAAGGTGAGCACCTACAGCATGTCCAGCTAATAATGCATTGATTGTATTAAAGTGTGTGCAAACCTCCAGTTGCTGCAGTCTATAGGCCAATCCGGCTAATTATGTTTCAGCAGTGCACTGATTATAGCCCAATCTGACCCATTATCGGTACAGAAGAACATAATGCAATGAGTTGAATAGCCACAACTGGTTCAGGACTGTTCACTAAAGCAGCCTTCAGAGCACTCCACTTGCCTCTAATTGGGGTTAATGATCCTAATTTGGAATTGCACTGCCCTGTCAGTACCTTTTCACAATGACTTATTTCTTAGCAGCTCAGTCATTTCTATGAGGTATTTTTCCAAACAATTTGTTTTCACTATTTCCCACTATGACCTTCTCACGGGAAAAGCTGCCTTCAACGTACTCAGAAGCTGGGATTCAAGGATGGGTCTGACACAAACGCGGCGAGGAAGAGCTCCACACACTTTCCCTGGTAAACATTGTCTCCTTGAAAGGGTTGCATTCTTTGATGCTGCTTTTCACCGTGTTTATGTCTACAAACACAACATCAAAATACACTGCGTTTAGGAAGCAGCTTTCAGTGTAACACAAGAAAACCTGGTCGGAGATTTTCTTAAATCCTAAGAAAGATTAGATTTAACCATATTGATGTTCATTTGCAGTTTCCATACAGCCTAAGAGACAACAATGGTTTGCACATAACACACAAACTTGTTTCAAGAGAACAAGGTGTATTTTGTGCAGTGTGAGCTTGAGTGTGGGTAGATAGGCTTAAGGGTTAATTCAGCAGCCTGTAGAGGGACCACTGAGCAGACAGCAGGTCACTGGCAGGAAGGCACATTTCCATATAAAGGGAAAGGGAAGCTCGGTCTTTAGTCCAAAGTGCAGCCAGCGTGTGTAACTGCCACAGAGGAGTAGGACGACTTGAAATGCGTCCTTTGTTTCCGAGCACCTTTCATGTAAAGGCAAGTGTCTCCGACGCTCTGTTTGCCTGACAGCTGAACTGCGACGCCCTTGCCCTTCCTCCTCCCCTTTAATAGTGCCAACAAACAAAGTGTCGCCATGGAAACTCAGCGCTGCAATGTTTTGCAACAGTCTCTCTTTTATAAGTATATGTATATATGATTTATTATTTTTTCCACGTCTGCTACGTACAATCTGGCTGAGTTACAGGAGAATAACAGACAGATGGCACTTCACCATCCACCACCCCATGCTCTCAAAAACTATTTCTCTATTCTTCCGCCCTGAATATGAAATGCACTTTTATACCTTTGGCAAGCTAAAGGGAAGCTCATTTTCCCTCAGCTTTCTTGTACAGAGCAGAGAGCATAATTAATCTGAACAGCTCTATTTTGTTTGTGTATTGAAATGAAAGCGATGACACATAAAACTGGACTCAATATCCCAACACTGCCCACATGTGCAGCTAGACTCAACCTAGCTTCTTTGGTCTTCTTTAGCACCCTTTGACCACAGAGCATGGCAGACATTCTTTGGGTACCCAAGTACCTTACAGGAAGGGCGATGAGGGGATGATGGGGGCCCCTAGCTTGCAGGAGGTGTCAGTACACTCACCAGTCTCTCCATTTCCTGTTCGCGGAGCCTCTCCTCCCGCTGGCGGCGATGGTACTCCAGCAGCTCGTCCTCGTTGTCGCTGATCTCGGTGATGCTGTTTTTGCGCTCGCGCAGACCCGGGTGCGATGGCCGCAGATCCCCCGTGCCCCCCGACATCTTCCGGTGTCCGCGGGGGCTGGGCTGCGGAGAGGAGCCCGGCAGAGCGCCCAAGCTGAAGGCCGGAGAGAGGGCGTTTCCGTAGCTGGCCTTCCGCACTCCCCCATCCACAGGCATGCCACCTTGATGGAGGCCGGAGGTTGGGGAGGGGCTGCGTGCTCGCACCCCTCTGGACCCGAATGTCTCATCGGGGGGGGATCCAGCTTTGCGTCGCAGCCTGGGGCTCTCTGGGATGTCCCGCATCAACTTCCCTGAGGGGCTGTCAGGCATGCGCAGTGAGGGGGAGGACCCGGGGAGGGCAGACACCCCAGGAAGGACTGCAATCCCCCGGCGCGACAGGGAAGGGCTGAGTGGGGGGAGCTCACGCATGCTGCTGACACTGCCCCCGTTACTGTCTGGGTTCCTGCGACCCAGACGGGGGCTGTCCGGGGGCTGCAGAATCCGCGGTTGCTGCTGTAGCTGTTGCCCACCCTGGATGATGTGGACTATGGGGTCCAGGGGGGGCTGAAAGGCCCGAGGTATTTGGGATAGCTGTCTGGAGGGGCTGGAGGTCAGGGAGCGGTCGACAGCGCTCTGTTCCCTGAAAGGACTTGGGGGCCGCTCCTGAATCAGGGTGCCCGTCTTTGTCCGGGGGCTCGATGGAGCCGGGGAAGAGGAGGCGTTGTGAAACTTGGTGGTCAGTCTGGGGCTGCTTGGGACTGCATTCCTTCCGGCGGTGCTGAAATCTCCTGGACCACTGGACACAGAAACTGAAGGCAATCCGTGTGTCATTCTTGGGCTCTCTGTCCCTCTTGCCCCGGGACTGTCCTGGCCCATTCCCCTGCGAGACAGCGTGGGACTTTGGGGGGCTTCCAGGAGACCCCTTCTCTGGAGGCGAGGACTCTCAGCCACCCTCTGCATCCCAGTGCTGCGCGGTTCCATGCCAGTGTAACTTGGCAGTATAGTCCGGGGCTGAGGTATGGGCGGCTGGACGGTGTGGTTGTAGCTGGAGGATCGGACAGGCACGGGAGGCAGAGAGGGACCTGGCTGGTCTTGGCCGCTGCCAGGCGAGGGGCTTGTGTAGCTGCCGCTGCTGGCAGCAGAAGGGGAGGAGAGAGGTGAAAACGGAGGGGAGGCATTCTCATAGCTGGAGCCTACGGACATGGCCCCGGGACTCATGGGTGGGGAAAGCAAGTACCTCCCCCCACCATTCACCATGGGCGACACAGGGGATTGTGGGATGGGGTTGCTGGAGGTGGAGGGCTTTTTCTGCTCGGAGGAGGAAGAAGGATGCGGTTCGTCCATGACTAAGGAGTCCATGATGTCCTGGAGATCCTTCTCAATGGAGCTGACCAGAGCACTGTGTTCAGGGCGTGACCTCTCTCGGGGGTTAGCGTGGGGCTCAGCCAGGCCTGACTGGTGGTTCCCATTGACTAGGCTGTCTGCTTCTGAAAGAGAAAACAAGAAACACCATCATCACCTAAATTACTTATTCCAAACTGATAAAGTGCACTGCAGGATCAAAAGGAAAGCCCTTACACAATACACCATGGTATGACAACAACTGGTAACCTGCCCTTAATTGAAACTTACCATTGTCATTTGCTGTTAGAAAGTACGAGTATTGGAAGACACACAAGAGAACAATATGTATATTAAATATATTAAATACATAACTAATTCCTACCAGAATACTACATCGCTGTACATCAGGACAAGCTCGGATTTCTCATTGAAAGTATATTTTGTTGTAAAGTTAAACGGGGTGGGTGGAGTTAAGGGGTTGTTATGCTGCACAAAATTTCATTTTAAGTAGGTGTGTCCAGAAAAGGTTAGGAAACAGTGGTTTGGAAGGTTATATAGTGTCATGCATATAGTGTTTACGCATCCTAGAGTAAGTGAATATCTGTCAGACATCTGTAGTGTGACTGTGTATTTAGTATGCATAGCCTATGCTGCTTTAACTGTATGATGTTTTGTGTGACTAAACCACTATTTGCAGCCTTTATTATATTTGCACACAATTTACCCACCATGCACCATGTGCATTATTTAATAGTTTCTTCTAAAATGCATTTCATATGAAGAGACAGTAATCGAGGTTATAATCCAACAACAAAGAAGTTGATAAATAGAACAATATATGCACACAAATTGTGGCTTTCCACTATGATGAATTACCCCCCAAAACAAGGACTAAACAACTTTAGAAGCCATTGTAGGGCTCCTCGAAAACACCAGAGAAAGACAGACGCAATTAACTTCAACACAAAATTGTATTTCGATGCAAGGGCGAGAGTATGAAGCAGGCTGTGGCAGCTATTCTTTTCGTGGCTGGAGTCAGGTGTGGGAACATTTCTGACAATTTCTGCACCTCTCTTTAATTCTTTCTTCAGGGGCTGCATTGTGGGGCTCATTGTGCCTCCTACACACTGGCTGGAAAGGCTGCACTCGATGGTTTTATTCTTTCCAATGATTAGCACCCCTGCAGCTGAAACACCCCAGTGTAAGGCAGAGCGCACTCCCTACAGCATGTTATTGTTTTCAGCCTCGACCGCTACAGTTAAATCCTGCAGGGAAGTGAAGCTGCTGCTAAATATGGTCCTAAATTTAAACTGCAGTTTAACTACAATTATGGTAGACGTAATTTCCTACCGGGCAGTGCTGGACTGACCAGGAGAGCATAAACAGAAGAGAGAGACGTGCAGGAGTACGCTTTTAACAAATAGACATCTGCAAAATATAGCAATTTAACCCAATTACAGAAAGGCATGACAGACAGAACTGGATATCACAGCACTATTACAGATAATTCAGTAATGACATTCATGCACCTTGCTGTCCAGTGGGGTAGGCGCAGTTTTGGGAATCAGAGAGCAGGGCCAGGCGCGCTTATTGTCACTCCCTGCACAGCTGAAAGTCAGACAGAGGGATTTGCTGGGCTTATTAAAAATAGATGGATTTAGAGCAGGGCCCTGTGTGCTTCTCTGCCAGCAAAAAATCTGAAGCGAAAGTTTGGTCATGAGGTTAAAGAAAAATGTAGGTGAAATCTGGACTTATCAATGTAAGGTGATAACACACACAAGTATACATACATGCCACACACACGTGAATGCATAAGGCTGATTTGCATTCTAAACGAACTCATTTCTGCCTTTTCAATCGGATACATAGTATGTGGTAACATGACTGTTTAGTCTGTAGGATGTTTCATTAAAGACCATTTTATATTTTCACACACACACAAATACAAATATATTTGAAATCTATGAATAATGACACCAATTTGTTCTGTTTGTTTAAAAGGGATCTCACGCAGTTAACGGTGTCCTCATTACAAAACGCTGTCTTATGGGACCCCTCACAAATAATGCAAACACTTTCCTCAGTTAAGTCAGCTGAACCGAACAAGCAGCATTTAGTACAACAACAACCAGCGCTTTATTCGTTTTGGAAGAGGCTCGATATTTTTTCCAGAGATGTGGTTAATGCATTATTATTGTGATTAATAATACTATTAATAATAATATACTCAACAGCAACATATCATTCGGACTTGTGAATATAGCTTACTAACCGCCCTTTTGTCCCATTTGATAATTACTTCCAGTGTGTACACATACACATACACTATATTAACATATATAGGCAGTCTATTAATAAGGCATTTTTGTTTTCTAATCGCAAATGGAAACGCCAATTATTTGGAACATGTATTAAAACACTAGGTTGATCCGGACAGAAAAACGAAAGCTTTTCCTACTCACATTTGAGGATAAGCTTGTAAAGAAACTGCCGTTTGCAGAGCAACATCAGGTCTGTCCGAAACCCCGAGTAGCGCTCTCCGGCTGCGGGCGCCCTGCTGCTCTCGTACGGTGGCCCTGAGGTGCAAAAATGAGGCACCGCCGGTCCCGGTCCCTCCCGGCGAGGCGGCGCGACTCCCCTGCCCAGATGCGAGCGCCCGGCTGCGGCTCCGGCTGCGCTCACTGCCCCCTGCCTGCCCTGTCCACGGTGCTGATGCGACGGGCTGCTCTGTCTCTAGCTGGGGGCGGGCATAACCACCGCTTTCTTTCTTTTTTAAAGACACACCGGCATTTTTTCTGCTGGCAGGCTGTTTACACTTTATGCACTGGAGCTCCAATAAAGATGAGCAATTCAGTACCAAAAACGTGTAAATGTACCATAATTATACCCTATGAATTAGCGGAAAGATGCATATTGACCGCTTTTCAGTGCGCAAGGAGCTGTGGGGGTGTTTGATAGCCTGTGGGGTCTGTATAGGAGCAGGGGCTGGTTTGGACCATATCCCAGTACGTGGGCTGGCCATGGCTCCCAGAAGGAGAAACTGTTTCAAATCATACTTAATCTTAAAGGCACATCATTGAAGAGTTATTTCAAGTGTAGGAACTACAGAAAACACATGCACAGACAATCAAACAAACAAATAACCCAAATTAAAGACAATCAAGAACCAGGCTTCAATATACCAGACACACTAACGCACACTGTAAATGTGCATATCCATATTTAATACATGCAAGCAAATAACATAAATATGTTACATAAGTTAAAATATTATTCAGCCCCTTTCTCTCTCACGCACTTACACACACACACACCGAAGTGTTACCAAAAGTCAAACACAGAGAAGAAGAAAGATGGACAGAGAGAAAAAGAGATAGGTGGTGGTGGAGAATTAAAACATAAAAACAGCTACATTAACACAAGTGACAGGAGAAAGGCAGCTGAAGACACTTCAATATGGAAATAAAGACAGTGACAGACAGACATAGAACAGTGGGGCCAAGGGACAGGGAGCGGGGGGAGGGGGATATGAATGGAGGAAGGGGATGACTTAGAGAGGAGTATAAATAGAAACCACAGGAGACAGTTGTCAACTGAAGATGAGCCATGTGTACACTGGCAGACACAAAGATGCGTCGAATAAAAATGAGCAAAGAACTACTGCAGGGACAAAGAGTGATGCATCTGACACAGTGACAGTGATGGTGCAGGGGTGCCCACTGGGGGTCATGCCCTCTCATTCATGTGCCACAAGACTTCGCTCAGCCACCACATCCGTATATTTTGTGTCGGAGGACTTTCTCTTTCAAAGTATTCCGTTTTTTAATGTAAGAGTCAGTTTGTGAGGTAGTTAAATGCACTGTACACTTCTTCCAGCCACTGCCCTTAAATGCTCTCCATCTCTCTTTTCTCCACCTCCTACAGTGGGGGAAAAAAGTATTTGATCCCCTGCTGATTTTGTACGTTTGCCCACTGACAAAGAAATGATCAGTCTATAATTTTAATGGTAGGTGTATTTTAACAGTGAGAGACAGAATAACAACAACAAAAATCCAGAAAAACGCATTTCAAAAAAGTTATACATTGATTTTCATGTTAATGAGGGAAATAAGTATTCGACCCCTTCGACTTAGTACTTGTTGGCAAAACCCGTGTTGGCAATCACAGAGGTCAGACGTTTCTTGTAGTTGGCCACCAGGTTTGCACACATCTCAGGAGGGATTTTGTCCCACTCCTCTTTGCAGATCCTCTCCAAGTCATTAAGGTTTCGAGGCTGACGTTTGGCAACTCGAACCTTCAGCTCCCTCCACAGATTTTCTATGGGATTAAGGTCTGGAGACTGGCTAGGCCACTCCAGGACCTTAATGTGCTTCTTCTTGAGCCACTCCTTTGTTGCCTTGGTTGTGTGTTTTGGGTCATTGTCATGCTGGAATACCCATCCATGACCCATTTTCAATGCCCTGGGTGAGGGAAGGAGGTTCTCACCCAAGATTTGACGGTACATGGCCCCGTCCATCGTCCCTTTGATGCGGTGCAGTTGTCCTGTCCCCTTAGCAGAAAAACACCCCCAAAGCATAATGTTTCCACCTCCATGTTTGACGGTAGGGATGGTGTTCTTGGGGTCATAGGCAGCATTCCTCCTCCTCCAAACACGGCGAGTTGAGTTGATGACAAAGAGCTCGATTTTGGTCTCATCTGACCACAACACTTTCACCCAGTTCTGCTCTGAATCATTCAGATGTTGGCAAACTTCAGACGGGCCTGTACATGTGCTTTCTTGAGCAGGGGGACCTTGCAGGTGCTGCAGGATTTCAGTCCTTCATGGCGTAGTATGTTACCAATTGTTTTCTTGGTGACTATGGTCCCAGCTGCCTTGAGATCATTAACAAGATCCTCCCGTGTAGTTCTGGGCTGATTCCTCACCGTTCTCATGATCATTGAAACTCCACGAGGTGAGATCTTGCATGGAGCCCCAGACCGAGGGAGACTGACAGTTATTTTGTGTTTCTTCCATTTGCGAATAATCGCACCAACTGTTGTCACCTTCTCACCAAGCTGCTTGGCGATGGTCTTATAGCCCATTCCAGCCTTGTGTAGGTCTACAATCTTGTCCCTGACAACCTTGGACAGCTCTTTGGTCTTGGCCATGGTGGAAAGTTTGGAATCTGATTGATTGATTGCTTCTGTGGACAGGTGTCTTTTATACAGGTAATGAGCTGAGATTAGGAGCACTCCCTTCAAGAGAGTGCTCCTAATCTCAGCTTGTTACCTGTATAAAAGACACCTGGGAGCCAGAAATCTTGCGGATTGATAGGGGATCAAATACTTATTTCCCTCATTAACATGCAAATCAATTTATAACTTTTTTGAAATGCGTTTTTCTGGATTTTTTTGCTGTTATTCTGTCTCTCACTGTTAAAATACACCTACCATTAAAATTATAGACTGATCATTTCTTTGTCAGTGGGCAAACGTACAAAATCAGCAGGGGATCAAATACTTTTTTCCCTCACTGTAAGTCCCTGCCTCTCAGAGAGCAGCTGGTCTCCCTCCCTCCCTCTCTCTCTATCCTGCCACGTGGAAATGAGATGTCTTTTAATTACCATCAACAACTGAAGACTCCAGCACGCTCTTTAATTACCATGTTGAAAACTGACATCATTAAGGTGCTCACATTTCTTTTCCATTTAGAAATGGAGCTGTGATTTTAGGCTGGCAGTGTGATGTGTTGTGTGTGTGTGAGAGAGAGAGAGAGAGAGAGAGAGAGAGTGTCATTGGGAAAGGTGTGAGATTGGTGTCTGGGGTTTATCAGCAGTTTGCCTGCATTCCTTTCAATGTTTGGCCCTGGAAGCAAAAAGGCACTGAAAAGAAGCCCAACAAGAAGACTCTTGCAAGGCATGGTACAGCGCAGGACATTAGGAATGAATATTAGAAACATGTTCTAATTCAGGGATGCCTCTACATGCTTATTTCTGGGGATAGGGGGTAACAATTCCCAACTCTCTGAGCCCATTCAGCAAACAGGCACGATGAATTCAATGGCTCTGCTCTAAGAGACTGTTTTGCATGTAATGGTCATAAAAGATGCATGCTGGGAATTTAAGCTCAGGGGTGTTCTGTTCTAGTTGTTCTACTTTAAATCCGGAAACAGAAAGGGAATAGGCCTGACCCCCTACTCTCTCTGTAAGGGATACAGGACTAGCACTGCAGCAACATTACTAATTTAAAACCATTTCGACACCTAAACAGCAGCTCCATTCTTTGTTCTCAAGCTCCATAATGAAAACTCAAACAAAGTTGTTGTTTCTTACAAATATCAACTCCTTCCATTTCTTCCAGGAATTATAGATCTGCCGTTTGTGCTGTGGATCTGTGGTGAGAAAAGATGCAGATATCTACCCTGCACAGTTTTTGGAGAAAGCCTGCAAACCACCTACATCTCTCCTGCATTAGTACAGAAGTTGCAGCAAATTGATTTAACCAGGTGAATCACAACTGGCGATTTCAGTTAGGGATGGTATAAATAAACAATAATTGGAGATTCTGATTATTATTTTTTAAAGCATCTGGAAAACAATACTCTTGTCACCCAAGAATAGAAAATCAAAGGAGAACAAGCTCCGAATACATTTAAACCAATGCAATAAAGAAATTGGCATGGAAACCAATTCATTTCCCCAAGTCTCCATGGTGACCGTTACCTGTGTGGATTCTGTAGGGCCCAGCGGTCCCCTGCCCATTTCCTGGCAACATACTCTTCATCCTGAAGGCCTCCTCTGGGTGGTTGAAACGGAAAAAGGCGGACTGGCCAAAACACAGCATACACCCTGCAGAGGAGAGGGACAAGAGGTGGATTAGACTTCCAGGATCTTCCTCCAACACTGCAACTGGAATTGAATTAATCACGGAATGGAATTGAAGGCTAAGGAAATACTTCAGACACAATCACCAGAATCCGTGCTGTTCCCAGTGACCCAACAAGGGTCTACTCCAGCTGTTACAGCTTGTCATTTCCTGCAGCTGAGTTCTTTGTAACTCTCAACCAATTTGTGTTGTTTTTTGTTTTTTTTTCATTAAATTGTGGCTTGTTGTAAAACACAAACAGGTATTGACCACAGCAAGAACCAAAAAAAAAGAAATTACTTCAACCATGCTCCTCCCTGTACGTCATATTGCTCCATTGAGTTAACAATGTGACAAGCTAAGGAAATCCTGCTTCTGAAATTCTGACTGATGCTTGAGTAGCTGTAAATATAGAGGCTGTGGGCACTGACTTGCTCTCTTTTGCAAAAAAAACACAAAACCAAAACAGACCTCTAAAGCAGCTAAAAAAAAACATTGGTTCAACTTAATCCATATTGATCTGCCCACAATCTTTGCTGGCGATTGTATTTGCGCTTACTGGGGATAAGTCTGTATAGGACTGGGTGTTCCCTTTGCGATGTCTTTGTAAAGAGAATCAATTATTGCTAGAAGTGAACTTGTTGAGGCACTGCTTGAGCACTTGTGATTGGAGTCAGCTGGGAGTTGTTGTTTTTTTAGTTTTTTTCCCCCAATATCAATAGGACGTGAATGTATATTCCCTGAGGAAAGGAAGAGAGAGAGAGACATGACCCAGCAAGATTATCACTCACCACTTTGTCATCTCAGTAAATAACAGCTTGGCTTTCTGAAGCAAAAATGTAGCCTTGGGCAACTGTAACACGCCCTCGCTTTCATCCCAAGAACTACAAATAACCTGCTGTCAGGCGTCAGTTTAAGAAATGCTGAGATCCTTCGCACCGTTGTGTTATAAATGCATAAATAGACCAGTCTCTCTTCTCCTGTTGAGATGAAACTGAACACACACGCACACACGCAGATATAACCCTTAGCTCTGTTTTAAACCAGCAGTATGGAACGTGGTTTTTAATTTAAAGCTTGAGGCATTTGGATGAAAAGAGTGTATCAAAATTCACAGCAGAGGCAATTTAACATACAGTTCTGTATCCTTTAAAGTATCACGTCGTGCCCCATAAATTGAGCCTTGCAGATGATGATATATTATGAACCCTCGGTCATGGGTCATGCGGAAAACATTTCAGGAAGAATGCTCCCGCTGTAAAAACAGTGTAACAGCTGTCCTTTTTTCCAGGTCCTCCTAACGATGACTGTTTTCATCACAGCGTCTGACAGGACACAGCATGTACCGCTGTGAGCAAGAAAACAATGAGCGTACAAAGCCGGTCTTTATCAAAATGAAAAAAACAAACACACAGAGGGAAAACATGCTTTCCAGAATGTACAGTAAATGTGAAGAAGGCCCATTCTGATTACTGCATTATTTTCATTGAAAGGGGTGTTACACTGAAAATAAACATCGTCACCGAACTAAGATTCGCGGCATTGTTCGTCCTCTTTAATACATCTATAGACATTCATGAGCAAACTAATAATACATAAATAAATACATCATGCACACTATCAATCTCTACACATTTTGAAAAGGCCCTTATGGCAAAGAAACAAGATTTGAAGTAGGTCGTGAATGTTCAGGTGAAAAGCAGCCCAGGATATGTTCAGCTTCAACTGCATTCTGACTCCACGTCTTATCTGGTCTGTGCTCGGCAACACTGATGTGGTGGTGCTGCCCTTCTCATAACCCCCAGTCCGTGAAAAAGGTTACACTGGAGGGATATCCCTGCAGCTGTTATAACACTCTCACTTTGTAATTCTCTCCTGCTACCCTCTCCTTAAGATCTAAACTATAGACATCTGTTCTCTCTGGTTTATCCCTTGCCTTCCCACCGTTCATAAAACCACTCCGATGCTTGCTTTTACATAACTGCTCAAAAATCCTGTTTTATGTATTCTTGTTTGTAATGCTTTTGTTTCCTGTGTATGCTATCAAAGTCCTGTAAATCCCTGAAAAGGTGATTTTTTATCTGTCATTTATCTTTATGTCATTCATTTTTTAGTTGTTAATGTTTTCATTGTGCTTCCTTCATCACTTGTAGCTCTTTGACTGTTCTTCAACTGCTACACTTCTTGTAGCATGACTCTTTTTGACTTATTGACCTTGAAACTGTGAAACTGTGAAACAGATTCAGAGAGAAACTCTACAATAATGCAGTCACCATCCTGAAGGATTTAAGATTAAAAAACAGTAATGAAAAGTATTATTCAACGACAACAAAGTTATTACCAGCTTTTTTAGTCTTGTGCAATCTAAGTTGAGTTAATCGTGAGCATTTAACTCTGGAATGGCTAATATACAGCCGGAAAAAAGTAAGAGACCACTGCACAATTATCAGTTTCTCTGGTTTTACTATGGATAGGTACGTGTTTGGGTAAAATTAACATTTTTGTTTTATTCTATAAACTACTGACAACATTTCTCCCAAATTCCAAATAGAGCTATGAATGGAATGGAATGGCTGCCATATATGTAGAGATGCTGATTTAAGAAAAATGTGCAGTGGTCTCTAATTTTTTTCTATAGCTGTATATTTGATGATTTACTATGGGAATTGCTGCTATCAAACAGTCTCCAGGTGAGTAAGGGTTAAAAAAATCAGTTATTTTAGTGCGAAATTAATTCAAGCAGAGAGTAAACATTAAGTAAGTCAGGAGCAGCAGTTGATATGACTGCTCGTGCTGCATTAAAAGATTGCTATTAATTACTCACCTTTGAAAATAATCTCAGTGTTTAGCAGAGTTGAGACCTAGCTGTTGCCAAAGGCGGGGAAATGTCTCAGCACACTGTCAGCGTGCCGAGTTAATCTAACTGTGATTCACTGGGCCAGAAGGACGGCCTCACCCTGCTATTAACTGGAGCTGGCAGCAAAAGCAGACTGGAATATACAGTGCTTTACTGGCGAGGAAGTGGAATCAGATAAGAGTTTTAGAACCTGAAGAGAAAACGCATCAGCCTGGTTAACTCCCATAGCGGGTGCTTCTGTGGTTTAATGCATTGAGTCAGGCTGGAAGGTAATGGCTTAGGCTCGCTGAAAATTGCTAAGGGACTGAGAGTGGAAGGCGTAAACCACACTGAGATAGCGGTGATAGATGAAGGAGTGTTTATTGTTATTACTATTACTATTTTTATACCTCATGTTCTTATCATTATTATTATTATTATGATTACCACCACCTGGTATTCAAAATGTATCAAGAAATTACAAGCAGTGCACAAGAGACCCAAGAAAAAAAATGGAGTGCTTTGAAAACCCTAACAATGAAAACAGGCACTGGGCGAGGGTTAAACGCTGGGAACAGAGCAGCACTTTTGTGAGCTGGTATACAGCTCTGGAAAAAATTAAGAGGCCACTGCAAAATGATCAGTTTCTCTGGTTTTACTATTTATAAGTATGTGTTTCGGTAAAATTAACATTTTTTGTTTTATTCTATCAACTACTGGCAACATTTCTCCCAAATTCCAAATAAAAATATGAATGGAATGGAATGGCTGCCATACATGTAGAGATGCTGATTTAAGAAAAAATGCAGTGGTCTCTTAATTTTTCCCAGAGCTGTATTTACAGTCTACAAAAGCCGGGTTGCAAGCAGAAGCACAAAGCCTCCGTTCAGCTGGGGGCGGGAAGTGAAGGAGCGACGAAGAGAAAGTGGCTTTTTCTGCCGTCTGCACTCCCGTCACCCGCGGACGGCCCATTGGCTCCTGGGATATTTATAGCTCTGCTCTTTTTCTCTGGGATACATCGATTGCATTTCGTTTACATGACAAACTGCCCCTTTTGTGTAGCATGACTTGCAGATCACAACAGCAGTAGGTCTCATGCGTGGGCTGCTCTTTGGGCCTCCAGCGATTGTAAACAGACCCGGCTGAAAGATAAAGGATCAGATCCACGCATGATCCTAACAGCTGAATCCTGCCACGTGAACAATGAATGCTGAGCGCTGTCAGCCTACGGAGCTAATGACTGAGGTATGCAGAGAGGAAAGCACGGTGGAGCACAGTAATGAGGGAAATAATACAGAGCCCTGGCAAACAGATAAGAAAGTCCAGGCAAGAAACACATGCTTCTGTGAGACCGTACAACTAATCAATACATTTCACATGCATGGTAAAAATACACAAAATTAAGCATTACGAATATATTAAAAGAGTACTCGACCTATCTCACGTTTCCTACGTAAGGCTAAACACAGGGTTGGGGTCAATTCCAGTTATTCCATTCCAGTTCCGTTCGTAATTCCCGTTTCAGTTCAACTGCTATTCCAGTAGAGCCTCTTATGTCAATGGCAAGAAGAATTGGAATTGGAATTTGGAACAGTCGAACAAACATGCACTTGACTTAAAAAAAGAAGCTCACCTTCACCCAAAGAGTAAACCAGGAATGAGTTTCCTTGACCAGAGCGGAGAACAACTGAAGAACAAGACGACCTTCAACTTTATCAGCCAAGAGGGAAGCGAGACTGAATATATCAGAAATCTTTGTTTACGTCTGGTGACAGGAGCCCAGGGGGCTGAGGGGCACATAGTTAATGGCTAAAGAACTGCCAGGGGAGGGGATAACGTGTGTGCTGGCAGACAGATCTGCAGGACCAGAGAAGGAGTAAGTGAGCCAATATGAGCTTAGTGAGATACCGAGGGAGGGGGAAGTCAGATTGGAGAGATGCTTAGAGTTAAGGGTCTGGGAGGCAAGAGCCAAAATATGGCTATCGACTTAGATAGGGCTTGGGGATAGGGGATGAGATAGAGAATATCTGTTGTCCTACACAAATATGCAACACAAACTGGCTTATCTTAGGAACACATTGTGAAGATTGAGGTGCACGATGACTGAGACTCATGGATACACAAGTCTTCAATCTTAACCTTGGCTCCCAGGTCATCCTCCCCTTACCGCCCTGACTACACCGTCCTCCTCTTTACAAACGATTAGGGCACATCAATTCAGTTCTTAAACTAGGCTGTTTAATGTGATGGATGTCCAGGCCCTTGAAAGCTGGGCTGCAACTGGATTTATGGAGTACAGTGTGGTAGGCATTACCATATGGCCTAAAGCGAAACAAAGACAGGCCGAGGCACACTGCACTCATGCATCATCGCCGAGAGGTTTGGATAATTCACTTGGCCGTCTTTATAAATAATAGAACCGGGACCACAGTACTAAAATATCCGACACTTGTAATAGCTTGCAATAAATCAGTGAAAAGTTATCTTTGTGACGAGGAGATGCACTGCATTTCCCTACAGGAAGTGGAAGCGCCAGTTTAGAGTGACAAATGAACACTTTTCAGATCCCCTGAGGATACACAATCAATAAAATGTGTGATTAAATTTAATTATAGACATTTTTATGTGCACTCCAATGTACTGATGGTCAAAGCCAGCAGAAGCCTTCATATGTGCCCCATTACATTTACGTATGGCCAGCAATGTTAACTGAAGATATCAAAGTGGTCTTTCTACTCATAGCTAAAGTTGAAAGGAAAATTCTCTCTAGTTATGGCATGATAAGCTTAATTCCTTAGCTTCCCCAAAAAAGGAAATAAAGCCTTTCTAGTGGTTTATGCATTCCCCGGTGAGGAGAAATTACTTCCCTTCCAACGATTTCTCCAGGAGGAAGGCATAGAAGGCCGTGAAGCAGAGACAAGATCACACCACTATCCTGTTTCTGTAAGATAGCGGACACCGCCCTCCGCCCCATCTCAGGAAAACACAGGGGAGAGAGGCTTAAAGAAAATGAGATTACAGCAATTTTTTAAAAGAGGAGGAAAGGGATGGCATTCCTCCTTGCCCTGAAGGCAAGAGCACATTTCCACCGGTTGTATACAGTTTCTTTTGTAAGTGGAAGCCAAGCGATGCATCATCTGTCCTCGGTCTATCCTGTCCATGGGACCCTCTTGATCAAGGAACAGGAGGTTGGATGCTACCAACTGTTTCAGCTGGTAAACTTACCCATTCACAATACAGCACGGGCTATAGCCTGCAGGATTGCAATCAAAGCCAAGCCATTGCCCCAAAAGACGTCTTGTATTCCAAAGGGGCAATGCATAGGTGAGCACTTTGTCACAGAGATTTAGCGGTGTTGACTCATCTTGCCCGAGCTTAACCTTTTTTCCTGTCCAGATACCTGTAGTACTGCCTTTTATCAGTAAGGGATATACAAGTACTCTAACAGACAAGAATACCCT
This sequence comes from Amia ocellicauda, assembly GCF_036373705.1. Taxonomy (NCBI): domain Eukaryota; kingdom Metazoa; phylum Chordata; class Actinopteri; order Amiiformes; family Amiidae; genus Amia; species Amia ocellicauda. Next base: position 53,865,562 of record NC_089850.1, read on the forward strand.
TAGGATACTGGTGTGAATGGAAACAAGAATTGGTGAAGCACGATTTGAAAGGAACACTATTTATTTTTTTGTCTATTTTTTTGGGTAGGTATGAAACAGGAACAATCACTGATGATTTTAGGATCATACAAATAAATTAATCAATACATAAATAAAGTATGTATAAAATACGTAAAAATCTAAACATATAATGTCTATTTACCAAAAGATTTACAAGTGTGTCTAGCAAGGGAAAACAAAACAAAAAAACAAACAAAAAAAACAGAACATGTTACAGTTATGGCTATTATATAAAATTGTTGGAACTGGAAGCGGTGTTAAACTGAAGGTCAGAGGATTCATTCAGTTTGTAAATATCCAAAATGCCACCCATAACATGACAGCAGCTTAATTTGAAAATGAGAATTCACAAGCCAGCAACTCGCTCTTAAGGGTTGACCTAAATTGGGTGGAGACAAAAGAGTTCACAAAATAAATAATATGGTGCTTGCTTTTTACAAATGGGAAAATATTTTTCAGAGAGTGCCAAATACAGACATTCATTCTGGTTAAGCTTGTTAGGCTTGTTGAATTCAGTCGTGGGGGAAAAAAGGTTTCCTTACATTCTTCAGAACTCACCAGATTCAATTTAATTTCTTGTTATCACAGCTTGCCTCGCTTTCACTCCTGAATCAAGTCGTCAATAAAATCAATTTCCAGAGCTTCACTTCTGCATGTACTCTACAATGTGCAGAATAGAAAGTTGTGCAATAATTCAAATGCACAAAAAAAAATATATATATATATTTAGAGAAGCAATTTGAAATTTCCGCTGTTATCTAATGTCTAATATGATCACATTTGATTTAACCTGAAAACAAGGAAATACCTCTCTATGTGGTATAACAGTCCAACCACCATTGTCAAACTCCTTGAAACAGGATGCACTCTGAAAGGGGATGGACCCACTACATCATTCAAGTCTGCTCCCTGTTAGTACAGACAAGGTGAAGTCTGAGAGTACGAGGAATTAGCTGGAAGTGATACAGTGCCATTTTAATCAACCAGATCAATCTCTTAATAGGAGTCAATTAGCATCACTCCCAAGAAACCTTTCCTTCCGGTCACCTCCCTCCCCCACACAACGCTCCCTTCCTTCTCACTGCCGACTGTCGTTACAGCTAAACCACACACAGGAACGAACTACATGTCCGGTAATGAACTCCTCTCCTTCACTACTGAACACTGTCCCCAACCCTCCCAAGCCAAGCTCAAAAAGCAGAAGCAATTACACAGTTTCTCAAAACCTTTACCTTTTGGAATTTGTTTCCTACATCCCTGCTGCTGAAACCTGACCCACTCACTGTACTCACCCTGCTTTGCCTGCCAGGAGGAACCACCTTCCTCACCTGCTCCTCACAGACTACTGCTCAAATTGCACATCACGCACAGACAGACCGACCCTTGCTGCTCCAGTTTTTGTTACCTAGCCAAAGGTATACTGTGTACCAGCAAGCAAGAGCGCAGAGACGCTTGAGTTACTGACAGATTAACAGTATTATTGTAAAAGTTAGACATTCATGGATTACAAGTTGCTTACATTATTGTCAATCAAGTACCTCTGGAAACATTTCCTTCATACCTACTGATCCAGTGTAAAATATTGCACAGGAAACAGCAGGTAGTTGAGAAATAGCACATCAAAAGGGAGTCTTTGCACATTACAAGCCAAAAAGAGATATATGGCTTTAATATCTTGTCAGACAGTCAATGAAATGAAGTTGACTAGAAGAGCAGATCTTTTTATTTTGATAGATGGACGGATGGATAGGCGGACACAGTACTGTGGGGGGGTGGGGCACATAACGCATCACAGAGAATATCGCATTGTGACTTCAGGGTATTATATTTTTGGCTGTTATCTGAAGTGTGGATGTGAAGGATGCTGAGGTGTCTATTCACCCGAGCTGGAGAGACAGCTCCCGTTCCCTGGACTCATCACTATAGAGATCAATGCAACCCAGCTGGGAGTTGGACTGCATTTTTCCTCTGGCTCAGACTGTTCTGAAAAACCTTCCATTATCATCATATCCTGGTGAATGAAGATGGAGCGTAACTGGAAATGGTCTTTCTTGTGAGACCAGCAAGGTCTGAATAAAGTCTCATTTTACGTTAAGTAACATCCAAGCACGGGCCAGGTTTGTCACTTGGATCTGGACTGTATATCTGATTTGGACAAATAACAAATGTAAAGATTCTGCATCCTTTTGTTATTTCAGTCTGGAAATAACTTCGTAGGAAGCACTGACTTGCATTTCTTTCACCTTGCTAATATTTAGTGGTTTTCCAGCTCCGGCCACCATCCCCCCAAAGAGACCGGAGGTGTTTAATTAAGTGCTGTGGGATGCACAGCAATTTCTCACATGGACACACTAATGTGACAGAGCACCATCCCCCCACCTCTCTCTCCCTCAAGCCCCACAGGACAACAGAAAGAATCCCCTCGTGAATATTCATGTCTCACACATATGCGTGGCCCTGGGACCCTGGGGCTGACATTGAGAGGGGGGGAGGGGGCAACACAACCTGCCTGCCTGTGCATCATCGAGCATTGGGACTAGAAGAAAATTCCCCAAACTGTCTCAAATTCATGAGCGAAGGGGGGAAAATAATTGCGGTATCTCCTTTTTATTTTTAGATTTTTGCCAGAGAAATTATCTTCTTCCAGTACAGAATGCAGAAAGCAGTGTTGACGTTACAGAGAGGAAACAAAATACCTAATGTGGTTGACAAAGGTAACACATTTATGTAGGATTTGGAGCTAAACAAGCACTGTTTGTGGTGACAGCTAGACCGTGGAATAACTAAACTTGGTCCAATTGCTCCTTCACCCAAACATGTTGCTGCTATCTCACATCTCCCTTAGATGGCAGCTCTTTTGGCGAGTGACCCCTGACCCCTGAAATTGATTTTGTCCTGTCTGGGTCTTGCCCGATACAGGACGACCACAGGAATGAAATATGGCTCTCCAGAGCCCTCGGTAGGATTCAGGAGATACAGCTCTGCTGAATTGAACAGGGTTCTCAGGAAGGCTGCAATCAGATTTACATTCATGCAAAACCAAGTTCCTGCTTTCCTCAGATTCCAAAGCATGTGACACAGAACATGGACTTGAGCTATTGCTGTCTCTGCTGTTAGGGATGGGCCAGTGGAAACGGACACTGCAAGTTTCCCTGTTCCCAGTAATATTGGAGTTTGATACGACAACAACGACAAATGCAATGCCCAATATCGAAGGCACTCAGAGACCTGCTTTATTTTATAGAATGTATACTTTTATTTGCAATACATTTAGCTTCGCACAAAAGGCAGGCTGACATGCCTCTGGAAGGATTCCCTGGGCAATTTTGGCACCATTAACTCCCACTAAAGCAGGGTACCCCTAAAACAAAGGGATTCCTTAACTCTTCAGCCAGTTGCCAAGGCACCGCTAGTTTACTACAGTTAATCACCTCACCCTGGGGCCAGAACACGTTGCTCAGCTCAGGAACACTGAAAGAAACACAGACTGGCAGCAAGTGTTTCAACATTGCCTGATTCCAAAGACTTTCCGTAAGGGATGTAAAAAGCCCTCTTTGCTGGTCTGGTATTACAAAGACCTTAAGTATTTTGGGTTTGTTTATTGGTTTGTTTTTGAAGAAGCATCTTAAGAAACATAATAAAAGAAACCAATTTTAAAAAGTTCTCAAACAATAAAAAAAGATAAAGCTCACAGCCTATCATTTCAAAATTAAATAACGAACAGATAATTTAATAAAAAGAAAACAAAAAAAGTTTATGCATTCCGTGCTGCATTACAAATTTAATCTGAAGGGCAAATGCCAATTTGTTTTTTCTACATACGGTGTACGTGGTTATGTTTGTCTTTTGGCATGCAATTTCTTTCCTTCGACAGGCTGATGGAGGAGGAAATTAAGTTATATACCCAGATCTGGCATATCCCAGATGCCCAGATCCGATTCCTCGCATTTCAGTGTGTCTCACAATTTCCTGCGGCTTTGTTATCTGAAACAGCTAATATTAAAGATGGGAGTAAGACTATACTAGAAAACTGAATTAAAGCTAGCACAGTTCAACTGTCAATCATAACTGGAAAACACAACAAACATACACACGCAAAAAAAAACTATGACAAGTAAAGCCATTTTTTAAAAATCTATAAAGACCACACAGCTAACTGCAATCTATTTTCAAATTAAAGTATGTACAGTAAGCATATTTGTATGTATATCAGTCAAGAGATGCATCCAGAAATTTTAGCAAATGCTTCTCTTGTTGTCATTTTATATATTTAACATTTTCTATAAATTCACTTTCAGTGTTGTTTGAGGTCCAGTGGTGTATTCACAAAAGTATGCGTGTGTGTGTGTATAAATATATATAAGAGAGAGAGAGAGAGAGAAAGAAAGAAAGAAAGAGAGAACAGAAGAAATAATGTCTGCGGCAGGTAAAAGGAGAAATGCATGTAGGCAGAATCCGGGAAGGAAAGAGTTAATTCTGAACTGGTTTCTTCTGCTTGCCTGGAGTAGAGTTACACACAGGGTTTCCTTTATCTTCCTTAACAAATAACTTAAGACAATCCATCCGGTGTTAATGTGCATCACTGAAACAGATGGTGGCGTTTCCCTAAACACAGGCTGCACATGTGGCTGCGTGGACAGCAGGTTCAGGTCAAACTTGAATAGGTCACCCAAGTGCCCTAAAGAATGGTGGGCGGAAAAAAAACCAAGCGTAGCTCAACCAAAGTCTGTATCAGGACAGAGCCCTATTGTGAGGATGCAGACGTAAATGCAGGCAAAGCACTGATTGTTTTTCTTCTTCATAAACACAGTCATCGTTGTAGCTTTACTGACAAAAGAGACACAGACAACCGTCCCATGGTCACTCTGGCCAGGAATAGAAGTCTAATAATATACGGTCATCCTGTAACTCTGCCAAAGTTAAACGACATCTTTCCACGGTCATAGTGAGTTGTGTGCCACACGATTGGTATTCTCCTTATTTATCCGTCTATGTTTATTACTGTTTACTTGGAGGTACCTGCATGGTTTTAAGAAAGAGGACAGAAAATGAGACCCATAGCTGCCCTTGAGTGGGATTCAGATTAAATCCTTTCAGAGAGGGAAGATCCGTAATTTAACTCTCCTGCCAGGGTTTAAGTCTACATGGCAGACTGTGTACTTTACTGACAATTATTCTGTTTTCTGCTGATAGTCCTGTACTGATTTGGGCAGCTTGTCTTTACTGAAATTACAAGCAGTCTTCTGGTTGCTTCCCCCAGGTCCTCTTTTTGACCACATGAAGTCTGGCACATTCATCTCAGTGGGACCCCCAAGATAAAAAGGATGTTTTTTTCTTGCTTTTATTCTATGGTCATCCAAATAGTTTCTCACAGACAGATGTGAATCAGACATGCGAGATGTGGTGGGTCAGTAATGTGCCAGTTAGTGAAAAATGTGTTGCAAAGAACAGTGTGGAGTAACAGGGAAGGCTTGTTTTCAAATCGAAACAATGTGTTTTGTAAATACAGACTGCTTAATAAAAAAAATGTATTGTTTCATAATTTGTTTATTTAAACACCAGATTATTTTATTTGCAACAGTGTGTGCGTTGTATTAGCTGAAGGAAAATGATTAAATACATTTCAATCACTTCATCTGAAAGTTTTAACTCAACTTTTAAAGAATCATCTCTCTTTTTTTCCAATAAGCTATTTGACCATAGAAGTAACTTAATATTTTGAAGGGTGACATATTGTTCCAACAACATCTATCTTTGTGGCCATGAACTAAATAACATTACTAGAATGCATTAACTCATCCAAAAGTAAGCTACTCACACCCTAAAACCATAATACAATCTTTGCAGAACATTCAGATCCAAAAGGTAATCGCCTTCATATGATTCACACTCTCCAGTCTGAGTCTGCAACTTTAATGTAGCCCCGAGCTGCAGTCTTGTCTGAACAGTGATGTCTAAAGAATGTTTATCCAGTTTTTATAACATACCACAATTACTAAAGCATTATCTAAAATTAAGTATCAAGTATCGCTCTGCCACATTACAGCTAGGCCATACAGATACATAACAATTGCTGAAACTATATAGTCCCCTAATTATATCCCTATTCTGTGAAAAGGTCTATGCTCTAATTTAGGTACAGCAGTACTGACACGTTATGTGTGCATGTATGTATGTATGTATTTGCATATTATCAGACACCCCGCCTGCATACATACATGTTAAATCTTGTATTAATCACGCTGAACATACAAATTCTCCAGATACCATAGACTCTGTAGAAAACTGTAGTGTTAATATATGGCATTTAAAAGTTATTTGTCTGGCAGACGAAAAGTATTTTTAGTGAATCTGACAATGCAAGACGTGGCAAAGCGTACTTAATACAAAAAGAATGAGCTTTCATAAATGTATATGGCACTAGGCTTTAAAACCGATACTACATATTTAGAAGGTAATGAGACGTTATACACTTACTTGATTCAAATCCAGATTATTCAATGCATTGAATCCACAGCACAGCAGTCGCCCCTTTGTAGCAAAACCCACATGCGTTTGCTTTTTAGCAATGAATGATTGCAGAGAAGGCTGGCACTGCGGGCACTGCGGGCACTGCCCAGACAGCGGCTACACGATGCTTATTCTGTCATAATTCATTCTCCATGGAGGTCTTTCTGCGTGAAAATAACGCGTCTGTTCACCCGGCTCACTGTAATAAACTCGCAAGATATAGTCCTGCAGTGATTTGTATAATCCAGAAAGGTTGCCGTTGCAAACAACCTTGTAAGCAGTCCTGAAATAGATCCCACATTTATTTTTTAAGAGGGCATACTACAAACAAGTGCCCAGATGTATAGATTCACAGGAATACGGGTTACCAGTATTGCCAGTAAGTAGGATTGCGCGTTTGATGGTTATCCCGGGTTTCAATGAAAAAGGCGCTGTGTTCCCTACAAAGTCTGATTAAAAAGTAGATGGAAACGCGTCTCTGCCGGTGTGTTACTGAAGCCCGGCAGCTGTCCCACACCGAGGCGGCTAAAATAAAACGGGGAGGCGGCGGACCTGTCGGATTGGATGCCGGGGATGTGTGCAGCCTGACTCGCAGTTGCGCAGAGCAATCGGGGCTCGGCATGAAAGGCATGGATAGCTTTAAGATCAAGGGAGGTTGGGCAGGGATTCAGTTACAGGCGGACCCCCTCCTCCCTGGTCTCACCAAGTGCTCTCCATCCAGAGCGCAATTATTTGTTTTAAAGGTACATCATGTAAAACAGTGTCTCCCCTTGGGTCTTCTACTAAAGATATGAACGCTGTCCTACATTGCGGGTTGTCACAGGGCATTTCAAATTCACCACTTCAGCATTTGGAGATAAACGAATTCAAAGACCCGGTTTCTGCTGAAAATATCAAGTACTTTTTTTGTTTTTAAATGTATTGTTATATTTATGTGAATGTATTCCCTGCACACAACCAAGTTTGACTCACTTTAACCTCCCTGTCTCCCGACTAAGTGCTTTTCTCAGACAAAGGACAGACTGCGTGTGGAGACCATTGTTCTTGCCTGAGTGCATTATGGTTAACAAATGTAGGCTGTGTCAAACAGGGAGGCGGGACACGGTTTTTTAAATGATGATAGATCTGGCTTCATGGATTTGCATGTACAAGAAAGTTACATGCACGAACATAAAAAAAGACTAGTTGATCTAAAAGCATTGCATAAGCTATTGTGAAATTCACCTATCAAACCAATTCCTGCAAGCTAAAAGCATATTCGAATTCTTTGATTGCTATATACGAGTTTGATACTTTGTGGTCATTTGTTTTTATTATCATTGCTGAATAGAAAATAGAAAATCTAAATTAGCATTAAATTATATTGGTACACAGAGATAAAATAAGGGCACTCAGTAGTGCAGAATTGATGCCGTTTTCCTGCCAACAATACCCACTTGCTATGAACACAGACCAGAAGGAGTTCATTCTTAAAAGCCCCCATCCACACAGACAGATGCACGTATATTCAGACATAAGAACATAAGAAAGTTTACAAACAAGAGGAGGCCATTCGACCCATCGTGCTCATTTGGTGTCCATTAATAACTAAGTGATCCAAGGATCCTATCCAGTCTATTTTTAAAGGTTCCCAAATTTTCAGCTTCAACCACGTCACTGGGGAGTTTGTTCCAGATTGTGACGACTCTCTGTGTGAAGAAGTGTCTCCTGTTTTCCGTTTTGAATGCACTATTTGTGGCAGAAATGTGGCCCAGCCCCTTTGGCCAATCAAAACTTCAAGTTCCTGCAAACCAGTATCCAACAGATAAAGCAAAGGGAATGGGGGTTATGGGGAATCTCTTGGAAATGTAGACAAGATGGCTGGTTACCATGGAAATCCTTTTATGTTTTGTTTTTTAGTTACTGATGGCAGGACTCTGGCAAGTCACAAGTATTTTAAGTATATTAAGGACAGGAATATGGCTTTATCCCTTTATCCTTTATCCCTTAATAGCTCAGTGCAGGAAATCCAATGGCCTGCAGATTTATGCAAATGTGTTCTTCTGCAGTGTTTAAAAACTTCAACTGAATGGGACAGATCAACCAGATGGAAATAAAAAAGGATATAACCTGGACTTCTAAAACAGTAGCACGATAGATTGTGTCAAGGTAATATATAAACACTGAACTGAATATATATTTTCAACACTGAATCTGGTAATTTGGTTTGAGGTTCAAGACTTACAGTTCAAAAGTCAAACTTGCAAAGGATATCTTTCCTGTTTCAAAGAAAGAAGATAATTCCTGGGATCGTATCAAAACTGCAAAGTACGGGGAACAAAACACTGAAATAGCCCACAGTCCCTTGTGATAATAGAGTGAGCTTTATCACCTACCTCCGGAAGTGATCTGAATTATCCTTACATACAAAAGTGTCTTTCGGTATCAAAGCCTACTTTTCTCTCCCAGGCTCGGTTCTAATCTGGGCAGTTTAACCAGCTGGCCCTGACATATCATGAGAGAGAAATAAAGGCAATAAGGCAGTGAATGTAGACCAAAGTGAATCAAAACCGGGAAAGGATTTGCCAAAGTGCCAAAGTGAATAGAACAGAGTGTGCTGAAAAAGTAAAGTATGTAGTTACACTTGTTAAGAGGGGATACGTTTCTCTTTAGTTTAGCCCTCCTCTGGCTCCCCACCGTGACCCTGGCAGAGCTTTTGCCATGGAAACAGCACCAGCAGCTTTTGAATCAATCTCCCAGTCGCAGTAGGAGTAATGGTCAGACTCCCCATGTTTTTTCATGGGGATAGTATCGACTAGCTGTCCTGAGCAATCGGGAAAACTACCCATCAAACCCAGGTCTCAATCGATACATTGCTGTAGGTATACACAATCCCCCTTCTGGGAATGTGTGCTGAAGAGGGCAGCATACCATGGGATCTCATTCTGCTGTATCGACAAGGTTCTGTTCTGTACACTACAACAAGTGTGTTTTATGCTTTGTTAACAATGGCTTGGAAAAGAGACTCCTTCTTTATTTCTCTGTTGGCTGTTGTCATTCTAACTCTACTCGGGAGTGTTAACACTGGAGTTAGTGTGTCTTTTTGGCTCCATGTCAAAGAGCCTATTGTGCGACTGTGGGAGTGGGAAGAGTAGAAGTGAGAGGGAAGGGTGTGGATGAAGGGAGGGACAGTCCGAAGGTGTGCGACTGGACTTTAAGCGCTAAAGCTCAGAGAGTCAGTAGGATCTGATTCAGCCTGGACATGGGGTGAATCTCTAGCGCTGAACCTGGCTTATGGGTACAGTCTGTTACTTCAAGTGTATTTCATTTGGTGACTGTTGCCAACCAAAAGTCTGAGGTCACAGCGACCGGCCTCATTTCCGGAGCAGTAATGATGGTCTTAAATGACACTGGAGCACAGGAGAGAAGGGCTACAAACGCACTTCCAACCAGCTGTTGATTCACTCTACAAGCCCCGGCCCCCAACTCCAGGCGAGACATCAGAAGCCATTCAACTCCACGGTGAGAGGAGGAGGAGGAGGAGGCATTTTCTGGGAGAAGGATTGAAGGATTAAATATAGCTGCCAGCGTGCTCAGATTTCCAATGGAATCCAGGCTCCTGCCTCCAAGCCTGGTGTATCGAGGTTTGGTCAGGAGGGCCTCACTGTCTGGGGTGGCACTGTGTGACTGGATATGCAGGAATGTATGTTTGTATATATATAGTTAGCACAGATATATTTGCCCCGATGCCAAAATACAGAACTGTAGAAGTTTTCTAATATGCAGATTCTCTCTCTCCCTCTCTTGACTCCCTGGTTGCTGTAAACTAGCTCCACCCTACAGCATAGCAGCTTAGCGACCCCCTCAACTAAATCTTAATGGGTGGCCAGCTCACATGGAGTCTGGTTACTGGTAAAAGCTAATATTTCCTTTCTGCAGAGTGACATTCCCTCTATTTCCACCCGATGCGCTGGCTTATGTGCTGGGAGTTAGGAGCGCCGAGCAACATTCCCCCTCTAGTCAGTGTAATAGGCTGAATTCATCCAGGTTGCAACCAACTCAACAGGGACTTTTGGCCGAGCTGGATTTTATTTCCCATGGCCTCTGCATTGTGATCGAAGACTTGGCTTTTAAAATAGCTTTGCCCTATCTCAAAGCTGGCGTGGCATTTTTATTTAAAGAAGTGCTGCAGCAGAGAAATCAATTCATACGAGTAATAAAGCAAGAGGGGTAAAAGATGCAGAATGTCAATATCAATATTTCTGTGCACACCTGAATTGCCCATGACTGCTGAGATGTGGGGTTTTGTTGCAAGAGAGAACTTGAACTTGGCTTCACAGTCAAGTACAGCAAACTGATGGAGTGACTGTACATCACAGAAAACAAACATTTAATACCTGAATAAAAAGTAAATCCCTTTCCTGTAAATTATGCTCTTCAGACCGATGTAGTACAAGTAATCTAACAGGAATAGAAAGTGAAGCAAGATTTATCTAGCAATCGTTCTTTAACTCATATATTGATGTGTAACACAGGAACATTGTTTTTTATGACTCTACATAAGACCAAAGTAAGCAGCTACAGCCCTCGGTTCCCTTGATGAGGCATGCTCCACATCAGACACGGATTATGATGTAAAAATGTCCTCTGCCAAGATAAGGCAGCTCTGGTTTATAGCAGAAGCTACAGAAATAACCTTGAAGAAATCAAATGGAATCTCACGTATGCTTGTAGGTGTGTTTGCCAAATCCTAGCATATGCTCAGAGCAGTGTATTGAGATCTACACACTCCTGACATAACCACTAAAACAGCTGACGACAAGGAAATGTACACAGCCCGTCATTGAATTCACACTTTAAGCCTAATTAATTCGTTCCAATCACAATTTACCACATGGGAATATACAAAGCCTTGCACTAATGGGAATAGATTCAATTTTCTCTTATCAACCCCCACACAAAAAACCCCACTAAGAAATAAAGCTTCTCCTGAGCTGCATCCTGTTGCTGGGCAGTCAGTCAAGCCTGGCATGCACACAGCCACTCCTCTGTTGGGCAGTGTTGTGTCAGTGCAGACACAGTAGTGCCTGGCTGTGTTGGCAGGCACTGGCAGGCTGGCAGAGCGCGCTGCCAGGAGTGGCCTGGGACGCTGTCTCTCTCTGCTGCTGATTCACAGACAATGACCCACATTCCCAAGGCTGCAGTGGCCTGGGGAGCAAATCCCCTCTGTGGCTTCTGACCAGGCGATCAGCCTGAGCAACACACGGCAAGGCACTGGGCAAGTCTGCAGAGTTAATTTGATAAAAGCGAAACCTTTCAAAAGTTGGCAAATAGAAGTAGCATGTCTATATGTATGCATGAATTTATGTATTCATTAGTCATTTATTGTTACTGCTGGGAATGTATGCTTCAAGGACAGGAATATCAGTCCAGAGCGGTGAACTGAAATCCGTGGTCAACCAAACTGAAAGTAGCACATGCATGATGGCAGCAGGCGATGGTTTCATACCTTGTGTGAGGCGGAAAGGTTTGGTGACGGGGAGGCCGTCGATGGCACAGAGGTTCCCGCAGGGGTGCAGGGTGATCACCCCGCCGTTGTTCTCAATGTAGCAATGCTGTCCTGCAATTCCGGGGCCCTGGATGCTGATGTCAGTCGCTGCGCTGCCCACAGTGGTCCTACCTGCGGAGAGGGCACCTTCATCTATGTTGTTCCCAAATAGCACATGCAACATTCTCCCCCTAACATTTGTCTGTCTCAGCACCTCTCCACTCAGTTACACACCTTAGATGGTGGTCCAAAACAAATAAAGCATTCTTATCATTGCAGGATTGTAGAAGAGAGCTCTTACACTCACCTAAAGGATTATTAGGAACACCATACTAATACTGTGTTTGACCCCCTTTTGCCTTCAGAACTGCCTTAATTCTACGTGGCATTGATTCAACAAGGTGCTGAAAGCATTCTTTAGAAATGTTGGCCCATATTGATAGGATAGCATCTTGCAGTTGATGGAGATTTGTGGGATGCACATCCAGGGCACGAAGCTCCCGTTCCACCACATCCCAAATATGCTCTATTGGGTTGAGATCTGGTGACTGTGGGGGCCAGTTTAGTACAGTGAACTCATTGTCATGTTCAAGAAACCAATTTGAAATGATTCGACCTTTGTGACATGGTGCATTATCCTGCTGGAAGTAGCCATCAGAGGATGGGTACATGGTGGTCATAATGGGATGGACATGGTCAGAAACAATGCTCAGGTAGGCCGTGGCATTTAAACGATGCGCAATTGGCACTAAGGGGCCTAAAGTGTGCCAAGAAAACATCCCCCACACCATTACACCACCACCACCAGCCTGCACAGTGGTAACAAGGCATGATGGATCCATGTTCTCATTCTGTTTACACCAAATTCTGACTCTACCATCTGAATGTCTCAACAGAAATCGAGACTCATCAGACCAGGCAACATTTTTCTAGTCTTCAACTGTCCAATTTTGGTGAGCTTGTGCAAATTGTAGCCTCTTTTTCCTATTTGTAGTAGAGATGAGTGGTACCCGGTGGGGTCTTCTGCTGTTGTAGCCCATCCGCCTCAAGGTTGTACGTGTTGTGGCTTCACAAATGCTTTGCTGCATACCTCGGTTGTAACGAGTGGTTATTTCAGTCAAAGTTGCTCTTCTATCAGCTTGAATCAGTCGGCCCATTCTCCACTGACCTCTAGCATCAACAAGGCATTTTCGCCCACAGGACTGCCGCATACTGGATGTTTTTCCCTTTTCACACCATTCTTTGTAAACCCTAGAAATGGTTGTGCGTGAAAATCCCAGTAACTGAGCAGATTGTGAAATACTCAGACCGGCCCGTCTGGCACCAACAACCATGCCACGCTCAAAATTGCTTAAATCACCTTTCTTTCCCATTCAGACATTCAGTTTGGAGTTCAGGAGATTGTCTTGACCAGGACCACACCCCTAAATGCATTGAAGCAACTGCCATGTGATTGGTTGGTTAGATAATTGCATTAATGAGAAATTGAACAGGTGTTCCTAATAATCCTTTAGGTGAGTGTATAAGGTGAAGCATTTAGATAAATTACATATAAACAGCAGTCAAACTGGATTTTTCCTACTTTCTTGTACCATTTCAGAGCTGTAAACAGAAACACCATGGTAGTGGTAGCATATTGCTGGTCTTCTTCCCACTCACTTGCATTAAGATTGATCTCTGTAGTAATACAGTAATGTAGTAGTACAGGCGGAATTTAATCAATATAATGATGGTGGGATTTTTTTAATACAGAGATGATTTGATTGGCAAAACTGCATTCAAGGTAAATCATGGAGTTTCCAAGAAAGTCTGAGAGAGGTAAGAGTTGGAGGCCACTGGGATTAGAAAGCAGTGGGCTGACTTCGTCTGTAGTTCGAGTTCAAACCTGAATGAAGGGCTAAGCAAGGGCAAGGACAATTCTAGCTTCATCTAGCAGTAAATCACAGAACCAGAGTCATATAGACATATTTTGTCTCAGTCAGGAAAACCCCAACCCCCCACCCCACCCCCTCAGGCCTGCCCAAAACTGCATCCCTCATTTCCATTGAAATTCAAGATAAGAGAGAAACCACTTGGAATGTCACACTGGGATGTTAAAAGCCTCTCCCCATCGCTCTTTAAGAACACATCAAACGGCCAAATTCTTCTCAGATTCCTCATGAGGCCGTCTGACAAGCCCGAGACAGACAGTGGGGGATGGATGAGGGGCACTGAATGAAAAAAAATGACCCTCCTCCCTCCACCTCCACGTACATACACACACGGGATAAAGGGGCTGACAACCAGGTCAACTCCAGGCCCTTTATCTCGAAGGACAGGGGTCATGAACTTTGACAGCTCTCAGCCCTCTATCTGTGTACTATTAAAGTGAGCACGGAGTGGAAGCTTCTGTTTCCAGAGCTCTGAGGCTCAGATCTCCCTGCGCTCTGCCGCCCTAAAGCCAACGGGAAGCGAGTGCAGCAAACGGTGATGCAATAGCTTCTGCTTCTGCTTCGAGTTAAGTGCCACTCTGTATTCAGACCTCTGAGGCTGACGCACTGTGTTCAATATTATCAACTGCCCGAAAGTCCTCTATTTGTCATTCTTAGGATGATGAGAATACGGCTTGACGTGTACCCGTCTGACCTCTCTATCCTGCTCCACTAGCATGGGGGCTTTCATTTCATTATTTTACCCCCCCTTCATTTAGACTCATTTAACCATGTTACCGCTGATGCGCTGAACGGGCGTTCTTGAAATGTTATCATGGATCTTCCCCATTAAACACAGGTTCCGCTCTGTGTAACAAACTTGCCCTTGGGCAGAATTTCTGTTTTCGGCAATTATCCGCATTTTGCCTTTTGTTACCATGGCGACTCTGGGGCTGTGCCACGGCGCTTACCTTCTGGCAGGGGCAGCAGCGTGATGGCGGTGCTGAGGCGGCCACTTCCCAGGCTGACCAAATGGGGGCGCTCTGCCTGGACTTTCAGCCCCTTCCCTGTCTCAATAAGGTCCAATGGAGTGCTCTGTGAAATGAGCAGAAACAGACTTCACATTCCTGTATCAAAGCCGAGAAAGATTCACACGTCTGCACTCATGAAGATGAAAATGAAAACGACTGCAATGACTAGAGAGTGTGTTGCAATTGAAGGAAATGGAGGACACTGCAATGCTGTGAGAGCATTTGAAAATCAACAGCAGCTGAGCACAGAATTCCAAGCGTTTCTGTTGCTGTGTGGTGATCAGTTTATCCCCAGTCAGTGTGTGTCTCTGTTGTCCTTGCTCTAGGTTATGTCCCTTTGGAGCTTTAGGGCGCCTCATTGTTGGAGAGGGACTCTTTCTTTCAGTGCCACTTGGTACCCCTGGCTACCCATTTCCACTGCCTCCTCACAGCAGCAGATCAGTGCCCACCATCACGCACTCCATTACCCTTGTACGGGCACCTGCTCGGTCCTCAGACATCTCTTTCACTTTAGTCGATCACTGGTTCTCCAGCCAAGAGACCTCTGGATACCTCTGTTGTAGTGAATATGTACAGTTGTACAATGTTGCTGTTCTGTGTTCTGTCAGATTTCATGAAACTGAAGGGGGGATGTGTGTGTGTATTTGCTTGCCCTATATCTAGCAGCCCTCCTACCCTTCACAGGCTGCTATCTATCTACAGATAGGAAGAGCAAGAAGGATGGAAGAGTTGTCATGGCAACTGAATTCAATGGGAAACGCAGATCTGGTTTGATATGGGAATGTTGTGTGTGTCTGGGTGAATTAGAGAGGGGGTTGGGATGGAGCTGGAGGATTAAAAAAGAAACATCTTAATTATATCCATTCACACTGCAAGTCTATGTTTATTAAAAATAATAATAATCATAAACTACTGTCCATACTATCTTCTATCTACTATCTTCGTTTTGGCAGTACCATTTACAGTTTATGGGAAACCGTTTTGGCTGTACTGCCTTGAAGTTACTAAGCTCTAACTCATTATTTCAGCTTGCCCCTGCTAGTCCAGCAGTTCTATCTTTGAGGTTGCTGAGTCTACACCATGTCCCAAAGCCACAGTGGGCCAAACCCTCAATGACATCATGCAGTGTTTGCTTGGGGGTTTCAGGGTTAGATCTGCCCTTCATTGCTTTCACTAGGAGTGTTCCACTCCTTACCAGACCTACTGCTCACACTAATAGTTCACCTCATCTCATTACTCTTGTGCTTCTACCTCTAGGCCACACCATGTGTACCATTGATCCTGTGGCTCCAACCACTTGGCTGAGCTTTCCTCCCAGACCGACACACACGACCTCCTTCATCTTAAACCACACTCTTCTTTGGGTGGCTGCCCGTGGCTCTCAAAAATAGGATTATCTGGATTAAATTAAGCCAATCAGTTTAGCCCACAGAGAGCTAATGGGATTTAGATAAAGACAATGGCATCGTGGCGGGCCTTGGAAAAAATAATCTGAAATTTAGCAGTGACAGGAGGTTAAAGGTGATGACGGCATGAGTGTTTTATATATATATATATATATATATGCAACCTTGATTGTTTCCACCAACGTTATACAGAAAACACGACAGCATGTCTGAAATTTTACTGATTACCTCTTTGTTTTCCATTTGATCGCAAAAGATATTTGATGCTGGGGTTCATCAAACAGTTGCCTTACTGAAGGAACTCTGCTCTGTTCAGATCCAACACATTTTTTGGCTAGCCTCTGATGCTTTCTGGCAGATCCGTTTTAAGGTGCACCTCACCACTGAATCAACACTCGTGAAGACTGATTCGCAACCATCTTCGGCTGACCTCTCCTACTCTGTTGCTTTCAATGAACCTAACCTGAGGACTGTACCAGGCCTTTGAAGATGCCGAGGTGACATTTCCTGTTGTCTACAACACACTACATAGGCCAAGTGAAGAAGGCTTTGTTAAAGGTGTCAGCAAAACAAAGTAAAAATACAAAGACACATCAGAATAGTTTCCGAATGTTTCAAATGTTTTTTCTGAGCTGTCCCTTTGACTTCTCTTCTATAGGCTGCTTTCTTTTCTTTACCGGTCTCTGAGCTCACTGGGCTGAGTGACCATCACAGAGACCGTCTCTCTCACACTGGGCACACAGGGAATGAGACCTCAGGGCCACCCAACAGAAACCACCTCCATCCTGATCTGGGAAATTAACCCTTCACACTGCAAGTACCGCCACTGCGCTGAGCAGTAAAAAACAGGTCACTAAAACCTACGGTGTGCTTTTATTCAGTAAACCCACCTCTTCATTCACAAATACCATTGTAATGATTTCTTGTTTCCTGTGTATGGATTTCACCCCTCTCCTTCTTATTTCTGCCTGGCATCTTCTGACTTTTGCTGTGTGGTGTAAAAAACAGCTGACTGTCTTTAACCTTTACTATATCACCTTGTGTTTACTGTTGTTCTGGAAGGCTCTGTTATGCTGTGTTTGTTTTACCTTTCAACCTCACGTTCGCTATCAGAATCCAGATCAAGGGCACTGTGCCATCGAACACTTATGCAACAAACCAAAAAACACTTGTTAAAAACAGTAGTGTACATAGTAATACAGTGCAAAGGGGATTTATCGCTTCTACTTATATCTTAATTTTAGACCAATGGATTTAAATTGTTATCCATAGAAGAAATGACAGTGTCCAAGAGTGAAAAAGAAAGCACTGAAGAAGAAAGAGCTGAGATGGACAATAAAATGGGCACAAAGAATAGCAGAGTAATTTGCTCATGGAGGCTGGCACTTAAACATCGCTTCAGTGAAGGAAAGTCTGAATATGATTCAGTATAAGGCTTCCTTTATTAGAAGAATGTCCACTAGATTAGTGTGATGCTGGCTCTTTTGCTCTCTAATCCTACAGGTTTTTAAAGGTATCTTAAAATCTCCAGGGGTTACATTCCTGAGAGCTGTGGTCATTTTAAAGCACTTAAGTCAATGATTGATTCAATTAAGTCATTAAGTAGATAGAATACCAGAAGATCTAAAGGCCCTCCAGGACCAGGAGAGAATATCAAGACATAAGATCTGTAGCATTCAGAGACTAGCTCTGCAGAACCACTTGATGACTGAAGAAAGGCTTGGCTCCAAAGGCTGCCTCTATTCATGCCCTGTTGTGTCCAGGTCAGGTGCTGACGATGTTTTGAAGGGCTTGTCCAAGCTTACCTGTAAGACCTGATGGGTCTGTCGCCCACGTTCCGGCAAGTTTCGGTTTAAACTGTCCATGGTAACCGTGTTGTCAGTCACTCCTTCACTATCATGGGGATCCTGGGAAGACAGACAAAACCAGTTGATTACCCTTTGCATACGATCAGATATATTCTCCAAGTCTTTATCTCATCATAGGCCACAAGCACCGAGAAGCCTGCCAGGTTCTTTTGTTTCTTCAGATTTTTGTATAATAAAACAAACATTTGGTGATGTATTCCTTTATTTTCTTTACTGAGACCTCCAAGAGCCACCATGACCATGGGGGACTGGTTAAACACACAATTGCTAATGAATAATGAGTTGCTTTATTATTACTGCAAATATCCTAATTAGGATTAGGATTAGGACACTTGTCACTAGTGACTCATGATCTGAGCATTATTTACAGTGACTTATCTGATATAATTATTATTAATCAACACATGTTTTGATTAAGACCTGATGAAGGAAACTGACAATAAATGTGTGTCTTAAATTTTGTATGCTTTCCTGTCTGAGGACACACTCTACATGGTAAAAGAAGCAACATCAAAATATTGCATTTGATGGGAGTTCTGGAGACAAGGTGCAGTCGTTGACAAATGGATGCTGTGATTATATATACTGTATATAATAAATATAAATAAATATTATTTTACCCAAATATTTGGTCCCAGTGCAAACAGTAAGAGGATGTAAGCCAGTTTCTCAGCTGCACGTAACTTATTACACACAGCTGTGTGAAAGGCATGCACTGTGTGTGCAGAAGAAACTCTTCTGTCCTAAGATTGGGTGTCTTTGTCTGTAGGTGGCATTTCTCTGTTCACCTCTCCTCACAATCCCAGCAGACTCTGGGGAAAGTTTTGCTAATTGTGCCTTGAACAGAATGTCAATTCACCATTGATGCTCCATTTCTCAAACTCTTCTTCAGGTTCTGTTTATCTATGCAATATTAACTATAGTTTTTTTAGAGAAATAATTAATTAAATATTATTTACAATAAAAACTAATCAGAATAATGTTATATCATAAGCTTAGCTTGGACTCACAGTTTGCCAGCTAGCAAAATCTATATTTTAAATTAAAACAAAAACATTCTTATTGAAATGTAAGTGTCTAGGGATATGAGTATGAACCCAAACTGTAAGCCCAACCATCACCCCTAACTCCATATAATTGTGAGCATGCATATGTCCCTGTTGATAAAGACACTTGGACCTGTACTTTTGCCTCTCATTTTCCCAAAGAGGAATAATCTGGCTGTCAGACTGTTGGACAATGGGTCGGTCTCCCCGTGACTGGAAAGTCCTTTGGCTAGAGGTCCCTCTTCCCCCACTGAATAATTCTTATCAGTTATTCTCCTTTCAGTCTCAATCTCCTCTCCATCTGCCCCGCTGGCGTTTCTGCCACTGAGTCACTCCCTGATTCAGCCCCTGTTTACACACGGTGATGAAAGGGTATCTAAAGCAGATGCTGCCGATTGCCCGGTGGATGACAGCCAGAGACAGCGGACAACGCAGACAGTGGCACACTCTGGACCAAGACAGTCACTGGCTCAGACAAACACACAACATCTGACCACATCCTCTACCATATCTCTGTCTAAGTAGGTCCTGAGACAGCACTTTCCTCCTAGATTGAAATTCTGTTTCTGTTCTGTTTGTTGTTATTCAGAGGTTTTGTCTGCAGGATAGGTGGATCAAAAGCAAATTGCTGGCTATAGTCACTCCCCCTGCTATATTTATATTGTACACAGACTACATGTACACATATATTATATACAATATATAGCTAACAGAGAGGAATAAAACAACCTGATTTATTACTTACTCCAACAAAGAGCATGGAGCAAATGTATCTGTTCCTGTGATTTCAACATATCACTCAGTTTAATGTATAGTGTTTCATAGGAGTGTGCGTACAATGCTAATGTATGGTTTTACATGTACTGCCATCAACCCAGAAAAAGCTCTCACCGGACAGCAGTTGGCTACATTGGGTCATTAGGTATTGATGGCTACCTTTCCGTACATAATTAGGACTGGATTCGTACAGAATTAGAACTGGAATAATGCACAACACAATACAGTTCTCCTGCTCTATTTTAAAAACTTGCAATAGGAAGTTTGCGAACATTTGGTCACTTGATTACAACCTAGCCTAGTCTAAAGCCTGTTTCCAAAACCAAGCTCTTCTCAGTACTTTACCACTCTTGACATTCACAATGCAGAGGCAATGCGTGTGTGTGTGTGTGTGTGTGTGTGTGTGTATATATATCATAGGCTGCTTATTACCATGTACATTTAAGTCACTATTGTATTTCTTATAAGTATTTCTTACCGCCACTGCTTCCAAGTTTAAAACAAAACTGTTTTAAAATGTGACCATATTGCCACTGTAACTGTACACAGGCTTAAACATGATTCCCTACGGAATTCAAATTAAAGGAGCTTAAAACCGAAATCCCCCACATGACACCTCTCACACTAACTCCCACTAAACCCAGTAACGTGCAGCCATTTGAAGTAGTTTACCCATTATTTCAATACAACTTATTTCCAAATATGCAGCCACACAGTAAACGTGGCACATCCTGTTTCAATGAGAAAATGTCATGTGTGGAAAAATACCTTCATAACGTGAACAAAGTGCCCACAACAAAGCTCAATTCAATAAAACCGGCGAATTAAGCTAAGATAGCCAGACAGCACTAATGAATACCTCTGAAAAGCTACGCACTTTGCCTGCCTTCAGTTTCTTATTCTGTAAATGGTATTTGTCAAAGGTTTTTATTAATATATATATACACTGTAATGTAAGTACAGATTACCTGTCTCCAGTTATCCGACAATGAGAGTGTCTCCATAGTTAACCTCTCCAGTCTTTTGGATCATCAAATGAGAGAGACAATGACAGAGACGGTCAACTATATAATCAGTATATAGTTCAGTTCTTTCTGGGGCCTCCTTAAGCCACTTATCCCCTCGACAGTATCCACAAGTAAGGCTGTGCAGAAACTCCACACTGTGTAGGGCTGTTGCTCACTGTCTTTCTATCCCCTCTCTCTTACTCTCTCTCTTTTGCTCCAGTATTGGATACCTGCTCCTTTGCAGCAGCCCGACTTGCTCCTTCTTGCTAAACTTAACTAAGCCTCACATTCCTGCCCTGAAGCCAATACCCCTGATAACACAGCAAGAGAGCAGGGGATAGATGGAGGGAGGGAGGAAAGAGAGAGGGGGTGAGAGAGTTGGGAACGGTTCAAGAGAGAAAACAGCAAGAAAGAAAGAAAAAAAAAAAGGAAGAAGCATGCAAAACAACCAAGCGAAACCAACATAATTGACAAAACATTTGCAAAATGCAGTACTGCCCATCTGGAATGCAGAACTTTTTCCAGTATTGTGGATACATTGTTGTTTTAGACTTGCAGCTTCAACTCAGAACTGGGACCGAGTGTGTATTTAAATGCACAAATCATAAACTGTTTTGACAGGTGGGTTAGTACATTTTTGCCCAAGGGGTCAGTTTACGTTGCTTTAACTGATTCCTGTGTAAATGTGTCCATGTTTTACACAACATACAGGGTGTCCTGTTAATGTATACTTTCAGAGTCAATCCTGCATTCTTTCAGGCTGAAAACAGCTGCATCCAACATTATTAACCACTACACTGTTCAGTCGATAAAATGTACATTGAGTATGGAAGGTGTGGAAGCTTAAACACATGTTGTAAATATTAGACGTTTCCCATTTAAACTTAACAAAACAGGCAAAGTCATGGGGGATACCATTCCTCACTTTTAGACAGTGCATTAATATAAAGCTTCCCCCATTAAAATACTTTGCAAGGGTAAATAAATCTCTGCTTCATCTGCACTGAGCCGTGAACAACTGGGCTCTCCCTGTGCCCAGACTACCCTCACCAAGAGCAAAGGATAAAGGAGAGAGAAAATATGCAAGGCATCAAACTAGCTCCCACATACTAGTCCAGCACACCCAGATTACGAACGAAGCAATGCAGAGGGAAGCAAGTTTTTTGCTGTGGTATAAAGAGGGTATTGTTTCTGTGTAGCAGAAGCAGAACTTTCTTCATGCTTGTGTGTGTGTGTGTGTTTTTGTTTTGTTTTCCATCGGGAAGATTAAGATAGTCTAGACAGGATGGAAGAGCAGGGAAGAAAAGAAAAGTGGGCATCTCGGCTGGCTTGTCTAAAAAGCATGACAGGTTAGCTGCAATGACCACACAGTTTTTGGAAATGCCAAAATATAGAAGTCGGTTAGAAGCTGTTTTCCAATTGGAACAGCTGAATTGTTAGCCAAGATCTATGCCACGTCTCCTTTGAAGAACATCAGAGTACATCCAGAACTAGAGCCTGCCTTTCGGCCAGTTACTGCTCCCTTTTCAAGGCTTTTGAAGGGTTTTAACTATTTTGTGTCATTTATCGATATGGATTTTTATGAGAAAGTGAACCAGATCCAGTACTGAGGGATTGTAATGGAGGCTGTATTTAAAGTTCAGAGGTCAGGGCTCCAGGGGCAAATAGATTTGACCTCAAGCCCCCAGTAACTGAAGGGAGCCTGTTTCCACCACATGAGAAGAAAAAGGCTGCTCTAATTTTGTTCCCTTCCTAAACTGACCTCAGTATTAGCTTCAGGTGATGTGCCATGTTCCTCTTGATATAATCTATTCATGTTCCAATCCGCAAAACTGCTTCTACAGATCTTGCAGGGTCTTCACAACTTTTCTTGTGTGCAGCACGTACAGTATTTGTCTTCTTTCTCTTTTTTTGGAAGTCCTTGAACTAATGAACTCCATTGTCTCTCACATTATAAATAGGCAAGATCCCTCTGTAAAACTAAAAACAAGTCCTCCGAGGCACAAAATCCATTGACACCTTTCCCAGTGAAACTTGACTCTGAAGAAGATAAACACTGGCACAATCTCAAACGAAATGTATACTGTATCCGGAGTCTGGATTGTATGTTGTGGAAGACACCTCAGGTTAAATTATTGTGGCGCTGTACTGTGATTGCTGTGCCATGGATGGGGGGTAGAAGAGGGGATGAGTATAGACAGATGGAAAAAATAGTAGGATGTTTCTTTAGCTGGTTATCTGCCTCTGCCAGCTGCCAGCTTGGGTGATTTACCTTAACCTTGGAATTCTACCCCCCTGTTAAATCCTATGTGGTGTGGTATCAGATTTAAGGAATAATTAACCCACATAATCCTCAGGTCGCCCATTCTTCCATCAACCCCCCTCCAACAGAGCTGCCAAAGTACTCGGTATTTAAACATGCACGCGAAGGAAATGCACAGGGTTAGTAACAAGTCGCATAAACGATCGCATTGACCGGATCGTGATGGTATTCTGTACATTACACTCGATCATCATTCATGCTTTGAACACATCTCAAGCAGGTTTCCGCTAAACGTATAGAACACAGATGGGTCAAAGAGGTTGGGTTTGCAAAGAGAGGTCCCAAAAGGAAATTAACCTCCCACATTTATATGATTCATATTCATAAGCCCTGGAAGAAAGCTAGGACTGTGTCATTAAACACATTTCCTTCTTGGGAAGGCGTCTGAGGCTTATTGGGTGCCATTCTGCCGTTAATACCTTATGCCTGTTCCTCAGCAATTCTTCTTGAAAAAAGTGCTTTCCCATTAGGATTCTGCTTCTCGCCCGGTGATGACAGTCTTCTAAGAAATGTATCATTAAAAGAAAAGAAAAAGAGAGAGAGAGAGAGAGAGAGAGAGAGAGAGAGACAGAGAGCGAAAAGCACTGGATGTTCTGTGCAAGGAACAGATTAGTTCCAGCAGCATTCACAGCACACATAGCAGCACCGAGCAACAGTTAATACCAGCTCCCAGCAGGAAGCAGAGAGGATCCAGATAAACAGTTAGCATTCCTCTGCAACATATGATTATCACATCAGTTACACCCTGCAAAATGGCTTTCCACTGGAGAAAAAGACAAGGCCAGCCACACATCTAACTCATGAATATACGACGGGAACAAGAACAGCTACAGACACGACAACTTCCCTTCACAGGCCGGCTAGGGCACAGGAATTCGGAGGACAGGTGCCGGGCTGTGACCTGCTGGAAGGGACTGCACTGATGGACTGAAGTTAATGATGGTATTAAACGGCAACAGCTTGACCCGAAGCAGCCCACAGCGGGAGGCAAGCAGAAACAAACGTGCTTCGTGCTCTAAATACATATTCAGACTGCAGATGAATTTCTCACTGTCACACAGCCCCCCCAAAAAAACAGCGAACAGCCTATACTGCCTGTGAAGTGAGATCACCCAATAGCCACCTCTCCCAGATGACTGGAAGCTTGAAGTTCATTCATGTTACATTGTGTCAGTGTTCTTCTCTGGAGCACAGTGGGATTACGGAAGCAATCTGGAACACATCACGTCAGTTTCACAGCTGATGTAGTTTCAGGTTGGCAGATTATCTTGTAGAGATGCGTGACACCACATGCTGCTGCAACAGCACTTTTACGATAACCATAGCCATTTACATAACGAAATGAACAGAATGAAAAGGCATGACCGTTACTGGCTATAGGCAGTCGCTGTACGCTGAATGTGTTTTTTAATGCACACTTGCAGGCAGTAAACAAACTAAAATTGTGCCATGTTCTACAGTGACATTGACAATGTTTCCCAGAAAGGCATTCAGAGCCATTGGGAAAAATCACAAACCTACAACTGGCTGACTGATTGCATCACTTGGCCTTGCAGGAGCAGATGTCTCAGGGTCTGTTGTTGATAGGTTTAATTTAAGTCAGCAAAGCTTTCAGTGATGCTAGAAACTGTTGGTCCTTTAATTCCAGCAAGGGAACCCAACTGAGGACGTGTGACCAGACTAGACTGCCATCATGTCAGCGGGTGACAAGGCAAGAGGATACATTTAGGACAAGTGACACAGTACCATCCTCAGTAACTGAATAATTTTGAGTGGAGCACTGCTGGGGAGAGTTGTATGGGATTAAAGATTTATGTAAAAACCCTTAATGAAGCCTATATTTAATAATTTCCTTACAACTGATGCATCTGCTATAAATCTGCTAATGAAAAGAGAATAATCCTTAAGAGCAGGAGATTTGAAGGCTTCAATACAATAAACCGAACCCAAATGTTCAAATGTCACGCCTCAAAGATTGGAAAGACACTGGAAACAAACATGGCAGTCAGTGCCAAAACCTAGTACAATAAAATGATAAGAATCACCTAATAAAATGATAATTACCTGAAGGATAGGAAATACAGATTGTTTTGTCTCTGTCTCTGTCTCTCTCTGTCTCTCTCTGTCTCTCCCACCACACAGCCTCATTCCAGATCTGCCCACCCTTGCACTGACAGCTGGCTTTTGGAGTAAGGAGATGAGGGGGGAGGATAATGCCCTCCACTCCTCAAAATGTCTTCTGAAACCACTGGTGCAAACACTCCCACAAACCACTGCACCCCGCCCTGGCCCAGACCTAGTTGTAATGACAGAATGTGTTGCTGGTCCTCCCCAGATGTCCAGGCAACTTCAATGCCATAGCAAGTCACTGAAAATTCACACGAGTCTTTCACTCTTTTGAACACAGAGTGTAGTTTTTCTGAGGTTTAGATATCGGACACACAGCCCTTCCAGTCAAGGGGGATCTTGCTCAGTGAACCAGGGAAAGCCAAGCTAAGACACCACTTGGCCCCAGATGAGATCCTGACATCCTACACCAGGGACAGCCACCTTCCACTCTGCTACAGTTGTGAATTAATTTAATTCCTAGATCTAGAAACCATTCTCTTACAGTATATGTCCAAATGCTTTGTTATTGTGCTTCCATTGAAACCACATCTGCCAACTGTTTCCACTAGTTGGTCGGCCTCCCTTTGCAGCACATTCCTTTCCTTTTTCCAAAGATGGGGAAGTGTGAACATTCTCAGATCATGATATTAGTACCAAGGGGGGGGGTCCCCTGTGACATAACGTCCTGCCACCTGGAATTGTGAGCTCACTTATTGTGCTCTGTCAACAGCTGATTACAGGGCAGTGGCTGACAGAGCTTTGTAATTAGACTAATTATTAGGATGTGTGAACCATCCCACCCTCAGGAGACTGGGCACAAAAGCAAAGAAGATGATATGAGAGAGAGAGAGAGAGAGAGAGAGAGAGAGAGAGAGAGAGAAGGGGAGAGATAAATGGGTCCAAAAATTGGATCAAATGAGTGACGAAGATGAGTGGCATCAGCGTCAATGTTCTAAGGTGGCTTTGCCGCAGAAAGCTGAGGTTAGAGTGTCTTACTATTCATTATCAACATTACAGTTCTGGAGAGCTGACAAATTGGAGAGCTGCAAAGTGGTTTAGTTATCTTCATTAACATGGCAGTTGTGGAGGACTGTGTAATTCGTTTTTTTTTTTTTTTTTTTTCAAGTTGGAGACGAGAATGGTGTGTTTTTGTCTTAGCGTATAGGGCTTGAATTGAGTTCTCTGCTTATTTGTTTTTAAAGGAGATAAGAGTTAAGAGTTGGGGTCTGAAGGCATGGGCTGAACGTCCTTGAGCTGTTTCTCTACCTTTCGGGAACTTTAATGGGCAGCTTCCTGTTCAGACTTGGCATTGTCGCAAACACAAAAGGTATTTTCCTCTGTGTTATCAGGCACAATTTGAGGTGGTGTGCCGAGCTATTTATAATAGCCTGTGTTTCAGTAGTTCTTTGGTTTGCTGGAACAATGACAGTTATTTATAAGGCTAACTAGTAGGCACAAAGAAACAATGGAGGCAGAAATCCAGGACTGCATTCTCAATGCACATGGGTACAGCGAGCCTAATAGGCAATTTAAATAAAACTGCTCTGTTGATTTTTCCAAACTGAGGAATTTGACTGCTTCTGCTATCTGTGATGAGGTACAACAGCACTGTGTCCAAGGTTTTATTTTTTTAATAACAAGAATCTTATTCTCAAAGGTTTAATGGAAAAATAAAAAAATAAAAAAATAAAAAATAATAATAATATATATGTGTGTGTGTATTATATTCATAAGTGTCATAATTTCCTTAAAAAGGCTTCTGCCCTCACAATTTCTAAAAGTCTGCTATGACCAATAGCACAGCACAACCCACGCCAGGCCGCAGAGGAAACAGACCAGGAAAGAAAGAAACAGAGTGAAAAGAAACGATAAACAAACACAAAGAGGCTGTAACCAAAGGGATGGACCACAAAGTGGCTCTCGTTTCTAAAAATGTTTTTCCTTCCCGGCCTATAGAGCAGGGGTGTTTCCTGAGGCCCAAGCAGGGGGCAGGCCTATGGGGACCAGAGAAGATATTGACTGTCGCTCCGTATCGGAAACTCTTCCATGATCTCTGTCTGTGTTGCAGGAAATGAAGCTAAGAGATCCTGACAAGCGGACAAACAAAAATCCAAAAGGGGAATAGCCACAAGGAAACTGGCTCACCAACTGGATGCTAAAAGAGGATTTATCCATTACAAAGCACTTTTCATTAAATGAACAGGAATAACAAGACTTATTATGTTGCTGGGTCATAGATCAATGAGACGCCTCTACAAAGCACTTACACATGTTGCAAACAAAGACATTAAAATATAATCAAGTTGTTTGTTTGAAATTTGAATTGTATTTTGATATGTGTAAATCCACCCCCTTCCTCCTTACTACCAGTATCAGACAGGTGTTTGAAACAGATGTCTAGGGTTGCTTGCTTTAAGAAAAAGAAAAAAACTATTGGGAAATTCAACATAGGTTGTATGGGATTACATCTTAAAGTGTATTTAATTACTTCAGTTTCTACTTCCTTGTATATCTATTATAGGCTATGCTATGGTTTAGCGAAAATAATCTTACTTAAGCTAAGGTTTACAGCCTTCCTTCTGAACTATTGCAAGATCATTTTGAGAGATCCTATAATTGGATTTATTAGTGTGCCAAAAAAGCTAACTGACCAAAGAAATTAGCCATTTTTATATTGTAGCATGGATGTCCACCTTTTCATGTTATTGGCCTCAAACATATTTTTGACACACACAGCAATAACCTCGTAAAGCCAGACATTTTGTTTCCCTGTGCTTGTGAATACGAAACATTCCAAAATAGTTTCATATTTTAATAATTCAAACAGTGGTATTCTGTACTTTTTTGTACACGAGATTAGGCCAATTATTTTTATTCTACCTTTACTTATTTCTCGCTTACACTGCTGACCATCAAACTTTAATTAAAGGACTAACGTGTTAATCTCTCCCTTTAATCATCCAGATTTCAATTATAGTTACCTACATTTTCATCATACTTTCCAGGGTGGTTCTGCCAAAAAAAAAGCAATATTGGAAGAATCACTTAATATCCCGGGGTCTCAGAAAAACGGTGAGTTTCTTGAAATGATTGACTGAATGAAAAGCAGCATTAGAAAACAGGCTCTCATGTTTAAAACCTCTTTCTGATTGACGCCACCTGTTTTAATTATGTTGGACAACTTATGCGGTTGTGTTTCTCCTTTGTGCGACAGAAGAGATAAGCAGAAGCCTGAATCGGTGCCCAAAAAGCACTCTAAGCACATAGTATTATTCTAAGCAGAGATCAATACGATTAAGACTACAAAATGATTTCAGAGCTACAGTACAGTGTGCAGAATAATCACATCAAACGCGTTCTTATTGCCAGAAAGTCCCAAGTATTACATTCACTGCAGGTTGGGAACAGAGTCAAAGGTCCCTGTAGGTAAAATACAGGAATCTGATTATGACATGCAGACGGAGAGCTTATTATCTGTCTCCTCATCCTAACTCCTTAACGTTCCCTAGCTATTGCAGGGGAACTCTATGCCAATCTTTTCACCTTGAGTGCAATTTTTTTTTCTTTCAATTTTTCTGCAAGGAGAACTGCATCCTTGTCTCGTTACTTTTGATGTTTCCTGGCCGACACTGCCTGGCAAATCCACAGTGCCCACCCTCGAAGGTGAGCTTGTGTTTCAGAATAAAAAGCAGACATACAGGACGTGTGAGTACAGAGAATGAGGCAACGTCAAGTATGGAAATGCTGTTCTGCTTCTCACTTAGAGTACAAGACTGAGATGGAGAGTCAATTCGGCAATGCACGATTTAATCATTTCCAAAGAAATCCCACAACCGAAATCTAACCTAGCCTGTTATTAGTTCTACAGTTTTTCTGAAATTATTCTGGACTTATTCCCACTAAACCATAAGTTGGCTACCCTCTCCTTTTTTGAAAGGGTTATAACATAAGCAAGGCCCTTCCCAGCCAGTTTGCTTCAAATAAAATGAAGGTCAAACACTTATCAACAGCCTTTCTGTCATCGGTCCCCTCCCCATGTTACAGAACTGGGGACTCTGTGTAGGTGTGTCTGTCTGTTCAAAGCTTTACT
This sequence comes from Amia ocellicauda, assembly GCF_036373705.1. Classification (NCBI taxonomy): domain Eukaryota; kingdom Metazoa; phylum Chordata; class Actinopteri; order Amiiformes; family Amiidae; genus Amia; species Amia ocellicauda. The sequence goes on from NC_089850.1 coordinate 53,895,226, forward strand.
CCTCTGACAAATTCTGGCTCAGCTTTTTGTACAGCTTCCAAACACAAGGATCTCCATTGAAATCCTCAGACACAGACAAAGAAAAATAAAATAATAATTCTAGTGCCCCCCGACACACTCTCTTTCCCACATCTCTCCTCTCAGGCCCAGGTGCTCCGACGTTGTGTTCACATTGTCCTCTATGGACACCATTATAAAATCACAAGCTCCCTAAGTTGCAGCCTCTTTACATCACAAACTCTGCATCATTAGTCCCAGTGGAGGGTGACTCATTCCCTCTCTGGCCCTCATTTTTCCTTCATCGTCAGGATCATTAGCTGTGAGCCTGGCAACAGAGTACAACAAAAAAAAAAAAAAAACACCAACAGCCCCCTGTGATTAAGATATTCCAGCTCTCCGTCTGCTGGCTAAAACGTTCCATTGACTTTGGTTGCTTGTTTCCAACACAGAAAATGTATCAGGAATTCCAGCCTTGAAACAAAACAAAAGACCCTGTTTTCCCAGTTCTGAACTGGTCCTGCCAACACAACACACCTCCGCTCACCTCTGCACTGGAGGGCCAGCAGCCTACTGGGAGGACAGTCTGTGGTTGTTTTAAAAAATACTCAGTTTATTGCATGTCTTTAGAGACAGACAATGGAGACAAACTATATACTTAACCATGACCTCAATTATGATAAATAAATAATAATGAGCTAAAAATGTACAGGAAATGTACTCTTAAGTTAGTCAGTTATCTCAAAATCTCTGGAAGCTCTTTTTTTAAGCAACAGCCAGCTTTATATTTTCTTTAAGGTTTAAAAACTTACAGGAGGCTGTATAAAATCCAGATTTTTGTGAATGCCTATCCAGTTTTAAGGATTTGTCACATTCTTCCTTGTTGCAATCTCTCAGTTTCACCAGGAGGGAAATACCATTCGGAGCTCAGAAGGGAAACCTTTAACCTGCTTTTCTAGAGCATCGGATGAACATCTCTCGCTTTTGTGCCTCAAACATCCCTTTGTCCTGGAATAATGATCTGCTGAGTCTGCTCCTGACATCGAGCCATCTAGCTGTGAACATCATTCCCAAAACAGCTGGTGAAAGGAATGGAAATTCACACCCTCACTAAAAACAGCACCGCAAGAAGAATCGTTCTCATGCAGGCAGGAAACGAACATCGCACCACACTGAGCTCACACTGCACCAATGCTGGGGCAACTCTATTTATAACGGATGGTGTAAAGTGGATGTGGAATAATGCCTCACTTCTTGTATTTACCAATATTTTCTTAATTAATAAACCAAGCAAAGCCTACATAGCTGCAATGTCAGCAAGCAGTTACTGTCTAAAACCATATGAATAACCGGTATATAAATATAAGCTACACCAAGGACACATCATAACTGTCAGGCACCTTTAGTCACATCTACCTTCATGTGCTAATTATGTTCCTCACTGATTGAAGCAAGTGTTTTTCAATGCTATAGAAAATCACTGCAGGCGATATTAGCTCACACACTCATCCCCACTGCCCCTTTTACCTCTCGAACAATCTGGATCTTGGTTTTCAGCATGGAAGCCAGCAGCACTCTCACACTAGGGTTAGCTGGTGCAAACATCTGCTCCATCTCAGTGTTGGGCTCCTCTGGCAGTGTGTAGAACAGCCATGGATGTAAGGAATCGGTCAGGACTCCCAGACAGCAAGCAATCAAGATCCGGAGGCTTTTGTTTTCTTAAAGCAAAGCTTCCCCTATAGGCAGCACTAGAAGTCTTGGCCTTGACTTATATACAAATTCCAGTAGGTATCACTGAGCCCAGATTTAAAACACCAGCTTGTTCGCTGCGGAGTACAAGTGACCTAGCAGTACCAGGCACCAGATTTTCTATATTTACACCAGTACCAGGTGACCCCAGAGAGGCCTGCCAGGAAGTGTAATATCCTGGCCAAGTTCACCCTTCCTTTGTGCCAGTTTGTTACAGCACAAACAACATCAACCTCTCTGCCCAAAATCCGTAGGCAGTGCTTTCAACTCCAGATGGCTTATACAATCCCAGACAGAGGAACAGGAGAGCCAAAGGTTGAGATCCAGAAAGCGAGCGGCAGCACAGCCAGGCAGTGAGACAGAGATCAAAAGGGCTGGTCTTCTCCAAGTAAAGAGAGACTTTCTTTCTTTCTTTCTTTCTTTCTTTCTTTCTTTCTTTCTTTAACAAATCCTGGATTCAACCAGCAAATTCAATAAAGGTAATTCCTCCAGTGTAGTACTATAGGTCCCTGGTCATCACCTCTCCTTGTCCTACCTCTCTCTGGAGCACGAGTGTTCACAAGATCCAGCTAGACTACAGAGCGATGTTGGCAGTTCTCTGTTGGCATGGCCCTCAGACCCTGTTTAATGGCCAGCCCAGCCCAGACCGTGTCTTACAGGAGGACGAGAGTTTCCAGAGAGCCGGGGCTGGTGCTGATTATCAGCCGTGTTCGGGACAGTGTGGGGAGAACTGGGTGTGTGTCGTGTGTGCAGGCTCCCACTGAGGAGGGGGTGGCGGGGGAGGATACTGGGAGGAAACGACACTGATGGAAATCCCTTTGCCTCATGGAATCGGTTCCAAACAACCTCCTTCCTCCCTCCGTCCGTCCCTCCCTCTCTCGCTCTCTCCTTCTCGTCCTGCCCCACTGCTGCTCTCTCCCCCTATCCCGCTCCCTCTTCCTCTGCAGCCTCCTTTTCTCAGTCCAAGTTCAATCTGACCTCTGTCCCGTATTACATAAAAATCTGAAGAAATACATCACAGCCGTGTTGATGGAGACATAAGTGCAGATAAAGAGGTTTCTTTGTTTCTAGTTTCCACACTATTAGCCAGAAAAATTGTCCCCCAGATGAGCAGTCAGTTTGAACAGGTGCCCTGTTTTACAGTCCCACACACTACAACTGTGAGAGTCGGTGTAATAACATGACTCCTACTGCCAGCCACACCGATCTGTTCCCACAGTAACACATCTACAATAACACCTATTTTTTTCTTTTTGGATCAATATCTACAGCCAGTTACAGAAGAGCATCCTATATTATGTTTTGTTTTCTTCTGAAATACAGAGCACCAAATACCTTTTAACCTTATGAAATTGAACACAAGCACCTAAGAAATGCATCTTTCACTTCCCAAAATCTCATAAGTTATAGAGCCTGTTGTTGCATAAACTGTCCTATATATGGAATATCAATGCTATGTATTTGTGCATGTTACATTAGTACTGGTAAAATTCTCAGTATGTAAAGTAAGAATCAATAAATGTTCATATGCTCTCATTTAATGCCAGACACCCACAGAAACATCATACACACACACACACACACACACACACACACACACACACTGTTTCCCTGTACAGATGTTGCAGCTGTTGTCTTTGCTGTCCGCTCGACATTCCCAGCACTTTGTGAGCAGGACAGTACAGCTGTGGGAGGACCCCCCCCAACCCCGGCCCCTGCGTCAGTGAAACAATTCATTCCATTAACTCAAGAAACCAATCTGGAAAACATTAGTGCTGTATACTCATTGTTATGGTGATTTACAGCAAACAAGTACAAGACTGAATTTCACACCTCCCTTCACTCAAAACTGTAATAATTCAGCTCAAAAAAGAAAGTAGGGTGACATCTTCTGAAGAAAAAAAAAAGTGAATACATAAAAAAAAATTGAGAGGATTACATCCAGAAATGTTTCACTGACCCTAAGTCTTCAAAACAGGACCCATTAATATGATGGCTTACAAAATACTAAACGAGAGCTCTGAAAACAGCGTTAATTGACCCTTGTGTTTTCTACCCTGCCCTGTATTAGTCTAAGAAAGGACATTTAGTAAGAGCACAGCAGCTACAATGTGTTTACACAGTCACCATGTTAATTGGCAGTCACGGAAATAGCAAACCTTGGCATTGTGCACGAGCAATGAAACGAGTGCCGATTTTGTCACTGTCACCTTCTCAAACAGAGCTGAGCTAACAAGGACTCAATTCAGTACGGGTGGAGAGTGACATTAATTTGAGTTCAAATTATCAGAGTTCTCTTTATCTCTCTCTCTCTCTCTCTCTCTCTCTCAATAGCCCCCACTGTTTCAGAGAGGCAGTGGAAAGGGCTAACGTGGCACTGCCTTGACTTGCAATGGGGATGCAGTCTGCTCTGGCAGAGGCTGCTGCAGCAGGAACTGTGAAACAGCCTCAGGGAAAGGGACACAATCTCAGGCCTGTATATTCAATTTAGGTTTATAAACGTTGCGTTTATCTGGCCCTGACTTTTCTTTTGCCCCCACTGATGTACCTCTTAGACCTGCTAATGCAAAAGCAGTCAGTCAGAGGAAAGTTTTTGTAGTCGTTTAAATGGGCAACCCTGGGCAACAAGAAGCAAGAAGCATGCAGAAACCTGTGTGTGTGGAAACTTGGTCTTAAACATTGTGCGGACAGGCCAAATACAGATGGTCCTGCTGAAGGCTAATGTTTATACAGCAGATACAAAAGCACTGGAGTAGTCTGTTTGCAAGAGCAATTCTTTCATATATATACAGTACTGTGCAAAAGTTTTAGGCAGGTGTGAAAAAATGCTGTAATGTAAGAATGCTTTCAAAATAGATGTTAATAGATTATATTTATCAATTAACAAAATGCAAAGTGAGTGAACAGATGAAAAAGCTACATCAAATCAATATTTGGTGTGACCACCCTTTGCCTTCAAAACAGCATCAATTCTTCTAGGTACACTTGCACACAGTTTTTGAAGGAACTTGGTTGGTGGGTTGGCCCAAACATCTTGGAGAACTAACCACAGTTCTTCTGTGGATTTAGGCAGCCTCAGTTGCTTCTCTCTCTTCATGTAATCCCAGACAGACTCACTGATGTTGAGATCAGGGCTGTGTGGGGGCCACGCCATCACTTCCAGGACTCCTTGTTCTTCTTTACGCTAGTTAGTAAGATAAGATAAGTAAGATAGTTCTTAATGACTGTCACTGTATGTTTGGGGTCGTTGTCATGCTGCAGAATAAATGTAGGGCCAATCAGATGCCTCCCTGATGGTATTGCATGATGGATAAGTATCTGCCTGTACTTCTCAGTATTGAGGAGACCATTCATTCTGACCAAATCCCCAACTCCATTTGCAGAAATGCAGCCCCAAACTTGCAAAGAACCTCCACCATGCTTCACTGTTGCCTGCAGACACTCATTCGTGTACCGCTCTCCAGCCCTTCAGCGAACAAACTGTCTTCTGCTACAGCCAAATATTTCACATTTTGACTCATCAGTCCAGAGCACCTGCTGCTATTTTTCTGCTCCCCAGTTCCTGTGTTTTCATGCATAGTTGAGTCGCTTGGCCTTGTTGCCCCATTGGAGGTATGGCTTTTTGGCTGCAAGTTTTCCATCAAGGCCACGTCTGAGCAGACTTCTCCGGACAGTAGATGGGTGTACCAGGGTCCCACTGTTTTCTGCCAATTCTGAGCTGATGGCACTGCTGGACATCTTCCGATTGTGAAGGGAAGTAAGCATGATGTGTCTCATCTGCTGCAGTAAGTTTCCTTGGCTGACCTCTGCGTCTACGTTCCTCAGCGTTGCCCGTTTCTTTGTGCTTCTTCAAAAGAGCTTGGACAGCACATCTGGAAACCCCTGTCTGCCTTGAAATATCTGTATGGGAGAGACCTTGTTGATGCAGTATAACTACCTTGTGTCTTGTTGCTGTGCTCAGTCTTGCCATGGTGTTTGACTTTTGACAGTAAACTGTCTTCAGCAACCTCACCATGTTAGCTGAGTTTGGCTGTTCCTCACCCAGTTTTATTCCTCCTACACAGCTGTTTCTGTTTCAGTTAATGATTGTGTTTCAACCTACATATTGAATTGATGATCATGGTAAAATTGTTTAATCATACACCCGACTATATGCCTACAAAATCCCCGACTTTGTGCAAGTGTACCCAGAAGAATTGATGCTGTTTTGAAGGCAAAGGGTGGTCACACCAAATATGGATTTAATGTAGATTTTTCTTCTGTTCACTCACTTTGCATTTTGTTAATTGATAAATATAATCTATTAACATGTCTATTTTTAAAAGCATTCTTACTTTACAGCATTTTTTCACACCTGCCTTAAACTTTTGCACAGTACTGTGTATATATATATATTCCCAGGGAAAGCCAGGGAAATTAATAGCTAGCTGATAAGAATACAGTACACTACCGATACTGTAACTGAGAGACCCCAGATCAACATGGTGATTGGTGCATTGTACATTGCGTTCCTCTGGTCTGTTGAAAGACAATATCTGTGGTTCACTGTCCCCACCCATCACATCACAGCAGCCCCCGCTGCCCACAGCACGCAGAGCCCCAGCCAGCTGACAGTCAGTGCTGCAAACTGTCTCCCTCTCTGACATCTTTTGAATCAGATACAGCAAACTAACTATAACCAACTAACCAGCTAGTTGCTGCAAGCAAGGGTTAACCACAAAGATGCTTTCAATCGACTAGAAAAAGGGGAAATAAAACAGACGACACAACAAAAACAACTCCACACTGAAAGAGCACTAAGCAAAGTAAAGCAAAGCTTTTTTTTCATTCATACTATACAATTACCTACCTGCAAGAGAGCAAGGAGGATAGACTGAATAGCTTCCACTCACTTGTACCCTTCCTAACCTCCTTTTAAAAAATCCATCATGCTTTAAATTTGGTGATCATACACTAGGTTCACCATGTGTTGAATTGACAAGGCAATTACAATCCCTGGCTACCAGATGGCACTATAGGCCAAGTAAAGTACATCTCACATTCAAATATTGGCATCCAGCAGGGGAACAAGTCTTGAGACGAAAGGGGAAAAAGCATTGTAGTAAACAGCGTAATAGACTAACTAGAAAATTGCATCCAAACAAGATTAAACATTGTACATTACCTGCTCAGACCAGAACAGTCTGTTTCCAACCACTACAGAGGTTAGAGAAAAACATCCATTGATTTTTTTAAAGGAGCAGTCCCAGACCATCCACGGGCTGACACGCTAGTCCATGTCTGTCATTAATCAGAAACAAAGCAAAAAAAATAAAATCAGGAATGAAATCCCAGCTGGAGAGATGACTGTCCTGTGTTGTGTGCTTTGTGGTCTACCCAGTGTCTGTGAATCTCTCCCTGCACTCGTTCTCACACCACACCGAGAACAGCAGCCCTGCAGCAGAGCCAGGAAGATGAAGCGCACACTGCTGCCCCTGGGTCACTTGAGCCCTGCGGCCTATCTGTCTCTGTCTCCGTCTCCCTCTCTGTCCGTCTCCCTCTCTGGCCGAAAGACAGAGGGGTCTGAGGATCTCACTCCCTCCGTCCCTCTCTCTATGCCTCTCTGTGGCTGCCCCTCCTAACTGGACACAAGGCGGCCTTTATTCTGCGCTGAAGAAATCCCCACTTGTTCCTCTGGTGTGCAGAAATGCGAGCTCACCCTGCCAGCATGCCAGTGGGTTTGCAGAGGGGTGGGGGAAGCGAGTCGGGTGGGAGCAGCTCTTAAATATCAGCAGTTCCACTGGCTTGGAGCAAAAAAATTAATAAAAAAAATAGTATTTTCTTCAATGACAACGTGTCACACAAAGAGACTTGGAAGGTAACCACTAAACACCAGATTTCTGAACTGTCCCACAGAGTCCCTGAGTAGAGTCTTTATTTTGTATTTTCCCCTCAGCGTTAGTCCATTTGACCCGTTGTGACTCCTTCCAGTGTCTGTCCTTAGTGAAATCTGGGAAGCGTTTTTTGTGTTGTTTTTTTTCCTTTTACAACCATTCAGTCCATGGCTTACATTTGCGTTTGTTTGGCCTTTGAAGCTGAAGTGCTTATTTGCCTTTTGGGTCTCCTGTTTTTAATTCAGCTCTTCAGCACACACAATCCAAACACAGGTCTTTCTTTCAGCACATGTCTCCCCGGTTCTGGCTCTCTTGTTCTCTTGTTCTCTTGCACTCACACTCTCTCACTCTCTCTCTCTCTCTCTCTCTCTCTCTCTCTCTCTCTCTCTCTCTCTCTCAGCAGCTCTTGTCTCATCTCCCTCACTACTCTACCAATCCAGACTTCACTCCAGTGTCAGTGCTTCCCAGGAATAGGAGGAGCATCCCTTACTGTGAAAGCAGTCTGCTGGACAGGAAAACAATTCAATAAATAAAGAAGATATAAAGAAAACAACCACAGTGATATTTTATGATTCTGGAGGAGAAGAAGAAGAAGAAAAAAAACAGAAAAAGTCTGGCATGCCAAAGACCAAAGGGATTATATATATATATATATATATATATATATATATATATATATATATATATATATATATATATATATAATGAAATTGCAGGCTGCTGCTGTTCTTGGCGGTGCAGCCCGAGCTGTCATAATTGGTTCAAGCTGCCATGGGTTTGGTCCAGTTTGGCAGTGCACCACACTACTTCTGCATTACAGAAAAAAAAAATATATATAAAACAACACACATTCACTGCACCCCCCGAAGGGGAAAATGGTATTTTCCATTTCAGCCCCTGCTGGATAATGTGTGGGATGTACCAAGTGCTGGACTTGGGTGAAAAAATGCAGAACCCCCCCCCTCCCATACACACACACTCCGCCCTTAGGAGCAGCGTGCAGAAATAACCCAACACGTGTTCCTAGCATTGGGACTCTGAGTCTCTTACTTCTTGTTCCTCACAGAGCACTCGTGGAACCTGCGCAAATGCTGACAGACACCTGGACTGTGTCTCTTGAGGTGATGGACAGACAGGCGGACAGATTTCTGGGTAACAATTGATCCCAATTAAGCTGTCTGACATAACGAGGTCAATGACAGACACCAGCTATAGATTATTTGAATGCAAATGCCCTACAGTGAGACACACACATTGTCCCTCTCAATGAAGGACAGACAGAATGAATAGCAAACGTGGCAATCATTGAGAGAGACATTGAAAGCCATCATGTCATTTTTTAAAGAGGAATATATGATTATTTATTAGTGGAATTTATATATTTAAAAAACACATGTGCTCTATTAAATGCAAAGATTGGAAGCTTTATTGAAATATTCGCTTACAAAGCGAGAAGAGAAAGCAAATTCACATAGATCCTGTCTTTAGCTCTGCGTGGTCAATTCACTTTTCTGCTCCAAGTATCTATTAAGTGTAATTACCAATCCCACACAGACATTTCAGTGCCACCCCAATATGCAGACCGCATGAAATGAGGGCAAGAGCAAAGTGAGAAGAACAGAAAGATAAACTGCACAATGAGAGAGAAAAGGGGGGGGGGATCCATAGTGGTTCATTGAGAGAATGAAGAACACTAGTGGAGAGGAGGTTAAAATCCCCTGTGCTTTCCAGACAGAAATTCTTCACTGCAAACTTTATGCACAGACCTGACAGTTATTTTAACTGGAGGGAACGAAATAAATCTGGCAGGTCTGAGGAGTAACTGCTGTCCTTCCTGTTAAGACAATAAACTCTGACCAAAAGCTCGCAGTAGCCCAGCAGTCTGGACAGCTTTGCAAGGGCTGTCAGTAACCGCCGAGTGGGCTGTCTCACTTTGTTCAACATCGTTCAGGAGCAGAAGAAGGAAAACGCACTGACAGCAAAAGGCAGCTACTGCTGCACTCTAATGGGAAACATGTTTCCCTCTGCCTGTTATCTGTGCTGCTACAAACTCTAAGGGGCTCCAGCTAACAGAACAAAAATGTTCATTAAAAAGATGAAAGCTCGCCAGCGTATGGGGTTTGACTCCTGGTGCTGATTAGCACATGGCTCATTAAAGCTCTCACTGATGGGATGGGGTTTTATCTTATTCTATCAGTCTACGTTGTCTCAGTGAGGGTATTTCTGGGCAACATGAGCGCCTGACAAATCTCCATATTTGTAGGTCACACTCCCTGATGTATTACGGGCTTGGATTAGCAAGCAAAACAAAACAAGAACATGAAATATAACTATAAACACATATAAACAAACAGATATTGAGGCAGACTTTGAATTGTGCAACCTGAAGGTATATATGTGGAAGTGGAACAAAATATTTGCGAGCAATTTCTAATTTTTGATTCACTTTGGAATCCCTTTCCCCGTCGCATCAGAAATCTCCACCGGTGCAAGTTCCCCGAGATCAGGACTAGTCTGCTTATGATAATCGGAGATAAGCTTTTATTAATGCTGCTCCACTTAAAGGAGTGATCCGTGGCTTTAGCTGACAATCGCAGGAATAGAAAATTACACTGCATACGTTTCAAAAACCCTGCGATGCTTACATTTGCACCGTGGGGGTAAAAATAACCTGACTTCACACTGCTGGGTCTGTGGTTTGGTGAGGGACTCATTTGTGGTAGGAATTTCAACAATTAAAAATGAACCATCTGCTGTTTTAGTTTCAGGCTACTATTTTTAAATGAAAATAATTTACACCCTAGGCAACACATATATAAAGAACATGTGTCACATTCAGAAAATAATGCATCGTTAGGGTCTAGTAAGAAAAGAAAGAAACAGCACACAAACAAGAAACTGAGCACCGGCCCTTGGTGATGCTGGATGCTGGATGTTCAGTTTCTATCTATTCCCCCTCAGGGTAGTTTCTGCCCAGCGAGGGGCAGAGTGAGGGAGTCTATCACAGTGAACAGATTGGGAGAGCCCGGCCTGCAGTTCGCCCGTCAGCCCCGTCTCTCCCATCGTGTGCAGCGCCAGATCAGCCTGTGTTGTGTGTAGGGGGTTGTCATGGTGAGCGATTGGAGATTGGAAAGGATTACGATCTTCAGGAAGCAGGGAATGACATCCTTGGAAAGATGGCAGGGGATGGGGAAGAAGGGAGAGGGGGAGTATTCAAACTGAATTCTAGTTTACTTTAAAAGCCACCATTTTCCACAGTTTTTTAAATTGTTTGTTGATATATTTTCTTAATTTAACAAGCGTGACGGTTTTGAAAAAAAAAAATCGGAAGCTCTGGCTGTGTTCAGGGGTGTTTCTACAAGAGAAACATGACCCCAGAGTCAGAGTCGGAGGGGGGAGGGGGACTGGAGTTTTATGACAGAACGGCTGTAATTAAGAAGCGGTTGTACTTTTTTTCTTTTCTTCACAATATAAAAAATACCAAAAAAGTGACGGCCATCTGGATCCCAAATGTAGTGGGAGTGCCACATGTATTTTCCTGCCAGACTGGCACTCCAGCTGACACACAACCTGTACCCACAGGGGCGTTCAGACTCACTCTCTGCCAGTGAAGCGCTGGGCTCTCACTCCCTACCGTTAATGCCCTTCCAAAACTGCCAAGTGATGACAAAGCGACTCCGTTGTACTCAGTAAAAAGGACAAGAAACGTTCTGCACTACTGAAACAGAACTGGGTACATAATATTGCAGTGCTGGTACCACCCTGTTTTTATAAGGTCAGTGCTGAGACTCATTCATGGGGGACTGAAGCAAGCCTGTTGTTAAGAAGTGCATGAAAAGGCCAGCAGTTGTTGTTTTAGTCTGTGCATTCCTGCCAGAAAAGCCATAAGAGCTCATATATGATTATTAATATGTATGAATTTAGCTGATGCCTTTATACACTGTTATGACATGGAAAATAAATCAAACAGATCATGATGGTCCCACTGGAAGTGCATGTAGCTTTGTCTGAATTGTTCTGTGCCAGACAGTGACACAAACAGACTGTCCTGGATTGCAGGCATACATTCCAGGATGTAAAAACTAAAATTAATCTCCATATTATTATTATTTCTGTTTGAAAGAACCAGCTGCTGATGGGAAAGCCAAAAGTGACACAATATTCAGTTTGAATCGCTTAGATTCCAATCAAATCTCCTTTATCTCCAGTTTTAGTTACTTTTTAACTATATAAATCAGAATTCAGTTCTCATGCATTGGCAGTCTCCCCCAAGTGTTTCCTGACAGCTGTAGCGAAGAAATCATAGCATATTGAAGACTGCAATCATTGGGACATTTGCAATGGGGCACTGCTTCCCCCTGCTGGGATAAAATGGAATTTGCTACTCTTCCTAGAGGAAATCAAATAGAAACTGATTTCATGAAACCTGATTTCATTACATGGGAGTAATGGATCAAGAAAAGGAGATGCTTACAGAGCAGAACTGAAGAAGCCGACACTGTTTTCTCGCTCACTCAGTGTAAGGCCATAAGGATCCCTCACAGCACAATGCTAATGAAATCATAAAAGTGTTTACAGTCACTAGCAATAAAAGGTCTTGTAGTAGGTGTAGGGTAAGCTGAAAATCATCCGTATTAAAAACCTGTGATAAAATGTAATGCAATGAAATAAAACAGCTTTTTTAAATCTTCAGAAATACAGCTTTATGACCCTGCACTACAGAGTGGCACAAATCATTCTTATACTGTTTGCAATCAATTGTCTGCACACAGGAGTCCAAATAAACCAAATTCAAAATCTTTAGACGTTAGAGACTTGACACTTCAGATATGTTCTACTCTGGTGATCAGAATCCAATGAACTGAATTCAGAAGAACATATAGACCACACAAATACTTTCAACTCGGGTTATCTGAAAAATATCTGATATGCAGTGCTGAACATAAATGCAAATGTAGTACTAGAAGAAAAACACTCCATCGGCAGCAGTTTCTCTCAATTCCTCTCTCTGTCTCTCTGTCTGGGATCTCTTGAGCAAAAAACATGTGCTAAAGGTCATTCCCTTGCACTCACAAGCAACAACTACCCAGAGAGTGAAACAACAACAAACATTTAATCTTGCATCTGTGGGTCTGTTGACACAAACCTCAGATAGCATGTGCTCTCAACAAATAACCGACCTTGCTTCTAAAGCTTGGGAATCCAACACGTGGACAAGAAAAGACAGGGGCCGAGGTTCACAGAAGACAGCAGGTTCACCTAGCGGTAAATACATGTAAAAGTGGAATTTGGATGGTCTTGTTTTATTGATATTATATTATGATTATGATATAATGGTATGAGTGTGTGTGTGGTGGTAGGATACGGCAATGTCCGCCTCTCTGCAGCGCAGTGTTTCAGATCTACAATGTAATGAATGCAAGTGGCCGGCTGTTGGGTTGCTGTTCATCGGGCACTAGGCTCTCACACATATCAGGGGCTTGTCTGTGTACAGGGTCCAGGAAAGGACATTCCTGCAGGGCCCTCAGCATCTCAGAATGCACCCAATTTCCTGTGGGGCTGCTCTAAGGATATAAAGGGTTGGAGGGGGGTGCAGCCACTGCAAAGTGGCAGGGCATCCTTAACCATCTGCCAGCACATGCCAACCAGGAAGGCACAAGAAAGGGTCTGGGGGTGAGGAATGTCACCGCTTTCCGCCTACACAGGCATCCGTTAAAAGAAACAGGTTCCTGCAAAAAGCTAGAGGGTTCCTTTTGAAGACGTGTCTGTTTTCCCTGAGCTGCACTGGCATGTTTGCAGATGGTTCAGAAAAGAGACAGGAAAAAAGCCAGTTAGAAAGCAATGATTGTGAGCTCATCATTTTCCTACTGGCCTGGAATAAACACAAGGGGCGTTTCCTATTCTGTTTAAGATTTTGTATAGTTTTTGGTTTTAGATGGCTGTGTGTGTGTGTGTGTGTGTGTGTGTGTGTGTGTGTGTGTGTGTGTGTGTGTGTGTGTGTGTGTGTGAATAACGTAAAGAAAATTAAACATATATGATAATATTAGGCTAGTTCTTCCCCTGGAGCCTTACAAATATTGATTTCCATTCTTCATCTATAACTCTGTGTCTGAAATCCCAAGAAGGGTTTCTAAATACATGCAATGCCCTTGATTTAGACAGTGACCACAAAACAGATACTGTTTTGCAGGCAGCTGTGGTCTTGTAGGACAGGAGGGAAGTAGAAATCCGAAACAGGTCTCAATTTCCACCCTGCTGCACATACAGGCTAAATCACTGATGTTATAATGCCTGGCAACGACAGAAACTAGCTTCCATTGCCTTGTATTCCTCATTTTACCAGCTGTAGGTACTTACATGAATCTTTCATGCTGGTTATTGTGACACATTCTGACTACATGTGCTCAGCCTCACAGGACATCTTAAAACAGGCATTTTTCCAGTGCTTGTACAACTTGTCAAGCTTGAAATGGATGAAAATACTGTATGAATGAAATGATTCCCTTCCTTGTGCAGCACGTCAAAAGAACTGCCCTTAAAAGTTACGGTTTGTCTGCATTGTTCAAACTACTGAAGGCAACAATCATCGTGCAGTGACCCCCCACTGATCTCATACAATACAAATCCGGGCCTCTCAGAGGAAAGAAAAAAAAAACTCATTCTGTTGGCACAACACGCTCCATGAACACATAATGCAAATGGTCTCGGTGTCAGAGAGTAACCACATGGCTAAGAAGAGCAGTCTGTTAGGTTTGATTCTAGACTAGGTAAATCACACATCCATTCAAAGGGCCATGAATTGAAAGCCCATTTGGATGAGGTAATGAAATAACCTCAGTATCCAAAATAAATATTTTTCGAGGCCTGCTGCTGTTTCAGACTGACTTGGAACAGCATCACAAAATACCAAACTTGATTTGATTTATCGAGAAAAGACAACATACATGAGCCACAGAGTCCCGTCTGTACAAAAAATAAGACAGGGCTGGGTTTTCTCTAACATGGTACAATAAGCGCATTCAACACAAAATTGCTGTGCATTAAGAAGGAAGTAAAGTCAACATTTTAAGCCCCAGCTACATCAAAGACACTTACTAAAATATGTTCTCATTTTATAGAAGATGAGATATGCTAAATAAGATACTAACAGAAGCTTGAAATAATTAAAAATCTGAGGAATGCCTTTCATTTAATCATAAAAATGTGTATGTATAAACTCGTCTGAAAGCTATATAAAGAACAGGGCATGAAAGAAACCAATCAAAGCATCTTACTCCAACTACAAACAGCTTATTATCTGGACAGCAGTTCACTGGAAACATTGCTTCTGTCTCTTAGAAAAGTATGCCCTGACAGGGATGTTTTTATTTGACTGAGTTCTTAGTTTATCCTTGGGTTATGCCTGGACGTATTTTGTGATACGTCAAGTCAGGCAAGAATGCAGGAACACAGATTAAAACACTTTCAAAACCATGCCTTCCCATAAAGAAACCAGTAGAATTGTAAATAACTACAAGACAGCTCTGTCAAAAGAGGACGTACCTTAAATCTGACCTTCTTAATCATCATTGTCTCTCCCTTGTGACGTGAACTTGTCCCCTTTGCACACTGTAAGTTGTGGAGTAGTGTAAGGTTGTCTTTACTACACTGTCCACAAAAATAAGTGTGGTCGTCTTTGGAGCAAACAGCTCATATGTTCAAAACTGGAGGAAAAAAAAATCCTTCTAAATTACAACTTATATAACTACATCTATAAGTGATACAAAGAAAATAAACAAGGCACAATATCTTCCAGAAATGCCAAACTTAAAGATAACGGTTCATTTTGATTACAAAGTAAACTAAAACCATTGGAGTGACCTCTTAAATTCAAATCCAGAGCGTTTCATGCAAAGGAAAACAAAGCCAATAAATCAGACATCATAAAGGGGACCTCTGTCTTCATTCGGCAGGGCTGCTGTGTTGAGTCTATTGTCTGTGTCCTTGCAGTCTCTCTCCGATATGGAGACACCTCACAAAGCCTGCCACAGAACCCAGCCGCCTACCCATTCACTCTTTAGACACACCCCCCACAGGAAGAACAGCAGCCAGAAGGAACACCCCCTACACCCCCTACACCCCCCACCTCCATACCCTCCCTGCCCCATAAGCGGGATGGCCCAGCAGGCCTGGGAAAGGGAAACTGTGGCTGATATTGTGCCCCAACCCTCTGTCACTGTCCCTTATGTCTCTGCTGCCCATCTGTGTGTCAGAAAGCCCTTCTTCGAGAATCCCTGTGCTTTATATTTGTATTAATATTATTTATAAATGTCTCTCTCTATTTTCTGGGCTCGCCAAATACAACCCCCACCCTCTTCCACTCTCTCTTCCACTCCACTGCAATCAAAGTGTAAAAGAGGTCAGAGCAGAATTAATCCACACTCTCTCTCCCACTCTCACACATCCTTCACAGATGAGTTGTAACAGCCCAGTCAGCTCCACCCTCCCAGGGTTTGAATACAAAATCTCTTTATAAAATTTAAAGATCTAAAGATTTATTTTGCAGATTCAATCAGAGCTGAAATATGTCTAGCAGAAAAAGATTAATCCTACTGTGACATGGCCTAAATATCACCACTGTGGGGATGTGTGCAATGCAATGGGGAAACTGTGATGGCAGTTGTAAAAAAGAAAGTAATCTGAATTTAAATACAGTTCAGACCATATAATACATGGTACAATGAGATATATTCCCTTGTATATTTCTAGAAAGTACATTCACCTGCTTTAAGCTGAAAACCTCTCATCCAACAGTTTTAAAGGCACACATTAGGTGCTAGCAATGGATCTTAAAACTATAGTTGTCTTGCTGCTTTTAAATACTGCTGACATAAGTTATTGTCAATGCACTCTACAGATAGGATGCTAAGGATAGGATGGTAAGTAGATCGTCAGTCTAAAGCTCACAAACACATCAGAAGTGAGGTATCTGTATGAATACACATTTAACCCTTCATTTTCTAAATTGCTTCTTAAAGAAGATATAAATTAAACAAGGGAGGGAGGAGGAGGGGTGGGGGTTCATACTGTTTGTTATAAATCCAGCCCCTTGCCCACTGCTCTGATGTTCGTGAGTTTGAAGCATCTCAGAACCTTCTTCCCCAGGAGACCATAACGAATATCACACACTGTGGATTAATAAAAACACTGGCTCCATCTATCTTGATTAAGCACTGACCAACATTCAAGAGCTGGTTAATTACTTTTTGTTTTTGTTTTCAACCACGCTTTCTGGGCTTTTCTGTAGTCCAGAATAGTCTATTGAACTATGAAGACGTATAAGTAGTTTTGCTTGTACCGAGGAGTTAGGCGTTTTCTCGGGGTTAATTTTACCTCAAAGTTCGGTCTGATTTTATAGGTGAGATCAGTGTAGCTCTGCCACAGTGCCAGTTAACTCCTCTGAGCTTCTGACTGGCCAAGGAGCTCCTTTCGAATTCTTAATCAAGTCCTTCTGTTTTGTTCTAATCAGCTCCTGAAAAACAATATAATTTGTTTATCATCCAAGATGGGCAGCTTCCCCTCCATATCAGTGCTCACAACTAAAAACATCACACAAATTAACTTTATCATGAAGAGCACTTTCAAGCAATAACTTACAATAAATACCCTTGCAGATATAAGGCCAGTCGTTCCATCACACAAACACTGTTAACAACACAGACTGGACTCCAATCCGGTTTACTTGCTTTGACGCCGAGCACTAGTTTGGGGGACCTGTCAATAGTTACTAACAAGCAACAGGATGCACCCAAACTAGAGACAGAATACTAAGAAGGGATGGGTAAAAAAATAAGTGCTTAAAGCTATGTAGAAATGAACTTTGAGAAAGTCTGCTCAACACACTCAGGGTTTGAATTGAGAACAAATACAAGCAAGTGGCAGCACGTTTCTACCCTTGTTGAGATTGCTGTCAGATCTAAAGGCACGCTGCATGAAGGAACAGCACTATGAGCCCATCTTACCTGCCATGTGCTGGTGTCCAGCATCAGTCCAGTTCCCCGCCCAGGGATGTGTGCCCCGCTCTTCTACCTTGCTCAGCCCAGCACACATGGGCAGCTGTGGGCACTTCAGTAAACAGGCACCCTCTGTGCCTCTCTCTCCCTCTTTCGGTGTCTCTGTTGTTCAGCTCTCCCAGAATCCCACAGCACGCCACTGTCCCCCTCTATCTCTCTGCTTTTGAACAGCCAGGCGTGAAGACCCCATTCCACCCCCCCTCCACACACACACACACACACACACACACACAAATATCTCTGTCTCTGTATCCAAAAACAAATTCTCCTCTACTTTTCTTAAAAATCCACCAGATGTATTCATGTGAGGGGGGGGCTATAAACTTCACTGTTACCTGCCACTCCCAGCACAGCACGATAATAATAGCAACAATGAAATGGCACAGTTCCGGAGGCTCACTGATTCTGCTAACAGGATTAGAAGAAGGGACTCTTTGTTATTCACATGGATGAGGATTGCGTTTTTTGGCAAGAGTAAAGCCACACTCACATTGCTGCACCACTGCCACCGAGCCTGAACTCCACAGGCCTGTGGCTCTGCTGCACACACCCCCTCCTCCCGATTCACAACCGGGTGATGTGGATTGTGTCATGACCCCTGACTGGTTGCGTTTCCACGTCCTGGTGTTTAGTTGGGGGAGATGCACAAGTGACAGCCTCTAATTAGGTCTCAATTGGACACTAGAAATCAGTTTTAAAAATACTCTCTGTATTTATATAGTACAATAAAGATTTAAAATAAGTATACACACAACTACACACACTTAATACAAAAGTAAAAAAAACTTTATTTCCAAAAGGAGAGCAATTAATTTAGTTTCCATAAGACAGAAAATAATTGAAAATTCCCTCCTACAGATACAGCTGATTTTATGTGGCCGATCCGTGCGGTCTGTCAGGTATATCAACCTAATAATAATAATGGAGGCCAAGCCACACACACCTGCTACATGTAATCTACACCGGTAACACTACAAATACAGGCAACACAACTCCTAACAAGATAACCAATTTGTTTTAAACTATTTTATATTTTCCCAATATGTGCCAATTATGTGTATTCAGGAAGAGCACAGGGGCTAAATTAAATAAAACTAGGCCCCGATGATCCAGTTCACTAGTTCCATGACAAGTCCAGTTTCCGGGGAGGAGTCACGTGCTGATTGGGGATCATCACTCAGATCTTCAGGGACCGAAGAGCTGCTTGAATTTCAGAAAATGTTCACAAAGCTCCCATTGGTTCATTAGCTTAAATGGTCAATTCTTAAATACAGACACCATGGCAACCATTTCAACAAATTACTTCAGCTGGAGATAAATAGCTTTAACACACACTCAAAAATGTATCAAAAAGATAAGGGGGTTATCTAGCCCCTCCCTCACAGATACAGTTCAATGGCCTCAAGCTGCAGAAATCAATATAAAAGCCCTTCAGTGGCATTCATCAGCTGCTTTGCAGATCGCTTGCTAATCATCATCAAGCGCTGCCACAAGGCACTATTCAAATCAGCCGTGGAGCAGGTGTGCTCAGCACACAGCCGGTCTCCTTCAACTGCTGCAAAGGTAGCAGCGCTGATAATGTGAAGGAACCCAATCCTGATAGAAATAAACACAGTGACAAGTCAGTAAGTAGTGCACACAAACATGTATAAAGTATATCTTCCAAGATATGAAAATCTTCCACGAGTTCCACGTTAAATTAGAGCCGGGTACTGCAAAACCACTTTACTGTTGGCATTTCATACAACTGCCCTCACTTAATTAAAACCTTAATTGAAAATACAATTTGCATCATTAGACGTAGTTTAACTTACAAAAAGTTGGAAAATACAGGTGCGTACATACTTTAATATTGAACTTGACATCTTGCAATCATTCAACTTATTAAAAAACTCTGATTAGACCAATTATTCATTCAATTAAGGCAACAAGATCTCCAGTGGAACAAAATCTAGCAGGGAACTGGGTCCCCAGGAACAGGGTTAGGAATCACTGTATTCGAATCTCTGTTCAAGACCAATGGTTTTCTGAATGAAGAAAACTTACAGAGAAAGAAAATGAAGAAAACATAATTTTGACTTGCAAACTGGGACTGCCCAAGCACAACATGGCAATAAAACACATCCAGACACAGTGAAGTTGTATAATACACTTTAATTGATTAAAGATTTTTTCTTTGTCTTTTTATTTTTACACTGGAATGTTATTTGTAATTCCCCTTTCTATTCTGTTTACAGGGTTACAAAACGGCATCAAATGTACCTTCCACCTTCCACCTCCCGTACCCCCACCCACCCACCCCACCCCGAAAATTCCAAGAATACAAACGAAAAGTAAAACAAATATTCCTTTTTTTTTTTTCATTTTCTTTTTTCTCTCTTCAAACTAGATTGACAATCAGGGCTAAAAGTCAGTACGTGACAAGTAACAAAGCGATTGAGTCAGGACCAATAGATTCATTGACATTCAATTATATGACGTGGGCTGTGGGGGGGGGAGGGTTTCAGGGCATGGTGGATTTGACATTTCCTCTTAAAACTCAAGCTGGTGCCTTCTACGTATGTACAGTCAAGGGCCTGGGTTGTTCATGAGACAATCTGCTGAAGAAGTGTATATTGCAATGATTAAATCACAATCCACAACCCTGGTTGGACCTTGAATTCCAAGAAATTTGAACTCGCCAAAAAAAACATAAAACATCCAAGCTGTGTGTAGATCCTATTTAAAACTACCATTTAGACAATTGCCCTCCAATGTCATGGACAGCAGATTCTCAGTCTGGAGCAGAATCACAAGGTCTGTCAAGCTACTAAGCCCACCAAGACTGGTGCAGAAGACATTATTACATTGCCAAAATGCTGCAGATGCAAATTATTTTCTTCTCTCCTTTATTCCAAGATTCCACAAGTCACACCAGACAAGGTACACAAAGCACCACCATGCGGTTCACTGTCAAGAGCTCTGAAACACTACATAGGTTGCTTGCTGAAGGTGCCAGCCATGCCACATCACAACCAGACGACCTGAAACCTGAACCAGGTAAGAACGTATGCGTTTGTGGAACTGTACAGAGAGTCCAGTTGTTGTGGGACACAGAGCCCACAAGACATAGGACTGAGAACTGCAATTAAAAAAAAAAAAAAAAAAAAAATTGATATAGGCAAATTCTGCAGTCAGTCTTCAGGTTAGTTTTTGTTTTAAATACCATTTCCCAAGTCAAAGAAAACTAGCACTTTAGCAAGACAGAAATAGTAGGGCTTAGCAGTTAGTTGCGGGAGTGGGAAAAAGAAAACTATACTTTGTACAACAGTCTTGATTAAAAAAAGTTTCTACTACCGTGATGCAACTGCGGGAAGAGTGACCAACAAACTTGACAGTTCCTGCAGGTTACTTGGAAGTTCCCATAATTATCTTTATAGAAAGCAAGGTGCTGGGCAGGAGTAAACACTCCACAACTGTTGGTTTCCGACTGTGCAAAACTAAAAAGGGTTACACTTCAAAGGAGGGCTGTAGACATGAATCACATGACAATCACATTGTTTGCAAAGGAAATACGTTAGCCAAGTATGCTGCAACGGTTTTAATAGAGTGTTACAATTCACTGCTCAATAAACAGCGCTCCCTTATTCATTCTATCAACGGCCTGTTTGGCTCACATTCAACTCACTTACTGAAATGCATTTTTAATTTAATGGCTACCGTTTCAAAAGTGCTCCTGATTATAGTAAACCTGGGATCTTAAATATACCATAACAGATCTGGCTGGTCAAAAAGCACACTTAATTATTTTGAGCACCCTGGATGTTTTTGTTTGGTCTCCTTAAAATGTCTGCAGAAAAGTTTTAAACATATTCAGTTTAGTCTCCCTTGTGCTTTTCATACCCTAGGTCACCAAGCAAGCTGGGTTCAGATGCCTCACTATTAAATTTAAAAGAAGAATGATTATACTGCATAAACAAACAGTGCTGTGGCAAAGATCCCAGTTATACATTAACGCCTATCAATGCCACATAATATTTGGGCAAAACAAAAACAAAATAAAAAAAAACAAAAAACAAACCTCAATTCATTTAGTGTTTCACCTGGGAACAGTAATGCTGCTGGAGACGAACTACCCCTCCTTGGGCAATGAGACGAAAGTGCAGCAACCCGAGCCTATCTTGTCACCACATACCATGCAGTCCTGTCCTTTTAAACTGCACACGTGCATTTCTTCCCAGGATACTGAAACAAAAGGAAGTCCTGCACTTCATTTCCAAAGACATGAAGCTTTATAAAGGGGGAACAATGATAGGCCTTCGATTACCAGAACAACATTCCTTTTGATTTGTAAATCTTCTCTTGGTTTCAACAGCACCACTCGAGGTGAAGACTGCCAGACTGCCCCCCGACACCTTCCTCCCCTCAGCACCACCAGCCCCCCCCTAGCCCCCACACCAGTTACCTCTCTTGGTATTTTGTGTCACCATTTTCCTTTGCTGATGCAGCACATCTTTTTGCTTGCTGTTCGGTTTAATCATTTTTTATATATATATATATATATAGTTTTTTTTATATATAAAGGTATAAATACACCAAATACTGCACACCATGGCAAAGAGGGCTTGGTAGGGTTGTGTCCCAGGTTGATGTACTTGTATTTGGACTGTTACACAGGCGGACAGGCGAGTTTCAATTTCTTCATTTTTTTTGTTTCATTTTTTTTTTGTCATTTTGTTTTCTCCTCTCTCACTTTCTCGTGGATTATTTTTTCTTTTCTATTTCGGGTTGGGTTTGTTTTTACAGTATTTCATACTTGTCGACCACAAACGACGTTTCTGTGGAGAACCTGACAGGGCTGTCTCCATCTACTTGGGTGACTTTGGAGACCTGGGAGGGAAAGAGGGGGGAAATAAATCAATCAATCAATGAAATGGATTTAGATTAGACAAGGAAAATTAAGGAAAATTCACATTGCCATTTCCTCTAGATTGGGAATCTAGTTTACACAGGATTCTCTTATGAGAGCATTTATTGATTAAAATAGTATAGAATAGAACAAATGCCAAGTAAAGCCTGCGTCTCATGCATGCTAAATACCTCCTTTTCAGAAACAAGCCGATAGAAACTGTTGTCATGTTTTTCCACCAGCCAGACAAAAATACACATTTTCAACATCTTTATTTTGGGAGGAATAGTGCCCTGGACAGCCGGGGTCCAGGCTGAAGCTCACCTGTATGTCGCAGTAGTTGCGTTTGGACACGAAGGAGACGTTGACAGGGAAGAAGTCATTGGGCTGCCCTGCAATGCTGAACTCTAAGCTGCCCGTCTTGTTCTTGGCGTCAATGACGGGCAGACACCACTCCAGCACGTTCCGCCGCCCATCGTAACGATACTCGCCGTCCAGGTCACCGATCACCGGGGCGCCAACACCCGAGCTGAAGGGTTGACACAAACACACACTCAATTCTGCTCCGTAATCCGAGGGACGACCAACACTCGCAAACCTCCCAGACTTGTGATCACACAAGCGTACACGCTGTGCTTGTGCCCAGTTCTTGCATGCATAGGTGCGTGTGCGTGTTCAGGAGTATACTCACGGTACAGGGATGGAGATGACGACATCGTTGAGCTCCAGAGCCTCCTCTTGCAGCTCGTACTCAATATTCACATCACAGCCATTTCCGCTCTCTGACGGCCAGCAGTTTACTGCAGAGAGAGAAAGAGAGGGCGATGAGATGAGATCGGTGCTCAGGAAGAGCATGAGCACTGTAATGCATCACGGAAGACAGCTATTGTGTTTGCAATGTGTGTGCAGGACTCAACTCTATAGGGACCACTGGGGTTCTGCTACAGACAGAGCAGAGACAGGGGTAACAGAGTGCAATATCAGCAGACTTGAGCTGCAAAAACAGTCCATGCCTTAGATCGGATGGGTCACACTTGGAATGCATTACGCATTCATCGCTAAACACACTGAAGGGTCTCTGCGGGCAGTGAGAGTACTGGTAGGTAGCGGATCCCTCAGCCTGCAGTCAATGTTGTGAGCCTCAGTCCGGTGCAGCTGTGCAGCGAGTGCAATGACGATTACAGTTATTAGTGCTTCCTGCTGCCAAACTCTACCCCCCCAGCACCCTTATAAAATAGACACTGCCCTGAGGGGAACACCATGCTTTGGACATGGTGGACAAAGGAGTTTATTATTTAAAAGAAAATGTAGCTATTTTATGACTAACTGGGGTGTTGTAATAGAATGGAAAACAACTGAAGGATTCATACAACTTTTAGCCAAGTTAAGCCCAAGATTCACTTGCGTTTTCTCTTCCCTTTGCGTCAGCTGTTGCTTTATGTCAAGGCTGTCGAGTTTAAAGAAGTGCAGCTCGGCCCCCCGATGAGGGCATGCATGCATGCTTGTTTTATAAAGGGTTCTGGCACTGCACTAATGCCTTGCTATGCGAGCACAACACTAAGCATTGGCCTCTTCCAGCATCTCCCACAATTACATCAATTCACCCTCAGAAACTGACCCCCCACCGGACCAGATCCTAACCGACAAAAGTCAAGGATTTTTGTGCAGAATTTAAACTAGTCTATATTTTTATAGCTCCCAATTTAGTGTGTTGACCTTGAGCATGGATTTAAACAGCAGTGTTGGAGTCAATTTCAACACCCTTTTTCAGACCTAAATCCAATTATTTTAACCACTGACAGAATAGGCTCTATTGGAACTGAAAGAGGAATTACAAACAGAATAGGAATTGAAAAATTGTGAATGACCCCAACCATGTTGAACTTAATTTAAAAAAAAAAAAAAGTTCCATTAGGAGAACCCTGAAGTTTGCAGCTTTAAAAGGCATTTCCAACGGCACCAGGCCGTACTCACTGGTGAGGGGAATGAGGGACTCGTCTGTGGTCTGTAGCCTCCACTTCAGCACACCCACGTCGTTATTGAGGGGAAAGGACTTCTCCGGGTTCTTCAGGCCGATCACAGAGTCTGCTGTGAAGAGCTTCTTGTCCACATTGGGGTGAGTCTGTCAAAAGCAAAGGAGACAGCAGTGAGACCGGCAGTGAAAGCAGGTACAAGACAGACAAATACGGACAATGATACAGCTCCAGACAGGAGGCCTGTATCCACGCTGACCGACCTGCAGCTGCAGTCCCTTCTTGTCGTTGTTGTTGACGTACAGGCGGATGCGGCCGTTCTTGTCCTCAGACACACGCAGGGTGATCATGCCCAGGATCTCCATGTTCTGCAGCCCCCCGTCCCTCCCAGAAGTGAGCAAGATCTTCTCCTCCACCCTCATGTGCACGCTGAGAGGACAGAGACATGGACAGACAGTGAGAGAGGGTGGTCAGCCCATGCAGGAGCAGAGGGAGATGGGACACAAAGACCGCGAACTCTTACAAAGGGAGGGAAGAGGGAAACGTCCTATTTTTAGAATGGCTTGGATCCGAGAACAGAAACAAAACAGTATTATAAAATACGGCTGGTATTTTAGGTTTATATATTTTTAAAAGACAAAAAATCTAAAAATAAAAAATTGGACATACTGAGGTGTGCCTGAATAGTTTTCCGAAGTACAATAATACATTGCTTAACACGTGGGTTATGTTCTTGAATTATACTGGTATATCAAAACTTTGTTGGGGAAATCGGCCTCTGAAACCTATGTATATTATGTAAAACTTAATGTTAAACATAAGCTAGTATAGTAGATATATACTATCAGAAAAAGTAGTATATACAGTATATACCATCAAACTGCTTTTATTTATAGCTATTGTACATATACAAAACAAATTTGAAAAATGTAATACAGTGCTGTATAAAAAAAGGAAAGTTGTTCTGTTTGTGAAGGGTGTGTTACACTAGCCACAACGCCACAGTGAGGCTGAGCCGGAGAGAAACACGAGCGGGTGTGGGGCGTCATCTCAGCCACACATAGATCTGTGCTGTGTTTTTCACATCACCGAAATCTTCCGCTTCACTGTGGATAAACTAAACTCGACCCGGTATTGTATAAAACGGGTGTTTAAATACAAATCGTGTATAATCAAAAACTCAACTAAACCCGTTACACAAGGGATTACTGTACCCATTATTTTACATTTACAACAGAAGTCAAGAGCGGCCAATTTTGAGATGTAGGTTCCTTTACCTCTCCATGTTGATGGGAGGAGGCAGTGCTTTGGATGCCTCTGAGGGTCTCTTTCCTGAGCTGGGCAGGATGATGTTCTCCCCTTCTGACTTCAGCTTGTCCACAAAGTTATCCACCTCCTTCCCCCTCGCCCCCAGCTTCAGAGCCTTGCTGGCTCCACTCGACCTGTCGCAGAATAAATCCCAACAGCAGCATTAGTAAAACCAATTCATTAATCATGTAATCTTTAAACAAAGGAGACTTAACCAAAGGGACTAGAGTAAAGAGACACAGGGGTGACATTATGCTCCCTTTTCCCATTACCCATGGTGCAGTGCGTATACCTGATAGGTGTGGGCGCCACCTTGGGCTTCTCTGGCTCGATGAGCGTGTCTGTGATAATGTTGGCCGAGTTACTGCCAGTCATGCCGGAGCTGCCGAAGCCCCCGAAGCCTGGGGCCTTCTTGCCAGAGCGCTCGGCATCGCGGCGTGCCTGCTGCAGCTCCTTGGCCTTGCGCCGCATCTCTGCCTTTGCCTCACGCTCCTGGGTCTGAAACAAGCAGAGAGAGGGAGAAGGGGGTGAACATCAACAGAAATGGCAGGCTGAGGACCCAAGTCCCATTGTGAAAGGCCAGTCCTGTTGACGTAGGTTCAACTGACCTGAAGGACACCTTAACCCAGTGGTTCCCAAACCGGTCCTGGTGGACCCCCTACCCTGCTGGTTTTTGTTCCAACCGAGCTCTCAATTACTTAATTGAACCCTTAATTGAACTAATAATTTCCTAACTCAGAGACTTTTAATTATTTTAAACAGTAGGGGTTTTAAGTTAAGTATAGAATTATATTTAAAAACGTATTGAAGAAACAACTATTTTCTTACACAATTTAAAAAGTAAAATCTAAGCAGACTGTTACTTCAATTAAAGTTCAATTAAGTAATTGAGAGCTCGGTTGGAACAAAAACCAGCAGGGTAGGGGGTCCCCCAGGACCGGTTTTGGAACCACTGCCTTAACCAAAGCTTTCGATGTGTATAAAGTCGAATCAAGAAATCCCTTGGTTGAGTTGCTTAATTGATTAATTACCCCAATGTGCTCCCAGTGTTTAGAAACTGGTGATTTAAGGTGACCTATAAGATGAAGAGGATAGGGACTCTCCAAGACCAGGGTTGGAGACCATTGATTTATATATATATATTCTGAGCATGAACTTAAACGCTAGACATGGAAGGGTGATGGATATGCTCAAAATACTCCCCATCACATTTATTTTAATTTGCAGTTTTCCCACAAAGCCTCATTCTGTGGCTTCACTAACTACAGCCTGACATTTGAATAGTTTGAAATACAACTGTGAAAAAATGATTTGCATTTGAGCCAGGTGGTCTGCTGCTAGACTGTTCAGCAGCTGCAGAGGAGCTGGGCCGGGCCGGACCGGGCTCAGACAGGTCGGGGGGAGGGGTGCACTGGTTTTCCTCACCTCTCTCACTGCGCGGAACACCTTCTCCTCGTGCGAGTCCATCTCGGTGAAGGTGCGGATCTGCGCCAGGTTCACATTCTCACGGTAACCCAGCGCCACAATCTCATCGAAGGCAAAGATGAGGTCGAAACAGTGCTCCGAGATCTCCCCCTCCTCCAGCACGCGGCAGTACTCGGGGATCTGGGCACAGAGAAAGCAGAGATCACCATTTACACACTTGGATCTACGACAACTTTAAGACAGATTGTATATAAAAGGATTATAGGAGTATAAATCAATAACTAAAAAGTACTAAACCTATCAATTTACTGAGTTACAATCTCATATGTAAGAAGTCAAGCTAATACTAGACTAGACCCTCCAGAAGACAGTTTCAAGTTACCAATGAAGCATCAGAGTACTGCACAATCCAACTGCACACCAAAAGAGGAGTTTATAAAAGAAGACATGCAGCCAACTGTCACTGGATTCTTTGTGAGAAACTAAATTCCAGGTCATTTTTAATTTTGTTTCACCAGACATCTGCACAGCAACAGAAGGCAAGTGTGAAAGTTTATAACCATTTACTCCTTTAACTTATTTCAAAATGCTTAGTCATAACTAGGACCCTGCGTTTTGGCTTTTTAAACTGTATTTCAGTCATGCAAAAGGTAGGGCCCTTAATAAAAAATCATTCAAGAGACATCTTCGAGGATATGAACCTTTGAACAGAAATACCGGGCTACCAAGTCTCACACACCACTGTTACATAAACGGTGGGCTGGGGGTCTCGGGTGAGGCTCGTCTTACCACGCGAGAGAAGAGGCGCAGCGTCTCTAGGTCCTCCAGGATGTTGCTGTTTTTGGTGGTGATGAGCACCATGTAGAGCTTCTCCAGGGGCTGGTAGACATAGCGCACACTCTCCGTCTCAACAAAAGTGTGCTGCTTGCCCGTGTTCATCAGCTTGGGGAACGCAGCCAGAAGCCCCTCGATGCGCGTTCGGGTCATCTCCACAAACTGCCGCGACACGATGGCCTTGCCGGCCTTGGTGCACACCGCCGCTGCCAACAGCACCTGGGAGAAGATACTCCTAGCATTAGCTGAAGGCCTTTCAATACCTGTGGCCGGCAGCACAAAACACCTTAAAATTTTCAATACCTTGACTATTAAATAAATGTGTTTTTTGGCATATTGACTTCAATTACTAGGCGCCCCTTTGCAACACCCTCTTAAACACTTAAGTAGGAGTCTAAGAGGAAGCTCAAATTGTTTTATCCCACTGGACATACAGCTCCAGACCAGTAACCTTTACATTCTATATATAAATACACAGCAGAGTATAAAATTATTCAGACACCATGCAACGTTTTGAGCAATCCAAGGCACTACTAGAACATAAGCAAACACTGGGCGAAAAACGTAGAAAAACGTGGATTTAAAATACAATAAATAAATACATGAATAAAGCCTGCTTGCATTTACTCCTCTGCTTCATAGGCACAGTTTCGCACCAGAGCTCATAAAACTTGATCAAACAGCTATTAAGTCGCATTCTTGTTTGCATGTGCAGCCAGTGTTATTACAGTCAATAATCCCCGCTTGCCTTCTCACTGAACGGTTTCCCCTTAGGCAGAACACGGACACTGCTAAAGGCAGACTGAATTCCACGAGTCTGCATCGCCATCAATGCCATTAAATAGGAACATCAACTTTGAAGCAATAAAACCATTTTTAGTGCCGTTATCGATCCCGCACCTTCACTGCAGTGCACTGAGACAGAGCTCAGGGTAAACAGTGGCACGAGCCACTAGATTCAGGGTGGCAGTGGTCACATCTGTTTCCAGGGATACTACATCTCAATTACCTCAGGGGGAAAAACAACTTCACCTCAGAGCTTTTATTTATTACCAGCATAAACCACACACTAACAATGCAGCAGATTATCATTATTATTTTTTGCCATCGGTATGAAAGTGCATGACCATTGAAGAAAGCAGAAGGTGTGCATTACATGAGCACAAATAATAATAGGTTTGTGCCTTGGGACAAAATGCTTAGTTCTTATTGAATTGTTTCACTTTCAACACACAATGAGATCTGTTTAAACCAACATGAAACAAGAGAATGAAAAATGTATTCTTCCCTTATTTAAGTTTATAATTCTCATCTGTTGATGGAAAGACTTGAAATTAGATATTGCAATGCCTTTTTAAAGCTAAGATAATTCTCCCATTTACTAATTTGTGGAGTTCGAACAAGTTAATTATGGCCAATCTGTATACTGTGCTGCAGAAATACAGACATAAAATAAATCTTCAGTATAACTTAAGTTGAAATGGAAAACTTGTTTATCCATGCACTGCAATAGATGGCAATGGTAAGATCATTTTTTATGGGAAGGAACACTGTGGATTTGTAGTTAAAATAAGTAATATATTAAGCCAAACCAAAAAACAAAGTGCCCATGTAATGCCATGAAACATTATATTACATTAAAACTGAAATTATATTAAGAACTTCTGATTGATATTGATGTATACTGTATGTATAATTTAGAGGTGAAATTTAAATTAATTTGTGGGTTTCAAAAGGAGACAGGAAACAGTATTTTGTCTTCAGTTCATATATTTGGCAACTTCAACAGATTGGGCAGGGTGGACTCCTTCTGAACACTGAACTGATTGGATAATAAAATATGATTTTCTTTCCAATAAAGAGGGCCAGCCTGGAAGATCTGAAACACATGAAAGGTGAGCTTCTATGAAAATAAACTAATTTTACTAAAAAAAGTAAAGGACAAAAACAAGTTTCATTTTTTTCTTCAAAAGACATCTGTAACCCCGAGGACAAAAACAAAAACAATGCACAAACCTGTCCTTAATACAAACTGCATGAGGAACTAGCAGGCCCCATACTGGGAACACACCCACCGTCTATTTACTACAGGACTGCTCTAAACTGGTCATCAACACTCAATACTCCCTAGGGTCCAGCATGATTTTAAATATCCTTTCTTTTCAGTTGAGCAAAGATGTGACACTGCCAGACCTTTGTTTATCATACGAACTTGCTCAAAATGTACCCTTGTGCCGAGAAGCGTCTGATATTTAAATCCCTGGCCACTCCACCAAGTACAGGTCCTTCGAGCTTTTATCCAAACACTGCTAATGCATTAGTCCGAGACATTTCAGAATCAGGTAAACAGAAGTTTTGACAGCGGACACTGGATGTCTGATAATGGGATAAAGACCTTTTAAACCCTCTGTACAAAGTGAGGTTGGAGGGTCTAAATGAGGAATTTCAAATTACTAATCCTATTCTTGGTTCAAATGAGACATGACCTGGGTTATCAAACAGCCATTTAGAGATGTCTGTTACCACTGTGAAAACATTTTCTAATTGTAAAATGTATTTTTAAGTTACCTGGCTGGAAATGCAGGTAGATATACAAGACCATTAGATAAGTCCGTTTTAAAGCAACTAAAAACCATAATGATGCTGGGTCAGCATGTATTATTTGTAGTCAATATGTTGGTTTGTCATTGCAATGTGCAGATCCGTGTCAAAAAGTCTATAATGTGAAGGTAAAAGAAAAGGGACGAGCGGAACAAGAGATACTGTGAATCACATTGATTAGTTATATGATCTGTAGTGTATTATTCACTCTGCTGCAGTATTGGGTATTCAGATAAAGTCACTTGACAGGTATGATGTGTCCGAGTCAATCAAACCCTGTGAGCTCTGAGATACACTATATTTACGTGTATATTCTGTGCTTGCGATTATTTTGAGGTCAATAAACTGATTCAATGAATTGGATTATTTACAACTGTATTGCACTGAATGGGAAGTTGAGCAACATCATTAATGGCAGGTTACGTATATTTTATAAAATGTCATTGTATACGATTGACAACAGGCTACTGCATTACGTCAGACTCTACACATTTAGGTTTAATTCATTTCAATTGCAAGGTCTGCTGTCTGACACGTCCCCCGGCCTACCTCCAAGGCGGACCACTCAATCGGGACCGGTTACGACCCCATGCATCACGAATTATTTCACCATTAGTTATTTAACAAGACTGCAATAACTGTATGTATAGCCAACTTAATCATTGCCATCGCGGCCTACAACTGCAGTGTATTCCTACCTAGAGAGACACACAAACCTCACTCCATTGCCGTTACCCAGCCGTCCTTAACGCAGACACGTCAATAATTAAAACAGCATCGAACACATCCATCTGCCTTCAGTTATACTGTATCGTTATTAGCCTCTGGACAGAGTAATACTGTGAGCGGACAGTGGCCTCCGCCGGGATGTGTGTTTATTTCCTCCGACTGCGTCTCCGCCAAGCAAGCCGGAACAAGACACGGCTGATGTCCCTACATTTTTGTACAAGACTGAGGGGGGAAACAAAGCCCGTCGGAAAGGTGCGATGCTCACCATTTTCGCTACGTGTGATCGTTAACGTGCTTAAATTCCCGGTGGCGGTGGTGCCGTTGATTTTCAGCCTCTGTAGCGCCAACAATGTAGTCCCGGGTCCGCAGTTGCTCGCTGGCGTCTCCCTGCCCGCAGCTCCAATATGGCAGCTCAGAGCCACGTCTCCAACCGGAAGCAGCTAGTCGGCGGGTCAAAGGTCACGGCGCTGAACTGCACATGTGGAAGAGGCGACATCAGCGGCTGCGGCGTCAACTTACCTGTTCGTGTGTCGTGTCCTGCTCATCTTTGGTTTTGAGTTCAGTTACTAGGTGGAAGGTGGATCAGGTATACAAGTGCAATATCAGTCGCCATTAAAACATATGAAAAAACAAAACTACTATCTTTGAGTCTTGATGTTATTCGAAACACTTTGTTAAACCATTCAGATACGAACCGGGCAACGATTCTGTAGCACTTTTTTCTTGATCTGATGCAGTGTTTTCAGTTTTCTGCAATTGTAGACTGTCATATTAAATCGTGTTCCCAAATGAAGTATTGCCACCTAATTATAGCATGCCCAACACAATGAGCTAAATAAAAGTATACTCCTATTGTATTTATGCGCTGTATTCCAACAATAGCAGACTTTAAACGCCCTATGCCGTGTACCTAGTGAAGGAAATATGGCACATCGTTTTTCGACATCTTTATAAAACACACAATAAATTTCAGTACCAGTTTCAATGTTTCAATGTGTACATGAAAATCAATGACAATATTGTACATCACTAGAGTGGACGCAAGAGCTCGCAGGATCTTAAGTTTTTAATGCACAAAAATACACAAATCTTTGTACACTCAGGGTTTTGATCTCCTGAGATAATATTTAGGTAACTGCAAACCAGTACCACGTCACTAAGCAATCTCTTCCGATATTCACTCAGTTGTTACTGCTGTTACAAAACTAACCTCGTTATTATTATAATAGTGCAAATGCAAATAGTACGGCGCTCTGACGCGCATGCGCACTGGTGCGCCTTCTGAGTGACGGAAGTGTCATTCCCTGTAGGTCAGAGGAAAGAAGGCGGTCAGCGGCATTTCATTCAGTGCCTTCATCTCTATTTCTGATTACCAGTCGCAGTACATGCGGAATTGCTGAATTGAACATATGCAACATCTTCCCGTTTTGACCATTAACATCGGCGGATAGAGCGACATGTCGGCAGAGGGAAGTGCACAGGTGAGGTTTCTGTGAACTACACGCGTGTGAACCTGATTGTCTCCAGAGCCCGCCCTAGCAGAGCGCTGATTGGTCATTGGTTGCACTGGCGTGTGCTTTTCTGCTCTCCTATTGGTGTAGAGCAATGAAAGTCATCGATTGTGGGCGGGGCACACGGAGACGCAGGATCGGTTGAATGGCGGAACACGTTTTAAAGTGATAACATATGTAATCTAGTTTTCAAAGAAACGAAACGGGAGGAATTAGTGATAACCAGATGGCTGTTGTGGCGATAAACTAAGCGTGACATATATATGTGATTTGCTAATTGATCTAGTTTGTACATTTCGTAATGACCGTTAAAGAATGTACAAATTGATCAGTAAATATACGTTTAATCTGGCTACGAAACAGATCACCGAAATTATAGGATATACATCAAGTTTAAGTCTAGCAACTGTAATGAAAAGCGATATTTTGCAAGATAATCACTACAAGAAATGCACTGAATTGTTCTCAAACTCAACTCGCTAAGAAGTGAAGACAGAAAACTGACCGTTTTGATAACTAAATAAGATGCATGTCAAAACAGCAGCATTCACTATTTTCTGTTTAATAAACGTTTTCTGGTCAATACAAATTTGATAACAGAATAACAATTACCATCATCATAGATATCCCAGAGTGGGGGTGCCGGTTATTGATGTTATATCTACAACAGCACATATTATTAGAGCCATGCAGGACGAAACTAAACAGCCTTGACACCATTAAACAAAGCTACACATTATAACACACACCAAAGCAGCAGCACACATCAGCTTAGCGTGACCTTGTTTACCGTGCATGGTCCTGTGCAGTTGCTTTTTTATGCAGTTTATATGATTTGTACCATATCTGTCACTAAGCCTGCACAGGTAACTGTGAAGTCTGCTCTCTGTTTCAATACATTGCACATCCTTCACTCATCCCATATGCATACATTGTGTACAGTCTGCACATTGGGATCAATTACGTGGTACATTACAATAATTAATTGTATGGCTGGTGAATTCAATGCATATGACCTTAAACAGGCAATTGGAGGTAGAATTTTTTTTTCGTATAATTTCCCTTTGATTAAGTAAGCTTGTCTCTGTTCGTAAATAGGTTTGGCTTGATAAGATGCTATTTTGAGGTACAATTATCCTGTAATCTTGTGGTTTATGGATAACACAGATAAGGGATCATATTGCATTATACTTTTTGTAAGTGGGGAAAAAATACAATTTTTGTTGATGAATGGTACAGCATTAATGGTTGTATTATAAGTAGGATTTAGGATAGAATGAGCAGCTGGCTAGTGTTTTATGCAAACTACTCCCCAGGTGTATGGCTGAAGAAATTAAAATTATATAAATTACAAATATATATATATATATATATATATATATAGAGAGAGAGAGATGATGTGTGTGTATGTGTGTTTAAATAAATTATTATAAAAGGTTAGAGAGGTTGTTGGTCTGCAGTGCTGCAGTGTACAAAAATGTTTAAATGAAGAAGAATATTTCTGATGTATACTATATTAACATTGGCATCTCCCAACATAGATCTGCTATTGAGAGACTGAAATCACAGTGTCAGTCAATATTCTATGTTTTGTGAAACAAACAGCAGTTTGATACAAACAGGCAGTGCTGTACAATGGGCTCCTCTTGTTAATTAGTTTATAATGTGACCACCATACTTTAAATGAGTCATAACACTTCAAGTTTTCTCCCTTGAGAAAGGATGAAGATTACCCCTCCACACACACACTCAACACACACACACACACACATTTCCAGATTACAATGTACAGATGCTCAAATGGTTCCTCTGTGTTGCTGCCCCTCCCTGGGGCTGCTTTCCCCAACGGCCACCATGAATTGGCAGTACTGTGTTATCAGTGGGAGCCAGGGGGTGGGGGGCGGAGGGCCCATAAAGACACCCGGCAAGTCTAGTCTCTCTCCAGGAAGACCTCCTCTCTGCAGCACTCTTCTGTGAGCAGGATAGCCATTCACAGCTGTAATTTTTAAGCACAGGAAAGTGTAACCAATTTTAAAAAAACACGACTTAAATCATAGAGAACTATGGAAAACGGGCCTTACAAATACTTTAAGGTAAGTCAGATCAGCTGTGCTATTTCAATTTCTGGTTGGTTTGTCTTTATGAATGATTGAAAACCAGTATTGTGCACCTACAGCATGCAAATCCATTTTTAAATGTAATTCCAGTGCTGAGTAAGTTGCATCAGCTCTCTTAAGCTTCATTGGAATGGCCCGTGTGATGTCAAAAGCTACAAATAGTGTGTAACTTTTCTTTTAATCTTCACTTTTCAGTTTTTATTCTTCTGTTAAGCTGTGATGCTCAGTTAATTTTATTACATAACTGGAAACAAACGAGATTTGCTGTCCATATGGCTTTCAGATGTGCCAAGTGTTTTTAGAGTCATATTAGCTTTGCTTTAAAGTGGATCTTGTCTTGGTCTTTCTCTGCAGGATGGGAATGGAAGAATCAGCCGAGTTATACGTGTTGGAACCAGGAAGAGCCAGGTATGGCTTTTATCATATCCATTTTATTTGATCAGGCCTATAAATAGATCTGAATTTTGGGGTTAAATTGATTGTGTGAAGTGCCTTGAAACATGTGTTTGTATATATGTGGTGTTGTATACATTGGGATTGATTTACTGCTACATTTCAAAATACATTCTCTTAAAAAAATGTTTTATGTGAATGACATTTATAACCCCTAAAGAAAGGGAGGGAGAGAGAAAGCATGGGATGGAGGGTGGGGCAGAGTTAATCATCCTTCCTGCACTGTCTCTGTAGATAGCATGAACAGACACAGAGACTGATATCTGTTACAATTGATGCTCCCTAGAGAAATATAGTGTTATCTTATGGTATTTCCTGCTCACAGCATCTTACAACTCTGTCAAACTATATAATCTAGACATTACCTTACAATTAATGTTTAATATGTTTTTATAATAGTCTGCGGTAAACCAATATTTGGGTGCAAGGGATGGGATTAGGGTAGTGTCAGGTGGGATTTTCAACTTTTATATAAAATATATTAAATGTTATTATATTTATTATATATATATTAAATATGTTTTACAGACGTTTAACATTAAAAATAAAAAATGAAATCCATAATTCTGGGCATAGCAGTCAACCATAAGCTCTTTCTTAGGCCTGAACATGTTTTATGATTCATATCTTAAGATGAAGGACCAGAGAACGTAGGAATGGTTTTAGAATTGTGGCTTTACTAATCAATATGTTGTGAAAGACTGACATGGACAATTTTTGACATTTAATGTTTGTGATTGCTGTTTTTCAGCTGGCACGCATTCAGACGGACAGTGTGGCCGACATGCTGAAGAAACTGTACCCTGAGCTTCAGCTGGAGATCGGTGAGAAAGCCAACTCTCACACGGCAGAGACGCACAGAATCCCACATACATTAGAGCCAATTCCCATGGATTTGGAAATTTGATAATCCGATGAGCCTCCCAGATTTGATAACAAATGTATTCTTAATATGTAAGATTATAAGGATATGATTTATATTAGACATGTTTTTTTATTAGTGAGAGATGAGGTTGTATATAAACCTTCATGTTTGGGAAGGCACATTTTAATGACAGGGCTCTGTACATATAGATATGGGCACAAATGTGTCCTATTTATGAATGGATGTGTAGGTACAAATGACTGGTTGAGGAAATTCAGTATTTCCCAATTTGACCGTAGTAATTATTTCTGTCTGTGGCTTTAAGCATCAACTATTAATCAGACCAGTGCGCCGAAAGCCAAGTCAGACTGTTCTGGACTTCCACCAGCGCACTCTCTCACTCTCAATTAACAAGAGGAAGTCTGTGTGCTTCATAATGAAGCTAATTGTGCTGAGGAGGCTGAACCACAGGCTGTACTGCTATCTTTTGTCTCTCGCTGTGACTGCCCGCGTTATCCATCAGGCCCTGGGAGATGCATTACCGCAAGTGTGAAGAAGAGACGTAATATTTTCTTGAGAGTAAAAGTAAAAAAACAGATAGAGAAAATCTGCAGCCAAACAGCCCTGATTTAAAGGCTCATGTTTTATTGGTAAGGTGCCTTTGAAACAAAATATTCACAATGTATCCATGCCCTATATAGTCTGTTGTTTGCCTAAGCCATGTCAGTCAAATGAGACCAGATTGAAAGATCTTTGGCCGGTGTGCTTCTGTGAAGGGAATCCAATTTGTCTTTAGATTCTTCCTGATCATCAGACCGATTTAAAAAAGGAAAATAGTGCTGCTTAAATCATGCTTCCATCATAAAGCCTAAGAGAAGTCATTCGGTTGCAAAATGCTTCATTGCCATTTTCATCTTTTCTTTTTCATCAGTTGCCATGTCAACAACTGGGGACAAAATCCTGGACACGGCTCTGTCGAAGGTGAGCAACTCTGTGATGCAAGATCCCTCTGTGGAAACGGAGGGGGTTCCGATCATGCTGTTATTATTATTCACAGTAGTAGTAGCTGTGTGTTAAGGTACAACCACTTCACCAGAAGTAAACCCTTCCGGATCCCTGGACTAGGATAACCCCTGGACTAGGATAACCCAGTGCCATCAGTGCAGGATGGTGCATCCTCCGCAGGAGATGAGCTCGGGAAGAAAAAAGTCACAGACACAATGCCAGATCGTTTGTCTTCAGTTTATTTCTGCCACAGCACACAGTTTTATACATGTCAGAAGTCCGTTTCGGGGCAGGACATATTACAGATTTAATTGCTTGGCAGACATGGAATGTGTCCGATATTATATCCCCTAACACACTCGAAAGTTTCGGTTGACATATCTGCACGGTTTGCCTAGCAGTAGATAACGTGGGACTATATTATTTCTGGTTTGTCTGAAGAGCAGCATGTATATTGTTTATGTGGTCAGCTCTGAGCTGTTCCTCAAAATATAATATAAATATAGGGAGATTGTGGTTTGACATTTCCAAGATAGAGTCGAGGGAAAGGCCGTGAGTTCAAGTGTCTAGACTTTCACAGAAATAGTTATGCACGAGTATGTTATTTATGTTATTTCTGCAATAATGACAAATTTCAGCCCCCCTTGGCACAGCAACATTTCCAGTGAGATATGTCAATGTCAAATGTGCAGCATCTGTTCTAATCTAATCCTACAATCAGAATACAATACAATGAGTTACATGGTTACAGTAAGTTAAATGATCAGTATGCCTACCTAATATCAGAACAAAGCTTAATAATTCCTAACAGTTAGTAGAATATGTTATATAAAAATCCTTGTATTCTTCTCCCAACATGCAGAGTATTATACAGTGGGTATATACAATACATAGGGGGCAATTTTACCCCAACACTGTGCCTGTAGCATCCCTGGTTTTAATAGACAGGAATTGGCATGATTTAATTAGAAATCACACCAAAATCACTGAACATCTATAGGGACATTAAAAGAGATTGGGGTGCCAGGAAAAACGGCTGATGTCAGCTTCTCTTTAGAATTTAGCTGTTGTAATATCTTCTATCTAGTCTATCTCGATAGTCTAGCCCGAGAGGCAGCATGGGTTGTGCATTGACAGTTATATTTGTAATCGATAGAACTGTAGAATTAGTTTTTTCCCTCACTATGTGTAAATAATTAATACAAACCAGGGTGTTTTCAAATTCACCAAAATAGCTTTATCACAAAAGATTGAAATCCGTCTTTTTCTGAGTTTTTGCCAGTTTCTTAAGAAGCACGTGGTTTTATAGTTGTGAAACATGTTCCCCAATTTCTGAGCTTCCGATCTTATGTGTTTCAGATAGGAGAAAAGAGCCTCTTCACGAAGGAGTTGGAGAATGCCCTGGAGAAGAACGAGTAAGTATTTTTTTACTGGGCACTTTTCCCAGTAGAGTTTGTCAATGCCTGCATGTCTACCAGTTGATAGGACAGAGTGGCGCCCTCTGTTGTTGAAGTCCTGAAACACAGTCCTGTAGGGCTTCTCTATAGCTTGGGTGCTTTCCTGACAGAGCCATGGTATAGTACTGTGCCATTCAATTGAAGTCGTGTAGTAGATAAATTTAATAACAAATAAATAATGAAGAATAAACTTCTCATTTGGTGTTACATCAATAGGTTCCCATTGTATTACATCAGTAGGTTACCTACCCCATTTTAGGGCCAAGCAACAGCCTGAACCTCAACCCTAGCCAACATCAAAACTTCGCTCAAGCAAATCTATAGATGATTCAGTCAGACATATAGAAAAGCAACCCCAACTTTAACGAAAGCCTATGTTTATTTGGGACTCTGACCCTAATCCTAGGCCGGACCTAACCCTAATTTTGTTGTTAAATTGAAGTCCATAATTTTGCTGAATTACTCAAAATGGTGCTCCCTAAACAGCTAAATTGCTCTGTCAAATGTTTTCATTTTGTATTTTGCCTTTGATCTTTTAGTTTTGATCACGACATTTTACTTAAGCATCCAAATCTTCAGACAATACAGCTATGACAATGAATTGTTGATTGTGTACGTGTTGCCCACAGGGTAGACCTGGTTGTACATTCCCTGAAGGACCTGCCCACGACTCTGCCGCCAGGCTTCACCATTGGCGCTGTGCTGAAGTGAGTACCTACATTTCCCAAACACCTGCCGCAACAATGGAGCTATGACATGTTTGTGTCTTAGAGCCCATCGCTGAATATCCTACCTAACATTTTTGTATGATTTTATTGTTTTTGTTTCCATGTCAAGTTATCATACAGAATTTTATAGATATGTATAGTTGACGGTACCAATGGTACAAGATTGACTAATTCCAAGTACGTATGTCGACATTTACATTTTAATATAGATGCATAATATTACATGCACACTCTGATGGATAACTATGTCTTTTTAGGCGGGAAAACCCCCAGGATGCCGTGGTTCTGCACCCAAAGAACGCAGGGAAAACCCTGGATTCGCTCCCAGAGAAGAGGTAACCCAACTTGGTCTGAAAGAGAATCAGGACTGAGGTCTCAAAATACTGTTAAGGCCTGAGAAGGCTGAGTGCAGGACAGTGACCCAGTCGAAGTTGGAATGAGTAACAGGCGGGAAAAACAAGAAATTAAGAGTTTCACTGTGTTATTATTATTTTTTATTATTATTTTATTTCTTGGCAGACGCCCTTATCCAGGGTGACTTACAAAACGTGTTAGTCGAGAGCACTACATTGTAGTATTTACCTTACAGGCAAATATAATATTAGTTTTCTGATGCCAAACTGCAACTTAAAAAAGCAGCTCAACATTCATTTCAATCAATTTGTTTGATTTCACCATAATTAGGCTTTACAAGTTTGCAAGGTACAAATGGATGTATTTACTGTCCCTAATTTTAAGACTATTACATTATATTTCCTACATGTCTGTAAGGTTTTAACCCTGACTTTCTCTCTCTCCCCACAGTGTGATTGGGACGAGCTCACTGCGTCGTGCTGCGCAGCTGAAGAAGAGGTTTCCCCACCTGCAGTTCAAAGATATTGTATCCTTCCCAGAGTCCCCTGCGAGGGCCGCTCATTCCCCGAGCTTCATCTTCAGGTCCTCTAATAACACATTGGCAGAAACATACCAGCTAAATAACAATAGAAAAACAACAACACAATCCTACAGCTTATAGCTCTACATCAGAATAACCCTTCGGTTCGAAATGATTAGCAGTTTCAAAGTCAGGTTTAAGTGTGTGCGTCTATGTGTGTGTCTGTATTCTTGTCCTTAACCCCTCGTGTGCCAGCGGGGGAACCTGAACACACGTCTGAAGAAGCTCGATGAGAAGGACGACTTCTCCGCCATCATCCTCGCTGCAGCCGGCCTGCAGAGAATGGGCTGGGAGAAACGGCTGGGCCAGGTACCACAGGCCCACAGAGGCACCTCTCACTGTAACTTCTCTTATTTACTTACCTGCTCAGCTTATTTAATTATAGAGCTACTACTATAACAACTTTGTGACTTGTTTTCTTTACATCATACAGTTATTAGTTTACACCAGTTATTTTCTATTCCGATAAGAAAATAAAACTGCTGTTTTTACTTTCCTTTCTGTATTTTGTGAAATTTGATATTTGTCTGAGGTT
The DNA here is from genome assembly GCF_036373705.1 of Amia ocellicauda. Taxonomy (NCBI): domain Eukaryota; kingdom Metazoa; phylum Chordata; class Actinopteri; order Amiiformes; family Amiidae; genus Amia; species Amia ocellicauda. The sequence continues at coordinate 53,936,260 of NC_089850.1, forward strand.
TTTTTTTGTGAATATATCTTTTTAATGTTGACTCCAAATCACCTTTTCTTTCTGTGTTGTTTGCAGCTGCTCAGTCCTGAAGATTGCATGTACGCCGTTGGCCAGGTTGGTGAATTATTTATCTCCCCCAAGAAAAGAAAAAAGGTTTTAATCCATTAGTTGGCTTTTAAATGCTTTGTCAAGTTGTTTATAGAATGATAGAATGCAAAAAAGACAAACTATTGTGATCATTGTTTAAGATTACTACACTGATACAACTACAGTTTCACTATAGCACAGTTGTTTGTTTTCTTTACAGTCATATCACTTATTTGTTTATTATACTTTTATTTATGTATTCAATTAAAATATCACGAGCAAATCCCTAGTGTCAGAGCCGGAAGAGAACTTAATTAAGCATATCCTAAAAACCTCAATCAGTTACAGACATTCAGTTTCTTACGCCCTGCTTCTGTGGGTAGCGTCTGATAAACCAGCTGCCACTGTAATTCACCCTAGAGCTGACTGCAGCTGTTGCCATGCAGTGCGTTACTCCCCCCACTGGATGTCTCCTGTGCAGCCTTTATCAGGGTGTGTTTGCGGTGAAGAGACTGTTACATGTAGCCTGTGGAGAGACACTATTATCAGTGAGTGGCGGGCAGAGAGCTTGATGCCGTCACCGTACTGAATCAGCTCTAGCGAGATGACATTGAGGTGTTCGTTGATCGTTGCTCTCACGCCCTGCTGTGTGTGGCTGTTGGCAGGGGGCTCTGGCCGTGGAGGTGCGAGCGAAGGACAGAGATATCCTGGACATGGTGTCTGTGCTGCACCACCCCGACACCGTGCTGCGCTGCATGGCGGAGAGGGCGTTCCTGAGACACCTGGTAACTCACTGCCCTGCCCTGCCCTGCAGAAGCACATCACTGAGTCCCTGCACTCCTTATAATGATATATTATACTCTATATGAATAGAAATATAGTTAAGGAGAGTTGATCCGCTCCATGCTGCACTACACTCACTGAATCACAGAGAACCGTAACTGTAGTATTTTGCACTCTGCCAGGTAGTCCTCACTCAAGTGAAACTTTATCATTTTTGAAGATGGATGGATGGATAGACAGTCAGACAAACAACTGGGGTTATGTTTCGAAGCTCTTACAGCTCTCTCTCTCTTTCTGTCTCTCTCTCTCAGGAAGGAGGCTGCAGTGTGCCGGTAGCTGTGCACACTGAAGTGAAGGACTCTCAGGTAATGGTTCTGTTGCCAGAAATTAAAACGTGTATATATATAAATAAATACATAATGGCACAATGTCTCTTTATATAAATTCAACTTTAAAATGTACTGAACCCGGCTTTATTCTTTTAAAATGTTGTATTTTGACCTGGTATTTCCACCGGTTATATTTTTATGTAACTTTCACCCAAAAAAAGAAAAAAAGTGGAACTCTTGTGATGATATCAATTCCAGGGGTCTTTTTCCTTTTTCTCAGTCCGAGACTACAGGGTAAGGGGAGCTGCTTAAGATAATGGGCGGTGAATTGAAACTTGTGTGTGAATGTGAGTTGTGCGTTATTACAGCTGTACATGACGGGCGGGGTCTACAGTCTGGACGGCTCCGAAAGCCTGAAGGAGACCATGCAGACCAGCATCGCTTCAGACAACCAGGTGGGTCCCCTCCTCCCTGTGGGTGTGGACAGGGCATGATTATCTGTTCTGCAAATGTATTGTCTTGTCTGTGAGCTGGTGTCTCTTTTCCAACACTGAGACTTTGGAAATGCACAGGAAGTCAGACGTGTGTTTTGCTTCAAACTTAGCATTAGTTACCGATCCATGGCCATACCAGTGGCACCCGTTAACTGTGAAACCAAAAAACCTGCTGAAGGAACTCCATCTCCACATTACACCCCAAGATACCTCTAATGAACAGTCAGGTGCAGAGGACAAAGAAATGGCAGGCGCTCATTGATATAAACTATCGGCCCCTCTGTGTACATCTTTGCCCGTGCTCCGTCAGTGCTGGAGTTGTGACTCTTGCTCTCTCTGGTCTCGCTGCAGGTAGAGGACAGGGCAGATGACAGTGCCCAGCGGGTTGGCATCACAGCGCTGAACGTCGCTGGCGTGGCGCAGGACGCGGCGGAGCGGCTGGGCACGGACCTGGCCAAGCTGCTGCTGAGCAAAGGGGCCAAGGAGATCCTGACAGTCGCCAGGCAGCTTAATGATGCCCGGTAACCCCCTCTGCTTGGGGTCGGGGCTACATCACAACTCCTGGCCAGCGCACACAACGGGGGGCTAGAGTCAGAGACCACACACGCGAGCAGACCTGATAAGCAACACCTCACTCCACTTCATAAAGCTTTAACTATCTCACTTAGTTGACTCCTTTTTTATCCTGATGAGGAGGAAAGAAAAAACAAACACTTAAAACACTTCTTTAACTTAACAAAAGTAAATTAAATGTGCAGTTTTTATTTTAATTTTACACCACAGTGTGTGTTTTGTTTTTTTCTTTTCTTCTTTAAATAAAAAGGGCTGGTAAATGTAGCCCCAGTCTTCTGGTTTTAGTTTAATCAGGGCCCTCCAGTACTGCGCTCACAATTTGTCACAGCTGTCATTTGTTCCCATGACAGATGATGAAACATGCAGGATTATAGCCCTCCATGGCATATCTCCTACAGCAGAAGCATTGTTTTTAAATTATTATTATTATTAATAAAGTTAATTAGTAGTAGATATATGTAGTCTATATTTATCATGAATACTCTTGTATTATGAGAAAAAAAATCCTTTAGCAAAGTCAGTAGCTACTGGTTTTGGTAAGATGTATAAGAACGTCTCCTGAAGCTACTGTAAACAGAATGTGTGTGTATATAAAGTACAATGATATATAATTTCCAAAGAGATACCTAAGCAAGTGTCCCTGATTTTGGGAATGTTATAAACCTTCCACCCTTGACACTAGTCCATAGACATGTATTCATAATTTCCTACATTAGCCACAATGCATTTTGTAAATTAAGTGACTACTAACCAATGCCTTGCAAAGGTAGGCCTTTACTTTTTTTCTTCTTTTGCAAAAACTCATGCTAATGTTGGAGTTTGCATCTCAAATGAGTTTAAATGTTCAGATTTGTGAAAAGTTAGTCAATGATAGTGTTGGTTGGAGCCTTCAGTTTTATAGGTGAAAATGTTTACATACTGCAAAATGAAAGCTCCCTCATATCAAAATATATATATATTTTTTTTCTTTTAAGATACCACTTACTATCCACTGGAATAAAGATACAGTGAAAAAAGTGTCAATTTTAATGTTAAATGTATTCCATTATACTTAACACATTGCTGTAGGTTTTCAAAAGAAGTGGTTTCAATGAGTGTGAAATGTATAATTTTGTATTTTCTTCAGTTTGCAATACAGGTCGAGGAAAGGTTAACAGTATTATATCTCTGCAGATACTATGTGCCTTATAAAGAAAAATGCCACAGATATTTTGAATGGTAAATCAGCCATACTTGTAATAAGCATAACTTAATTACAATTATATGCATCGTGGATCTCTAGGAGTAGAAATAAAAAGTTTTTCTGCCTTCACAAGTTTGTTTGGATTGTATTATTTTTTTTCCATTAGTACAGATGTCAAAGGTTTTATTAAATGCTCTGAAAACATTAAAAGGACTTTTACTTCCCTGAAGCACAGTACACTACAAGCTCACTGAGCACTGGCCCCTTGCCACTGGAGTTGGCAGTACTCACTCATTATCAGTACTTCCTCCAGTATAGGATCACACTGAGCCAGAGCTGCAGCATAGGGCACAAGGCTGGACACACCCCAGACAAGATGCCAGGCATCACACCCAGGGCAATTTAAAGCAGCCAATCTTTGTGATGTGGGAGGAAACCAAACCAACCAGAGAAACTCGCATGGACTCAGGGAGAACAAGACGACTCCCCACAGGCAGACACCCAAGGTCGGGATCAAACCCGGTCCCAACAGCTGTGAAGCACCAGTGTAGACCACTAGGCCACCATCCTTGCTGGCAGTGTTAGGTTTGCACAATTCACTTCAAGTTGAATGTTACAATGCCTTAATTAAAACACATTTAGATCACATTCTCTACTGCCACCACAATGCAAGATGTTAAAATGAGAACAATTACCAGTGACAGTTGGCAGGTGTTCATTAAACAAAAGCTCTTTTACAACATCTGTACCAGTTATCTGTGAAGTGTTTTTGTTTTACCCAATTCTTAAAGGAAACACCTGTAGACTGGCCATTTAACAGATAGTGTGGAGGGGGACTGCAAACCTGCCCTGCATCTTAAACAGGTCCGAGATTCATTCAGAACAAAACACTGTCTGTATTGGTTATCCTCCTTGATTGGCTTTTAATTACTTGTTACACATTACAATGTAATAGTTTTGTAATTAACAAAACAGTATAGAACTTGGGATACAATTAAACTTGGCAGAATATGTGCATGTGACACAAATGATACCAGGGTTCTTATGTTATGTCTTCCCCCTCCCTAAGTTAGTTTAAATCAAATGTACTATATTTTTTAATCTTATGAGTATTTTTCTTACGCAATCATGTTACTAAGGGATTGTTATTCACAAAATAAGTTAATTAGAAATTAAATCAAGAACGCGCAGCTGCCAATTAGTGCAATTACTCAGTCAATGTTTGCTTGTGTGCTTATTTGGCTTCTCCATTTTGCAGCTTTGGTTCTGGTCACCTTTTATATAGCAGTTAGGGAATACAGGTTGTTATTAGGCCAGAATAATGGATAGCTAACGGTAGACCCAGGTCTGAAATATTGAGATCCCTTTACATAGGGATTCCTATACATACTGGCGATTTCGAAAGTACAACCGTATATGGGGATTAAATTGTGACAAATATAGGCTGGAATACAATAAAATAAATAACCGTTGGAAAAAGATTGATACTACTTACCAAAACGTATTGTATTTTCCTGCAAAGTTTAGTGCACATGTCTATGGTTTAAACTAGCATGGAGGGCCAACATATGATGATCACAGCTGAAGTTAATCAGATACTAGATTGGGGTGGATTTCAATATTTACACGTTTAAAAAATAAAACCACCTGATTTGACTAGAGTAGTATATACAGACTTAGTCTTTTTTACCTTTTCGGTTTAGATTTGGCCTTAACATCCACATGGGCACGGCTTAAGAGCAGGATGAACCTGGCGGGGATGCGTCCAGACCGGCACCCACAAAACCAATTATAAATGACATCGTGGTCACGGAAACTAGCCTCCCCCAGTCACCGATAATGGAGAATTAAATAAAAGCCATCGATTTGGCCAAAACATGCAATTTCGTCAAGTCGTATAAAGCATAATTAGAAAGACATGCGCGCTGACTGCAGTTTTTAAACCCGTTACAAACCAACTCAAGCACTGAATGACCAGGTCAAGAGGCTGGAGAGGAAACCGCTCTTTGCAGTGAGGAGGCGGGTGGCCCTGAAAAGGGCCTTTGGGTTGTGAATCGAGGTCGCCGTGGTCGAGGTTGGGTGTTTGAACGCGTCAGTCCTCCGGGTCACGTCTCCCGCCGAGCCTAGTACTCTTGCGACTGCTGCGAGCCCTTCTTGCCCGCCTTCCCAGTGCTCGGGGCGGCCTGGCCGGTCTTCTTGGGCAGCAGCACGGCCTGGATGTTGGGCAGCACGCCGCCCTGGGCGATGGTGACGCCGCCCAGCAGTTTGTTGAGCTCCTCGTCGTTGCGGACGGCGAGCTGCAGGTGGCGGGGGATGATGCGGGTCTTCTTGTTGTCCCGGGCGGCGTTGCCGGCCAGCTCCAGGATCTCGGCGGTCAGGTACTCCAGCACGGCGGCCAGATAGACCGGGGCTCCGGCGCCGACGCGCTCAGCATAGTTGCCCTTGCGCAGCAGTCTGTGGACGCGGCCGACGGGGAACTGCAGGCCCGCTCTAGAGCTACGGGACTTGGCCTTAGCACGGGCTTTCCCGCCGGTTTTGCCTCTTCCAGACATGATTGAGATTGAAAAGGATTTGCCTGTTAATTAGAATTAGAATTAGAGGTAAATTACCTGTAACTTCAAGTTTAACTGAATGAATGGAGCTAAAACGGCGACTTTTATCCTCGCCCTGAGTCCCCGCTTCCGAGACCCGCCCTCCGATGCTATTGGTCGCGGGTTCAATATGGTCATTTGATTGGTTGCGCGATGAGGCGGGCTCTGGATTTTGCTAAGGTTATTGGTCAGTGAAAAGAAATGCATAATGAGTTTCAAACAGTGAACCAATGGGAAGCCGTTACATCACAACTCTCACAGATTGGTTACTGATGTCGGATGTCTGCAGTTACTGGGTATTTCACATGTCCATCATTTTCAAAGGTACAGCCCGCCACTTTAAACCAATACCCGATATTCCCTCGAAATTTAAAATTAAGTATGATTTTGGCGGCTATCTGATGTCCTATGAAATATTATAATCAAATAAAAGCTTTACATTCGTTCATGTGTAATTATTTAATCATGTCACTCAAGTGCAGTCTGTTGGATTATTAAAATACATAGCCTACGTCTCCATACAAACAAAACATTTGGGAAATACATGCAAAATTAGATCAATCAGTGTAATGAATCTACAGCATTTTCAATTTGAATGTTGATATTCATGAGATTTCCCAGAACATTCTAATATTTACAATGAAACCAATGCATTTGCAATATTTATAGTCTAACCCGAATCTTTTAGCTTTCAAAGTTATATTACAAACTAACACTATGAGATGGATTTATTATATAGGTGTTCAGTAAGATTATTCGTAGATCTGTAGTGTCTGTTCGTGTTGCAGAAAATGCAATGCAGAGAATAAATAGGAGGATATGACACAAATAAAATATCCCTCTGGACACGTGGTTTAAGTCAATATAGTAAACAAAGACAGCCAACAGGTAGCTGCATTGATACTGGTCTTAAATGGGCGATCCGGAGTTGTACGTGTATGAACATGCATCAGAGAGGAATGACATGTGTACTACAATACCGAAGCTTTTAAATATTAGTATTATGTTTTAGTGTTTTACTGCTTCACTGCAGAGGAAGGAGTCTCGTCTCCTGCATGTTGTATGTGAAGAGATCAGATTGCAGCCCCTCCCCCGTTAGCAATGCCACACTGTGACAAGTTGCATTTAAAAGCATCCCCAATGACCCATTTGCACTGGGGCGATCTGTTTTACATATGATACTCACTTCATAGGCACACACACACACACACACACACACACACACACACAAAGATCAACCAATCTCTATCGATGTATCTGAAGTTATGTTTCTTATGACTGCGTAAAGCATGTGCATAAGAAAGAGGCCAAGTTTTATGTGGCTAATTAAACAAAATAACGACAATAAATATTGGAATTCAGATTTAGGGTATTACTCCAATCAGCTTAATTGTCTCTGTGCGATATTCTGGAATATTCAAGAAAACCAAAATGGTCTGCTCATGTATGCAGGTATGACTAAGATTGAAGTCACAAACACATAATGAATCAGCACTGATCACACACACCCCCACACACGCCAAAACCATAAATAAAGAAAAGACTTGATCCTTCATCAATTTTGTAGTTTATTTATAATAAGTTAACAAGTGAAATCCATCACACAGTAATGTAAACCTGAATCCAAACATTTAAAAAGTTAAATAATGTCCTTCATCGCTTTTTGTATGTGTAGTAGTAATAATAATAGTAATAAGTACAGTAACAATTGTAATAATAACAATAATCATAATAATAAGAACAGTTATAATTTAGTATTATTGTTTCTCTTACATGATTCCCTAAACTTACAAACTACTACAATATTAGGGAAAGCAGCTCTCATTTCAGCAGGTAAAAGGATTCTCCCAGCAGCACACAAGAGGAACCATACAGTGCAGGTGAAACAGTAACAAGCAAAGTAGTCAGGGTTTGTATTTGTATTTTTAGGCAAGCTTTTACGGGGAAGTCAGGGTCACCGATCAGCTCACAAAAGTGCCTAGTGCAGCTGCTGTGAAGGTACTACGAGTGGAGGCTTCTTCTGGCTCTGAATTGGTACTAGAGCTGTGCTGGGGGGAGAGATGTGCATGGCTCTGCAGTGCTTACTGACAGACACCAGAAAGGCAGAGGGAGGATGCTCTTGCCACGACACACACGAGGAGCGGAGAACACGAGCCAGGCTCGGGCTGGAGAAAGCACAGAAACTCAGAGGAGGGGGGAAGGGCAGCCAGGACAGGACTGAAGGACTATGCAGAAAGGGTATTCGGGGTGTGAGGTACTGACAAAAGGCTGCTCTGTCACGTCTGAGAGGGACTGATAGGGGAGCAGTGGCTGGATCAACAGCATTAAGAAATTGGCAGGGGTGGGGGTGGGGGTGGTCCTGGAATTGAGTGGAAAAGGCCTGTGAGGCAGCTCATCAGCAACCATTGATTGTAAGGTACCTAAAAAAAGCTGTAAGACTGCAGAATTAGGATATCACCAGCTCTGATTGAGCAGCAGGAAGGAGTGTGTGTGATGAGGGTTTAGTCCTGACAGATATGTAGGCAAAGTTCACTGGAAGAATGTGGGCTTTTTTCCACAATTTGATGGAATTGCAACTGCTTTTTAGCTTCAGTCTCGGCACCTGAAACGGACAGCACACAAGCATGGTGAGAGCGCACATGAGTTTCGACTCTCACGGGGATTGAACGCAGCTGCAGAGTGCAGGCCTCTGTGGTTAGTTTGCAACGTTTGCACGTCAGATGTGACAGTTAAATAGGCGACATGAAGGAAAACAAGCAGTGCTGTGATCCTTCCCTGACTCACTCCAGCCTGTTCCCAGAAGCTTTCAGCACATCCTGCCGCAGATGTATCCTTTTTCCCAACTTTACAGGGGAGAAGCATCTTTAGCAACATGAATCATCTCAATAGTAACTACAGAACAGCACTTTCACCCTGTTTTTTTGCTTGTAAACCGTTTTTGTAAACCTCTACATATACACCTCCTGGCATAATTACTTCTATGCATAAAATTAATGTAACCACCCAAAAAAACATATATATACACACACATATGTTTTTCAGTTTTCTCAGGTTAGTTTCCAACAAAAAACAAAGACAAATAATGAAACCAACAGTCCATATTTGGGGGGAAAATATAATTTGAAGGTCTATAGAGATGTAGATTTTATTCTTTGTGGTGGGTTTAATGAAGTTTGGTGAAGATTGATTGATTGGAGCACAATTCATACCCAACAAACTGGGTTTGCTAAAGCTTAGCTCCAGTATAATGAGTTTTTATGAGAGAAAAATATAAATATACAGTATATGTACATACATGTTTGTTTATAAAAACAAACAGCAGCTCATTCTCATATTCAAAACCTATGCTAGCATTATGATCTGGTTTATATACGAAGCATATTGTTAGTCTACAACTTCAAAAATAAACAACTTCAACTCATAGGGTCTTACAATTTGCGATCAACAAACTCTAAAACTAGTTAAACTGAACTAAGCATTTTGAGTAGAGTTATACAGTGCTCTTTAGGAATCGCTAAAATTAATCTCACAGCAGGATAGCGAAGCCTGAAGATTTACCTTTTTAGAAACAGATAGCAGGATTGTGATCAGTGGCACAGTTTTTTTTTTTTTTTTTTTTTTTTAAAGGTACAAATAAACATTGATTCATTTATACCCTACAGTGTGCAAGAAAAGTGCAGGAATTGCAACTTAAAGGTAAAAAACCCATCATAATTAGAACCTGTATAAATCTTGTAGCACAGCCCTGCTCCTGTTTGGTAATTTGGTTTAAGTTTTTTTCCAGGAAAGATTTCCCTGTTGTTCCTTTTCAGATTTACTAGCCTGTCTGGGATATGTAGCACTGAACAGCAGTCCAAGTTCACTGCCTATGGTTCCAGTGATTTCACCAATATAAGGAACGATATGAGATAGTGTTATGTTAATGCCCTTAAAGCTACAGTTTGCTCAATTTGATTGTTTCCTTACAATCATTACATTACTGCAGCAAACTGTATGGTCACCTCAAAATATGTTTTTCCCTTTTTCTGAGAGAAAAAAAAAAACTCTCAGTGATTTGCAACAGAGACACATTGTATACACCAACAAACAGAATCAAAAAGTAAAGGTGGTGTTTCCATCTGAAATCTACAGGGGAATGAAACAGATGGAGTTCAACACATTTCTATTGCACAACAAGATTCACTATTCATTGACTGACCTTTGGGGGAAATTTAGTGTTAATCAAATGTGCTATAAAATGCCCAGCATTGTTTTATCAACAAAGAAAAAAACAACAACAAATGAACAAACAAACAAGAGAAAATGAAAACAAATAAACACCCTCAACCGGACCACCAGTAACCAAAGTTTAGCCACCATCACCATAGTCACACCATTAGCTGCCTGTAAATTCCCTATACTCAATATGTAGCTCAAACACATCCCCCCCAATTACCCTTTGCACACAGTTGTCCCCAGAGAGAATGCATTCCACACCAGCAGGACAATCAGCACCTATTATTCGGCCCAATAGATATGCAGGAAGCTAAACAGTCACAAAGTCTCTCCGGGCCATTACCAGTTCCAGATCAGCCTATTTTCCTGAAGTGCAGCACGGTGTCATGTGCCCCTCACCCAGGGAGCATCCATCCAGGATTTTGTTCTCGGCTCCACTAAACCTCGTATGCGTGTCGATATAAGCCCATCTGGCCAGCTCAAGTGTAAATGTGCCGAGATTCAGATCAGAATCTCCTCACACAGAGAGAGATCGTCAGGATGGCATATTGCTCTCGCTGGCCCCCCTCTGTGAAATGGACTCTGTTTTCCATTATTTCTTTGAAGACACCATGGATATCTGAACAGGAATAATAGTGTGAAAAAAATATGAAGAGAAAAGACAAATCTCCCTAACCCCAAGTGGTGATTTTCTTCAGATTTGGCTTTCCTCTTTTTGAAGCTACACAGCAACAATAGACGATCCTGTATCCATGGCAGGCCCGATCCTTGTACAAGCAGTGGGGTCAGTAGTGCAAAGCTCACCCAGGTCACTGTACATCTCAGTGCTGCATTCCTCCTGCTGTGACACACAGATGGGTTTCACTCGAACAACTGTGGGCCGCAGGCATTAGGAGTCCATTAACCCCCAGGAAATACTGTAAGTGCATTCCATAGTCATACTGCAGATCTTGTGCACAGCAGCTTTGCGTCTACATGACTACATTATTACAGCTCAGCCAGGGTAGAATATAGCTGCAATTCCAGGTTAAAAATAGTTGTTTCAATCAAGTAAAGAGATGAACTCGAAATGTGTACCATGATAATGCAAAAATATACAGGGAGATTAAGACATAATGCTTAAAGAGAGTTTAAAAAATAGACAGATGTTTTGTTTTGTTCTTCCCCCCATCATTTTCATTAGTGCAAAAAATATCTGCCTACTTTCAAAATCCCTTGTAGTATCCATTCTATGATATGGCATTGGCCACACTTCGCAGTGCTAAAAAAGAACAGGGTCTGGCTTTGGAAATATTCAGCAATTTTGGTTAGGGAGAGCCTCGCTGCGCAGGAATTCAGTGCTGCACCACCTACACTGTCCTTCAGATCCATCGCTCCTGCTGCAGGGAGCCAGAGAATCCCAGGAGATTCAGACTGGCAGTGAAGATTTCCTTCTTCCTTGTTTCCAGATTAATGTCTTCAGAGGATCCTGCACAGTTTGGGATGTGCGTGGGTTTGTACACGATAGGTGTTCCACAGGGGTCAATCCTGGGTACAGGGTCCTTGCACTTAGCCGAGTAGCACGCCCTCGCCCTCCTGCTGATGCCCCGCTCAGTTCTCCCCGCCGGCCGCCCCTCCGTTGGCACTGGCCTTGTTCTTGGATTTGGAGCGGAAGGAGAAGCGTTTGATGAGGCGCCGCGAGAAGCTGCCCGACTTCTTGCGCACAGCCGAGCCGTTGCCCAGGTTGGAGACGTCCTCGTGTGATTGGCTGAGGCTCGGGTTCTTCTGACGATGTCGCCGGCGGAAGAGGAGTTTGGTACCACTTCGCAGGAACCCCACTGGAGCCGGCCGGGACACAGCGATGGGAAAAGGAGGAGAACAGTTTCAATACAGAATTCAAAAGGAGGAACCTGTGCTTTTCAGCATTTGGCAATAAACCTTTAAATTGCTAAGTACATGGAAAATGGCTATTTGTTTTGTGATCCATAAGACTGCTGTAGAGACTGTTTAACCCCAGTAAGTGACTGTGAAGAAATGGTTTCCCTTTTTCAAATGCAGTATTAGATTTTAACAAACACAAAAACCACTCAGAGGTAGAAAGAAAGACCTATGTACCTTTGTGGTCTTTGAGGCTGCGCGTCTCCAGCGCCCCAGTTGAGCCAGTCTCTGACTCTACATCATCTACGGAGGGCCTCTCCGAGATGTCTGAGCGCGTGGTCTCGTCGGGATCCGGCTGCATTGTGGCCTGGGAGCTGGTGGCAGAGTGGTTGGAGGCTCCGTGGCAGGCCTCCCCGTGGAGGGCTGCATCCATCGATGCCGCGTAGCCGATCGACAGAGCCGCATCGTCCTCCGCAATCGGAACCTGAGGCACAGAGACAAACCCAGGCCCGTTAACAAAAAAACACGCAACCTGTTCTATCTCACGTTTTTTGGGGGGAAAGAGTAAGTGTAAACTGCCTAAATGGACTCCTGAAACATTTACTTAATTGTTTTTTTTTGTCTTTCTAGGAAAACAATTGCCTAAACCTAGTGGTGTGGTAAATGTTTTAACAGTTTGACATGTTCATGAGGGAAAATACGGCTAAACAAGAAACTGTATATTCTAGTTTGTTTGTTTTACAGTATTCATGAAGGATTTCACTCTGTAGGAGTCATATTTCTTCTCCTGACGTCCAGCCTGACCTTGGACACTCCTGATATGATGAGTGTACTCCTCTTGGTGGGCGTTTTCTTCACAGCCTTGCTGGCCGACTCTGTCAGCTGTCTGATTGCGGTCTCGGCCACGGGGTCCAGCCCGTTGGAGAGGTGGCTGTCTGCTGTCAAACACAGGGCACAAAGCCTTATAAAGGTTACCTGGGCTATATGCAGAGGGAAATCATGCTAAAGCATAGGGAGGCATAGTAAACCATTAACCAAATCATGGAGAACCATGGCAAAGCAAGGTAAATGTATGGTATAACCAAGGTAAAACCAATGGGGGAGGGGGAGCCACATTGATATGCAAATTGCCTTAAGGGCTGATGTGAGCTAATTACCCATCATCCCCAGCATGAACAAGAGCTGGGAACCAAATGCTCCAGAGTGTGTATGCCAAGGTCAGCTTTCCTCTGGCTTACACTGTTCACAGTAACTGTGCATGTTTATAAATCATTATTGCCCCCCAGGACATAATAGAAGAGTGTATTTTGGGGGAAGGCTGCAATTAGCAGTAAGTCAATTATTACAGCTGGTAGTAGGAGAGACCCCGGTGTCCCGGATGCTGTCTGCAAGGACTGTGGGCTTCTTCTCGGTCACCTCCACCTTGGAAGGGGAGCAGGAGGGTGAGTCTGGAGGGAAAGACATGGAGGGGGTTAGGGTTGTGAGCTCTGGACACACAGGGCCACTTCCACTGCACTTCCGGAGGGAAACTTTTTTAACCTAACATTTGTTTAGCAGAAAAGCACCCAGTGTTGTGTAGAAAAAGAATGTGCCAGCTCTGCTCCGCTCGGTTTTCTCGGCCCCACTGCAGGTCTTACCCAGCTTGCAGTCCAGCTTGGGCCGTGATTGGATGGTGGTAACTGTGGTGACAATAGTCCCGTCGGGCATGATGGTGCGGTCCATCTCCACCTTCTTGGTGGGGGTGAGGGAGGGGCGCAGCGGAGCGGCACACTGCCAGCTGCGGGGCTCAGTGGGATCCAGGTACGCCAGCTGCACAGGGATGAGGTCATTGGGTCAGACAGAGACATTTGCAGAGACAGACAGACAGATTAACAATGGGCATAATGAAGTCCTTCAGGGCCATCGTTATACACGTCTTTTTAGAACTAAACTAAAAGTTTTGATGTTAACAAACCTGTTCAGAGGTGTGCTAAAGACATAAGGATTCATAACATCAGTGTATATAAAGGAGAATTAACCCATTGCGGTCCTATGTCGGACTGGATCCGACATTGTAAAAATGCGGTTGCGGTCCTGGGTCAGACGCAGTCCAACATCTCTTTTAACAAGTCTTTTGCATAGAAAAAGCAGATTCTCTTCCGGAAAAAGCAGAGCACAGGCTTCAGCAGCCTTTGAAACATCGGGATAAGTTGGAAAACACTCGAAAGGCTCTCACTGCAGGCTAAACATGACCGCATCAGTATCACAGAGTCAGAAAACAACTGTTACAGATGTTAGAATAAGCAGACAGTGAAGTAAATAGTTATTTAGATGGAGGCAGAAATTAGACTATATGCTTATGCAAAACCTGGAGCAGAAAGCCTGTCTACACCCAGATGAATGCTTCAAGAAGTATCATACATGGCAAAAACACAGATAGACCATTGAGCATTGCATATAGTTTTTAAGTGATTGTTTGTTATTGCATATTTGTGTATTTTACGTATTTCTCTTTCTTTTTGTTTTCAAACCTTGCCACAGTTGTAAATATTGATGTAAAACATTGCTTAAAAAATGTTTGCACTATTTTCAAATTTGGAATAATACTGCTTTGTGCATTGTTTTTTGCAAACAAAGTGAAGTTATTTCAACTTGAACAACACATGAACTGTTATTTTTTTCACAAAAATAAATTGCATCTGAGCAGCCTGACAGCTGCAAAATAACTGGACTGCAAAAGGTTAAAGGTTTGTGATGGTCTTTAGTGATGTTTGTTTGTTGTGTCTTAGATGGCGTGTGCCTGTTTGTCAATGTGCATGTGTGTGTATGTGTGTGTGTGTGTGTGAGTGCATGAGTGTGCAAGTGCGTGCGTGTAAGTGAGCGTATGTGAGTGCATGAATGTGCGAGTGCGTGAGTGCGTGAGTGCGTGAGTGCGTGAGTGCGTGAGTGCGTGAGTGCGTGAGTGTGCATGAGTGAGTTAGTGTGCGAGTGTTCTTAATTTGCATACCTCTAGGGAGATACTGCCAGTGGAGGTCATTGCCAGACCTGGACTGATTGACAGGACCTGCCGACCAACAGGAGTCCTCTGAGGGATGTCCAAGGGGAGAGAGGCCTGGCCGGGCAGGAACTCTGCAGGACAGATAAACAGGAAGAGGAACTCTCCAGATCACCCGAGTGAGGAGCGGGGGACACAAAACAAAACCCAAATGAAAGGTGCAACTGCCTGACCATAAATCCTGGAGGAGAATACGTTTAATTTTTTTTCTGTCCACAAGAGGTCACTCAGTCGTTGCAAATGCACCTTGTTGACACTCAAGCTTTGTCCCCTTATGCAGTATTTGAAAATCAGACATGGTGCTGATGACGACTTTAAAGGCAGGCAGTGACAGCAATTAAGGATATGGGTGATCAGAAAGACATGCGAGTAAAGATAATACCTACAGCCAAACTAAAAATGTTTAACCTTGCTGAAATTACAACATTATACACATAGATTTTAATGAAAGAGACATACGTTCCCCTCTGCTGCTTCTTTCTACCAGTCTGAGTCTCAGCTCCTTGCTGCTAGGGCCCAGATCCCTGTGAAGACAGAGCAGCACAACATCACACACAGCATGACACAACACCCTGCACTGCACGGCACCCTGTATGAACATTACACAGGTGCACAACCAGGGCAATCAGCCTGAGAACCACTGGCTGATCTATTTCTATACAACTGTATTTTCCTTTTGCCATTTACTTTTCAGTCATGTTACTGTGTATGGTTTTATAGCATTGAGATGCTCTCGGCCATGCCTGTAAATAAAGCTATGAAACGGATGATGATGGGGGAAGTCTTACAGTGTGACATCCTCGCTCCACTCCAGCTTGGATCCTGGACTTGAAGGAGGGGACAGGAAGCGTGTCCTCCTCTGCTGGGCAGGGTGGTCCAGCTCCAGGGCACAGCACAGCTCTCCCCAGCCTACACACACAGACAGAGACGCATTTATCTCCTACAAACACGTCACCTCCTTGTCTGAGTTGAAAAAAACACTGCACTGAATTTCCTTACTCCCTGCTACCAGACGTAAATGTTCCGCATTGACTGTAGTCAGAAAACGGGGCCTAAACCTTTCCTCTGTGCAAATAATCTGTCTTTCTGATGAGATTTCACAACTGAGGCTTTATTCACAAAGAATAGGGTGTCCGGGTTCATTTCCAATTGATACATTCTCACATCTGGCCTACCTATGTGGCTTGCTGTGTAATTAAACTGGCCAAGTAATTTTGTGTACCAGTCCAGTGAGTGGTGGACTTCAGAGGAGGAGGAACCGAGTCTTCTACTACCTATAAATTATAAAGTTATTATTATTATTATTATTTGTTCGTAGTAGCAGTTGAATTGCAGTGTTGGAGATCCCCGACTCACCTCCTCTTCCTGCTCCACTGATACTGCTGGCCCTGAGCTGTCGGACTAGGAGCCGGCACAGAGGGGTTTCCGTGGAGGGGGTGTGGACACCCCTGACCAGACGCTCTCCAGGGGCCTGGGGCAGGAGAGAGAGGGGGAGGGGCGGGGCATAGAGGTCAGAACACAGTGACAGCTCCCACTACAGTTCAATCCCACTGCTCCCACCTCTCCATATACATAGACCCAAGACATGGCTTAAGTCATAGCCCTGCACTGTCAGGCTTCACTCCCAGCAGTGAGATTATTACTAATAAACATGCTCGCACCAATGAAATTGAAGTATTTAAAAAACAGTTCTCATATAAATATGTTCATCATGTTCATTTTAGTACATGCAGGCGAGAGCAGGCAAGTGTCTCACCACAGGGCTGGAGACGCAGGCCTTGAGGTTGACGATCATGGCTGGCTGTGTGCTGACGATGGTGTCTTTCACCAGCTCAGCAATGGTGCCGGTGTCCACCTTCCCATCACTCTCCTGGGCAACAGACAGCACAGGCACACCCTTACATTGGTTCCCCCGGCAGCCAACACATGGTATTCATATTGCCTGCTATGGGGCTGAAGAGCAAGTTAAAGCAAAGATGCAACTAGCCCAGGACTGACTGTGAGAGGATAATGTTGCCTACTTCAATGGGAAGGGATGTGAGAAGAGATTAAAAAAAAAAAGAGAGTAAAAAAAATGTTTGAAAATAGAGTAAAAGAGAAACTGCAGTTCCTCCTCATTGCAAACAATTAGGCAGCTTGCTGTTGAAACTCTACCACGCTGAAGCAAAAGACTCAGCTCAGCTAAATGTAGACACTGATCAATAAAACTGTCTGAAGTATCTCTGGTCCGAGCCAGAGTCGCTGGTTAATAAAATAACATAATAAACACAACATAATCTATGCCCTTTCTTGGGTCTTTAGAAAGATTCAGATTCAGTAGTACACAGGGAAATCCAGGCCATAGAAATAAATGTTTTATTATCAGGATGTTTTCAGGAGGACACAGGGCTGTGGCTGTCATTTAACCCACCTCCCGTTGCACCTTTCGTGGTGTGATGGTGAGGGAGAGCAGGGGGTGCTCAGAGAAAGACCAGGAGACCAGAAGGCCTTCTTCCTCAATCTCTTCTAGGCAGACCACCAACTGAAGGTGAAGAGAGAGGGAGAGAAAGAGAGGTCATGCTAGCTTGTCAAATCACTTATTTAATTTCCATTTTCAATACAAAATTTGTTTCAGTATGATCTGCCTACAGGAGATTATCCATTCTGAGTGATTATGTCAAAAATGGCATTCAAAAATTGACAGTATCTTCATCTCTCCTGTAAAATGCTTCACACATACCATCTCTTCAACACACCCACGCCCAATGCAAAACCTACTCATTTGTGTTACCTGAGCATGCATGGGCGCCATGTTGACCTGGTATGTATCCATGGAAACAGCAGCGGGGGACTGCTGGGTGACCGTCACTGGGAAAGTCACTGAGTCGACAACGCAGTGGCACTCTAACACCTAAAAGAAGGAGAGGCTCAGTACAGTGATACAGATTGCACAGAAAACACAGTATCCGACATCAAATGTCACACCGAGTCTTGTTCAAATAAAGTAGATTGTATTTGAAAATCGGGTAAATTTCCCCAAACTTTTCAGAGAAAGATGACAGTTTAGTAGCGCAGACAACACAGCAGACTCACCATACTGTGTTCTGATTGATCTGTGCAGGTCACATGACTGATGGAGGCAGAGGTGGGAAGTTGCAGACTGTCCTCAAAGTTAATCTGTATGGAGCTCTGAGGAAAAGATAGAAGGTTTGTCAAAAGTTGTCCATTTTTTTATTTATTAGCAGGGACCTTTGTCCATAATTTAGTTTTAGGAGCTGCAGGGTCTAATTGAGCCTGTAAACATCCATGAGGGCCACTGAATCGCTGCTATTATTCAGTAACATAGTGGGTAATTCAGCAGTGACATTGGTTCACAATGCACACTGTATTGCAGTTGTGTTTCGGTAACTCTGTTGGTTTGTAATGCAATGCAGTAACGTGCACAGGACTTTAAGAGGGCAGGGGCTCGCCAGGGGGAGGGGGACTGGCGAAGTGCCAACCATGGTGGGGAGGGGCTGATGAAGTGCGCCGACCAGGAGGGTGAACACACTCATTTTGTCAACTTGTCAAAGTGATCACTTTCTCTCTGCCTCATGGGATGGAGGAGCAGGATATTGCCCGTTCACTCAGGACATCCCTCCTGCACACACATATACACACACAAACGCAGCCCCCTCAGGCTCTCACTCGCTTGCCATCTCATTGTCCCTGTGCCAGTGGATTAGTAGCACTGTTCAAAGATCTCATTGGGCAGCTTTAATCAGCTAATATACTCGGCTCAGAAGGTCTGAAATCCCATTATCGTGACATACACTCGCCATCCCTTTACTTCAATCCTCAAACTTCTGGAAGTAGGGCTATTCTCGGATGGAAAGGATATGAATAAACGTAAGGCTAACCCCATCAAAGGAAGGACCGTACAACAGCACATGAAAACCAAGGCCAAATTCATGTGTGCGCTTGGAGGCTAACTTCTGTTTCCAATCCTTTTCCAAATCAGAATTGGAAAGACAAAATGCATTTTTCAGATGCTCATTCTCTTATTTAGGTTACTAACAATGAATAGTCTTTGTTGATATAATACTCATCAGTTTCTCTTCCCCTTAGTCATAGTTATTCAATATTAACACCAAAACATATGCGCACACACATATACATAAATGCAGGGCTATGCTAGCCAAGAACACTCTTTGCTCCAGTTATTTGTGATAGTATCAGCTGAGAAAAATATGCTTATTTTCTAATTTTGCAATACAACTCTACAGTCTGACTTTGCTTAATGCAAATAGGCTTCCAGGTATATTTGCATGAGTCAGAGCCAATCGATTGCAAAACCACAGAGCTCCTTTCATGACAATGGACTAACAAAAACAAACATGCCTTCAATAGTTTGACTTTGGGGAATGTCTTCCTATAATGCCTGAACTGCACTGTATTATTGCTCTGATATTTTGTAAGTCACCCTGGACAAGAGCGTCTGCTAAGAAATAAATAATAATACTAATACTAATAATAATGAAGTGCGATTTCTTGGTTACCGTATATTGTCATAACACTGCAGAGGTAGAACATCATGTTGCTTAATAGACTGGTTTGAGCTAGTCAGCCTGTCAGCGCAGCAGCAAAGAAAGTGCTGTTCACACACAAAGGGCATTCAGCATTTAAGACTCTGTGTGGGATGCCAATTTCCATAGAAAGTCACACATTTGCAAAAGTGGAAATCAGGCTGAACACAATTCACCGAAAGCACGAATTGAATATAAACAAATCAGGTAAGCCTGCATGGTACATTTATGGGAACCAGGATCTTCTCTAATTCCTGGAACATTGCCCAGCACTGCATCACCCCCTGCAAACCCCCCAGCGCTGTCAACTACACGATTACAAGCACAGAAGCTCTCCAAGCCCCACTTACACCTCACCCACTTAGGACCCAGCACAGCAACACCGTGCTATCCCACAGAGGTTACAAACACATCCCTGTAAACATGCATGACAAATTGCTGTTTGCGTTTTTCAAACTCTCCACTGAATTGCTGCAGACTAATTGGCATGATGAAAAATGTTTACTGCTGACGATCACTCCTTTTGTGTCTGCTTTTGCACTGGTCCAGGAAGACCCACTCACTCAGCAAAGCAATAAAAAATAAAATAAAAATCTAACCCAACATTGTAAGGATCACTCCGTGTTCAGTGTACAGGAAAATGGACAGCTCTGACTGAAAATCATATTCTCCTAATAACATACTCTCCTGTGGCAATAAATAAAGCTATCTGTGGCAATAAATAATGTCACTGAGTAACTAAACACTCTGGTCTCTGATCTCTCTCCTGCTGCCATTGTGACACCACAGCAAGTTCATACAGTGAGAGCGTCACTGCTGTCCTAGCTTCTTGTCTGTATAGGGGGGTTGGGATGTCTCGAGGGTGTTTGTGGAGCATGGCTTATGAAGGACAGAGATGGTGTCAGACTTTGTTCATCAGCAGTACCCTGCCTGGAACCCCCCTCGCTGCAGATTGCGAGGGGCAGCTGGACGCACCAAAAATATCCCTCCCCCGAAGGCAGCAACAACCAAACCAGAGCTTTCTCCAAGTGTATGCGTCTGTGACTGTGTGTGTGTGCATGCGTGTGTGTGTGTGTGTGTCTGTGACTGTGTGTGTGTGAGACTGAAAGTGAAAGAGTATTCTAATGCAATAGAAACTGTTTTTACATATACCTCACACTTATTCTGCTCAGACTTACTGATTGAAACCCCAAAAGGCAAGTGATGCAGCAAATTTCAGCAGACAGGCCAAGACCATCAGTAATGGAATACACACCTATTGTCATTCTTTCTTTTTTCTTTCACTCTCTCTCTCTCACACACACACGGAATTCAAATATAGGTACTCTCACACAGGGAGCAGCAACTACCATAAGCCTTATTACTAACACCTCCCAAAAAAAAAGATACACCAGCCACATACTTCTTCCTGAATTATCAAAAAGTTAGAAACCCACCTCTATAGGTAGCTATTAATTATCACAAAATGCGGTCTTATTCTTCTACATATTTCCCCTTCATAATTACAGAGTAGGTGTTTGGTAAATGCTTTGCACTGCATTGTCTCATGAGCACATACAATTAGATGTCTTCTACCGTTGTAACAACCTTCTCACACAGAATCAGTGCATTCACCTTTCACATTTCCTCACGTTGCATAGCAATTTTCAACCGATAACATTACATTTTTTTCCGTCAGTTAGAATTTCCTCAATGTTCACGAACCAGAAGTGGCACGTGTCACACATGAAGCAAACTCTTCATTTGGTCAGGAGCTTTACTGAGACAAGCCTTGAACCTCAGCAGCTACCCCCAAGCAAGACCATATAGGTTTGCACTGGTACATACTGTAGCAGGGCAGGCACGTAATACAGGGAGATCTCTGTTTACTCAGTTCACCGTAAGAACACCAGGGTGAGATGTGTCCTCCTGCGCAGTTATAAATAGAGCCTGTGCTTATTTGCTAATGAACTGATCAAACCTTTATTTGTCAGTGTGTGTGCTGCCGGATTGCATGGATAATACGTATGTGACAGTGGATGTGGGTCTCTGGGCAGAAGCTAGTGAGCACAATGGAATGCAGTGCGGCAGGCTTAAAAGATTCTCTTTGTTTTTTGTTTTTTTTTACTGCAAAATTACAATCCTGCCCATCACTCAAGGCACACGCACTGTAATTTACTGTGCCCGCTTGAGGAAAGACTGACATGCATGCCTGGGAACATCTGCAAACCCATTTCCATGTTTCAGCGTCAGCATGTAGCCTTGTAATTATACCCTTGCTCTCGTCCTCATGCTGTTAATTGGGTGCTCACTGAGCCCTGATTGCTGTATAGCTCTGTGCCTCCTGTTATGTTGGTCTCCCTAAACGAATGCACCAGCAGTGGAAGTCAACAGCAATTCCCATCCTCAGGCTGGTCAATGTCAAACAGCTGAATTGAGTAAAGGAAACTCGAACAAGAAAATCCACAGCTTTAAATGACACTTTGTATGCTGTATATTTTTGTATAGTGTGTGTGTGTGTGTGTGTGTGTGTGTGTGTGTGTATGCACGGACAGAGGGCGTCCTTCTGTGTATAATACCACACGTTAACCAGCTGTGCCACAGCCGTCTGCCAAATCCCTGGGATTAGAGGGACAAAAAGCTTCTTAGCGCCCTTGCAAATCAGCGCCTGTGCACTTGGGAAGAACCAGGATGTGAAGACAGAGACCGGGAGGCTGTGGCTGACAAGCCCAAACCCCTCAGCCCACAGCAGACAATAAATACATTTCACTTCTGCAACTTAGGCTTTCCATACATAGGAATACATAGGTTTACCAATAATTGTGATTCTTTCTTGTGTACATTGTTCTTTGAAATCCCTGCTTGGAAATGCAATCATAATTTGGCCTTGACTATGATTGTTATTTTGTATTACTAGTAATAGCATTAGTAGTAGTAGTAGCAGAAACAGTAATTAAGCGTTTTAATGGGTTGGCAAATGAAGCCATTTTACATCACCCATTCAAAAAGACATGTGAAGTAATTCGGCACACACCTTATACATTTGTTTTTCAATCTGTATTTCAAATGAAGGTACATCTCGCTGACTAGGTAGTCATGTAATCTCCAACCTAATTCTCCCTAGTCATAACTAGCTTGTCAGTCCCCTGGAGAAAGCAAACTCAGACATAAAAACTTTTTTCATTTTCATGTTCTCAAAAATGATGAAAAATTCCATTCCTCCATTTTTTTCCCATATGAAAGTTGTGGTTTCCCATTTCCCTCTTGTTCTAATGAGGAAGGAAATGGGGCACTGGCATTTCTGTATGTATAACGAGAAAGAGGTCCAGACAGCCTGTAAAAATCCGCTGCTCAAAAGTGCCAGATCTTTGCCTGCTGTTGTGTTGTTTCCCTGGTGATTGGCAACTCCAGTGCTCATTGGTGTAATTCAGTTCAAAGGCATGACCTATAAAATAACAACATGCTTTTATAATACTTAACTGGCCCCTTGACCTTTCCCTTTTTGTTACTCATTCGTTCTCTCAGGATGCCCCTGGGAAGTTTTGTCTTTGAAGAGGCATTGTTGGTGAGTCAGTACCATACAAGCTGAGAGAGGCTTTCTAAAAGGCATGTACTTGTAGATTTCAAAGAAACGTAATTTCCTGTAGTTTGCTGTACTCTTAGCAGTAGGTTTACGTGTAGCTGGTACGAGTGCTGAGCTGCAGTGTGTGCAGCAGCAGGGGTGCATTTGTGTAAAAAAAAAAAAATGTATGCATTTGTGCAGCTCTTTGAATGTAGTGAAGACGTTGAACGTGGAGGGGAAGAGGGGAAGAAATGCATACAACGAAAGGTCAATTGATCATGGAGAGCTGTCAACAGAGACAGCCAGGTCAGCCATTCTGGAGGGAAAGGAGCCAGAAAGAGGGGGAGAGCGAAAGAGAGAAAGAGGTGGGCGAGTGACAACGTAGGAGGAGAAAACCACGTGTGCACAAAATTCAGAAACTGCAGAGTTAAGCGAGGTAAAAAAAATATAGCTGTTGTAAACCTGATGGCCTGAGACTGACATGAAAGTAATCACTTGTAATTTATGCAAGATCTAAACTTCAACCTGCACCGCAGTGTAACACATCACAACATTATGTAAATGATCAAATCTCGGCAAGTGTGTATATATGGCTTGCTACACAGAACATTCCATTGAAAAGAAATGCAAACATTTGTTGTCATTTTACATTTTTCACAGCACAAGCCTGTGCTGGTTATTAGTGGCTTGGCAGGTGTGGCAAATAGACAACCATACAGTGAATGATACCAAAATACTCCTGCCAGAATACATTAGTTTTGGTGTTTGATGACTGACAGAGGTGAAAAGGTTTATTTGTGCTCTGAGTTTATGTTCTAGAGTGGTCCTTCCTCAAGAACAATCAAAGTTCAAACACTTTAATTCACGAATTTCCTGAAAGTCCGGTTATTCAAGTCCAAGGTATGCAAGTACAGTAAACTCACAGAAGATTGTAGATCCCTCAGGTAATCTGGAAAAGAGTGTCTTGCTTAGGGGTCTGTGGCTATGTGCTTTAAACAATGTAAGTGAGGCTTTCCTTTACCTTTTCCTTGCTGTGCTCTTTGAGTTTAGGTGCACAAAACATTTGAAAATAATATGCTACTTAAGGGAAAAGCTGCCATTTTTAATACTTAGGTTACCTAGTTACCTAGATACAAGACCCTCTCTGAAGATCCTGATGCAGTGACTGACCAAATCATTCAGGATCATAGACGGATCACACAAAAAGACCAAACTACTGCCAAAACTGAGTAGGAATGCATGTGTTATAATGAATTTACTGAGTTTTAATTCCAGACCAAATCCAACTAATACTGGGTTGTTCAACTGGTGAAGTGAGCATACAGGAACATTACGCATTATCACGCATCACAGATTACCAAAATACTAAGAACAAGACAGGCTTTTCAAACAAAATACAACCATATCTGATTGTAAGTAAAAGACTCTTTCTTTATCTGAGTTACTTGAGCTGGGTCAGAGTAGATTCCATTACAAACCACATTCCTCTCTGTGCAAACACCTTTCATCACTGATTTAAACCTTTGGAACTTCACAAGCCATCAGCGAACAGTTAAAAACAAATACACGTGACCCACTGTAACTTGTACTAATGGTAATATTATGGTATGTTTGGTTGGGTTAATTAACTGTGTATGTTAATTTAAAAAAATGCCCACTGTTTCCTTAAGCAAGTAGAGTGCAGAAAGTAATTATAACAGACAAATGTATTATGGGAGACAAACAGTTCATTCTAACTATGAGTTCAACATAAACCAACAATTATGTTTCTATTTTTCATATGGCATATGTAGTGATTAGGTACATTTACACACAGTAACTATATTGTCTAGGTAGCGTCAGTTTATTTTGATTGTGAGTATACTGTATGAGTACACTGTATGTAATGTACCCATACACACAGTCTAGGATTACAAAAAAACACAAAACAAATATAGGAATGCATTTTTCAACAGACCATACCCACGGTACATACAAAGACACAGCTACTGACCCACGTCTTTAATTTGTCCTAGCTATCTCAGGCCTGTATCAGATAGTTCCTGGAGGTTGACAGTCACTGAGTTCTGCCTGTATTTCCTTCTACCCCGCCCTCCCTCATGATGTCTATTGTAAAAGACACTGACATCAAATATATCAGACATCTCTGTGTGGACCAGTGAGATCAATAGATAAAGATCTTAAGCCTACAACTAAAAGACACTGCAGGCCTTGGTGACTAGATTTTGACACCCCTGGTTCAGCTTCAGTTGCCAGGATGTACTATTCAAGCTGCCCCCTGAATAAATAAAAATAAACCGAAAACCAGATTAAACAACTTGGCCTTCTTTTATATACATTTCTTGGATGTTCGTAATCAAACTGAAGAGAAGTCCGCTGGGGAAAACTTACTTCGAAATAACTGACTACGACCCTCTGAAAATGGAGCTGTGAAGCAAAAGGTTGTGATCTGGAAGACCAAATGTCAAAGGGAGCCGAAAGGTAGTGCCGCAGCTGTGGGATTTGCAGGGCTGTGGCAACAGAGAGCGATGTACTGAAACCTGGTCATTAATTCTGATAATAATAAGAGCACAGAGGAGTTTCGGAAGCGAGCAAAAAATACATTCTCACTCCAAACTGAAACAGTCAGCGGTCACACCAAATAAACAGGCATGATGTAGCATGGGGGAAAACAGCTGATTCAGCCAAGTCCCATATTCAACATTTTCTACAGAAACGTCAAGCGTTCCTTCTCGGGCGCTGAAAGGCCTCAATTGGCTTCGCTCAGTTACACAAAACGATCACGAGACAGCACAGAGTAATGCTGCTAAACTGGGGGTTCTCTTTAAATGCCTTTTCTTTTTCTCTGATCTGCTATGGTTGTTGCCAGTGGAATGTGAAATTTCAAGCTAGATAACAGTGTGATCTGCCCTCCCTCTGACACACACTGATTCTAGGTTACAGAATTAGCACAACAATTAGCAGAGAGAGAGAGAGAGAGAGTGGGGAAGAGCAAAAAAGAAAGACACACACACAGAGGGACAGCCAGTCTGTGGCTGGGCTATCTCTGCGGTGTCGTTATGAGTCTCCAAGTCCCGATGCTCCAGGTCACACATGTAGAAACAGTATCATGTTGACATCTGACACCAGAGTGTGGAACTGTGTGCACGCTGTCAGGCTCAAACATGCGTGAGGAGAACGTGTGCACATGGGAAGCACGCCAGCTCTGCCATCTCCACAGACGAGCAGCACTGATAATCAGCCGGGAGGCAGCTGTGTAGTGGAGTTCAGGCCAAGCTCTTCCCTCACTCCTATCTGCTTGAGTCACACAACAGCTCCTGCACAGGGAGGTCACACTGTGCAGCTGGGCAACCAGCACCAGTGACTCTGCAGCCAAAGTAATTTTCTGTTTTCTTGAAAAAGAGCAACAATATGTTTTCCATGCAATGTATACAAAACCCAACATACAGCTATAGGGGTTTGATCATGTGTGGCCAATGAGCATGTACCTCTGCAGCAGCACAAAGAATGATCTTTAATACTGCACTGGAGAGCTTGTGCCCTCAGAAATGTACACACGCCGACATACAAAAACGTTTGGGTCCGACCATAATGAGAACCTAGAAGAATTGGAGGTAAAAGCACTAGCGAGATCATTATTGTGCTTTGCAAACAGGATCAAAAGGACCCACTACAGACACTTTTCTTGCAAACTTAGACAGGAACATAAGCAAATCAAACAAAAAATACACAAACAATGGACACACTTGCATTAACACATACACATTTTCAAAAGGAAGCAAGTCAAGTCAATCATAAAGTGCACTGATTTGAGAGAACCATCCCACTTAACAAATGTCTAGTGCATCATAATGTGCACAGAGCTGTATTGTACACTTGGAACTGGAGACAAGCGCACAGTATGTGTCACATCTGAAATGCCCCGCTACGTGTTTGTGTGTGTGTGTCCGTTCTGATCACAGTGTGTTCCAGTCCTGCAGACAAGGGGTGCTGGAAACCTGGCCGGGCAGTTTTATTTCATGTCCGCAGGGCACCTCATCTCTGCTTTGTACTGAGAGATCAAATGCAAGGGAACAAAAAAAGAAGAGACCTTTAAGAAAAAAAGCTGCTCTGACCGCCTCAGGAGGTAGGTACAGCGCAGGGCCTGGAAGGGGCAGGGTTCTGGAAGGGACAAGCAAATACCAGTGTGGCACTGCGCATGAGTGTTTGTATGCAAGCATGCGTGAGTAAAAATAATCCGTGTGGTTTCTACTTTCTATATGTTGTCAGGGAGGCAACCTTTTAAGTGTGTAATGTATTCTGTAGACAACAACTTCAGCAGAGAACACAAGAGTGTGTGTATTTCTTATTTCTTTGGTACAAGTGTGTTTTAGATTACAAGTAATCTGCAGGTTAGTATGTTTTGAAGTTCAATTGAAAATCAATGAAGGAGACCAGATTGCCAAGTAATTGTGTGTATTGATTGGCCGTGTAAGTCAGGCTCTTACCATAACGCCACTGCTCCTGCTACCACTGGGGAGCTGTGTTGGTTGGGTTTACACTGGATAGTACATTTGAAAGTTATATAAGGACCTGCCAATCCCACACGTCATGCTCTCTACCTCCCACCACTCCTGCACCGAGGGTCTCTGAATGAGAGCTTCAGCGCCCACACACACGCTGTTACACACTCTCTCAGTACAGCACTGCTTCCCTGTGCTGTCACAAGATACATACCACACACCTACAGTCAAAGACAATAGTGTGCAGATCCCTCACTACTAAATGAGACTGCAAACTGCAGTGGTAGAATCCCAATTGCTCAATGTGACTCTGTTAGTTTAATAAGTCCATGATTTTAGTATTAAAATATGGTCATTATAAAGGTCACACAAATATCTTATATGTGGGTTCTTTATATTGACCATATTATACAGGACACAAACAAATGAGGGTTTGGCTTAAGTTGCACAGCAGTTCTCAACCAGTGGTGAAAAATGTTTTGTCATCATCCTCAAATATGGTGAATTTAAATAGACTCACCCCATTCCGACACGCTTGCTCATTGAGCGCTTGAACCCAGGTCCTTTGCCAGTTCTCCCGGAAGGACTTGAATGCGAACAGTGAAGACAGCAAGCCCTTCACCCCAGCATCACTCGCTCCTCCACTGCCGGCTCCTCCATCTCTCCCAAAGCCTAGCTTTAGCAGGGATCCCCACACACCCCTGGCTCGGAGCTGGTACTGCGATGGGCTTGGCAGTGCCACAGAGATGCCACCACTTGCCGACCTGTCCTGGGTTCCCACACTTTGACTCCTGCCACCCAGTAGTCCTCTGGAATACTGCACCAGCCAGGCCAGTACTGTCAACAAGGAGGCTAAGAAGAGGGACACCAAAATCCACCAGCTGATATCTTGAAATGTCACCATTGCCATCCTTAATGTCAAATGATACCCTGACAATATTGCAGAATACACTGATAAAGAATCTTCATTCAAAGAGCAAAATCAGCATAAAAAAACCCAACCTTTTATCCGACTGCGCTGCTGTGATCCTACACTAGTGCTTGTAATACTTACAACAAATATAATAATATATTACATAGACGTAATGCATCAGTCATTCAATGTAAGATTGTTAAATATAATAGCCTAAAAGGCAATATTGTTTTTTAAAAAATACTTTGGCATCTGGACGGAAAGCTCTACACTCCGGATTATGACGAGTTAAATCAAATACATGGACTTTATGGATAAAGGGATATGCATGTACACACACATTATTATTATTATTATATTTGCTAACTTCCCAACACATCTAGTTACAGACAGATTGCCTGAAAGATGCTCTGGTCACTTCTGCAATAAATTAATAAGTACACAGAAAAAAATCGGAGAGCCCCTGTCGTCATTTATATGTAAAGCCCTGGGCTTAAAGTCTTCAATGCATTGTTACAGCGATAAATGCATTGTGAAATGGTTGCAATGAAATAAATCGCTCCTCTCTCTCCAGGTGCTCTGGTCCAGGTGGATACACGTCGCTCACATCGCTCCTGTTAACTGGTTACATCCCAGTCATTTCCATATTCCCATCATACTCAGACCCAGTCCCTCAGTTGTGTAATGTGCCATCGATGCAGACAATTTGCGTAGCTGCTTGTTTGCCGACAGTGTTAAGTTACTTTGTATCACTATTTGTATCAATATGATTTCCACCCGTGCTGTTTCTGTTAGCAGTGCTACAATTAGAGACTGTATCGTTAGTGCCTATAATGCAATACAACTAGCTCTGCAATTAAAACACTATTATCAACAAAGCAAAACGTTTTTCCCGTGCAAGCTGATTTTATTTCTTCTTTTTTTGTAATCCCTTTCCACAGTTAAGTAGCAAAGAGAGGCTGCTGTCGCAACAAGACAGTGGCAATGATGCAGATGCACAATAATGATCCCAAATGCGTTTGCCTGATTCCTCCCTCTTCTTCTTCCTTTCGATCCACCAGCGAGGCAGCTACAAGGTGAAGTCGTTAACTTCTCTCAGTATTATTGTGATATTGTTGCCCATTTGCACGAAATACAGACAGTTTCGATTCCCAGGCTCGATGCTGCGAACAGTACTCTCGGAATAGCGACAGAACCCCCCCAGCAGCCACAGCGCCACCGGGCATGCGCAGTAACGCCGCGCTGTCAAATCCCCGCACAACAGCAGAGCGCGCAGCAGTTAAAGTGGCAGGCACGCTTTCGCCACGCTTGCTAAACCAGTGACACAATCCTGCCTAAAGGAGTTTTGTAGGACACCCACATATAGGTGGTACGAGACATCTGCTCCCAGGTTATTACCGGTTGCACAAATGGTACCCGTCTTGTAGAAACGTGTTGGATACACTCCCCGAAAACAATCACTTAGAATGAATCCTGACGCATTGCCTGGTGTTTTCAATCAGCACGGATTAGTTCCCCAGAAGCAAAAGATAGACGTTCACATTTTCCCAGGGAAATCAGTGCATTTGACACATAGAAGTAAAATGTGTTGGTGTGATCAGTTTGATTACATTGGCATTAGGCTTATTGCTGGAAAACAATATGCAATATGCACGTCCAGACTTGCAGCCTCCCTTTTAACGCTTTAACGTGTGTGTGTGTGTGTGTGTGTGTGTGTGTGTGTGTGTTTGGAGGGGGTCATGAGTGGTCACGGAAAATGAATAAATTGGACACTTCAGGACAGAATAGGAATCTGAAGTTGCCCTTATACTGAGATACATCAATTCCCAAATAATTAACGTTAGTCTGTTGGTCGCCCTGTGTTATGCATAGTTCACTGATACAGATGGCTAAATAAAATCGCAAATATTTGCATAAAGCTTTTGTTTGGCCTTTTCGGTTTTTTAGTTTATATCCGTGGGTGTTTACAGTAAGTTTAGTTTATAGCATGATGTAACACATATAATACAAAAATAAAAATGTTATGTGTGTGTGTGTGTGTGTGTGTGTGTGTGTAAATACAGCTGTTGGTCTTAACATGGTTGATGCGCTGTGACAAGGATGTTTTTATGGACAGTTGGCGCCGTGTTGGCACTTCTGTATTTGTCCAGCGCTGTTTGTGTCCACACTGTAATAGTCAGAGTGGTTATGGCCTCATTGTAGCGCAGAATTCCGCAGATCTGCAGAATCCCACCGCTCCAATTGGTGGAGCTGCGCAGATCGGCGCAGAACTGCGGACATCTGCGCTGCACGATTGCTGCCATTATCTGCGCTGCCAGTGGACACGCGTCACTTTGTTTCGCTGTAATGTAATGTGCTCACAGCTAAGAATGATCTATCTATTATCGCGATACCCTTCTACTCTTATATTAGAATGATTCGTGCGGTCTTTCTCATGCAATATCACCAGCAGGTGCCAGTAGAGTCACAGAAATACCGACTGTATTGGAAACCGCAAAGTACACGTACTACATTTCTACATTACTGAAACGTTGGGTTGTAGTACGTATAGTACGGGTAGTATGCGGTCTCGAAGACTTCCGCCGCAGTGCACCACCAAATGTGTCCGTCGACGGCAGCGGAGTAGCATAACAAGGACTGACATACTTACAAGCACAATTGCACAGTAACAAGCAACCAAGACTTGTGTGTGTTGGAGTTTAATGATATTCTGCACTAAAACACATTCCGACCAGGACCATTTGGCCTGTAAAACACGTCAATGCAAACCGGAAAGCCCGTCAGCAGGGCAGCGGTCCCCGGGCTCGACCAGGAACAAGGGCAGCCGGAGCACCGAGCACAGGATGGCAACTTGCTCTGTAAACCGGAATGGTCCTTTTAAAGCAAAAATACATTAGGCACCGTCAATGGCATACTAACGTGTTATTTTTAATAGCGGTTTGAAAACTGGGTATCAATATCAGTTTTATTTTAATTCTTATCTGAAGATATAGAGACGTGTGCATAGGTTGTTAGACTTAGGTTACTTAAAACGCACCGAATACAGTATTCTGCTAACAGCTATCCAGTAAAAAAATGTCAACTTTTAAAATGACGGCTACTGAACAACATCTAAACACGTTGAGATGAGGCTTGCTGAGACGGTCATACACTAGCTAGGTAATTATAGATGTAGTTTCCGTTGTTTGTTTGTTAAAGTGGACGGTTTCGCTCGGCTGGTATCGACAGTGTGACGGAGTCCAGGGAAGCGCAATTTGACACATTGGTTGAGCTCTCTCTGATATACGATGCTGTCTTCTGCGAAAATTGCCCCGCTGCCCACCTTCCCTCTTCTCATCAACTTCTGCATGTCCGCGTTGGGGTTTTTCGCTGCCCTTAAGCTGATACCCGCCTTCAAGGACCATTTTATCTCGGCCAGGCTGTACGGCATGGATCTGAACAAGACCTCCAAGAAGGAGATGTGAGTTCCAACTCTGACGTCACTAAAATCGTTACTTGCTTGCACGGTCTGTAACTCCTCGCTGATTGCTGGTTGTTTGCCTGTCTTTGCCCTCAGCCCCGAGTCTCAGGGAGTCATCAGTGGCACAGTG
This sequence comes from Amia ocellicauda, assembly GCF_036373705.1. Taxonomy (NCBI): domain Eukaryota; kingdom Metazoa; phylum Chordata; class Actinopteri; order Amiiformes; family Amiidae; genus Amia; species Amia ocellicauda. The sequence continues at coordinate 53,968,487 of NC_089850.1, forward strand.
TTCCTCATCATCCTCTTCTGCTTCATCCCTGTGCCCTTCCTCGGCTGCTTTGTGGAGGAGCAGTGCCAAGGCTTCCCGCACAACGAGGTGAGAGTCCCTGGGGGTGCACCTTGGCTGGGTGTGGAGATCCTCCAGTCAGAGTGGTGTGTGTTGGGGGTGCCAGCTGCCACAAGCATTTCGTTTTGACAATGGGACATAATCATATTTAAGACTGGACCTTTGCTTGATTGCTAAAGATGTATTGTATGTCCAATGAAAAAACAGAGTTTGCTCAACAACGTTTTTTTTGCTGTCGAAGACAATGTTTTACGTGGTATGTGAGATCATCTTTCGTCACAGTGTATTTAACAGACAGGCACCACATTGCATTATGGGAGTGTGATTGTGCCACCCACACCTGTGAAACCTTCTCAAACACTGCTGCTGGACCTAGGTCATTTTGCTTGGTGTGCACAAGAGCGGTGGTGTGTTTCGAGATGATGTGCGTGGGAAGAGGGCTGGTCCCACTGCCGGAGTAGAGAGCGCTGCTCTGGGTCCTGTCTAACTCCCATACCCCCCTCTTCTGGTTAGTTTGTGCAGCTGATCGGCGCTCTCCTGGCCATCTGCTGCATGATCTTCCTGGGCTTCGCGGACGACGTGCTCAACCTGCGCTGGCGCCACAAGCTGCTGCTGCCCACCATGGCCTCCCTGCCCCTGCTCATGGTCTACTTCACCAACTTTGGGAACACCGTCATCGTGGTGCCCAAGCCCTTCCGTGCCCTGCTGGGCTTGCACCTTGACCTGGGTGAGTACAGAAGTCAAAGAGGTAGACGCACAAAAACTATACAACAAACACAAAGGTTATTGAAAGAATTGCTATTCCTGTTAGTAGGAGTCATTCGAATTGGTATGTAAATATACATAACCTGCCCGTTCTTTCCACAGGCATCCTCTACTATGTCTACATGGGAATGCTGGCTGTGTTTTGCACAAATGCCATCAACATCCTGGCAGGGATCAATGGCATCGAATCTGGCCAAGCCCTCTTCATCTCCGGTTCCATCATCGTCTTCAACCTGGTGGAGCTGAGTGGTGAGGGACTGGGGGGGGGGGGGGGGCAGCTGCAAGTGTGTCAAGAAACTTGAAGAATCCCCTACTTTTAAATGCAGAAAGCTTTAATTAATTCCAGTGTTGTCACTGCTGGGAAATCATTCCCAATAACTTAAGTTTTAAAGTATGCTAACGCTATCAAGTAAAAGGTTTATATCTACGTTTATTTTTATTTGTAATCTGAGTTGTGGGATTTCAGGAATATTGGTACAGTGGAAATAAATCAGTTTAATAAAGCTCCTTGACTGAACTGCAATTAGATACATTTCTGTCTTTGTTTTTTTCCCAGGGGACTTCAAAGATGACCATGTTTTCTCCTTGTACTTCATGATTCCTTTCTTCTTCACTACACTGGCCCTCTTCTATCACAACTGGTGAGACACTGTCCATTTTAATTTTCAAATGTCTCCATTGGTGTCACAAACGTGCATATTTGTATGACAGAGTTAACAAAGGTAAAGCACTGGGGGACTTTAGAATGTATAAAGCACAAGACTGCACTGTTTTGCAAGGAGAGAATGATACAGGATTATAAATACTTTGAGATGTTTTCCAAAATCTCTAAAGGAAATGAACAGGATTGACATGGATCTGCAAACAATTCAAATCAAACATAGAGAGTAGACAGTTGAGGGACATCCATTTTGAAACCTGCTGAGTACCGTATGTTAGGGAGGGCTTCAGCATTCATGTATATTTTTTTCTTTTCAGAATGTGGTCTACTGTGGTCTAATACAATATCACGCCCTCTTCCTCCCTGTCTGCTACCAGGTACCCCTCCTCTGTGTTTGTGGGAGACACCTTCTGTTACTTTGCAGGGATGACCTTCGCCGTGGTGGGCATCCTGGGCCACTTCAGCAAAACCATGCTGCTATTCTTCATCCCCCAGGTGCTCAACTTCCTGTACTCCCTGCCGCAGCTCTTCCATGTGGTGCCCTGCCCTCGACACCGCCTGCCCAGGTATACCTGTGCCCCCCCAGGACACCCCCTCTTTGACTACATTCCTCAAATGGGAACTACCCAGTTCCCATTTGTTCCTTGAGATCAGAAGCTACAGCTCTGTGGGTTGCTCTTTAAAACAGGTTTTAAATCAGTTGGGGGCACTAACTGCAGCTGTTGCGCTCCCTCGAATTTAGGTCTAGTTAACATCAAGAATGCAGAAATGCTTTCCTTTTTAGTCCAAACTGAAAACGTATTGCTTTGAATGAGCTTCTACACACAGTGAGGGAAAAAAGTATTTGATCCCCTGCTGATTTTGTACGTCAGCAGGGGGACCTTGCAGGTGCTGCAGGATTTCAGTCCTTGACGGCGTAGTGTGTTACCAATTGTTTTCTTGGTGACTATGGTCCCAGCTGCCTTGAGATCATTAACAAGATCCTCCCGTGTAGTTCTGGGCTGATTCCTCACCGTTCTCATGATCATTGAAACTCCACGAGGTGAGATCTTGCATGGAGCCCCAGACCGAGGGAGACTGACAGTTATTTTGTGTTTCTTCCATTTGCGAATAATCGCACCAACTGTTGTCACCTTCTCACCAAGCTGCTTGGCGATGGTCTTGTAGCCCATTCCAGCCTTGTGTAGGTCTACAATCTTGTCCCTGACATCCTTGGACAGCTCTTTGGTCTTGGCCATGGTGGAGAGTTTGGAATCTGATTGATTGCTTCTGTGAACAGGTGTCTTTTATACAGGTAACGAGCTGAGATTAGGAGCAGTCCCTTTAAGAGAGTGCTCCTAATCTCAGCTCGTTACCTGTATAAAAGACACCTGGGAGCCAGAAATCTTGCTGATTGAACTTTTTTGAAATGCGTTTTTCTGGATTTTTTTGTTGTTATTCTGTCACTGTTAAAATACATCTACCATTTCTTTGTCAGTGGGCAAATGTACAAAATCAGCAGGGGATCAAATACTTTTTTCCCTCACTGTAATTAGCTTGTAACCTCCTCTGTTTTCCATGATTTGTATTCCTGGACAGAAATTAATTTATTTTGCCTTACTCGCCTGCACTGGTGTAAGCTTTTCCAGAGCTGTTTGATTCCTGAACCTCACTCCTGTTGAGAACAGGTGTGATTCTTTTATAGGCCTTTATAAAAACAACAACTGTACATAAAACATATTTTGTGTTTCTTCCTTTCCCTGCCTGAAATCTGAAGATTGAATCCTGAAACAGGGAAGCTGGGAATGAGCTACTCCAAATTCAAAAGGAAGGACCTGTCCAAGCTAGGAGACCTCATTCTGAAGGTACCCAGTGTGTCGATTATGAATATATCAAAGACTTTTTTTCTCTCTCTCTCTCTCACTCGTTCTTGGAATGAGACCCGAGGGCCAGAGGCATCACACCCACAATGTTTGCTGGAGATGTAAAGCTGTCAAGTAGGCACGGCCCCAGAGTATGCCATATTGACAAAGTAATTCCGAGGAATGTGCTCCTGGCTCAACAGTGAGACAAATTAACGAGGTGTGTTGCGTACTCAGAACACAAGGCACGTTTTTACACAATGTGTGAAAGAGAGGGGTCTGGGGAGATATCCGTGTGGTTCAGGGTAACTCTAAAGAAATGGCGTTATCTTTGCTGGATGTTCCAGAATCTCTGCGCGTGCGTGATTGTTCCCAGAGTCCGGCACGGTTTGCTTGTACTGCAGTTGCCCTGTGTGTCCTGCAGGGGGCGGAGGTGGTGCGGCTGATGGAGGTGCACAGAGGTGTCGAGGGAGAGGACGAGTTCATAGAGTGCAACAACATGACGCTCATCAATCTGGTGCTGAAAGTGCTGGGCCCGACGCACGAGAGGACGCTGACTGTAATCATGCTGCTGATACAGGTTAGGCAGGGGCTGGGATACATCTGAGCTTCATCGGGCTGTCTGTCTCTTTCTAGCCAACCATACATGCATTTACCCAGTCTTTATTTACTTACCAGTATAAATATTCTCTCCCAGTCTTGGAGTCTTTCCAAAGTTAATATTTATGTTTCTCTGACCTTCACAGGTGCTGGGAAGCATGATTGCCTTCGGGATTCGCTATCACCTGGTACGCCTCTTCTATGACGTCTAGGCTTGCCACACCCAGAGGATGCTGGGAAACAAAGAGCAGTCATAATCCACCTGAGAATGTCCTCTATCCATTTTCAGTTTTAATCCCGTAATTGTCGTCTACTGTGAAAATCTGAATGTAATTTTTTGTTTGTCTTACATTTTGTGGGATGGTAGATCTCCTTTTCTGTTCGGGTGATGGGGTGCTGTCCTTTAATGTTTAGTTTTGTTTGTTTCGTGTACAAGTTCACACAGACGGAGGAAGAAATTGAGAACAATGGTTTTCAGTTGATCGTATAATTTCCAGTTCGACACGTGCATAAACGAAGGTAGATGCAGATTTCAGCCCCAAACTGTTGGAAGCTGAGAAGTGGAATAAAAGTGAAAATGGACTTTTGTGCCTGTCTTTCTGAAGTAATGACTCTGTGATTCAGTGTGCTGTGCATCTGGGTCTGTGTCAGTCTTCAGTGTTAATCAGGACAGGGTGATGCCAGCTGTGGGTATCTTTCTCTACACTGCTCCATGGTAAACATAATCAGGTGGGCCATAACCTTTGAGGACTGTATTAGATTGGCAGGTTGGACTGTTTTCCTTGTGGCCGCCACAATTTAGCACAAGCCCCCTGTTTCAAACAGTCCTCAAAGAAGAGACATGCCTGGGTAACATGATAAGGAGACAACTTACTCTCCCCAGGTCTCCTCTGTCACTATATGATTTTTGAATTGTGGGGAGAACAGGTGGAAAAGCAGAAGCTGACACATTTACAAACCAAATAGAAATCAAGTTCATCCACTTCAAAACACTGTACATGAGAAGAGCATGTTTTTTAAAGAACCAAGTGAGGAAAGGTACACCTGTCTCTCAAAATATAAGCAAAAGATCAAACCTTGCCTTTCTTCATGGAGAAATATGTGCAATGTGCTCTTCTCATCAGCATTACCGATTTTTTGCTACTGCTAGTGCATTTGTAAGCATTGTAGGTCTTAAAGACTTAAAAACGGGACCTCGGCCTGCTTATTTTAGAATACCAAATACAGATCTTGGACCTTTTTTTTTGTTTGGTCCTATCTGTTCTACTGAATGAGATAATTTCTACTTAGATGTGTTCTTTGATTAACAGAATCTTCTGTAAAACCCCTTACAATGGCTTATGTACTTTGCTCACACTTGTTACATGCTTCCCATACAATTCATGAAGGAATTAATAAAATCATTTTTTTTCCATGAAGCTTGTTCTCTATGGACTCTCCTTGCTGTAATTATTGCTGAAAGTCAACTCTTGATGATGTCTTGGAACCTTTATCAGACAAGTAATGCCTGCTTAAGTTGTTGAGATCCTCCATCATCACGCACAACAAATATGATTGAATGGAAATAAATAAGCATGTATTGTCTCACATCTTCCCAGGCTTACAGCGCTGGGCACTTCTGTAGCTAATTGTCAGCTATAACTTGTACATTTCCTATTGATGACTTTTCACTTAAAAAGCACAATATACATTTTTGTATTATGGCGATGATGAGGATTAGTTGAGAATGATATTTAAACCATTAACCACACATGTATTTGAAAATTGAAATAACTGGCAACAGACATTTGCTCAGGTGCTACACTGATGGAAGAGGATGCAATGCTTGTTACTCATGAGCTGATGAGTACAAGTAGTTGCAGAACCGTGCACAACAATAATAATCATCACATCATCAGTGTGTTGGATGGCTTCTTAGCCAGGGCTCCCTTGTTTTCTAAAAGGTAAATGGGTTACCTTCTCTAATAATGATAAACCAGACTCTTCTTGTTAGGCAAACATCTTGTGAAATTGCAAAGTCAAAGTCACACTTCTATTTAAACAGTACTAGTCATTAAATAAATAAAAGTTATTTGATGAATATCCAACAATATCTGACTGGTACTTTGAGAGGTATGTCAAGGCTTGTTACAGTGATCATGCACATGATTATGAATATGATGACCGTAGGCTTTTACAATGTTGTCAAGGAACTCAGAAATGTCCACGCAGAGCAGTCGGACAGATATGTTTGATTATATTGAATTATATTTTTTACTTAATTGCAAAAGTCTACTCGTCTACTCACTCGCATAGATAATGGGAGATGTAAATGAAGTCCTGTGTATTATCTTAATTTTATGCTTTCTACAATTTAAATATTATTAGGGTCACCATAAATATGCAAATATTAAATGGATTATCACAGAAACTTTGTCTTGGAAACGTGTAACCTGATGATACTGATTAAATTCACTCCAGAATTGAATCTCTGTACGTGAAAATTAAATAGTATTTGAGAAGTATTTAAATTAAAGTGAAATTAGTTGCTAGTTTTATATTGATATGATGTGGAATAGCTGACAAAGAATTTGCTTACCTTTGTTTTTATTTAAGATATATATTTGTATTCCATGACCAAATTTGATGAAGTCTAAACCCCAGGCACTCTTAAAATTGAAGAATTATATTACACAATTCTTTATTGATACTAAATACCCATAAGAGGAATGCTACAAAAACATAAATAAATACATGTAACAAAAAAATCTGTGTTCATGTATGTGTCTTTTGCAGTGATGAGAGTGCTAACTTCCTTTCAAAGTATTGTCTTGTTACTTGAGTGGGCTGTGATCAAGAGCTTGTGAAAGGGGTTTCCTCAGGCGTCAGAATCCAATTAATGAACCCAATTCATTTTACAGAGGTTGAGCAATACCTTGCAGTACCATAGCTGGTCCACAGGAAGGAGCCCCAAACGTGATCTTAAGTGTGCATCTTATTGAAATTCGTACTATTTACAATTCTGGCACATAAATATATTGCTTTATGTCTTTTGTTGTTTTTTAAATTAATTAATTTGATGCCACCTGCATACATTATAGTTTAAATTGTTATTTTAAATACCAGGTTTGTTTTAATTGGTTATTTGTGCAATGCAACATATATGCAATAGATCTTAGAATAATCACTATATAATACAATTTAAATACATTGCATAGTGCTATATTTTGTATTATACTTTTTAATTCTTTGGACACTCTCATTCTGTTTATTTGTTTTCTCTTCCTTTTGCTTTGAAACATATTTTGGCAGAATGAAGGGGTTCTATCACAATTATAGTCATCTACCGCTTTTGGCGTCTCATTTTATAATGAATAATGAACGCCATCATCGAAATGAAGAGGAACGCATGCGCGCTGCTGTCGGTTTCCTCCCGGAACCATCTCACCCGCGGACCAGCTTTCCTTCTTTCTGGCGCACTCTATTGGGGTCTGTGTCTGTCTTATCCAATCAAGTATAAAATAAAAATACAAATAATACTCTTTCAAATGCTTAATCGTATTTATCTCAAAGCATTTCGGTGCCTGGGGATTCACTGAAGATTGGCAGAAGTGGGCGGAGGTAGGAGTGTTTCTATATTGACAATCTTCGACAGAGTTTAGCTTGTTGCTTTGTATTTCTGTTCATTATCACAGTAGGCATTTTAACATTTAAGTGCATCACAGAGTAGTTCAGTATCCCCTGTTTCATAAATATCTACAGTAGTGTTACATAACGCAATGGGGTCAGGAGATGTTCCTGTTTTTCTGTATTTAAGCATTTTTAAAGTTATTACAATATACTTCGCTGGGAACTATTTTGGGTTGTTCAAAGATTGCAAGGTGGTTTAACACTGTAATGCAAAGATGCAAAATATTGCATTGTGTATGAATATAAATCGGGTGATCTATAGATACTGACAAGCATAAGTATGTAATAACTGGGCTTGTGAGGTAGAATACATTGATTCAGTTGCCACTGCAGACCAGAAGTGTTTGACAGTGTCTTGAGCTTTAACAAAAAACAACAACAACAACAAACAAACAAACAAACCCATTGTCCTCTTATTGATCTGTCCTTCATGACCTTAAACCTGGATACACACAAATACCCACTGGCTAAAGAGCTTGATGGTTAATTTTAGTGATCAGCAGAGCCTAGGGGACATCAGTCATCGTCTGGAGCATTTTAAATCTGAACGGTTTTGATGTGCAGGTGCATGTAATCCCCCAGATGTGATGGCTCCGGCGAAGCGTGCCAGGAGAGAGGCGGTGGAACTGCGCTGCGAGTGGGGGCCCTGTCAGGACACTTTCCCCGGTATGCAAGAATTCTGCCAACATGTGGGAGAACATCTGGAATCTCTGCAGCTGGATGCCGAGGAGAGCGACACACTGGGTGAGTGAGGAGAGAGAGTGCACTGTGGCTATTTGTTGTAGCAGATTTTACCTGGATCTTACTTGAAGAAGATTATTTGTATGCAGTGGAATCATAATGCTGTTATTATTTTTTAAATTAATTTTAATAAAGCTGCAACAAGTAAGCTTTGAAAAGGTTAAAAAACAACAACAGTACAACATGTATCGGTCTGTTTTCACTAGCAGGTACAACAATCAGCCATAACATTATGACCACCTGCCTAATATTGTGTAGGTCCCCCTTTTGCCACCAAAACTGCCCTGACCCGTCGAGGCATGGACTCCACTAGACCTCTGAAGGTGTGCTGTGGTATCTGGCACCAAGACGTTAGCAGCAGATCCTTTAAGTCCTGTAAGTTGCGAGGTGGGACCTCCATGGATTGGACTTGTTTGTCCAGCACATCCCACAGATGCTCGATTGGATTGAGATCTGGGGAATTTGTAGGCCAAGTCAACACCTTGAACTCGTGATTCATCAGACCAGGCCACCTTCTTCCATTGCTCCGTGGTCCAGTTCTGATGCTCACGTGCCCATTGTAGGCATTTTCGGCAGTGGACAGGGGTTAGCATGGGCACCCTGACTGGTCTTAGATCCTTACGCTTGCCCATTTTTCCTGCTTCTAACACATCAACTTTGAGTACAGAATGTTCACTTGCTGCCTAATATATCCCACCCACTGACAGGTGCCATGATAACGAGATGATCAGTGTTACTCACTTCACCTGTCAGTGGTCATAATGTTATGGCTGATCGGTGTATGTTTCCACTCAAATGTTTGGGATTGTCTGTGTTTGTGTGTGTGTGTTCCAGAGGAGCAGAGCTGCTTGTGGCAGGACTGCGGCTTCTGCTCGGTGGACAGCCCCGGGGAGCTGGTACGCCACGTCTACTTCCACTGCTACCACACCAAGCTGAAGCAGTGGGGCCAGAGCGTCCTGCAAGGCCAGCCCGACCTGGGCACCTGTACTCTGGACCTGCAGAACCGCAACATCGTGCCAGACATTCAAGAGAACTTCCTGTGTCAATGGGAGCACTGTGAGGTAAGGCCCCTGAAGGGGGATATGTCTGTGAGGTGGGATAGCGGAAGTAAAGTCTGCCTGCTGTTGGCGAGTGTCGGCGCTCCGGGTGACGCTGTGCGTTCTCTCCGTTCCACAGCAGGCCTCCTTTGAGAACCCTGAGTGGTTTTACCGGCATGTGGAAATGCATGGCTTGTGCATGGAGCTCAAATCCAACGGCAAGGAGGAACCAGCCATGCACTGTGGATGGAAGGGTAAGAGAGAAGGAGGGAAGGGATCTGGGAAGGACCGTAGACCAGCGGAATGAGAGCGAGAGCGAAAGATATTGTGGATTATTAAGTTAAAAAATTAGAAGAAACTCGCAAAGATTCTTCCTTTACTGTCCACTGTCAGTCTCTGCTGCCAAGGGATAGGAGCGAGAAGAAGCAGGGAATGGAGGGAAGGAAGTTGGGGATGTAAAAATTGAGATGGAAAAAGAGACTTGGGGATATGAATGTATATATTATATTATATTAAATGTGGCAAAATTAACAGAGATAATCTTATGCTGTCTGTCTGTGTTTGTCTCTTTTAGAGTGTGAGGCCACCTTTAAGGGCCGCTTCAAGCTGCGGGAGCACCTGCGTAGCCATACGCAGGAGAAGGTGGTTGCGTGCCCCACCTGCGGAGGAATGTTCGCCAACAATACCAAGTTCTTCGACCACATCCGCCGACAGACCACCATCGAGGGTGAGCCAGGGGCCGGGACCGGGGATGTGTGTGTGTTGGCACTTACTGTCTTGCCAAAACCTGGAAGATTGATTGTAAAGATGCATTTAAAAAAACGGTCAAGGTAAATGGTTTGTCCTGCTGACATTGAGCTTTGTTGATCAAGAGCTCAACTTCTTTGACCCTTCAGTGAACAGATGTTTGTGTTGAACAAGAAATAGTGGTCTGAGAGCTGAAGGCCACTATCTTTGTTCATGAAACAAATCAGATTCTGAAGATACTTGAGTTTGTTCCTGTTAGTCCCTTTAGTCTACTTGTTGTCTCAATCCCTAATCTCTCCTGGATCTTCCTCTTCTACATCTCCCTCTACTCCTCTGCACTCTGTCATCTCATCCTCTTCTATTTTCTCTGTATTCATCGCTTTCTGTGTGTCTGTCTTTCCTGTCAGGCCAGCGGTTTCAGTGCTCTCACTGCTCCAAGCGTTTTGCCACCGAGAGGCTCCTTCGGGACCACATGAGGAACCATGGTGAGTGCTTTGCCACATTTGCTAAACTCCAGGTTCCGAGATTCATTTAAACTTTGGATCAGTAATGGTGAATCCTAGTGCTGATGTACTACAGGGTCTTCTGGTATTCGTTCCTCCCAAATTTCTAGCAACTGCAACAAATGCAATTCTTCTTACTGCCCGTAAAAGGTGATGCAGATTTTACAATGGCTGTGGTCATATGTGCAGCTCTGACAGTTTTTTCTTCCTCCCTGGCAGTAAACCATTACAAGTGTCCCCTGTGTGACATGACCTGTCCATCCCCCTCCTCGCTCAGGAACCACATCAAGTTCAGGCACAGCAACGAGAAGCCTTACAGCTGCGAGTATTGCGAATACAGGTACAGGGAGCCGCCTCAGCACGAGCTTGCGATTTTTTTTAAAATCTTGATTCCTTTGTTGCACACTGGAAATGTCAAGGGCCTTGTGTCTTAATTGCAAAATGTCAGGAAAGTTATGTGTCATGGTTTTCTATAAAAACATGTATATAGCCTGAACCCTCCATTTCAACATTCAGGGAGCAATTTGAGCACTGAGTACAGTTTCATGACCAAAGGGATAACTCATTGGCGGTAGTAAAGGAAACAAAAGTGTACATGCAGTGTCTTTAAAAAGGCTAGAACTGGAATGCTTATTTGTGTCCCCGCTGTGTTTGTGTCTCCAGCTGCAAGAACCTGATCGACCTGCGGAAGCACCTGGACACGCACAGCAGCGAGCCGGCCTACCGCTGCGAATTCCACGACTGCGGCTTCTCCACCCGCTCCCTGTACTCCATCAAGACCCACTACAAGAAAGTGCATGAGGTGAGTTTTGTGATTGTAGGGAGGAACGTCTCCCACAGCCATTGAGTCTCCTAGTACCAACAAACTGGAGAGAGAAGGCCTGAATGCTGCAAAACTGCTAGGCAGAAAAAACACACATCTGTCCCAGTCTCTCAGCTGATTTATAACTGGCATAATGGGAAATTAACAGTGATGGAAGAGAATTGGTGGATTGGTATTCGAAGATCATGAAACCAATAAAAAGGTGCATGTTTTATACCAGGAGTGTTGAAACGGAGGTAAATCAATTGTGTTCACTTGTCTGTCCCACTCAGGGGGACCTGATCCCTCGGTACAAGTGTCACGTGTGTGAGAAGTGCTTCACCCGGGGCAACAACCTCACCTCCCACCTGAGGAAGAAACACCAGTTCAAATGGCCCTCGGGGCACCCCAGGTTCAGGTACGACCCTCGACACCCGTCCGCTCATATACAGACACTGCCAGCCGTGCTTGGTGACACACTGGGATGCGTGGATTGAGGCGCACACAGACCTGACTCATGGGAATGTGCGTTGAAACGTTGTGATGAAATTGTGTGTCGCTGATGTCCCCCTCTTCCTCAGGTATAAGGAGCACGAGGACGGGTTCATGCGCCTGCAGCTCATCCGCTACGAGAGCGTGGAGCTGACCGAGCAGCTGATGAAGGAGCGCCAGGATGGACAGGCGGACGGTGTGGGCGGACAGACGGACTGCCTGGTGCTGGGGGTGGAAGAGGAGGAGGCAGGGGAGGGCGGCGGTGACGGGGCAGGAGGAGGACAGGAGGCGGGGAGTCTGACGGGGATCGTGCTGGAGGGCGGAGACGGAACAGGGGTGGAGGGCGGTGCCGGGACACTGAGCCCTGTCATCCAGGTGGAGAGCAGGACCAACGAGCTGGGGGAGAGTGAGATGGTGTATTATGTGCTGACCAGCAGCCCCGCGCAGGCCGCCCCACTCCCTGCCTGCGGCAATCCCCAGGCCATGGTCAGTGTGGACACGGACACGGAGGCGGGGCAGGGGACGCAGGATGGGGACAGTGTGATGATGCAGCTGCAGGATACAGCGCAACAGCTGGGGATGGAAGTGGTGTAGAAGACGTGCTCTCTGGGTTAGGTCACCATTCGGCCTCGAAGGAGTAAAAACGTGAAAGCCTATCAGACCCTGAGAAAAGCCTGGAACTGCCATCTCCGACAGTATTGCTCATTTCATCTGCAGAGCTATGAGACGCAAAGCTTAATTAATCCAGCTTCCAACATACCAGTTCACAATTATTTATTTTCTATTCTATTTTTGTATTATTTTTTTAAAACAGATTATAAAAAAATATATAATTGAAGCATTTATTCTCCAGTGAGAGGTGTAAGTCGCCACCTTGTTTGCAAGTGCTTTTTGTGCTGTCAGAAAAATCAAACCATGCAAGTGTAGCTTTTGGCAGCTTTTTGTGGGAGTCTTTTTGCTTGTCAGCTCTGTACAGTTCATGCCACGAATGTGGTTTGGTTTACCTCTGCTACAGTGCAGGCCCACCAGCTGGCACTCCTTCTGACATCAGCGCTGCTTAAGAAACGCCAACAAATTGTTTACAGTCGGAGCACAATTAGCAGTGTGGGAGCCTTGGCTGTTACCTGTCACGGCTCTGTCGTGTCTACAGTAGCCTCAGTCACGTAATGAAATTATGGTATGGGAGAACTTGTTTGCTGTGGAAGTCCAGCTCCGTGACGTGTAAGAATGTCTTCATACATGTTTTAAAGCTTTATCTTGGAGCTGTCTCCTCTTAGTCATTAAGACCATTAAAATGGAGGTAGGGAGTTTCTCAGGATGTAGCATTTATTTATTTCCTCAACAGGCTTTTTCCCCCTTGTTGTAAAGCAAAGTTTTTTGAGCAAGTGGTCCAATAGGTTAAAAATAGCTGGGTTGTAGGAACCTATATATTGAATGTATTATAAATATCCATTATAGACTTTTTAAAACTTAATAGGAGTGTGTATTACATTCTTATTTATGATTCTCAGAATGAAGGGTTACTGTTAAGTTTTATATTGGTTATTTTGCAACATTACCTGCACTTGCTAACAATGGGATACCATATATTTACATAGATCTAAGCAGAGGGAATTGATCAGGAGAGTTTGCGACTTATTAAACCATAAGTGATGTGTGTTTTTGCTGGGAATGTAAATGTTTTTTTTTTTTTTGTAATGCAACTTTGCAGCTGAACTGCAAGTTTTTATTGAACATGAGGTTTGGATTGTAATTCTAAATGCCGTTACAAATAAAATGACTGGCAGCCTATGAATGCAACAGGGGATAAATATTAAATTTGAATAATGTTGAAAAAGGTTGCTAGTTTGGTATGTAGGTATACCTTGAAACTTCAGGGAGTATTGATTAGGCTATGTTTTCATTCAGGAAATTATTTGACTTAATTTAATAACTGATTTAATTTACAACGGCTCACTTGTCTCCCAGGAGATGCTCAGCACAAGCATTAGGACTTTGGTTTACTCTGAATTTTCAGCATTGAAAAGTTATATCCTCCATCTGTATTGGCTGTTATTATGTAACTCCCCCTCCAAGACATTTTAAATATAAAATGTATAACCAAAGACCAAGGTGACTTACTGTCCTGCCACAGTGTCACGTTGCAGGAACACTGGACAGCCTCTAGAGGTCAGGCCTGTGTCTCGACCCTGAGCCGCAGTGTGCTGAGCAACAGTGTGGTGCCACTGAATGTTTGAAAAGTCAGGCACAAGAAAAATCTAATCATAAATAAGTAATCGGAGTAAACCTATCACTTTTTCCACTGCAATATGTTCCTGACAAAATTAAAGAAAGATAGTGCTTTATTGTATTGTATCAGTAGGCTCCCTATCTGGCTTAAACTTTGCAATCTTTACTTTATACAGTCAGGGATAACAATCACCTAAATAAGAGGAATCTTTTTTGTGAACTGTGAGATTGTATTTAATTGCCAAATGGAGAGACTCGACGCAATGCATAACTTTTGCCCCTGATTTGAAACTCATCACTGGAAATTTGTCTAATTTAAGAAATCACACAAGAAAAATCAAATATTAAATGTATCATCAGAATTACCCAATTCTGTACATCGGCCAGGATTGCACAGTAAGAGTTGCACAAAATGTAATGTTTCTTAAGCTGTTCTGTGTTGGGAAACACTGTTTTGCAGCACAGAGCTCAACTAAGTGCTTATAAAATAGGCTGTGTGTGAGATTCAGCCTACAGTGAGGAGCATGGTCAGTATAATCTATTGTGCTACACTATAAGGGTCCCAAAAATACACATACCATTCCACTGTCAGAGATTTAACTCCTGCAGGCATTACGGTCTGTTAACTACTTCTGATTTACCACAGCTGACATGCAAAGTTGAGCCGTTATTGTGAAGGAGAATAGCAGAGATAAGCTACTTGGGGTTAGGATAATGAATCTTTGGTTATGTTAACTGTTGATATTTTACTTGTCACCCAAGATAGGCTTCATCTGTATGCAACCTTTTGGGGGATTGTTTGTTTGAAATGTTTGTCCTTTTTTACATAATAAATTATTGCTCAAACAGATTGCTTTACTGTTCTGCATCAATATTACAAATATTGCTGAACAATTCTCCCTAGTTAACTTGCCAGTAATAGGAAACGTTGCCCTTATATTCATTAAGCATCGTCTACCACACTGAGCTAATTTCACTTTTTTATATGAATGCAAAATAAACCTATATTTACTATGTTACAGCCCTTCCCCCCAGAAAAAATGAAAAACAAGGTGACTCATAAGTTAGTGTTGTGGATCTATATATATTCATGTATTCAACCTTCCATCTGTTTTCTTTTTAGAGAAGGCAAAATTGTGTGGAGTCATTAATGTGAATGATTTGAAGTTGAATATGCATACATGAATTGCCACGGATAGCTAAACATGTCAGCAGGGCACTTTCCAGCATGTTGGCTAATCTTCTTCATGAATGTCAGGCACATGCACTTGGACCACTGACCTACTCCTGATTGACAGCCAGGGGGGCGTCTCCTTCCAGCATTCAGTCTGAAACTGCGGTCATAATAATGAACAAGCACGTTTATCTTAGGGATATATTATATTCTTTGTTTCTTTGAAAAGTAAGAAGATGGTGATTCAGCATCCTAATTCTCCAGTGTTGTTTTCACCCACCATTATTATTTCTCAGCAATTTCATTCCCTTCTCCCCAGGTCTTTGCTTTCTCCCTGGCGATCTCTGCTCTTTATCTGCCTTTAACAGATTAGTGGAGCTGCCTGGAGATTTAGGGCAATAAGCACTAGGCTTCCACTCACAATCCCCTGCTTGTCAACTGTGGACAAATCTGTTCCAGCGGACTCTCACTGCTATTTACTGGTAATGGTTATAACCAGCAAGCAGGAACTGACCGAGACGGAAAGGTCATCACAGAAATGTTCGATCCTTCTTGTTCTCACTGGGGTCCATATGTGTTAAGTATAACCCAATTTTGATAAACAGAAAGTAAGTAGATGCTACAAGTGCACTCTGCCACTAAAAGAGCTGCCTTCACCATTGAAAGTCCAGAACTACCATTGAAGATGGCCACTGCATGTCACTCTGCCAACTGGATTTCTGTGATGTGAGGGTGAAGAACTGGAGAATAAAGAGAGCAAGAGAGAAAAGAAGAGTGCAACTGAGTGGAGGCAAGAAGTGGAAGAGCTGCAGAGAAGGAGCAGCAGTGATCTTGGATATTGGGGCTGTGGGAGATGGACTAAGGGTAGACTACAGCTCAACAGACAGGCGTTATGAAACTGGGGCTGCTCCTCCTGCTGTTGGGGTCCTCGCTGGGGGTGTTCACACAGGTGCCAGTACAGGAGCAGCTGGAGGAGGAAGAGGAAGGGAGCAATGGTAAGACCATAAGATGTATTTCTCTGTAATATTTTATAAAGAAGACCACAAGAATGTCTACAGACAGTTCTACATAATGTGTCCTGCTAGCCAGGAGTCTGGATAAATGTTATTTTTTGTTAATTAAAACATAAACTTATGTGGCTTGACGTTTCGATGTGTTTTGTGTGTACTCCAGACCTGACAGAGAGAGAGCTGGACACTTACTGGTCCGGCACAGCCCCTTTGTGTCTGGGGGGATGTCGGGGGAAGCACCAAGAGCTAAGGAGGGATCGCTGTGGAGATGCCAGTTGCTGCTGGGTGGGGTACAAGTCACTGTGTCGAGGTAGGAGAAGCTCCTTCTTGCCAATCCTACGCTAATATATTTGGCTGTAAAGACTGGCTGCCAAGTTCTGCAGTGCATACAATATCAATACAGTATACAGATCTTTTTATTGGGTTAGTGGCTCCTATTGATTCATTTTGCAGTGCACCAACCCCTATGATAATTAAGTTAGCACTGTGTTTTTGAGTCCATCCCAACCACTTTGGCCTGCATATCTCCCTAGCAGCCCACTTCTATGTTCCTTTTCTCATCTCTTTTCTCTTTCCGGCTCCCTGAGTGCACTCTGTCTCACTCTGCCCAGTTCTCATGCTTTACGTCTCTGGATCCAGGGCTATTGAGATGCCTTACCCTCTCTGCCTCCCTCTGCCCTCTTTGACTGCAGATGTGAGAGAAGTTTCTCCTCAGTCCTGTCAATCTCTCTAGTCCTTATGACTCACAGTGTGCTGCTCATGGCTCTACTGTCTGTGCTGTCAGATGTCAGGCAGGGGGGGAAAGGGCTGCAGTCCAAGGCTTCTGCATAGAAGTTGCTGCTAATTTGAGGTCACTTCAGGCCTTACTTTGTGCCAGCAGGCTCTTTGCTTCTTTTATCAGCACAAGTTGTTGTTCTTCTATACTTGAGAATCCTGGAATGTGTTGCCAAAGCCTGAGCCAGCCACAGCTTTAAATATTATTCTGAGACTAGCACCAAGGCTTGCAAACTGTCACATGGTTGGATTTTTGAAGTTGCCCATATGTGCAACAGAGATGGTGTGCTACAATCATGCCCTCCCGTCAAGCTGTCCCCTTGCCCTAGACCAGTGGAGCCCAAACATGGTCCTGGAGGGCCCCTATCCAGTAGTTTTGTCAGTCACCCTAAATCGCTAATTTCGATAGATTGGGAACATGTGGAAGTTCTTCATCTATTAAGCAATTAAATTGTTAAATTAAGGGAATTCTGGTCATTGAGTGCTGAAAGGGGTAGTTCGTTTTTATTTTACCAAATCTCTACCTAACTTAATTGCACAAATCACCTTCATAATTGATCACATTGAAATGGTTCCAGGTGTTAAGAAATTGATAATTGAAGGTCACCTTTAAAACCTGTCAAATAGGGGCCCTCCAGGACCGTGTTTGGGCTCCATTGGTCTAGGGCAAGGGGACAGCTTGATGGGAGGGCATGATTGTAGCACACCATCTCTGTTGCACATAAGGACAACTTCAAAAATCCAACCATGTGACAGTTTGCAAGACTTGGTCCTAGTCTCAGAATAATGTTGGACTGGGCAGCACTGCCCTAGATGCCCCCAAACAGAGCCTGACCATGCAAGGGACAATGTCAGATAATGCAACCCACCCCCCCCCCCCAACTTAGCTTTTCCTTTTAGCATCCAGTGACTCAACTAGACCCTGCATCATTTCTTCTCATATACTTTACAGGGGCTCCCTGGGCAAGTGGGGTTCACCTTCTGATCTTCTGACTGGGTTCCTGTCTCTGTCTCTTTCTCTGCCAGTGAACTGTGGAAAGCCCGATGCTGACTTCAACGCATTGGTCTTCGGGAACGACTGGTGGGTGGGCTCGGTGGTGAGATACACCTGTCGCCCTGGGTTTCTGCTGATTGGGGACCCTGCCCGTGCCTGCCAGTCTGACGGCAAATGGACCCCCAAACCAACCTGCCTCCGTGAGTACCAGAAAACCCAGAATGCACGTCTCCTATGCGTCTGACAGCACTAGCTTGTATGGCAGCCCTTTTGCTTTTGAGTTTCACCGATTGTGATCTGAGGTTTTAGTCGGCACCCCTGGGAATTCACTTGTGTATTATTTTATGTTTACTGTACTGTAAAACTTGAGTAAAGGCGTCTGCCAGGAGGAACAAATAACACTCAATCATTCTTTCTCCCTCTCTTGTCCCTGCAGGAATCTGTCTGCGCGGGCGTCTGGAGATCAACGAGAAGGACATCGATGGCAGCTGCTCCTCCACCTGCTCAGCCAAGACCCACTTCGGCTCTCTGAACCACGGCTGTGTCAAGATCGACAACTGTGTCACCAAGCAGTCGGGCTGGAAGCGCTGGTTCGTGCGCTGTGACTATTGCGATTGCGACTGCTTTGTCCCCTGCTGTAAGTGTCTGGACCTCATTTAGGCTGGCACAACCTGCACCTCTTAACTTTTGGACACAATGATTACAGTCTCCTGCATAATGACTATAAAGAATATGTAGATTCTGACATGCATAACATCACACTTCTCTACAGTTCCTTAAGTCATACCCCAGTCATTTTTGTGACAGGTGTTTAACAGTAGAAAGGTACCTCTGTTTTAAAGATATCTACTCTCAGGATTGGTAACTACGATGAGACAAATAACAGGTATACGCAGATGTTTATGTTGGAAGCTTCTATTTGATATCTAAATGAGTCCTCAGTCCACTGGGTTAGTTAACCGTAAGTGCAGATTTTTAAAATGATTTTAATTTATATTCTCTGCTTTCCTTCCTTTTCTCTGAAGAGCATTTTTATTTTTTCACTTTATTTTTCTTTTTCTTTCAGCTTCGTCTGGCTAGGGGGGTTTAAACAGCCCTGAGTCTCCCAGGACAAGGACAAATATGAAATTTTGTGGTGCATGAAAAGGTAAAAGTGTTTCAGAAATTAAAGTACAAAAGCAGCGAGAAACTGAATCTTTATTAAAAAAAAATGAAAACAAAGAAGAAAAAAGAGCTCTGTGTACACGGGAGCAATAGATATGCCTTGGGTTACTTGCCTGTTGTTTGTTTCCTGGTGGCTTCATTTCACAGAAACTGGTTCGGGTGGCACATTTCACAAGTCGGTGCTTTTAATGTTACCCAGCCCAAAATTCCACTAATGAACCCTCTGCTCCTGAGCTCAGTGCTGCGCTGCTTTGAAAGGACTGACCCTAAAGGACACAAGAAAGAGTTTTCGCAGCTCAGCCTTAATGGATGTTTGTGGCCCATTGATGGGGAAGAGCAGGCCACCTTGGAAGACCTATGTGATCCCCCTCTTGGACCCCCAGGGCCTATGGAATCTCCTGCTTTTCAGAATGTGGGCTTATTTCAAAGCGCTTTGATGACATGGGATCATGAAGATTTTTTGACTGAACGGCAGGTCCCTGAATCCCATCTCCCACCAAAACAAATATACAAGAGCACAGGGAATCTGTTAGGCCGCCCATCGAGGGCTCAGCACACAGGCAAAGGGCTGCGTTGCCCTAAGTCAGGGGGGCTGTCCTTATTCCTGGAGTTTGTGTTCCAGCGATCACTTGATTTTAAATCGGCAGGATTAGGGATCTGCTTTTAGTCCACCTGTTGACTCAATCTGTCCAGGATGAGCAGGGAGAGGAACTAAGCCTTAATCTCATTACAGACACAGAGAGGAAGAGGGGGCAGGGAGACCCACCGGCCCTCGCATGAATCACCATTTCCAAAAACAGCTACCCCAGCCCCAGCCTATACTGGGACACCATGCAATATATTTGAGTCCAGCATTGTTTTATAGTTCTGCTCTGATTTGCGGATGTGTAGATCTGTGTTTAATCTCTGTATATTGGATTCATGTACTGCAGGCCAGGGTTGTCTGAAAACAGTTTTCTGCAATTCCATAGCTTCACTGTCCTGCCCTGTTTTGACTTGTAAATTCCTCGATAAAGAAAGAAAGGAAACGTACCAACATCTTTTAAGACTTGGATTTATGTGGTTTGTTCTTTAGCCATGTGCAGAGGACTGTTCAATAGACTGTTTGTCCTTCAGAAAGATTTGTGATAAATTGAATAGTTTTTTCTGTGCATGTAAAGTCAAAAGCTGTTCACTCTTTCTGAGATTCACAGTAAACCATGGATGTAAAACATTGCTGTAAAGTTTACAATTACCAGTGCTGGAATAAATTTATAAAAAATCGCATGAACTTAAATCTCAAATATCTGGTCAATTCCTTTTATAAAATTAGATGAAAAATATGAAATTATTTTCATGACCCCACAGAGACCCTGTCTTTCAGGCACTTAGGACTGTACTGCTGTGGTTTCATTACTAATGAACCATAACTTATTATTATTATTCTTTCTCTGTTCCAAGCGGGGAATTACCTTAGTTTTAATACTTATTTGTGAAGGAACAATGTAAGTTTTCCTTTGTTAATATTTTGGCTATTTGCTCTTTTTCTTCACACAAGTGCAGTTGAAATAGCAAAAAGTGTAGTAATACAGACACCAATAATCCTGCTGGAAAATGGTGTTCAAAAGAATGCAAGCCACAGATCTTTCAAGATTTTTCAGTCCTTGACTTAGTTCACTGTGTGAACGTCCTCAAAGAAACAGTTGTTTGCAAAGAAACTATTTAAAATATATGTATGCAATTTTATCATGGAAACTAAGCAAAGTATAAAGAAAATACTCCAACTATTTCACCATTGGAAAAAATACAAATTAAAACCTGTGTTATGTGTGCATGGACACTAAATACTTAAGGAGAAAATAAAAATAGGGTCCTACTTATTGGATAAGAAAGTGTCCCTCAAACTGAATGTCTATATCATATTGGTGGTTATAAGATAAGATAAATTACTGTTTTGGGAACAAACACAAAAAGCACTATCAGAAATGCATTTTCTTTAATTTAAGTATATCAGAACTCAATTATATTTTTAAGTGCTTTACACTTCCCTGTCAAGTCAACAGACACAATGGGAGGACAAGTGTAGGACAACAAAAAATGATAATTATCTTCAAAATCTTTCTTCTGATTCACATTCAGTTAAGCAATTGAAACCAGTCATTTTAATTCTTGGTTGCCTTTCCGGAGTGACATCACAGGAGTGAAGTATAGACAATTCTGATCATTTTTGGTGCAACTTTTAATTATGTCTTGCACGTTTTATGGAACCTCGAGGAGCCCCTGGACCAACGTCATAGCCTCCAGGTGCATTTTTATACAGGGAACAGTAAGATGAGCACATATCAGATCATTGTTTGTCAGTGTGGTTTAACAAAGAGGAATGCTAGCCCTCAACTTTCCCAGAACAAATAGAGTGACATCAACAAGATTGTCTTCAGTATAATTTTATTTCACTTCAGAACAGTAACTGATAAAATCAAGGCAGTTACAAAATAAGTGTTGAGAAAAGTAATTTGTCAGCATTGAGGAAAGTGGATAGATGGATAGGTACATAGATATCGATACTCCAGTTAATTCAATAGGTGGTGAAGTTAAAGATGACAGTTTCATTGGGATCTGGGATGTAACACCCGACACCTGTGAAGACAAGGGTGAAAGGGGAGGAGGAGAAAGAAAACATTGTTCATTGTCAAGAGAAATGTTTTATTTCTACAACTTTATTGTGTGTATTTTGGATGGCAGAGACATAGGTGCAAGCGGTAACTCAGTACTGCTGATTGCCAGTAGATGTAGAGAGAAAGACAGAGACAGAAAGAGGACAGAGCCATAGACAGGGTGTCAGTGTGAGATCTTGCAGGGCTACACGACCAATATGTGTTTACAGGTTCAGCACAGCAAACTGCATGGACAGTCTCTCTCAGCAGGGTTAGTGTGACTCACCCACATCCAGGGCAGTGCCATCGGTCTTCAGCAGCTGCCAGTAAGTGTGATCAGTGTTGCATCCAGCCACTCCGTTCACACTGACCAGGAAGGGGCCGTAGTTAGAGTCCTCTCTGATGTCAAAACTGCAGGAGAACATGAGCTGATGTCATTGGTGAGCTGCACTACTCACTGATAATTATATAAACTTGGCTATAGAGCGGGAGATCCCCCCCATTTATCACATTTCTGTCTGGCTATTGTATGAGCTTGAAATTCGGTTGTATTTTGTCATATGACATAAGAACAAAGTTGTAGAAACAAAATGACCCCTGAGCACACAGTGCATGTATATGCTCCCAGTGTAATTCTACTGTTCTGTTTTGCATGAATATTTTCAGAATATATATGTATATACTTTAACAGAGATCATAATCTGTAGACTTTATTTGTGTGTGTCTTTTCCCAGTCATTGTTATATTCAGATAAGTGTGTCAATGTGTGATGTTATTGGTCAGCTGGGACACTTATTTCCCTTTTTCCTGGAAATAAATAAGTGATATGACAGTACAATTTCTTCAGTATGCTGGCACTTCTGGATACACCGTAATCTTGAAATAATACAAAGTCATGTTGCTGGATGGTGCTTGGTATATTACTGTCCTGATTCTGTATTTCATTGTTCTTATTTCTGTGTGCCTGCTGTAAACACCCCCTCCCTGACCAGCTCTCCACACCTGAAGTTTTGAGGGTCGGCCTTGTTTATTTTCCTCATTGCCCCCAGCAGGATAGCTCTATATGGGATGGTGGTTGTGTATGTCAGCGTCGGGAGATTGTTGATGGTGTTCTGCACTGACAGTGAGACTGTATATTCCGAGCCTGTGAGAGAAGAAATGCAGCATGTCAACCACTGGTCAGCCCAGGTCCTGAACACCCAGTAAAAGGATTGTGATTTAGTTTGTTTCCCCTCAGAATACACAGGGCTTGTGTTCACATACACATACAACCTTTCACCCTTTGAGTTTATCCGAACACTTGAATTACTTTGCTAGTACAGAAAGTCTCCTGTGACATTGAGAAAAAATAATGGATTAGTAGGGAGGCGGGGGGATATATGTTTAAAACATATGTTTAGATACACCGCATTATTCTGTACTGATAATTTTTCTTGCTGTCTGATCTGTCTGCACAGTAGTCAGAGTAATATTGATGTGTTCCAGTGTGTCCCCTTCTGTCTGCAAAATAATATAGTCAGGTCTTGTCCATGTATCGAGACTTGTGAGACCTCTTACCTGATTGAGTCAGGACCCCCTGGAGCAGCAGCAGAGCAGAGAGGAGCAGTGTCACAGTCAGAGCCATCTTTTCAGCAACTTCTGTCTGCGGTACCGAAACATGCACAAAGCTTTTTATACTTTCTGATGTCACTGATCTGATGCAGGAAGAGGCGTTTGGAAACGCAATTCTATCGCACCAGATTAGTCAGATTTGGTATATGACGCTTGCGGTCTGAGGTGGAACTATGCCGATGTATGAAGGACATGCAGTGAAGGACATGTTTCCTTAATAAAATATTTCAAAAACCAAGTTTGTTGTTGATTTTTCCTTTATCTTTAAAATAATTCTGTAGCTTTTCTGTCAGTTTAACAATGTTCAGAACGCTCCAATTTTTCTCACCTACTTCCTTCATTGGATGACATTTCACATTCTGCAAGAGGGGTTGCACAATATATATCCTGGATCTGGATTGCTGTGCTTGAGTTTTATGTCATCATTGGGTGTTATCGAGAGGTTGTGATTGAGATCGGCATCGATCTAATGCTCAGTCATGATCCCTCTACTGTGTGCACTCTGGGCTTGTGATCAGGAAGACAAACAGACGGCCTCACCTGTCAGAGGATACAGGCTGCCTATTGTCCTCATCTCTCACAGTCTGGTGGGGTTGGTTGTACTGGTGAGCTGGGCTGAAAACAACAACAGGCAAATTCAAATTGGCGTGTGTGCAAAAGTGGGGAAATAATTGACTGCCTCACAATCCGGCCTGTGCCAGCCTATTATTGTCAGGAACTGCCCTCAGTGGAAACCTTTATTTAAAGGCTCTTTAAGGTAGACATGGCATAGCACGTGCTCAGCTGCACTCCCCTGGGAGTTACCATGTGGTGAACTTCAGAATAATTTCATCAGTGGCTTTTAGGATGTAAGAACCAATCCCTGCAGAGCAAAGAGAAATAATTAAATGCAGCAGCCCGAAATCGGATTCAGAAGTTTCCCCTAATTGTCTGAGAGCAAGATGTTTCAGCTTAATCTCTTCTTACATTTGTAAGAATGTATAGTATTGATCAGCAACTACACTACATGGTGAAAAGTATTTGAACACCCCTTCTAGTTAGTGGATTCGGCTATTTCAGCCACACCCATTGCTGACAGGTGTATAAAATCAAGCACACAGCCTTGCAATCTCATTTAACAATCATTGGCAGTAGAATGGGCTGTGATGTTCAATGTGGCACCGTCATAGGATATCACATTTCCAAAAAGTCAGTTTATCAAATTTCTGTCCTGCTAGAACTGCCTCGGTCCACTGTAAGTGCTGTTATTGTGAAGTGGAAACTTCTAGGAGCAACAACAGCTCAGTGGCGAAGTGGAAGGCCACACAAGCTCACAAAACAGGACCGCCGAGTGCTGAAGTGCGTAGTGCATAAAAGTTGTCTGTCCTCGGTTGCAACAATCAGTACTGAGTTCCAAACTGCCTCTGGAAGCAACGTCAGCACAAAAACTGTTCATCGGGAGCTTCATGAAATGGGTTTCCATGACCGAGCAGCCACACACAAGCCTAAGATCACCATGTACAATGTCAAGCATCGGCTGGAGTGGTAAAAAGCTTGCCACCATTGGACTTGGAACAGTGGAATCGTGTTCTCTGGAGTGATGAACCACGCTTTACCATCTGTAGTGTCGTAGGTTTGGTTTCAGAACTGGGGGGAACGCATCCACTTCGTCTATGGAGCCGGGCACATTATTAGGGGGGACAATGTAACATTATCTCAACACTTCGGGGGACACGTCCTCCCCACCCCCCCTAAACCTACATCTATGACCATCTGGCAGTCCGAAAGATGAATCTGCGTTTGGCGGATGCCAGGAGAATGCTACCTGCCCGAATGTATAGTGCCAGCTGTAAAGTTTGGTGAGGAGGAATAATGGTCTGGGTCTGTTTTTCATGGTTCGGGCTCGGCCCCTTAGTTCCACTGAAGGGAAACCTTAAAGCTGCAGCATACTATGAAATTCTAGACATTTCAACATTTCAGGAGTTTGGGGGAAGCCCTTTCCTGTTTCAGCATGACAGTGCCCCCGTGCACAAACTGAGGTCCATACAGAAATGGTTTGTCGAGGTTGGTTTGGATGAATATGACTGGCCTGCACAGAGCCTTGACCTCAACACCATCAAAAACCTTTGGGATGAATTGGAACTCTGACTGTGAGCCAGACCTGATCACCCAACATCAGTGCCTGACCTCACTAATGCGCTTGTGGCTGAATGGAAGCAAATCCTGGCAGCAATGTTCCAACATCTAGTGGAAAACCTCCCCAGAAGAGTGGAGGCTGTTATAGCAGCAAAGGGGGGACCAACTCCCTATTCATGCCCATGATGTTGGAATTAGATGCTCGACGAGCAGGTGTCCACATACTTTTGACCATATAGTGTAAATTAAACTTATCCATATTAATTCATTTTGGCTCACACAGGGCCTGTGTGTATCTGACTTTCCGTCTGTGTCTTGAGAAGTCTGTAGCAGACAGAGACACTCAGTTCTCAAAACATTTTATTTATCTTGCCTTGACACTTTCAGGGGATGAGGTAAACATGGCTATATTGATAATGGACCTTAATGTTGTTTCTGAGAGTTGACCACAAGGTTACAGAAGTGGTGCAGTGGAAATGTACCAAAACGTATGACATATTTCATTAACTAAATTGTTGATTATTCAGTAGCCAATATAAACTGTTAGCCTTGCATACTAATCAGTATTTAATGCGTATTCATTGATTCTTTCTAATTATTCCCATATACAGACTTTTCTTTGTTTGCTTTTGAGGTCTTGATAAATAACCACACATATTTTTCCTCTGGGCTCAGAACCTTCGCAGAGTCTGGGGATCCTCCATATCTCTGTCATTTGTTTCTCTATATTATTTTATTTCCATTATACAATAAACATCTTATTGATTCACCATGGTCCTATGGTGTATAGTCTACACATCAGATTTCTTACACATTCAACTGATAAACCCAGTATCACTGAGATGCATTCATGGTTTATTATTAATTTGGGTGTATTCATATTTGTTTTATATTAGGCTTTTATTTTTGATATCTTGATGTATTTTTGTTGTATCGGATATAATTTTCATTGTTTATTTGGAGTAATTGTGTTTTTTTAATTGTTTAATTGTTTAATTGTGCCCTAATTTACCGAATTGAGCCAAAACCTGTAGCTGGAGTGAGTGGTTGCATGGCAATAGCTTCCACAGGCTCGCCACACCTGTATCTTCTCCCTGTGAATGAGGGTCAGGGCTTTACAGCCAGTGATTGCAGAAAACAAAGGGGAGAGCACACAGCAGCCTCGTGGATATGAAGGGGAAATCAGAAGCTAAGTATTTTAGTGGTGCTAAGTGATCCGGCAGTTATGGGAAATGCTTGAATTTCAGTGTAAAGGTCTTTCTGCAACACATTTAAATGAGACTTGCAGCCTAAAGTGAAACGTTTTTATTGATTCCCTTCGCTGTTGCCTTCCTGTTCAGTGTGTTCTGCACTGCTGCCTGTGGAAGACAAGTCTGGCCTGCTGAGTATCAAATCAATGCAACTGTAGAGCCATGGTGGCTCCTGTCCCATGGCACCTGGTTGGGCAAAGATCTGGCAGGAGTCAGTGCTGATATCTGGAAGATGAGACTGGCTTGTCAGGGGTGGTGAAATGGGGACGTGCACCTGCTTTTTCTTCCCCAGTTCATTGGTGATAATCGCCGGTCCTGGACCACCACTATTAATGGATTACCATATAGTGAGGCGGAAAATCATGGGATGATAAGCGTAAGGACTTACGTGGACATTATTATTATGATTATTATTATTATTAATTATTTATTAGCAGAAGCCCTTGTCCAGGGTGACTTACAAAATATAAGAGTACAAAGTGCAATAATACAGTGCAATTCAAGGCATAATACATTTTACAAATTTTAATTTACACAAGTGTATATGAGATATACAGTAACAATACATGAGGTCTTACATCCTAGATTGTAAAAGCTGATAAGTGCCGACAAGATGTTATGTCACAGTCAAGGGCCGAGGGAAAGGGAGCACAGGGGAAATCAAAATAAACAATATGAGTACTAGTAAAGCAAAACATTGTATAAGCGCTATTGTACAGGAGAGTAAATGACTAAATTACAAGTGCTGTCTGAAAAGCTGTGTCTTGAGTAAGTGCCAGAAGGAGGTTAGAGACTCTGCTGTTTTGAATTCAGTGGGAAGGTCGTTCCACCACTTAGGGGTCAGGGATGAGAAGGAGCCGTCTCTGGAGGAAGGAGGGT
The DNA here is from genome assembly GCF_036373705.1 of Amia ocellicauda. Lineage (NCBI taxonomy): Eukaryota > Metazoa > Chordata > Actinopteri > Amiiformes > Amiidae > Amia > Amia ocellicauda. The sequence continues at coordinate 53,996,235 of NC_089850.1, forward strand.
GCAGAGGAGGCAGAGTTAATCTTTTGGCCCTGGAAGACCGCAGCGATCTGGAGGGGATGTATGGGGAAACGAGGGTCTGAAGGTAGCTTGGTACAGTGTGGTCGAGACAGCGGTAGGTGAGGGTCAATGTCTTGAACTGAATGCGTGCCAGTATCAGGAACCAGTGGAGGGAGCAGAGCAGTGGAGTAGCGTGTGCGAATCGGCGCAGAGAGAATACCAGACGAGCCACAGAGTTCTGGATGAGCTGGAGCAGCGGGTAGTAGTTGCAGACAGGCCGGCCAGGAGGGAGTTGCAGTAGTTCAGGTGGGAGAGGAGCAGGGACTGGACGAGCAGCTGAGTCGAGTAGTCGGTGAGGAAGGGATGGATAGGCGTATGTTGCTCAGGAAGAATCTGCAGGTGCGTGTCAGTGTGGTGATGTGCTGAGTATAGGAGAGCACAGGATCGAGATTCCAAGGTCAGCGAGGCAGGAGAGGAGGATGGAGTGATCGACGGTGTCAAATGCTGCAGAGAGATCAAGTAGGATGAGGACTGAGGAGAGGGAGTCCACCCGAGCACAGCTAAGGGAGTCAGTGACTGCCAGAGAGCCGCCTCAGTGGAGTGAGCTGTGCGGAAGCCGGATTGCAGAGGATCAAGAAGTGAGTGATGGGAAAGAAATGCAGAGAGCTGACGGTGGAGGTTTGAGAGGAAGAGGAGTAGGAAGAAATGACGGTAGTTCTGAGGAGAAGGGTTGGTTTCTTGAGGAGTGGGATGACAGCAGCTTGTTTAAATGGAGAGGAGAAACAGACCGAGAGGAGTGAGGAGTTGAGGAGGGAGGAGATGAAGGGGAGTAGATCAGGAGCAGTTGCTTGGAGGAGGCGAGTGAGGAGAGGGTCCAGGGCGCAAGTTGGAGTTTTGTGACCAAGGAGGAGAGAGGAAAGTTCAGAGTCCGAGAGAGGTGAAAATGAAGAAAAGGAAGCTTGATCGGTGCGAGACTTGGGGTGGGATGGGAGGGGAGGGGGGACTGTTGAAGAGCTTGTGGATGTCTGTGATCTTGGAGGAGAAGAAGGAGGCAAAATCATCAGCAGTGAGAGATGAAGGAGGAGGAGGGGGAAGGGGGCGGCGAAGAGGGAGAAGGTGGAGTAGAATTTGCGGGGGTTGTTGGCAGAGGATTCAAAGAGTGATTGGAAGTAAGATTTCTTGGCTGAGGTGAGTGAGGAGCCGAATGTGGACAGTAGAGAGCGGTAGAGTTCGAGGGCAGCTGGGAGCGGTGCTGCTTTATCCGGTGACACAAGAAGCCATGGCTATTGTTTATTTCTGTTATTTGAGGCTATATGACAAGAACATTGTCTTCTAGTCTTTCAGCCTTTTGGAAAACATCCTTTCACAACTTGTAGTACCACAGTCACTGACAGACTCTATAGAACAGCTGCTCAGACATCCCCAGACGTTCTTGTACTGAAGCATCTCTGGGACCACTGGACTTTTATGCACCCTGTGTAGTTCTGCTCAACTCCAGAAAATATGGCTTAATTAATGACATGCTGTTAGACTTTGATGGCCCTTGAACTTCACTGGCGGATGAAGGGTACCAAAAGAAATCCCCTAATCCCGCTATGAAGCTTGACCACCCTTGTCACACACCATGGGGCACAGGAACAGGGGGACCCAGTTGCAGTGCTGAGAGGGATGGTCAGACAAGCGTGGGTCGGGTACCGGCAGAACAGGGCAATCAAGACAAGGCAAAGATGTGGTCGTGGTCACAAGCAAGGGTCAGGCGATCAGGCAAACAGAGTAATGAGGAAAGATTGGGAGGTGCAGGGCGAATGGGAGCAGAGGGTGATTGAACAAAGTGCACATGAGTTTCAGGAATGTTGATTGAATGATTGAAGGGAGCTGGGAAAAGTGAGTGGTAAGGAACGGTAATGACATGTAGTGGGAAAAGGTGGAAATGCTTTAGACTGGTTTAGAGTGCTGGGCTGTAGTCATGACATCCCCACTGGCCCCCCCCTCTTGTCACTCCAATTTTCGGGAGAAATTTTTACAGCGGAATTACCATGCTTTAAAGGTTTAATCTGTAGTTTGTAGGTGTAGGTTAAAATACTGCGTGTAAAAAAAAAGTCTTAAGTGACCCCTCTGTGAAAAGTCAGGCTCATTCGAAGCTACGGCTAATTTATGCGTGAAGTCACACCATGACAAGCTCACTGTGTCTCAAGCTGTTTTGCTGCATTAGCACTAACGAAAACCCATTACCGATAATAAAGCACCAAGAGGAGAGATACCCTGGTAAATAGTTGTGTCATATATGTCTGCATATTAACAAATTAATTATTACTAATAATATCTAAATGCATGCACAGTAATATATTGTATCCATTATTATTAATCTAATTATACCATTGCTTACCATGCATGACAATTATGCACAATTATTAATCTGTCATTGAACGCCAGTGGCTTACAGCAGTGAATTTCCTGATGTGAGTTTCTTTTTTTTCCTAAACGGCCTAGTAACAAATAACCTTTTTTTCCATCTTATAAGCAAACGGATGTGAATAAAACTTTCAGGAAATATTTAGAAAAAGTATAGGTATACCCATAAATGTACAAAAATAAAATGATGACACGCTCACTGTCAATCAGCTGGTTAAACTGGAGTGCAGATGGCACTTAGTCACCCCCATTCCCCGGGGTTGCATTGCATCATCACCCCCTCCCCCACCCCACCCAATGCTGTGCCACCCCAAGAATAAGTACTGGACCCCCCTGGCCACCCCATTACACATTGTCTGGAATCGCCACTGATTGGAGGAAAACAATTTTTTTTCTGTAACAAAGGAGTGTTAGTAATACAGCAGCTGACTGGTTTCCTGATGCTATGTGGCCCAATGTCTCTCTTTTATGCAATGAAACACAACTGTAACGGTTGGTGCCGTGTTGTGTAAATCAGTATACGTGTTGTACGATTTCGTGGCTGCATATTCCCACACAACCACAGCTGGAAAGAAGTCTCCTTGAAGTCTGTGACCTGTGATGTGCTTTTTATATTCCTTCCATTCCAGAAAATGCTACATATCCGCACTACATCTTCCTTTATTTATTTTTGGTTTCAATTTATTCCATTGATTAAAAGCAATGAATGCAAGGATTCTCAACCCTTAACCACAGACCTCCCAGATCCTCAAGTATTACCCATGTATTACTGATGAACTGAAACTTATAGACCAGTTATTATTACCTCAATACGATTATTTTCAGAGGCAAGACACAGTCAAGTCACGTGTGCAATATTCATTTATTTGTGACAGAGTTAATGTAAAATTAATATTTGATTATAATTCTAAAACAAGTAATATTAAGCTTCTGCTGAGTTACAGAAAATAAGTGGATAATACCCATTTCCTCTCCTCCTCACACAGAGCAATTGTGGTCAATCTGCTCAGCTGGCAGCCGGGTGTGTCTCTCTCTTCTTCCTCCTGTCCTCTGTTGTTGTTCCTTCTTTTTGTTCTTTGTTCAACACATGAATGCACTAATTAAGGTTAGACTGCAGGCTGTTATTTTAATATGTGGAAATTTGGGATAGTGTGCCCTCCGGTGGATAGATAGGAGGGAGAGACACAGAGAGAGGCAGAGAGCAGACAGATGTAATCAGGGTGCCAGAAAGCAGCCAGGAAGACTGACAAGTGACACACCTGTAAGAAATGCTTATACCTGCTTGAGAAATGTTTATATGTGAGAGTTGAGGAAAGTGGATAGATGGATAGGTGCATAGATATTGATACTGCAGTTAATTCAATAGGTGGTGAAGTTAAAGATGACGGTTTCATTGGGATTTGGGATGTAACACCCGACACCTGTGAAGACAAGGGTGAAAGGGGAGGAGGAGAAAGAAAACATGTTGTTCACGGTAAAGAGAACAAATCTTTAAATATTTGACTTCTACTACTTTATCAACCTCTATAGTGTGCATCCCGGATGGCAGAGGCATAGATGCAAATGTCAGCTCAGCACAAATGGTGCTAGTGATTGCTGGTATAGGAAGGGAGAGACAGAAAAGAGAAAAGGAGACGGCGACGTAGACAGGCTGTCAGTGTGAGATCTTTCAGGGCTACATGGTCAATATGTGTTTACAGGTTCAGCACAGCAAACTGCAGCTACAGTCTCTCTCAGCAGGGTTAGTGTGACTCACCCACATCCAGGGGGGTGTTAGGGGCCTTCAGCAGCTCCCAGTAAGTGTGATCAGTGTTGCTTCCAGCCACTCCGTTCACACTGACCAGGAAAGGGCCGTAGTTAGGGTCCTCTTTGGTCTTAAACCTGCAAGAGCACATGAGCTGATGTCATTGGCAAGCTGCACTACTCATTGGTAATTATATAAACTTGGCTATAGAGCAGATCCACCTCTCCCCCCTCATACAGTATATGACCTGAGCACACAGTGGATGTACATGGTCCCTCATAATTTGCATTGTAAAGCTGCTGAATGCACAGTTAAAAACTCCATCTCTCGAATTTCAACACATACCAAGTGTAATTCTAATATTCTGTGTAATATAGAGAATATATGTATATTCATTTAATGTTAACAGTATTCTTATTGTGTCGACCTTATTTGTGTCTTTTTTCTTCATTGTTATATTCATGTAAGTGTGTAAATGTGTGATGTGATTGGTCAGCTGCTACACTTACTTTCCCCTTTCTTGAAAATCAATAAGTGATATGGTAGTACAAGTTCTTCAGTATGCTGGCACTTCTGCATACACCGTAATTTCAAAATAATACAAAGTCACGCTGCTGGACATTGATTGGTATATTGGAGTTCTTATTTCTGTGTCCTTGCTGTAAACACCTCCTTCCCGACCAGCTGTCCACACCTGAATTTTTTGGGGTTGGCCTTGTTTATTTTCCTCATCGCCCCCAGCAGGACAGCCCTATATGGGATGGTGGTTTTGAATCTCAGCGTTGGGCTTCTGTTGATGGCATTCTGCACTACCAGTGTGACCTGATAGTCTGTGTCTGTAAAAGAAGAAAGGCATGGTTGAGCCTGTAAGTCCAGGTCATAGACAGACCCAGTAAAAGGATTTGTGATTTATTGTGTTTTCCCTCAGAAAACACAGGGCTTGTGTTCATTTTATACATACAGCCTTTCACCCTTTGAGTTTATGTGAATACTTGAATTACTTTGAATGTACAGAAACAATCTCAGGTGACATTAAGGAAAAAGTTATACCCAGTGAAAACATTTTTAGATAAACTGCATTATTCTCTACTGATCATTTTTCTTGCTGTCCAATCAGTCTGCACTGTTGTTGTCAGAGTAATATCGATGTGGCCCCTCCGCTGTGTGTCCCCTTCTGTCTGAAACAGAGTATTGTCAGGTCCTGAGTCTCGTGGGATCTCTTACCTGGCTGAGCAAGGAGCACTGGAAGCAGCAGCAGAGCGGAGAGGAGCAGTGTCACCGTCGGAGCCATCTTGTCAGCAGCTTCTGTCTACATTATCGAAACACACAAGGTTTTTATACCGTCTCTGTTGTCACTGATCTGAAGCAGGAAGAGGCGTTCGGAGATGCAATTCTATCGTACTGACTCCAGATTAGTCATATTGGTACACGAGGCTTGCTGTCTGGGGCAGAACTTGAATTTCCAAAGTATGAAGGACATGCAGTCAAACTGGAATTTAAAATGTTGTTACCTTAATAAAATATTTTAAATGATATCCTCCCTGCTTAATTCTGAAACAAAGGATTGTTAGTACTCCAAAAGCTGACTGGTTTCCTGATGCTGTGTGTCCCTCTTTTATGCAATCAAACACGCCTTTAACACTTGGTGCCGTGTTGTGTAAATCAGTGTATGTGTTGTATGAATTCATGGCAGCATATTCCCACATAACCGCATCTGAAAAGAAGTCTCCTTTTAAGTCTGTGACCTGTGATGTGATTTTAATGCTCCTTCCATTCCGGAAAACGCAAACCAGGCGATGCTACATATCCGCACTACATCTTCCTTCCATTATTTTTATTTTTTATTGATTCTGTTGATTAAAAGCAATGAATGCAGGGATTCCTTTAACCTTAACCACAAACCGGCCCCCAGATCCTGAAGTATTACCCATGGGGCCCCCCACCTCACTTATAGCATGTCATCTCATGAAACTCCAATAAAAGTTTGAGTAAAAGAAAGGACTCGAGAGAGTTATCTTCAAAATCTTTCTGCTGACTCACCAGGAAACAAATTTGCATTCAGTGTAGCGATGGAGTTACTAGTAACTTTTAATCCTCTGCTGCCTTTCTGGAGTGACATCACAGGAGTGAAGTATAGACAAATCTGAACATTTTTGTGATGCTTCCTTGTGAGCTCACAGTTATCAGACCCTTTGGAATACCTGAATTGTGCTGATAAATTATAGTATTCGGGGGCAACCTTTAATTATTTATTTCATGTTCTATGGATACTCCACGAGCACCTGGACCAAACTCATGGGCCTCATGGGGAATTTTTATACAGGGAACGGTAAGATGAGCACAGATCAGATCATTGTCTGTCAGTGTGGTTTAACAGAGAGGAATGCTAGCCTTCAACTTTCCCAGAATTGTATTCAAATAAAGAGAGTGACATCAACATACAATATTGTCTTCAGTATCATTTTATTTCACTTTAGAACAGTAGCAGAGACATTCAAGGCAGTTACAAAATAAGAGTTTGTTTTAACCAGAGAGATACACTGAGTGCTATGGTCGACAGACTGAATTTGAGTGCTGTCTGTCCTGGCGGTGTGAACAAGTGCCTTTAGCTCTTCCTTCTGACACCAGCCTGAATACCAGATGCCATTGACAAGAGTCTCCCCAGAGAGTCCAGGTCAGTCTCTGCCATATATTATTTATGAAGCTCAATGAATTTGGTTCTAGGTGTTTTTGATTTGCAGATCACTGAACTGTGTTGGTGAATTTCTTAGTATTGGTATCTTGGTCTGATGGACATTCAGCTCATATTAATGTATGCCTGTTGAGTATTTTTATGTGATTCTTTTATACAGTCACAAAGGGAAATGTCCAATTCCTTAGGAAAACTGTTGTATGAAGCTCTGCTCAGCCTTGTACTGAAATCACAATGGAAACTGATTGACAAGAAATTAGCCAATTTAGCAGGAAATCATAATCACAGTGTCATGTAGACTATACAGCAAGAAAAGATCTTTCAAGGCATCACACCTAACCGACTACAGCCTGATCAATCTTGTGCATCTGGGCATCACACTTTAACAAAATTGGAAGCTGAAAGAATCAATCGGTGCCACAAAGCAGCCAGGAAGACCCACAAGTGACACACCTGTTACAAATGCTTATGGCCACTTGAGTAATTTTAATTTTGAGGAGGTTGGGAAAGTGTGCCCTCTGGTGGATAGATATTGATGTTGCAGTTATTTCTAATCCCAGGTGGTGAACCTCAGGATGATGGTTTCATTGGGCTCCGGGATGTAACACCCGACACCTGTAAAGACAAGGAGGAGGAGGAGGAGGAAGAAAACGTATTGTTAATCGTCAAGGGTTTCTATAAGACAAATTACATATTAGAGGTCTCGTCTGTGCAGAGTCAGGTATCGTTTTGATTGGGACCACAAAACCAGCCAATGAAATGTGTTTTCTGGCACAATGCAAAAATGCACTTTTGTTGATGTTATTGTTGTTGTTGTTTAACTATGGAGAGTCCGTATCGCTCATTCTGATTTCAAAATCTTGTTAGGAAGTGGGTGGACAGTTTATATTAATAAAAGCAGAATTTAAAACATGGCATTTAAACAAAACAATTACACTTTAGGAATTGGGAGGCGAGGGTCAATTCACCACAGCTGTTCTCAGGGCAGACTTTGCAATGAGCATTAAACTGCTTCAAGCCCTTGGAAAGCATTTTTAAATAGAGAACGGACGCATTTAGAGGAACATGAGTGGGTATAATACTACTACTAATACAACATAATAATAAAAATAATAAAATAATTATCATTATTTTTCCAGTAAACATGTTCCCTTGGCTGAGGCTTGCTAGATTGGAAGAGTGAGAATCTTATTTGTCCATTAATAATAATAATTACAATAATAATAGCAGTAAATAAAAACAGTCACTGTCAGCAGGGGTTAATGTGACTCACTCAGCTTCAGTGGGGTGTCCTCTCTTATCTCAAACCTGCAGGAGCACATGAGATGATATCATTGGCGAGCTGCACTACTCACTGGTATTTATATCACCTTGACTATAGAGCTGGAGATCCCCCACCCAGTTATCGCATTTCTGTCTGGTGTCAGGAATGAAACAATCTGAAGCTGGGGAAATTCCACCATAGTAAAAATGCCAGTGTCTCCAAATGTCCTCGGGTGTTGTCCTGATTCATAGGAAGTGGACACAATTGGCTTAGGGTAGGGGGTCTCTTGTATCAACAGCATAGCAAAAGCTATTGACACAGATGAGTGATGAGCCTGTTTAACCTGTTTTTTTGGGGGGTGGTGATTGAATCACCTTCATGAGAGGTACAGGTGAGGCTCCATTGTCACCTTGTATGCTATTAGTTAGCTTCTGTTGTCTACTCTGGTGGGTGAGGTGGTTACCCTGGAAGGTGGGGCTGAACAGAGGTTCAACTCATAAAAATTGAGTTGTTTATCAAGTCTTCAATCAGTTTTGCCTTTGCTGTACTTGTATGCTGTGATCTGCATTTTCTTCCTTAATACATGTAGGTGAGTGTTACTAGCCAATTATTTCTTACAAGTTTGATTCTTGAACTGGCTACACTGTGTGACCTTGAAATTCACTTGATGAACCATATCTTAATAAATATTGGCTGAAAAAAAACTGTGACGCAAATAACAAATTGGTGGTGATATCAACAGAACATATCATACATTTTTTATTTGAAGTCAAACATGGTAGTAGGCTTAATGGGTACATGGGCTTAATAGGTACACTTACCCTAGCTTTTGTGTTTAACAATGCATAGTACACTCCTGTTCTCACCCACGTCCTTCATCAGGTGATATTTCATATTGTGCCAAGAGGGGTTGCACAATATTTATCCTGGATCTGGATTGCTGTAGTTGAGCTTTATGTCATCATTTGGTGTTATTGTGAGGTTATAATTGAGATTGGCATCAGTCTTTCAGTCTTTTATGATCCCTCTACTGTGTGCACTCTGGGCTTGTGATCAGGAAGACAAACAGACGGCCTCACCTGTCAGAGGATACAGGCTGCCTATTGTCCTCATCTCTCACACTCTGGTGATGTTGGTTGTACTGGTGAGCTGGGCTGAAAACAACAACAGGCAAATTCAAATTGGCGTGTGTGCAAAAGTGGGGAAATAATTGACTGCCTCACAATCCGGCCTGTACCACCCTATTATTGTCAGGAACTGCCCTCAGTGGAAACCTTTATTTAAAGGCTCTTTAAGGTAGACATGGCATAGCACGTGCTCAGCTGCACTCCCCTGGGAGTTACCATGTGGTGAACTTCAGAATAATTTCATCAGTGGCTTTTAGGATGTAAGAACCAATCCCTGCAGAGCAAAGAGAAATAATTAAATGCAGCAGCCCGAAATCGGATTCAGAAGTTTCCCCTAATTGTCTGAGAGCAAGATGTTTCAGCTTAATCTCTTCTTACATTTGTAAGAATGTATAGTATTGATCAGCAACTACACTACATGGTGAAAAGTATTTGAACACCCCTTCTAGTTAGTGGATTCGGCTATTTCAGCAACACCCATTGCTGACAGCTGTATAAAATCAAGCACACAGCCTTGCAATCTCATTTAACAATCATTGGCAGTAGAATGGGCTGTGATGTTCAATGTGGCACCGTCATAGGATATCACATTTCCAAAAAGTCAGTTTATCAAATTTCTGTCCTGCTAGAGCTGCCTCGGTCCACTGTAAGTGCTGTTATTGTGAAGTGGAAACTTCTAGGAGCAACAACAGCTCAGTGGCGAAGTGGAAGGCCACACAAGCTCACAAAACAGGACCGCCGAGTGCTGAAGTGCGTAGTGCATAAAAGTTGTCTGTCCTCGTTGCAACAATCACTACCGAGTTCCAAACTGCCTCTGGAAGCAACGTCAGCACAAAAACTGTTCATCGGGAGCTTCATGAAATGGGTTTCCATGGCTGAGCAGCCACACACAAGCCTAAGATCATGCATCCACTATGCCTATGGAGCCGGGCACATTATTGGGGGGGACAATGTAACATTATCTCAACACTGGGGGGGACACATCCTCCCCGCACCCCCTAAACCTACGTCTATGACCATCTGGCAGTCCGAAAGACGAATCTGCGTTTGGCAGATGCCAGGAGAACGCGACCTGCCCGAATGTATAGTGCGAACTGTAAAGTTTGGTGGAGGAGGAATAATGGTCTGGGTCTGTTTTTCATGGTTCGGGCTCGGCCCCTTAGTTCCACTGAACAGAAACCTTAAAGCTACAGCATACTATGAAATTCTAGACATTTCAACTTTGTGGCAGGAGTTTGTGGGAGGCCCTTTCCTGTTTCAGCATGACAGTGCCCCCGTGAACATGCCCATGATGTTGGAATTAGATGCTCGACGAGCAGGTGTCCACATACTTTTGACCATATAGTGTAAATTAAACTTATCCATATTAATTCATTTTGGCTCACACAGGGCCTGTGTGTATCTGACTTTCCGTCTGTGTCTTGAGAAGTCTGTAGCAGACAGAGACACTCAGTTCTCAAAACATTTTATTTATCTTGCCTTGACACTTTCAGGGGATGAGGTAAACATGGCTATATTGATAATGGACCTTAATGTTGTTTCTGAGAGTTGACCACAAGGTTACAGAAGTGGTGCAGTGGAAATGTACCAAAACGTATGACATATTTCATTAACTAAATTGTTGATTATTCAGTAGCCAATATAAACTGTTAGCCTTGCATACTAATCAGTATTTAATGCGTATTCATTGATTCTTTCTAATTATTCCCATATACAGACTTTTCTTTGTTTGCTTTTGAGGTCTTGATCTATAAATAACCACACATATTTTTCCTCTGGGCTCAGAACCTTCGCAGAGTCTGGGGATCCTCCATATCTCTGTCATTTGTTTCTCTATATTATTTTATTTCCATTATACAATAAACATCTTATTGATTCACCATGGTCCTATGGTGTATAGTCTACACATCAGATTTCTTACACATTCAACCGATAAACCCAGTATCACTGAGATGCATTCATGGTTTATTATTAATTTGGGTGTATTCATATTTGTTTTATATTAGGCTTTTATTTTTGATATCTTGATGTATTTTTGTTGTATCGGATATAATTTTCATTGTTTATTTGGAGTAATTATGTTATGAATTGGTTTTGTTTAATTGTGCCCTAATTTCCCTCATTGAGGACACCTGTAGCTGGAGTGCGTCAGGGCTTTACAGCCAGTGAATGTGGAAAACAAAGGGGAGAGCACACAGCAGCCCGGTGGACATGGGGAAATCAGAAGCAATGTAATATTGTGTCTACCTGCAACATATTTAATTGAGACTCGTGGCCTAAAGTGATTTTGAAACGGTTTGATTCCATCCACTAGTGCCTGCCATTTCACTGTGTTCTGCACTGCTGCCTGTGGTACACAATAGTCTGGTCTGCTGACTATCAAATCAAGAGCTAGTTTGTAAGGACCTGTAGATCCATGGTGGTTCCTGTCCCACGGTGCCTGGTAGGGGGAAGTTCTGTCCGGAGTCGGCGCTGATATCTGGAGGGAGAGACTGGCTTGGCAGGGGTGGTGAGACTAGAATCTTGTCTGAGAACCTAGAAGACCGAGCCCTACCCTTCACATGTGCTGTTTCTGAGTCTCCCCTGCTTTTTCTCCCGGAGTTCATCAGTGATAAGCGCCAGTCCCGGACCAGTCAGCCGAATGCTTCTGGAAAGAGAGGGAGTAGTCCCGGATTACAATATAGCATGGTGGAGAGACGAACAGCATAAGGATTAACCTGGACACGATTCGTGCTGCTCTGGTGACACAAGAAGCCATGACTCTTGTTTATTTCTGTTCTTTGAGATTATAGGACAAGGGTAGGGTTTTAATACTGCCTTTTAGAGTTTTAGGATCTTTCCTTTCTGTTTTGATCTTTATGGCTAGTTTAGTGTAGTTTTACTGCCCCGACGGATTTTAAAAGTGTTTTTATATATAGAAATTAGTTATTGTAACTCGTTTTTTTTTTTCTATGGAGTGCAGACTTCATGCCCTGCACTTTAAATGTACATTGACTTTCCCGATGGAGAGTGTGCACCGATTACCCTGTGAAGGAAAATAAACTAAAAATGAATCACTTACCTTGTCCATTGTGGGACCTCCAGTGTCTTGCACAACCTTGCATGGGGAGGCCAAAGGTAGACTCAAGCCTGCACGGGAATGGTGATGAACACCTCAGTGAAGCTCCTGTTAAAATGTGGCAGGTGAGAGGGGCTGTTTAACTGGTTTGGAGGTCTGGCCCACTGAAATATTGGAGGATGGCAAACCTATTTTCTGATTTAGTATGAAAGTATTGATGAAAGCATGTTGTATTGAATATGCCAGACAAGAACCTTTTTCTAATTCCCCTTTATCCTCCCTGCTTAATTCCAAAACAAAGGAGTGTAAGTGACTGGTTTCCTGATGCTGTGTGTCCCAATGTCTCTTTTATGCAATCAAACATGCCTGTAACGGTTGGTGCCGTGTTGTGAGTGTATATGTTGTACGATTTCGTGGCAGCATATTCCTGTCACCCATGGTAATTTAACACTTAATTTGCTTGGTCTTATTCTTTAAGTGTACGTATTTGTTTATATACATTTAACACTTGTTTCACATTCATTTGATTTCTTGATTTCACACTTGATTTGTGCCGCTGCTCTTATCTCCCCCCAAAACATTCACCAGACAGCAAGAAAGCAAATGTATATTCTTACCACTAATAAAGTAGACCTTCCCTGGCTTTTCTCTCTGCAAAGGCACATATAGTCTACTAAATCCAGCTGTTGAGGCAGTTCATGCTCAATAGATATTGTCGCCAGTCCATTCAGTCGCTGCTGAATCATTATTGAGCGAAGGGAGTTAAATCAGCTTTAGTTTTGAAAAGCTGAGCGCACCACTTGCAACAAACCAATCTGACTGTCATCAATGCATTCATTGATGGGACAAAATAAAATCAGATCAGACCATTGGAATAGTGCAGTTTGGTCCCCGTAAGCTGCACATGAGGTCCATTTGGTGATTATGAATGCACTGAATGGTGTTCACAGAAACCGGACTGTACTTGATTGGTGTATTTTACCTATATTTCAGTTTCACGATGATTCCACAACATTTCCAAACTTCAGTATTACAGAACGTACATGATGCGTCTGATTGGTTACTTGCCGAGACAGCCATGATGCAACCTTAGTTTTGAAAGCTTAATAAACTTGGAGACAGTACCACCCTGTGCGGTCACACACACTTGCTCTATGGGCGAACCAGCCCTGAATATTATGCATGTGAGCTGTCTGGGCTTCAGCCGCATATGCCCTCTGGAGGAGGTTTTCGGTGACCCTGCATTGCCTGTTAGGGCAAGCAAGGTCCCAGGGCTCCACAGAGAAGGTGGGCAGGGAGACCAAGACCACGATGGTGGAATTCACTGTCCTGGAGAACCCCTATCCTAAATAGCTAATTTTGACAGACTGGGACCACATGGAAGTTATTGATCAATTAGGGAAATAACTTGTTTAATTAAGGGAACTGAGGGCTGAAAAGGGTAGTCTGTTTTCTTTAACTGTTTATCTGATTTTACTGTCGGCAATTGTATACAAGGATTTATGTATTAAGATTTGGGAATCAACTTGTCTGTCATTTTGCTTATGGAAAGAGACTCGCCTTGAAAACTCCAATTAAAATAATTTGCGTGCCCTAATTATCCTACACTGTTTAATTATTAGTTTGGAGTTAATTACCAATGGCATATTCGGCCACAACGATCATTCTATATCTGCTCAAAAGTGTTACACATGGATCAGAACTTGTATCTAAAGTCATTCATATCTGATTAAATATCTGATAATGATGGGAATTAACCCCTTGGATTTAGGGTCGTCTCCCTCATGAAATCTTTCTGTTTAAGATTGTTTTTATATTAGTCTATATTTTCTGGTCATGAACTTATAGAATAGTCTTCTGGCCTATTGGAAAACATGCAAATGCAACAATTTATGGTACCATAGTCACTGACAGACTCTAGAGACAAGCTGTCTGCCTCAGACACATCCCCATTTATTTTTGTACTGACGTTTCTCTGGGTCCACTGGACTTTTATGCACCCGGTGTAGTTCTGCTCAACTCCAGTAAAAATGGCTTTGTTGCGCTCAATAGGTTGAACTCTATGGCCTGGCTTCACAGACCAAGATTAGCAATGGTCTTGAAGTATCATGATCTCTCATGGGAACAGGGTATGTGCCCTTCCTCATGGCTCCAATGAGGAAAGCCTGCGGGGGAATAGTGATGGTGAACACCTCAGTGAAGCTCCTGTTCAAATGTGACATGATCGTGTTAGAGGCATTCTGCAGCAACTGACTGGTTTCCTGATGCTGTGTGTCCCAATGTCTATCTTCTATGCAATCAAACAGGCCTGTAACGGTTGATCGGCAGTTTGTGTAAATCAGTGTCCCTGTTGTACAAATTCATGGCGGAATATTACCACACAACCGCAGCTGAAAAGAAATCTCCTTGAAGTCTGTGACCAGTGATGTGCTTTTTACGTTCCTTCCATTCCGGAAAACCCAAACCAGGTGAAGCTACATATCCACACTACATCTTCCTTTATTTATTTTTGGTTTCTATTTTTCCATTGATTTAAAAGCAATGAATACAGGGATTCTTAACTTTTAACCTTAACCACAGACCCCTACATATCTTCAATTATTACCCATGGCCCCACACCCCATGGGCATACAGTATCACATATCACCTCATGACACTCCACATTTGAGTAAAAGAAAGACAGATTCAGGATAGTTATATTCAAATTCTTTCTTCTAATTCTCGAGGAAGCAAATTGCATTCAGTGTAGAGATCGAGTTACTATTAACTTTTAATCCTCGGCTGCATTTCTGGAGAGACATCACAGGAGTGAAGACAATTCTGATCATTTTTGGGATGCCTCCTTATGAACTCCCAGTTATCAGACCCTTTGGAAGACCTGGATTGTTGATGATAAATTATATTATTTGGGAGCAACCATTAATTAGGTCTTTATATTCTGTAGATCCTCCAAGAGCCCCTGGACCTACCTCATGGCTCCCAGGTGCATTTTTATACAGGGAATGGTAATATGAGCACAGATCAGATCATTGTTTGTCAGTGTGGTTTAACTGAGAGGAATGCTAGCCAACATTCCCCAAAACTTTATTCAAATTAATAGAGAGTGACATCAACATACAAGATTGTCTTCAGTACCATTTTATTTCACTTCAGAACAGTAGCAGAGAAATTCAAGGCAGATACAATATAGGTGCTTGTTTTAACGAGAAAGATAATCTGAACCATGAAAGCCCAAAAGTGACACATACCTATTAGAAATGGTTATTGCGGTTTCAGTAATGTTTAGTTGGGAAGTTTGGGAAAGTGTGCATCAGTCGATAGATAGATAGCACAGTTAATTCTAATCCCAGGTGGTGAACTTCAGAGTGACAGTTTCATTGGGCTCTGGAATGTAACACCCAACACCTGCGAAGACAAGAATGAAAGAGGAGGAAGATAATTAATCTTTAAATCATCTTTGAATTTCTAGAACTTTATTGACCTCTATAGTGTGCATTCCAGATGGCAGAGACATAGATGGACATGAGAACTCATCTCAACCAGTGGTACAATTGCCAGTAGAGAAAGGGGGAGACACATAGAGAGGCAGAAAGGAGACGTATACAGGGTGGCAGTGTGAGATCTTGCAGGGCTACATGGTCAATATGTGTTTACAGGTTCAGCACAGCAAACTGCAGTGCCAGTCTCTCTCAGCAGGGTTAGTGTGACTCACCCACATCTGTGGGGGTGCCATCAGCCTTCAGCAGCTGCCAGTAAGTGTGAGCAGTGTCGTTCCCAGCCACTCCGTTCACACTGACCAGGAAGGGGCCATAGTTAGGGTCCTCTCTGGTCTCAAACCTGCAGGAGCACATGAGCTGTTGTCATTGGTGAGCTGCATTACTCAATGGTAATGATATCACCTTGACTATAGAGCGGGAGATCCCCCTTTTCTAGAAAATAAATAAGTGATATGGTAGTACAAGTTCTTCAATATGCTGGCACTTCTGGATACGCCATAATCTCATAATACAACATCACACTGCTGGATGGTGCTTGGTATATTGCTGTCCTGATTCTGTATTTCATTGTCCAATTTCTGTGTGCCAGCTATAAACAACCCCTCTCTGACTAGCTGTCCATACCTGAAGTTCTTGGGATTAGCCTGGTTTATTTTCCTCATCGCCCCCAGCAGGACAGCCCTATATGGGATGATGGTTGTGTATGTCAACAGTTGGCGGTTGTTGATGGTGTCCTGCACTACCAGTGTGACCGGATACTCTGTGGCTGTGAAAGAAGAAAGGCAGCATGTCAACCAGTGACATTTTTTCTGTGTGTGTTTTGCTTTGAAGCCCTCAACTGTGCCCGTCAGCCCAGGTCCTGGAGACCCAGAAAAAGGATTGCGATTTATTGTGTTTTCCCTCAGAAAACACAGGGTGTGTGTTCATTTAACACATGCAGTCATTCCCCCTCTCCACCCTTTGAGTTTATCCAAATACTTGAATTACTTTGATAGTAGAAAACCAGTCTCCCATGAAATAGGGAAAAATATAGATTTGTTGGGGAGGGAACCCACATTTTTAGACAATCTGCATTATTTTGTACTGATAATTTTTCTTCTGCACAGTAGTTTGTCAAAGTATTATCAGTGTGGCCCCTCATCTGTGTGTCCCCTTCTGTCTGAAACAGAGTATTGTCAGGTCATGTCCATGTATCGAGTCTTGTGCGATCTCTTACCTGACTGTGCAAGGAGCACTGGAAGCAGCAGCAGAGCGGAGAGGAACAGTGTCACCGTCAGAGCCATCTTGTCAGCAGCTTCTGTCTGCAGAACCGAAACACACACAAGCTTTTTATACAATCTCTGCTGTCACTGATCTGTAGCAGGAACAGGCGTTTGGTGACACAATTCTATCGCACTGACTTCAGATTTTAGTCATATTGGTACATGAGGCTTGCGGTCTGGGGAAGAACTCTAATTTCCTAAGTATGAAAGACATGCAGTCAAATTGGAATATAAAACAGGCCAATTATTTGTGTCTTATGGAGCTCGGACACAGGGCCAGGCACTTTCAAAGCAGCACCTCTCGCATTGGATTGTGGACACTATTACCATGGCCTATGAGTCCACCGGGACCCCGGTGCCTGAACACCAGATGGCCCACGCGACTCGAGGTGTTGCCAAATCATGGACCCTTTTTCAAGGCGCCCCCTTGGCAGACATTTGTGCGGCTGCAGCTTAGACTTCGCCGCTTACATTTGCCCAGTTCTACAGGTTGGATGTGACGGGACTGGTCTCTTCCATTGGGAACCCGGTGTTGGCTGCAGTTGAGCCCCAGTAGCCTATGGGATCTGGCTCCTGATTTCCTCTCCCAGTCTGTCCCTATTAACCCATGTCTTCCCTTCCACCGGACTTTGCCTTCCAGTTGAGCACCCACGAAAGCTGCTCCTGGACTTGCTGACAGCCTGTTGATATGTCCCGGGCCTGTCATACGGCCTCCAGGTACGTTGCCTTATGAGGCCGCCCTGTATATAGTTTGTTCATTATTGCATTGTGTTGCGGTGGTGTAGGCATCTGTCACGCAATTGCCCGCTCCAAATATTGTGCAAGTAGATTACGGCCTTGTTCCTAGCTGTGTCAAGGATGACCTCTGGGCCTCTGGGGTTCAGATGCAGTGAGTACAGGGGCAGTGCAGAGGTCTTGCTTGCAATATTTTAAAAGGTAAGTTTGTGGTTTCTTTTATCCCTCATCTTTTTAAAAAATATCCTGTATTTTTTTCGGTAAGTTTAACATTTGACATTTCATGGATGACATTTTGCATTCTGCAGGAGGGGTTGCACAATATATATTCAGGATCTGGATTGCTGTGCTTGAGTTTTTTGTCATCATTGGATGTTATTGTGAGGTTATGATTGAGATTGGTGTCGGTCTACCACTCAAGTCATGATCGCTCTGTGTGCACTCTGGGCTTGTGATCTGGAACAGTAGTAGATAGTTTCACCTTTCAGAGGATACAGGCCGCCTATTGTGCCTTTGTGCCTTGTGCCTAAGGGATGGGGGGGGTCATAAAAGTGTGTATGGAGGGTGGGTGGGTCAGTTCGGGGACCCTGTCTATCTATGTGTGTGTGTGTGTGTGTGTGTGTGTGTGTGTGTGTGTGTGTGTATGTGTGTGTGTGTGTGTGTATGTGTATGTCTGGGGTGTAATTGTGTTTGCAGATAGACGGGTGATGTGGCTTCCCCCGTCTCTGGGGTGGTATAGCCGGGGAGCGGTGATTGGCGGGTGGTTGTCACGTGACCAGGGGGGTATATTAGAGGGGGGTGACACGCCACTCGGGGAGTTGTAGGAAGGGAATAGTCGAGAGAGCATCGGAGCGCTGTGTGTTAAGAAACTGCCTTGGAGGGAAAGTGGATGTACCTCCCCGTGTGCTTAATAAAACCTCAGTTTTGTTAGAAACCTTTCATTTATTTTTCCCTTTATTTCACTACCGACCTCAAAACCTGAGGTCGCTACAATATATTTAAAAAAATAGCTGGGTGCATTTGTGTAGGGTCTATTAGGCTATATAAAAAACATGGGTCTGCAAACTGTGGACTCTATACTCAAACGTTTTGGTTTTTCCATGTGCTGTAATCTAAATATTTTTTTTAACTCCATTTTATTTTTTATTTTTCTAATAAACAATCTGGTATTCACTTTCTAATTGGTGTCCAACTCTGGTGTCCAGATTCCTCGGTGCGACACTCAGACTGCTGGATTTATAATGTTTCACAGTGCTTCAAAGTGCTTTAAAATATTAAAATAAAGATAGTGTAACACATTGTAATATAGAAATCTTGAATGGGGTTGATGGTTGCAGTGCGGGAGCATGTTAGGGGGAACCAGAACGGAACTAAGGGGTGTGAATAAATTATATTATATATATATATACACACTCACCTAAAGGATTATTAGGAACACCATACTAATACTGTGTTTGACCCCCTTTCGCCTTCAGAACTGCCTTAATTCTACGTGGCATTGATTCAACAAGGTGCTGAAAGCATTCTTTAGAAATGTTGGCCCATATTGATAGGATAGCATCTTGCAGTTGATGGAGATTTGTGGGATGCACATCCAGGGCACGAAGCTCCCGTTCCACCACATCCCAAAGATGCTCTATTGGGTTGAGATCTGGTGACTGTGGGGGCCAGTTTAGTACAGTGAACTCATTGTCATGTTCAAGAAACCAATTTGAAATGATTCGACCTTTGTGACATGGTGCATTATCCTGCTGGAAGTAGCCATCAGAGGATGGGTACATGGTGGTCATAAAGGGATGGACATGGTCAGAAACAATGCTCAGGTAGGCCGTGGCATTTAAACGATGCCCAATTGGCACTAAGGGGCCTAAAGTGTGCCAAGAAAACATCCCCCACACCATTACACCACCACCACCAGCCTGCACAGTGGTAACAAGGCATGATGGATCCATGTTCTCATTCTGTTTACGCCAAATTCTGACTCTACCATCTGAATGTCTCAACAGAAATCGAGACTCATCAGACCAGGCAACATTTTTCCAGTCTTCAGCTGTCCAATTTTGGTGAGCTTGTGCAAATTGTAGCCTCTTTTTCCTATTTGTAGTGGAGATGAGTGGTACCCGGTGGGGTCTTCTGCTGTTGTAGCCCATCCGCCTCAAGGTTGTATGTGTTGTGGCTTCACAAATGCTTTGCTGCATACCTCGGTTGTAACGAGTGGTTATTTCAGTCAAAGTTGCTCTTCTATCAGTTTGAATCAGTCGGCCCATTCATCTCTGACCTCTAGCATCAACAAGGCATTTTCGCCCACAGGACTGCCGCATACTGGATGTTTTTCCCTTTTCACACCATTCTTTGTAAACCCTAGAAATGGTTGTGCGTGAAAATCCCAGTAACTGAGCAGATTGTGAAATACTCAGACCGGCCCGTCTGGCACCAACAACCATGCCACGCTCAAAATTGCTTAAATCACCTTTCTTTCCCATTCAGACATTCAGTTTGGAGTTCAGGAGATTGTCTTGACCAGGACCACACCCCTAAATGCATTGAAGCAACTGCCATGTGATTGGTTGGTTAGATAATTGCATTAATGAGAAATTGAACAGGTGTTCCTAATAATCCTTTAGGTGAGTGTATATATACACATACACACATACACACACACACGAGATATAACAGGTTTTCCAAGTATCCTCATCACCAGAAACTTTCTAAATATAAATAAATAAAAGTGGAGCCGACACAAGAAGAATGGCATGGATAGCAAAGTGACCGAGTTTCGGGAGGACAAGGAAGATTTTGATTCTTATATGGAAAGGCTGGAAATATGGAAAGATAAGCATTTGCTGAACTCACAGAGTGAATCGGAATGAAACGGAGACACTTTCTGACTACATCGTTGTGTTAAGGCAACTGGCAAACATGAGTTTGGGGCGTTTTTGTCTGAGGCTTGTCTGTGGCTTAAACAGTGAGTCCATACAGAAGATGTTATTATCTGAAAAGGATTTAACTTTTGCCTCTGCTACTGAAATGGCTTTAGCAATGGATTTGGCGGCTAAGAATTCAAGAGTTTGCGGGGAAGACAATGACAAAAGTCGATCAAGTCTGGACAGAGACCCAGCAAAAATAAACATGCTCATAACAAACAAACCGCACCCTCTGGTGGTCGAGCATCAGCAGTGTGGGAAATGTGAACAAGCAACACAGGATAACTGCTACAGATGTGGAGGAAAGCACAATGCTAGTTATTGTCGTTTTAAAACTAACAGTGCCACAAATGTAAGAAGATTTGTCACATTGCACGCAGCTGTAAATGTAGGAGAGGATGTAGGAACGACACACATTGTAAGGGAAGAACAGGAAACTAATGACAGCAGTAGTGAAGACTGTTTAGAACTGTTCTCAGTACACAGCCAGTGAAGGAAAAAATTGAATTTCCATTTAATTGTGTTTAGAAGATAAACTTGTAAAAATGAAGTTGGACACAGGAGCAACAGTAAGCATTGTTCCAGAGACAGTTAAAGACATACTCTGGAGAGAAGATGCATACAATGACCAGTCTGCAGTTTTGCCACTAATAGTAGTGAAGGGTGATTGACCTGCAATGCTGGGGAGGAACTAGCTTCAAAACATAAAACTAAACTGCTCAAGTATTTTGCAGGTGTCTAGAGAAGAAAAACACACTCAAAGAGATCCTGGAGCAGCATAAAGCAGTGTTGGAGCAAGAATTAACCCCTATGAAGACATTCACAGCCCGAATAATAGTTAAACCTGCTGCATATGCCCTGCATGAGGCTGTTGAGGTAGAATTAGCCAGACTGGAATGCCATAACATAATATTACAGGTGAACCACAGCAACTGGGCCACGCCAATTGTTGTTGTGCGCATAGGCATAGGTTTAGGGGGGACGGAGGGGACACACCCCCCCCAATGTTGAGATAATGTGAAATTGTCCCCCACAGTATAGTCTGCTTGGCTCCATAGTTGTAGTGGTGGCATTGCGTTATTTGGAAACCCACTCCTCCTCCAGGCAAACTACAACCACACACGCCCACACAGGATTCGATAAGCTGGCATTGGTCATTGAGTGATTGTCAATCATATGTTATGCAGCCAATCACTTTGCAGGAAATTCTTGTCAATCATTATGTTTTGCGGCCACTCACCTGCAGAAGGAACTTAAGAACATAAGAAGAACATTAGACATAAGTTTACAAATGAGAGGAGGCCATTCGACACATCGTGCTCGTTTGGTGTCCATTAGTAACTAAGTGATCCAAGGATCCTATCCGGTCTATTTTTAAATGTTCCCAAATTTTCTGTTTCAGCCACATCGCTGGGTAGTTTGTTCAGATTGTGACAACTCTCTGTGTGAAGAATTGTCTCCTGCTTTCCATCTTGAATGCCTTGATGCCTAATTTCCATTTGTGTCCCTATGTCTGTGTGTCTCTGCTGATCTGCAAAAGCTCCTCTGGTTTGAGGTGGTCGATGCCTTTCATGATTTCGAAGACTTAAATCAAGTCCCCATGTAGTCACTTCTGTTCCAGGGTGAAAAGGTTCAGTTCTAGATTTATTCCTCCCATAGTGTAATTATAGTGGACATTTTTGCATTATACATTACACATTACATTATACCTGCATGTAATACCTTGCACTTGTCTACATTGAATTTCATCTGCCAGGTGTCGGCCCACAACTGAATATTATCCAAGTCCCTTTGAATAGCCTGTGCTGCCGAGATTGTATCTGCTGAACCACCTATTTTAGTATCATCTGCAAATTTGACAAGTTTGCTAACTATCCCAGAGTCCAGATCATTAATATAGATTAGAAAAAGCAAAGGCCCTAGTACTGATCCCTGTGGAACTCCACTAACAACCTCACTCCAGTTAGAAGCAACTACTCTAATCAACACCCTCTGTTTCCTATACATCAACCAGTTCATAATCCATCTACTTACATTACCCTGAATGCCTACAGCTTCCAATTTAAGGATCAGTCTTTGGTGTGGAACCTTATCAAAAGCTTTTTGAAAGTCTAAGTATATCATATCATATGCTTTCACATGATCTACAGCTGCAGTTGCATGTTCAAATAACTCTAATAGATTAGTAAGACATGATCTGCCTCATCTAAACCCATGTTGATGGTCTCCAAGAATATGGTTTTCGTTAAGATGCTCCTCTATTTGCTGTCTAATAATTTTTTCCAACATTTTACAAGGGATGCAGGTGAGACTGATTGGTCTGTAATTTCCTGGCTCAGTTTTGTCCCCTTTTTTTGGATAGGTATGACATTTGCCGTCTTCCAGTTCTAAGCACATTCCCCATCATTTGGAATATTTTAGTCAGTGGCCTATAAATAATTTCCCTCATTTCTTTAAGTACTGTTGGAAATATACCATCTGGCCCAGGTGATTTGTTTGTTATGAACTCTGCTAGTCCCTTTAGTACCTTCTCCTCTTTTATCCTGATCTCTCTTAGGGTTTGACTGGATTGGTTGTTAACCTGTGGCATGTTATCTGTTTTTTCTTTTGTGAAAACCTCTGTGAAATACTCATTTAGAACATTTACTACATCTTGTTCATTTTCTAAGATACTTCAAGTTTTGCCCTTTAGCGGTTTCACTTACTCCTTTATTGCCCTCTTGCTGTTGTAGTATTGAAAAAAGTTTTAGCTAGTTTGAGCTAAAACTAGTTTTAGCTCCAATAGCTATGTTTCTTTCCATTTCCCTCTTTGCTTTCTAAAATTGTAGACTACTGTTTTTGACTTGGTCCTTGTTTTTTGACAGAATGCCTCAAAGCTAACCATATTGTGATCACAGTTTGCCATTGGTTCTCTAACTAGTGTCCCTCTGACTCTATCTTGGTCATTTGAAAATATCAAGTCAATGCTTGCGCTCTCTTTGGTTGGTTTCCTGACAAACTGAGTTAGAAAGCAGTCATTTACCATCTCAACCATTTCTAATTCTGCTTCTGTAGTCCCAACTGGGCTTTCCCAGTCTATGTTTGGGAAATTGAAATCCCCCATTATAACAGCCACATCCTTGCTACATGCAGTCCTGATTACACTGTACAATGCAACATCTTTCTGAATATCTGAGTTGGGTGGTCTGTAACACACTCCTACCACTAATCTAAGTGTAGGACCTCACTTACTGTACTTGCCTGTGTAAATTGTAAATTGGAATTTGTAAAATGTATTATATTTTGAATTGCTATGTTTTAGTTAAATTGAATTTGTAATGATTGATGCCTTTTACTTAACTGTATTTTTGCACTTTGTTTTGCACTTATGTTGTAAGTCGACCTGGATAAGGGTGTCTGCCACATAATAAAAATAATAATAATAATCTCCAGATCTTTAATTCAAAAGTTTAACCCACAATGATTCACTTTTGTTAGCAGGATCTAATTTGAGTTCTTCTGCCTCCATCCATTTTCAAAAAGGCTTATCCTGGTGAGGGAGCCTCAATGTCACTTCTGGCATATAATGCTACCCCACCACCTCTTCAATTATGCCCGTCTCTCCTAAACTGAGTGTATTGTTTCAACTTGCATTCATCCCATGATTCTGTCACTCCTACAACATCATAGTCACACATAAGCACTGTGGCTTCTAGGTCTAACATCTTGTTCCTTATACTCCTGGCATTGAGGTACAAAAATTTCAGGACTTTCCTACTAGCAGTTTCCCTTTGCTTTCTTCCTTAGTGGAACATCTTCCCATTATTAGAGCTCCCTGCCCCTCTGGTCCCTAGTTTAAATTATTCCCAATTTCTCTGCACTTACGCTCTCCCAATGCATCAGCTCCCCTTCTGCTTAGGTGTAGACCATCCGGTTTGTACAGAACCTGTTGGGCATTTCTAGCTCTTGGGATGTCTCTAAGGGAGGTGCATGCCCTTTTCTGCAGTTACGACCTACTCTAACCCAGCAGTTCTCTAAACTTTCTTGCTCTAAGGTTTCAACTCTCATTCATTTTTATTGCACACACCATCTCTCAAATGGGCTGATTGACTAATTCCTCCATATCACTAATGCAGCACAGATAAACAAGCTGAGCCTCAAGGTCATGGACCTTGATCTCTAGGACTTCAACATGCGGACAATGTTCACAAATGAAATCTTCTTGGATGAGTTCATCCAGGAAGGCAATCATTCTGCAAACATGACACTTTAATAGCCACATGTTTCTAAATTTTGCAAGTTTTTTTTTTTTTTTTTTTTTTTTTTGGTCCCTTGGTTTCTGTCTTCTGGTCTACTGCTTGACTTTTTGTTACGGAGAAACAGCGCAGCTTTAAGTAACCTTTTGTCTGTGTGCCCCCAATGCACACCTAACTGGCTCCAACTGACACCTCTCACTTAACAGAATTCCTGCTAATCACCTAACTAAATCAATTCAAGGTATTTACTTTCACCAACTCAGCAGCTGTACTAAATTGACTTAAATTAAGACAAACTACAGACAAGATTAACTTCAATAAAGGTAGTTAAAACAAAATGAGGAATGCTAAGACTGTCTCAAACTAGGAATACAACAAAATAGCTGCCTCTCACCTGTACTGTCCTGTGTCTGTCTGTGGCAACTTGTAAATCCTTCTGCTTACTTTCTGGTCTCAACAGCAGCTTTAAGTACCTTTTTGTTTACCTGCCCCAATTCACACCTGGCTCTACCTGGCACAACTCACTTATCAGACTTCCTGCTAGTCCTAGACTAAATCACCTTTCCTTCAACCTATTTACTTTCTCCAACTTAGCAGCTGAACTGAATTGACTTCAATAAAGGCAAACTACAGACAAGATTAACTTCAATTAAGCCAAAGTTAAAACAAAATCAGGAATTCTAAGGCTGTCTGAACACAACAAGATAGCTGCATCTCACCTGTACTGTCCTGTGTCTGTCAATGCAACTTGTAAATACTTCTGTTTACTTCTTGGTAATAACTTCAATAACTGTTATGAGCAGTATGTGATGGCATTAATCACTTATTGGGTTGATTAATCACTGATTGATTTAGTATATTTTCTGTTAACCTATACTGCTGTTGCACTTATTTCACTTATTTCTTGTTTTGTTTTGCTTTACAGTTTGTTGTTATTGGTTGTTGTCTGGTGGTTTGATTATGTTTATTTTTGTCTAATTGTATTATTATTCGGGTGATGGGTTTATTGGTAAATTGCTGGGCGCACACCACCGGTTGACATTCCCACGTGGAGTCCCCTGGCCATCTAATCAATTGCCTTCACCTGTCCACCTAACCCAGTGAATCGGCTATAAAAGCCTGGAAGCCACCACCCCCCTCCTCTCTCTTGGGAGCATACATTGGCAGCAAGTGTATAGAGCAGCCAGCAAGAGAGTTGCAGCAAACCCCTAGTCAACTTGTCAGTCATTTTCTATGTGGCTGATCAGAGAGAGAAAAAAAAAAAAAGAGTAGGAGGGAGCAAATGTCTTAGTGGTGTTAATAACGAGGAGTTGGCGTTGCTGTTAGTAAATGAATAGTGAGTAGTTCTGAGGTTGTTAATCAGGGGATGTTATATCTGCATATAAATTAGCATGGTATGTTTACAATCACACAGGGTTTGTAACTTGTATGTTTTTTACATTCAGATGGGTTCATTGAATTACAATGATGAAGTTAGCTGTAGCAAGACACTGTTTGTGTGAGAACAAATTATACAGTATAAAATTCAAACTCATTACCATGGGCTAAGTACAATATAATGGGTGCAATTCATGTGAGTTAAGCTCTGTTTTCAGTGTTTTTCTGTAATCAAAAAAAAAAAAGTGGAATTGTTTGGAATATGAAATGAGCCCCCCCCCCCCCCAATATGGATAGCATTTCCATCTGCTTGATATGAATGATGATGAATCTGATCCCACTATGCGCAAACCATGCTCCCCCCCCCACCGTGAAACCAAACCTACCCCAGTGGTTGTGCCTCAACCACACAAGACCACCTGAATATGTGGAGATTATAAGGTCACTGTCAACCGGTGTATAGCTGAAAAGAGGTATCCATTGCCAATTGCAGAATGGGAGAGACTACTTCAGTAAACTTGATTTGTCGAATGCATACCAGCAACTCAAGTTAGACAAGGACTCGAAAGAGTTCTTAACAATCAATACACACCGAGGCTTGTACCACCATTGGTTCCCTTATGGTGTATCAAGTGCTCCTTCTATTTTCCAGGCCATCATGGACCAAATTCTCCACAGGTTCCACAATGTTGTATGCTATCAAGATGACATAACAGCTGAATCAGAAAAAGGGCATCTGAAGACATTGAATTAAGTCATAACTCAGTTTTTAGAAAGCCTAGCGACTACTCTGAAGCCATTGCATGAATTGTTACCAAAAGAACAACAGTGGATGTGGAGATTGGCAACCTGTGCTTGGCATATTGACATATTGATTTTGCTGAAAAGGACAAACAATATTTCTTTGTAGTGGTAGACAGTCATTCCAAGTGGCTGGATGTTACCCTACTGTCAAGCATCACGACACACAAAACTATGGAAACTCTGCGTAATCATTTTGCAGCATATGGGCTGCCAGAGGAAGTGCTATCGGAAAATGGCCCACAGTTTACTTCAGCTGAGTTTCAACAGTTCATGCAGGGAAATGGCATCAAATATACCTTAATACCACCTTATCTTCCGGCGTCCAACAGTGCTGCGGAGAGGTGTGCAGACACTCAAGCAGTGGCGCCACCAAGGGGTGGCCAGGGGGGCCACGGCCGCCCTGATACAATTGCAGTCCCCCCCTCGCGAGTCGCATATGCATAATATGCTTCAATCTGATATTTTACATTAGGTACTATTAATTGAAATCAATAATGTATATTTTTCATAATAGTTCATGTGAAAGAAAATAACAAATGCATAGTCATCCAGACGCTTTTGACGTCCGTCACTGTGTCACACTCCAACCCCTGTCACCCCTCCCCTGTCTAGATTTTCAGTGGCCCCAACTGGCCACCCCAATGAAAGATTTCTGGAGGCGCCACTGCATTCAAGAAGGCTTTTAAGAAACAAGTGCTCAGTGTTAAACACAGGAACACCAGCATTACTATTCAACACCGCTTGGCAAACTTCCTATTTCAGTAAAGGAGTGCACCACACACACTGACTAGATGCTCACTGGCTGAGCTGTTTCTGAAGAGGCAACTGAATACCAGATTCACCCTATTACAACCAAATCTGCACAACAGATGAGGCAGAAAATGTTCCATTACAAAAACCAGACAACACTCCGTCAGCAGACTGCTGGAGACTGTGTAGTGGTACGCCGTTTCCTGAGAGAGAGGGAGAAATGGGAAACTGGAATAGTGATGAGGACCATTAATATATGTGATTAAACTCATAGACAGAGTGTGCAGAAATCACATTGATCACATGCTGTTGTCCAGAGAATCAGGCCTGCCAGAGAGAGTGGAAGAGTTGGAGTTGTCAGCTTCCCAGGTGATATCCAACGCAGGAGATGAGTGGGCAGCACGTCCACCTATACAAGCTGGAGATGAACGGAATACTCCTGAGACATCAGAATCAGAGTCATCAGAACCAGATTCCACAGCTCAGGCTCCTGACAGAAGGGTTCCAGAGACACCTCCTATTAGAGCCACAGCCACACTATCCAGACCGACTGAGAAAAGCACAAGATAGACTGGACTTATAATAGTTAGTTAGGAGCAAGTTCAGTTCCTGGGACCAGAATAATGTTCAGAACTTGTTACAAAGCCCACCCTTGCTTTGTTAGTTAGTTATGTGTTTCAATAAGTGATGGAGCAAGCATCATTTAAATACAATATTAATAAAAATAAAAAGGAGGAGGAATTGAATTCAATTGTGAGTTTCAATACTTGGTTGCAAATCCTTTGCAGTCAATGACTGCCTGAAGTCTGGAACCCATAGACATCACCAGATGCTGGGTTTCTTCCCTGGTGATGCTCTGCCAGGCCTGCACTGCAGCTGTCTTTAGTTCCTGCTTGTTCTTGGGGTGTTTTGCCTGTTATCTCTCACAGTCTGGTGAGGTTGGTTGCACTGGTGAGCTGGGCTGAAAACAACAACAGGCAAATCCAAATTGGTGTGTGTGCAAAAGTGGGGAAATAATTGACTGCCTCACAATCCGGCCTGTGCCACCCTGTTATAATCAAGAATTGCGCTCAGCAGAAAGTGTTTGGTAGTCAAGGCCTACAAGATGAACTGTGGAAAAAACACATCAACTGTACTTTTGGAGCAGGATGGCCTCCTTGTTCACAATTGATCTTATTGTGTAGTTACATTTTTATACAGGTAAGGGTAAGATGAGCACAGATCAGATCATTGTCTGTCAGTGTGGTTTAACAGAGAGGAATGCTAGCCTTCAACTTTCCCAGAATTGTATTCAAATAAAGAGAGTGACATCAACATACAATATTGTCTTCAGTATCATTTTATTTCACTTTAGAACAGTAGCAGAGACATTCAAGGCAGTTACAAAATAAGAGTTTGTTTTAACCAGAGAGATACACTGAGTGCTATGGTCGACAGACTGAATTTGAGTGCTGTCTGTCCTGGCGGTGTGAACAAGTGCCTTTAGCTCTTCCTTCTGACACCAGCCTGAATACCAGATGCCATTGACAAGAGTCTCCCCAGAGAGTCCAGGTCAGTCTCTGCCAATTATATTGATGAAGCTCTATGATATGAATTTGGTTCTAGGTGATTTAAGTTTACTAGGTGTGTTTTATGTGCAGATCACTGAAGTATGTTGGTTAAATTCTTTGTATTGGTTCCCATAGTCTGATAGATATTTAGCTTGTATTAATGCATGGCTGTTGTGTGTGTTGATTTGATTACTTATATTTCAGATAGAGAAATTTGCCATTCTTGAGAAACTCTGCTCAGCCTTGTACTGAAGTCATGATGGAAAATGATTGAGAAAAGGTAAATCAGCAAATTTAGTAGGAAATAAATTCATATCCACAGTGCCAGGTAGACTATACAGCAAGAAAAGATCTTTCAAGGCATCACACCTAACCGACTACAGCCTGATCAATCTTGTGCATCTGGGCATCACACTTTAACAAAATTGGAAGCTGAAAGAATCAATCGGTGCCACAAAGCAGCCAGGAAGACCCACAAGTGACACACCTGTTACAAATGCTTATGGCCACTTGAGTAATTTTAATTTTGAGGAGGTTGGGAAAGTGTGCCCTCTGGTGGATAGATATTGATGTTGCAGTTATTTCTAATCCCAGGTGGTGAACCTCAGGATGATGGTTTCATTGGGCTCCGGGATGTAACACCCGACACCTGTAAAGACAAGGAGGAGGAGGAGGAGGAAGAAAACGTATTGTTAATCATCAAGGGTTTCTATAAGACAAATTACATATTAGAGGTCTCGTCTGTGCAGAGTCAGGTATCGTTTTGATTGGGACCACAAAACCAGCCAATGAAATGTGTTTTCTGGCACAATGCAAAAATGCACTTTTGTTGATGTTATTGTTGTTGTTGTCGTTTAACTATGGAGAGTCCGTATCGCTCATTCTGATTTCAAAATCTTGTTAGGAAGTGGGTGGACAGTTTATATTAATAAAAGCAGAATTTAAAACATGGCATTTAAACAAAACAATTACACTTTAGGAATTGGGAGGCGAGGGTCAATTCACCACAGCTGTTCTCAGGGCAGACTTTGCAATGAGCATTAAACTGCTTCAAGCCCTTGGAAAGCATTTTTAAATAGAGAACGGACGCATTTAGAGGAACATGAGTGGGTATAATACTACTACTAATACAACATAATAATAAAAATAATAAAATAATAAAATAATTATCATTATTTTTCCACTAAACATGTTCCCTTGGCTGAGGCTTGCTAGATTGGAAGAGTGAGAATCTTATTTGTCCATTAATAATAATAATAGCAGTAAATAAAAACTGGAGGGACAGTCTCTGCCAGCAGGGGTTAATGTGACTCACCCTGCTTCAGGGGGGTGTTAGGCTCCTTCAGCAGCTCCCAGTAAGTGTGGGCAGTGTCATTCCCAGCCACTCCATTCACACTGACCAGGAAGGGGCCATAGTAAGTGTCCTCTCTGATTTCAAACCTGCAGGAGCACATGAGCTGATATCATTGGTGAGCTGCACTACTCACTGGTAATTATATCACCTTGACTATAGAGCTGGAGATCCCCCACCCAGTTATCGCATTTCTGTCTGGTGTCAGGAATGAAACAATCTGAAGCTGGGGAAATGCCACCATAGTAAAAATGCCAGTGTCTCCAAATGTCCTCGGGTGTTGTCCCGATTCATAGGAAGTGGACACAATTGGCTTAGGGCAGGGGGTCTCTTGTATCAACAGCATAGCAAAAGCTATTGACACAGATGAGTGATGAGCCTGTTTAACCTGTTTTTTTTGGGGGTGGCGATTGAATCACCTTCATGAGAGGTACAGGTGAGGCTCCATTGTCACCTTGTATGCTATTAGTTAGCTTCTGTTGGCTACTCTGGTGGTTGAGTATGACCTGAGCACACAGTGGATGTACATGTTCCCTCATGGTTTGCATTGTGAATCACAATACTCTTGAATTTCAATACATACCCAGTGTAATTCTACTATTCTGTGTTGCACGCATATATACAGAATATATATATATATATATATATATATATATATATATATATATATATATATATATTCAATGTATGCAAGTTAAACATTGTGTGGACTTTGTGTTTTTCTTCTCAGGACATTGACACACTTGAATGAATACAATGTGTGATGGTATTGGTCAGCTGCTACACTTGTTTCCCCTTTTGGTAGTACATGTTCTTCAGTATGATGGCACTGCTGGTTAGGCCTAATGTCTAAATGATACAAAGTCACGCTGCTGGACAGTGCTTGGTATATTGCAGTTCTGGTTCTGTATTTCATTGTTCTTATTTCTGTGTCCCTGCAGTATACACTCCCCCTCCCACCAGATGTCCATACCTGAAGTTTTCAGGGTCAGCCTCACTGATTTTCCTCATTGCCCCCAGCAGGATAGCTCTATATGGGATGGTGGTTTGGAGTATCTGATCAGGGGTGAGGTGGATGGTGTCCTGCACTATCAGCTTGACCGGAAACTCCTTGCCTATTTCTGTGAAAGAAGAAAGGCAGCATGTCAACCAGTGATGGCTTCTGTGGGACAAAGGAAAAATAATTCAGCTTTTTTCTGGTGTGTGTGTTTTGCAGTGTCCCTTCAGCCCAGGTTCAGTTCATTTCCCCTCAGGAATGCTTGTGTTCATTTTACACATCCAGCCTTTCACCCTTCGAGTTTATCCAAACATTTTCACTACTTTACAAGTGGCGTTTTGCTATGTCTGGTGAAATCTGTCAACTGCCGTGACATCAAGAAAACATTACGATTGGGCGGTAAAACAACATTTAAAATCTTTTTACATAAACAGCATTATTCTGTCCCGATTATTTTTTGTTGTTGTCCAAGTCGTGCACACAGTAGTTGTCAGAGCAATAATCGGTGTGTCCCCTCCTGTCTGCAACATATTGTCAGATCCTGTCCATGCATCGGATCTCTTACCCGAGTTGTTGGCGAGGAGCCCCGGGAGCAACAGCAGAGACGAGAGGAGCAGTATCACAGTCAGAGCCATCTTGTCAGCAGCTTCTGTCTACAGCCTTTAGTGCAGCAACTAATGCGGCAACTACTTATATATGTTACACTGAAACAAGGTAACTCCCACACACATTTGCGCTTTTCACCTTAGCACATTAGCCATTGTTTGTTAACAGCATGTCAGTAAGGTCAGATGTTTGCCTTCACAAATGGTAATGCATTAACTTGTACCTCTGATTGTTTAGTTTGGCTCTTTTTAAGATGTATATACATTAAAATCTGTCTGAGTTTGCAGTTCCTTATAAAGTGCCATGTTCCTGCTCAAATATGTGTTCATGGTGTGCAATCATAGGCATGATTACTCACGCATTCAAGTAAGTTCTGTTTTGTATTTGTATTTAAATTTAGAACAATTTACAGATCATATTTTTCACTTTGACATTCTGGACATTTTCTGTGTTGATCAGTGGCAAAAACTCCTGATTAAATCCACTCCGATTTATTGCGTTACAGCATGAAAATTGTGACGTCCTCAAGGACCAAAGGAAAGGATCCAAGCACAGGCTTAGAGTTGAAGCAGATAATCCGATAAGGGAAAACGAGAGAGAGTAAACGGGGACAGTCCAAGGTCAAATCGATCAAGCGAACAGGCTAGTGGGGAGATCCAAAAGGGGTAAACGAGAGAGGGAAGCAAGAGGTCAAAATACACAGTAAGGCACTCAAGAAACAAGGCTCAGAATTGATCCAAGAGAGAATGCAATACTTCACAATGAATCTATGAAACAGAGGGGTTTAAGTACTGTGAAGGAGAGAGGGTTTGAACAAGGTGAATGAAAGATTGACCAATGATAGGAAAGGAGGACAGAACAGGTGCACCTGGCAGGAAAGAACGTGGAAAGACTGGTTTGACTGGACAAAGAAAAGGAGAAGCACTAGACTAGTATTCGGGAGAGGGAGACCTCTGGTGGTGAACCAAGGTGGAAACAGGGGAGACCGTGACAGGACCCCCCTCCCCAGAATCGGCCTCAGCCGGACCAGAGCATTGAGGACAGCGGCGAGGACGGCCCCGAGGCCGAGGAGCAGGAACAGTGGTATGAGCCCTGTGAAAGTCCGCAATGAGAGACGGATCCAGGATATCTGAGGCTAGAAACCAAGAACGTTCCTCTGGACCATACCCCTCCCAGTCGACCAAGTACTGCATGCGTCCTCTGTGGCAACAAGACTGTAACAGGGTTCTGACAGCATACGCTGGACCGTCGTCTAGATCCAAGGGAGGAGGAGGCGGAGGAGAAGGAGTCCTGAGGAGAATCAGAGGTAGAGGACGGATCGGGGCGTACAGGTTTTAACAAAGAAACATGAAATGATGGAGCTATCTTGTAGTGAGGAGGTAACTGGAGACGATGGGTAACTGGATTGATTTGGCGGAGAACAGGAAAGGGACCGATAAAGCGAGGGCTCAATTTCTTGGATGGGAGTTTAAGTTTAATATCTTAAGTAGATAGCCAAACCAACTGTCCTGGGTGGTATTGCGGAGCAGGTTGACGATGTCAGTCAGCCAAGGTCTTTTGACGGCGGATAGCTCTTTGGAGACGGACGTGTGTAGCATTCCAGACATCTGCACTGCGATGGAACCAATCAATCATCGACTGCTGGGATGTCGGTAGACTCCTCATTCCAAGGAAACTGAGGTGGTTGGTATCCTAAGAGACACTGAAAGGGGGTGAGGCCTGTGGAAGAACTGGTCAGGGAATTCTGGGCGTACCTCAGCCCATGGCAAAAAACGACTCCAGTCATCTTAGGAGGTACTACAGTATGAATGAAGAAAGCGTATGACCTCTTGATTAAGACGTTACCATCCACAATCTAATGGTCAAACGGAACCGGAGGCGAGACTGACCTTAATATTCAGAGCCTTGAAGAAAGCAGACCAGACCCAGGAGGTGAATTGAGGGCCTCGGTCGGAAACAATGTCTTCAGGAATCCCATAACTGTGGAACACGTGATGGAACAGAACTTCAAGAGTTTCAAGAGCGGAGGGAAGCTTCTGTAAGGGTATAAGCTGACATGATTTAGAAAAACTATCTATTGCTACTAGAATGGTGGTAAGGACAGTTCCCTTTGAAGTTGATCCAAGAAATTCCATTTGATTGGGGCGACAATACAGGTAGAGGGTAGAATTGGATCATCAGATAGGGGTTCATTAACCGAGTCAAACTGACGAGAGAGAGCGTCTGCTTTGATGTTTTTGGATCCTGGGTGATAAGTCATGGTGAATTGGAAACGGGTGAAAAATAATGCCCAGCGCGCTTGACGGGGGTTGAGACATTTTGCTGCTCGAATGTATTCCAGATTTCGGTGATCTGCAAGTACCAGAAATTGGTGTTTTGATCCTTCCAGCCAATGCCTCCACTCCTCAAAGGCCAACTTCACTGCCAAGAGTTCCCCGTTACCGATGTCATAATTCCTCTCCGCAGGTGATAATTTCCTAGAGAAGAACACACAGGGATGGAGCTTAGATAGTTGACCGTGTCGTTGAGAAAGCACTGCCCCGACGCCATTTTCAGAAGCATCTACTTCCACAACGAAAGGGAGATTAGGGTCTGGGTGCTTGAGGACTGGAGCAGTGGTGAACAGGGACTTGAGTTTCTCGAAGGCGACCTCGGCAGTATCCATCCATAATAAACGACGAGCAGAGCCTTTTAATAAAGAGGTTAAAGGAGATGCAACTGAACTGAAGTTACGGATGAAGAGACGATAAATGTTAGCAAAACCCAAGAAACGTTGCAACTCCTTAATTGTCTGAGGCTGAGGCCACTCAGTTACTGCTCTCACCTTCTCAGGGTCCATGTGCACTCCACTGGCATCGATGATGCATCCCAGAAAAGCCACACGCGGTCGATGAAATTCACATTTCTCAGCCTTGACATAGAGTCCATTTTGTAGCAGACATTGCAGCACCTGTCGAACCTGGGAGATGTGTTCAGAGAGAGTAAACCAGAATGTTGTCAATGTAGGCCATCACAAAGTGATGAAGATAAGGATGCAACACCTCATTCACGAAAGCTTGAAAGACTGACGGTGCGTTGACCAGACCAAAGGGCATGACTAAATATTCATAGTGTCCAGAGTTAGTAATAAATGCCATCTGCCACTAGTCTCCTTTTAGTATACAGATTAGGTTACAAGCACTACATAGATCTAGTTTTGTAAAGTATCGAGCTCCTCTTACCTGTTCCAAGGCAGCTGGAACTAAAGGTAAAGGATATCTATACTTGACCATAAGTCCCCTATAAATCGATACAGGGTCTTAAACCTCCGTCCTTCTTTGCCACGAAGAAGCAGCTTGCCGCAGCAGGTGAAGTGGATGGCCAGATTATGCCTTGTGCTAACGCCTCCTTGATGTACTCCTCCATGGCCTGCGACTCTGGAAGAGAGAGAGGAAAGATTCTGCCCCGAGGTGGAGTAGAACCAGGGAGAAGATCAATAGCGCAATCCCAAGGACGATGTGGGGGCAGAGAGGAGGCTCAGGATTTGCTAAACACAGCAGCCAAATCTTTGTATTCAGGTGGAAACTCGGGCAGGGTTGATAGAAATGGACTCTCGATGTGGGTGGCTCTGCAAGGTGAAGCAAGACAATTAATAAGGCAATGTTCTCCCCAAGAAATATTAGTCCCCTTGATCCAAGAAATGACGGGATTATGATGAACGAGCCAGGGATGTCCAAGTATTGTGTCAGCTCCAGGGGAATCAATCACTAAAAAAGGCAGTTTTTCAGAATGCCGGTTTCCGATGGATATGGTGATTGGCTTAGTTTTCTGTGAAACTGGACCGGAACTGATGGGTTGGTTGTTGATTGCTCTGACATTAAGTGGTGACAAGAACGGTGAGAGAGGAAGGTTCAAACGCTCCGCAGTTCTGTCTATGAAGTTTCCTGCGGACCCCAAGTCTATTAAAGCGGACAAAAAGATGTGTTGAGTGTGGAGCTGGATGCGTACTGAGAGCATACACTGAGCGGGTGTTATCAGGGGACAAGTACTCACCGATTTCTGTGGAGTGGCCGAAGAAGAGGCACTGTTGTATTCTCCTGTCTTTCCTCGGCAGGTAGTCAAGTCCTTCCTATCTGCATGGCTTCTGGTTCTGTAACAGGGCTAGGCTTGAAAGAAGATCTGGTGGATAACCGGGATGTAGCAGACAAAGCCTCGAGATCTCATAAGGTTGTCGAGTCTGATGGCAAGTTGTATTAACTGTTCCAGATCGAGCGTGTCTCCCTTGCAAGCTAATTCTACTTGTAAATCATCACGTAAGCCACGACAAAAAATACTAATTAATGAAGGCTCACCCCATCCACTGATCTCAGCCAAGGTCCGGAACTCCAGAGCATATTCAGCAGCAGAAGAGGTACCCTGACGGAGAGAGAACAGTTGTTCACCAGCGTCTTTCCCAGCTGTCGGATTATGTAAAACCTGCTTGAAATGTTCAAGAAAAGCTGGGAGAGATCGTGTTACTTCGCCCTTACAAGCCCATACAGCTGATGCCCACCGAAGTGCCTTTCCGGTAAGTAGTGTAATAAAGGGGATCTTAGCGTCATCAGAAGGGAAGGATAATATAAAACCCTCGCAGCGGTCTGGTGAGCCGTCATATTTGTCTGGGATGGCCAAATGTACAGGTCTATCTGGAACTGGAGAAGCAGATGAGCCTGGGTTTGCTTCTGGTGTTGTCTGTCTTGTGGACTCGAGAGATAAAGCAGGTAATCTCCTCATTAGCTGTTCCAGAGTGGAGTTGATCTGACATAGCATTTCATTGTGTTCTCCCAACAATGCCCCCTGAGCCGTCAAAGCTGCAGCAACGTCAGGTAAAGCTGCTGGATCCATGTTAAAGGTGAAGTCTTCTGTGAAGTCTTCTGTGACGTCCTCAAGGACCAAAGGGACAGTCCAAGGCCAATCGATCAAGCGAACAGGTTAGTGGGGAGATCCAAAAGGGGTAAACGAGAGAGGGAAGCAAGAGGTCAAAATACACAGTAAGGCACTCAAGAAACAAGGCTCAGCATTGATCCAAGAGAGAATGCAATACTTCACAATGAATCTATGAAACAGAGGGGTTTAAGTACTGTGAAGGAGAGAGGGTTTGAGTGAGGTGAATGAAAGATTGACCAATGATAGGAAAGGAGAACAGAACAGGTGCCCCTGGCAGGAAAGAATGTGGAAAGACTGGTTTAACTGGACAAAGAAAAGGAGAAGCACTAGACTAGTATTCGGGATAGGGAGACCTCTGGTGGTGAACTAAGGTGGAAACAGGGGAGACTGTGACAAAAATGTGGAGAAGTCCAAGGGGGGTGAATACTTTTGAGAGCCACTTCCACTTACATTGGATGTATATCTGAAGCAATTTGGGTCTGAAACCCCAGCCAGGTTTAACTGTCTGTCTGGGTTCCTTCAAGGAACAGCTGGATAAAAAATTATGATATGATCAATAAGCTACAGCTAACCATGCAGCAGACTTGGCTGGGTGGACATTTCTCAGTTTCTTGTTTTCCTGTTCAAGCACACATTTAATTGGTATAGCTGTGGATTGTATTTCTCCATTTCTCTGGGGGTTGAGCTGAAAAGCCATGGTGCTGGTCCTTGACTTAATTATGGGTCCTTGACTCTGAATCCAGCCCTGCTTGCAGCCTCCACTACATTACTAATTAGAGAGTCAGTTTGCCTCTGGCTCCTGTGAGGAGGATGGTAAAGTGTCTGTATTGATCACTGGCATACTGGATGCTCATGACATCCCACACTACACTCCCTCCTGATTCACTCCTCTATTTCTGAACAAACTCCTTCACAGCAATACCTGTATTTGCACCTGTTTGCACCTACAGAAATAAGTCCTGGTGCACTCTGTTCATAACACATACATTATTGCCTAATTATTAACTTTGAAAACCTAATATGATTTTACCATGAGCTTTTATAATGTACTGCCTCCAAGACACCAACATTATAATTTTTTTTATTGGAGCTGTTGTAGGGAACTTCCTGAAAGAGACCTAAATAATATATTGGAAACCCCTTTAAACTCCTGATAACTTAGTTATAACACACACACACATCTTTATTTCTTTACTTTTGTCTGCGTTAGTTTGATTGTTTGTTCGTTTGTTTGAAGTGGTTCCTAAAGGCAACCCTGACAATATTATTTTGATAGCTGAAGGCTAATGATATTAGTATTTGTGTTTGACCCGGGGCAAGTAAATGTATGGTGTGCCTCATTAAGGCAATCTCTCTTGCATACCTGGTTTCACAGGGGAGGTTGAGTAAACACACTTAAATATTGGCCATCCATTATGATAACGGCAGGCTGATAAATTATGAAGGCAAGAAGCACTTCAGAAAACCAAAAATGACGGGGTAGAGTTTCCACTGTGGCCAAAACAGCCATCTAATAATTTACTATGAAGTAGGCATCTTGCCCACAGGGAGACTATGGGTATTTGTGTTCTAAGTTTGTATATGTGCACACTTTTAGGAATTGCTATTCTTTATGTTGTTTATGACATAATTTATAATAATTTTTAAATAATTAAACAGCTCTCTTGCAATCTCGTGTTTTAGCTCAGCCTGAAAACTACTAAGGAAACAATAACCTAAAAAAGCAACTACATTTTCAGCTGACAATAAACATCTTGATTTGTTTTCTGGTTTTAGTCTGATGTAAACCGGTCCTTAAGCTGTAAAGGGACTGAGAATCTATTAGTATGAGTTGGAAATGCAATAATATTTCTGCATATGCTAAATGTATTCCTTATCTTGATTACAAAAGGCCAAAAAAAAAAAAACGATTTTATTACTGACAGAGTTTGTCTTTTAAATGTATAAAGTTGTTATCACCTTACTAAGTTAACTCCTGTTTTTCCTAATGAGGGGAAGAAGCAAATAAAGGGGGGAAACAGCTTTCAGAGTCCAAATTGAACTAAACAAATGCAAAGTAAGTATTATTATTTTTGTACCAATCAATGTTTGTTTAAAAAAAATAAAAAGGTGTAGTAAACTTAATATGACTTTAAAATGTATGAATGTCCAGCATAGCATTGACTTCACCACGTTACTGTTTAAACATTGTTGGTTTGTATAGTTAGTTAGCTTTATTATCCCTTAAGGAAATATATCTGTAAAATGTATTTGAATAATCCACATTCTGACAAGATCTTACCTGTATAAGTCTGATGTGTAGAGCCTCCCTGTTTCACATATCAGCTTCCACTTGTGCAGGGGGGCGTTTCCCTGTGGCTCTTCAAGGGCCACACTTTTTCTTTTTCTTCGTAATGTGATTCTGGCCATGTGAAGCCAGGGTGCGAGGGGGCGGAGAGATGTGCTGAATCGGTATACCAGTGTCCCTTGGGAGAGCTCAGACGGGGGTCTCTAATGCACATCCTGCCCAATCCCCTGAGGAAGCAGGGATGCTGTCGCTGCTTGGCAGCCTTGTAGGTCTTACTATACTAATCAGATGGAGCACAAGAAATCACTTACCCAGTTTCCACTAAATCAAATTGAATTGCAAACATTTTAGCTCTCAATACCCCCCCCACCCCATCCTTCCCTGCCCCTCCCTAATCACCACTGTCCCTTCCCCCTCCCCTTCTCTCCCTCGCCTCCCTGACTGATGCTCTGCGTATCGGCACTCAGGAAAGTTGAGTGGATTGAAGAGCTGCCTCCTGGAAACGCTCCTGCTCAGCCGGCTGCCGCTGCCAGACTGTGGCTCTCTCACTATGGCCTGCTCCTGTATCGTGGCTGCTTTCTCTCCCAACAAGAAGGTACAGTTGCAGCACAAAGCCTGTGGGTTTTCTATCTTGTCCGGTGCATCTCTCTGCCTTTCTGCATTACATCCATTTCGATGTCTAGTCTTCCCTTCATCGGTTTCATTCTGATGTACTCTGTGATGATTACCAACCTACAGTGTAACAGTGTCTTTTAGATTTGATCTCCTTTCTGTCTTTCCCTTTCTTTGTTCTTTCTCTGTCTTTCTTTCTGAGAATAGCATTCAAGGTCCATATGAACTGTGGCATTTTTGAAATGATACTGCAGTGTGGGCGAGTCTAAATATACATTAACATTATGTAAATCTTTGTTATTGCTGTAGTTGTTGCGTTTCCCTTGACATTAAAATGGTTGGCGGGATGATCTTATCATATTGAGGAATGTTCATTGGTTTTGCCCAAAATCCAGCTTTGAAATGTGAAAATATGTGCACATCCTAGGCATATAAATGGATCCCAGCATCCTCATAATTTTTATAAAACAGAGATAACTTGTAGACATGTTTGTGGTGTACGTGACAGATTTGACTGAGAGGTTTAATGTCTATTGGCATCTGCTCGCTGTATCCTTCTACGCCTTTCATATGTGCCAGTGACAGGGCTGCAGCTGTTCAGACACTAATTTTGAGGAGTGATAATGGGAACCTTGAGGTGGCAGCTGCTAGTTTGGATGCCCTGTTCTTTTTACAGCTCTGTTGAAGACAGGAGTTGAAAGGTGATTCACCTGTAGCAGGGGTGGAACTGGTTAGCACTCCAAGTGGAAGATGCTGGGAAAGAGTTTGAGTGCTGCTTCCCTATGGACCAAAAAACCCAAACTCCAATTCCAATTGTGGGATTGCGTTTGCCCTTTCCTCCTCTTTTTTTACAGGAATACACAACTGCAGCCGGTACATCCACCCGTCTTGCCCACTTGACACAAGGCATCCTGCACTGTCCTCCCCTCCCTGGGCCCTGAGGCACTGCTCTGTGTACAGGGCACTGTGTATTGGATTGTGGGCCTGCACTTTTACCAATGCACACGCCCCCTGTGTTGAGTGCTTCACAGTGCAGCCTGCAGATGACTGTCAGTGCGCCGGGACCTCTGCATGACTTCCCTGGCTCCATGCTTCCTTGCATGTTGAGTGCCAACCCAAGCTGCACACCTTCTCTGCAACACTGTGCTCTGTGCCCACCCCCCCAGTCTAGCCTGCAATTCATTGACAGGTGTCTAGTCCTTTACACTGACAGACCCACTCTCTACATGGTCCTGAAGACCCTGGTACCACTATTTGGATAGCTATTGTTTCCCTGGCATGTCACAGTCCTGGCTAAGGACATAGCTTGCCCTCATTCACCATATGGAGGGTGACCAAAGTCGATCTTAAAAATGTGTGTGTCTGAAACACTCTTGAAATTTAGTGCACAGACCCTGGACTGAAATCTCTAATTCTGCAATCAGATCTTGCTCTCACAGCCATAGTTACCAGAGACAGCTAGACCTGTGGCAGTGATTGAGCAATTCTCAAGAAACTGTTGGATTATAGAGAATCCCCCTCCATGCTGCAGGGCTACTTGTTGGTCTTTTTAGCCTGCCATGCATTGGTAGACCATGTGTTGCCTGGGGCTCACCTGGGCCAAGTCTAAAGAGGCTCAACACTTTGAGCTGGTCTTCGGCGGGACCAGGGATGTATGTATGTTTGTCTACTGGGCTTGACAAATGAAAGTTTGTAGTAGCCTACTTCGTTGATTGTTCTGTTTTATCCATTTTCTACAATGGGATTGATTTTAAGGTTGTTTCTAAACATTCCACCAGGTGTCGCTCAAGATAGGAGTTCCTCCGATGCAGCAGTATTAAAAATAAATACATAGATATATATAATAATGAAAAAGCACCTGTAATACAATTATAATGTATTTATTTTTACTAAAAAGGTAAAAAGAGGAATGCAAAAATTAGGGACAAAAGGGAGGAATTATGATTATTATGATTTTGTTGTTGTTGTTGTTGTTATTATTATTATTATTATTATTGTTATGATGATGATGATGATGATGATGATGATGATGATGATGATGATGTGTGAATGAAGCAGAGAGGAAAACGTATATGTATGTATGTATGTATGTATGTATGTATGTATGTATGTATGTATGTATGTATGTGTCGTGTTTTCTAAATTAACATGACTTAATTTAGAATAAAATAAAATAAGAAGCAAGCAAAGAAACACTACTTTGCACACAGGACGGGAGAACCACGATTATCTTGCCTCAGCACAGAGAAATGTGAATTAATTTACCACACCACGCCGACATGCATGTAACATGATAAAAACCCTTTGTTTGCAAAACCACCGAGTGATTTTCAAGCAACTGATGAAACCAGCGGTGAAGACATCGCATGCGAAGAAAAATGGAAATGAAAGTTAAACCGTTTGCGAGTGGGTTCTCCGCGGTGACCTATAGTTACTTCTCTAATGAGATATATGCACATTTCAGTTTTGTCGATGACATAACTGTTCCTTTTTTCATCGTTTTTTTTCTTTTTGGTAAGCTATTTGAAGTTGTCTCTCCTTGATCCAGAGTAATGAAATATTTAGGAAGATCTGTTCTCATTTTGAACAGCCAGGAGGAGAGATGTTTCTCCTTTGTGTGCGCAGGAGATAACATTCAGGAGAGAGAGGGGTGGGGGGATGTGAAACTGTGTTATTATGATGATGATGATGATGATGATGATTACAATAATAATAATAATAATAATAATAATAATAATAATATTGTTATTGTTGTTGTTACTATGTGTGTCTGTGTGTGTGAGTATCTGTATGTATATGTATAGTGCAGGTTTAATGCAAATCCACCGTAGTTTATTATTATTATTTTTTGTTACAATATTGGTGTACAATATATGTATATGTATATGCATATGTATAGTGCTGGTATTTGCCGAACTGATAATCTGCAATATTGTTACATTTGAGCCTATATTTCACCTATATTTACTTATATATAGTATAGCATCTCAGGCACTTTCAGCCGCGTTTGGGCGTCGATTTCATTCCGCAGCAAGTGATGCAGGGCGTCGCTTGAACGCGAGTAACCTCGGCTGTTTGCCCGCAAATAACCCCGACTCTGCAGCATCAGCATCAGCATCGCACAGGTGCTGCATTTAAAGAGACAGACCCACAAAAACCACAGCATCATGTACCGTTTCAAACGTCAATGTCCACGCATTCGTGCCCTGCGCCACCTGGAAGCGGCTAATGCGCAGTACAGATCCGCCACAGCGCGCAGTCTGCCTCCTGTCACAGTCTGTGGGGACTGAGATGAAACGGGAGTCTCTGGGCAGGGTTGGTAGGCGGATTGTGCATTTCTGTTAATCAGCAGAACTGAGTCATTTTATTTATTTATTTATTTATTTATTTATTTCCCAAAATGTTTTACTTTCCTCTGAAGTGTGCCCTGCCACGAATAGGCTGTTAATAAGCTGTTTAAAAGAATCACAACTCTGAGAGCCCAAGTGTGAAGGCTTTTGGAATCCTCTTTTATTTGACTTTGTGTCATGTGTGTATGATTTTTCATACGTTTGTTCTGACAACCTAATGCTAGAGCACGGTGACTGCAGTGGCTTTATGGCGGTATGTGTAATCAAGTTAAACTGCCTTCAGAGGAGCCAGCCATCTTTCTGAAGGATCTCATCTGTGTCAGTGGCTGCACTTGACCATATCATTACTGTGCATCGGCTCACAGTCAAACAGGTCGTTGAGAACATCCTTAAGTACCCTTGTCAAGGCTCAGATAGAAAATCCTGTTAGTCAGTTCACATCTCTTTGTATTTGAAGACCAAACAAAATCTTTTACCCATCTGCCACCCACAAATCAGAAACACAGTAATGACGGCGGGTTTGTATTCGGCAGACTGAACAATCCTCTGTCAGACAAGAAAGTCACCATCCTATACTGTGATAGGATTTTTTAGCAGCTGGGTGGGTCTTTACAGTTTTGCCTGAAATGTGTCTCTTATGCACAAAGAGTCGAAACATCATGCAGAAGTAATAAGGCCAAAACGATCTGGCAAACACAGATAACAAGTATATATATTTACAATCTCTTTCCGCACTTTTCTCTTCGGCTCCTGTATTGCAGCACCAATACGCAAGTGAATTTTTCCTTCGCATTCTCTCCATCTTCATATCTAAGTCCAGAATATAGCCAGGCATCTCTATCGAAGGGAA
This sequence comes from Amia ocellicauda, assembly GCF_036373705.1. Lineage (NCBI taxonomy): Eukaryota > Metazoa > Chordata > Actinopteri > Amiiformes > Amiidae > Amia > Amia ocellicauda. The sequence goes on from NC_089850.1 coordinate 54,040,621, forward strand.
ACAGCATTAATTTTTTCTGCTAGGTAAGTGCTTTTCACACAGAGAGAATACAGCTGCAACAAAAGCTCTTTGGGAGGCAATATAGAAATAATTAAATCAATTATTATGGGTGAGGGGGTGGTCTTCCTTGGCATGCCTTAAAGAATGGTGAAGGATTGACACAGATTGTCCAAGTATGAAATAAAGAAGAGGAGGGGAAATACTATTTTGGCACCATTTTTAATTCAGTCTGTACAGTCAATATCAGCATATTCTACTGATGCCTGACTGACTGACATGATTGCAGTGCTGACTTCTTGCTGCAGTTTGGCCCCAGTGTCCAGATGCAGGTGTTTTTCTATCTTCTATTTTCTAACCCAGTCCGTCTGGGAGCAGGAGCAAGCGCTCCCGGCTGATGAGGGTGCAGATTGAATTCACACCTCACCGGGGAGCATAGCAGGCTTCCTCTTTCTCCTTCCAGCAGCCGTGGGATTTAATTAGGAGATTCCCAGAAAGCGCAGAGTGAGCTGGCTCTTCGCTGTAATCTGGCCCCCACAGACAGACGGTGACGCACCATGCGCTAGGACTGTGTGGGTGCTCTTGCGCACCAAGTTAAGTCACTAAGCCAAGCACTGTGTCGGCACAGTTTGGTGTTGATCTAATGCTTGGTTTTTGGACTTTGTTGGACTCTTATGGATCTACTGAAAGTCAACCCCAGAAAGCTCATGTCCTGCAGTATTTTTGATCAATCTGCCTGTCTGACTCTGTCTTTCTCGCTCTGTCTGTCTGTCCATTCAGTACAGATATATTTTACAAAATAAATGAGATTAATAACTCTGTGGTGTGAGATCCTCTATTGAGCAGCTCCAGCAGGAATGCCCATATGTCTCTAGAGGGACCACTGACACAAGAGGGAGAGCGCTGTTCAGTCTCAGTCTGTGCACATCTTTGACAAAAGCTTCAGCAAACAGGCATTCTTCTCTTTTAAACCAAAAGAAACCAAAGCTGTCTGGGTAATAGTGTCTTTGCACATACAGCATCGTGTACTCCTGCTTCCATTGTACAAACATGGCTGCTTAAACTCTGCAATATTCCTCACAGGACGTTTCCCTGCAAATAAAACATATTAACTACCGCTAACTCCATGTCAATGTGGCCAGAGCAGTACTGTCTGTCCATATCACGGCCTTATTGTCTTTACAAAGCTCTTTACAAGGTAGTGGCTCAATGCAATAACACCTATCTGTGTCACAACTTACAAGTATAGAGTTACAGTAGGGGAATCATGGTCAGGTTTGGGGGGGTGATCAGAAACACAAAAGCTGCCGAAACAGAGACTGCAAAACAAAGAGCGCTTTCAGCCGTAGTCTTGTTATCAGCCTGTTTTTCACTCCCAGCATCCAGTAAAAGTGCAGAATATCCCCACAGCGGAGAGCTATGCAGTGCTAAGTGAGGGTGTCACAAATGGACAGGCCCATGCTTGCACTGCCGTGGCGAGGGGAGGGTAAGGTAGCCCCGGAGCTATGCAGATATCTCCCCTGGTCAAGCTAGTCATGGCTTGTTCCCGTCCTCCCCTCCAGTTTTGCTTGGAATTCGACGGCAGCGCACCCTGAGAGCCTGTGCAGTGCACGGTGGTCTGCGACAGTGGCTCTGAAGGAGGGGCCCGGCCTGCCTGTAGCTGGGACTGAAAATAATCACATGACAGACACCACGTGGTATATAAAATGGCCTTTGTGGCATGAATACAACATATTTATTTATGTTGACTAGTCCTTATGCTTTTTAAATTTGCACTATTTTAAATTCATTAAAATTATTTATCTGTGGTTCGAGCATGAAATCTCCCATCTCTTAACAGTATCCGGGTAATTGCAGTCCGGGTATATGAGAGATGTAGGATATTTGGATATTTTCTGCTGTGTTGCTACCATAGTCCAGTTATATCATGACAGGTTGTGAAGCACCTTCACATTCATCTCACCACAACCGGTTTAATGCCCAATATCACACCATGTTTTAAAACCATGGTTCATGAATGGAAATTGCTATTAGTATTGGTTGATTAAGTATTGGTTGTCACCACTTTTATAACTTCACGCTTAGTCCTAGAAATGTGTTAAGAACAATCCACAAAACCCACAACCACAAAAATTAAGTTAAATTAATTAAGACTATTTAACCCTAATATATCATGTACTTCCCAAGACTCTGCTGAGAATTACATGTCACCACAGCTTCCAAAGGGAGTTCTGTGTAGCACTCTCAGTTTATAGTTTTTCCTTTAGTTTGCTTGTTTTGTTTCTTCTTAAGCAGTCAAGTGTATGTTTCATGTGTGCTCGCCTGCATGGATATCCAAGAGAGATGACGACAGCGTACTTCTTTAATAAACCACATGAATCTCATATTCAGTGTGCTAAAGGTAAATCAAGAAGAACAGGAGTGGAATACCAGGATGAGCCATGATCTACTGCACAGCTTAATTGCAAATTGAATGACAACTGCTGGCTTGACACATAATACCTGACCTCAGCATCTCACACCATATACACTACGACACAGGCCTGGAGGCTGTGATTTAATGTTGTATATGAAATCAGATGGACTTCAGCCAAGGCTTTGCTGAGTCACAGAGTGAGCTAGAATATTACATCAGATGTTAAAACGGATTTAGTGACTTGCTGCTGCCCCCCCCCCCCCCTGCACTCAACCCTTTTAATTTTGACAAATATGCACTAGACCATTGTGGTTGACAAAAATGCTCTGAAATCATTAAAAAAAGACAAAATACCTAGAGTATTTGCTTTTAAGTTTGTGACAGACAAACAAACAAACTAAAAACTGCTATAAAATATTGGTTTGTCATTTAGTATTGTTGTGTGTGTACAAATTATATTGAATCTACTATAATGGGTGATTGACGTCATAATTCAATGAGTACTTAAATTGCATAGGTGTGAGCAGCACTGAAAGTGTGAAATGGCAGGGAATGCAACGAAATGAATGTGTAGAGAAATCCTGCCCTGGTCACAGCCCACAGCCGTGGAGAAAAGGGATTCCTTCCTGTTATGTATTTTTGTTGACTTGTATCCTCAGGCAACTTAAAGGTTTTTTGATGGTCTCCTTGAAATTGCTAACATGAATGAATGAATGAATGAATGAATGAATGAATGAATGAATGAATGAAGACACATATTGTTGTGATTTTTAAAATCAGTCATGAATCCAAACACCGACATATTTTACATGAAATAATTTAAGAAAATGTAGGCTGGGTTACACTCAAACCTTTTTGTTCCAGCCTTATTTCCAGTTTCTCTTCATACCGTACCTAACGGAAACAGAGGAGAGTTAGTGTGTCAAAATAACCATGAGCCTTCCTGCAGAATTGTAAGGGTAACGAAATCTGTCTGTTTTTCCCTACATGTAATCACACCAAAAGAGACAAAAATACAAAAAAATAAAATAAATAAAAAAGAACCCCTGGCTCTTTAACGTGGAGTTGAGCATGCATGCACCTCCTGCAGATGTATTTTTGCAACAACCTGCTAGTAACGCCCTGTCTCTATCCGAGCCGGTGCGCCAGAGATGCTTTGTAAGCTGGCAAGATAAGGCTGACTGGAGGGTGAGGTTATGCGGTGGGCTACACAGTTCATATAAAATCATACAACCTAAGGAGATCAATAAGAACAGGATACCGTGCAGAATGCCAATGAAAGGGCTGGGATTAAAACTTGAACAGTTGATGTAAGCAACCGGCTGGTTTTGGTTTGGTCCACCGCTCGCTTCAACCCCTTGTCCTCAGCCTGGACCGGGCAGTTCGCTGCGGAATTCCTCATTCACACAAACCGGAGATGTCCATCTATTTATAAGCGTCTTGCAGATTTATTTGAGAGTGTTTTCTGGGATTTGCCATTTCCATGCTTTGTGCTGATCTGTCGGCACTGGAAGGGAGGCGGTGTGTTTGCGGAATAGGTCCTGCTTTTGCAGAAAACAGAAGTGAGCCGGACAAGGAGGGAGAAACCCTTTCTGTCTGTTGCTCCAGCCAGCAGGCGCAGGGGAATGGTGCTCCACAGGCAACCTGTGCCATCAATAACGCCACAGGACTGAGCCCCGCACAGCGCCCGGCACCTCGTCTGCGCTTCACACTATTAAAAGGTATGTTTTTTTGTTTTTCACAAGAAGCATTTCAAGAACAGGGCGATAGAGACTTGGAAACGACGTAATGTATAGTTGATGACTAGAACAGATGTGCATGCATCGAATGGACCATTGAACAATTCAGCTTTTTTTGTGTCCTGGTTTGGACAAATTGTCATCGAGCTGTATGTATAGGCCAATATGCCGATATATGAAAACATGGAGATGTTTTCGGATATTTGTAAGGTAGCTTGTACATGCAATCATTTTCCCGATATGACTGGCTTATTTTAGTAGGCTATTTGATGTGCACACAGGCAGAGGCTACATCTCAGTGCCTTTTATTTTAAAAGAAAAAGCCTATATATTATCTGTCTATATATCTATCTATCGCTCTCTCTCTCTCTCTCTCTCATAGATGGTTTTAATTTACCTGATATTGATGTAGTCTAATACATAACGAATGTAATATTTATTTATGTATTTTTGTATGTATTAACAATCGTTTAAAATAATACACAGTGTGGTATTTCTCACAGCACGGGGTAAAGCTGTGGGAATTCAGTCTCTGTATGATTGGCTCTGTTATGGGTGCCTTTCCGGGCTCGGATTCCCAAGGAGTTGCATATGAACACAAAGTGCTTTTGCAATAATCCTGCTATGGCGGTGGTTGAAGAGTCACAGTCAAAGTGAGCATGTTTGTCTGTCGTATGCAATACAGATGTATAAACGGATGTTGGACGGGGAAAAGTGTTTGCATCTGCACTGTTACTGCATCGACACAGTGAAAAGGCAAGCGATGTTGACTGTCCCGAATAAACAAACGAGCATAATAACCACAGCGCCTATAGCAATACTAATATAGACACTACAATGTGTTACATTCTATCAGGATGTATTGTACAAAGGACCCATGACTTTCTTTAGTTTATTATTATTATATGTCTTACAATTGTTACAATCTATCATTTATTTTATTTTATTTTATATACAATGACCCATTTACACAGCTGGGATTTTACTGGAGCAATCTGGGTAAAATACCTTGCTCAAGGGTAAATCAGCAGTGTCCCCACCTGGGACTGAACCCATGACCCTCCACTCACCACTACTGCTCCACTCTAGTTTTACTTCCTCTTTGCCAATATTCACTGCTTTAATCCCTCCTAAGATTTCTGTTTTCTCTCTCTTTTTCTCTCAATGCATTGGAAATATGAGAAGGACTGGCACTCTAAATAGAATGAATCAAGGTATTACTGTGACTGGTTCTTACTAACTGGATCAGCTCGAGTGCTATTGTCTTAATGGCAATCTCTCAGAGCAGGTCTGTTGATTGGCTTCTCAGCTCTGTTTTTCAGTTCAGGCGGGGGGGTTAGCTGAAATCAGACTCAAGTGAAATGCAGTCTTAGTCATAAATGATGTCATGATCCTAGGCAGTCTTGTGTTAAAATTGCTGAACTGTCATTGCATTGTAACATTTTAAAATGTTCTTTAATGTGTGTGTGTGTTTGTATGTATGTTTGTGTGTACGTACTATATAAATTGTATTAAAAACCCGTTCTGATAGTTTTATAATCAGTGTAAGTAAACTTATTGATTAATTGTATCTTCACAGAGCTTGTTGGACACTTATTCAGAGGAACCTGTAAACATTTCTGTTGTCTGAACTGGGATTCATGTGTGTAAACTTTAGGCTGCCACTCCAAAGACATCAGTACCGTGTTTGTGTGTATGGATGTGTGTATGTGTGCAAGTGTGTATATGGGTATGTATGTGTGTTTATAATTGCATAGGATGGTCCTCTAGTACTTCCGGAATTTCCCATTGTGCACAGCAGTGGAACACTTTGAGCGTGGGGAGAGTGGGCAACCCATTGTAATGTACAAAGCACAAGCCTTCCCTTTAAAATGAAACAAAATGACAGCATCCCCTCAGATATGTTTGAGACGTGTCTTTGCAGTTCATTTGTGAGGCTGTTGATTGTGAACCCTCTTGTAGAGCACAGAGGGCTTTCTTTCCACAACTCTCCCTGCTGTTCCTCAGCTGTGCCTTAATTGAGCGATCCAAGCTGACTGTTTAACATCAGCACAGGTGAGGTTTTGAAGCTGAACGTCATCACAGGGAATGAAGAGGAGCTCGCAGGGGATTTGCCTTCTTTTTGTTTTTACCATATTGACACAGCAATACCTTGATAACCCTTAGGGGACCCAGCAAGACATATATGAGACTTGCTTAGGATAATTACACAAATACACTTGTCCAGCCTGCTAAATGTTTGTGACATATACATCACACTTGGATTGATTCTGAATGCTTAAAACAAGCACCCGCAAATCTGTGTCAGTTCCTGTGCACGAGTGGCTGCTTCAAGCCCTGTGGGACTCTCAACGCCAGCTGAGTAGGTATGCTTGTGCCTGCTCTGTTTAATGCTCAGTGTTGTGTCACACGTTATACACAATTTCTAGGCAGAGGCTGCTGGTTTTAATCTGTATGCTTATTTTTAATGAGACATCATTTCAAGAGCAAGACCAAGACCAAGACCCAGCACATTCACTATTGAAGAAATCCTGATGAATGTAAAAAATCTGTTGATCCGAGGTCCGGGCCATGACAGACATGGGGTGTTTGTGAGGTTCTAACAGTCTCCTTCGGGATTGTAGGAGGCAGGCAGCAGCATGACCCAGAAGCAGCCTGGCCCCATCCTGCAGCCTCCACATTGCATTCTGTCGTCCCAGAAATATGGGGACGAAAGGAGGGGGGTGTGCGTGAGGACATTTTTTACACAGGTTTCTGTTATCTGAATGCAGATTTCCATCTTTGCTTTCTCTCATTGATACCTCACAGTGAATCCACAATTTGTATCACAAAAGCAATGCAGTTTTGCAGTTTTTATTTTTGTTTTCTTTTCCCTTATCCGGATCCGAATTATGTATCCAAAGGGAATGTCCGTGACATTTTGTAGGAAGTGTCTCCGGGGGAAAATGTGTTGCTTCCAGGTCAAATCAAAAGGCAAGTGTTGATTGTTAAGATTAGGGGGTGCAGAGATCTAGCCCTGAGTCATCTGCCAATCACAAAATTGATGTAGTTATGATGTACCTAATTTCAACTCAAGATCTCTGACATCACACAACAATGTATCCTGCTGACAACATGCTGTTATTAATACCTGCTATTGGGAGGTTCCAGGCTTGTAGGTTGAAAAGTTCACTTTATTCTTCTAGTTTCACAAAACATCCCTCGTGTGTGATCATCACTGGGCAGGGCACTGTTTGAAGCCTAACCTCATGATTATACTTTTTGCAATCTCGGATTTTCTGGACAGTTCATCCCAGGACTGAGCTGAAGGTCTTGCTGTTTGTTTAGTTAAGTCAGAGCGAGAGGGAGTCAGCTTCTCCTGCTTGCTTTGAAGGTTTAATTGATCATTGTTTGACTTTCCACGCTGTGTATTCCTCAGTTCATGGTAATGGTCACATGCTTTACATTAGTATAGAACTATCTTAAATTATTTCTTGCTCTTGTTATGAATGATGTAAATCTTTCTCCTGATATGAGGCAGTGTGTTTGACCAGTGATTATTCAATTTTATTCTTAGCTTTGTGTAGTGGCATGAGTTGCATTTGGATTTGAATGAACCTCATGATTTTTGTTTTCTTTTGTTGCTGTATTGGGTTGAGGAGGAAGTAATGTAGCAGGGCCATATGAGCTTTTGTGGTGGTATCTACTGGATTTTGTTGCAAGGGAAAGCTCTTCAGCAGGGTTAAGCAGCAGTCAGCTACTTTCACTCTATGTGTAATTTAAAACGGCTTCACATAAATGACAAAAGAAAAAAAGAAACTCAGCTATGCTTCGATGGATCAGCCAAAGTAATGTTTGAGTGTGCATGTTTCGGCAAACACTACTCACAACAGGCGACTCTGGCTTCAAGAAATAGCCATGACATGGTGACAGTATTTCTGCACGTATACGAATACAATCCTATGCCAGTTTAGCATGTGCAGGTTCTGTTGCACCTCCGCACCACATCGCCCAGTATATGTAACAAGTACGAAACAAGTAGAGCTACAAACACTGTGCACTACACCAAAAGACCAGTCTCCCAACGCAGGAGATTTATATACACTGTAGTGATTTCAGAGGGATTGCGTCACCATAATATGCTCTGCAGCCCTGCTACTCTCTCCCCCTCTAAACTCCTCCTTCTCTTTCTGCATCAACCCCAGCAACAGAATGGCACCAATGTCATCGATCTGAGTCACAGTGCCAGTGTCGCATGTGCAGGTCAGAGCCCCCGGTCAGGTTCGACCCACACCGGCTTTGGCGTACTCTTAACTATCCAGTAGGTCAAACCCACAATGCCAAAAGACCGATCCCCGACATGGGAGATTTATACACCCTGCTGAATTCCGAGGGATTGTGTCACCACAACAAACCCATGTACACAACGAGCCCTGTTACACCAGTTCTAGGCTCCATTATTTATTTATTTTATCAGGATTTCTCACACCATCCCTTGTAGCCTGTGGTTTCTTCTTGCTGGCTCCAGGGATTCTCCATTATCTAGCCATTTCTGTGCATCAGCACAATGCTACTGCCTAGATGAAACTGGATCTTGGCTCTTACCAAGCCCGCTGAAATAATATCAATTCCAAGTACAGTGCAACTACTGTAATGGACAGAGGGGAAGTGGAGGGAATGCAGGGATGTTCAGTCCTGCTGGTGTAGATTTTGACTTTGAGAGGTTTACAGTCCTGGATAAACACTTGGGCAAAATAGTTAATATGCATACATAAAGAGACTCGGATGAACAGAGAGGAAGTTTATTCACAACCTACTATAGCCGGAAGCAGTAAGTATATATATGTGTATATATATATATATATATATATATATATATACACTCACCTAAAGGATTATTAGGAACACCATACTAATACTGTGTTTGACCCCCTTTCGCCTTCAGAACTGCCTTAATTCTACGTGGCATTGATTCAACAAGGTGCTGAAAGCATTCTTTAGAAATGTTGGCCCATATTGATAGGATAGCATCTTGCAGTTGATGGAGATTTGTGGGATGCACATCCAGGGCACGAAGCTCCCGTTCCACCACATCCCAAAGATGCTCTATTGGGTTGAGATCTGGTGACTGTGGGGGCCAGTTTAGTACAGTGAACTCATTGTCATGTTCAAGAAACCAATTTGAAATGATTCGACCTTTGTGACATGGTGCATTATCCTGCTGGAAGTAGCCATCAGAGGATGGGTACATGGTGGTCATAAAGGGATGGACATGGTCAGAAACAATGCTCAGGTAGGCCGTGGCTTTTAAACGATGCCCAACTGGCACTAAGGGGCCTAAAGTGTGCCAAGAAAACATCCCCCACACCATTACACCACCACCACCAGCTTGCACAGTGGTAACAAGGCATGATGGATCCATGTTCTCATTCTGTTTACGCCAAATTCTGACTCTACCATCTGAATGTCTCAACAGAAATCGAGACTCATCAGACCAGGCAACATTTTTCCAGTCTTCAACTGTCCAATTTTGTGAGCTTGTGCAAATTGTAGCCTCTTTTTCCTATTTGTAGTGGAGATGAGTGGTACCCGGTGGGGTCTTCTGCTGTTGTAGCCCATCCGCCTCAAGGTTGTACGTGTTGTTGCTTCACAAATGCTTTGCTGCATACCTCGGTTGTAACGAGTGGTTATTTCAGTCAAAGTTGCTCTTCTATCAGCTTGAATCAGTCGGCCCATTCTCCTCTGACCTCTAGCATCAACAAGGCATTTTCGCCCACAGGACTGCCGCATACTGGATGTTTTTCCCTTTTCACACCATTCTTTGTAAACCCTAGAAATGGTTGTGCGTGAAAATCCCAGTAACTGAGCAGATTGTGAAATACTCAGACCGGCCCGTCTGGCACCAACAACCATGCCACGCTCAAAATTGCTTAAATCACCTTTCTTTCCCATTCAGACATTCAGTTTGGAGTTCAGGAGATTGTCTTGACCAGGACCACACCCCTAAATGCATTGAAGCAACTGCCATGTGATTGGTTGGTTAGATAATTGCATTAATGAGAAATTGAACAGGTGTTCCTAATAATCCTTTAGGTGAGTGTATATATATATACTGTGCAGCAAGGTGACGGCCGCTCTTGAAAAGCTGTCGAGCAAATGTCAGTCCAGATGATTTAGAAGGAGGTTGTTGAAGTAGTTCCCAACAAAAGGGCCACACGCAGCCACCCTTTGTACCTGCCTTGTCTCTCGAGAACACTGGATTGCAATGGAGCCCCATGTGTCTGTTTTTGTGCCACTTGCTTTCTTTTATAATGTCATATCCCATGGCAAGAGAGAGAGAGGTCTTTAAGTGTTCATTCACAGACGTGTGGAGAGGATAAAGCTCCAGTTCTGCTTGAAATTCATCGGGGAGCTGTGGACCTGCTATCCTAGTCTTCCTAGCAACAGTCTGCACCTCTCTCTCTTTCACTCTCTCTCTCTTTATAACCGACATGCAGCTGTTGACTGGACACAGATTTCATTGTGGCTGATGTGCCTCAGACGCTCTTTCTCTGGGACTGGCTCTAGTGCTCACTATAGTGTGGCAGGATGCCGCAGGGTTGCCTTAAGCTGAAGATCAGGGTATTGCTTTAGTATGAATGTGCGCTGGAGCGGTTTCTCACTAACGCAGGTGTGGGAGAAATGGAAAAAGAAAAAAAAAGCTATGGGTTGCAATACAGGATGCTGTGAATTGCTGTAAGGCGAATGGTGTGTGTTAGGCAATGTGTGGCTCAGTGCTAGGCTGTGGTGTGTTGAGAAGCTCATGGTGTAGGGTGTTACAGGATAGGGCTACAGCTTGTTCAGCTGTTCACAGTTTAGGGACAATGCAGGCATCTTTAGATTTTTCTGTGGGCTGTCCCTTTGAATGAAAGTAATTACTGGGCTCAGCATGTGACAGTGGTGGGCTGGTCCCAGACGCATGGATAGCGTTGCCCATTGCGATTGCCCTTTTCCGTATTCAGCCCGTGCAGCCATATTTTCTCTCACTCGGTACCCATCAATAATTCAGTGACCATAAAAAGAAATGAAGCCCGACGGGTCGCAGTTGGGGGGGAGAGGTAGAACTCACAGACAACGTGACCATGTCCAAAAGCACGAGCAGCCGTCAGAGCAACGTCTCTATTCATAGCTGCAGTGGTGACTAGGTTTATTTTAAAACCTTTGCTTCTAGAGGTTTTGTCATTAATAGTTCATGAAGTCAAACAACAGTGCTGATCATGTTGTGGCCTGACAGGCAGGTGGCTCTGAAATCCAGTGATGTTTGTTTACCGCTTTGTTTTTCGCTGTGTCCAGTGCGGGAGGCTACAGAATGGAGAATGCTGGGTAGACTGCCCCCAGCATGGCCATGTGGGTATCGGAGCTCAGGCCAGTGGCTCCTTCAGCCTTGTATGTCTCATTAGGCTTCGTGTCTCTCTGTCACTCAGAGTTCCAGACAGCCCGGCAACATTGACACAGATGTTTTTTCTCAGACATCACCGGCAGTGTTTTACTGAGAGACACTGGCTTGGCGCACTACCCTATTTTCTCAGAAATAAATAGGTACCGAAACTTGAGCATGCAGACACCCGAGTCAGAAGAATTGTGTCAGTGACATACTTGTGTGGACAGGACTGCGTGAGTGCAGCCCATTCCTGGGTTTTCAGCTCTGGGAGAGAAGGAGGCGATTGCATTCTCTCATCTGCCCAGCGGATGTATCAGTTTCCTCTTCTTTTTCTCCCATGTGTTCCACTTTTTAATAAGAGCAAATAAAGCAGTTAACATTACCGAGCCATTAAAGAGGTAGTTGTGCCAAAATTCTTCATAAAAGCTTTTGATCAATGGTTAAGCACTTAAATTGGTTTTCTTGCTTTATTACGAGACAGGCCAGCACTCGTGGCAGTTTCTTTTTATTTCACCCTCACTGCATTAATCCAGCTGCTCTTTCATTCTTTCCCTTTGTTTCTATGCAAACAGAAGGTATTTTCCTTTAGTTGCAGGGTATTGTCAAAGCAAGGTCACTTTGTGGAACCACCTGGATAAGTGACGCCAGGCTAGCTTTAGTTCAGTTGCCTTTTTATTGGAAGTTTCTCTCGTTATAACATGCCTTGACTTTAAACATCCCCTGCCATTGGTCAGCATCACTAGAATGAAAATATCTGTATTAATTAACATGGAAAGGTGAATTAATTAATTAAATAACAGACAATTAATGGTAGTCTAGCCAGTAAATGCAAACCATTAACATGATACAAATACTATATATAAATATTGTTGCTCCAAACCTTTGGATGAAAATATTAATTATGATTGGTCTACTTTACACCACAGTGATTCATTGGGAGTTCAGAATTGTTACATTTCAGATGAAAGTGAAAGGGCAGGTTTGCTTATTTGGCAGGCCATACTCTTCACCTCTCTCATCACTGGATTACATTGTGTACAGATTTTTGTTATCACTTTGTCACAAAGGAAGGCTTGTGATTGGTTCATGCTAATTTAGGGAAATTACATTACTTAATATGTGTATGTCTCAAATAGATACTCCTTGTTAATTCAATAGGAAATGTGTTAGCTGGTGTATCAGTACATCTGGAATTATGGCCACTTATATGATTGTGTTACTCCTTTGTTTTCCTTCCACAAAGGTGCAAGTCCTTAATGTGATTGGCCGGCCATGTACGTGTGTGTGTAATTTTGGGTGAATTTAATCCACTGGAATCAATTGATTCAATGCAGAAGGGAATGAGGGAATTACAATCAGAAACCAAACATCATGGCTTTCACACACACACGCTCTCCTTTTAATTACACATTTCTCTCCTCCAATCCAGAGAGCTGCTATGGCTGAGAAGGCGCTGGAACCAGGCTCCGTCAGTATCCCCATGGAGGACATCCTGTGTAACGGTGGGGCCCAGGACACGGCCCTGCTGACCAGCACTCACCTGAAGAAGGTGGAGAACCACATCACGGAGGCCCAGCGCTTCTCCCACCTGCCCAAGCGCTCGGCTGTGGACTTGGAGTTCACCGAGCTCTCCTACACCATCCGCGAGGGGCCCTGGTGGAAGAAGAGAGGTAGGACAGCCCTTATACTTTGCCCTGCTGCATGGCATGTGGGAAACAAGGAAATACGCAGAGCAATATATTTAACATTTAAAGTAAATATTGAGAAATATAACAAATATAACAAACATTGACCTATAATATGTTATTGAGGGGCTGGATTTACACACTTCCAAAATGCTGCTCACTTTAAGAAACGTTCCCTCTCGGCTTTCACAACACATGAAACAAAGCACCAGCGTTGCATTATTTTAGGTATACATTGCATTCGGATTCCTACTTTAAAACAAGTGAAAAAGTCCCGATTGTCAATAGGTTTCCTCCATCTCAAAGCTCTTTAAATGGCTCTTCCTTGTTTCTCTCCTCTCCATCTCCCTGCCTGAACTGCACACCTACTGACCCACATTCAGCCCCCCCTCCCTTTGCTGCACTCAGCAACTTCTACTAGGCAGTAAATAATTCACGACATACCCAGTATGCTGCTGTTTGCTTATTCGAGTCCTTCTCAGCTGCCCAGTGAGAAGGGGCTGGGTGTTACAGAACACAGGCTGCTTGTTGTGTGATCTGGATTCGGTGGTTTGTCTCGCGTTCTGGAAGGTTCTCCCTCAAAGAACCGGTGTGATCTCCAGGACAACAGCTCTGATCAATATTCCACACTATCATTCATTTGTCTGGCTTGACACCTTTTCCGAAGGGACTCGCATTTTCCCCGATTAATTAACGCCTTGGCTGTGTTCATGATAGGATGTTGAGTGTGTTACATCACATACGTAACCCCACCTCGGTCACTCTGTCACTTAGAGGGTTCACAAGAAATCTGCACACCGGATCTAGCACCTGAAATAAATATAGGGTTTAACATTTCAAAATATCAAGAGATTCCAGTTTCCCAGCCTCAAAGTTGAATTGGCTGTTCTGCCTGTATTCCCTGCAACGAGGTATTACGCTTAAAAGAGCTATTATTATATACATTAGAGCAATAAACTATTATTGCGGTGCCTCCACCGGTAATATAATATACACAAATACCATTGCGTAAATCGTCAGCATATCCAGGAAAACAGATTTCAGAAATTTTCAGCAGAGACAAACAATTAAAAACATAACCACTCCTTTAGACAGTTTTCAGTAAGCATCTTGTTTTTCAACACGCTTGCTGTTGCAGGTGAAAGGTCAGACAATTCTGAAAGTCGTTTATAAAGTCTTTATAAATATGGGGATATTTAATTGAATGTTATTATGATTACTGGCATCCAGAGTGTTCCCTGCCTTGTGCCCTGAGCCCATTGGGTTAGGATACTGGACGGAGTGGTTATTAAAAATGGATGGATGGATGCATATAGATATGTCTTTTTCCACATCATGTGTTTTGACCTTGCCTATGTCCCAATATGTTTAGCACCCCCCACAAGCATCTGTACATTGGATATTTACATCCCTTATTGAGCTGTGTTTCCCAGTCAGCAACAATCTGAGTCCAGTGAGACTGAAATGCTATCCAGTAGTTCTGCTCTTCAAAGTTTTCCTGATCCTGACATCCCATTTCTGACCAGGAGAGACTCTAAAATTACAGCTACGTTTACTTTCCAATAAAAGGAAAAAGAAAGGTGAATGTGACATTTGATTTTAGTGAAATATTGCTGGTGAGACAGTATATAGTGTACTGTCTTGCTTGCAAGAATTAAATTGAGGTTAAAAAATGCTGACACTTGTTCATGGGAAGACATTCACAGAATAACGATAGCTGGTATTCATGTTACGTTTCAAATCCGATTGATTGAATTAGTAGGGATATGTTACAGCAAAGTACAACCTGGTATGGTCCCATGGAGGCTGAAGGAAAGAAGCAGCCCATTACAACCTTGCCTTGCTGGTCACAAGAGAACCTACAGGGGAAGCAATCTGGGTCTGTTCCCTGGTCCAGAGAGTACTCCCTTCAGAATTTCAGTATAAATCATTGTTGCATATTTTCACATAGTTTTTCAAATCAAGCTGTGCACACTTGTAAAGTGGAACAGAGAGACAGCATGTGGCATTTGTATAGCTTATGATATTCACACAGCAGTTTGGTCTGTCTGCTTTTTGGGTTGGAGTGAGGATAGAGGGAGAACACGAGAGGGAGAGAGAGATTGGAAATTACACGACAGAAGTAAGAGGAGAGAGGAAGGGGTGACAGAGAGATGGGATGGAGGTAGAGAGCATGATGGATGGAGTCTCGAAAAGAGGGAGAGTTTATGGTGACTAGGCAAGAGGGATGAGACGGAGACATTGGGACACATTGGATAGACTCTCACGTGCATTCACAGAGAAATGTCCTGGGAATGTAGAGCGAAAGAGTTCTGCCACAATCTATTTGAACTAATTTGGACAGTGTGCTGTTTTATGAGCTGGAGTTGCTGTAGAAACTCCCCACATCTAAAAAAAATAATTCATTCATTGGTTTGTTTTGGTGTTTCTTTCTCTGTGAGTCTGAACTCTTATAACCTGCCATGTTTGTGTGTGTGACACTCACAATGTAACCTGTAATGTGCTGTCCTCAGAACAACCATGTGGTTCTGAGGACAGCACATTGCAGGTTACATTGTCAGACGGCTGGATGGGAGGTTAGAGGAACTGATAACCCCAGCCACCTTGGCCACATCCCCTCTTTTTGCCTTTTTGCATGTTTTCCGAACCTATGTGACCATGGGCTAGGAGAGAGGCTGGAGACATCAGCATACCTTCACTTTCTTCATTTAGTCATGATAAAGATGGAAATGAGGCTCTGGTTTAAAAGCCGTTTTGAAGTGGTTGGCCTTTCTGTAGATTTCGCTGATGAAGTGGAAAAGCAAATGAGGTGTTTATTTTTACCTCAGCCTTTCTGCCTATTGAAACACACTTGAAATAATGTAGGAAGCATGAAATACCCAATACCCTTCTTTGGCTTAAATACAGAGACCTTCAAAGCCTGGATAACAAAAAATTTCTCAAAACTGCTGTGCAATGGGAATCTTCCTTCCATCCCTGGATTATCTGATGAGCAGATCATTTATTAGAGTATAAGTAGTGTAAGCCTCTTTCAGGTGCACCAAAACTGGCACCTCAAGGGCCTTCCTTTACCTCAGAAATATGTTCTGGGTGATTGATTTGTTTTTCTAACTGTGTGGGGGAGGTTATCTCCTCTGACAGCTCACTTTCCTTGTGCTTTCAGCTGAGGCCTTCAGAGGATTCCTTTTCAAAGCCACAAATGTGGACTTCCCAAGACTCCCACACGCGCAACCGTTCTGTTTTTTTAATCGCTTTCTTTTCTACAGTGAAGATATATAGAGTACATGACAACGTGAGATAGTGTTTTGGTTCCAGTACGTTAAACCATTGTAGTTCTCTGTCTTCTCTTCATCTCTCTGCCAAAAAAGGAGACCTATGGAACTATGGAGTTACCCAGCATGGATAACTGTAGGGCTTCTGTGTTATATACGAACCAATCTGAAGCTGTCCCACCCCTTGGCTAAACCATGTACCACTGCATTTAAAACTTGGAGAAAAAGACAAAATGCATCCTTTGGTGGAAGTGCTGATATTAGTTGTTTTTTGTGTTTATTTGGCTCAGAGCGTTGTACGAAGAGTCTCAGACTACAGTACTTCCTTGAGCAACACCACTGAGAGTAAATCTTTGTCTGCTGAGCTCAGTAAGAATCTTTTATATACTTTTTTTCCAGGGAAGTTGATGCCTCTAAGACGCCTACTTTTTTTGTGTGTGGTCAGCTATCTTGCATTTTAAATCAACCAAATAAAATTGATAACTTCTTATTTATTTAAATAAAACATGTTTCTGACAGAATTAAACAAAGATTAGTATGCAGCAAGACATTTGCAGTGATGTAGATATGCCTGTATTACATAAATAGGTTACCTTCCCACCTTAAACCTACCTTAAACGTTGTAATCCTCACTTTATAATCTTAACAGGGATAACAATTAAATAACCTAACACCTAAATAATGTTCAGATTTATTTTTCCTGAACAATGATACTGCATTCCAGTGCAGAAAGGAGAGACGTTTGGCTATAATCCTCTGTATTAAGCCCTACCAGCAGCCTGCACCCCAACCCTGGCCAACAGCAAGATTTCAAGTTAGATCCCTGCAAATCTACACCCGATCCAGTTAGTCCATAGAATTGCAACCCTGATTTTAACTGGAGCCTAAATTTACTGGGGACTCTAACCTCAAGTCAAATTTAGTAATTTCAGATCTTATATATATATATGTTTTTTTTGTTAAACATTCAAATATTCATACAAATATAGAAATTAATTCTAAAATAAATAATATTTTAATTTCTGTTGCTGAAAAAGCGAATGGAGAGATTTTACAGTGTACACCGTTCAATTACATTATCTTATCTTATTACCTTATCATTATTTAATTGTTACATTTTGTACCATATACATGCAAAAAATTTAATTCTACATCAATAAATAAATCCCACCAGAATTACACAACTCAGTCAGGGCTCGGGTTTCTCCCTGAAAAGAAAGGTTTGTTTTAAACTTTAAAGAGGTGTGGGTGGGCAAGAGCTGTTGGTGTGTCACACAAAGTTTGATGCTAAGTCCTTATGTCTCAGGCTTGCAAAGCTTGGGAAACACAGCTGTCGAAGTGTGGACGAAGAGGCATAACAATGTGTTACAATCTATAAGGAAATTGTTGCACTCTGCTAAAATCGTGTGAGGGCAGCAGTGCAGGGTTTAAATTTAATAAAACAAAGACAAACAACAACATTACGTATTTTTGCAGATACTGAGTAGAGCTGTAACTCACTCCCGCCCGCACTGTGGCAACACTTACATCTCCCACATCCTTTTCTCTCTGTCTCTCAATCTATTCCCACAATATAAATTCTTCACAGGACAGACAGCTAGTGCTCAGTCTGAATCTCCTGCACACACAGCCAGGCTCGCCATTGACTTCTGAGGTCACCTTCACAGCTCGTAACGTGGCAGCTTTAACCCCTCGATACCCACCCCACTTGCCTCACATCGCTCAGTGTTTCTAAGCTCTCCTCCACACTCTCTATGTCACAAGCTGTGTTGAGACAGCCAAACCCCAGCATGGCCAGTGAATGTGGGTATCTGAGGTACATGAAACACCTCAAGCAATGAAGCAAGTGGAAAGCTAGGGGCTTAAAACAGATTCGGGACACACACAAATGAGAGACTTTCTGCTTACAAAGAGCGCAACTCGTGTGGAGAATACATACGATCCTAGGAAGAGGAAAAGCACTGCTGTGTTGGAGGATGTGATTTTTAATGGTGGAGGTAGAGATGGATAATTCAATTTAACAAGGCCTCTTTTATTGTAAACCTGTCTCTCTGTTTGTATGTTTCACTATCTCTCTCTCTCTCTGCTATTCCATTTCTGAAACTGAGCAAATCCTCAGATCCCAAGCATGAAGCTCTCTCAACTTTGCTGTGCAGTATTGATTTCTCTAGGTAGTCACAGCCCCCGGGCTGAGGGTTTCCTGTAGGACCGCAGGATCATTTGGGTGTCAAGCTGGCTGACTCTCTGATAAGGCAGCAGTGAACAGTAACAAAACTACATCACACCCTGTCCAACATCCCGATCATTCCTCTTGTGAAAGCAGGTGATGGAGGACGAGGGACTGTCAGTGATCAAGGCCGGTGTGCACAGAGAGCTTCCTTGTGCCTTTCTGGTAAATGTACCGTCCAAGACATCTGAGATCATCAATAACTGACAAGACAAATGGTAGCTGCATCTGTTGTGGCAGGAAGTACAGTTAATGGCTGAGAGCTCTCAAAAGCTCCAGCACTGGCTAGACCATCCACCCTTGATTTTATTGATATGATATATTATTATTTATTTATTTGTTATTCTTTTAAAATTAAAATATAACAAAAATGTGGAATTACGTATACATGTTACTTTGTATCTTATTCCTGCAAATCAACATGTTTAAAATAGAGGACGTGTGAATTAAGATATTTTGCAGGAGAAGAAATGTTTTTTCGCACGTTCCCCTTTTCATTGCAACAGTTCGACGTACAGACGGGAAAATTGGGTGATTAAGATCCCATTTTGTGCAGCATCAGGGGATAATTACAAATCTCCTCTGCGTCCCTGTGATGCATCCGTGGAAGAAGTGTTAACAGACTGGTAATTGGCCAGACGAACAGGCAGAAGCTCAGAGCTCACAAAATTACATGCAACCATGTAATGCCAAAGACCAGACATCTCAGCAGTTATGGGGCACCGGGGAGTCAGCAGATTTCCCATCATTTAGAGAGCGAGGGATCCGTGCCACAGAGCTGCAGGTCTGACAGAGGGAGTTTGAGCTGAAGCTTGATAGCAGCTCTCTGACACTGAGGTAGTCCCTTTGAGGAAGGAAGGAGTGAAGGGACAGATTTTAATCGACCCCAAAGTAACATATTATTACAGTCTTCCCTTACGTCTGTCTGTAAGTGAGAGGTGAATCACATTTAAATTGGATTGTTGTCATTGCTGCTCTGATATAATCTGATTCGGCAGGAAGCAACTGATAAGTACTCTGGAGTTCTCATGGTTTTGTTTTTTATACCTATTCTATGTATTAGAATATTACTCCTAGAATCGATGTTTTGTTGAGAAAGTCTTCAGCTGGCACTAAGAAAATAATAATAATATACGTTCTCACTTATTATTAATTATTAAACACATAAATAAGGTTGTTAAGCAGTTTGTTCTTCTGGGAATATAAACTTCATCTGGGAGCAGTTCCTCAGAAGGTGGTGGAATAAGAATATATTATTTCAGTAATTTACAAAAAATGCCTTTAGCAAACACTGCGGTGCTGGATGTGGTGTCCTTGTCAAAAAAGAAACATAAAAGAAAACAAAAGGAATGTGACCCCCATTGCCTGCAAGCGTTTTTGTTGATTTTCCTATTGCCTTAATATATCCTTTCCAATAAGTCACATGAAGCAGCATATTATTGGATAAAGCGCAATAACTGTTCACAGAAGGGCCTGTTCCTGAACGGATGTTTCTGTGGGTCTGACATTTCTGTTCCTTTTCATTTCTTTCTGTTCCTTTGCCCTGACATTTTGCACAAATCGAAATGTAATTTGCCGCAGCTTTTTCAATAGGAGTAAACAATACAAAAGCACGGCACTGATAGCCCTTTGACTCCAGGTGGATCTTAGACTCAATTCCACCAGACTGCATTGTCTTCTGGGGCTTGTGTCAACCAGGCTTCCAGTAAATTCAGGTTTTTAACTGGACGAATTTATCAGGCTGCAAATGATGTCAAAGGTAGCATACCTTGAATAATAATAATCATCATCATAATAATAATAATAATAATACACATAATAATAATAATAATAATAATAATAATAATAATAATAATAATAATAATAATTTATATTTTATTTTAAACCACAAACTGTAAAAGATCTTTAAATAACGTTATACGTGTCTAATTGATCAGCTTACTAGGTTAATTAAGTAACTGAGAGCTCCGATTGGAACATCAACCAGAAGACCTCTTGGATCTGTGTGTGCTGGTCCTGGTGCAGACAGGGTAGATGAGGACAGATGCTCAAACTAGCTGAAAGACAGAGCTACGATATGACCAGAGGGAGCGGTGAAGGAAAACGGAAGTCGGAAAGTGACCGCTGTCATCTGGGTTTGGAATACATCCAGTGACCAGAGCTGAAGGGGGAAAGGCAGGAGTTCAGGCTGGTGTCAGGATCCTCTCTCTCTCTCTCTCTCTCTCCGTGGTTGCTGGTTGCAGGGAACACCTTTGCTACAATGAAGATGTCAAGCTGGCGCAGCATTCGAGAGCCCGTGTGGGAGTGTGGCTGTGATGGAGGGAACGTCCAGAGCTAAACTAAAGTCTTTATCAGAACTCTGCATCGCGTGAACAGAAACGTTTGTCACAGAAATTGACTTGGCAGAGCAGGAAAAACAAAAAATATTCCCAGCTCTACTAACTGCAAATCAGCTACTTAATAAATAACCATCACAGTGATAACCATTACAACAATATCTCCTTTTGTTACTTTTATTGTCCTGTGGTGGAATTGCCACTGTTATACCTGGAATACTTGAAAGCATTTGTTATGCGGATATCTCCTATTTTCTCTGTTCAGCTGTTTTGCAAGTTCAGGAAACCTTAACTACCAACCGGCTCTGCCTCCCTCACAGTCTCTGTCTCAGTGAAACACTAGCCCAGCTCTTCCCGGAGCTGCACTGCAGTTTGTCCCGCATCGTAAACTCTCTCTGCTGAATAATACCTCAGCAGAACTCGCTGTCACAGTCAGGATTTAAGAGCACTTAAACACAGACACTGGGATTATGTGTATAGATATATTGTAAAACCTATCCCCATTGCTATTCATATGGTAACTTACTTTACTTTTTTAGCTTTTCCAAACCCATTGCTCCCTCTTCTTAATGAGAGAATTTTATGAGTATGTGGGCTTAGCTCCACAAATGCACATATTTTGCTACAAAATATTTCTCCATTTTGCAGTTTGCATGCACCTCTATTACTCATACTGAAATGCTTACACAAAAAACTGACATTTGAGCATTTAAATAACTCCTGCTGCAAATGTTGAAATATGTGGTATGCTTCGTTTCACCGATTGGAGGTTTCACCCAGTTTGTCGTCTTGCTTTGAGAAATGTGCCGTTCCCTCTCCCTTTCTCCTTTGGGCAAGCAGTGATACACCTAATGATTTCAAGTTTTATTATTCTAATTGGGGGGGAGACACCTAATCAGCAGTACCAAGCACCTTGTGTTAAACACGTCTGTGCGTTTTCCCAACACAAAAAATAGAGAAGAAATAAGTTCAGTTCAGGAGTGCTTCAGACAGCAGAGTGTTTCAATGCTTGTCAAAGAGTGACAGTGACCGTCTGAGAGCTGAGACAGAGCGGAAAGTCGCTCCACACGGCCGCTGACTACTGAGCAGGGCCGGGGGACGAGGAGGAGGAGGGGAGGAGGCTGAACTTGTCTAGATAAAGATATTGTCTGGAGATCTGAATAGTTTTTTTTTTTTTAAGCACTAATCATCCACATCTTATTGTGACGATCTATTATGTTATGTGTCAATATCAATGTTGTGAATGACACATGTGTACATAAGCATGGATGCACTTAACACTGCTTATTGTTGCTGTTTGTGTATGTTTGTAGTGTCTCAGTATGTTTGTGTGCCAGTGTGACATTGCTTACATGAACGTGAGCGTGAGTATTTGTGAATTTGTGGCTGCTGTGTATTCGTTTGTGTGTGTACCTTTGTAAAACCACATGTCATAACTGTGAACGCATCTGACCTCCATTAACAGGCATGATATCATTCCTCTGTGGGGCTTGCAGCTTGTAATGACAGTTGTGAAGTAAATGACCTTGTGTCCAGGCGAGGATCAGACACTGCCTGAAATAGGAACTATTACCCCATCCAGAAGGCGTTAATGGCCCATATCCCTGTCAATCTACCCAGAGGGTCAACCAATTAGACACATTGTTCTCGGGAGGGGCTTAGCTTGAAGGGTGTTCGTGCTGAGAAAGGTCACAGAAGACGAGGAGTAATATATGCTGCCTACTTGTAACTGAAATGAAAGTCCTTGTGATGTGTTTTCTGTGCTGGTTTCAACCAAAATAGAGAGATACTTTATTAAATGCTATAACCTGTGTAATCACAGTTAAAGGAATAATGAGTAATTAACCCAGTATTGTCAGAGTAAATCTAAATGCCAAAGGATTTAGTGATTACAGAACGCATGCAGGCTGGTTAGTGGTGTGAATTGAATGGGAGGCAGTTTGTGCTAATAGTTAGAGACTGAGCTTAAAGAATGAATGTAGATTATCTTTGGCTTGTTGTGGGGTTTTGAGCCATAGTCATAACCTGGAGGTTTGAGGAGGTGCAAAGCCACAAACAATGGAAGCTTAAAACTGCGCTCACTGTTTACTCGGTGTCCCTCATTGTGCCAGACATGCGCACTATCCCAGACTCTGGTAGTTTTTTGACGGAGAGTTACCTAACCGAGTCTTACTCACCTTTCCAGGCTCCTTCTTCACAAATGCATATGATGTTGCAATATTTATTACATCTTAAAAATTATTAAAGCTCAATTCCACCTTGCCTTAGTGTACTTTATCACGGAGGGCTTTGAAGGCGAATTCCCCAAAATCGTTGGTGGTCATTTCCTATCATTCACCGGTGTCCATTTTGACGTGTTTTACTTGACAATCTGATCAGGTAATGCATACTGACAAAATAAAATGTTCTTAGGTATTTTTTAAATGACTTTCTGTTGAACACGGATCGAGTCTTTCTAATTCAAATGAAATCAAAGATGCATTTCTTTGGGTAAGTGTAATTGATGCTGAAAGGAATGGAGGATGGTGGTTAAAGCTTGTAGCGCAACAATAAGGGAGTCATTGTATGGTCTCAGCTGAAGTGTATTTTTTGTGGCCGTGACGTCTTTGAGTCCTTGACTGTCAGGACAGCTCGCAGGCTGGGGGAGAGGTGTTGGTGGCCTGTGGTCAATTGTGTGGCTGCCAGACCACAGCCCTGATGTCACTGATGTAAATGTTGGAAGCCACAGGCAAAATATATCACCGAAAGGAAGATTAAAATAACAATGAGAAATGTGCATGGTGAGCTATGAATGTGGGGTTGAGAGCTGGGACAGTACATGCCAATATTCATAATATTCAGTTCTGGATCTTGGATTGATTCAAGATAGTTCCATAGTTCTGGCCATAGTGAAGTTTTCTTTTTGCCTGTTTTGTCGATAAAATTCTATACTAACTTTTTTTTTTGTTCTGCATATTGTCATATATTGACATTTTGTAGCATTTTGTAGTCTATAGGTGCCCAGGGAAATATTTCCATCTCTAAGACTAGCAGTTTAAATCTTCAAATCTAAATTTGCAGTCTCAGAAATGTGCTGTACTGTAGCCACTGTTCTATTTTACATTATAATTCTGAGTTACTGTCAAAAGCTTAGTTTCCTTTATAATAAAATATAATAATGCATTCATAGATAGTGTGTATTTAGTGTATTTTCCATATGTTCTACTGTCAGGAGAGAGATAGAGGGAAATAGACCAAAAAGCAATAAAGGTTAATGCTTTTCTATCAGGCTAGCCTCACTAAGCTCCAGAGATTTGACAAACCTTGCCTTCCATTCCTCTTTATATTGATCCGGTATTTCTGCTCTCTCTCCCTTACTCTCTCCTTTCTCTCTCTCTCTCCCCCACCTCCCTCCTCTCTCTTCCTTTCACTCTCCCTATCTCTCTCTTTTGCTTTCCCGGAGTGAACAAATCGATAGCACGATATTTCTTGAGCCAAAACGGCTCTAATAGCCAATAATAACCAGGGAATGTGGGTCACTCTGCGTCTGCCTCCTAAACTCCCTGGCAACGCAGCACACACAGCTCGGCTGCAGAGGTGCACTTTCTTTAGTCGCATTTTCAATTAGGTGAAGAGATAGACAGAGAGAGACAGACAGAGATAAGAACGTGTGGTTGTGCATCAAAACCAAATATGACTTGTTGGTGTTGCTCAAGCAAAGGGAGGCATGTCTCATTCCTTACATTGACAACAGCAACAGAAATACATTTCACTGGTGTATCGGGTGAAAAACATGATTTAATTGTTACATAATAATCAAAGAGATATATAGAAAGTGTGTGTAGGGGGTTCAGCTCAGAGATGCAATGAAGATTTTGTTCCAGGGTGATATTTGCTCCTGGTTTCATTATTTTATTTATAAGTAGTAAATGCCACTGTAATAGCAATTACGTCGGGCTGCTGTACTGAATGTTTACAGGGACAATTCAGATCTCTTCTGGTAGACAAGGAGAGTTAGTGTTCCCCCTAGTGGTGAAGATTAGTGTCACACCGCTTCCTGATGTTACACAAGTTCTGGTCTTTGTCATCTTAAATAGCTATTAACAAATTACATGAAATATTACATCATGACATAATATCTTCGATGGGTTCAATTTCCAGCTTGGTTGTGTTCTTTCTATGTGACAAGGGCTAATAACTCAATGGGGGGACTCCGGGCTGCGGTCTTGTGGTTGGTCAGTAGGCGTGTCAGTAAATGTGTCTCCATTCTTGTCCACAGGATACAAGGCTCTTCTCAAATGCCTCTCGGGGAAATTCTGCAACAGAGAACTTATAGGCATCATGGGACCCTCTGGGGCTGGCAAGTCCACCTTCATGAACATCTTGGCTGGGTACAGGTGAGAGGAGTAGGAACGACCCTGCCCTGCCTTAGGACCTAAATCAGTGTGTGTGTGTGTATGTTTGTGTAAGTGTTTGTGTGTGTGTGGGGGGGAGGGCTATGACTACCACTTTTCTGTCCCTGGTTCCGTGTGCCTGTCTGTGCATGTGTGTCAATGCAGGGCCCGATCTGCATATGTGTGTTTTCTGTGAACAGATTCCTCCAGTCCTTTATTGACATGTACTGCTCTGTCCCTGTCTGGATACAGGGAGACGGGGATGAAGGGACAGATCCTGGTGAACGGGAAGCAGCGGGACCTGCGCACCTTCAGGAAGATGTCCTGTTACATCATGCAGGATGATATGCTGCTGCCACACCTCACCACGCTGGAGGCCATGATGGTGAGGTCAAATACCACCAGCCCCGAAGTTCTAAAACTGTATCCACCAATGGGAATGTCTATTATAAATCTTCTACACCACAAGGCACCACAAATACAGACCAATATGAGGATGTTTTTTAAACATCCTGAGACAGATATTAAGACTGTCGCAGCTTTGTCCCTTGGTATACATTAACAAACACGGCACAGTATTATAGACTTCTTTGTTGCTTACTAGTGCTTCATATTTTGAATGCAGACCATAAAGGGCTATTAAAATATTTACAAAAACATTGAAAAGAGCACTGAGTTTTTGATACATGCTCTCATTCATTTCCTTTCATTCGCTGATCTCCAGCTTCAAGCTTTAAGATCCTCTCAGGTCCTTGTTATTATTGTATTGACAAGTCATAATCCAAATGTCTATAATGACACATGTACTCTGGCAGAATGTCTGAATTCTGTAATTCCTTAATAAAGACCTTGGCACATTTTCGTACGTGTATGTGTCAGCTCAGAAGTTAATAAAAGCTCTGTCTGGCTTAATATACAGTTTATCTCTCACCCTCTCCCTCTCCCTCTCCCTTTTCCTCTCTGTTATCTCTGTCTTTTCCTCTCCCTGTCTGTGTTGTAGGTTTCCGCCAACCTGAAGCTGAATGAGAGCATGGATGTGAAGAAAGAGTTGGTGAGTCATCGGCAGGAAAGGGACCTGTAGGAAAATCAGCAGTAGAGACACATTTGCAAGGAGTGCTCTTGAACAGTCGAGTGATAGCAGAGAAGATATGTATAGCATAGCAGTCAACATTAGAGGAAGAGTCTATGGATGTATCAAAACTATTTCAATATACACTCACCTAAAGGATTATTAGGAACACCTGTTCAATTTCTCATTAATGCAATTATCTAACCAACCAATCACATGGCAGTTGCTTCAATGCATTTAGGGGTGTGGTCCTGGTCAAGACAATCTCCTGAACTCCAAACTGAATGTCTGAATGGGAAAGAAAGGTGATTTAAGCAATTTTGAGCGTGGCATGGTTGTTGGTGCCAGACGGGCCGGTCTGAGTATTTCACAATCTGCTCAGTTACTGGGATTTTCATGCACAACCATTTCTAGGGTTTACAAAGAATGGTGTGAAAAGGGAAAAACATCCAGAATGCGGCAGTCCTGTGGGCGAAAATGCCTTGTTGATGCTAGAGGTCAGAGGAGAATGGGCCGACTGATTCAAGCTGATAGAAGAGCAACTTTGACTGAAATAACCACTCGTTACAACCGAGGTATGCAGCAAAGCATTTGTGAAGCCACAACACGTACAACCTTGAGGCAGATGGGCTACAACAGCAGAAGACCCCACCGGGTACCACTCATCTCCACTACAAATAGGAAAAAGAGGCTACAATTTGCACAAGCTCACCAAAATTGGACAGTTGAAGACTAGAAAAATGTTGCCTGGTCTGATGAGTCTCGATTTCTGTTGAGACATTCAGATGGTAGAGTCAGAATTTGGCGTAAACAGAATGAGAACATGGATCCATCATGCCTTGTTACCACTGTGCAGGCTGGTGGTGGTGGTGTAATGGTGTGGGGGATGTTTTCTTGGCACACTTTAGGCCCCTTAGTGCCAATTGGGCATCGTTTAAATGCCACGGCCTACCTGAGCATTGTTTCTGACCATGTCCATCCCTTTATGACCACCATGTACCCATCCTCTGATGGCTACTTCCAGCAGGATAATGCACCATGTCACAAAGGTCGAATCATTTCAAATTGGTTTCTTGAACATGACAATGAGTTCACTGTACTAAACTGGCCCCCACAGTCACCAGATCTCAACCCAATAGAGCATCTTTGGGATGTTGTGGAACGGGAGCTTCGTGCCCTGGATGTGCATCCCACAAATCTCCATCAACTGCAAGATGCTATCCTATCAATATGGGCCAACATTTCTAAAGAATGCTTTCAGCACCTTGTTGAATCAATGCCACGTAGAATTAAGGCAGTTCTGAAGGCGAAAGGGGGTCAAACACAGTATTAGTATGGTGTTCCTAATAATCCTTTAGGTGAGTGTAATTACTTACTTGTTTTTTAAATTCTTGTCTCTTGGAATATAGGGAGTAACATGCACTGTGACGCAGTCCCCCTCCCACCTCTCCACACCTAGACACTTTTTTAGGTTAACTAAGGCAAGCTGGCAAACTCAGCAATGGTGGGTCAGTGGTGCTGGCGGGCCTGGAGGTGGTGTGAGTGTCACGGTGGTGTGTGTTTTCGCTTTTCCCCCCAGGTGAACGAGATCCTGACAGCGCTGGGGCTGCTGGAGTGCGCCCACACCCGCACCCTCTGCCTGTCGGGGGGGCAGTGTAAACGACTGGCCATCGCGCTGGAACTGGTCAACAACCCCCCCGTTATGTTCTTCGATGAGCCCACAAGGTAGGTCCAATTCCAATATGGCTTCAAGGGAACCCACATAAACCCCCATTGGTTTTGTTTTCCATACTGTAAGCCGTCAAGGTGAAATCAGTACCGTACGGTTTTGAAATACCTGTGACACTGCTATCCAAACTTTAGGGGGCAGTGCAGACAATGTGTAGTGCTTATGAGTATACAAGCCTATTATGAATACAAGGGCAGCTGCTAATTATGCTGTATAGTGTGTAGTGTGCAGTGTGCATTAACCCTCTGTGGTGTTTTTAGTGAGGGACAAGAAAATTCTAACATGAATAAAGTGTATGTGCGGTTTGCTGGGAAAGTACCAGTAGTAAGGTCTGTGGCATGTTTAGAGAGTAACACCCCCCCAAAAAAAAAGAACAAAACACCCAGCAGAAAATCAGTTTTGACTGAGCAGATCACAAGCAACTTATCTCAGTACGGTTTTACACCCAGTTAACTGTGCGTCCCAGTTTCACCTACTGTTTTCTTTCTGTCTCTCCTTCTCTCTGTCTCTCAGTGGTCTAGACAGTGCATCTTGTTTCCAGGTGGTATCTCTGATGAAGTCCCTGGCTCAGGGTGGGAGGACAATCATCTGCACAATCCACCAGCCCAGCGCCAAGCTGTTCGAGATGTTCGACAAGGTAAGATAAGGGCAAGAGCTCATGCCCTGCTAGCACTGTCACCATGGAGGCAGACATGTGGGAATCACAGCGGCTCTGGCTCCCAGTTGATAATCCTCTGGAGAAATAAAGGTGCCGCAATGTTTCCTGAGGGATTTTATTTTTCCGGTTGCAAAGTAGTAATACTGTGCAGATAAAAGAGCTCAATGGGTCATTTCTACTGTGGCCTGGAAATGTGTCTATTCATTTTCTTCAAAATCTGTCTCACACGACAAGGACTGGTACAAATCTCCAGTGTGTACATGCTATGTAGTGTCAGTGCAGCAGGCAGGCCCAAAATATGTGGAATTCAACATAATGCAATAAGCCAAGATAAAACAATTGTGAGAGACCATGCAGAGCTTTAATGTGGTGGAAACAACAGATTTACACAGAAACCACAACCTGATATGGCTTGGACCTTAAACCCCATCAGATTAGATTATGAAATTATACAGACCAGGCAGTGCTACTGTCGTTTGTCATTGGAGAAACATAGATGATAAGGTTACAGTGAAATCCATTCTGACGGGATGGGTTCAGACAGGACTGCCTAGTTTGTCCCAAGAGTTTCAGACAGTTGTTAAAGACTGACTCTTTTTTTTCCTCGCCTTCTTTAATATAAGTTAATATAATTCAAAATTCTTCCCTCCCTGCCTTTTTCTTTTGAGAATCTTGTTCATAATGCTTTTAGGTAATTGGTTATGGAGGGAAAGACAAATATACATACATACAGCAGTTTATGGTAAGCTATTGTGAAGAAAGTGTCTTCTGGCTTTTATTATGGCTAAGTTCACACAGACCTTATTTGTCTGATTAGCTGATTAAATATGTCTCCTCAGACTACTATTTATGTTACTTGTAGTGTACCTTGAATCAAAATGAATCTTATAAGCCTTGTTATCTGTGTCTAATTGAGCAATTAACTAGGATTAGTTAGAAACGCAGAGCAGAAGCTACAACAAAAAGCAAAGACTCTCCTGCTGTCCAGGTACTGTGTGTGAAGAACCCTGTCCTTCAGCAGGTGTGTGTCTGTCCCTCATGGGTGTCGTTTCTTCCTCCCCTCCCAGCTGTACATCCTGAGTCAAGGCCAGTGCATTTTCAAAGGACCAGTTCCACACCTCATCCCCTATTTGAAGAACCTGGGTCTCCACTGTCCCACATACCACAACCCGGCAGATTTCAGTATGTACCCTGTAACTCCCAAACGGATTTAAAGACTAACATCCTGAACAGAACTGGAACATCTTGCACTAATGTACTGATCAATTATTATTCTGTTCCACTCTTCCTCTCTGTGTCTGTCTGTCTCTCAGTAATCGAGGTGGCATCAGGGGAGTATGGAGACCTGAACCCTGTGCTGTTTGAGGCTGTGCAGGGTGGGATGTGCACCATGGAGGAGAAGAAAAACTCCAGTGACAAGAGTGACATGGCCTCCACCTGCCCCTCACAGTGTCACAGCGTGAGTCTCCCAATTCTGTACACCTACAACCACACACACACACACATACACATACACACACTCACACAACTCCAGTTTGGCCCCTATTATGGACCTAATTTTTCAAATAAATTAGTATGGGCAGGTTGTACTGGGCTCCACTTCAAGAAAGATTTCGCTGCTCTAGAGGCAGTTCAGAGGAGAGCAATCAGACTTATTCCAGGTCTGAAGGGAAAGTCCTACTGAGAGACTGAGGAACTGAACCTTTTCACCCTGGAACAGAGGAGACTACGTGGGGACTTGATCCAAGTCTTCAAAATCATGAAGGGCATCGACCACATCAAACCAGAGGAGCTTTTCCAGATCAGCAGGGACACATGCACCCGGGACACAAATGGAAATTGGGCTTCAAGGCATTCAATACGGAAAACAGGAGACACTTCTTCACACCAAGAGCCATCACAATCTGGAACAAACTCCCCAGCGATGTGGTTGAAGCTGAAAATTTGGGAACCTTTAAAATCAGACTGGATAGGATCCTTGGATCACTTAGTTATTAATGGACACCAAACGAGCACGATGGGTCGAATGGACTCCTCTCGTTTGTAAACTTTCTTATGTTCTTATGTATCTTTATTACAGTTACTGGTTTTTAAGAACCTGATCCCAAATTTAAACATCCCTGCTAACTATGTGAGCAAACATCTAGTGTTTCATGTACTTATTTGGTTGGTTGTTAGTATTTGAATGTTGTGAGAGTGAACAGACAAATTCTGAGGCAGCTTCTCCCACACATGCTCACACACCCTGCCACAACCCTGTAGACATGGCTGACATGAACTGGGCCTCACTGTGCCTGTCTGTCCCCTCCTCCCATAGGACTCGGAGCACATAGAGAGCCACACGTTCGCCACCAGCACCCTGACCCAGTTCTGCATCCTCTTCAAGAGGACCTTCATCACGATCTGCAGAGACACGGTACTGTATCAGATGAGTTCATACTCTATGTATGAGCCCAGCTTTCCTACTGATTTTACTTTGAAAAGATTTCTCTGTGGACCAAAAAAAAGATAAATTGTGGGGATACAAAAAAAAATCTCCTCCCTTTCACAGACTTGGTCCTTTGTTGATCTGACTTTGATTTTACCATTAATTGTATGTTTAAGGTTAAAATCGATTTGTACAACTGCATTTATGCTCTATTAAAAAAAATATATAAAATGTTTAGTGCATTCTGATCACTGTAGACAGGTCTGCTGGGCTGTGAGTGATGATCTAGCTCTCACCTGAGTGTGTGTGTGTCTGTGTGTTTATCCAGGTGTTGACCCACCTAAGGGTGATGTCACACATCTGTATCGGGGTGCTGATCGGGCTGCTGTACCTCAACATTGGGAACGATGCCAGCAAGGTCTTTAACAACACGGGATTCCTCTTCTTCTCCATGCTCTTCCTCATGTTTGCTGCGCTCATGCCCACTGTGCTGACCTGTAAGCCCCTGTGTCGGGGATGAGGGAGAGGGCTGATGTGAATGGGACTGAGAGAGGTTTTTTTTAAGGGAAAGAGTGGGGAATAAGGAGGACATTGTCAAGGGAAGGTGGTTGCTGTTTTGTATAGAAAACTAAGCAGAAGTGGGTCTCCAGGAAATAGATGTGAAAAAGTACACTTGTAAAGCAGTGCAGTTGGAGTTTTTCTTCTTGTGTTTGTTTTGTATATTGTTTATGAGAAATAGTTTAATATATTTAAACACAATGATTAAAATAAAAAATTGGGAACCATATTTATTATTATAATAATAAAAAGTAGTAGTGCTGTAGTCTACAATGTTATAAATATAAAAGTTTTGAGAGGGGTCCCTCTTGTAGTGATGTGTGTGTGATTGTGTTTCTGTCCCTCAGTTCCTCTAGAGATGTCTGTGTTCCTCAGAGAACATCTCAACTACTGGTATAGCCTGAAGGCCTACTACTTGGCCAAGACCATGGCAGACATTCCCTTCCAGGTGAGTTCATAACCCAGACCCCCTCATTCTGATCGACAGAATAAAATTGTCAGCTTTACAACTGGGTTACAACTGGGTAATGTCTTACGGCAAACTTCTGAATCGTGGTAGAGCATTGTGTGTTGTTCGTGCAGTGTTTTGCATTGTGATTTGTTGATTACCAGGCACCCTGTGTGAATTAGGATGTGTTTCCCCCCCACAGGTCATCTGTCCCATCATATACTGCAGTATCGTGTACTGGATGACTGAGCAGCCCCCCGAGGCTGGGCGCTACCTGCTCTTCATGGCTCTGTCCACCTCCACTGCCCTGGTGGCCCAGTCTCTGGGGCTCCTGATCGGGGCAGCCTCCACCTCGCTGCAGGTACTCACACTGCACCTGACACCGACCCGGCGTTGCAGTGGGCCACCGTGAGTTCATACGGGCCCGCTGGGTGCAAAGTGAAGGCACAAGCAGCCCACAGTGTTTGTGCAACTGAAGTGATTTGTAGTTTACCTTGGTTTTACTAGAAGGTGTCACATGTGTGTTACTTACTCATATGTGCCTGGAATTGTCTCAGACTCAGATACACCACTGCAGTAAAGTCAGGAGCGATAGTTTATTTAAAATGGGCACAATATGGGTATCTTACATGTATTAAATGGTAACATTACAATCACTTGTCTATCTCCAGGTTGCCACTTTCATAGGGCCAGTCACCGCGATCCCTGTCCTGCTGTTCTCTGGCTTCTTTGTCAATTTTGACACAATTCCCAAATACCTGCAGTGGAGCTCCTATGTTTCTTATGTCAGGTAAGAAATTGTTTGTTTTTTTCCAGCAAAAAGTTCTTCATGATTCCTTGGGCACTGAAAGAAAAAGATCAGATGGGGTCTGTACAAATGGAATGGTGTGAATGTTACAACATGCAATTATTGAATTGGTCCCTTGTGTAAAATAAAGAGTAATCCTTACCGCATAGCAAGAGAGTTTGATGTGGGGTTCAAGTGGGGTTTGATCCACTACAGCGATCCAGATTAAGGAATGCAACATTTTTAAAACTGGGAATAACCGAGGTTCCTTTATATGGAGTGTGAACAGGGACCTGACAGAAACCGTTTCCCTGTTTTCAGTGACAGCAAATGATGCCCCTGGTGGTTAAACATGGGGCTGGCACACACATGTGGATCTGCAGAGCTGTGTACAGTCAGATCTAAACACTGAGACTCAAGGCAGATATGGAAAAGACACATCAAATGTCTGGGTTTTATTTTCACTTGAAATCATGGAAATTGTATTTGGAGACCAAAAAAGAGGAGCATGTGTAACCCTTCCTACTCGTACTCTGCACTGTGTGCATTCACAAGAAAAACCTCTCCAAACCAACAAGGGAACAGGATTCGGTTCTGACAGTTAATTTCTGTCGCCACGGGTCTGTAAAGAGCAGCCCAGAATGCATTTCTACACATGACAAGATGACATTCTTCCCCAAAACATAATAATATAACCTTAAAACACATTTTTTAGATCAATTAGCTTCAATATCAACACCGTACAGGCTAAATAAAAGCATATTTAAGGAAACATATAACAGAACACTTTAAGGAAATTAAAATACTGTTAATGAAATCGGAAAGAGTAAAGAGCAGCTTGACGTGCGCCCGCATACATGAGCCCTTTACTTTATTCATAAACGCAAAATATAAACAAAACAAAAATATGAATGATACAGTGCAAATGAAAATTGCATCTGTTACACACGTCTTGCACTGAAAGAAACAGTTTTTGTGATACTGCACACTGCATTGTGCTTCCAGCTGATTCTTACTGGGTGCTCTATCTGTCTTGTCTTTCTGTCATCTTCTGACAAGAGGCCCGGCAGGAAAAGCTGCCTCACAGAACCAGAACAAAACCAGTCCTCCTCTTGTGCTTTTTGTAAAGACTTGAATATGTTTTTAATATGTGTGCTGTTCCTGGTGTAAACATGAATGTAGTGGAAAAAATATCCATCAAGCAACAGTGGTGTCCTTTAATAGATTTTTCATCCCCTGAGGAAGATTATCCAATGTCTAATGAATAAGCAGGGAAACTCAGTGTATGAGTCAACATCTCTCTTTCCAAAAACATCCGCAGTATACAGGCAGTAAGATAGAGACCGGGCTTTAATCCCTGAGTTAATTCTCCTCGCTTTCTTAATTTCTATCATTGCGAGTTATAACCGCAGATGCTGAAAACAATTTGGACCGTTTTTTCAGAAGGACGATATGTCCCTGGAGCCATCTTGAGAATATGAATGTAGTTAATATAGTATGTGAATGAGTTAATGAGTTAATATGGTAATCGATCATCTAGTAACAGTGTGTCATATCATTTACTCAGACTCTTTCTCTGGATTCCATTTGGCTGCTGAACTATACACAGTTTATGACAGAATTGCCTCAATATTTTGTATCAGTCTGTGGTGGTCATTTGGACTAAAGTCTTTGTCTCCTGCCACCCCCTGGCTCAGGTACGGGTTCGAGGGGGTGATCCTGTCAATCTACGGGATGAACCGGTCGGAGCTGGAGTGTCCCGGGAAGGTGTGCAAGTTCCAAAAGCCGGAGGAGGTTCTTCAGATGTTAGATGTGGAGGATGCCAAGCTGTACCTGGACTTTATCGTTTTGGGAATCTTCTTCCTTGTCCTGCGGCTCGCCACCTACTTGGTTCTGCGCTACAAGGTGAAGTCGGAGCGATAGGCAGACCGCACTGCCCTCCCCCCACCCTACCCTCCATGTTTTTGACTAAGGTAACCACTGAAAGAAACAGATGAATTAAAGGATATCACAATGGGAGAACATCTTTTCTAATGCAACTAAGAAAACCAACAAAGAAATGATAAAGGGCATCATTTAAAGTGGGACCCTACTCTGTCTGTGCTGTGAAATAGACAGTGGTCGTACAGCTCTATTCCCCTCGTTGTGGGAGGCAGAACTAAAACAACAGAGGGGGAAAGCAAAAGGAAAAAATCCCAGGCTGTCATTTGTGCCCACTGCAGATCACAACTGGAGATGTTGAAGATGCAGTGCTCACGAACATACGGGCAATGTGACCTTTAACCTTTGATCCACTAGTAGTAATTCCATGAGTCATGTGGTCAATGCTGGGAGCAAGAAATACAAGGCAGCTGTCAGGACTAGTAACCAATACAGCAAGACCTGGGAAAGATATTCACTTCACGAGTAAATCCTTCCATCTTTCCTCAATCAGATCTCCGTTTATGCTTCAATGCTGGAGCTGAAAAGTCCCTCTCCAGCTGGCAGCTGGCAGTCTGCTGTTGGAGTGGCCAGCCAGGTGGAAAGGAAATACATTTCTTTCAATGTCCACTTACTTTTCTGGTTCACATATCTTGTATATTATTATCAGTACAAGTGGGAAACAATTGGGTGGGAAACAGGAAGTTGATCATAAATTACAGCACCTGTTATTTTGCTTCATAGTTTGAAAATTAAAAATGATTCCCACACTTTGGGATGTTTCCACATAAGTTTATACCCACTATACCTATGTTGTATGTATGTTTTTATTTTTTCAATGCTGATTTAATGAAAATTTGAATATTAATCTTTGGATTAGTTTGGTCAGATAGGAGGAGAAGATGTGAATTAGAGTATCACATTATTAAATATTTGCATATATATATATATATATATATATATATATATATATATATATATATATATGTATATATGTAGATCTGATTGATTTTTGCATAATCTGAGAATAGTGTATATGCTGTTCTTAGTTTAATGCATGTACCTTAATAGTGCTTTTTAAAATTGGTCTTATCTTAAAGGAGACTTCCCTGTAATATGTTTTACATGCAAGATGGACTGATGTACTCACTAGTACCATTTCTCAGAATTGATATTCTCATAATTGCATCTGCACAGTCCTCTCACCATGCACTTAAATCCCATTTATGTCTCTCTGCAATGATTCATAACCCAGATAGGTAACTATGGTTTTTGATGATGAGTGCAGATTGCACTCTAGTTTGGAACATCAGTTCAAAGTCTTGCTCACAGTATTTTATATAAAGAGGGGAACAGATAGTATTTTCTCTCGTGAGGAAGGTCAGGTGTATGAGTTACCTGTGCAAGTGCAATGGATCCATGTACTGTACCTAGATTTTATACACCTAGTGATTTATTTTTTGTGTATTTCTCTGTTGTTGTCACTGTTACAAACAGGCTTTATTTGTGTCATCAAGAAACACCTAGCTTTTACCAATCCGAATTGAAAAGTGAGTGAAAGTCTTGACAAAGGAGTTTGTTTTCTTTGTCCAGGTTGCCCTTTTAATGAGAGAATCCTCTGGACACCTGAGCCCAAAATCAAAGCTTCTCTTTCCCCAGGATTGTGTATTTTCTCCAGCTGAATATTCTTTTCCAGTAGTTCCGTCTCTTGCCCCTTACCAACACTGGATTGACCAATCAGATGAGTCGTTACTACTATGTCGTTGACTTGAAGTCTGCAAAGAAAAATAAATCAACGTTGACAAGAGGGAGAACTGTACTGAAAAGAACTGCTGGTCACCATGCTGGGCCTGCGGAGTGTATTTGTGCAGCAGAAATACTTCATCTTGACTCATCAAGGGTTTGTTGTTGCCTTGTGGATCAGTGCAACACTGGTATTTACAAGTTCCTTCTTCCAGTTAGTTGGGCAGCTGATTTGCACTTTGTGTTTCTACTTTGGTCTTTTATTTGATCTTATTTGGTAGTTTCCCATCTGAAAGTCTTAACTAGATTGGTGTGTTTAGAAATTAGTTCAATCCAGCTGCAAACTCTTAACATAAAACAATAACCACATTGCCACTGTCTGAGTGCTGTCTTCTGTGGATAGCTGGCAAACCCCTGAAACACAATTTGCTTTTTTCACACAATAATACTGTGCAGTAAACAGTGGGAGGTCTTTGCTCTGATTTAACGGAGGACATAAAATAAAAAAGCCTGTCCTTGAACTGAAAGGATGATACTTACTGTAACAATATAAACTAGTCACTTTTATGATCTATTTATTTTATTTTCAATTACTGTTATTTTTATATGAGTGTTTCTATATAATTGCAAAGACTGCCAGAGATCTGTAGAACAGGGACAATATTGTGTGAGAGAGACATTGTAAATCCAGAGGCAGCCTTTGGGCTCTTCAACTTCTATGGACCAATCTGGGAGGACCGACTTCCTCCGAAATCCTACAAATTTGTACCCTTGCATCCCAGAACCTTTCCCCCAAACACAACCTTCCTCCACCCCTCACCTCCCCTCTCACTCTTCTGCAGAACAATGCAAATGTCTTGAAATCTAATAGAATTTGTTGCTATGAAATGAGTTCTGATTGTAACTATAATTGCTATGAATAATACAAGTAATAATGATAATAATGATGCTAATAATAATATAACAATGACTGTACAGTAGAATAAGTGGTATGCTGTAAAATGTAAATAGGCACTTTCTTTTTCCGTTTGTCATATGTTTGATTTTCTTTAGGTTCACACACTGTACGAGCCACAATACAATCGCACGCATTCGATGTGGACAATGATCAAACAAAAAATGGGAGCTTTATCATGTTCTCGAGGAATGTACATGAAACTCTGCTCTTGGAAAATGGAGTATACCTCTTCAGTGGTGTTATAGGTGTATAAATTGCACATTGGGACTGGTGTCTTATTTTGTTTGTATGCATTGTGTTTCACTATGTATTATTATTTGCGACTGCACCTGTAGAGGGGAAAGGAAGACACCTCATCTCTTTAGAAATCATTTTCCTGAACTGCTCCTGCTCCTGAGATCATTCGCCGCTTCCAATGAAATCCAGTTGAAATAAATCATAAAACCTAGAGCAGGAGTGCAATAACGACGATAGCGCAAGAGTAAAGATCTACAATGATGGCTGCTGCTACACGGAGCATTCATCTGCTGCAGAAATGTAGCTGTTTCTAATTTCTAAGTGACGGTTTTATATTTCACATGGAGGCTTTTCAGGTATTACTTTTGCTCAGTAGCAGGTTGATTATATGTCCTTATGCTTTCTCTGTATACTCCATTTTGCCAATAGTCAGCTTGCTGTTTCAGAAGCCATTATGTCGCCTTTATTTCACTTTATGTCATAATTTCTCTTTCCTTTTCTGTGATTGTATGTGAATTTATCTGATTGTCTCCATTCCAAATTGTCTCAGTAGTGTCCACTTTAGTTTGCCAGCTTGTGAAACAGCAAGTGACAATTGTACACAATCATTGTGTGCTCTAGGAACAACCCTTTCTGAAGTGCCAGTACATTGCTTACATTTTGTATTTTTAAATCCTTTATTTCATTTCTTATCAAAAAAGAGATCTAAAAAGCACAGCCCAATATGATATGGGAAAATACTGCTATCACTACAACATGATTGTTCATTAACTGGCAGAAAACTGAGACTGAGGCAAGAGGGTGATTATCCGTGTGGCCACGTGAGCTCCAGTCATACTCTACACTGCTGTGTGAAGGAGGTTCACGTTGGACCTTTTTTCACCTTGGACAGTCTCTGACAATGTTGACCTCCACTGGTCTCTATGTCACACCTCGTGCCTTTAGAAAAACACACCAGGCTTAGGCCAGTCACAGGGTGGCCCATGTCAAACTGCAGATATACTTTCACCACATTCCTCAATGCAGTCGTGGGGAGGTAGATCTGACATGATTAAAAGCGTAAAATTACATTTCACAGCCACGGAGCGTGGGCTGGGTTTTAACCTGTTTCATTCAGTCATTTAAAATTGCACGTTGCTGGTTTATAGCTCGTTATAGCTTGTTAGCAAGCAGAGACTCAGAGCTTTCCAGAGATAGCCATATCACACAGCTCTCTATCCCTTTCCTAGTCTGAGGTAGTGTAGCCTAAAGTCAGACCTACTCTCCTACTCACTGGCTTCATTCAACTTTGTTTATTTATTTTTTCACAGCTTTTTTTTGTTGTATTTCCCACATTCCTCCCCCTAAACACAGTTCTTGCACTTTTTCAAAATCTATTGAAGTTCCCTGTTAGATTTGAATAGGAATTTGTCCCACACCACTGCATTGAGCAGCACTTGACAGCTGAGGTTCTGCAGTTTCATTTGATATAGCGCACTTGCATGTCATCCTAACAGTTCTGTGCACACAAATGTAAGAAACAATGAAAACTAGCAGATATTGCTTTGACTCTAAAAGGTTTAACCAGTGTGACCAGTCATGTAAATCATGGGTATTTCCGAAAGGGCAGGGATGTGCATTATGGTGTCAGTGCTGTTGACAGACGAGTTGCTGTGTGCAATCTGTACCAGTCCAGTCCAGTCTGGTGAATGTGCACTGCTGACACACCTTTACCTGCCCTAGCTGGCTCTCTTCCTTGTTCTGATATTCCGTTTCACATCTGTACGGAAAAGCTAAATCATTTATTTTTAAGAGAAAATGTAAGCATCTGCATGGTGGCTCTGAGGGGTTTGGCATACAGAATGACAACTGTGAACATACTCTCGGACCTTGGGACCTTGGGAGTGGGATGTCCGTTGTCTCTGGGCATGCTGTTTAGGTCTCCGCTGGCAATGTTTGCTGATGTTTCAAATTATTATTATTATTACCACCTTACCACCCGGTCTGCAAGACCAGGAACGACATGCCCTCTCATGTTGGCATTACTGTATTTATTGCTTTAATTTAAATACATAATGTGGTCGTGTCATTTTGTCTACTGCCCGTTAGAGAGCACTGTTGTGACTTCATTTTGTGAGGTTCATACACGCTGGTCACAATATATCGTCTCACGTTTGCGTGGAGACCGAAATGTTTTAAGTGATGAGACTGTTAGCTCACACGCAATCTTATTCACAATAAACTGCCTGTAATTGAAATGCCACTTCCTTATAAACTGACTTGTTATCTGTTCATTCTCCTTTTGGATTCATGCTCAGCCTGTGCAATATCATTCCTCAGGAGGCAGCTGTCAATGCTGTATTGTGTGTTTTTCATGTTCAGTGCTGACTTGAGCTGTAGAAACACATGAATGTGAGGTTCAGCG
This sequence comes from Amia ocellicauda, assembly GCF_036373705.1. Classification (NCBI taxonomy): domain Eukaryota; kingdom Metazoa; phylum Chordata; class Actinopteri; order Amiiformes; family Amiidae; genus Amia; species Amia ocellicauda. The sequence continues at coordinate 54,081,004 of NC_089850.1, forward strand.
TGAAGCACATTGTAAACTATATGGAGGGGTTCATCACATACTTCCCTTCACGGTGGAAGCACAGTGATGCACATTGAATGTCTAATTCTTTAATCAGTTTTGTAAAAACCACAAAAACTAATGCAAAATACGTAGTCACTACAAGCTGTATAATCAGTGTATAGGAATTCTACAAGAACCCCAACCGTCACTTGTATGTACTGCTTCTGTTGCTTTGTTGAGGAGGTCCAAGGAAATCTATTAAAACTGCCATTGCTGTTACACCCTACCAAACCGGAAATGTGACACAAACACAAATGTTTTTTAAGGCCAAAGTTTTTATCTAGACACCTACAGTTCTTACATAGACCTGTTTGTTTCTTTGTTTTGTTTTCTTCTGAACAAGAACCTGCTTTGTTATGGCTTCATTCGCAATAGCAGCATCAATCGGGACTGCATTGATTCTTAATTGTAAGATGTTAGCAGTTGATCAATTATTGTGTGTTCTTGAAAAGGATCAAGGTTTTGTTGAGTTTTTTCCTTTTAATTTTGCGTGTGCTATCATATTTTGTATATTATTATTATTATGTGTTATTTGTTAGTTTGTTTGTTTCCTTACAGACTGTAGTTGAAGGGCTTTATGGTGGTGATAGCATGCTGGCTTTAAAAAAAACAAGTAAATCAAGTGATACATTACACAGACAAAGAGACAGACACTGAACTTTATTTAGTGTTAAAACTGAAGGTGTGTATACATCGTCATTCTTATGAGTGCAATAAGTCTCTATTTCCCCTCCCAGCTCTGGAAGAAGCACGTTTATTGTCTCCTAGCATCAGCTGCCATTGTCATGAGTTTATCAGCATTGGCAAGACACAAGTGAGGTTTTCTGAAGGGGACTAAACACTGACAAGAGCCGCTACTCTGACATCACGGACACGACTGATTATGCGGGACATCGATAGCTACACTAGACTCTTCATCAATCGCGTGAACGTCCATTCTGTCATTGATTGGTTGGGACTGTTAACATGTATAACGTGTTATGCTTCAGAATAATAATAATAATAATAATAATAATAATAATAATAATAATAATACTAACCGTCAGAAGCAGCATTGTGGTCATGCATTTAGAAAGCACTCTATAATGTCAATGTAAAGTGTCCAATGTCCAATGCTGGAAATACCCAGCAAGCAGCTAGTTTGAGTGACAGGGCTGAGTAACTGAAGGAGAGGGAACAGGCCTGTGGATTTAATGATGGTCTTATGGTTGACCAGTGGAAAGAACTGCACCCTTTGCACAGCCCATGGAGAGAAAAGGGATGGTCAGTGTCCACCTCCCCTACCAGGCCACACTGCTGTGGTGAACTCCAAGCAGTATGGACTGTGGACCAGGTAGGATGTTACCAGCTGTTTCTTTGCCTGACCCAATGCCAGTTATTAAGACACAGGTTTTTACCTACATTGTCACCCGTCGCTGTGCTGAACACTTCACTGCTGTAGCAATCTCACCAGGGGTCATTATTTTATTTTGATATTAATTATGATATTGTTTTTTGTTTGGTTTTCTCCTTTTTGAGTCTTTGTTTCCAATGATCAAAATGCAAGTTGTCCATATTGTATTGTTAATATGATTACTACTAATAAAAACATATATTTATATTGTACTGCTGTGTCCCCTTTTATCTTTTTGCGTAATTACTATTGTAAGGATACAAGCCTGTATAGTTTTGGGAATTTGATAAACTATATATAATATCTGAGCTTGTGACAAATATGAAATGTTTGTTAGCCATCATTAATTAGGGTTAGGGCGGTAAACCAATGTTGATGGTAAACTATTGATGTTTTGTAGAGGGTGTGTTTTGTACGAATGGTGACTTTTGATTGGGAAGTCCTTGGGCATATAGCTGGGGCTGATTACCTTTGGGGGAGGAGGAGGTTGCTGTACTTTTTAAATAATATTTATGTTTTCACACTGGTGAGGTGGTGAGGTCAGGGTCCAATCACTCGATCAGAGGTTAGGGTGCTGCTCTCCGTGAAGCACAGGGCACAGCCTTGATACACCACCATCATACCAGGAACTGCTCTCGCTACAAGTGTCACCAGGGGTGGTGAAGCCTTAATTAGGGTTGATTGTTTTGTTTATATATTATTGTATCCTGTTTCACAATGACTAGTTGGCATGTAATTTGTAAATACTTAATGTTTTTCCACAAGTATTTGATATTGTGTTTTCAATTATTTGTATTTCAATGTATAGTTTGTACTACACAAGAAAATACAATCTCATCACAACGAACGCAGCACAACAGCAAATATGGTCTACAATTACCAACACATCAATTCTACCTTCTCTGTCATGTTATGGCCATAATTTCTAAAAACAAACCTGCACAATTAGAGGCCTTATAATGGTTTAATGCAAATATTCAGATAGTGGAACATTTTCACTCCAGTGATTGTATTCATGTGAATAGCGATTACACTTTCAAAACATGAGGGCATGGAATAAAATCTGTCAATTTTACCAGCCACTTCAACAGATAGCCAACAAGTGTTTCTCAGTGGCCGATATGTTTCAAAATAAGAATTAATTTGTTGATGTTGCAGTGTTGGAATCTTTATTGATTTGGCCAACTACAATATAATGTTTTTTGCGTTTTTTTAACCATATCGACCAATATGCTGTGAGAAATCTGATTGGATGTGTGCCTAAGAGTTTTGGTTAGTTTACATAGTAACGTGCGTCTCCCAGAGTTCCAGCTCCACACACACAAACTGAGGTAAATTATGGCAGATATCTGCGACTCTTATTTTGGCTAAAATGTGGCATCATATTAGTGGAGTAAAAATACCAGCAACCACAGAAGATAAAGCACCACAAATGGAAGCAAAGAAGAAAAAACATTTATACAATGAAAAGTGGTGAACCGATGATGAGGAAGATGCATGAATGGTTTGAGTTTGAGGTAAAAGAGGGAGTTCTTTTCAGATTGCCGCCTTTACGCACGAGAAAACCTGAAGAACAACTTGTTTCTACACAGAACACAAAATCTGAAGCTGGAGGAGGTGAAAGATCATGAGTCTTCAAAGTGTCATATTCAATCTATCTCTGTGAAAATCGCGAACATGGTTCCCCAAAAGGAGTGTATTGCCATGAACAGTGCAATTCGAACGAATGTTCTTCAGAAATGGCCACGCCATTGGTTAAAAAGGAAGACCGTTCTGTGACTACGTGTGGATGTGCGAGTAAGTCATATAACATTGTTGATGAGGGACAATGTGTCACCATATAACAACCCTTCTCATGTGTTTGTTTAGTGTGTTTATACAAATCCCCATTAGCTGCCATGTTATTGCATATGCGTTTAATTTGAAAACGATGCTCCCGCACACCGTCTCTACTTGCAAGTCTTATAATGCCATAGAATGCAATGATTTGGTCAAAGACCTTATAACACTTGCAAGTAGAAACAGTGTGTGGGAGCATGACTTTTCTATCCAGATCCTTTTTCCTCATATGCACCTGATGTCTAAGAGTCTATACAGGTGTGAGATTAGCTTTTGTTATTGTGATTGATTAATTACCTGAATAAATGTCATGTTTTAGCATGTTGACGACACATGTACGCATCTTCATGCATTTTTTGTGATCTGTGTCTTTACTGGACACAGTGGCTATTGGCCAAAAAGTTAATTTTATTCCCTGTTTGAGTGTTTCGAACAGTTCCTCTGACAGTGAGCAACACTCTGGCCTGAAGATATGCCCACCTGGACTGAGAAGGAGCTCCACAATTGGAGATGCTATACATGCACATATTCAGCAACAATTTTACAGAGTTGGATACAGCCCAGCTTTTGTCTTCAGAACTGAAAGTGGTGGAAGATGGTGTGGAGAGGTACTCAACTTCTTTGTTAATGGATAGAGATTCTGTAGGATCTCTGCATGGCTGATCCATGTAGCTAGGAAGTTAGGAATTGTGTCTTTAATCTTCTATGTTGTGTTAATGTTGTGGTACGTTTATGTTGTTGTGATGTACAAATAACGTTGGGTTGCGGATGTAACCTTGGTTATCTGAAATGAAGAAAGAGTTGCCAAGAGGGTGTTAGGAAATGACCTTTACCCCAGAAACACTTGAATAGCCTTCATTCAAAATCACTGATAGGCCCACAGCTCCTGCTGCAGCTCAAATACACTGCACACACGAACAATGCCCTCTTTGCCTTTTCAATGACACACTGAGATCCTTAACACTTCTGTGTGCTTTAGTTCTACACACATGACATACACAGATCAGCCATAACATTATGACCACCTGCCTAATATTGTGTAGGTCCCCCTTTTGCCACCAAAACAGCCCTGACCCGTCGAGGCATGGACTCCACTAGACCTCTGAAGGTGTGCTGTGGTATCTGGCACCAAGACATTAGCAGCACATGCTTTAATTCCTGTAAGTTGTGAGGTGGGGCCTCCATGGATCGGACTTGTTTATCCAGCACATCCCACAGATGCTCGACTGGATTGAGATCTGGGGAATTTGGAGGCCAAGTCAACACCTTGAACTCATGATTCATCAGACCAGGCCACCTTCTTCCATTGCTCCGTGGTCCAGTTCTGATGCTCACATGCCCATTGTAGGTGCTTTCGGCAGTGGACAGGGGTCAGCATGGGCACCCTGACTGGTCTGCAGCTATGCAGCCCCATACACAACAAACTGCGATGCACTGTGTGTTCTGACACCTTTCTATCAGAACCAGCATTCACTTTTTCAGCAATTTGAGCTACAGTAGCTCGTCTATTGGATCGGACCACACATGCCAGCCTTTGCTCCCCACGTGCATCAATGAGCCTTGGCCGCCCATGACCCTTTTCCTTCCTTGGAGCACTTTTCATAGGTACTGACCACTGCAGACCGGGAACACCCCACAAGAGCTGCAGTTGTGGAGATGCTCTGACCCAGTCGTCTAGCCATCACAATTTGGCCCTTGTCAAAGTCACTCAGATCCTTACGCTTGCCCATTTCTCCTGCTTCTAACACATCAACTTTGAGGACAAAATGTTCACTTGCTGCCTAATATATCCCACCCACTGACAGGTGCCATGATAATGAGATTATCAGTGTTATTCACTTCACCTGTCAGTGGTCATAACGTTATGGCTGATCGGTGTACATACATATTATTACATAGTATACATATTACTATGTACAGATGAAAATCTACACTTAAAGCATATCTTGATTGTTTCCTTTCAAATCCACTGTGGTGGTGTACAGGGCCAAAATGATGACAATTGTGTCACTGTACAAATATTTATGGACCTAATTGTATATTATTATTATTATTATTATTCCTGTCTTACAGTGTTAGTGATCTGGGCCTGTTTGGATGCTGCTAGCTGCCCCTTTCTGGACTTTCGAACAGTGGATAATCAAAGTATCAGTATGAAGTAATATTCACTGTTCTGGATTTCACTCATCACACCTCCTGCACAACCAGAATCAGTGAGTAAACTTGGGTCTCTGTCATCTTGTCATCCATTTGGAGAGATGCTGCTATGCGCCGGACTGGATTTTAGTATCGCCGTGGCTCAGCCACCTTCCACCTGACAACACCATACCTCTGCCCCCGGCTTCGGGTCTACACTATGTGTGTGCTTGTATACTCTGGTAGGGCTCTCTCAGTCTCCTTCGTAGGCTCCGCATCTAGTGTGTGTGAGTGTGTGTGTGTGCGATAGAGTTGATTTTTGTGTAACCCTGAGCTAGATACCAGCACCTCTCTGCATTAGCTGCCACCCGTGTGCCGAGGCCTTGGGTCTGTGCCTTTCAGAGTGCCGGTGACCTGCCTTCCCAGGTGTGTGTCCCAGCCTGCATGTCCCTGTCGATCGGGTACTGGTAGTCATGCCCTCATGCTCTACACATGTCGACAGTGTCTTTCGGTTGACATCTCCACCGACACTGAGTTACCTCGGTCAACGGTCAACCCCCACAGAGACACTCGACCTCCTGCGGACAGCCCCCATGGCATGTCATTGTGCAAGCGGAAACCCGAGCACTCAAGCAGATGGGGAGGAAAAGGAGAGGCAGAAGCCGAGCATCTGCTTGAGTGCTCGGGACAGCGGTGTTTGTGCTTGCACAATGACATGCCATGGGGGCTGTCCACAGGAGGTCGAGCGTCTCTGTGGGTAACTCCGCGTTGGTGGCGATCTCAATGGAAAGACACTGTCAACGTGTGTGGAGCGTGAGGGTGTAGCCGATGCAGCTCGGAGCTCCCTGCCCGGGAATCGAACCGCGCACCACTGGCGCCCCTCTGAGCGCTCCGCAATGCAGCGACTCCAGTGCAGTACAGTGTTAAGCCCTCTACACCAAAAGACCAGGTCTCCCACCGCGGGAGGCTTAACATTGTACTACTTTTACTGAGGGGTTACGTCACTTTGTAACGTGCTCATTATAACCCGAATGAGCCCCGTTACAAGGGCACGACTACCAGTACCCGATCGACATGGACATGCAGGCTGGGACACACACCTGGGAAGGCAGGTCACCGGCGCTCTGAGAAGCACAGACCCAAGGCCTCGGCACACGGGTGGCAGCTAATCACAGAGAGGTGCTGGTATCTAGCTCAGGGTTACACAAAAATAAACACTAGCGTGCACATGCACACACACACACACACAGCGTAGACCCAAAGCTGGGGGCAAAGGTATGGTGTTGTAAGGTGGAAGGTGGCTGAGCCACGGCGATACTAAAATCCAGCTCGGCGCATAGGCCTGCTGGAGCCCCAGTCAGCGTCTCTCCAAATGGATGACAAAACAGCAGAGACCCAAGGTTACTCACTGATTCTGGTTGTGCAGGAGGTGTGATGAGTGAAATCCAGAACAGTGAATATTACTTCATACTGATACTTTGACTATCCACTGTTCGAAAGTCCAGGAAGGGGCAGGTAGCAGCATCCAAACGGCCCCAGATCACAAACACAGTAAGGCAGGAATGATAATAATAATAATATCAGTAATAGTAATATGTATACTATGTAATAATATGTATATATATCACGTGTGTAGAACTAAAGCACACAGAAGTGTTAAGGATCTCAGTGTGTCATTGAAAAGGCAAAGAGGGCGTTGTTCGTGTGTGCAGTGTATTTGAGCTGCAGCAAGAGCTGTGGGCCTATCAGTGATTTTGAATAAAGCCTATTCAAGTGTTTCCGGGGTAAAGGTCATTTCCTAACACCCTCTTGGCAACTCTTTCTTCATTTCAGATAACCAAGGTTGTATCCGCAACCCAACGTTATTTGTACATCACAACAACATAAACATACCACAACATTAACACAACATAGAAGATTTGAGACACAATGTGAGATTCATAACTTTTCGGCTACATGGATCAGCCATGCAGAGATCCTACAGAATCTCTATCCATTAACAAAGAAGTTGAGTACCTCTCCACACCTCATCTTCCACCACCTTCTGAACCTCTTCAGTTCTGAAGACAAAAGCCGGGCTGTATCAAACTCTCTGTGGAGCTCCTTCTCACTATATGTGGGCGTGTCTTCAACATGAGGCGGATGCTTAACGCCCCGTGTCCCCAGCGTCACGCATCAGGGCTGGTGGACGCCAGGCATGGCCTCTGCTGCCGTCTTCTGGACCCTTGAATCCGAGTCCTTTAGGAGGTGAGAGAGAGCTGGGAAGAGAGAAACATGCTGTTGATTCACATTTTACTTTGCAGATTCACTGATTCAGTATAGGGTCTTGTACTGAAGTCTTAAATCAAAAGCTTCTCAAAAAGCATTACAACCTAGTTAAATGATGGCCAAGTATCACAATTGTTTTATTTAGGATTTTCAATATTATTGGACCATCAAAGTTCTGGTTCTCTTATCAGTTCCAGGAATAATTCACCACACACTGGGCCAACAGCATAAGACACAGAGTCATGAACCAGAGACATTCCTGTACCTCTTTTGAGTTTCCATGATGCAATGATGTTGCAGATGCTTTTCTCAATCTTTTCGAGAAGTGCGCCTGAAACAGAAAAACAACAGGTGTGAAACAGTGCGAGCTGCATAGCGGGACAGCACCACAGGTCACAGTTAATCTTTTATTGCAAAGAAACAAATAGCCATTTATATGTCTATATCAACAAAACTTTTTGGACAGAGCTCAGTTGCTCTGGCTTTCTTACCAATGAACACCGCAGCACTAGATCGGAGGGCAGGGCTGCTGCTGTTGGAGAAGCGCAGGGCAACATCTCGGTACACCGCCATCACACCAGGGAAATGCTCGTGCTACAAGAACAAGAACAACTTTCAGCAGAAAACACAAGAGGCAGTTCTCCAAGAGCTCCGGAGAAACACATCAAACATCGAGGCATGGAATACTCTCCCACACAAAATGAGCAAAACCGACCAAGAATCCCAAGAAAAAACTGCGACTTACAAGGAGAGCAGTCATATCCCTGATGAAGGCGGAGAAGATGAATTTCTCACGGCTGAAGTGGTCCTCAATCACCACGTTGAAACCTGTGAAATGTGGCGTGCACTGCTGCAGAACCAGCTGGCAAGCCTGGGGGGAACCACAACACAGCACTGGCTATTCAGGCATGACAGCAGAGAAGTGTTTTCACTTTGAGTAATGCAAAGAGAACTGCTGCTTGTTATTCTTTGAGGTCGTCAGCTTGAGTGTACTGTCTTTACCCCCAAAATATCCAATTTCCACAACATTTACCATTTAAAAAGAAACCCCCTTGCAGGAGAGATGAAGACCCTTTTCTTTCACTGCAGATTTCTGCATTTGTCTGGTGTATTAATGTGCCACTGCCAGCTTGTTCCTGTCTCCATCAGACAAGCACAGATCTCTCACAGCTCTTAACCCTCCTGCGCTCCAGCCAGGCTCCGAGTTCACAGTTACAGCTGTAAACCTGAGAAGCCAACAACCCCACGCTTTGCCTTCCAGCACGATTTTGATTAACTACTGGGAACCAAAGTGTTCACCAATGTACAGACGGCTAGGAGCCAAGAGATTTCCCACATTCAGTCATCACGACTCAGCGGATTTACCTGGGAGACGGCCAGGCGAGAGTCCTGGAGGTGGAGCAGAAGCCTGGCCAGGGAGCCGTGGCATTGCTTCTTTAACTCTTTAGACCCAGCAGCCCTCTTCACCAGCGCACCCAGCAGAAACACAGTGGCCCTGCAGATCTCAGCGTCCGGCTGTAACACAAGCACAGGATAGACATGGCACTTCAGTGCTGTATAGAATATGTATTATTTAGAATACCAAACATAATTATAAATTATAAATTGCACCTTTTCAAAAGGGACAGGACTGCTGTTTTCAATCGTGGAAATATTCCATTCTCTCTTCCCTATAAACCTTGAGGTGTTTTTCAAATCTATTTGTTAGATAAACAAAATTAAACCAGCAAACTGCAGACTGAATGAAGGCAGATTACAACCATGATATTTCAGGGATAGGTTAGTGAATGGTCAGTCAGCACACAACATCAGTCATCATATAAAGGGCTGACAGAGAGAATGACCAGGTTCAAGACAGAAGATAATCTTCTTCACTAATGAAGCCAAGGAAACAAAGGGCAGTGAACGATTCTAAGACTTACATTTTCCAGGCACTCCTTCGCTGTGTGATAAGCCTTGGGGATGAGTTTGTTTGCTGCTTCATCCGTACAAAGCTGGAGGATGGTGACCAGAGTGGAGATGGCCTTCAGGATCACTGGCTTCCCTTCCACCGCCCACATTGGAAGGGCGCCGGTCAGCACTTTCAGCTGCTCCAAAGCAAACCTGAGTATCTGAGCAGAGAAGAGAGCTGTGCTCAGCCTCCATATACACATGCAGTGCTACAAAGCTGTCAACTGATCAGGGACTCATCCAATTCCCACATTATACTCCTAAACTACGGCCCTTATTTCCTCCCCAACCAGTTTAAAATTAAGAAACTTGAGTCATGAAAACCTTTCTCCTGTATGTAGGTACACTACACACCCAGCTAAAAACAAATGGACAACACAGTGAAAAGAATTAGCCACATGGCTGGTGGATATGAGGCTTGCAGCTTCTCTTGCAGATGGGATCCTCAGAGAGAGAAGACAGACTGAAATGCTGGGCCACTTCTCTTTACCTCCTTCTTGGGCAGAGTGTTCAGCCCTTGGACAGCCAGTCTGACAGTGTCCTCCAGGGGATCCTCACAGAGTTCCAGCGTCCTCTCTGTGACCAGCACTAACAGCCTGCGGTCAGACAGGTGTGACTGCATCAGAAGCTTTAAACAAGGAAGAGAAGAGAGACAGATGAGTGTGGAGACACTGCAGGCACCAGCAAGCTCACTGTCCCAACTCAGGCAGCAGGTCTTCAGTTTGAAACTCCAGTGCATTCAATGGACATGGGTCACATACATGCCTCATCTCTAATACGATAACATGAAGGAACTGGGTGATGACACTCACTGCGGAGAAGAAGGCTGCCACGCAGAACTTCTGGCTCGCTCCCATGGTGCTGTATCGCTGCGAGAGCTGATGGACCACATCCGGCAGGACTGGGGCAGCAAACATCAGCAGAGCCCTGTCGTTCAACAGCACAAGGGTTAGGGGCCATTCTTTATACACTTGCTTTACTGCCAAGTAATTTATTTTGCAAGATTTTTCTCTAGTTAATGATCACCTTTCAATTATTATAATTGGCCTGACTGAGCCATCTACATTTCCCCTCTGAAAGGGTGTCTATGGACAGTTATTGGCACTATTAATCACATATACATGAACATCTGTAAAAAGGGGGTTTGTATCTGCTCTAGGCCTCATGCCTGGGCCTAGACCATCTTACCTGGTCAGCAGGAAGATGAGCTCAGGTTCCTGACCATGATCGCTGAACAGGACCCAGGCTCCGTCCTGATCCAGTTGATTTGACACATTAATCAGTTGTGCTCTAAACAGCAGCGCTTGCAGGGCTTCCACAGCGGCACTGGAGACAGAGAGGAACAATGTCAATCGACTATCGGAGACGAAAGGAAACGCGTTAAACGGTGAACGGTTCTGTTCTGGTGTGATGCTCTGGTGTCCGGCCTTCATCCCAGGCTCCCACATGCTTGTACCTCTTGACACTGAAGCCTGCTGCCGGAGCTGGATTCTCAGGACCCAGAAGAGGTAGCAGGGTAGAGAACAGTTCCTGAAATTCCATATTCACAGCCACCAGGCTGACCTTGGACAGGATGTCCCGTACAGCATAGACCTGACCAAGGCGAAGAGAAACAGATTGATTAAGAGTCTGAGGGGCAGTTCTGGGCCGTGCACTTGTCATGTTGGGCATTCTCGTCACTTACAGCCAAGACATTGTGATCTCTGCCTGTCGTCTGAAGGTAATTCACCAGCACCCTGAGTGTCCAGGGAAGCGGGCAGTATTCCTCAATGGCCCCCCACAGCTCCCTCTGCCACTGCCAGTGATAATTGTTGCTGAAAAACACAACCAAACACTCAGTGTGTGCTGACTTGCAATAAGTTACTGACTGTCTCTCCCTCTTAATTGTAAAGATACATTACAGAATTGAGCTCATGAGCATTAAACATTATATCTGAAACTGCAGATAAAAAGCGTGTGGACATTGTGTGGCTCTACTTTTCAAAGTGTTCCATTATTACTTCGTGACTCACAACTATCACGTGACCATAGCTGACAAATACGAAGTGTTTCGAAAAACATTTCACAAGCTGTGTGACTTAAAACATGTTTGTTCCCTTAAGAGAACTGTATGCATCATCTTCACAGGACAGTTAAGATGACGTCATCAATCCTCACCTGATAGCCGGTGACCTGTAGCTGATGAGGGAGTTGATGACCGTGACTCTGTCTGTCAACACGAGCTGGACAACAGCCTGCCTCATGCTGTGCCTCACACTCTCCTTCACATCCGACAGGCCCAGAAAGGCATGAAGCACTGGAGCAAACTGGAGACACAGAGTGAGCAGAGAACAGGTTATCATCCACACACACTCCTGCACACACTCAAATTTACTGCCTGCAAATGACACAGCTTGCAAGCCCAGAAACAGGATCCTTCTTTAACCTGATCAGGAAAATGTCTTTGTGAAGCAGAATTCATATTCATAACATGGAAAGCTAAAAGATCCTGTTTTGATCCAAGAATTTTGTCCTGATGGCCCCTGGATAACAGACTACCATCTATGTGTATAAAAACAATTGGCATTTATTTGATTACATTATGAATGGTACAGATCACACAATTCACGTCTGATTCTATAAAGAGTCACACTGACGAACATATATTCCCTAACAGGGTTGGTGCAGATTGGGTTGAGTGGTAGAAGAAACACAAGCAGGCTGGGCCAGACAGACATGTGCCCAGAGCTGACCTTCCTGTCCAGCTGCATAGAGGCCCAAACAATTGCTATAGAGCAGTTCAGAGCTGTAACACACCCTATAACATGAAAGCGCTGTTCCACTCACCATTGCAGTGAGCTCAGTGGGGTTAGCCTGCAAGAGGTCGCACAGGAGAGCGCAGGACCCATGGGCAGTGCTGGGCTGGGAGTCCCTGAGTCCCTGAATCAGACCCTCAATCAGAGTCTCCTTCTCCGGTTGAAGGAGGCAACTGCTGACCACCTGAAACACAGAGACACACTCTTAAAGTCCCTGTTAACTCATTAGGTTATACAGCTCCCCTCTCAAGACCCGTGGGCCAGGTTTGGCTGAGGGAAAGCGACATTACAATACAGCACGTTACACACGTCCCTCAGGACCCAAGCTTTACCTGGGTGAGAGCAGCGCAGGTGTCTGAGACAGAGGATTGCTCATTGATGCATTGCATCATGTTTGCCACCTCCTTGTACCTGTCCAAGTCATCACCTTTAAAGAAAAAAAAAATACAGTCAACCAAAAGGCTTTGACACTGTCAGGCACACGCATACACACGCATACATACACACACACACACACACACACACACACACACACACTCTGCAGTGCCTGCAATGTGAGGTGCATACTAAGTACTGTCTACAGCTGTTCCATTACCTTTCCCACACAGCCATAAGTCCAGAACAGCTTTGATGCCCTTCACTGCCTCCTTCATGACCGCAGGGTCATGGCAGTGCGGGACAAGGAAAGCCAGCAGTCGGCCAACAGGGACTTCCCATAGCACCTGTAGAAAAGAACAGCCACACAGAGATCAATGCAAAGACCAGTTTATGCCCCATTATCATACCCTCAAAGACACCTGCCCACCCTGTGAAAATCAACACATAAACACAAGCCACACTGCGCCACTGTCTGAAACCAGCTGCAACGACAAAAGCACGAGCTTACGCTTCACGGACAGTTCAATGTGACTGGCGCCCCACACAGAGAGGCCTGGATCTGGGCTCACCTTGATCCGGATGAACTGCAGGAGATCGGTCACCATGGTCATGGCCCTGAGTCTCGTCACGCCATGCGGAGAGGAACTCAAGGCCTGCAGAGGCTGAAGAGGGACGGATGCCAGAGAGAGGGAGAGAGAGCAAGTGGGGGAGAGAAAGGAAGTTAACAAAAGTAGAACTTGAACTGAATAAACAAACTTTTAAAATCTCATGAGATTAATCTTTCTTTATTTTAATGTCAGGACTTATAAGGAACAGAGGGACACAAGATGTTACACTGATCTACACTGTGCTAGAAAGGCAGGAGAAAAAACAGTGCAAGTGGTACCCTCTGAAGAAATCAGAATATCCACAGCAGTCCCTATTAGTTTCTATATCACTGCCCCTCATAAACCAATGGCACCTGCAGATACAGGCAGCTGTTCAGCATCAATTGATACAATAGTGAAATGTTCAGACTAAATGACTGAGCCCTGTCCAGTCTCTAACAGCCTTTAATGCAATGGTCACTCTACTGTAAGGCAAGGTAAAAGCGCTGACCTCCAGCAGTCCCAGCAGAGTTTCAGGGGTGAAGTCCTGCTTCAGAGTTTCTTTGAACAGGACGAGGAGACACTCTGCATTGGCCGAGTACAACTCCTACACAAGACAGATACAATCTATGAGATGTAACAATGGTACAGTATTCGTGTTATGGAGGTTAAGGGAAGGTCTTTAAATGTAACATCTGTAATCATATTTAATGTTCTTATACATTGATGTCATCATTTCTAGATGGCAGTGACTATACTACACTGTTAAAGCTCTGCGTGTTGTGGCCAGTCTCTCATCCCTGGACTCCAAGTTTAGCTGAATGTTTCTTACAGGAGACACAGGACAGATGATTGCATAGTATTGTTAAGTCAGCAATATTTGTATTATTATTTACAACTCAGAAATGCTATTCTACGCTCTGGAAATGTGAAATTATGAATAGAATGAGTGGAATTCCACAGGATAAAGTATTCATGATGATGGTCCTACAGGTACCCACAACTTGTGTTCAAACAGTACGTTACAGACCTAGAGTGAAGCCCCATGGGAGTCCACACTGGGAAGGGTCAGGACCTTCAAGACACTCAGCTGCACCAATTCCATCTGCTGTTTCTTTAAAACCGGTCTCACTTGGCTGGGGAAACAGGAGTGACAATGTCAGGTTATAGGAACCCCAGCAGAGCATATAATTCCAATCCATGTTGCTATAAATTGATCATTTCAGCCAAAACAGAGTGCTGATGCAACCCGTCAGAATTTCATAACGGAGGAACCACACAAATTCATATCAAGCCTTCCTATACCAATTTATTGTGAGGCTTATTTGACAACAGCACACATTTTGTCAATGTTTTAGGTGAGAGGCACTGAACTATCAAGAGTTAAAACACATCTCAGCCATGTGGCTACAGCGAGAGCTGGACAGCTGCACTGAAGGGTAGCTTTCTAAAGAAGAGTTACCTCAAGAAGAAGCAGGTGTGCAGGACCTGCTGGCAGATTGACGGGCTGGACCTGTCTGAGGGCTGATCCTGAATGAAAGTCTGAGGGGGACAAGAAAATGTGCTTTCTGACACACTCATATTACAGCATTCATGACTGAAGACACAACATACTGGTACAGACACCCATCTATGGGAAAAGTAATGATGAGTGGCAGGATATGAAAGTGTACTGCCTATATTTAAATTTCAGACCTGTACAATCATGTTAAGCAGTAACAAGATGCTTGTTTACAATCGATTAACCAAAATCAGACCAGTTAAAGGATGTGACGCCACATGGAACCAGTTTCACATTGGCATATCACACATTTGTTGGAAGCTTAACATTCCCGCCCAATGTATTTAATTACATGATACGACAGTTCAGGAGATCAGTAACTCTGCATAAACCAGGATCTATCATTTGCTTAAGTCTTAATTCAAATCATGATTCAGAAAACTGAGCCACAATACATTCCTCAAACATTATATTGAGATGCTTTTCCACGTGGCGATTCTCAAACCATCCTCACCCTGCCTGCACACTCAAGAACAATCTCAAAGCGGGGGCAGTGCTACGATACTTGCAGGAAATAGAGAATGACAGGAGAGTAAGCCTGCCAGTACACAATGAAAGCCCACTGACCATCATGACATTGAGTATCTCCCGTTTCAAAGGGAAGGTCACACCAGCGGCCCTGACTGCGTGAGCCATGATGCTCAGACAGAAGCACACGCTCGCCCTGACTTCAGGATCCTGGAGGGGGAAGAGCACTCAGTGTCAGTCTCTGGAGGTTGTCGCAAACAATGAAATGGGCAGGTCTGGACAGTCATACTGTTTTTCTTGTTTTAGATGTATGTTGTCTACCTTGGAGGAGAAGAAGCAACTCAAGTCGTGAAGAATGACATACTTCAGGTATGCCTTCAATTTCTTTTCAGGGATCCGGAGGGCGATGAACCCGTAGCACAGAACAATCCTTCTGTACAGACTGATCTGCAGGAGAAAATGCAGCAGGTTATCCAAGATGATGGTGATGTTTTTCATGTCTGCTTTCTTTGCTCTTTACTTGAAGGCAAAAGATCTGACCTAGGAGCTTGTTCCCTCAGGACTCCATATTCAACAGTGTAAAGACAATCTGCCACTTAACTGATTAACTGACATCACTGATTATAAAATGCCATCATGGCACAGATTGTGGCCCTCATTCAGGGAAACTCTGAAATGTTGTCTCAGAATTCAAACTGGAAAAACATCATTTGAAATTGAAGTCTATAAGTTACTGATACCAATTAAGGCAATTTCTAATAATGGCAGCAGTATCACGTATTAATAAACACACACAATTTATATTCTGTAGGCATGTGTGGAAAGTGTGAACAAGCTGTTGAAGATGTACCTCATCTGTGCAGTGGGCCTTCAATTGTAGCTGTATGGAGCCGGTCAACTCAGAGAACCCCAGAGACACAACTGATGCCATCAATCTCCCTGTGTCAGGCAGGGCCTCTTTCCTGGCAACTTTCTCCAATGCCTCGAGTACAATACGGTAATCTTCTGAAGCCTACAGCAAGAACAAGGAAAGAAAAATATATACTAACTTCAGTTTACTTTCATCATCATTTGAACCCTATTCATAGTAAGCTTTGTTGAGGCTGTACTTTAGATATGTTTTCTTTCAGACTGAACACATTCTGATTAAGGATGTCACCTGTGGGTTGTCCAGAAGGTGCTGCTTGAAGAAAGGCAACATTTTCTTCAGACAGTCATTGACATTGTCTAAAAGACTTTGAAACCATTCAATGTGTTTTGCGTCGTACACAGGGGTGGGCAGCGGAGTGTTCACTGGAAGAGAGACACACATCAGGCTGTCAGAAGACATTCAGCTGGTAATACCATATATATATATATATATATATATATATATATATATATATATTTATTTTTATTTTCTTATTGACTATCATCATTATTATTTTTTACATCCTTGTGCATATTTTGAAAATGAATGTAAAATGTTTTACTGCTTTAAGTAGCATACTTGCAATTTTCCTTTCACAGTTTACATATATGATTACTGACTCTTAAGACTTAAGAACAACAAACTATAAGTTCATTTGGGTTCTCTATGAAACCAGTGGGAATTATGGCTGTATCAGTACTTCAGATATGTGGGTTTAGCTGTGTTATTTATTTTAAAGCTATCTTACAGAAAAGGCCTCTACACAATGAACACACTGTACCTTCTGCCATTGTCTTCCTTTAAATTCTTCTACATGATAAAATGGAAAAAGACAAACACACACACAGGTTATGATGACTTGCTTTGACTTGTTATGATGATGATATACTAATTAACACAATGAATAACACGTTTTAAATGTGTTAAAGAAAATTAAAATAAATATGTAGCCTACGTTTTCTTTATTCAAATTGATTTTAGCTTTGGAATTTAATTAAGTGTGTAAAAACTCGAGTTTAATGCCTTCTGCTAGTACAGCAACACCACGGTTGCATCAGGACCTAGCTAGCAAAAATTACACTTGCACTAGATCACCAATTTACATTTTGGTTTCAATTACATAGATATATGTATAGCCTATCCATTTACATAGAAAATACTTTGCAATTTATAACATATATTTGAGTTATTTCCAAATCAACATGTTTAATAGAAAAATATAGGTAACTCCAGTTGACTTGGTAAGCTGCATTTCAAATGTTATGCTCCAAGGTAAACTCCTCGTAAGTAGCATATTGCAATAGTATCACCAATGAAAGCCTTGCTATAGTAGGAATTTCTAAACTGCATATGGCAGACACAATGTCCTCTCCAATGATATAGGATATGAATATACAAATAGAACAGAAATAAATAAAAGGCAATCTTACCAACTTACAAACAGGTACTGGCTTTATATACCTCTAGTTTGTTAGTGAACTGTTAGTCTTACATCGAATGCAACCCAAGATTACGTTGACTGTGACGTCATACCTGATTGTCGACGGGGATGTAGAAGTAGTAGCTAACGGGGGCGGAGCATGCGCAATACACTTGTGTTTCAGTTGCATTATCTACAATAGATATAACCTCGCATCTAATTGCAATCCTTTTCCCTTTATGGTTTTGTCAGCGATTTGAATATTTGAGTCTCTTGCCCAAAGCATAATGAGCTTAAAAGTCAGTTTAGAGTAATGTTGAGATATTTGATTGTAAGATTATCATCAATTAAAGCTGTGTTGCTTTATATTAAGAATTTCCTAAATGTATAAGGCCAACACCATATTGATTTTTTGGGTGGTGCCCAGCAGAGGTCAGAGCCCCCATTATAGTTGAATTAATGAAGTAAGAACAAGGCAATACATAAAAAGTATAGAGGGAGTCATTTTATTAAAGCCTATACGAGAGCCACAGTATAGATTACAAACAGCCTGTCGGCACAAATCAATCAATCAATCAACTAATATCGTTATTTGTTTCAGATTTGAATTGCAATCGTTATGTCCACAATGCTGGTCTTGCTGAGCTGCTATTGAAAGCTGGTAAAGTGTGTATGTAGTCCATGTGATAAAGCCCCGCAATGCACGTCTCCAGTCCTGAAATGCAGACATTAATGTTGCTTTGGTTTTTTAGAAAATGTTAAGAGCTCCTTTTCAAAAGCGATTTTGCACACGGAACAGAAAGTTGGCTATTTTACTCCAGTAAACTTTGAAAGCCACGGCTTGTGAAAACTCATTTTCTTACCCTGTGGCGCCGGGCCTTTCTCTTGCGTTGATTCAGCCTGTAAGACTGGTGTGAAAGTTTGACTTTCACTTGAATCTTCCCTTTCGCTTTTTTTTCCTTTATGTATTTCAATTAAACACGAATATTAATTTTGAACCGCCATTCAGGGTCAATTAAGAGAGGAAGTTAAAAGCAACGCCTGCCAAGTTACAATATTGAAGTGGGATCTGTGTACGCATTACATGTTCGGTAAGATATCTTCACATATTAGACAATTATGCAATGAAGTCAGACGTTAAACAATCAACGATAATAACGAAATCCATGCAGGCACTGAGATAGACAGTCGGCAGGACCCAGCAAACACACTGCGCTCCGTGAACAGTTCAGTGGTTTTTGGGCAGCGGGCAGGTAGGTTACAGGGGCTCTCGCAGTTAAGGGGGAATGTGGCTTTCATTTTATAAGTCAGTTAGTTAAAATTAAAGAGATTGTTATGGTTTCCCCACATAGGCTATTTTACCAACGTGTTTTTAAAATGATATGCAAATTAAACTGAATTGGTGGAGCAGCCCATGTTGCTAAATATTGGGGGAGCGCTGGCACCACTGGCGCGTATATCTGTCGGCCTCTGGGCAACACAATGCCCCACCAAACCTCTCCACTGATATACGATACCAATATACAAAGACAACACAAACTAATAAAACACAGTCTTACTAACTCAAGAATAGTTAGTTTTCTCTTATTTGTTACATCGGATGTAATGCACAGTGTCAGCGATGAGAATGGCGATTATATTGCATGCTTTGAATATGCTAGTAAATATTAGATTTAATATAAATGCCTTTTATCTTAATATCCGGATTTTTAAACTTAGTCTCATCATATTATTTCAGACAAGAAAAATTGTAATATAGACTTCATGTATGAATAATTTTCAATATTTAGAATTGAGAAATGGGATTGAAAAAGCTGGGCCCAGGGCCCAGTTTTTCAAAACTTTTCTAATAGGATGTAAGTAATCAGATTGGATTAAATTGGAGGATTGGGTATTTCAAACCTGAAAAAGGAGATTCTGATCTTTGAGGTTGGGATTTGAATCTGGTAATCCAATCCTACCTTTAATCAAGCTTAAAGGTTGTTTTGGGGTTTTTCAAAACTCAAGGGTGAGATAAGGATAGTTTTGATGCTGAAATCAAGATAATCTTGATTGCACTGGAAGGGTGGATTTAGACATATTGTGTTGTTACTACAGTGGGGAATCTTGGAAATGATATACAACTTGACTATAAATCATAAACAGTACTTCACGTTTACATTTTATTAAATTGACACAATAAAAAATAACAAAACAAAATTTACAATTTAAGCAATGGAAAATAATACCTGCAAATAAACAATTGTCTAAAGTTCTTCATCAGAAAAATTAACCCCAGCTTCTTGCAGTTGTTTTTGAAGACAAATGTGCAATTTTGCTTTTTTCTGTTGGAGCAAGGTCAGCATGATTTGCTCTTCAGCTAGACTAATCTGTTTTTCAGCTTTTTCAGTTTCCCTCTTCACAAGTTCCCCACAAGCCTCATTGTTGTTGTTGTTTTTCTCAACATATTTTCTTCTTTTGTGTGTGGTTCTACCTCTGGAGAATGAGGATCTTCTGATTGTTGTGGTGTGCCACTAGCTGGTGGGTCGATCTCCACAGGTCAGGAGGTGGTCTTCTGACTCATTAAGGGGATCAGAATCCCTAACATCATTCTCAGTCCCACAAACGCCTGACTCACCTCCTTGTGAGACAGATGAAATGCCATGCAGAGCCTGAGATCTTGGTCCACCAGTGATTATATCTGTGAATTCTCCTCATTTATGTGGCTTGTTCCCTGTTTGAGGGTATTTTGACTCACTGTGGTCTTTGGTGGCCTTCTGCTTTAATTTCTTCCACCGTAGTTTAACTTGTTCTACTGTTCGCAGCTGATCAGTTCCTGTGGTATTAACATTGCTGGTAATGTCAATCCAAATGTCATGCTTCATCTTGGCTGTCACTGGGGTTCTCTGACCCAAGGTGTTGAATGTGCCCATTAGGCTGTCATAATTGACCCGTACTCCCTCCAGTAGGGCATGCGTTTCATGAATGGTGAAATTGGTCCCCTTCGAGCTAGTTGCTGGTACATCCATTTTCTTTCTGTCCCTGCAGCTGTAACTTGTTGTTCGTATTGACATATGCTAAATCATGTTCAGGTGTCAAACCAGGAGAGGTTAATTGAGCAGTCTTTAAAGCAATTGTAGAAACAAGGGACCATTCCACAACGATGGCATCCACTGTTCACCGTCTACAACACCACAGGAGGAGATATACCACAAGGGTTCACACTGAACACCCCAAACCACTTGAAGAGTATACAAATTATGAACTTCATGCATGATTTAGATTTGGTCGGGAGGACATTGAAGTTATGCCTTGAGTGTGGAGGAACAGGTCCTGATGGCTTTGCACTTCTATGCATGTGGATCATTTTACCAAGTCACTGGAGACAGTTTGCGCTTCCATATATCCACAATTAGTTCTTTGGTACACAGAGTTTGCTCTGCATTGGCCAGCCTTCTCGTTTGTTTCTTTTCCAACTAATCCAGAACACATCAAGAGGATCAAGCGCATGTTTTTTGATTTGGAAAAAATGCCAAATACTACTGGGGTGATAGATTGCACCCATGTCCACATCCAGCATTGCAGCTGAATGGACCAGCTGGAAGGTCAATGGGAGATGCTCTAGTGAAACTTTGTTATTAAAATGGTCTTTGAATTAATTAATTAATTAATTAATTATAACAGTTTTCAGAGAAATGTGAAGTTTTGTGTTGTTCATTATTTTTTTATCCATTGAGAGTTGAATTTTGTCTGTAAGTTATCTTATGCACTTCACGTATGTATGTGAATAAAAGTAGCATACAAACTTCGTGTTACACTTTTTTAGTCTAGTTCACTCATGTCTTTTTGGCATAACATGCTAAACGGAGGCCTATTCAAATCAGGATTCTGTAATCTTGATCTTATGGTATCTGGATCAGAATGATTCTATCTGATTATTTTCTGAAAAACCAGCACAAAATCAGCAAGATTACTCTGATCCTGGATTGCAGAAAAGGGGATCATTCTGATCCAGATCAAAAGTTTTGAAAAACTGGGCCCAGTTGTTCAGGGTAATCTGATCAGATTTCGGCTGTCAGAGATTGGATCAAATCTTGAAAATGGGTTATTCAAAAGAAAGAAAAAAGATTGTGAAATCGGATTAGATCACGTAATCCAGTCTGCATTGGCCAAAACTTTTTAGTAGGATGATCCCGGCAGAAGGGTGGATTCAGGGTGGATTTCAGTAACAAAATGTAATAAAACTTAAAAATTGGTCAAACAATACAACATTTGTATCATGTAGTATATACATTTATTTATATTTTGCACTTGATTTGTTTAACCGTTCCAGTGATAAAGTAGACATTAGGCTACTTATTAAGCCTTTCAGTACAGTACAGTTAAAAAAAAAAAAGAATGATTTTGTCCCCATAAAATAATCCCCCAAACAGCTGTCAATATCAAACAAAAATAATATATTTAATTTGAACTGTTATTCATCACTGTATATTAATTACAATGACACAATCATCAGAGAAGAACCAGTCTAAAGTAGTTATTTATTTGTTGTGGGTCAGATGAGGGGTCTGACTGTTGAAAATTGAAAATGGAAGAGGATGTTTGTATTGTTTTATTGTGCTGTTTTCTGTCTCTTCAATAAAAACACTTAAAGTGACCCCACGCTGGCTATTCTGCCTGCTGTTCTTTACATAGCTAGTTGCCTACACTGTGATATGTAGTCCCATTTAGAGCACTGACAATGCGGATTTGGTAATCTTGAAAGTTTGTATCTGGATAAGGGTGATCCAATCCAATGTTGCTTTGATAAACCAGCCCAAAAGTAAGATGGATTACCTGATCCTGGATAGCAAAACATGGGATTTCCAAATCCGGATCATTCTGATCCAGATTACATTTTTGAACAACTGGGCCCTGGCTCCACTACACCTCCGCTGACAAGTGATTAACGTTTTTGTTTTGTTCAATGGAAGCTCAGTCAAATACACAGATAAAAACAGCAAAATATGGAAATACAATTAAACCAACAAGTCTCGCTTCACCTACTCATAGTCATAACATTTTTTTTTTTCAATTGTAACTGTTGGTTCTGCAGTGTGTGTGTTGTCCTGTTGTGAGCACAGTAGACTGGTAAACCTGAACTCTTGAGATTAAGCACAGTACTTCCAGAAAAAATATACCTGTATCTTGAATATTCACATCCTGTCATAAGTCACATACATCACTCTTAGATTGAGTTATTACATTTATTTTATTATGCACCATGTTTCAACTCAGTTTGTTTTCTCATGTTCCCTACTGGGCCATCTAATTTATGCATAGCTATTGTGATTGTGGGCACAGCATTCTGTAGCCAAGACCTTCATAGAGCATCTGTGCATCATACTGGACCACCATAGTGTAGAGCATCACGGCTTCGTATCCCTTTTCCCTGGCAAACTCCTCCACGGTGCGGCACTGGGCTTAGGCAACGCCCTTTCAATAGCAAAGTCACTGGCATTAGAAACATTGGAAACACACACAGAAATACTATAGCTGATTTGTGCTGTCCTTCTCAGTCCCTGCCTACCTTGAACTCGTTTAACAACCTGCACACTAGACCCTATACCCACTAAATTACTACAGCAATCTCTGCAATTAATTGTCCATCTACACAATATTATTAATGCTTCTTTATCCTCAGGATCTGTTCCTGAATCCTTTAAAGCAGCCAGCTGTAATTAAACCAGTTTTTCCAATGCTGACCGTAATTCACTTAAACATTACTGACTGATTTAAAATATTCCCTTCCTTTCTAAGGTTCTAGAGCAGTGGTGCACAAACACAGTCCTGAATAGCGCAGTAAGTTTCATCAGTCACCTAAAATCGCACATTTCCACAGACTGTGACCACATGGAAGTTACTGATCAATTAAGCAATTAACTTGTTCAATTAAGTGAATTCTGGTCATTGAGGGCTGATAAGGGTAGTTCATTTTTTTTATACCAAATCTCTACATAACTTCATTTCACAAATCACTTGCTTAATTGATCACATTGAAATGGTTTCAGGTGTTAAGAAATTGATAATTAAAGGTTACCTATAAAAAGTTTTTTTAAAACTACTAATATTTCTTAGTGATGGGAAAAACAATTGAACCAATTGCTTCAAAAAAGATTCACTGACCATAATCTATCCTTTGGATCACACTTTCAGAATGTGGAAAGATTTTCCTTCCTCCTGATTAGAAACATTGCTAAATTAAGACAGTTACTCTCATTACATGTACTACAGTATTATTATAATTTATTTTTTGGCCGACACCCTTATCCAGGGACGACTTACAGGATATAAGAGCAATACAAAAGTGCATTAAAATTACAGATCAAGCATAATACAAATACAAATTCAAATTTACAGAAGCGCATAGGTAAGATATACAGTTAATATACAATACAAGTCCTACAGCCTACATTGTAATAGCTAACAAGTGCAGACTACAGAGAGGGAGGCCGCCCGAGCACAGCTGAGGGAGTCAGTGACTGCCAGAGAGCCGTCTCAGTGGAGTGAGCTGTGCGGAAGCCGGATTGCAGAGGATCCAGGAGTGAGTGTTGGGACAGAAATGCAGAGAGCTGACAGTGGACTGCACGCTTGAGGGTCTTTAAGAGGAAGGGGAGTAGAGAGACGGCTGTAGTTCTGAGGAGAGGTGGGGTCAAGGGTTGGTTTCTTGAGGAGTGGGATGACCGCAGCTTGTTTAAATGCAGAGGGGAAACAGCCAGAGAGGAGTGAGGAGTTGAGGAGGGAGGAGATGGAGGGGAGTAGATCAGGAGCAGTCGCTTGGAGGAGGTGATTGGGGAGAGGGTCTTGCTATAAATAAAAGTAAAGGATTTTCAGAGACAGAAATGGGTAGAAGTTTATACAGTGTACACCAATGCATAAAATATACATTCATATCATTATTTTTTTAATCACACCAACATATGTGATGTGATCAGGTATAATTGTGTACACTGAGCCGTCATGAGGAAGTAAAACTATTTAAATGTACTGAATATTTAATTTTCAATTAGCAAACTGACAAAAATATTATGTAAAAATTAATTAATTTAATATACCAAACCCAAAGAGATGATCACTGAATATTAAACTTTCAGCATGAGATGATTGATACATGAATGCATCAATGACACAGCAGCAGAAATAAAGCAACAGTTTAATTTGTATTAACAAGGCTGCAAGTGCTGTCTTTTCTTCGTCCTGGTTTATACAGTGTGTGTCTACGTAAAACACAGTTGTTTTTTCATCACTGCCAGATTTTCTGAGGTTAGAGGAAATGAGCAAAACGTAAAACAACCGCCAGTGAAGGGAGGGAGGGACGACAACGTGCATATTATTGGTCAAGTTTTACTTAGATCTGCGCTGCTCCACCAATGGGAGCGCGGGGATTCGGCAGATCTGCGCAGAACTGCGGAAATCTCCGTTAGAACGCTGCCATTATACTCGCATTACAAACCCCAAACATCGCGCAGATCAGAGGCGCAGATCGGCCGGCCGTCCTGCTCGGCAGCTGTAGGACTTGCTGTCAGCGCCGCATGATAACAGCTGGTGAGTTATAACGACCCGCGTCTGCGCTTTCAATTCTGTCGTGTTAGTTCGCTGGTAATGTGAAGAAACGTCTCCCGGCAAAGTTTGACATTTGCAGTGTTACAATGACATGCGGGACGCTTGGTGGCCACAGCAGTGCGCTGTGAACCGTGGATGCGGTGCACGGCGGGTTTAAACGCAGTGTAGGCTGAGACGGGGGTTTGTCGATACTGTGACACTTTAAAGAAACTTTGTGTTCGTTTACGTTTGTTTTGACGTGACGTAGCGTACGTGGTGTTTTTGCATTTGAAATGAATCTTTGTGTCGAATAAACAAAACGGGAACCGGGAAGTGATAATGTGAATTAAAGATGTTCTGCAGTAAATGGAAATAATGGTAGTGCCGGTAGTGCATCGTGCTCTAAAGTCAGTCTTGGTTAATCAATTGTTTATGGCTTATTCTTCTTTCGTATTGTGACACTAGAGAGATTGATCCTAGTTTGCCATTGTGTAGATTTGAAGACTTGGTCAGCAAAAACATTTGAAGTTATTAATATATTGGGCAGCAAATGCATACATGTATGTATTTATGAATCAAAACATAAAATGGTATATTAATAGTATATCTTCAAAATACATACTACTATATGGCTTCTCATATAATAGCATAGTTAAATGCATCAATCTAAAAAAATGAAACCACAAATTAACATGTAAAAAGTTAATTTATTGCTACGTGCGTCCTTGGAATGAAAAGTGTCCAGATGCTTTTGTAGTGAAGGCTGTTGCCATACCCCTGCAAAGCACACAACAATGTGATGGTGTCATAGGGGCAGGAATTCCCTTCTTCTAATACAACACACTGGAATGAAAACAGACACCGACTGGGTCTGCCAGGCCTGGGGATCAACCTGACCTCCTCTTGTGCTACAGCAGCTGTTCTCTTTAGAATCAGATAAAGTGGGGATATTTGAGCGTAAGTTTCAAAAAGTGTGTGCACTTCTGCTCAGTCTTGGCAGTCTTCCACCCAGACCGAACACTGTGGAGAGAGAAGGAGATTTGAGGGAGAGAAAGAGGAGGGCCTAGTGGCATAGGGGCCTGTCAACCCTGAGTTAGATTTCCGAGGACAGGGAAGGCCCTGTTTCCCCACAGAGTTGTGCATAAGAAGAGATCTGCTCCGCTATTAGCTTCTGATTTATCAACCTGCCACCTTCAGTAGAAGTGGGCATGAATCCAGCAGGACGCCACACGGGCTGTACGGATAAATCCAAGGGCTGTGGTAATACAGGAGCTGCAGCTCCATTCCAGCACTGCAGCTGCCATGCTAATTTAAGGGAGAGTGAGAGAGGAGTTATGAATCCCCAGGAGCAGAACACAACTGCAGAAGAGGGAGCAGGAAAAGGGGGGCAGCTTTCTGTGATTTACATCCCAAATGCGTGTCTTTAGCTTGTGGCTGTTTTAGGCAGATAAGAGACTGTGGTATTGTGCAGGGGTTTGGGGAATCTTAATGTGTTTTTGAAACCTGCTTGTGACTTGTGCAGTTCAGAAGGTGAAGATCTTCTGCTGGGATCCTGTGTGTATTCTGTGGCAGTGGAAGTGTCAGACGTGACACAGGAATGTTCTGCAAACACATTGCAACTCTGAAGTTTGTTCCTACTCGAGTCTGTCACTTTTGCTCCCTGGTTTCAGTGACACAGGCTGTGTGCTATAGTTAGAAATGCTATAAACTGAAAACACTGTAAGAGTTTAATGGGGGACTGAATTCAGAGGGGGGGGTGGAGGTTTCCGTGATTTGCACCTTTATGCATATTGAGTCATGAAGTCAAGCAGCCAGGTAAACGTTGCTGTTAGAATGGGAATCTAACAGTTAAAAATAACCTGTTCTTTCTAGTTGATTTTTATGTTTTAGTATCCCGTCCCATACAAGTTTTACAGCAAAGAGGGAATCAGGCATTACTACCTGTTGAGACATACTAATCTGTAGGTTTCATTTTTAAGTCCTTTAGTTGAATAGTGCCTAAGGTCTTAGAATGTGTAATATGTTTGTCGGAGATGGAGTTGACTGGATATATATTTTGCTTCCCTCAGGACGCAGTAGTGAGTGCAGCAGAATGTGGCAGTGCTGGCGACACGTCCAGGGGTCTGTGCACAGAGCCCCCATCTCTTCCTCTAGTTGGGGTAAGACCTCGCCCATCGAAGTCCATTCCTAGAACTAACTATTTCTTCTGACTGAGGGGAAAACGATCTTTCCAAAAGACAGACTGGACTCTGCATTCAACACAACACCCAGGTGTAGCCCTCACATGCAGACAGGTTGGGGACCAAGATTGCATAAAGAGAAAAGCTGAAGTCAGGTTTGCTAATCATGTCTGCAGACACACAAGAGTTTGGTGTAGTTCCTGCTTGCTTATTTGCATAAATAACAAAAAACCCTGAAACAAAGTGTATGTCATCTTCTGCTTTCATAGGAAAGTGATGTCTGCCTCAGAAAATGGTGAGCCAAGCCAGTATTTTTTCAAACTTCTTCTCTGTCTTACGATACATCAATATCATACGATTGGTTGTGATAGATTTGACACTCCCAGGTTCCACCAAGTATACCGTGTACCCTCCCAATCAATACGCTAATGAAAACTGCACATATACATTTCTTTCCTTGAGAGTTGCTTTATCGCTTCATGAGTGATTGGTGGCTCTTCCCTTGCATGCATTGAATAAAATATCTGGAGCTGAAAATCAACCTGAATCGGATAATGGAGAATAAATCCACTACACTTCCACAGGATTTAACTTTCCTATGAATCTCTTTACTTGTTTCCAGGTGTGAAAAGTTGCGATGGATCGACAAAAGTGTCCTGTATAACGCCTGGAAAGCACAGTTCCTCTAAAATGTACAGGTGAGGAAACTTTCATTGTCCCTCCAATTGGCCAGACAGAAAAGGGTTTTTGAATCCCATACGCACTGCATGGCTGCAGGGGGTTTAGGCGCATCTCCAGGAGGTGATGGGAAGGCGCTGCACACTTTTTGGAATAAAATTAATATTTAAAAGAACAATGTGACACACTTAATTTTTTAACTAACCTGTGCTTCAGTTTTGTTGTGTGTGTATGTTCCCTGTTCCATCTTAAATGGTAACACCAGATTATATTATCAAAAAATTGTAGCCCAGAAAAGAGTCCCATCCTTTCATAAAAATACTAAATACTTTTACAAAGCTAAAATAGCCTACAATGATAAAAATGACTAGGAAAATATTCCCCAAATGTATTTTCCTGTTTAATAGGTTACGAGGAGTCAAACTCAGAATGACACTTTATTCTTGCAGCACTTGCTTATGGACGACTGTAATCTCAAGTAGTGTATTTGACAGAAAAAGCTTTACCCTAATAAGTTCTATTTATTTTTCAATATGTTGAAGTAGCCTCACGTAGTTTGTTAACAGTCCGCATTTCCATGCTGATTTTCTCATCCCACAAAAATAAATATAAACTATTTAATGTTATTAAAAGATACAAATAATAGTCATATAAAACATACAGGCTTAATGACTGCACATGTTGTTGTAGGCTATTCTACTGCCACTGCACCTCTGTTACTCCGCTACTACACCTCTGGCTGCTACTACGCCCCCAGCAGATAATAGCGATGTTTACACTCCCATCATCGACAATGTCATTTTTGACATTGCCCAACCCATATCCCACAATAAATAGAACTACTGTTATTTTGATTTTGAGGAAGTACAATAAACTCACTTAAGTACAGGCTTACAGCAGGAATGACTAAATATAATATAAAATCACATTCCAAATTAACAATCCATGTTACATGTTGCTTGGGCATATTGGGGACATCTTTTCTGAGGTGTTTATTTTTCAGGAAACATTAACAGTGTGTTGATATATATATCAACACACTGTTAATGTTTCCTGAAAAATAAACTTACGTTTCCCTTTCTGCAAATACCTGTTTGAAAGTGACCATTTAGATTGTTGAAGCTTTAAAAGATATTACTAAATGTTAGCTGTGACGACAAATTGCCTTCTGACAATGATTTTGTGTGCTACTCTCGTCTTCTTCTGCAGACAGCTGTGTCCTGGAGGGCCAGTATGGAGTCACTGGGGACTCTTCCCTTCAGTTCTACCCAGTGTGTCTCACCTGAGGCTTTACAGCTCTAGTACACCTAGTGCCGGTGAGCCCACATGTAAAAATAACTCCAGCTTTCCTCCTTAAGCAGCCCGAACTTGTGTATGGTTTAGCTGTGCTATATATGGAATTAGCTTGGCAGTGACAAGTACATTTGCACCGTAAGGGAATTATACTGCAGTGACAACCGTCAGTCACACGTTGGTGGCACAATGCAAAGGGCAAACCAAGCCCTTTAGTCCCCATGTGTGTTATTTAAAAGCATTCTTCTCTAGCAGCTCATTAAGAACAAAATAATGCACACAAACCCCAAGGGTAAATTCTGTAGCTCCGTAGTCTCATGTTACGAAACGGACTTTTTTTTGTTGTTGTGGCTGATCTTCAAAGAGTCCTGGAAGAAAGCCTTCTCGTAAAGTTTAATGTGAGATAAAATAAAATAAGTGAGAGGTTCTAATTTTCAGATTGATTACTTATAATTCTCAACCAAAACATTTTTCAATATCAGACATATAGCTCAAAGCAGACTAGGGCAGGAGAAGGTGTGCCATCCTTGTTGCAATGTATTTTTCCTTGCCCCCCTTTGTTTTGCACCCAGATCCGGCTGTGATCCACAAACAGAAGCTGGCCCAGTGGTTCAGCCACCTGCCCAATGAGGAGAAGCAGTTCGGGGGTTACTTCTCCCAGGAGACCATGCACATTGAGCCTCTGATCTTGGAGAGGAACCCGGGGGAGAGCGAGAACATTCGCACTTGGCTGAAGAATCCAAGTAGACGCCACCACCAGCCTTCCCTCATGATCGGGCAGCTCTTTGACCCCGTCCCAGGAGCGAGCCAGGAAATGGGGCTCAACGTGGTCCTGTATGGCGCCGTGGGGACAGGCAAAACCACTGTGGTCCGAAAGCTGATCCTGGATTGGTGTGCGGGGTCGGCGCTGCCCCAGTTCAAGCTGGTCATCCCATTCTCCTGCAAGGACCTCAGCCTTCAGACACGTCCCACCTCACTGCGCCACCTGGTGGGGAGAAAGTACCTGCACCTGCATAAAAACCCCTTGCTCAATGGAGTTGGACCAGAGGGCCGAGAAGTACTCTTCATCTTCAACGCAATGGAGCAGATGAAGCTGGACTTTGGCAGTGCCTCCACCGAGCTCTGCAGTGACCCGGATGAACCCCTCAGTGCTGAAACCATTGTGGTCAACCTGGTCCGGAAATACCTTCTGCCTGAGGTAGAGGACAGGAGATCCAGGCTCTTTGATTAAAGTCAAGAAGTTTGGTCCTTTTTGACACCAAAACAATATGTTTGTTCTTGTCTATAGACACCTGATTTAGGCAAGCAGTTACCAGTTACCTGCTGAGGTTTTTACTAATTGTCCCTCTCTTTCAGAATGCTAAGCTCATCGTTCTTTATATATTTATTTAAGTGAATAGTAAAATAATGCCTTTTCATTCTAATTAGGACCATTCTAATGAAATTTGAAAGTGAAATGTAAACTATAGTTTTGTCTTCTCTTTCTGCAGGCTAGCATTCTGGTCACCACCCGGCTCTCCGCCTTGGACAGCATCCCCAACAAGTACACAGACCGCTACTTTCAGATCTGTGGTTTTAGCAACCTTGACCAGCAGAAGGCGTACTTTACTAGCCGGTTGCTACATGGCAGCAGTGGGCCACCCAGCCAGGAGACAGAGACCCTGCTGGAGATGTTGTACCTCAATCTAGAACGTGAAAGCCAGCTGGCCGCTGCCTGCTTCCTGCCGTCCTACTGTTGGCTGACCTGTGCGACATTGCACTTCCTCCACTTCACTGATCCCCTAGCTCATATCCGCACCCTCACCGGCATCTTCACCAGCTTCCTGAGGCTTAACTTCAGTGGAGAGGTCCTGGAGGGTAGCAATAGGTTTGGAGGAGGGGGCGACAAAGTTGGACAGCAGAGCACCTCCCTGGTGCACCACGTGGTTCAGACAGTGGGCAAGCTGGCGTACGATGGAGTCACCAACAAGCGCACCTCCTTCTCGGAGAAGGAATTGGAGCAGTGGATTGGCGGCAAGACCAAGACAGATGAGGAGCTCCGACAGCTGGCGGTATTCCGCACAGACGTCCTGGATTTCTTCCTCGTGCCGTGCATGGAGACCTCCAACCTGGAGGAGGGGGGAGGGGAGACGCGCTACGTGTTCGCTGTCCCGGCCATGCAGGAGTACCTGGCTGCCCTGTATGTCGTGCTGGGGGAGAAGAAGACGGTGCTGGAGAAGGTGGGCAAGCAAGCCTCTGAGGCCATTGGGCAGGCCGGGGAAGACCTGACCACCCTGCTCAACATCCTTTCCAAATTCCTCCCCCTGAGGATCTTTGCCATCTTTAACCTAGTCAAGATGTTTCCCAGTCTGTACCACCGCATCATCGGGTACGGCAAGGGCCGGATTGCACGCACCATGACGGCCGAAATGTTCCGCACAGAGGACCAGTTCAACGAGGATGTGCTGGACCAGATTGAGCAGAGCCTGCTGGGGGTCCAGGGTCCAAAGCCAAAGGAGCGGCAGGAGCGGGAGTCCTTCGAGCTCTATCCTGTCTTTATGGGCGGCCTCCTGTCCTACGGGAACAGGGTGCTGCTGGACCAGCTGGGTTGCACCATTAAGAGCACGGTAGTGGCTCAGATCACCCGCTCCCTGGAGAAGCACATGGTGAAAGACAGACAGAAGCACCAGCCCCCAGAGGAAGTGATGGATCTGCTATTCTTCCTCTACGAGTTCCAGAACCCACACTTCACAGCCGAGGTGCTCTGTTCCCTCAAGTCCCTCAACCTGTCCACAGTGTGCATGACTCCCCTCAAGTGCTTCGTGCTGCGCTCTGTACTCAGCAGCGCACCCTCCAGGCACCTGCTGGAGGAGCTGAATCTTTCCTCCTGCCACCTGACCCAGGAGCTGCTGGAGATGCTGGGCCCAGTGCTGATGCGCACACGCAGCCTGAAGTGAGTGCAGAGAGCTCATAGTCATGCTTGGTGTTAGTGTAAGGTTATTCTGCTGACATGTAAACTATGTATTTCAGAATTCATGTGTTAAGAAAAATGTGTCTTGTGTTATGCTTAGCAGAAAATGTTATTTCACAGGGAATTTATCAATTTAAATTTAAATGTTATATTGGCAAACCTGTCTGAACAATCTTAAGACTTGAGCACTAACCACTTTTAATTTGGTAAGTCTTGACTTTGACAGGCTACAATCAATGCAAATGATTAAGCACGCAGCATGATACGTTTCTCTCTTGCAGTGGGAACGATTGGATGGTCTTAAGATGCTTCCTAATTTTAAATTTGATCTATAAACATGGATTATCCCTATAAGGATATAAACAAACTGATAATGCACTCTAAAATGACAGAAAGCCCTGCAGATTCTTAAGAAAAAAGAAAAAGAAACCAATTCCTTACAATGCATTTCTTCTTTTTCTTTTTTTATTGTAATTTATATAAAGTGATATTTCTCGGAGGTAATTAAACCATCACCTTTACTAAAATAGCACACGTCATTCAAAAGGATCAATCGGGAACATGTGTAATCCTTTCATTGACATGAAACACGGCCCACTGTTGTTGTGTGCTGTGGATGGAACCAGAATCCCAGAAGCCCGTGGACGTTGGTTGTTGTATTCCTAACCGCATGTGTTTGACTACTGCAATGTGTTTCTCTTTCTGTGTGTCTCCAGTCTCCAGTTTAACCGCCTGAGTGTAGAGTCCTGCACATACCTGAAAGACCTCCTGCTTGACAGCCACTGTTCCATTAGATCCTTAAAGTAAGATCTTTGCTCTTTTTCAGTGTCATAGTATGTGTTTTAGCAGTGTTCTGTCGGATATACAGTGGAGGAGTGGGATGTGAAACTGAGAGTGTGTGTGCTTGTTTGCGTTTGCATTCAGGTTTTTTCCTCTGTTTTGCATAAGAGAGTGTGTCACAGTATAACAGGATGGGTAACCCCCTCTAGGACCAGGGACATTTTCATGGATTGTCCTAAATTATGCTCCATTCAGCTCACTTTTGAAGTATATCAAATAGTCTTTAATATGGACTTTCATGTACAGTGAGGGAAAAAAGTATTTGATCCCCTGCTGATTTTGTACGTTTGCCCACTGACAAAGAAATGATCAGTCTATAATTTTAATGGTAGGTGTATTTTAACAGTGAGAGACAGAATAACAACAAAAAAATCCAGAAAAACGCATTTCAAAAAAGTTATAAATTGATTTGCATGTTAATGAGGGAAATAAGTATTCGACCCCTTCGACTTAGTACTTGGTGGCAAAACCCTTGTTGGCAATCACAGAGGTCAGACGTTTCTTGTAGTTGGCCACCAGGTTTGCACACATCTCAGGAGGGATTTTGTCCCACTCCTCTTTGCAGATCCTCTCCAAGTCATTAAGGTTTCGAGGCT
The DNA here is from genome assembly GCF_036373705.1 of Amia ocellicauda. Lineage (NCBI taxonomy): Eukaryota > Metazoa > Chordata > Actinopteri > Amiiformes > Amiidae > Amia > Amia ocellicauda. The sequence goes on from NC_089850.1 coordinate 54,114,848, forward strand.
GACATTTGGCAACTCGAACCTTCAGCTCCCTCCACAGATTTTCTATGGGATTAAGGTCTGGAGACTGGCTAGGCCACTTCAGGACCTTAATGTGCTTCTTCTTGAGCCACTCCTTTGTTGCCTTGGCTGTGTGTTTTGGGTCATTGTCATGTTGGAATACCCATCCACGACCCATTTTCAATGCCCTGGCTGAGGGAAGGAGGTTCTCACCCAAGATTTGACGGTACATGGCCCCGTCCATTGTCCCTTTGATGCGGTGCAGTTGTCCTGTCCCCTTAGCAGAAAAACACCCCCAAAGCATAATGTTTCCACCTCCATGTTTGATGGTGGGGATGGTATTCTTGGGGTCATAGGCTGCATTCCTCCTCCTCCAAACACGGCGAGTTGAGTTGATGCCAAAGAGCTCGATTTTGGTCTCCTCTGACCACAACACTTTCACCCAGTTCTCCTCTGAATCATTCAGATGTTCATTGGCAAACTTCAGACGGGCCTGTACATGTGCTTTCTTGAGCAGGGGGACCTTGCGGGTGCTGCAGGATTTCAGTCCTTCACGGCGTAGTGTGTTACCAATTGTTTTCTTGGTGACTATGGTCCCAGCTCCCATTAACAAGATCCTCCCGTGTAGTTCTGGGCTGATTCCTCACCGTTCTCATGATCATTGAAACTCCACGAGGTGAGATCTTGCATGGAGCCCCAGACCGAGGGAGACTGACAGTTGTTTTGTGTTTCTTCCATTTGCGAATAATCGCACCAACTGTTGTCACCTTCTCACCAAGCTGCTTGGCGATGGTCTTGTAGCCCATTCCAGCCTTGTGTAGGTGTACAATCTTGTCCCTGACATCCTTGGACAGCTCTTTGGTCTTGGCCATGGTGGAGAGTTTGGAATCTGATTGATTGATTGCTTCTGTGGACAGGTGTCTTTTATACAGGTAACGAGCTGAGATTAGGAGCACTCCCTTTAAGAGAGTGCTCCTAATCTCAGCTCGTTACCTGTTTAAAAGACACCTGGGAGCCAGAAATCTTGCTGATTGATAGGGGATCAAATACTTATTTCCCTCACTATATAAGCAATACATACAAACACTACCAACAATATGACTTTGAAGTACTAGTACACACCTGTGTTTTTTATGGTGTGGCTTGTTTTGTAGTTTTTAACATCCTTGGCATATCATTAGAAGGAACAGTGAGCGAGGTGTGTAATGAAGTCATCAGATCATACAGGATCTGTGAATTGTGTGTGTTTAGGTTTTTTTACATAGGGTCAATCCCTTCAGGTTAGTCCTGTTCCCAGTTCCCTCGGTCTTCCCGTGATAATTGCTTCTCTGTCGCTGTAGGCTGTGTGATAACGTTCTGACGGAGACAGGGGCGCACTGCCTGCTCGAGGCCCTCGCTGGGAACCGCTCTCTCCGGCACCTCTCCTTGATGCACACCGGCCTGGGGGACGGGGGCGCTGAGCAGCTGGCAGCACGGCTGCGGCAGAACAAAGGGCTGGAGGAGCTGAATGTGGCCTACAACTCCATAGGGGACAGTGCAGCCATCAAACTAGTGGATGCCTGCAGGGAACACCCCACTATCAACACTGTGCAGTGAGTGCAGAGTTTTTGAGTTTCGGGCACACTAGTCACTATCAACTTGACCTTTTATTAAAATAAGTAATTAAATACCACAGACACATGATAAAAACATGAATTTGTATTTAATTGTTTATCATGGAAAGCAGATTGCGATTTGAATGCCTCCCACTATCTGATCTCTTCTCAGTTATTACACAGTGTTTGGCTGCAGTGAGTAAGTGAAATACATTTGGTGCTGCTTTGATTGAAGATCATGCTCTGAATAAAATGCATTTAGAGGGGGAACTTTTGCTTGGTTTTGTCCCAATCAGGATGGCAGTGGCAGAAGGAGTCCCACTTGTGCTGCCGCTCTGTGCGTTACCGCTCCTCTCTTGTCCACCTCCACAGTTTGTACCTGAACCAGCTGAGCACGACCGGGAAGCAGTCCCTCTACTCGCGCGCGCAGCGGGGACAGGGGCCCACCAGCCGGGTGAAAGTGCTGGCCTCGGTGACGGAGGGTGCTGACCTGTCGGAGAACTGGCACCCTATCCTCAGCGTGATCCGGCAGCACTCCACGTCCTGGGAGCGCGAGCGCGTCCGCCAGCAGCTGCAGCACTTCCTGCAGGACCTGGAGGGGGGACGGCGCCAGACCCACAGCTGGCTGAAGAAGCTGCACTTCCGCCGGGTGGAGCGGGGCATCCAGCAGATGCTGCGTGAGCTGGACCAGAGCACCCCCTAATGGCTGCGGTTAGGAGCCTGGCTTATTGTAACCTCCCCACCTTTTCCCATGCACCTGTGTGTGAATTGCGTAGGATAGTGAAGGATCCTTCATTTTAAGGTACTGTCCACACTTACAGAGCTATGTTACCGGTGTCTTTTTTATTAGTTTAGAGTGAAGCAGGGGTTTTGTTTTAGTTGTTTTTGTTTGTGTTGGGTTTTTTTTTCCTCAATTGATCATCCTGTGCTTCCCTACCTGGGCTTATCAGACACAGCTCGGAAGGGAGTCCTTGTGGCACCGGCCGTTCCAGGCTGTATTTCTCTCTGACACCATGGACTAAGAAAGTCAGTTCAGAGCACCTAGAGGAACTGCCACTGAAAAAAAAGAACAAAAAAAACTGGAGCCAAAGAGCTTCCAGTCTTCCAGCACTTGAATGAAGATCAATAATACTCATAATTACAGTCTGATACAAGAGGTTCTTGTTTAACTGTTGTTTTTTTGCACACAGGTTAGGTCACATTCCTTACTCACATGTATTTGAACAAACGGGCAGAGATTTGCACTAGACTTTGCGCACTCTGATTGTAATAAACTAACGGTAAAACAGGGATGCTGTGAGATCGGAACAGCCTTTACTTGAACCTACATCAATATTTCCAGTGGGACTTGATGCATTTATCCAGTTGGAGATATATTAACTTGATGTTTGTGTTTTCTGTACAACTTGTAAGAATGCATTACATATCCATAAATCTTATACCTTTTTTTGAACCAGATAAGCATGTTTGCACCAGAAACTACATATAAATGTTCATATGTTCTGTTCAGAGTATGTTAAGGTGCCAAGCACTTGATTTGCCTTACTATATACTTGAAGACTGGTGCTGACCTACATTCACCCTCAGGGTCTGGATACATTCCTGACTGCAAAGGGTCCCGAAAAGCCATAATAGCAATAGATAGACATATTGGGGGTTTCTTCACTCGGGTAATTCTAGCTTCCACAATCCAAACGCCTCACATGGGCCTGTATGGAAGTTGTCAGTACGGGTATTTGGAAATCATGTATGTGTGTAGAGTTGTTATGCTTTCAATGAGAGGAATTGTCCGTGTCTGCTTATTGTAGATGGTGTCTGTTACCTTTTTTGTTTTCTTTGTTTTCTCTATGCTAGTTTCATAGAAACTTCTATTTTTTATCATGTACTTTATCTGCCATGATTACTATGGTGCAGGAGGAGCTTTGTGATCTCTGATGTTGCTCCCAGCAAGACTGGTGCTTTCAGTGGACATGTATGGTCCTGTGTTTTTCTCGGACTGTGTCTGGTAACGTTGTGCAACGTTGTGGGACTTGCAATACAGGTCTTCCAACTAGGCATGAGTGAAAGTGAGGGGAAAAAATCATAAGGTGGGCTTTATCAATAGTTGCATTGGACTAAAGGCAGTAAGTGGATATCGGAACAATCAGTGACTGAATGTATTTTAGTTTTTAGTACTGGTAATAAAAAAATGTAATGAAATGTTATAAACTGCAGCCTGCTTCTAAATGAGGATAACTAGATACTGGGCTGACTTTAGAGCAGTATAAAATAAAATGTGCATACTGAAGCAACAGTATAAAACAATGTAAACCAATCTCGGAGGCTTTATGAAACAAAGCATTTTTCCCCTTGTGTGACAAGAAGGAAATCTTTATTTTTAATCATCACAGTCAATTTGAATCTGACCCAGTTTTTTGAATAAGTTAAAAATACAGCTTTGTTTAAATGACGGCTCAGTTTTCTCTATGGATACAAGACAGCTTTGAGTCTCTTCTCTGTGCTGGGACTTGACCATGAACTAAAATTAAAGTAGTTTAAGCACATGTACACAAGGTAATTTACTTTTTTTTAGTCCAAATGCAAATTGGGGATGTTTTAGCCGTATTTGAAATGGTCACTTTATTACAGTACTAGTGGTGAAGCAAGGTATCTTGGCGGGTCTCAGAACTCCACAGTATAATAGGTCAAGGCTGCCCTCTTGTAGCTAGAAGAGGCAAAGCTCTCCAACTCATCGATTTTGTGTGTATGTTGTAGTTGCACTCGGTACAGCAACATCAATACCAATAGGATTCTTCAACCAAACCGCATTATGATTGTTTGGTTTGTCTTTGGAGATGTTTGGGGAAATAATTAATTTTTTGGAATTTGTTAATTTTGAAAAGTATGACGGACGCTAACCGAGACTTAATGTTGGTTTTAAGAAAATTAAGTTTGTATGTGGAAAATTAGTGGTTTTTGAAATGTTGTATTTGTTGTTTACATTCCTATCACACTGTTACGACCCCTTCTTGCAATGAATTATTGGCAACTCACATTGTGCTTATTATTTAAAAAATAATAAAATTGAAAAAGTGCTTGTAATATTTTAGCCATTCAGTCTTTTTTTAACTTTGATAACAATTCATTACTTGTTTGTGTGAAAGGATAATTGCAGTTCATCACTCTGAAGTTATGTTTTGAAACTTCTTGAGCTAGGAATCCCACATGGAAAACTAGATCTGCACCAGCCCAGCCAAACTGAGAAACTGATGGGAGAACGACAGTGAGGGGACCCTGAAAATGTGCTAGTTAATCCGGTCACCTTGACACCAAGTCCTCAGTGTTACGCTGTTAGATTTTGTGAGTGTTATTTTGTCTTTTTGGAAAGGAGTTCAAGATGGATTAATTAATAAAATACAGAAATGCTCCCATAAAACGCAGAAAGAAATTATGACTTATATTCATCAGTATCCCTCCAAGTTTATAGTCCAGATTTTAAACCGGAAGTCTAACATCATACATAGACACATATGCACCCAGCATATTCATTTCCAGCAGGTGCATGTTTGTCTAACTGAGGTATGGCTAGGGGCCAGACCTGGTTTGTAGAGGTCTTGCAAGGCTGACATGATAAGGGTTGCTAAACTGTAAGTACTCGGCCGAAACCCACCCACGAGCATGTTCAGATAGTCTTGCATACAAGTGTGTTCAGCTGGGCACCTTCACTGTTTAAATCTTTGCGACTGACCGATATGCAACGTTTCAGATTACATTCCACCGCAGGGTCGATCGGGAAACTCCACTGAAGGAGACCTGTATGGCGATATCTGCTGCAATGCACGGTTGCAAAGACTTCTTGGGGTAAGGCATGGGCATTGGTGTCCAGTGCGCCTGGGAGTTGGAGCTCAGTGAGGGAACGAGGGACAAGTTTCTCCAGCTAGGATACAGTGTCTCAGACTCCAGATTAAACATTAAACTGGTAGAGATGAGAGGAGGAGCCTGACTTTATACTGCAGACAACGGTGCAGATAAGTGTCTCTTTATATCCCTCTCGTTATCCCTGTGGCGTAAACCTTGAACCCCTTCCGTCTTCCTGTGGAATCGCCGTCCCGACTCAGCGGAACGGCATGAAACAGAGCACAGGTGAGCTACAACGCTGCCTCGCACTCTCTCTCTCTCCCCCTCTTTCTCAGTACATCGTTCTCCTTCCTTGTTTCTTCTCAACAAAAAAGACAACAGGTTGTTTTTATTTTCTTTCTTTGTTTCTTTGTTACTTTCTTCCTTTTGGTTTATCCTTTTCTTCCATCAGTCTTCATCAAAGGGGTTGGAAGTGACTCTAGGCAACTTTGGTGAGCTCTGTGTTGAGCCGAGCCTCGGTAAACCTCACCTGGCTTTCTCTGTCTTGCTTGGTTCGATAACCAAATTAATCGTGTAGCATGTATTCTTTCCCTGCCCTTTGCCTTTGTTTGTACTCGCGGTTAACAATCTTTCTTTTTTTTTATTACACTTTGATTGTTTGGTATCAGAGGGGGAGGAGGTCGGCTGGCTTTGCAATGGGCAGATTTTGTTGATTATATACAGTGGAATTGTCTGAGAGTTAAGGTGCGCTCCACAGTAACGAAACTAGTGTCTCTGAGGTTTTTATTTAATAATTTTCCATGCCTAAATGTCAGACAAAGTGCAGATAACACTTGTTTTTTTTACATAATTCTTTGCATCTCCACAAGTTTTAGTCACTCCTGAATCAAAGCCAACCCAGGCAGGCAGCTGTAGGACCAGTCCTGGATTTTCAGCTTTTAGAAACATCTTTATTGTAGCCATGGTGTTTTCTTTTTGCTCTTATGTTGCATTTCTTGGATCAGTTAGTTCCAATGAACCGCATTAGAGTTGGTGAGCTATTGCTGAGCCTAATTGAGGTCAGCCTCTTAACCCACGCAGCCCCTGTTCTGATGTGCTTGCCTCTGTCTTCTGATTTCCCTAGTTAATGTAGTTAATGGCCCATAATGCCAGTGGCAGGCAGGTCGCAAGTGTCTGTCTTACTCTCATTTTCCGCAGCGCAATAACATTTATATTGAAGGTAAACAAACAACGGGCCCCGTGCCTTGGCTTGTTATCACTGCAGCCTCTGGGACTCACAAGTTAATGGAAAGCAACTGGGCTTGTACCCATCAGCCTGCCTGTATGATGTCAGCTGGGAAGCAGCAGATGTACCGTGCATTTGCTCAGGGGTGTAAAATATTAATAGCTTTTTTCCACATCAAATAAAAAACACAAGTACCCCTAATGATTTTTCCATTGATGAAAATGTGATAATATTAAATACATACCTTTGTGAACTAAGGCAGTAATTATAGCATGGAAATCCCTCTTAGATGCTTGTAATTTGCATGTTAAACATACACTGTGCAAGATTTTATAGTCTGAACTTTTCCCTTCCTTACAATTGTTTTCTCTTCTTTGTATTAGATCGGCTCTGTTATTGTTTGTGTACTTCGAAAACTGTTTTTTGGTTGTTTCATTTGATTCATTTATCTTTACAGTACTGTCATTTTCCCCCAAGCTCTTCTTTGCAAGCCAATGAATTTTGCAGTTCACGCTTTTTTTAAATCATTTTTTCAGACCCTTTTCAAATTCCAGTTCCAATTGTTTTTGCCATTCACATAACTGGAATTGGAGTTGAAATGAAAATGGAATTACAAACCAAATTGGAAAACCTGGAATTGACCCCAGCCCTGGATCTCTGCTTCGTGCTGAATTTGCTCCCTGTGGAGAGCACAAAGTTCACTAATCTATCAAACATAACCTGCTTTAAAACTATTGGGAAAAGAACATGCTGCACTTAATGAGATGGCACAACTCTCCTTTAATACATATTTTTCTATGATTATATTTCTAATCTATCAGGCATAGTCAATGTTAATTCCATGATTATTAATTCATGGATTTTGTTGTTTGGAAATGGCAAATACAACACTTCCTCTGTTCTTTACCTTAAATATGAATGGCAGGCTGCAAGGGTAAACATTCAGGGTTTCAGTCAAATACAAAAACTTGATCTTAGGTTTTGCATTGACACAATTTTATTATTTTTCCATATATGTGAATATTCGCTCTGTTGGGTTCCCCATACCACACAATTGTTATAGAAACCCTCAAAATACGCACACTGTTTAAAACTGGAAGTTAAAGACGCCTTTACCAAATGGCAGGTCTGAGAAAGAAACTGCAAATCACTATACAGCATAGACAAACAAATATTAAAATGGACATTTTTACTCTTATTTATAGTTTATAACATTCTTCGGTAGAATTTTAATAACGATGTATTGCATTACCTATACATTTGTGTGTGTTAATCACAATGGTGTCGCACACAAAATGTGGTGGAAATGTATAATGTAACATTCCTGACATCATATAACTGACAGTAAAGGAATAAACTAATTTAAAACCAGTCTATTATGGAGTACTGCTGCTGATTTAGTAGTAGCTAATGATAACATAGAAAGTGGATCATACTGTAAGATGCATGGCCTTGGGGCAGGTTCAAGGAGTACACAACACCTGGCTAGTGTCTTGTCAGGTGTACTGGCAACACACTTGTTGATCTGTTCATCAGGGCTCAACCCTAGGGGTTGGCTGACAGTCCTGTCTAGCATAGTTCATTAGAATGCCAACCTTTAAATGTGTTTATTTATTTACTATTATTTTATCAAGAACACACAATGGTCTTCAAAGCCAACTTGGTGACCATGTTCTGGGCTGTACAGCAGCACCAATTGGTAATCGGAGACTGACGAAAACGTGCTTGTACAGTCTGCAGGGCCACAATGAAGCACAGCTCAGCCAGAACCTGACACCAGGGCTCAGAGAGACAGAGACATGCAGGACAGGCTACTGTAACGCATGACCAGGTGAGAGTAAGATCCAATCTGGGATGAGTTCACAGTGTTTATTCTGTGTTAGGGCTTCAATGTTCTGTGTCTCGACGCACTGGAGTGTGGTGTGGTGTGGGTGTTTAATTGTTTCACAACCTGCATGGTGCAGCTGCTTCCATCAATTGTAGGGCTTGTTATTTATTTATTTTATTTTATTTTTCTCTCCCTGTCTCCTCTGTTTTGTAAAAACAGTTTTGTAGCATTATCTGTTTGTTAATTTGGTATGTGTTTAATCAATATCAGTATGGCCTCCTAATAACTACTGTTTGTTTTCCTCTTCAAGCCTTAAATCCTGCAAAGCAGTCCGACAAAAAGACCACAGTTCGCAAACAGTTCTGTCATCAGGAGAAGCACAATGTTTACTATGTCACTCATTGAACCCCCCTGTGACTGCATAGTAATGAGGCAGACTTTGAGTCTTATTCTTTTACCAGCATACTGAGAGAGAGGGAAATGGTCTTTCCTTTTGTGACACTGTGTGGTTAATCATCAGACACTGACTTTGAGACACATGGTTCACAAATTTTATAGTCACACTCCTCTGCAGGTCTCTTCTGTCTGGACCTTTTCTATTAACCTTTTCTGCTCCCTGCTAGAATCTGCAATAACTGCTCATAATGACGAATACATTTATTTTCTGTGTGTATCCAAATCAAAGTCTTTTTATTTAAAACATTTACTAGCACAGGTGTCTGTCATTGTGTTTTTTGGAGGACCAGGGGGTGGAGTGTTTCCACAAGAGCAATAGCAAAGTTAATCTGTTCCTAACGGTTAAAAATGTTAGTGGCCCTCATTAGTGTCCGTGAGAAGCTACTCCTTTTTTTAGTTTCTGTGTGAAACTCGGTCCGTGCTCGGCACAATCCTGACCTCTCTACAACTCTACTCTTCCTATTTCAGTACTGGAAGATGCCATGGAGTTGACACAGTAAGTTGGCCTCTGCTGCAAAATCTTCCTTTTAATCAGACTTCTGTTTTACTTCACCTCACATAATGTTACACACAAACTGGGTGCTGCTGGGAAGCAAGTTGATAAACTAGCAGCTTCCTTCTCTGTGCTCGTTGCACTAAATACATTGTATATATAAATATATACATATTTTAAAATGCACATGCATGCTGTAGCTCAAATGTTGCTGACAGTCAAAGGCAGAGACGATAAACTGCACACCGATAAGATTACAAGGCTACAGACTCTTCACACAGACTGGAAAATGCTTATGAAGCATAAGACACTGCCTTTCACCTCAGAACTGAACAACATGTCCTGTGCAGTCTGGACGTGCTGTTCTTTACCTAGGCTGAAATGCATCAAAATGTACAATGTAGTCAGACACATTCTTTGAAAGGATCCCAAAATAAACAAAACGCACACAAACAAACAAAAACAATGTGATTTTTCTTCTTAAAACTCTATGCAAACACTGTTAGTTATACAGTGTACTAGGGTTCAGGCTGCTTTGTGAATATTGCCATTTCTGTTTCCCATGAAGAACGTTTGCTGTAACATTTCAGTTTAACAAATGGACTCCCTGCTGTTACTTACTTTGTCTTAGTCTTGAATGCAGCACCATGAATGAAATATTGTGTACGACCTCTCGGGAGCATCAATACTGGTATGTTACTATAGATGTTTTTTCTCTCTCTCTCCAGAAAGTTCATTTTTAATCCTAAGGAGGGGATCGATAACCCAGCCCTGGTGATCACTGATGACTCAGGTAGACAAATTCCATCAATCAATCCAAAAAACACCCCCCAAAACAGGGGCAGAGCTGTGGAGGTATCTGATTGTCTGCCCCCTCTCTCCCCTCTCAGAGGCGGAGTGGAAGCCCGTGCCGCGGCTGTGCCAAATGAAGCGTGAGGAGGGGGAGAGCTTTGGCTTTTACCTGCGCGTGGAGCTGGGCTGCCATGGGCATGTGATCAGAGAGGTGGATCCATGGAGCGTGGCTGAGCGCAGTGGACTGAGGGATGGAGATCGTCTCCTGGAGATCAATGACCACTATGTGCATGACTTGGAGCACTACCAGGTAAGAATGACCCTTCCGGGCTTAGCGTGAAATACAGTTCCTGACAATTCTTGATTCTCAAGATGTTAGATGCAACTGGACCCTGAGCCTTATGCTGCAGATCTATAATTCCTTTAGCAAATCCCTGTAAGTCTGTAGACCTCAGCCATAACCTCCCTGTCTGTCTGTCTGTCCTTGTCTGTTGATCAGATCGTGCAGAAGATCCTGGCGAGTGGGACACAGGTTGTGTTTCTGGTGCTGGAGGCCAGCGAGTACGAGCGGGCATTGGATGAAGGTCTCAACCTGCGAGGGCTGGCACAGCAACACCGCGGTGAGAAATGCGCCCAGCCCCGGCTCTGCCACATCCCCCGGAGCCACAGCGCCGGACTGGGCTTCACCGTGTCTGCAGTGGAGGGTGAGGATCACAGCGCAGACATTCACCAATGCTGCTGAACAGCTATGAACCCTACAGTCAAGGTTTCTGTGCCAGCTAGAGGAGCAGGTTTGGGGTTTTACACTGCAACTGGAACCAATGACAACAAACGCATTAATTTACAGTTTCTTTTATCAGTAGGTGGCACACCAGTGTTTTATTGCTTTCTGACTGTTTGTTCAGATTGCTTTTTCTTTAAACATGACCGCATTTTTGAAGATCAAGGCTGAACAGTAGCAAAAGAAAAGCCTTTAAAGACCATTATTTTCCTTAAAGGGAAGCAGGTGATGTCAAATAAGCATTCAGTCTGAGTTTCCTATCTGAAAGCTCTGGTTTGCATGACAGAGTTCCTTATTGAACACAATGCACAGATTCTACTATGATGTTCTTGCTGTAGGAGGTTGAATGGGTTCCATTGACGAAGCAAAACTGACTTCATGACTTTATGAGGCTGTGTTTTTCTTGGCAGGAGTAAAGGGCAAGTTCTATGTGAGCACAACAGCGAGCGGAGGTCCAGCAGAGAAGGCCGGGGTGCAGCCGGGAGACCGGCTGATCTGGATAAATGGAACCATGGTGTCAGAGCTCACTCATTCCGCACTCAGCAAGATGGTACAGTAACTCAGCTGGCAGGACTGGCTCCCAACATTGCCTAGACTCATTATGTTTAATTTAATTTACCAATATTCTAATGTGCTTTATAAGTTAATAGGTTGTGTGAAAGTGTTTCTTATTGTATAAGAGATGTAATCTCATGGAGATTGGGCAAGAGGACCATGCACACACCGCGTGAAATAACGTTTCTTATACAATAATAAACAATGAATTGGACCTATTAATGTATTATAATTTACATTAGTAAGGATCAGAAACTCAAATGTCTTTACAGTAAAAATGTATTATTAAATTTAACAATCGACCCCCTTTGTCTTCGTCTCAAAAAAGTTTGGTCTAGGATGTGCAGTAACTGTCTGTAACTGATCTGTGCTTTTATGCTGGTTAAACATTACAAAACATTTTTAAAAAGTGCATCCTGTGAAACTTGCATCACTATCATTAAGTGTCCTGAAACATTGCTGATGAATTAATGATTTTTTTAATCCTGATAATTCTATGACATTTATGCAAAAATATTATGTTTATGTTTGGAAATGCTGCTCTGTGATTGGCTGATTTCTCAGATGTGATTTATAGTACAGTTAAACATGTTTCAATGGAGAAGAGGATGCATGTTAGTGTAATTGGCCTGTAGTACTTTAATGGGGGGAGTAGCTCATGTAAGCTATCCAGAATGTGATGGGAAAATTAAAGCCCAAACAGATATCCTGTCTTTTGTATTCCCATACAGTTTAATGTGCTTGCTTAGTGGGTGGGGGGGATATGGATGTGCACATGCCTTTGCTTCACTTTGTCAATCCCACGTGGGAGAGATGCCTGACTCGGATTATGCTGCTCAGATTAAGAGGTGCGGAGACCATGTGACAGTGCTGGTGATTGACAGTGTGAGTGAGCAGATCTACACCCGGCGCCGACTGGCCATCCTCCCTGCCATGGCGGGGACACACAACCTGCCCCACCGTCCCCGAAAGCTGCACCTGGTTCAGGCACCCGAGGGCTACGGCTTCCTGCTGCGCCAGGAGAGAATGCCATCGGGGCGCATAGGTGAGGGGCCCGACACAACACTGTACTACCTGACATACAGCTCTGTCCATCTATCTTTAGGGATGTTCACTACTGCCTGGGTGGTGATGAGGGGAGTATTTAAGCAGACACTAACTGAAAACTCATCCCTCACTTCAGGGCAGAGGTCTTTAACTCCCATCAGGGGGGGAATGAGCAGTACACCAGTCCTTGAAAGGATGGGAGGGGAATAGAGGCAATCCAGCTTTCAGCGGCCCCAAGGCCCATCTTGGTTTCCGCTGCAGCTTAGCTCTTTCTGTCATAACTGAACTGGGATGTTAAACTGTGCTACTAGTGCAAGCTGCTGAACGAGTCAGAAGGGAAGGGAGGGGGATGAGAGGAGATTTTGATTAGAGGACTAAGGGAACTAGGGTGTTGGCTGTTAGGTTACACAGGAGACTTGGGCCCCATGTGTCCCTGTCCTGCAGCTCACTTCCTGCGGGAGATCGACCCCGGCAGCCCGGCGGAGAGCGCAGGAATGCAGGATGGCGACCAGCTGCTGGCGGTGAATGGTCACTTTGTGCAGGAGCTGGAGCACGAGGACATCGTGAGCAGAGTGCGCAAGAGCGGGTCGCAGGTCACCCTCATCGCCATCCACAGCCAGGGCAACGACTACTACACACGGGTGAGCGCAGCTGCACTTTCGGCAGCAAACGGGCATTGCAATCCGCTTCATCAAAAACATTGCTGCATTGCATGTGTGAACAACCAAGAAAGGAACTCATATGTCAGCCCACTTCAAGTTTCTTCTATGTTGTAGCTTGCAGTGAACCAAATTTAGTAGGTTCTCCTACATTGTTTAAATATATCTAATATTTAGATAATCTGTTTTATGCTAGGTCTTGACATCCACTGCAATCTTTGTTTGTTTGTCTGTTTATTTGCTGCCCTAGTTGGGTCTGTCTCCCCTGCTGTTCTTTGAGGATGACCCCCCTAAGAAGGAGAAGGATAGGGCAGCCCCCTTGCCTATTCTCGCATCGCCACCAGCTGGCCTTCCTCACGAAGTGCAGCCTGGCTACCCTGTTCCTCGGCTCTGTCAACTGAAGAAAGGCCCCAACGGCTTCGGTTTTCATCTCGGCTGCATCCAACACGAGCCAGGAACCTACATAGGCCAGGTATGTATGGCAAGCCATTGTGACATTTTATCCATAATTCCTGAGATCAAAAATATGATTGCTGATATCAGCAATACATGGTATGCCATTGTGACATTTAATCCTTAACCGGATGTTAATTAGTATGCATTTTTGATATCAAGAATACAATTGCTGAATTAACTGCCAGTTGTTGATATCAACAAATGTATTTTTTATATCAAAAATTATATTCTTGATATCAATAATTGTATTTTTCATATCAGAAATTGAATTTTTGATATAAAAAATGCATACTAATTAGCATCCGGTTCTATTTTTGATATCAAAAATGCATACTTATTAGCATCCGTTTCGGCTGCTTTCCGTGTTATAGTTACTCCCCTTCTTTGGAAAAGTCCCCCAGTAGGCGTGAATAACTCAGCTCTCAGACTGGCATCCTCTCATTGTTAATGTCTGACACTGCCCTGTTCACTGCTGAACAACCTCAGCAGTATTGCCATTCTCTACTGGCATTTTTCCTGTTTATTTGTGTGTTTCTACCTGATAGTTTGTAACATATGCATTTATCTTATATCAAATGAAAGAACAAGTTGTGGCCTTTCGTATTATAAGGGCTAATTGGCTGACAGAGTACAAACAAAAACTCGAGCAGATGCAAATTAGTCCTGTACACTCTGAGAAATGGCCGATTTCACAAGACTGTAGCTCAAGCTAGGAAGACCCGACATACACGAGTCGGACATCATTCAAAAGTTCCTGGTCTCTAGTTTCTTTTTTTTTCTTTTATTATTTATATTTTGATAAACGTATTTGATACATTTATTTATGATGATCTGAAAATAATGGGGCGGACTGTAAAGGGTTAAGTTACACGTCAACAGATGTTAATTAGTATGCATTTTGATATCAAGAATTCAATTTCTGATATCAAAAATACCAGATCATTCTTGATATCAGAAATTGAATTCTTGATGACAGCAATTATGGATTAAATGTCACAACGACTTGCCATAGGTATGTCATTCTCTTACACAGTGAAAAAGATTTATCATGGGGTCAGTAATTGACTGGTTGATTAGTTCCTTAAATTAAAATCTACCGGGAAACTCCTACCCCACGCTTGGTGAATTATTATGCGTGAAATCGCAATACCCTTCCCGTGCAATTCAAGATTTTCTAGAAGTTTTTTTTTTAAAAGGTGTACAGAGCATTTAACACTTATCCGTCAAACAGATAGGATAGGAGGGAGGGTTTTTTTCTTGCTAGGCTGAGCTTGGACTGAATTTCTTCAACTACTAAAACCAATACAATTAACAATACCAATACAATTGTACTTTTTCCACTAAAACTATGTATTACAGCTTAGTTTCAGTGGAGCAACTTCAGTGAAAGGGTTTATGGATGCACTGCACTCTCTTAATCTACTGGAGGGGGTGCATGTTTGAAGTTTCGTTCAGATGCACTGTGGAGTAGTGGTCATGACTGGAAGGTTGTGGGTTCAAATCCTGGGTGGGGCAGTGCTGTTGTACCCTTGAGCAAGGTACTTCACTTAGATTGCTCCAGTAAAATGCCCAGCTGTATAAATGGTTACAAATGTAAGTCACCCTGGATAAGAGCGTCAGATAAATGACAATAATAATAATAATAATAATGCACCAGCCTTTCTTTTTCAGGGAACCAAGGTTATGGTAATAACCTAACGTTACACACTACCCTGCTTGCAGATGCACTCCTATTAAGGAATGATGACATTGACATACCAGTAAATATCCTCTTTGTCTGATTTGCGGCATATACAGAGTGGAGGGTCTGTAGGTCCTTCCTGGATGATGACGATGAGGCAGCTTTGTAACTGTATTGCGGTGTCAGGTGTGTTGGTGCTTGGCTATAACAGCTCTGCCCTGCAGGTGGCGCCAGGGGGCTCAGCAGAACGGGCTGGGCTCCGAGAGGGAGACGTGGTGGTGGAGGTTAACAGACACAACGTGGAGGAGGAGTTTTTCGAGGGCGTGGTGATGAGGATGAGAGAGGGCGGGCAGGTCCTCAGCGTGCTGGTGCTCGACAGGCAGGGGTACGAGCAGCTGAGACAGAGCAGGACGCCCATCTCTGCCAGCCTTGCACTCAGGACACAAGTGAGACTCCATTACCTGCCACAATCCTCCACACAAGATAGGCCTCAGATCACTGCCATGGAATAGTGTGCTTCCCTTCTAAAAGCATGCTGCAGTATATCCTGACAAGAGGGAGGAAAGGAAATTTAATAAGAAAACACAACTGCCACCATTCATGGTTAAAACATTTATTATTTATTTATTCATTCATTCATTTATTTTAAGCCACTTAAAACTTGTTACCATGTAGTAAGGACTCTGCATTAATAAAAAATGACTAAGCCAATTCCCTTTGCTCTTGCAGGTTGAGAAAAGCCCATGCGATTCATTTCTGTGAAGAGACACACAACACAGAACCGGCTTCATTATTAATAAGAAGGAGAATTGGTATTATCATCGTCGCCATCATCATCATTTTCATCAACACTGATTGGGCAATTGAGAAAAATATGTGCTGTTTAGGTGCCCAATGTAAGACTTGATTGGCACCTCCAATAATGGACGGCCATGTAGTAATGACTCTTTCTGCCTGTATGTATTGCCTGAAGTAAGTGTTATTCGAACAGTGTTGGACCCATGCACCAGCTGTGCTCACAATAGAGAGTGGAGTTCAATTTAAACATACACAAATCTGTGCTGTTGAAACTGTACACAAGATTTAAAAGCCGGAGGTCTGCAGAATGCATCAGGTTTCCATGGAGAAGATTCACACAAAAGCTGCCTCTTCTCTTCATTGCCTCCCTGGAGCGTTGTGTTGCAGTGCCATCTGGGAGCAAAAAGATGTATTTTTTAATTCCTAAGTCAACTGCTGAATTCCTACTGTGGATTTACCTCATCTGCCAATCAGTCACAGCTAAATCACTAAATTCAAAAGTATTACATGTGTAAATAAAGAAATACTTCAAACAGACTGCTGTTTGAAAATGGCCCCCCACACAAGTAATATGCCATATATATTACTGTTGTAATGCAGGAGCAGATAAAATAAACTACAGCCTTATTAAGGATAATAGAAAATACTCCTGTGATTCATTTTCAAGTGCTTTAAATTCCAGAATCTACACTGAGAGTTTAAGCAATAGTAGTAGTAACACATTATCAACATATATCTGTCTAATGTATTGTTGTGTATTCAAATGCTGTGTGTGAATGTTTTATGTACATGCAGGATATGATACATCATTGATAAGGGATTTATTTTTTGTTATTATTTATGTAATTGCTATCATTGTTTATTTTAAATGTATATATTTTTAAATCCGATCCTATCCTGGCAAATTGTCAATAAAATACATGTCAAACATTGTAGTTACGTTTCAAATTGTTTTATTTAGTTAGAATATTAAAATATTAATACTAGACAGTGGCAGTTCTTATGCAACATTAAACGTGTTCCAAACCTTACTTAGATTAATTACGTTTTTGATCTGATAGTCTAACCAAGGTATATCATGTTTTTTTTTATAACCTATTATGTAATGAACTGACTTGGATTCATGTCACCTGATTTGATTACTTCTGTGTGGATCTACATGTGTATTCTTTGTTTTACTTTTTTATTTGTACAGTGTGTTTCTAGGCCCCCAACATCTTATTTTTTATATAACTGGGAACACATATTAGTCCAATTAAGACAGCTTGGGTCCATAAGGACTGTAGGGAGATCAGATGTTTATTCCAAGTGGCCTCTAAATGATGTTATTTACAACTGTATAATATTTCCATGGAAAACTACAACCATATTTCTGGGACAGTGAATAATCAATCAGTTCCAAGGCAGGTTTCTGACAGTACCAGTTTACATTGCATTAGGGAAATGAGTGACAATGGACATTGAAAGAACTGATAACATGCCACAGGTTAACAACCAGTCCAGTCAAACCCTAAGAGAGATCAGGATAAATGAGGAGGAGGTACTAAAGGGACTAGCAGAATTAAAAACAAACAAATCACCTGGGCCAGATGGTATATTTCCAACAGTACTTAAAGAATTTAGGGAAATTATTTATAGGCCGCTAAGTCAAATATTCCAAATGACACTTAGAACAGGGGATGTGCCAACTGACTGGAAGACAGCAAATGTCATACCAATCCACAAGAAAGGGGACAAAACTGAGCCAGGAAATTACAGACCAATCAGTCTCACCTGCATCACTTGTAAAATGTTGTAAAAAATGATTAGACAGAAAATAGAGGAGCATCTTAATGAAAACCATATTCTTGGAGACAGTCAACATGGGTTTAGACGAGGCAGATCATGTCTTACTAATGTATTAGAATGTTTTGAACATGCAGCTGCAGCTGTAGATCATGTGAAAGCATATGATATGATATACTTAGATTTTCAAAAAGCTTTTGATAAGGTTCCACATCAAAGACTGATCCTCAAATTGGAAGCTGCAGGCATTCAGGGTAATGTAAGTAGATGGATTATGAACTGGTTGATGTGTAGGAAACAGAGGGTGTCGATTAGAGGAGTCGCTTCTAACTGGAGTGAGGTTGTTAGTGGAGTTCCACAGGGATCAGTATTGGGGCCTTTGCTTTTTCTAATCTATATTAATGATCTGGACTCTGGGATAGTTAGCAAACTTGTCAAATTTGCCGATGATACTAAAATAGGTGGCTCAGCAGATACAATCTTGGCAGCACAGGTTATTCAAAGGGACTTAGATAATATTCAGTTGTGGGCCGACACCTGGCAGATGAAATTCAATGTGGACAAGTGCAAGGTATTACATGCAGGTAACAAAAATGTCCACTATAATTACACTATAGGAGGAATAGAACTAGATGAAGTAACGCATGAGAAAGACCTAGGAGTCTATGTGGACTCCTCACTTTCTCCATCCAAACAATATACCCTGTGAGTTGTAGGGTATATTGTCAAAAGTGTAGAATTGAGAACAAGGGCAGTAATGTTCAGACTGTACAATGCACTAGTTAGAGCTCATCTGGATACTGTGTGCAGTTCTGGGCTCCACACTTCAAGAAAGATATCGCTGCTCTAGAGGCAGTTCAGAGGAGAGCAACCAGACTTATTCCAGGTCTGAAGGGAATGTCCTACTGAGAGACTGAGGACCTGAACCTTCTCACCCTGGAACAGAGGAGACTACGTGGGGACTTGATTCAAGTCTTCAAAATCATGAAAGGCAACAACCACATCAAACCAGAGGAGCTTTGAATGATAGGTTGATGGCCTCCTCTCGTTTGTACACTTTCTTATGTTCTTATGTTCATTGGAAAGACCAGCACTTGTCTATGGCTGCTATAAACTATGTAAAAGGACAAAGGGAAACTACGCCACCTATTGGAGGGGACTGCATTAACACACTGCTCCTGGGCACATTGCTTACTGCAAATACAGACGCTCACAAAAGGCAGGCAGTGAGATTATAAATGTATGTATGTGTCATTCTCAGTGCAGCCTCAACATTGTAATTCTCAGCATCTGAATTCACAGCTTTATTAATAAATAAGAAAATAAATCCAAACGATTTCCCCCAATCCTCTCGGCAGATGTGATTCTCCCTGCACGCCCGTCAAACCGCCGCCTTCCCTTTAACGTATCTCTGGCAGCGTTCTTGCAGCGCAGATATCTACGCAGATATGAAGAATCTCACCGCTCCTATTGGTGGAGCAGCGCAGATGTGCGCAGAACTGCGGAAAACTGCGCTACACGAACGCGACCACAGCCTTCGCCTCCTCTCCCGTCCACCTGTGATGACGTTGTACGCAGTTCTGTTGATTGAGGAACTGCGAGGACATTTCACAGCAGCCGGAGAGGAGGCTATAGCGTGACTGTAAAGAAGACGAGCAGGTAGGGCGATCGGCGCTTTTCAGCAGTGGGGTCACGTCAGACACATTGAGAAAAACACATAGAAACGAGGGAATTGTCCGTCTTTCATCACAATATGTAGTATCCCCCATTGCTTGTACCCAGGTAGCCGGTGTCACTGGTTGTGCAAGATCTGGACTATGATTTGCATCAAATGTGTTTATATTATGAATATTGAGCTCTGTGTCAACATGCCCATTGATTCACTATCCTGGTAATACAAACATATTTTCTATGTGTTCATGTTACTCTTTTTTTAGGTTTTTATAGGACGTTATGTGATGCATATTACCAAATGCACTGTTCTGCCACGTCTATCTTTAAAACGCGCAAATCAGGACATTAGTCAGTGTACCGATGCATTTGTTTAATATGTATACATGCATAATCATTGAAATCATTGCTAATGCATGAGGAGTCATTGGAGGTAACCCACCTGCTGCGAGAGCAGTGCAAACAGCTGCAGATGTCCTACTGCCACTTGAACTAAACTCAACACAATGAACAGCTGTATTATTATTATTATTATTATTATTAATAATAATAATAATAATAATAATAATAATAATATGATCAATGTGGTGATAATGTTTTGGTGGATTTAAAAACTTTTCTTCACCGCTGTATTATCACATATGGCAAGTGTTTGACATTGATGGTCTTCTCTGCCAGCTAACAAGACACCTACATTGAATTGCCCCATTAACTCACCAGAACCTTTCAATTTTTACTGGGAAAGAAAGGGATTGTGCCAGAGCTTAGAAATACCCTAGAAAGACAAAGATGTACAGAGAAACATGCTCTCATCTTAAGATTTTTCTGTGAAGAACTTAAAGACCTGTGATCCTACACGTGTTTTACCAAACCAGACCATGTAATGTATTGGCATTTTTGCAAAGGATTTTTAGGATTTTCTTTGAACTTTATCCTTGATTATTGCATCTAGACATTGCAGAACTCCACACAAATCCATTATATTATGTACTACAAGACAGTACCTTAACAAAAACAGCAAAACTGACTTATTTTTGCAAAACATGTAAAATGTAAAACCCCTTTAAACATTAGCTGGGTTTATGCAGTAATTATGCTAAAGTATGATTAAAAAAAAAAAAAAACAGCTATCAGTGAACCCCTCATCCCCAAAAGATACTTTTCTGGCTTCTGGACTCGACGCAGAGTCACATCTCCCTGCAATACCACAGTGAAATTCTATCTGATAACAGGCAAATTCGACTGTGGGGATAGACTTTCCCATGAGGAGAAATAAAACGTGTTATTGATGTGGAGTTAGCTACAGTGGTTTTATATACATTGTAGGCCACAAGCAAGCAGAAAGTTAACGGAGAGAGAGAGAGAGCAGGAGAGCAGTAGAGCAGTGGTTGTCTGGATCAGTCTGCATAGTGGCTGTGGCTGACATAATTACAATGACAAGGATACAGACAGACTGTACACCGTGTCAGCAGCCTTGGGGAAATTAATGCACTTGTTTTGTTCGATGTGCATTCCAGTCTGGTTCTGTTAAGAGGCCTGTTGTATCACGGTGTGCTCAGTGGGCTGACTAGCTACAGGGTCTTTATATACACAGGGTAAACACTGTCGATTGTGTTATTTGACCAGACGGATGTTCCGTACAGTTTACGGATGGGTATGGTTTTGGTATCAGTAAGAGCAGAACAGTATCGTGGCTTGAGTGCGGAGTGTGTCATTGTCGAGGATCACAGGGATTCACATCAGACGTTTTCTCAGCTGCTGTGTCACACTGAGTTTGGTGCAGTTAGAAGTTTAGCAGGGCTGGGCCTGGTCAACACGGGACGGGGATGGTCCACGTCTTAAGGTAAATCCGGTTCCCTCCCTCTGGGACAGAAATGTCAAAGCTTTGTAGTGCCAAGTGATAATTTGTTGCAGGAGCTGCAGACATTTCTGGTGAAGTGTTGCACTGCGCTTGGATGGATGTTTCAGATCCCACGGCTCTATTAGAAACTGTAAAGATGTGAACCCTGGTTTCACGCTTAAATTGAGATGCAAGGCTTCTGCACTCTGGTATATGAAAATGCACGGCTGTAGATTAAGTGGAAGCAAAAACTTCTTCACCTTGACACTTGTAGTTAGCTGCTTTTGCAAATCAGCTTTCGGGAACAGTACTAAAGGAAGCTGAACAACAATAGGGAATGAGTCCTCTACATAACTATACCTACCTGTTCCTCTACCTAGGCTAAGTTATTTGGAATTAAACCAGTATGAAAATGCAGTTATTTTAATTATTATTTTTGTTTGTATTATTATGACAATGACAGCTTACAGACTTGTGGTAATTGTCCAGATTTGAAGCACTGCCCACAGGATAAAGCTGGGGGAGTTTCAGTTTTCTGCAGTCTGATTTGTATATTTTTTTTTCCTGTATCTTGGAAGCTGTTGGGAAATCTGAAGTGTTATCAGCTGTCCTTCTGATGTCATGTGAACATTGGTCTGTTTTGCATTAATACCCAGCATTCCAAGCTTAGTGTCACTTTTTGGCAGTGTCCCACCTCAGATGGATTTCAGTTTCCCAGCGTACTCCCTGTGCCAGAAAATACTGGCACATTTTCTGCATCCTGAAATGCATGCACTTTAGAGCCAAATTGTGCCCCCACCCCTCCTGCCCAGATCCATCTGGTAATTACAGTGAAATAAAGGGACAGGTGTTTTTGTCTTGACAGCACACAAACAGATTTAGAAAATTGATAGTTGCCTTTCCATCAAGGCTACTAACACGGTATGGAAAGGCAGCCTCTGTTTGTGAATGTGGTGCAAAGAAAAGCGTTTCCTGAGGGTGTACTGCATGTGGGTATGTTTGTACTGTTATGCCCGTGTTCAGACTCGGAGGAAGTGCCAAGTCTTTGTGAATGTGTGTAGATGCCCGGAGAGCAAGCGCTGCCTGGAAATGTTTGGGTGTACTGAGACTTTCAATCAAATAATTGACGGGTCTCTATGGGTGAGTTCAGACACAGCATCTGTGTGTAGGTACATGGTCAGCAGAATTTGAGTCACTAAACAGTATTCCCCCATCGATTGTGCCAGTCAGCACAGTCACGTGTGTGAGAGTGAGTGAGTCCTCTTGGCCAGTGCAGTGAAGGCTGTGTGTTTGTGTCTGTGTGTGTTTGTGTGCAGGCTCCTGGTCAGTGCCTGTGGATGGCGTTGGTGCCCCAGTGAAATGACAGACCAGGGCAATAACAACCAGAGCTTCTCCCGAAACCCCTTTGCTGCCCTCTTCAGCTCCCTCGCTGACGCCAAGCAGTTCGCATCCGGGCAGAAGCAGCAGCAGCCGAACACACAGCCTCCTTGTGAGTGAACTTTTGTTATTGTTACTTGTATTATCATTATAATTATGACTGTACTTGTAAAATGTAATTGAATATAAAGAAATAGTGTTTAGTGCACAACTGGTCATTCCTGGTAAGAATTAAACTGAAAGTGAATTATGGGGATTTTGAATGTGCGTGACAATGAAAAGGCAGGGGGTGAGAAGGGAGCGTTGCACAGTCAGTGGCAGCTCTGTGCCAATTTGTGTGGTGTGTTTGTGGGCGCTGTACATGGGCTCATGTGTGTTTGTGATGTGATCCCCTGGGCCTGGCCTTTTCAGCAGATGAGTCGGGGGACAGTGCGGAGGACTCGGACAACTCGGTGTCGGACAGCATCGATGACAATGACGATTCGCTGGCCGAGATCAGCCGCTCCTTCCGATCGCAGCAGGAGATATGTCAGCAGCTCAACGTCAACCACATGATCCAGAGGATTTTCCTCATCACGCTGGACAACAGTGAGTGGAGACCAACTTCTTCAACACAACCTCGCCTGTGCTCTGCTTGGGCTGAGCTGCATGTCAGTCTGTGCAAACTAAAAGAGACGCATCTGTTACCAGCTCTGAGAATAACAGGGTGTGCCATTGAACTCGGAGAGGTGAGCTGCTGATTTGCAGAGCTCAGGGCGGTGCTGTGATTTTCAGAGCCACCTCAGCTACAGCAGTTGTTGGCTTTGTCGTGTCTGTGGTGAGGTGACATCATCCTGCTCAGGGAAAAGTGGAGCTCCCTGAATCAGCTGAGTGGACCTGACATCATATCATTACTGCTTTGAGAGAACAGATGCAAACACGCCAGAAACAGTGCAGGTCCGAGCCCTGATGGGCTGTTTGTCTGTAGACTGTGGACTGGGGCCGCCATGTTAATAATGCATGATTCCTGGAGAACCTATTCATAATCCTTCACACAACTAGGCCTGTTAAATGTTTAATGCCTGTAAAAGAAATTGCCATTTATGGATGTGTGTGCATGTCTTTAACAAATCTGACCTCCTTGTTTTCACCAATTCTGTGTGCCAGACAGATCAAGTCTCTGGCCAAATTGTATTAGTACCTTTTAATGTAGAAATCAAAAAGACATTTGGAAGTAGGCTTTGTTACACCATGGGCATCTTTAAAAATGTATATTCTTTTTTTTTTTTTTTTAATCAAGTGGTTTGGTTTGTAAACTAGGTTTCAAGTAAGCACGTTGTTGTCCCCTGTTTCCTAATAGCTCCAGTCGCAGTTCAGGTTTGGAGACTCCTAAGCTGGGCTGTAGCCTCTTAGCTTTTTCCATACAGAATGCCACACTGGGTGAATGACAGTAGAAATGACAGAGTTGCATACTGCCTGCAGGTGTTGTGTACTCCATTCTCGTGATGCTACACAGTGCTTCAATAGCTCCCTGCTCAGCCCCTGTATGTCTCCATGTGTCTGTGCAGGTGACCCCAGCCTGAGGGGGGGGAATGGGATCCCTCCACGCTGTGTTTATCTGGAGGAGATGGCTGCAGACCTGGACGGACAGGACTGGCTGGATATGGACAACATAGAGCAGGTAGGACAGAAGAGTGGACATTTTTTTTATTGAAATTTTGTATGCAGACAAGGATCTGTATTATATAGACCAGACAATCCAGATTTGTGCATTTAGAACTAGCAAGACATACGCTGGTAAGCACTGTAAAACAGCACACGTAGAAAGCGTCAGAAATCACAGTAATTTAAGACGGAGGCAAAACTGAGCAGCCAACAGCCTGAAATTATAAAGTGAAAATCCTGTAACATCTAGCAATTAATGTCTGAGCTGCAGAAGCAGCTCATTACTGAGAGGACAGAGTGTTCCCTGGAGCTAAGGCCAGCCTGAGACGGGCACATCAGCACTCTTGGTGAAGTCTCGGTCTATCTACATCTATATACTGTGGCACTGTGGTGGGTTGGACCCGGTGCCAAGGATTTCAGGTGAGGGCTTAGGAAACACAGAAGTAAATGTGATTTATTATGCTGGGCGATGCGATCAAAATTAACAGACAGACAGAAAACTCGTCTTGAGCCTAAACTATACACACACACACACAGGTCGCTACTCTACAATTTGATCCTCAAATTGGAAGCTGCAGGCATTCAGGGTAATGTAAGTAGATGGATTATGAACTGGTTGATGTATAGGAAACAGAGGGTGTCGATTAGAGGAGTTGCTTCTAACTGGAGTGAGGTTGTTAGTGGAGTTCCACAGGGATCAGTACTAGGGCCTTTGCTTTTTCTAATCTATATTAATGATCTGGACTCTGGGATAGTTAGCAAACTTGTCAAATTTGCCGATAATACTAAAATTGGTGGCTCAGCAGATACAATCTTGGCAGCACAGGTTATTCAAAGGGACTTTTGGCAGATGAAATTCAATGTGGACAAGTGCAAGGTATTACATGCAGGTAACAAAAATGTCCACTATAATTACACTATGGGAGGAATAGAACTAGATGAAGTAACGCATGAGAAAGACCTAGGAGTCTATGTGGACTCCTCACTTTCTCCATCCAAACAATATACCCTGTGAGTTGTAGGGTATATTGTCAAAAGTGTAGAATTGAGAACAAGGGCTGTACAATGTGTTAAGACTGTACAATGCACTAGTTAGAGCTCATCTGGATACTGTGTACAGTTCTTGGCTCCATGCTTCAAGAAAGATATCGCTGCTCTAGAGGCAGTTCAGAGGAGAGCAACCAGACTTATTCCAGGTCTGAAGGGAATGTCCTACTGAGAGACTGAGGGACCTGAACCTTTTCACCTTGGAACAGAGGAGACTACGTGGGGACTTGATTCAAGTCTTCAAAATCATGAAGGGCATCGACCACATCAAACCAGAGGAGCTTTTCCAGATCAGCAGGGACACATGCACCCGGGGACACAAATGGAAATTGGGCTTCGAGGCATTCAAGACAGAAAACAGGAGACACTTCTTCACACAGAGAGTTGTCACAATCTGGAACAAATTCCCCAACGATGTGGTAGAAGCTGGGAACATTCAAAAGTAGACTGGATAGGATCCTTGGATCACTTAGTTTTTAATGGACACCAAACGAGTTCTTAAAGTTGATCAAAAAACTCTCCAACTCCTCTCCCTGGCTCTGCTCCTGTTTCTCTACATCAGGAAGTGGATCACTCTGTTTTATTGATGAGGGGAGCCAGTGAATTGCCGCCACCTGGACCCGGGGAGTGCCAGATCCTCACGGGGTGGTCTCTCTCTGCGCTGGCAGGCACCACATCACAATATTTATATATACATTTTCTCCAACCCTCACATTTTCTTCTCCTCCCCACTTTTCCTTTTCTTCTTCCTTTTACCTCTGTCTCTGCTTATTCCTCTGGTCTTTTCCCGGTCATAGGCCCTGTTCAACCGTCTGCTCTTGCCGGAACCAGGAAATCATCTGATCTACATGACTTCCTCCAGCACGGTCAACCTGTCTGCAGATCGTGACGCCGGGGAGAAGTCTGCGATGCCGTACCTTTTTGCGTGTTACCAGAGAGCAAAGGAGGAGGTGGGTGGGGAATGTCTCTCTGGGAATCTGCTCTGGGTGTAAAGGGGGATTACGGGGCCAGACTGGGCTGTTTGCGGGTAATTTTATAAAAGTGTGCAATGTTTTTTTTTACACATTCTTTCACTTATCACAAAGTGCTTCCTCGTCGGGTTAGGTTCAGGGCGGAGCTGGTAATAAGACTGGGGCCTAGGAGTACAAGAAACGATTGTAGAGCGGGTATATGACAGGTCGACCCCCTTCTCCCCAGACACTATTACCAGCAGGATCTTGCCCCAGAATACGACAATAGCATCCACTCTGGTGAATTAAACCTGGGACCCTCAGACCAAACCACTACTCCACACTATCCACTTCAATCAGATTTAATGATATGGCCAGTTGTTGATCTTCTAATCTTAACTGCTAAAGCTTGATGCCACAGTTTTATCAATGTCCCCCGTAGATCACCAAAGTGCCGGAGAAGCTGCTCCCGTACGCTCAACGCTGTAAGAACCTGACCGTGTCCAACGCCCACACTGTTCTGCTTACGCCCGAGATCTATGTCAGCCAGAACATCTATGAGCAGCTGCTGGACCTGCTGCTGGACGGAGTGAATGGAGCGCGTGAGTCCTCAGAGGGGGGGGCAGGGACAGGGGGGCAGCCTTGTTTTGGCGTTTGATGATTTTAAATCGGGACTGTGTGTGTGTGTGATCTCATCCTGTTCTGCGTGTGTGTCCCTCAGAGCTGGAGGAGGTGCTGGAGTTTGTGGAGGAGGTTATCACCGCCCTACTGGCAGACCAGGAGGTGCGCACATTTGGGGAGGTGATGGTGCCAGTTCTAGACATTTTACATGGCCGAGTGAAGGACCTAGACCTGTGCCAGCTGCTGCTTTACTCCTACCTAGACATCCTGCTTTACTTCAGTCGCCAGAGAGACATCGCAAAGGTCAGTGGTCAGAGCAGAAATTGAACCTGGAACTTGGCAGAGTTTTTGTGCGTCAGCATTTTGTTAAAGTTTCTTGGATAAGTAAATTTAAAGTAAAGTAAAATTGGATAAGTTTTTATAAAACAAACACAGCATTCTCTCAATTCCCAGGTGTTAGTGGAACACATTCAACCCAAAGACCCCAGCAATGGGCTGCAGTACCAGAAGACACTGTTAGGGGCAGTGCTGAACATC
Source organism: Amia ocellicauda (assembly GCF_036373705.1). Lineage (NCBI taxonomy): Eukaryota > Metazoa > Chordata > Actinopteri > Amiiformes > Amiidae > Amia > Amia ocellicauda. The sequence goes on from NC_089850.1 coordinate 54,142,520, forward strand.
TCTTGCCTGTTGAAGACCCCTGGAGTGGTGGAGAACCACAGCTTCTTCCTGAACCCTTCGCGGTCCAGTCCGCAGGAGATGAAAGTGCAGGAGTCCAACATCCACCAGGTGAAGAGAAGACAGCTGTCTCTGTATGTCTGTTAGTCTAATCTTATGAAGGACTACTGAATAGTCTTGTGCTAGGTGCAAGGCAATCATGGTTCTTGAAATTGCTGAAACAGGTAATTCTGTTTGGTTTATTTTATTTATATTATTTGTGTTTTTGAAGGAATCGGTAGGATTTTTCAAAGGCATAGGTTGTTATTTCTGTTGGGTGGGGACATTGTTAGGCTTAAACCAAAAATAGAGATATTTTGGGCTATCTCTGACACCTACTGTCCTACCCCCCCCCCCCACCTCTGGCCTCACAGTTCATGGGTCAGTTTCATGACAAGCTCCACCAGATCCTGAAGAACCTTCTCCAGCAATCTACTGAGACACGTCACCTTCTGCTCTCCTGGTTGGGTGGCTGCCTGCAAGCCAATGCTGGGCGTACGAAGATCTGGGCCAACCAGATGCCCGAGATCTTCTTCCAGATGTACGCCTCCGACGCCTTCTTCCTCAACCTTGGCGCCGTGCTGCTCAAGCTGTGCCAACCTTTCTGTCGGCCTCGTTCCACCAAACTGCTGACTTTTAACCCCACCTACTGCGCCCTCAAGGAGCTGAGCGAGGAGGAGAGACGCAATCGCAACGTACATGCCCAAGGTCTGGTCATTTTTTGTGGGGCTCTTTTTAGGAGGAGAAATAATGTTGTTTTTGTTGCATGGAGAAAAGCAGTTCAAGGCTGAAAGCATCTACAGACTTAAGCCATGAGGTTTAATTTGTTTGTGTGTTTTTCCATTGTCTGTATAATGTTTAATCAAGGAATGTCCACGAGAGGCTGAGTGAAATTGCAGACTGGAACAACACCAGTCAGAAGCTGAACCATAGAAACAAGGTTCCCTCCCTGCCCTTCATTTGCTCCCCAGAGCTTATAAACCCTTTGGCTAAACATGCATGTGTGTTTTTTCACTGTTGGCCTTCAGGTCTGGATAAAGAGACCTGTTTGATCCCACCGCCCCCCCAGCAGACAGTTGAGTTTGCCCAGTCTTACAACCTGCTGACCGAGAACCTGATTCTGACGCAGTCGGCCTTGCACCTTGGCTTTCACAGGTAGACAGTGTGCCTCCAAGGGTTTCTATCACATCACACAGCTGACCATTGTTTTCCCATACAGTGTGTGTGTTCTGAGGGAGAGTCAGAACTAAATTATGATAAATACAGATTATTTTCTCCTGTGAATTGAGCTTTGCGTGTGTGTGTGTTTCTCCCTCAGGCTCCACGACCAGATGGTGAAGATGAATCAGTCCTTGCACCGACTGCAAGGCTCGTGGCGGGAGGCCCAGCGTGGGACGGGACCGGGGGCGGAGCAGCTGCGGGAGCAGTTTGAACGCCTAATGACCGTCTACCTCTCTACCAAGGCGGCCGCCACGCAGCCCAGCATGCTGCAGTGCTGCCTCAATCTGCAGGCCTCTACTGCCGCCCTGCTGGTGCAGCTGGGCCTCGGCCCCCCAGGCTCAGAGCACACTGAGCTCAGCTTCCCTCTGCCACCTCTGACCGACAGTCTACTTTGCTATGTGCCAGGTATCCGTCAATAGCATAGCAGCACCACGGGCATGTATGTGAGATTGCTCTAAATCTGGAGTCACTTTGCCCTTCTTTAATTTTTCTGATTTGCCATACACTGAAACAAAAACTAAAAAGATGATTCCTGCTGATAACTCCATACTAATTATTTGTACTATGTTTTTTCTTGTTTCCCAACATACTTCTTTTGTGATACGCAGAGTTCTTCGCTGAGAACATGGGAGATTTCTTCATCTTTTTGCGGCGTTTTGCGGACGAGGTGTTGGAGTCCTCAGGGGAGTGTCTGGAGCAGGTTCTGCACTTCATTACAGTGTTCATGGGAAATGTGGAGAGGTAAGGGGTGCCCACCTGTCCGGTTTGCTGAGTCTAGGCCTGTTTCAGTGCCTGACAAATACAAACCCAAAGTGTATCTTTTCTGTGTGAATAATTTAGTATAGCACTGTGTGCGTTTCTTCTTGGTATAAACTTGTCCGGTTGATTATATGATGGTGAGTTTTCCTCTTTACAAACTGATTTAATAGCATTTATACAGTCTTCAAGTCTGTGGTTCTCCAGAGCCAGGGTTGGACATCACTGACTATGTGTGTGTGATGCTGTTCCCCTGTGCCCACTGGCAGGATGAAGAACCCCCATCTGCGGGCCAAGCTGGCAGAGGTTCTGGAGGCTGTGATGCCACACCTGGAGCCCGTGTCGCCGGGCCCTGCCCAGTCCAGCATGTTCCAGCGCCAGAGGGTCTTCTGCTCCTACCGCCATGCTGCGCACCTGGCCGAGGCTCTCATCACAGTGTTTGTGGACATTGAGTTCACAGGTAATCTCTTTGGAGATTTGTGGTACTGTGGGGAAATTATAACAAAGCAAAGTATAGACACACAGGAATGCTGCAAAATGACCCTGCAGATTTATCACAGGTTTTTTTCAAGTTACAGGGGTTTCCATCAGAATCTTCCAGGGGTTCTGTGAAATTGGGAGGAGATCTACCTGGCCTTTTCTACCTCTTCATCTCATGCTTTCCTGTGCTTTGCGTTGACTGGTCTTCTTGTCTTTTGTCCAGGGGACCCTCACCAGTTTGAGCAGAAGTTCAATTACCGGCGACCCATGTACCCAATCCTCAAGTACATGTGGGGGAAGGACAACTACAGGGAGAGCATCAAGGTAAGAGTGCTTTCCAGTGCGTCCCCACTTAGCCTCACGGCGTAGATGTCCTGTTGACCTGCGATGATGATGTGATTTGCATTGTAGCGGCTGGCAGACTATGCCTCTGAGAACCTGGAGGCCATGAACCCCCCTCTCTTCCTCCGCTTCCTGAACCTGCTGATGAACGATGCCATCTTCCTGCTGGACGAGGCCATCCAGGTAGGAGAGACGAGTGGCTGAGATCTTCCTATAAACCAATACAAACGTACAAGTACACTAGTGAATTCATGTAAAAATAACATTGAACACAAGAATCTATGACATGTCCCTGGTAAATTGTGACAATATATTTGTTTTTATTACCTATACATCTCAGTGTCAAGTCTTTGTTCCTCTGTATCTCAGTACCTCAGCAAGATCAAGCTGCTACAGATCGAGCGTGACCAGGGGGAGTGGGAGGCCCTGGCCCCTGATGCCAGGCGGGAGAAGGAGTCCAGCCTGCAGATGTTTGGGCAGCTGGGCCGCTTCCACAACATCATGTCCAATGAGACCATCGGCACCCTGTCCTTCCTCACGTCCGGTGAGAGCGGGAGGTTTTGGGGAAGAGAGAAAGGGAACGCACGAGATGACAGTAGTTCATAGGTCTTGGGTCGGTATGGGTCTTGGGTGAGTTGGAGCCAGTGGGAAGTGTAAGCGTCGGTAGTTAATGGAAACCTTTTTGTCTCACAGCAGCACAGGAGATCATGTAATTTGCGATTGTGCAAGCGAGCCGTGTGTTTTGTTCACCGGTGCTCTTTCTTCTTTGTTGGTTTCTATTCAGACGTCTGTGAAAGGAGATGCTAATGAGTCCTCTGCCTCATCCTTTAGTGTACAGACATTGTCACAAAATAATAAATAGTAACAATAAAATTAAAAACTGATGAGAAATAAACCAAGCTGACTTTTGCCCCTGTCTATGTGTCTCAGATATCCGGTGCTTGTTCGTGCATCCTTTCCTGGCAGAGAGGATCATCTCCATGCTCAACTACTTCCTGCAGCACCTGGTCGGCCCCAAGATGGGTGCACTGAAAGTGAAAGACTTCAGCGAGTTCGACTTCAAACCCCAGCAGCTGGTCTCCGACATCTGTACCATCTACCTCAACCTGGGGTAGGCTGCTGGGTCACATGCTCCCATACTGTCTTTACTTTTAATGAATGATACTAGTCATTACTAGTCAATTTTTTATTTTTTTTGTGAGAAATGCTATTAAACTTTCATCCTTCCCGTATCCCAGAAAACTGGCTTTTCCCATCTGATTATTTCTAATCAGTTTTTGTTTTCCCTGCTCTGTGAAAACCATGTCCACACCAGTCCACCGGAGGGCTGAAATTGAGAGGTTTTGTGAAGTACAGTTAGGTCTATAAATATTTGGACAGTGACACAATTGTCATCATTTTAATGCTGTACACCACCACAATGGATGTGAAAGGCAACAATCAAGATGTGCTTTAAGTGTAGACTTTCATCTTTAATTTGAGGGTAGTTACATCCAAATTGGGTTAATAGTGTAGGAATTACACCCATTTTTATATGTGGTCCCCCCAGTTTTAGGGGCTCAAAAGTATTTGGACAAACTAACATAATATAGCCCTAAACACTTCAGAATTCATCCTGCTGCTTTTGTCAGCAGTCACATCAATAAATACAAGGGAACCAGTTCCCTTGGCAGCCATACATGCCCATGCCCATAACATGTTTCACAGATGAGGTGGTATGCTTTGGATCATGAGCAGTTCCTTCCCTTCTCCATACTCTTCTCCTCCCATCATTCTGGTACAAGTTGATCTTTGTCTCATCTGTCCAAAGGATGTTGTTCCAGAACTGTACAGGGTTCTTCAGATGTTTTTTGGCAAACTCTAATCTGGTCTTCCTGTTTTTGGGGCTTACCAATGATTTACATCTTGTGGTAAACCCTCTGTATTTACTCTGGTGAAGTCTTCTCTTGACTGTTGACTTTGACACAGATATGCCTACCTCCTGGAGGGTGTTTTTGATCTGGCCAGCTGTTTGTGAAGGGGTTTGTCTTCACCAGGGAAAGAATTCTTCTGCCACCACAGTTGTTTTCTGTGGTCTTCCAGGCCTTTTGGTGTTCCTGAGCTCACCAGTGCGTTCTTTCTTTTTAAGAATGTACCAAATATTTGATTTGGCCACACCTAAAGTTTTTGCTGTCTCTCTGATTGGTTTGTTTTGATTTCTCAGCCTAATGATGGCTTGCTTCACTCGCAGTGGCAGCACTTTGGACTTCATATCGAGGGTTAACAGCAACAGATTCCAAATGCAAATGCCATACAAATCTAGACCTTTTATCTGCTTACCTAATGAGGGAACAACACACACCTGGCCATTGAACAGCTGCAATATTGGCTACAATAAATAAGGACAGGGTTCCCAACACAGTTTAATCATAAAACAGATGTGAACTTGACACATAGTACTGGGCTGCTGTTCACAATTACAACCCATTAGAAGGATATTCGGACCCTCTGCACTGGGATGAGCAGCAGATTCAGTGTTTGGCTTTTGCTTTGATTCCAGAGATGAGGAGAATTTCTGTGCCACTGTGCCCAAAGATGGACGCTCCTACTCGCCTACTCTCTTCGCCCAGACCGTTCGTGTCCTGAAGAAGATCAACAAGCCGGGCAACATGATTGTGGCCTTCAGCATGCTCGCTGACAAGATCAAGGTGAGGTTTGCCTAGCCTCATAACCACCGTCCTGTAGTTGCTGTTCTGTTCGTGCTTCCTAATCCCAGACTGCACAGGGAGAAATGGTATTTTGTGCTGTGATTGTTCTGTGCCTCCGCCCAGAGCCTAAGCTTATCAGAGATTTCGAGTCTAGGGACTTCCTTTTTAAATTTGCTTAGGACACATAAACTGACCTTAGATGAGCCCATCTTCTTCTAGGCTTAAACTGCAGCTCAGCGGTTGTCGAAATCTGGATTCAGAAATAAACACATTTGTAGAAAATAAGAGAAGTGTCCTTCACTTCCTGACTTCCACCCTGTCCCCTGTGACCAGTCCCTGGCAGACAGGCAGCAGCAGGAGGAAGAGACGTACGCGGATGCCCCGGATGACTTCTTGGACCCCATCATGAGCACGCTGATGGTAGACCCTGTTCTGCTCCCCTCCTCTCATGTCACTGTGGACCGCTCCACCATCGCCCGCCACCTGCTCAGGTCAGTGTCTGCATCAGTCTATCAGTTTCTGTGTGTATGTGTGTGTGTATTGGTGTACGTGTGTGTGCACGCATGTGCTGACATTTTAGTTTAGTTTAGTCTTGTCTGTTTGCTTGGGTTCAACACCAGCATCTGATTGTGTTGCTGACAGCCCTGTGTGTATTTACCAGTAACTTTGAATACACACCCGAGGCACACTGCTATCCTGTGAGGGATACCTCCTTTTTATTTCACTGGCTCATTAAGGATGCAGCAAAGTCTGACTGTCCTAGGACTCTCTTTGAATCATTGCCACAGTGCGTCCGGAAGGGCAAAAGAACAGCCTTCCATCCAGTTGTTCTACCAGATATGTAGAAGCTGAATGGCAGAATGCTGGGTAATCATTTTCACACTTAAACCAACACTAGCTGTGATCCCGGTGTTGCCCTTTTTTCTCCCCCTCTGCAGTGATCAGACAGACCCGTTTAACCGCAGCCCCCTCACCATGGATCAGATCCGGCCCAACGAGGAGCTGAGGGAGAGGATCCGGCAGTGGTTGGCCGAGCGCAAACAAGAGCGACAGCAAATGGGCCCCAGTGGCTAGCCCGGAGAGCAGCCAGGCCACGTGTCCCTGCAGAAAGACTACTGCCTTCCCCACACCTTCAGCCAGCTGTGCGCAACCTGTCCTCTTGTGCTCACGTTCGCCTTCAGACATCATCTCACTTTCGACTGCTGCCAGCTCGCTCTCGGCGCACACACACGCCAGCCTGCTCCTGTCTTCAAAGCAAAAGCAAGAATCCCACATCGCTGAAAACCGACTAATGCACCAAGCTCTGTTGAAGTTGGCACCCTCAGGGATAAACGGGAGGGAGCTCGGATTGAATTCAGCCAAAAGTGCTTATTTGTGTGTGTGGTGTAATGGGAGGTGTGAAGAGACTGGCAGCAGGAACTTCAGTTTTTGCCTGAGCATCTCTCGAGCATTTAATTAGCGAGTTAGAGCATTCCAGAAGGGAGAGGGGTTGAACTATGTTTATTGTTCAAAAAAAAGAAAGAAAGGAAGAAAGTCTCAGATGTTTTGTAGAATTGGTTGTTCTCTGCTACAGGAGGGCCAAATAAGTGAATAATTGTCTGTAGCTTTTCTTTTGTTCATTCAGTCTGATATTGTTTTGCATATGTGGTAAAACCCTAGCTAAATATTGAAACTCCTGGAAAATATTTTTATTTAATTTTGTCTTCTTTTAAAAAAGACTTTAAGTCTGGTAATTGACTGAAATGACCCTGCATATAAATTAAGAGAATCTGACTAAATGTATGATGTGGAATGTGGATGGTGTGGCACATTTGTGTTTTATTTGTATTTGTATGCTAATTGGCCCTGCTTAAGCTGTAGATAAAATGCTGTGTGCAAAAGCAATGCAAAACCTTTGAACATTTAAAAATAATAATAACGTAGATATGCAATTGCTGGATCAGGCAGGATGCTGAATGGTATTTCCAGCTGGCAGCATTAAAACATAAAATGGCAGAATATAATTTGAATGTAGTGTAAAAGCATGGAGGTACCGGAAACACAAACAGAGTGAAAACAGGTGATGAAAAAACATTGAAGGGGGTTGGAAAACTTTACCTATTGATCAGGCCATGGTTTTTTTTTTCTTTCTTCAACCAGATGTTACATAGATGCGCTGATTTTCAGAGTAGATAAGGTGAATCTCTTGCTCCATGGCAGCATTTGTTGACTATGTTCCAGGGACATCTGCTGATAACCTGGGATGTTTTTTTGTAATATAACAGAAGGAGGAAGCACAACAGAAATAACATGAATGTGAATCCATTATCTATGTATTTTCTTTGTGTGTGTGATGTGTGGGCAATATCTCGTTCATGTGGGCAGCAAAACCTTTATTCAAAAGTATGTATGTTGTTCTTATGATTTCTGTATGGTAAGTTGAGTTTTTTTCTGTGTTGTCTGCACACTAATTACAGGTTATGTCTTATGATCTCCTTTAAGAAGAATAAGGAATTCATTCTTGAGACGGAGGCATTTGTTTGTATTTAAGGGAATTTCCCCGTGCCTCGGTTTGTTCGCTCTACTTTGGAAATTTGAATATTTGCTGAGAGTTTCAGTTTTGGTCTGTCAGGGCCGTCGGTACAATCGACAGCACAATTTCACAGTTTGCTTTTTAATTGAATCCTGCTAACCAGTAAAAGTTGTATTTAGTTGTATACCAGTTGAGTCCAGTTAGAGCAAGTTCTCCTTTTTGCCCTCAACACTACTCAAGAGCCTGCTTTCGTGCCTAGGGTAGGTCAGACGAGTACAGGTGTTATTTCAACACCATCTTCAATCAGTCTGTATCCCACTGTGTTCTACCTACATCTATCGGTATTTCTTAGCTGGAACCAGTAATACCTGCTCATGAAATGTTGACAGAAATTAACCACATGGTCGATATGAGAGTACAACATGCCTTGTCTCATTTTTAATACAGAGCCTGCACATTGACAAATACCACACAGTGTGCCCCAAAGTAGTATATGTTTAACCTGGGAGTATATGTAAAAAGAATAATAATAACCAAAACAAAATGCATTCTCTTTGCAGTTATGTCCAGAGAATGTCAGAAAGCTTGGTGTGTATTGGTGTACTGTTTAGAAAAAATAATTTGGTACACAACAACTAAATCTTACACGCAGAACCGATAAAGACAGCAATGAACACACATTCTGCATGCTTTGGACTTTGAGGGGTACAGATGTAAGGTATATATATATAAATAATAAGGCCTTGTTCTTGTGTGTTACCCCTGTGGATAGTGTTTGCCAGGTGGCTTTTGTTCAATTACCAGAATGCTCTATTTCATCGGGACTCGAGCGTGCAACCCAAACTGGCAGACATTGGAGCTGTACCTCTGATATTAAGAATTTAGATATTGTGGGGTAGAAACTATGAACTGTGCTTCATTACTTTTTTTTTTTTTTTTTTTGACCTGTTTATTCAGCCTGAGTGGCTGATACTGTTGCTTTTTGCCTTCTGCAGTGTGTGCAGTGACTAACCATATACATAGTCACATAAGGTGAAGGCAGAGCTGGCAAAATAAGATGTATCAACTATTAATGAAAAATGAAGTAAGATATTATATATATATATATATATATATATATATATATATATATACACACAATTTAAAAGGCCATTCAATCAATAACTGTACAAAAATGATATAAATAAGACTTGTAAAAAGCATAATGTGTGTATTATTTTTAAGATGATTTTATTAAACCACATACTGATCGCTGCAGCTGTTCTCTGGTGTTTTGTTTCCTCCTTTTCTGTAAACATCTGCATGTTTCCCATGAGGTGGTGCTTCATCTGTTTGCAGCAGAATGTAGTCCTGAAGAGGTGTAAATTCAAAATCTGCCAGCCACTGTCCCAGGGCTAAATTATAGGAGTGAAGCAAACTTTGCATACAAAAAATGTTGACACATAGCCTATGAATTCTGTAAGTACTGAAAGCGACTCATCACATCCCCAGATCATCCTGTTTTGTCCTTGTAAGACACCAAAAAGAAATCCCACTTCAAAATGTCTACAAAAATAATATTAAGTAGATAGTCTAGTCTTGTCAATAGGCTTCAGGGACCATGTATGTGCAAGTGATTTATAGCACAGTTTATTTCAGGATTCTTCGCATGGTTGGATTTTGTTGTAAAAGAGAATATTGTTGTCTAGCAAACAATGGTGATGATTTTTCTTCAGAACTCTTCTAAGTCCTTTCTTGTCATGATGAAGTAAAGCAATTGTAAAGTTACTTCTGGGCTTTGCCGTGCCTCACTTACATACTGGAATCAGTATTGAGTGATTTACATATTAAACTACAGTTATGAAAGTAGACTATATAGTAGTAAAACTGATCGGTGAGTAGTGTTTTTATTAGGCAATAAAGTACATCTCTTCATCACGTTTTATTACTAAATGGTTCATTTAGGAATACATACATAATATCTGCGGTATCATAGACATATATAGGCTCCCCAACTAAGTGAGTTTGAGTCTATAGAACTGAATACGATACAACACAATATCAAATTATAAATCATGTTAAATCAACTTGCATATGATTTTGAAATAGTTTTCAGAAAATACATATCATAAAATCAAATCCTGCAATAAATACAATAGCCTCCAAATGTATTCACACCCGTATTGAAGTGTAATTCATGTACGGGTTTATTCTCACTCAAGGTGGCGGACTAAATCTCCCAGCCGCTCAGTAAGGACCGATAACGATCAGCATGACGAGTCTCTATGTCTGTTGTATGTCTATGGTGCCTCCGCTGAAGAAAGAATGCCCATGAAAATGCCTGACAGATTGAGTTCCCCCAAAGACCAATTCATTCATATTCATAATGATATAGAACAATACTTACAATAATAACAAAAATGTATCCAACCAACCCAGTGGAGCGCAGTTAATTTGGCGCGCTGTATAGTTGGTTGTGACTTAAATGGCAATAGGCATTCGGTTTTAATTCAGGCAGATGGGTAGACGCCAAAATTCACTGGGTCCTTGCAGTGGAGGTGACATTCAGTGCAGGCAGATTGGGCACCGGGAAAAGGGACTGGGAGTTGTTTTGTAAAGAAATAATAATCAAATCTTACTGGACATCATGGCTCAGGCGGCGCAGAAACTCGTTAAAAACGTGGTCACCAAGACACCCAAACTCATAGGCGGTGAGCGCTCTTTAGTTGTTCAATTGTTTTAAGAGGTCTAACCATCTTTTCTGCAGGTTTTCATCCTTAGGCCAGACTGAGATGTATGAAGAAACTCTCCGTTAAGTATCCAGGTGTATCATAATGTATGGATGTGATATGATTGCTTGTAGCAGGGTTTAAGATGTATATTTATAAAATGTAGCATATATATGGTTGCATTATTATTATTAGAGAGAATAATGCGAACAAGCCAATGTAGCTACCTACAGACCACTGCGGTAGAAGGGGAGTTGCATTGCTTGCACACCACCTTTGAGAGCCTTAAAGACTTCACTCTTTATTCACATTAAGATGAACATAATTAGATTTTAAATTTTATTACAAGCGAAGTGCAAGTGCAGTGTTTAGTACATCCATTGTGACGCATGTCTTCCGAAGCGGTCTAGAGTCGACACTGTTGACTTACTGAACTTAAACGTCGGGCTTTTACTGCATTTTTGCAATTAACACTTACTCAATGCACTTTTAAACGCACTTGTGATGTGTTTCACCTACAGAGTACTGAAATGCACGGAATACTTTGTCATCTGGTTTAAATAGTATATAGATTAAACTAGGATATTAGCACACGTTTACAGCGTCATGCTTATACACAACTGTATACATGTTGCACTGCTGAACAGTGGTCGTACTGCTCTCATGTGTACTGGGGTGTGTATGTAGTCTTGCACTGATTTCTTGCACAGGTCCAGTTAAAACTTGAAGCACAGACGTTTTGGGCAGTGGTACTGAACATTAGTCCGATTCTGTTTCTAGTTCAGAACCCAAGGCTAAAGCTGGTTATACGTCTCGTGAAATTTAAATAATGTTGTGGCTTATACTGTGGATGAGAGAATACTCATGATGGACCAGCACCTATAATTTGTATTTATTTTTCCCTAAATAAAACTAGTACACAATGGGACACCCTCCAAGGTCAGATTGTCTGGGGAAACCAGGATTCAATTAAAATATCCCCAGGCTCCCAAACCCCAAGCAACGGCTCAGTGAAAGTCAATGCATATGAATTTGCAGGTCTATACTCTGTATTTATTATCACCTGAGCTTTGAGTGACCTTGCACAGCAGTGAGATTATGCTTGTTGAATGGTAGCCTATGGCTGCTGAGGTCGTGACCATGCAGAGCAGGCTTATAACCAAAATGTTTAATCACTTGTCACGGTCCCATCACTATCCCATATTCTGGCAGGCATACAGAAAAGTGATACCAGCACAATAGTTTTAAAACTTTTATTATTATTTTTATTTTTAATGTTTGATTCATTCTTCCCTTGAATTGTACTTACAGCTGCTGTTACTTACTCCAAGCCGCGGCTTGCAACGTTCTGGCATTACGCCCGGGTTGAGCTGGTGCCCCCCACCCCTGCAGAGATCCCCCAGGCCATCGAGAGTGCCAAGGGGCTGGTTAAATCCTTCCAGGCTGGCCGTCTCTCCCAGATCACAGTCAAGGTATACGTTGCAGAGAGAAACGCCACCGGTGGACCATAAAGGGCCATGGCTGTCATTGTGCTGTATCACATTTGATGGATTTTCGTTTTCCCAGCATTCAAATATAAGTCTGAAATACTTTGATCTTTTTTTTCTTTGTATAAATGGTTTGTTGTTGACCTAAACGTTTCCTTTATCTTTCTCCCAGGATGCCCTGAGGAACGGTCTGGTTGCTACAGAGGTGCTGTTATGGTTCTACATTGGAGAGATCATCGGCAAAGGCAGCCTCATAGGATACAACGTGTAAACCCGAACTGTTCTGTGTAATTTTTCTGCTGAGCTTTGTAAATTAACTCGACACCATTTCCAACTCTCATTGGGATCCAATAAAATATGTGCTGTTGAAGGAGAGTGCTGTGTATTAGCATTTTTTTTAACTGAGTTATTCCAATATTGTCCATCCTTTTCTCTGTGGAAATATAAAATTGAGGCATTCTGTCTTATTTGGGGGGTTAATCTCAAATGGTGGACTGACGCATCTTTTCCCAAATACACTGTAAAAAAAAAAAAAAAAAAATCTTACATGTGGCCAGAGGCTACATTACTTTTATTATCAAGTAAATCAAATAATGCAAAAAAACAGCTATTTTATTACTACTCTTGCATTGTTCCAGGCAGCAAGGGGTGTTGAAAGTGGAATATAAAATTATGATGTAGTTATTTATTTTCTCTCAATTATTTTCATCTAATTTTTGCCTGGTCTAGGACTCTGATATTCAGTTCAAACCTCAGAATTTTTTTCTTGAAGGATCGAAGACTTTAGCTTAGGTCAGAATAAACATGTATTCATAATATAGGTATTCAAGAGATTTGTCTCTTGAATGCAGTTTTCAAATAAATGTATGTTTTGCACTGTTCTTGATATAACTGCTAAACCTAAAATTCATTCAAACAGTTAAGGAATTCTGGGAGATTATTTTGGGGCAATGAGAGCAAGTTTTTAAAAAGTAGGGACAGAATACAAGTACTCTCAACATAAGTTTTAAATTGTGTGATTCATAAATACTATATATACTCATCCCCTGAGTGTTTTCCTAGAGGTCAGTGTTTCTGTAGAATGATTAACAGTGGGGAGTGTGATGTTTTATATAACTTATGGATCCTCTCTTGTCGGTATACACATCTCATCTCAACAGAAAACTGGGGTCAACAGCATCCATATGGATATCAATGAAATTTCAAATACGTGATTTGCTGATAGGATCCTTAAAATGAAATGCCCACAACCCATGAAAACACCCAAGTTGAATATAAGTGATTTATTGTTCAAATCGTGCACAGTACAATGAAGTGCATGGCATGTATATGTGAAGTATTTCAGTAATGCACTTTATATACTTATGATTGTGTTGTAAAATGTCTATTATTTATTAAGTAAATTATAACCGCTGTTTTTACAAACCTTGATTAGCCCTACATTTACTAAGTATAAGTATAAAAGTAAAGTAGTATTACAAAAGAAGACAATTTAGTCCTATGAAAGTATGACCAAGTTTATTAGTAGTACATAAATAGAAAATGAAGGAATTCAGAAAAGTATTACTTTATATACTTAAAAGTACACTAAATAACATTATTATTTGTATATGAGCCTTGGGCTGTGACCGGTCACTGAATTATAGCTTGCATTCAACACAATAGTTGAATTATTTTTCCATCAGTAATGAATATGAACTTGAAAATCAGTTCTGACAAAAGAAACTTATCTAAAACCAAATCTTGACATGGGATTAAGTGTATTGTATTTTCTGTGTAAAATTATTCCTTGAAAATAAAAGCCAGATGTCTGTTTTAAATGCACGAACAGCTTACTCTCTTATTGCATGTGGATTCCTGCAGAAAATACAGGGGCAGCTGGTGTTTAAAGCACCGAATTCCCAAACTGCTGTTAGACACTAATAACAGACCCAGTATACCTCATGTCCTTAATATCACAGGCCTACCTACAGGCTTTCTTTGGGAATAAAATGTGTAATATTAAGGGCCAACAAAAGTGTAGACTCATTAGACCCACACTATCCCTTTCGGTGGTCTGGTGTAGCTATGTACCAACACATCCAGTTAAACATGGTGTCAAACACATTGTAGCATCTTTTCATATTCTAGTCTCCTGTGCATGATCTCTACACGTTTTATTTTCTTTCTTATAAATGCTGTCCCTGTCATTCACTCACCTCTTTCGTTTAGGCGACTTGGAACTATTTAAGCTTCACGCCATCTTTTATTTTTTAGCTGTATTTGGTGAAATCTGTTGTTGTTGTTTGGGCGATTGCCTGTGGGATGGGTCTGTCAATGGGCTTTTCAATTCTGTGCAAGTCAACACCCCAGACGTGACGGATGAAACGGGTGATGTATCGATATCTTGTTATTTTGAATTGCAGTATTGCTGTATCACTAGCTAGTGCTGTCGTGCCGGATTCATCCCACGGTATGTCTCCAGTTTTAAGGTGGGACGGTCCTACCTAAATCTGCAGCTGTGCCGTTTAAAATCACTAATGATCTCGTACAAGTGTAATGCTCGTTTCCTAGAAATCCCATGAAAATCGCACATTTGGTTCACCCTGGCTGCGTACATACAATCATCTCACTCGGGTTCATTATGCTGGTAATTGTGCAGCTTTGTTCCCGGGCCTCAGCCGGGACTGCGAATAGCGCACAGAAAATGCTCTATTTCTAATAGGAATATTATAACAAACACACGATCGGGGCTGGGCTGTTTCGGGGCCCCGGAATCTGAATCTGACATGCGCCCTCCGCGATGGTGCAATGGTGGCGTGGTGAATACACAGGTTCAGGGCCGCGCCCCCCTCAGCACCCTGATCTCAGGGCAGGCAGGCAGAGTGTAAAATGGCGCACAGCTGTCGGTGGCGCTTCCCCGCTCGGCCCGGCGGGAGCAGCAACGCGGGCAGCGGTAGGAAAGCGGGCCGCATCCGGGTCACCGCCGCCCTCCGAACCGGTGCCGGAGCCGGACCGAACGCCAGTGTGCTCGGCCCGGGCTTCGACGCCGCGCTGCAGGTCTCCGCCGCCATCGGCAACAACCTGCGGAAATTTCGGGACGTTTTTGGGGAGGCGAGTGGTTCGAGCAGCGGGGAGGTAAGGGAGCCGCTGGGCAGAGCCACAGGGCGGGCAGGCGGGAGGGCAGGGGGCCGGGGCTGTGTGCAGGGACCCGCGGCCAACTGCTGCAACTTTACTGCCACCAGCTCCATCTTCCATCATGTGCTGTTTGGGTCTCACTAGCAGTCGCTGGGGCTGATGGTCAGGCTCAACTATGTCAAACGTGCTAAGTGATAATTGGGAAAAGCTGGGTTAATTGACTAATTAAATAATTAATGCGCAAGGATTGTTTTGAGGGGAACCAGAGACGGTGTGCAGTAGCAGCAGCAGCAGCAGAAGCAGAAGCAGAAGCAGAAGTAGAAGTAGAAGTTTATCCATGCTTGTGTTGCTTTTGGAGATGGGGGAAACGAGATGTATGGCCAGCTGTATTTCCAGCTACGCAGGACAGTTGCTGCTGCAGTCTTAGCCATGCTACTGCAATGATGGGCAGCTAGTACCGCACATTAAACAATTATTTTGCATGAAAACAGCCATATTCGCGATCACTGCGTTGCATAACTCGCAATAGCACCTGGATTAGCTGGTGTTTTTATTGAAAGTGCGTGCGTACTGAGTTTTCGCAGTCAGGTTGGGATGCACCTCCCTGGCATTGGTGACTGACTTGAAAACAAAACACGTCAACTCTCCCAGCAGACATGCACCATGATCCGCTATAGTTTCCGTCAGATCGCTTAGTAACGATTGCTCCCACATGTGTTTAATGAAGGATCAGAGACAAGGAGCGATGGCACAATCAACATTTCCCTCCAAATATTGTGTCTCTTGCAGTATTTATATATATAAAGCATTTGCACAGGCTCGTCAAAGCAGAATGTTTTCTCTCTTTTTTTCAAAGACGCCACAGAAACGTCTATATGAAACAACTGATCTTTGCGCATGCATAACCAAAAAGGCTTCCCGCCCCTCCTATTGCATCTCCGAAAACATGTTTTAGCTGCGTTTTTGCATTTTATTATTGCATATTTTTTTTTAAAACCTACTCCCTGTGCAGCGCAGCACGCCTACTTCCTTCTGCTCCACTACATACTACGGTATTGCTGATGCACAGGAAAACAGGAGGTGGACATTTTTTTCACCCTGCAAATAATATACAGTGCGTAGTAGCCACATTTATTCAGAAACGTGTTTGAATTGAACCAAACCTGTCGTTGTATGCAGTGTAAGGGACCAGATCAGGGAATCGGTGACCTGATTTAAAATGAGCAGGCTCAATATACAGGAACAATTGTAAGCAATAACAGCAAGGTGCCTCTTGACAGCGAGACATGATCTTGGGGGGTGTGTTACAGTACGTCTGCAATCTCCCCTTTCCGTAGAAAATGAAGAAAGACAAAAACGTAAGAGCACAAGGCAGTGGGAGTAGATGCTGGTTGGACTAGTATGGACCTTCTGCACCTTTAACATATATTTTGTATTAATGATATTGAAGAGTATTTGCATCTTGTAGCAGATCAGCAGCGTGGTGATGTGTCAATGTGCATGACGGGGCTAGAGAAGCAATCATATAAGCATCTCTCTTCACAGATAGTTTAATTAAACCATTGCATCGACTGGGTCACAGTGTCTGTTCTGGCCTAATACGATTTATTTACTCTAGCTACGCAGCAAAATATTGTACCTCCATCCTTAAGTGACGGCATGGTGTACAGCTAGATCCCCTGCATGCTTTCTTACAAGCGAGCTCTGTTCACATGCAGTCTGTCATCACTTGATGTGTAGTACGTCGTTTAGAAATGCCAAGTTATAGCAAGTGTTTTGTAACGGTGTGTATTTGCTACTGTGTATTTGCTACTTAAAAAAAAAAATGGACAGTGGGTGATGATACATTTTTTTTATTTTTTATTTTTTAATAATGATGCCATACACCTAATGCTGAACACATAATGTGCCATTGTCCTGTGTTTCTTTGGTGCTTTATTTCTTTGATTGTTGCCAATGCATCCCATCAGAAGTAAGCTTTGTAAGGATAATGCCAGTCATTTTGTATTTTGGCAATTGTAATTGTTTGTAAGGTTGATGTACAATCTATTTACTTTAATTATCCATAACTTCCATGTTAAATACGACTTCCATGTCAGCACAGGTAGACATTCTTGAACCCGTTACACGAGTCTTTAAAGTATTATACATACTAAATAAATATTTAAGTTAAAACATACAACATTAATGAAGTATGACGTTTAGGAGGTAAAATAGTTAAATACTGTACAGGTCACTGGATATCATGTCTGTTTACAAGCTCTGCTGTGATATTAAGCCTGTGTCATCATGATGTTATTAGGCTTGCCATGATTGCAAGTGGATTGTTAACATTTTCCAAGGAATATAAATTTCATTGTAGTAAAAAGTAACCCTGGGTATTCACAGTACCCAGAATTGTCAGGGACTTTTGCTGACCTCTGGTTTAATAAACTTAGGGGTTAGTTACTCTTTTGTCCTTCACTCCTTTCAGAAATCTGTATGGCTGTTCCAGCATTTGGAATCCTGCACTAGTAATGTCATGTATGGTCTTTTACATACTCCATAAACTAATAATAGATCTAGAATAATCTGCGGCAGGTCACTGTGAATTTGAATCCGAACTTCCCTACGGTGGAACTTCTATAGAAGGCAAAGCACGAGATCAGATAACACTTTAACCATTGCTTACATGTCTTTGTCAATACCCTGTACCAGGCCTATAATCACATGGGTATGTATGTGACTAAGTAGTCTTAACAGAAGTGGTTAAAAAGATGAACATTCTGCTTTTGTTGTGTGGGATTGGATTCAGAGAGTTTGGAAAAGGATGTGTGAGGAAGCCTGAAAGGGACAAAATGATGTTGGGTTGTGTTTTACATGGTACTCTTCTGGGAAAGTCAGACACCCGCAGAACGTGCAGACGAACTGTGCCGCCAGGGATCTGAGGGGGGTATTGAAAGCTGGATTTGTAGTGTGGGAAGCTGCCTAATGTGTCATAAGATACCTGAAGACTGGCCAAACATGCATGTTGCCAAGAGACAAGTTTCTGCACAAAATGTTCTTCCCTAACCTATCTGCCTGACTGTGTACAAGGAAATCATAATAAAATCCAACAATACTTGAACTATCTAGACACTCAGGTGGGATAGAGGGAGGTAGACAGACGGAATCCCAGCGGAGGATGTGAGCTGTGGAAGTTGCGAACGCAGCATTGTAATGTCATTCAGGAGGTGATGTCACGCCTGGTCCACATTCTTCCGCCTCATCGCAGACTGCTAAGTTCACAGCAGTGCCCAGGGCTAGCCTGTGTGTCAAACACGAGGGCTCAGAGACGACTCTTGGTTAGCCACTCTCACAGTCCCACAGTCTACTGCTAGTTGCATAAATATTCCCACATCCTAATGTGGTGCCTTTTGCGCCTTTCGTTGGTTATGACGTTAAACCCTTATTTGATCAAATTAGTGTGGTGTGTAAAGACACTAGGGGTAAGAGGACTCGTATATATATTCTCTTTTTACAAGCAAATTCTGCATTCAAATGAGAACATTCTTGGAACTCTTAAAGCAAGATTCCAGTTCTCTGAAGTTGCAGCATTTAGACTTCCTTGTTTGTAAAGGTGCATCGTGGGAGACTTATTTTTTTCAGACACAAACGGTTAATGATTGTCAAATATATTTTTGGTGCAATAAAAGCTGGGAGGATCTAAATAAATTAATATAGCCCTAATAAAGGAGGTGTTTTTAGTGTTGGTCTGTGTTTGGACTGTTCCCAGTTACAGAAGCAAGATGTTGAAATTCATCAAATTTAAACAAATGGTCAATTTATCCCATCTCGTGCTACAGCCAGGTTTTAACTTTTTTTTTTTGTAAACTTACAACAGGCTTTATGAGGCTTAAACAAATTGGTAACACTGAAAACCCCGTCTTTTTTTTTTCTTCCTTTTTTTAATGAATTCCCTGTTTGATTCGGGGAAGGGAAATGCATTTATATCAATCATAACTTCAATGTTGCCTAAATGTCAGACCACAGAGAGAAATGAATAGAATGTAACTGTCCTTCTGTAGGCTTGTAAAAGTATTAATAAATGAATAAAAGAGCATTTGCAATATGTCCCCCTTGTTCTAGAGAACAGTGTAAGATGGACGGAGTCCAGCAGGTGCAAGCCAAGCCCTCTTTATGCATGGTAGCCCCCCGCACTCCCCAAACTCCCGCTCCCCCGCCCAGACAGACAGAAGCGGCAGCGTGTGGATCGTAGCGGGAAGCTTTGTGTCTGCTTTTGATCCCTGCTTTAATAAAGCAGCTTCTGAAAGCGCACAGGCGTTCATATCAAAGAAGAGGCGCGGACCCTGGTCCCCCAGGGGCAGTGCTGGGAGGGGAATTAGTCACACGCTCCCGTTCACGGCTTTATTCTCTTTGCTCACAGGCAGACGGTTTTCACCTCCGAACTAATAGGAGCAGCAGAAGCAGCAACCGCAATGGTTCAGCCACTGTGCTGATCTGCCTACCCTTTATATACCCAATTAGACATCGCAGGAGGCACTTCTTGTTGCACAGGAACAGTCTGCTCTTGTTTAGATGCTGTTGCCTTGTCGTCTTAAAGCTGTAGTGTTTTCTGCAGCCTTGGTGTCAAACGGAGGTGTGAGAGCTTTATCTCCCTGGACTTTCCCTGAAGGGTCATTGTGCTCTACATTAAAGCATTAGTTGCTATATGTGAAGTGCTAGTGGAAATGTTAGGCACCCTGTTATTCACACCAAACCAGAAACATTCAATTTAAAACAGCAGGGAGGTTTTTGTTCCTTGGCGTTTCAGAGCTTTTAGTTTTTCCAGTTTAGTCCATGGTGGTTGAAGTCTGTGATAAAGCTGATAGGAATTTCCTCATATCAGGTGGCCTGTGTTCCACTGAGATGACATCATCACTTAATATGGATGATCTCATTATAAATTGAAATTCCAGGAAGAGGTGTAGATCCCCATGCATTATAAATCGGAAAACGTTTCCTCTCAAGCAGTTGGACTACATCTACATCAAGGGATTTTTATACTTAACCTGAATATAAAGCAGTGGACAGTGCTGTTGAATCATATTTTTCTTCCCTGGCTCTAAAAGACATACTTGTGGCACAAATGTTATTTCGGAATTGTGCATGGTAACCCTTCTAGAATACTGTACAAAGTAAGTCCAGCAGCTACCATTTATTACTGACAACTCTGAGAGGACCTAACCAAGTGTGCAAATAAAACAAAAAAACTTGCAGTCACTAGTATGAGATGTTATGAGGCGGGAAAAACACTTCAGTTACTTTCGGGGAGGATTCCCTTGTTGGGGACAGCACAAGGGTGCGTGTCTTTGTGGGGTGTTTATTGTAGAGGTGTTTGCGTTAATAAACTACTAGAGATTCTGCTTTTCAACTGCCTGTGGTTTGCACTTGACTGATCATTGGCCAGCTCCAGTCAGAGTGAAACCAGTTCCTCTGAGAAGACACTGGAGAGCAGCAACATTTGCACTGAATAACCTTCTGCTCTTGCTATTATTCATCCCACAACACGTTGTATAGTTTGTGGCCTGGGAAATCTGACACATTGCAGCCTGTAAGAATGCTATTTATTTATTTTTATTTCTGATTATAATTAACATAATTAAAAAAAACAGCTTTTTAGAACTGATTCGAATTAAGGGTAGCGAATTAGACCATGTTTCAGATTATATTTTCTGAATGTTTTAATATTGATTTCATTAATTTAACATCTATTTATTTATGTATGTATGTATTTATGTGCTGCTTATGCAAGTCTCTTCCACCAGGTATGTGTGAGTTTTGTTTTTAACCAGTATGTTTTCCTTACTTGTAAATTTCTTGTTTTCTCCAGCTGTAGTTTCACCTCACTGAGATTAGTTGGTCCCATCTGCTGGACAGTTAATATTATGGGCACATATTTCTTTTGGCATCTGGTTCTTCTCTACTTAGCTGAAGCTTGCACACTGATGTCTTTTGGCAGTTCTACTAACCTATATATATATTTCCTCACCTGGTGTTGCTTCAGTCACCCCCCTTCTTTCAGATTCTTTGGGGAATGCAAATTTTGTAGATAACTTGTTGCTAGACTGAATCAGAAAGCTTAGGTTGTTTTTCATATCATGATTAATATTGTTTTATAGGCACAACCACCTTAACCAACAAACTCTTTTTGAACTTTTCTTGGTTTGGTCATATTTACTGTAATCTACACCTATGCAGGGTTACTGTGGCATAGCATATCCAGAAACAGGCAGAGCAAAAGGCAACACACAAATAAGTGCCCATGTAACATGCCAAGAGGAATGTAAATGAACCAAGAACATGGTTCTCCTGAAAAATTCCCTACTTTTCCATTAAAACATCAAGGGGAGCACCCTCAGGGTCTTGTGGTTTAGACACTACAGATTCGGTGCTTTGTGGTTGAAAGAGGTTCACCACAGAGCAATCAAACCTTGGTCAAGTTTGAAGAAGTGTGGCTAAGCATAAGGCAGGCTAAAAATATTGTCCGAGCCAGGTGAGAATTTTAAAAGCATCTTCATTCTTGAAATAGGCTACAAAGTTAGGTGTTGCCTGCACAAGGAAATCCTGGTACTTCTGACAGGGCATGCTTCAACTAGTCAATATTTTGTGCCATGGTTTAACAAGACGGTTCAAGTCAGTGGTACTGGCAAAGAAATCTCTCTGTCTTCCAGGAAGAACAGTGCCAGATGCTAACCAGATGACGATCTGAATTTAACCATTCTTGGAAAAATGTTCTACCAGAGCAAAAAAGCGAGAATTGCACATGATCTTTCATTTTACTTTCTGATCCAAACTGCCAAGTCTCCCAATCAACAGTTTGTCTTAATGCTCTTATATTAGTCCACAGCTTTGTGTCCTGACAGGAGATAGTGTTAACATCCTTGCTGCAGTCACAAATTATCATATTTTCACCTGTTAATGGTGTTCACAGTAATGCTGATTCCACTACAGACAAAATGACACGTGTCCTGTGCCGTGCAGTGCCGAGACCCCTATGTGTTCCACCGTTTGTGTGTTGGACACAAGTTGTCATACCTGTGGTAGCTTCAACAGCTGCTGGGAAGTCTATAAATAAATCATGAACTAATTGAATAAAGAATAAAAGGCCAAGCTGCCAGTCTGTGAGTGTACAAACAATAAAAGCCCTTCTGTGTCTGCCCTTCCTCTCTCTTTCTTGACTTCTTTAATCTGTTCTTAAGAAACAATAGTGTTACTGTTAAGCCAGGAGCCAGGAACACAGGTACCAGTAATATGACATCACGAGACTTGCATGCCTCACTTCAGGAGGAGGGATGTCTGTGGTTTCAATGGGAAGAGATTGCAGTGACCAGAAGTGATGGAGTCCTCGTGTCATTGTGTGCGGTATAGCCTGTCCATACTGCATGGTTGAAGCAGGAAAAAGGGGTGGTCTGGGTCTTACTATGTCATGGCATATAAGCTTTTGTAAGTCTTTGCTGTAACCAAGGATGCTTCCTCAGCTGGCTATTTTAAATGGAAAAAACATGGTTCAGAACTCACCTGTAACTCCTCCCGGCAAGTTAGGTGTGTGATGGTATCAGGCATAACCCAGAGTTAGCTCTCCACAGAGGAAACCAGGAAATGGCCTCCCCCTTCACGGGACTTTTGTCAGCCTTCCCCACAGGCTTAGTGGGGCAGTGAGTCACAGCATCAGAAGAGCACCCCCTACTGTGCCTGTGCAGCTGGCCTCGCTGTAGGCGGCAGCTTGTTGAGTATTTGAAGGAGCCCGATACGTCACTTCCTGCTGTTTTATATCTCTCCAGATGACAGGTATGGCTCCAATTAAACACAGCTGTATTCCACGAGGAAACACCAAGCTCAAAATGACAGCCATCCAGTCTGCCAGAATATATGCATGTTAAAGAACCTAGACTTTATACCGCATAATGCGTGGGTGGGTGGGGATGGTGGGGATGGGGGGGCAGAGGAATCTATACATTTTTGTGTGTGCCTGAGTGTTTCCAGCCCTATTCCAGTTAGTTGTTTTCAAGTGGATACCAGTTAAAGTACTGCAGGCATGATTCATTAGTCTTCGCACCAGTACCAAATGGATGGAGCCTAGCTATTGATATCCCTGTTGAAGCCCCATATGTGTTCTTTAGATAGTCACAAGCATTTTTAAACCCAATGTGGGAATGTCTGATTCAATTTATTAATAAGGGTTTTATATAAAAGAATCACAATAAAATGTGTGTCCTCAGCAAGTGGCTAAAGATCCAGTAACATACAAAACCTACTAATTAGGCAGTTGGCCTACTTGGTTCATTAAGAGCTTGGTCAGAAAGAAAAAAAAAAAACTGATCACCCTGTAGCTCTCCATGAGCATGACTGAAGACTCACGCTTTGAAAGGACAGCTGGAATTAAAACAGGAAGACCTTGTGGTTACCCAGTACCAGGGATGGAGACCCCCTGGGATACAGGATGTTGTTTTTGATCCTCCCTCCACAAGTGACAGGGCTGAGGAATACACATTGATGCAGCATGGGTGTGTCACATTTCAGGGCACAGCTACACGGGAGCTGTGACTTGCATCGCACAGGGAAGCTATGCTCTCCTGCAGAACCATAAGATAAGTGTCGCATCTGTACTGTAGAGACACGCTACCGGTGCCTTTCCTGCGTGGTTTTGTCTCCGGATGTTATTGTACAAACTGACACGCGTGCTGGTGGCAACAGATAGAAGCAGCACCAAGAGAAGTTCTCCAGAAGGCCAAATTCTTGGAATCTCTCTCTCGCTACCTTACTTGAAGATAACCACGTCCGTTGGCACTCACCCAGATTATTGTAGGTCAGGTTTTTGTGCCCCAGGTTTGAATGTAGTGAGTGGTGTTGCAACATATAGGATAGCTTTGAATGATACTGGCTATACTGGCATCTGGTCTTCTAATGTTTGTTTTATTTAGTTGAATTAGCTTTTTTATTGCATGGACCTCCTTAAGATATTTTGCTGTATCAAATCTAAATAGGGTGCAACATTAAATGGGTTATAGAACAAAGACAATCGTGCATTATGTATACATGGAAACGTTGACATTTGTAAGAATGTGCAGTATTTCACAGGAGTTTATATAGTGCAGGGAAGGAAATGCAGAAAAGCAGTAAGTGGATTGAAACAGAATGTGCAAGTATAAATGTGCAGTGAAACATAATAGCAGAAGTGCAACAATAAGCAGGTCCTGTGCAAGAGCAGGTTGTAGGAGCTGGAAGAGTAGCCATGAACAGGTTTGTGCTGAGACGATACCACTGCAGTCAGAGGACACACCCCTGAGGTCTGTGAGCAGATGGAATTGGCAAAAGAAGCAAAGAAGGCAGAATAATTGGGCAGGGAAGATTTAAGAATAATGGAGGCATGAAGACTAGCAGAGATGTGTTATGAGTTATGGAGACAACAGTGGTCAGGGATCTTGAATGGGACATGAGATTGGAAGGGTGTGTAGTGGGGGTGGTATCAGTGTTGAAGCAATTTAATGTAACTTAGAAGTACTATCGCCCAATAAATACAATCTGCAGCATTGGTTTCTCAGAGTCACCACATTAAACGTCTCTGAATTTGTTTTGATGTGTCTTTCATTTTCTGTGCAGCACATGTTTGGTCTCTTTCCTCTAACATGCCAACCTTTCTGCCTAACCTCTGTCTGTTCTTCTTGTGCTCAGACTTGCATCTCAGCCTGATAGCTACAGGAGCTGTTAATGCAGAATGCAGTGGGGGTCAATATCCAGAAAGACCAAACAATAACATAATTTACTCCTGCTTGAAACACTCCCTATGCCCTCCTGCACTTCCCCTTGGCTACAACGCTAAGTACTACTTTGGCATTTTACCTGTCCTTGAATGAACATGCTTGATGAATCGCAGGAGCTGGGGCTTGTCTAGGCTGAATGCTGTCCTGCAGGTAGTTTTCTCCAGCATGGGAATGAATTTCCTCCTTGCTAACCGTCTGTTTTTGACTACCCCCTGCGATGTCACAATAGATTCAGTAGAATGATGGTTGTCATTACATTTAAACTATGCCCAAACAGTATGTATAACATGTGTTGCTATATATTATGTAGGAAGGCCTCTACAAAGAGCAGGTGTTTCAAGAATGAAACCAACATAATACAAATACATTTATATCAGAAAATTATCAACATTAAAAGAATGTCAAGAAATGTCTTTAAATGAGCCAGGAAGTGAATGCTGGCTGCGCACAGCAAACTAATTGTTAAGGTGAGATGTTTAAGTGGTGGTTTAAATTACAAGATGCATTTAGGAAACAAAGTGGGGACTTTGTTTATACAAAAGGGACTACGAGTGTACGCCAGTTTCAAATCTCCATTATGTAAATCAGAAATGGCTTTCAATGTTGAATACACCAGAAGAAGGCTGTTTGGTACCATTACAACAAAAGAACACAGTAGCTAAGATCTTAAGCTGTGACAGTGGAATAAGTGGGGGAGGATGGAAGTTTAGAAATGAATGAACAAACTAAATGAGTAACCCATGTTTGCTTTCACTGGGTAGAACATTAATATCATAGCTGTGTCTAGAAGTGGGCTGCACTCTGTATTGGGTGTTAGAAACACGAATTATACCAGCAAGACTGGAGGCAGTGCAAGACATTGTATTTATTATGCAGTGGTACATATTTTGTTTTAGTCATTAAAAATAACAAATAAAAAATATAAATATCCAGGGGATGTACCAATTGCTTGGAAACTACACAAACAAAAAATCTAAACATGCCAGTGTTGGTGTGACCAATATTATAGACAAATTAGAAATGTGAGCTTAGACTAAACAGTAGAAAATGGATCACAAAGGCTTGAAAGAACACCTGTTCGTATGGAGCCAGACCATTGTGTGAAAGCTGAATCGATGGGATGTTGAGCTCCTAGGTTCTACAACAGACATCTTTGCAGGCATGACTGGTCAAATATAAACCACTTTCTCCTTGATGGCTTTTTCCTTCCGTAGCTTCCATTGAAATTAACAGTCATAAAATGTTAATATGTTGAGGGGGATACAAAACAGGCTTCATAGTGATGTGGTATAAAGACTTTTTGTCTAGATTGCTAGGTTTAGATGCAAGTATTCAGAGTACTGCTATTGTATTACGGATGGTTTCTTGTGGACACTAGAAGTTGTAGTTTGGTGCTAGTGTCTTTTTTCTTTTTCTTTCTAGATATACACTTATATTAATCTTGTGTAATGTATGGACAATTGAAAGATTAAGTGAAAACTGGGTCAGAGTCCTTTTGCTTATGAAGAACGGTGCCTTGGTTGAATGGTTTCCCTCTGTTCTCTCTTCCCTAGCAGCTGCCACAAGACGTTTGTTCTGTATTGTCCGTCTCCTCCCACTCCTCCTCATTCTTTCCTCTCCTTTCTCTTCTCTGTCACCTTGTGTTTTAGGGTTGGTTTGTTTGTTTGTTTTCCTCAGTTCTGCTTTCCTAAGCCTATCCCTTAACCTTCCTCTTGTGCAGTTCTTCAGTGTTCTTCTTTTGTATTCGCTTATCTTCCCCTTGTAGGTGTTTGTGTAAGAGGTGTTTACAGGGTGTGATGTGCTCAGTGTGTGTGTGCGTGTGATTGTTTGTCTCTCCTGAATGTAATGCCTCACAGCTTCTATGAATCCCTTTGTCTCTCAGCTCTCGAGATGCGAAGCTGTGGAGACTCATCTCCCCTCCCTCCAACCCCCACCCTTCACCCCCTCCCCTCCTCTGTCCCACAGCGATGTCCTCGGTTGTTTACATCTGTGGCTGGGCTCCTCTCATGTGAGGGGGAGGAGTGCTGGGAAGGAGGGAGAGAGTTCCTGAGCGTCTTCTAGGGGTGTGAGTGTCATTGGGACCTGCTAGCACTGCTGCTGTCATAATGACTCCAGGCTATTGATTTTTATTCTCTCCCATCCCCACTTTGCTCCATGCGCTGAGCACCCAGGGATTTCTTTAAAGGTGCTAGGTGCTAATTACTAGGGATGTATTTGGCCTGGAGGTCTGTTTGGCCTTAAAGTTTATTGGAGCTGGAAAGAGGAAGTGGGGGTGGCAGTGTAGAGGCCACAGTGATGAATTGGGAACAGGTTGATAGTTCCATATGAGTGACTCATACCTGTGACGAACCTTGCAGACAAGAAGATGTATCAGTGGTTTTAGTCTCTAGGTTGCAATGTTGTTTTGTTTGTTTGTGTGTGTGTGTGTGTGTGTGTGTGTGTGTGTTTAACAAAAGAATGGGGGGCAGGGCAGTGAAATCTATTCACAAGACACTGCAAGGACAGGCATTATGTGTAGTCTTGCATTTGAAACCAAGGAGATTGGAAGGTTGTCTGTTGTAGTATAAGGCAAGCACTTAAACATAGTTTCTACTTTTGAGGGACTGGAAATTCCAGTAATCTAATGGGTTAAAGCAAAAGGCAATGTGCTTCAGCAGTTACAAATGAAAAACAAATGTTGTGTTGTAGGTAGAGCAAAACAGAATTCTCAATTGTTTTAGGAGTTGTGGTTAGGAGTGTAGAGGATTTAGGACAAAGTGCGTCTTTCCAAGGGACTTTCAAGCCCTCCCTAGATTGTCATTAGCCTACTTTAGACCTGGGACATGTTTAAAACAAAATCCCGATAGGGGAGTTCATTCTTCTATCACTGCCTCAGTAAACAAATGTGTTCCTGAACTTAATTGTGTTTTTCCCTCTAAATTAGGTTTAAGAACTCTTACATACACTTTACAAAAAAACTGTTTCTATGTTGCACTCATATACAAGCACACCCTCTTTGTTTTGTCAACTTGCGGGGGCTACAAATGCATTTTTTTCCAATACAAAATTACCCTCTTGGCAGGGTAAAACCAGAGATCTGAGTGACTGCAAAGAGATCAGTAGTAGTTGTGGGTAGAGTGTAGCAGAATAGGTGCTTTTAGGAAGCTTTTATTTGCTTTAATCAACCTTAGTTTAGGGTTGCAAGCACTGCTCATAAATCTACTTTCATCTTTGCAGCAGGTCTGGAGAGATTTGTTTACAGTGTTTTTCCCTGGGAAGCGGTGAGAGCTCCTGGCGAGGTGACCTAGACTCTGAGCTCCAATAAGGTATCTGTAGCAGCGATTGTTGCTAGGCTGCGTGATGTCATTGGTGACATCACCCAGTGGGCATCTGCTGAGCGGGGAAGATTCAGAGCTAGTGTCTGGAATGATGCAATGCTCTAATCTCTGGAGAAAGTGCTATTTGTGTGGTGTGAGTTAGTTAAATGAGTAAAGAGTGTTGAATGGGGAGTTTACTGGCACTATGAATGCTCAGTTACATTTTATGTTCTTCCTAGTCAGAGTTATTCCAGGAAATACGAGAGACCTCTTTTCTCCCTTACTTTATCATGTAGTGCCTTCTTTTCAGGAAGCATTTGTCACCTGTTACCAAACCACAACTCATACATCAGTATAAACGACACACATTGAAACTCATTGGTCTTCAGAGGGGTATGTCTGTAAACTTAGTTTTTATGGATGTAAGATGGCTTTATGGAAATATTTCAGCTTCGTAGAAGTGTATAGCATGGATGGATGGATTCAGTGAATGGCTGCTTGGAGTGCAAGTGGGCTCAAATGGAAGACTGCCCTGCTCAACCTTACAGTTCTAATTACCCCCAGAACCACAATGTGAACATAGATCTGTTATTTCCATAGCTTCCCAAACAAACCAGATCAAACCTGATCAGGGTGTGGACTTCACTATCATTTTCATCCCTCAATACCCTTATGATTTGCTCATTCCCTTCTGTTTGTTATATTTGGGTCTGGGCCAGCCAGGGAAAGCAAGTGTTTTCAGAGAAATGTTTCTACGGTTCACTTGTGTACATGGATCTATCCCTTGCCTGTTCTTCTGTACATCAGTTATTATTAAATAACCTTTAAAGAGAATGAAAAGTTCTTTAATCAAGGACTCTAAAGTTTGCTGCTGTGGTAAATGGGTGACCCCTAAGACCTTTCTCTTCCCAGAAAGCTTGTAGTCCTTTTCTGGCATTCAATCTTGGCCTCATGTAAGGGAAGGGTGACTCATTGATGTCAATTAGTTGTGACTTGATCACAGTTCTATCAGTCATATGTATTGAAGACTGTGCCTGTGCTGCCTTTTGCAGATTATGGCTGTACAACTAAAGAAAGTAATTGTGTACAAGACTGACTCTTGTTTTGTGAGGTTTCATCGCATTAACTTTATTTTTAGTTGTGCTCTAGGTTGGAATTAAAGCCCTCCCCCAACCTTCCCCATCCCAGTGTTTGCTTGCTGGGAATCCAGCTGCTGACGTCCTACTCGACAGGTTGTTTCTGTAACTGCTGTGGACAATCATTAAGTCTTTAGAGAAATTATTTTGGACCCCACTGTCTTAACAGAGGAGATGCATTCCTTGTCTGCTAACAGACATTTCGACACAGTGTACCTCGAAATAGCACATGGCCCTTTTCTGTCCGAAGAAGACAATAAGAACTACCAAAATGAGCTGTCCTGTGGCAGTTTTCTCCTGCCTCAAACTGTCTCACTGGAAATCCCCCATAGTTGTGGCTTTGGTTGTCTTTACTGTTTCCTGCGGGTTTTGCAGGAACCTTAGGTGGGGTTTCAGTGTGGGTAGATAGGGATTTGTGTTAAGCATGACTAGGCTAAAATATGAGCAAAAGAGATTACCAAAGTTTGAGCTAAGGAAGCAAACAAAAGGCCCTGTCTGTGGACATAAAGGCCAGACTTTCAGTTTTAAAAGACTATTTTCAATGCGCTTAAGTAACCTGTTGCTTGAAGCACCTAATCTTGAACTTCAGGGAAATGGAGTGAAAGAAACAAAAATGAGTCGGCAGACAAAGGTGAGATGAGACTTACATATATTGTCAGTGCCTAGGGGATTTAATTTCTTGCTCTGTGTATGAGTGTTAAGTTGGTGGATGACTTGAGTACAGGAATGAGAACTAGATTCATATATTCTCGTCAGCACCCCTGTCAGGACATATTCTTTTCATGTTTATGAAGTTGAAGTGGGATGAAGTTCCTCACCTCTTTTCACAAAACAAGAATTCTCACCCTGCCTTCTTGTGTATTTATAGTGAATGCATCATTGGAGGTTTTAATTATTTTTCTACTGTACCCATCAGTGCACACCTCCCCACAAAACTAATTGGCTTCTTTCTTTTTTCATGTAGGAAGATACTTTTTTGGGATTCGGTGCACAGCATGAAAACAGAAGACTACACAGTTCAGCGAGAACACCTTCAGGTATGGCAGAACAATGAGATCTGCAACCTGTGACCTAAAGCACACGTCCAACCTGTTCTTTCTGTGCCATTGCATGCATCCCGATCTTGTTATTATGATTTTTCTGTGCTAAGGGAGATGTGATCATTTGTTGAACAAGATTATTGGAAATGGCATGCTTCAGAACCTATTTATAATCCCTTAATGAATATGTTATCAAATAAAAGGCAAAACCTCAGAGATTATGGAACTAGGACTATGGAATGCTAATAGAATGAAGCTGTTTTGGATAAGCATGCAAAAACATGGATCATCAACCTTTTTGTGTCTCTTCTTTTCAGTCAATTCTCGCCAGGAAAGAAAGCCCAGAGGCCGTCCTCCCAGGGCCTTGACTCCGCAGAGAGCAGCTACAGTGATTGACTCCTCTCCGTCACCAGCTACCTCTCCCCACTGCAAACCAGAGGGCCCCAGCCGGCCACCAGAGAAAGTCAAGAGACCACCGGGGAGGCCCCCTGGCTCGGGGGAGAAGAGGCGAGGCCGTCCTCCAGCATCGGGGAGCCACAGGGCCTGGCAGCAGAGGAACCAGGCCAGAGTAGAAGACAAGCGGGAGTCTTCACAGCAGCACAGCACAGGCTCGGGCCCCCGAAAAGAGTCACCAGACGATGAGAAAGAAAGAAAGGCGGCGAAACGGACACCCCTCGGGTCCATGCAGCAGCAGCAGCAGCAGCAGCAGCAGCATGGCGTTAGTAAGCTATCAAAGATGCCCAAGATGGGTCGCATCTCAAAGATAACCAAAATCAAGCGGCTGCGAGCTGTTAAACTGGCTCCCCTCAAGGCTCGGCTCAAGGTGATCGGAAGGAAGGGAGTCCCGGTTCCTGTGGTGCCAAGGCGAAGGCGTGGCAGGCCACCTTCTGCGGAGCGCCTGAAAGCTGAAGCTGCGGCAGCAGCCGCCGCTCTGGCCTCTGCTTCCTCGGCCCCTCAGATGGCTATGATTGAAGCTGCGTCTCTGAAACAGAAAGCTATCAGGGATCGACGAGAGAGAGATCCAGCCCCTCACACTCCTCACCACCTCAAGCACAGGGATTCGCAAGCTGACGATCTCCTCACAGGCGCCAGTTCCAGCCCCCACAACTCCTCCCCTTTGCTGCCCACCTCTCCTTCCCGGACAGGCATGGCAGTGGGGGTGCGGCAGAGCCCTAGGCGCATCAAACCAGTACGCATCGTCCCCCCTTCCAAGCGGCCCGATGCCACGATCGCCAAGCAGCTGCTGCAGCGTGCCAAGAAAGGAGCACAGAAGAAGAAAATGCTGGAGAAGGAGGCAGTGATCAGCAGCCAGGGACCTTCTGGAATGGAGTCGGGCATCCGGAGGCGGAGGAGGACGCAGCTGAAGAATATCCGGCAGTTCATCATGCCTGTGGTGAGCACAGTCTCCAGGCGGATCATCAAGACGCCCAAGCGCTTCATTGAGGATGAGGCCAGCTTTGGCAACCCTCCACCACACCTGAAGATGCCCAGACTGGAACCTGTCCCTACTACAGTGGCCTCTCCACCCTCCTCCTCTACTTCTATTCCCGTGTCGACTGCTGCTGCCTGCGCTGCTGCTTCTGTTGGGGCTGTAGCATCAATCGGCACCCCTCTACTGCCCCCTCCTCCACCCCTTAGTGCGAACGTGGCAGCAGCCGCAGCCAGCCTGCTCAACAACAACAGCAGCTGCAACAACAGCACGAGCAACGGGCGCTTCAGCAGCAGCACGGCATCTTGTGGCTCCAGTGCCGTGTCCCAGCATTCATCCCAGAACACATCGGGGGAGTCCTCCCGTTCCAGCAGCCCTAGCCTGGATTCATCTAGTGACTCCCAGGCCTCTGAGGGCACCCCACCTCTATCTGAAGAGCCAGACCAATCCCCATCTTCCCAGGGTGACAGGGAGACCGGTCACATCTCCCGGCCGCCATCCCCCCCATCTGAACCTGAGCACGTGGTGCCGATGGAGAGGAGCAGAAGGGGTCGCCGGGGACAAGGGATTGGGAGAGGGACGTTGGTGGCAAGCGCTGGCAGTAGCTCGGCCAGTGGAGGAAAGAAAACAGGACTCTCCAGTGCTGTCACAGGAGGGCTGTTGACATCCTCGTCTCAGGCAGGGTCACAACAAGCTTCCTCTACAGCCTCTTCTTCCTCCTCTCCCCCACCCCCCTCTCTCCTCACCTCCCCACTGCCGCCTCAGCCCACCCAGCCAGCCTCCAACACCACGGCTGCCATTGGGGATCACCATTCTCATTCCCCATGGATTGTTCCCCACCCCATTGCTCCTTTCATCTCTGCTCCTTCTGTGATGTCCCCTCTGCAGGAGAAGCGACGGTCCATTCTGAGGGAACCTACTTTTCGCTGGACCTCACTGTCCCGCTCGGACCAGCAGTACTTCTCCTCTGCCAAGTATGCCAAGGAGGGCCTTATTCGCAAACCCATCTTTGACAACTTCAGGCCACCCCCTCTCACCCCTGAAGATGTGGGCCTTGTGCCCCCCAGCTCCGGTGCTGGAGCAGGTGGTGGAGGGGGAGGCGGGGGTGCTGCTGGGGGTTTCTCCGCCCCCGGAGGGGCGGCAGGAGCTGGCAACCGCCTCTTCCCTTCGTTGCATCCCCACCACCACCAGCACGAACTTCCTTCCTCCCGCTTCGAGGCCCCACTTCACAAGCGCAGCCCCTTGCTCCGAGCCCCCCGCTTCACCCCCAGCGAGGAACACTCCCGTATCTATGAGTCTGTTACCCTCCCTACTTCCTCGGGGGGTAGCCCGGGCTCCCTGTCCTCCACTCTGCAGCTCTCATCCCCCACTGGCAGAACCCCTCGCCGTAAGGCGAGGAGAGTGTTCGGCCCCTTGCGAGGCCAACCCAGGTCACCGTCACACTCCATGACCACCCGAAGCAGCCAGTCAGGGGCCCAGGCAGGCAAGGCCCCATCTGATCTCTCCCCGTTGGCGACTTCTGCCTCAGCAAGCACGGTCAGCATCTCCAGCTCCTTGCCAGGTGTTGCCGTCAGTCCTCTAGCCACCAGTGCCTTAACTCCAGCTCCGTTCAGTACCTTCTCACCAGGCTCAATGACTCTCCCAACCGAGGGGACCCCAGACTCTTACCAGTCAAGCAGGAGACAGGCTGGAGGCTTGGGAGGGGCAGGAGATTCCTTCTCCTCAGGGGTGGGGGTGGGAGGCAGCTCTTCATCCTCATCCCCTCTTTTCCCTCTCTTCGCCTCCAGCCCCCAGGCACCCGGAGGAGCAGGGAAAGGAGCCAGGGAGAGAAGCGTCTCAGTAACCCGGGAGACAGCCTCCAAAGAGAAAGAGAGAGAACCTGAGAGACCCAGGGACAGAGAGAAAGAGAATAAAAAAGACACTCGGAAGGAGCGGGAGAGAAGAGGAAAGGGAACAGGTATGGAAGCCTCCACCCCTACCCCCAGCCTCTTCTCAATAGATGGGAAAGAAAGTGAAGAAGCTGTCACAACCCCTGCCCCAAAGAAGACCCCTGGCAGGAAGAAATCCATCTCTGTTGACCCCGCTGCTGAAACTTCTCCTTCTCTGGGGTCTGTGGAGGGTGTGAACCAGGCAAGCACCGTTACCCCCAGCAACAAGAGCCGCCTGTCCAAAAAAGGCAGACCAGCAGAGAAGGGCCAAGAGTCTGAGACAGGGGAGAAGGAGAAGGAGAAGGAGAAAGCTCATCCTCAGACAACAGCCCCAACCCAGCACAGCCCCCAGCCAGGACCTCCCAGCAAACAGCCCTCCACGCACTCCTTGGGATCCATGCTCGCCCAGGCACAGAAGCAGCAGGTGTCAGACAGGAAGGTTGCTGGCCTGCTAAAGAAAGCAAAAGCTCAGTTGTTTAAGATTGAGAAAAGCAAGTCCTTTAAGACGGCAGACCAGCCTAAAGCACAGGTATGTCAGTGTCTGCACAAACCTCAAGTCACACACGTGTGTCTTTGTTTTCTTTCAAATCTTAGGATGTTGAGTGTCACATGAACTTCTTACTTTCAGAAAATCTTCAACATGCAGTTTCTTTCTGCCCTCCTCTACACAACCTTTGATCACAGTTATATTGCATGTGAAAGCATTTATTTTTTTACTATTTTTTGTTATCTGGTTAACTTTTTCTTGAGGGTGTGACCTTTGTCCCAACATGCTGTAACTTGTCTGTACTGCAATCCAGTCATTTGTAAAGTGATTTATTTGCTAAAATCTATATCTAAATCAGCACAGCACAGAACGAAACTAAAAGAAATAAAAACACCAATAAATGTATTAATCTTTCAACATCCTACGATGATTAGATCTTAAGTGAAGCAGATATGAAATGTCTAATGTGAAATATTTTTTCTCTCCTTTAATGAAACAAGAGTGTTCTCAAATGAGCTGATAGGATATTGGACATTGCTAAAAAAAAATATATATATATTTTAATTTCATTTGACCCACCGCCATCGATGCCGATTTAAATGATTGCCTTTAAAGCCCAAACAACAAAGACAGTTTCAAAAGCAAATGCATGTGAAACTTGTGTTTGAGTGGTTCTGCTTATGTCTTTTTGTGGCATTTTGTATGTGTGTTGTGTAAGTAACTAAATTTTATAAATGTTTTTATCATGTTCTCACAGGGCCAGGAGAGTGACTCCTCAGAGACGTCTGCTCGTGGGCCACGCATCAAACATGTGTGCCGGCGGGCAGCAGTGGCTCTGGGCCGAAACCGAGCAGTATTCCCAGATGACATGCCCACCCTCAGTGCCTTGCCATGGGAGGAGAGAGAGAAGATCCTGTCTTCCATGGGAAATGATGGTAAGGAAGTATGAACTTCACAGCACCTTAGGAATTACATCCATCAAATAATACAGAAAGAATCTCACATTGACAGCTCTGTAACCAAAAGGACCAGGAGTAGATTCCTGTGTTAGAAACCTCTTGGCACAACAGTTGTGTTTTAAGGTGTCTTTTAAGAAAGGTGTGTTCTCTCCCTCCACCCTCTTCTCAGACAAGTCGTCAGTGGCCGGCTCGGAAGAAGCAGAAACCCCAGCCCCCCCCATCAAGCCCATCAAACCAGTGACCCGCAACAAGGCCCCGCAGGAGCCCCCAGTGAAAAAGGGTCGGAGGTCGCGCCGCTGTGGGCAGTGTCCAGGTTGCCAGGTGCCTGAGGACTGCGGCGTCTGCACCAACTGCCTGGATAAGCCCAAATTTGGAGGCCGCAACATCAAGAAACAGTGCTGCAAGTGAGTGGCTAATGAGCAGATGATGGAGAATGAGTCGTGTCATTGCACAGGTTTTGTTGGTTTGTATTTCTGTACAACCATCCCCAAACCCCAAGTGCAATTGAGTCATGAATATGCAGAATGGCACTTCAAATTTTCCTTTCTGAATTTGCTTTTTATTAACAGTTAGTTTAATTTGATTTTTATAATCTTGATTTTATGAATGTTTAGTTCATACTTTCTGTACATCTTTAAAGCCGTCTTCTTGCATTCTGATGAAACTGTCAGAATCACATGCACAATGAGGCCAAATGCTAAATCTTTTCCTGCTCCTTTTCCCTTCATAGGATGAGGAAGTGTCAGAACCTACAGTGGATGCCTTCCAAAGCATACCTCCAGAAACAAGCAAAAGGTCAGTGGCCAGATACATTTCTTCCTGTTCGTGCCTATTTTTAACAAACAATTTTAGTTTTGGTGTCAGCATGTGCCCCAGACTCAGAGGGAGTGTTTTTCCCTTCATGTAAATCCTGTTACAGAAAAAAATTGTAGGACCTGGTAAATGAATGGGTAAAGCATTTGCCTAACATTATTTGGGAAATCAATGTTTCAAATGATTTCTAACAGATTTTTCATTCTCACATAGTTGAGGTACTTACACTGTTGCAGTACAGTGGAGTACAGGGTATGCAGTGTATTATCAGGTTTCAGGAGCATCTGGGCGAAGATTTGTGTTTATTCCCTTCTGCTGTGCTGTCAAATGGTGCAGCATTAGCGTTGTCTTTTTTGACGATTCTAAAACAATAAAGAAAAAAACGAATGCTTCAGATGCCAAAAATTGTTCAAAGGATGGTGCAGGTGCTTTGAGGCATGATGCTCAAGACTTGACATGTTTATTAACCGCTTGGCACTCTTTCCCTTCACAGCAGCAAAGAAAGAGAAGAAGAAGACCAAAGGGCCAGAAAAAAAGGAGCCACATCATTCCGTCAAGACTCACTCGACAGAGACCAATCAGAAATCAGCCCCTCCTCCTGTTAGGGAGGAGTCTGCTCACAAGAAGGGTGAAACCCCGCCCTCCAAGCACAGTGAAGAGAAACTGAAACAGAAACAACAGCCTGGGTCTCTGCCAGCTGCCCCTGTGCAAAAGGAGGCCTCCCAGCCCCCCAGCTCTGCTCCATTGCAGGACCCCAAGCAGCCTGCCGCACCCTGTAGTGCTAGCTCCAGGAAAGAGCGCAAACCACAGCAGCCCCCCACTCTGAGCAGTCAGTCCCACAGCACCCCCTCTCAGCCCACGCAGCCGCAGCAGTCACAGTTGCAGCCCCTGCCCAGCCCCATGCCCACAAAAAAGGAGGGATCCACCAAAACCCCTCCGAGTGAACCCAAGAAGAAGCCCCCGCCACCAAACCCCGCTCCGTCAGCAACAGAACCAGGTCAGAGCCTCAGTATTAAAACTTTAATGGGCCAGGGGTACATTCAGTAAGAAAATGTTTGCTCTCCATAAAAAATTCCCATACTTGGCAGGTGATTTCAGCCCACATGTCACACGATGCCGACGTAGCTGTTGTCGGCCATCTTGAGATGCTCACTGGAAATATATGCAGCTTTGTAACCCGTATTTATATATATATTTTTATTAATGTCTGTTTTCGTTCTGTACCAGGTTCAGAGGTTAAGCAGCCGAAGAAGCAGACTCCTCGAGGAGGTCCGCCCCCAAAACAGAAACCCAAGGAGAAGGTAAACATTTTCCATGTCCAGAACTCTTCCCCCTCTCATGTGGGTGCAACACTGACAAACCATAGCTCTCAGAATGTTTCTCAGACCAGGCGTCCAGTTTCTGCTGCTTTGGTGTTGGCCGAGTCTCTGTTCCAGGTCCCTGTGTACTATGTTGCTGTGGCTTGCGGCCCTTCACTCCACTGCCTTCTCCTCTGTTTGCAGGAGAAGCTGTTGCCCACCAAACCTGAGATCAGTACTTTAAACTTGCTGAGCACTCCCTCGACTGGAGGCAACACCAAGCAGAAAGTGCCCTGCGACGGAGTGCATCGCATCAGAGTAGATTTCAAGGTAGGATACTAACCCAAATGCCAGTCTTTCCCAACCTGAGTGCAGTCAGGTGTCCCACAGAATGTTTGAAAAGCTACACATGAGAAGAATACATTTCTGTTTTATTTAAATGCAATATTTCCCTGATAGATGTAAGCAAGAACTGGTTACCTGGTTAACTATTTAC
Source organism: Amia ocellicauda (assembly GCF_036373705.1). Classification (NCBI taxonomy): domain Eukaryota; kingdom Metazoa; phylum Chordata; class Actinopteri; order Amiiformes; family Amiidae; genus Amia; species Amia ocellicauda. The sequence goes on from NC_089850.1 coordinate 54,180,530, forward strand.
CTTAAACTTCACTTTATACAGGGATAATTTAAAAACAAAACAAACTACCCTATTACAACTTTCATTTGTAGTGCAAAAGGGATAGAACTGACCGTTTCTTTACTTTACAATTGTATCAATAGGTTACCAGCAACCTTAACCCTAACTAGCCATCAGCAACATTTCAAGCTAGGCCCATACGAATATGCAGATATGTAAACTCTAACCCTAACCCTAGCCCACCACAAAATGTATCCCTAATTGAATAGCTTACATTTTTCTATTGTTGCTCTGCAGGAGGATTGTGACATTGACAACGTGTGGGAGATGGGCGGACTCAGTATCCTCACCTCCATGCCAATCACCCCCAGGGTCATCTGTTTCTTGTGTGCTAGCAGTGGGCATGTGGAGGTGAGCCTGGGAAAGGGTGTGCCCATCACACTGACGGCCACCGGGAGAGGCCTACACACACCGGAGCACTAGATTACTGAACCAGGGGATGGACTAGACCTGTGCTGCTGTCGCCTGTCCTCTTCATTTGCATGAAACCAAATCCAACAGCACAAAGAAAACCTTTGACAGAATTAGAAGTGACGTGTTATAGTCATTTGCAATACAAGTCCTGCCAATTCAGTACTCAAGGGCCGAATTCAGAATAAGGGCGAGGGCTTTTCCTTTGTGTTGAGGGTCACCATTAGCAGCCATTTTTGATCCCAGTTTAAGTTACCATTTAGTAAGGAGTTAAGAGAACCACTTCCGCAGTGTGTCTATGCCATTGTGGCTCTGATTTGCAGCTTTGTTCACCTTTTCCTTGCGATATGTTTCATGTCGAAGGACTTGTTTTAATCTCCAGTCCTGTCAGTTGAAGGCTTCTGACCGGAAGAGGAAACTGGGAAACCTGGTCATTTGAGCTGGACTGAGCGTGCCTCCTCTCTCCCCAGTTTGTCTTCTGCCAGGTGTGCTGCGAGCCCTTCCATCTTTTCTGCTTAGATGAGACCGAGCGCCCCCTCCAGGAGCAGTGGGAGAACTGGTGCTGCCGGCGCTGCCGCTTCTGTCACGTCTGTGGTCGCCAGCACCAGAAGACCAAGCAGTTACTGGAGTGTAATAAGTGCCGAAACAGCTATCACCCCGAGTGCCTGGGACCCAACCACCCCACAAGGCCCACCAAGAAGAAGAGAGTCTGGGCAAGTACAGCCTGCAGCACAAAGCGTTGCGCTGTGCCGAATCAGGAAAATCCCTTTTCCCCCCCTCTCTCAGACAGAAACCCCAAACTTTTGCCAAAAAGTGCAGGACTAGAGTAGCTGCCTGGGCTAATGAAGATCAAATCCAATCTCTAACCATCATCTGAAAACATTTTTATAAACCGTTCTCGTTATATTTTTCCAATAAGACTTTCACTTTCATTTTTTTTATCTGTATGTACAATTTTAAGGTTTTGCCCTGGTTGCTCCTTGTGTTATTGTTTGGTAAATCTTTTGAAAGCCCAGCATTTATTCAGAGGTAATCCTATTCCTGTGAACTAACAAAAACAAACCAAATGTAATTGTGAAGATAAGCATGTCCTGTCCATCATTTTAATACGGACTATACTGACTACATGGTAACCTCTCAGTATTGACAATGCCATGTCCTATTGTCCCCTTTAGATCTGCACCAAGTGTGTCCGCTGCAAGAGCTGCGGGGCTACAACCCCGGGGAAATCCTGGGATGCCCAGTGGTCACATGACTTCTCCCTGTGTCACGACTGTGCCAAACTGTTTGCTAAAGGTGGGTCAGGGGTGCCAGAGGAGAGCAGCCGGAGGTTAGCTTGACATGAAGGTCAAGGGTGGAGTTAAGAACGAGAACCTACATAGAAATACATTTAAATATCTCCCTTTTCAACCTGTATAATAAAGTTCAGCAGAGAAAGGCAGTTCAGCTGTGCTTGCATAGCTGGCATGAACATGACTCCCAGACGGTGCAGTATCGGTCTGTAGGGTATTCAGTCAGTGTTTGTTATCTAATATGCTTTCTCTGACAATGAGCTGTGCGCTTTGTTCAGACTCAACCGTTCCCTGCGTGTGGGTTTTATTTCTGCCACCTTTTGTCGATGTTTCCACTAACGTCTGTCCTGTATGTTTGCACTCCAGGTTTGTGGTATACATTACACGGTTGTTTTACATTGTATGTATTGTGTGTGTGTGTTTTCTAGGTAACTTCTGTCCGGTGTGCGACAAGTGCTACGATGATGACGACTACGAGAGTAAAATGATGCAGTGTGGGAAGTGTGACCGCTGGGTCCATGCCAAGTGTGAAAATCTCACAGGTGAGTGCTGGGCCACCTCTCTTACCCTGGATGGTTGCTGCTAAATGGAAATTGCATCCCACTCCCCCCCTCATATATAACATCACAGCCGGGCGGTACAATATTAGGGGATGACATTATAAAACAAGAGGCCTCTACCAAACTAACTTGAGTTTGTGAGTGGGAGCTGAATCAGAATAATGAATGCCACCTGAATGAGTGAGTAATGCATGATAAAGGTGCAGACGCCCAGGCACATACGGCTACATTTCATAAAGAATGTGAATCTGATGACTAGCTGCAGTGAGTAAATGTTTTGTCTCCTCTTTTAATTAATGAAAACAAGAGTGTCTAGCCAAGGAGACAGGAACATCTGTCCAAAGTAAAATTAGAAAAATATCTGATTGTATTAATAAAAACCAAAATATACTTGCAGTGAAACCAAAACAAGGGTCAAAGAGTTCGAGTTACTAAAAAAACAGTTGTACAAAGTAATCCTTGTAAAAAAAATATATATATTTTGGAGTTCATCCCAACGCTATATGAGAAGTTCAGTCCATGTGCTAGTTGGGGGCCGTTGTGTCAGCGCCGCGTGTAAACAGGAAGTGGTTACCCCTGTTCTGTTGCAGACGAGATGTATGAGATACTGTCCAACCTCCCGGAGAGCATCGCCTACACCTGCATCAACTGCACTGAGCGCCACCCGGCGGAGTGGAGGACCGCGTTGGAGAAGGAGCTGCAGGGATCGGTGCGGCAGGTCCTTACCGCGCTGCTCAACTCGCGCACCTCGACACACCTGCTGCGTTACCGGCAGGTCAGTCCGGTGGGTGGGCGTGCGCTTCTCTCCCCAACACAAGCCCAGTCTTCAAAGCTCACTCGCTCCATTCCGCTGTCGACAGAAGTGACACAGTTCGCTGCGGTGTTGGCCAGGCAAGCCAGGGAGGACGTCAGTGCAGGAAGTCTGGTCACCCGGAAGAATAAAATGGCATTGTGCCTTCCCACAGTTCTCACATGTGCACATACTCCTCCCAGACTCATGTTCAAGGCATTAGGAAGTCTCTACGGCTGCAGTGCCAAAAGGCAACTGGTGTGCACACACCCACTCAGATCTTGTCTTTGCCCTCTCCTGCAGCCGGTGATGAAACCTCCAGAGCTGAACCCTGAGCCCGAGGAGAGCCTCCCATCACGCAGCTCCCCTGAGGGCCCTGACCCCCCAGTCCTGACCGAGGTGTCACCCCCCCATGACTCCCCCCTCGACCTGGAAACTGTCAAAAAGAAGATGGAAAGGGGTCTCTACAATGCAGTGGTGAGTCACAGCCCAGACTGTTCCTCTGCAGTGTCGCTTTATGTCATCTTTACTTTTCTGACCTAAGAAGTATTGTATCTTCACACAAGACTTAATTTCGACCCTCTCATCTGTTTAGTCACAGGTTTTGAAACAACAGCATGTGTGTGTGTGTGTGTGTGTTTGTGTGTGTGTGTGAGGCGGCAGGGGGAAATAAATTTAAATGTTTTACCACGGATCATAATCTTACTAACGGAAGGGCTCTGATGTGGGTGAAAGTGCAGAAATGCTGATGTTGGATAAGCAGGAATAAAACAGTAGCTTCTGCATGTGTTGTTTGCAGCTGGAGTTCAGTGATGACATCGTGAAGATCATTCAGACAGCCATCAACTCTGATGGGGGGCAGCCAGAGAACAAGAAGGCCAACAGCATGGTCAAGTCCTTCTTCATCCGGGTGAGTGCTGGGGCTGAGGACTGCACCCGGAGGATCCCAGTCTGAGGACGTGCTCCCTGTCCCTCTCACTCTCAAAATGAGGAGTAGCTCAGCTGCAGCTCCAGACACATAAGCTGATGGATCAGTGGGATTCTGTGAGAGTGCAGTCAGTAATCAACATTGTGAAGAAGAGAGAGTCCATCATATTTCCACCAAATTGACTTCTCTTTGCAGTGAGAGCAGATATTAATCAGTGAAATATACACTCACCTAAAGGATTATTAGGGACACCTGTTCAATTTCTCATTAATGCAATTATCTAACCAACCAATCACATGTTGCTTCAATGCATTTAGGGGTGTGGTCCTGGTCAAGACAATCTCCTGAACTCCAAACTGAATGTCTGAATGGGAAAGAAAGGTGATTTAAGCAATTTTGAGCGTGGCATGGTTGTTGGTGCCAGACGGGCCGGTCTGAGTATTTCACAATCTGCTCAGTTACTGGGATTTTCACGCACAACCATTTCTAGGGTTTACAAAGAATGGTGTGAAAAGGGAAAAACATCCAGTATGCAGCAGTCCTGTGGGCGAAAATGCCTTGTTGATGCTAGAGGTCAGAGGAGAATGGGCCGACTGATTCAAGCTGATAGAAGAGCAACTTTGACTGAAATAACCACTCGTTACAACCGAGGTATGCAGCAAAGCATTTGTGAAGCCACAACACGTACAACCTTGAGGCGGATGGGCTACAACAGCAGAAGACCCCACCGGGTACCACTCATCTCCACTACAAATAGGAAAAAGAGGCACAATTTGCACAAGCTCACCAAAATTGGACAGTTGAAGACTAGAAAAATGTTGCCTGGTCTGATGAGTCTCGATTTCTGTTGAGACATTCAGATGGTAGAGTCAGAATTTGGCATAAACAGAATGAGAACATGGATCCATCATGCCTTGTTACCACTGTGCAGGCTGGTGGTGGTGGTGTAATGGTGTGGGGGATGTTTTCTTGGCACACTTTAGGCCCCTTAGTGCCAATTGGGCATCGTTTAAATGCCACGGCCTACCTGAGCATTGTTTCTGACCATGTCCATCCCTTTATGACCACCATGTACCCATCCTCTGATGGCTACTTCCAGCAGGATAATGCACCATGTCACAAAGGTCAAATAATTTCAAATTGGTTTCTTGAACATGACAATGAGTTCACTGTACTAAACTGGCCCCCACAGTCACCAGATCTCAACCCAATAGAGCATCTTTGGGATGTGGTGGAACGGGAGCTTCGTGCCCTGGATGTGCATCCCACAAATCTCCATCAACTGCAAGATGCTATCCTATCAATATGGGCCAACATTTCTAAAGAATGCTTTCAGCACCTTGTTGAATCAATGCCACGTAGAATTAAGGCAGTTCTGAAGGCGAAAGGGGGTCAAACACAGTATTAGTGTGGTGTTTCTAATAATCCTTTAGGTGAGTGTAGAATACAAACTGTTTTCAGTGAGGAGTGCAAAGACAAGTTGCTTCATTTAATCCCTCTCTCCTGTACGGTGTTGTAATTCTATAGATGGCCCCTAGTCAACACCAGCGAACGATCTTGCTGAATAATGAATCTGTTCCGTGTTGTTTAAGTGACTTCACCAATTGTGTTTTTCCAGCAAATGGAGAGGGTGTTTCCCTGGTTCAAGGTGAAGGAGTCCAGGTTCTGGGAGCCAAACAAAGTCTCCACAAAGTAAGTGTGCCTTTTGTTATTTTATTAAACATGTATAGGAGAAATATATAAACACGTATCCTCATATTCATTCAGAAGCAGCACACTACTCAGTGACCTACAGAGACACTTTTTCACTTTAATTATTATCGGCACCGTGTGTCAGTATTGTTTGTGTTGTGAGGGGCTCTGTGTTTGCTGTTCCTAGTCTGTGACTCAGATCTCTAGGGACAGCACGTTCTGTGCCTGTCTGCACCTGCGTTTCAGTATCATCTGTCCGCAGGTAGCTGTTTCCCCACGGAATGCGACTGGTTCAGTGCAGAGACATTGTCTGAGTGTTGCCCAGAGTATTAGCTTACATAGAAGAGCACTGGCAACACGTGAGGCTGGCCTGTTTCTGGTGTCTTTGTTATTCTGAAAGTATTAAGCAGAGGACAAAGCGGAGCTAAGCGAGCATTGTGCCCAGTACTCAGAGGATCAAGGCCCAAAGCCACATTGCATAAAGTATTGATCGGGTCTTTATGGAAAAACAAACATGAAAATGTAAGAACATAAAAATAAAAAAACACATCCTTGGGATTGTATTGCAGTTTTGTGCAGTACTCAGTCTATGTATGTGCTGTTTGCGAGTCTTGATCCTTATTTTGATGGTGCTTTTTTTTTTTCTTCAGCTTTTTTTTTTTTCAGACTGGTCTTCTGTTACTCTTACTAGTTAAAAACCCAAGTAGTTGACATGACTAGTTGTACCAGTTGTGCCACAGGCTGCGGATACTTTTGCTCTCATACACGCTAGCAAGCTATTGAAGCAGCATCTGCAATCTGAATAAAGAAACTTGGGAAAAATCACTTTGCCTATTGTTTAATAACATTTCTCATTTCTAAGCCTACACGATTGCAGCAGCATATTGCACACCCCCTCATTCACTCCTCCTCTCTCTGCAGTAGTGGCCTGCTCCCCAATGCAGTGCTACCCCCCTCCCTTGACCACAACTACGCGCAGTGGCAGGAGCGTGAGGACAGTGCCCGGGCCGAGCAGCCCCTGCCCATGAAGAAGATCATCCCTGCCCCCCGTGCCAAGGCACCGGGAGACCCCGATTCCCCTACACCCACCCCTCCACCACCCCCACCTGCTCACGGTGAGTGACAGCCCCGAATGACCATCTGTGAGATGGATAGAGAGGGAGTAGTGATGGTCGGGGGGACAAACAGGCAGGCTGCATCAGTGTGCATAAGACTGACGAGCAACAGAGAGTGACTGTGATCGCGTTTGTTTCTTTTTTTTAAATCCTGCCTGCAGTGACAGCAAGTCAAAGCTTACTTGACCTGTAACTGTGCAGTCTCTACTGCTCCCATAATAAAGAGGGTAGTTATCTATTTAATTAGTTGCCTAATATCCTCAGAGGTTTGTGCACTTTGTGTAATAGCTGGTTGTGATGAAGTGCTTTGAAGTAATAGCTCTATGATGAAGTGCTTTGAAATTCTTATGTGCAAGCACTGTGTAAAAGCAATGCATTATATTTCATGTTATTTATTGACAAACATACTTAGAGCCATTTTCAGATTTATCGCCATGTTTAGGTTAACTGTTGTTGCTCTTAAGAAAAATAAAATGCAGGCACTTCAGATGTTCTCTTTGTGCTTAGTTTTTTGTTTTGCACTTAGAGTTTTGTTATACCTTATAAAACAAAAAAGAGCTGTAAACCGAAAAGGCTGTGAGGGAATCCTCAGCTCTCAGTGGAAACTGCATAGCAAACAGAGAAGGCAGCAGGCACTGAGATGGTGGGCTGGGGAAGGTGTCTCTAAATTTAGTGTTTCACTTCAGGGGCAGATCTCAGTCGTGAAGACAGTCCAGAGCTCACGCCTCCCCCGGGGGTGGGCGACAACAGGCAGTGTGTGCTGTGTCTGAAGTACGGAGACGACAATACCAATGTGAGTGGATTCGACTTTAGTCTCTACTGTGTTAAAGGCACTGTCCTATAAAGTGACGATCATCTCTGTGGCACCCCTGACACTGAACAGTGCACTGGGTCCGGTGTGTTCTGTCTGTCTCTTGAAACCTGTCCCCGTGTTTGTCCAGGATGGTGGGAGACTGCTGTACATCGGTCAGAATGAGTGGACACACGTGAACTGTGCGCTGTGGTCCGCAGAGGTTTTCGAGGACGACGATGGCTCACTGAAGAACGTCCACATGGCCGTCATCAGGGGCAAACAGCTGGTAAGAACCGCCTGGGCTCTCAGATCTCTACAGAGTCTTGGGATATTGTGGTTTTCATTCCAAGTATGATCTCCATTTCTTTAATTATTGGGTTACTTATTCAGTTATTGAAAATCCTTAGCTTTACCTATAGTTGGGATTAATGAGCCAAAAGCAAGCCCATCCGCTCACAGCTGTCCTGTTGTCCCCTCTTAGCGCTGTGAGCACTGCCAGAGGCCGGGGGCCACAGTGGGGTGCTGCCTGACCTCGTGCACCAGTAACTACCACTTCATGTGTGCCCGCCTCCGCCACTGCGTCTTCCTGGAGGACAAGAAAGTGTACTGCCAGCGGCACCGTGACCTCATCAAGGGCGAGGTGAGCAGCCTTCCCAGGGCGGGACGCGACATGACCGGAAAGCTTCTTTCACGCAGAGTCACACAGTATAGCAGACATTGCACCCGCTTACAGTTTTACTAAACACGATTTTTAAAGTCATCCACAATAATTTTCTGTCCTGTTCGGCATGTTTTCATCTTGACCCAAACTTTGCACGCATTCCACATTTATTTAACCTTTACACGCTTGCTTTGGATATTTCGTTTTCCAAATATTTACACGCCTTCACAAGCCTCCTGTTAACATCTTTGCAGTCCTACAGATTGTTTACACGCCATGTACCTTGCATGCTTTACACGTACCTTCACAGCTGTCTTTACACATTGTTTCATAACATTTATGCTTATGACATCACTGCATCCCCTACAGTCTAGATCTCATTTAAGAGAGTATGAAGGCAACCAACGATTCACGATTGTCTGCTTGAGCACCTGCAATAGGTCTCTGATGTAGTCATATATATCGGATTATGAAAGGGTTTTAATGATGCATCTCTCTGTTCTCTGCCCGTGAAGGTGGTGTCGGAGACCGGGTTCGAAGTCACGCGGAGGATTCTGGTGGACTTTGAAGGGATCAGCCTGCGGAGGAAGTTTCTCAGTGGCTTGGAACCAGAGAACGTCCATATGATGATTGGTGCGTCTCCATCTGTCTGAACAGCTGCTTTTAGGCCCCCGCCTTTGTAAACTAGAAAGATATCGTCTTCCATCCCATTCTGCATACAAAACACCCAGCAGCACAGCTTTCTTCTGTGAGACCTGTGTTTGTGGTGTAAATTATAATACCTTCCTTTGTGTCAGAAAAAAGCCATGACCTTTTATTTATTTATATATTTTGAAAGCCAAATGTTGTTTCACATTCTCCGAATAATTAAAGCTTATACTTAATGCGGCTCTCCGACTCTTGTCATCTGAGAACAAAAATAAGCGTTATACTGGAGAACAATGACAACCTACTGTCTTTCAACACGCAACATAAAGATGTATTGTTTTAAAGTAGTTTCTGGGTAAACAGAATTTAAATAAGTGTACTGTACTACTTCCAATATTTATACTTTATTTTATTCAATTTTCTTCATACACTGTAGATAGCCTTCTGGGACAATGGAAGTGAGAGTTACAGAAACACATTGCTTACTTTTAAAATAATTGATCTTATATCTGTTTTATTTGTACTGCACCTTTACTGTGATGCGCTTTGTTTGATCTCTGTGAGTGTGTTGTTTACATTTGATCCCATATGATCTGGACCGGGCACTGCAGAGAATTAAGTTAAATTGTGAACCTTTTGTTTTTCTCTACAGGCTCCATGACCATAGACTGCCTTGGCATCCTGACTGATCTATCCGACTGTGAGCGTAAACTCTTCCCCATCGGCTATCAGTAAGTTCCCTCACAGAGCTCCCCCAGCTGGCGAAAATGAGAGTTAGGAAAGGCTGTCTGCTATTTAAAATGTAATATGCATTTAAAACAAAACTATAAATAGGAGTAGGATTCAACTATAGTAAATGTGTACAGAAGATGTGGTAGGAGGATGAAAAGCTACTGATTTGTTTATGCATTTTTGGCTGTACAGTCAAGCTGTCTGTGTGGCTGCTGAAGATTTATCTTCTGTCACTGCCAGTCAGTTGCAAATTGCAAAAAGCTTGGTGGAAATGTTGAAAACTCACAGGGGAGCAGGGAGGCGGATCTAATCAGGAACTTTAAGGAGCAGCTGGAATGATTTGACAGTGTGCTACGAGTCCTTAACTTCAGACCAAAGACTTGCTGTCACTGTGGATGAGCGCTCTCTATTCTACATGACACATTTGCCCGGGAGTTCAACTCGGTGTGTCTCTTTCCTGCCACGATGGATGTTCCTCTGGACGTGGATGCCAGTGTCATTTGCTTGCTCGTCTCTCCAGGTGTTCACGCGTGTACTGGAGCACCCTGGACGCCCGCAAGCGCTGTGTGTACACCTGCAGGATCCTGGTGTGCCACCCCCCCATGACAGAGCCCGATATCAACAGCACGTTGGAGCATGAGGAGAATCGGACCATCACTCACAGTCCTCCCTCTGTCACTGGTGAGAACGATGTCACTGAGCCACAAAGGCCTTGATTCATTGAATGTCACTGCAATACCGACTGTTATTTTCTTACAGATCGGTTATTTCTCTCACTCGCCCCAAGAACAACCGACTTCAGTTTTGGGTTTTAGAGATATTTAGATATATTTTTTTAATCTAAAAACACTTGAAATGGGGACCTTGATTGAGGGATTGTGTAGTCCTGTATACAACACATTTCTAATGGTTTACTACATGATAATCATAACTTTGAAGTAAACAGAGCCTTCAGTACAGAGGGATAAGATGATTCCTTTTTATCCCACAGACGTTGAGATGTCACTGCTTCCTGGCTCAGTGGAGCCCCCTGGTGGCCGCACCTCAGCTATCCAGTCCCGCCTTGCATGCCCGAAGCCACAGTCAGCCACCCGAAATCGGCATCCCAGCTACCCCCCCTGCCAGAGATCTCCTGGCTCCAGGCCTCTCCCATCTGCAGGTAACATCGCCATCTACAGATGTTTTTCCTTCATGGCACATGTACATTTTAAAGAGAAAAGAAAAAAGGACTTGAATTAAATATTACGATCTTAGTTTTTAGTTACTGGAAAATAATCTCATAGTTTTAAACTAATCAAATGAAATCCATCACAATGTTTCTTCTTCCTCTTTTCCCAGGTGGCCCCTTTCCCACGACTCATGAGATTGTGACTGTGGGCGATCCCTTGCTGAACTCCAGCCTCCGTAGTATTGGATGCCGGCGCCACAGTACTTCTTCCATCTCCCCACAGCAGCATAAACAGCGGGTCACCTCCCCTTCACGGGGCGGCGGGGCACTGGGGCGTCCTGGAGGCTTCTCCTCTGCCCCTTCCCTCTCCTCCGCTTCCCGAGAACTAGTGAGCTGGGAGGCCGAGAGTAGAACCAGCAACAGTATCGGCAACCAGATTCGAGAAGCTGGAACCCTCAGTCCAGGAGCCCCACGGAAAAGCCAGACCAGCACCCAAGAGAAGAAGTTGGACAGCAGCAGGGAAGGTCCAAGTAAAACCCCAGAAGAGAACTCCACAACAGGGACAGCCCTGCCTGTGTTAGCCGGGATTACCCAGGGCTCCCCGACCCTGGGAATGGCAGTGCTGACCAGCCACAAGAGAAGCAGCAGCAGTAGTGGGCCCAAGACTGAGAAGGGGAAGCCAAGCAGCGCGAAGGACATAGCCCCCTCGGCCGGGCTTAGCCTGGCGTCTCGGCACCCTTTGGTAGGACTGCCCAAGGAGGCGGGCAGCAGTGAGTCAGTGAAGGAGGTGAATTCTGCGGTTTCTTCCCCTTCTGTTCCATCTAAAGACCTGGTGAAACCTGGCTCACCTCCGCCTATGCACCACAAAGGTGGGTTGAAGAAGTCCCGTGAGCCACTACCTGTGCCGGCTGCAGCAGCTACCATGAAACCCTCATGGTCCTCAGGAGCAGTGGCATCAGAGGACAACATTAAACGGGGCTCCCAAGCAGCCCCAGTGTCCATGACCAGCCTTGGGATTCCTAACACCAAAGAGAAACGCTCCAAAGTGAAAGGCACAGGAAGCAGAGAGGCAGTGAAAGAGAAGGAAAAGACGTCCCAGAACAACAACACCCAGACGGCAGCCTCCACCATCACAGAGTCCATCAGCAGCAACTCCAAAGGTTCTGGAAAGCTGGATTCTGAGAAGTTTGAGAATCAAATTGGAGAGAAACTCCTTAAATCTAGAGAGAGATTTCCCAGCACCGAGAAGAAGAGCAGCATCACCAATCCCCCTGAAGGAACTCAGCCCCTGTCAGGTTCGGAAAAAGTGCCGAAAGCCTCACAAATCCACCCAGAAACGGCAGAGAAAGAGGCGCCAGTGAGCCAGCGAAAACGCACAGTCAAAGTTACCCTCACACCCCTGAAAATGGACCCCAATGGGACTAAAACCATCACCACCTCCTCTCCTACCACCATGACAACTTCCCTTTCCTCCTCCACTCAGGGCTCCCACAAGAAGTCATCTCGCTCGCTTCTCTTCTCATCACCCTCTGCCAGTTCAGAGAGCTCGGAATCGGAGGCCCAGCACCCCCAGGAGGAGAGTGTAGTGAGCCTCCTCGCATCCCACCACAGCACCGTAGATGACAGTGTGTTTGGGAAGGGTGGTCCTGATGGGGTTGCGGAGCACTCGCTGCAGGATGGTGGCAGCAGCAGCAGCTGCGGAGACAAGCAGCACGAGGACGACAGCGACGGAGCCGGATCGGTGAAGAGGAGGTACCCTCGGCGCAGCGCCCGTGCTCGGTCCAACATGTTCTTCGGCTTGACGCCCTTCTATGGCGTACGCTCCTATGGTGAGGAGGACATTCCCTTCTACAGCAGTGGGGACTCATCCTCTGGAAAGAAGCGGGCGGGAGGTGGAGGAAGCAAGCGTTCAGCAGAAGGGCAAGTGGATGGGGCGGACGACATGAGCACTTCATCCTCTGGGGAGAGTGGAGAGGAGGAGGAGGGATGCATGGGTCAGGGCAGTGATGAAGATGCCTATTACTACAACTTCACCCGCACGATCATCAACCCCAGCGGAGGGGCAATTCCTGCAGGAGAGATGGAGCAGTGCCTAGCCAGGAGTTCCCAGCTCCACGGTTTCCTGAAGGAGGAGTCTGGTGACGAGGATAGGATGGGGGAAGAAGATGGAACTAGGGACCACCTGGGTCGCCCGAGGATTGGTCAGCTGGATGGAGTTGACGATGGCTCGGAAAGTGACACCAGTGTGAACACCACCAGCACCACGACTTCTGCCACCACCTCAACATCCAAAACCTCCCAGAACGCAGGCAAGAGGAAGGGCAAAGAGAGCCGTGCTGAGAAGTTGGAACTGGGGTCTGCAGAGGATTCCATCACTGGCAAGGAGGGGATGGGCAGCAGAGCTGAAAACAGTGTTGGAGGGGGTGGAAACAGTAGCAGCACCAGCAACAGCCGGGACACCAGGAAGAGTCAGAAAGATGGGAACAAGATGGAGAACTGCCTCCCTCTAGGGAGTGTGAAGAGTCAGAGTCAGGATCCCCTAGAGGCTCAGCTTTCCCTCAACACAGAGCTGCTGAAATCTGACTCTGACAACACCAACAGTGATGACTGCGGCAATATCCTCCCTTCTGACATCATGGAGTTTGTGCTCAATACGCCTTCCATGCAAGCCCTTGGGCAGCAGCCGGAGACTTCCTCCAATGAGCTCCTATCTCTTGAGGAGGGATTCGGACTTGACAGCAACCGTGGCAAAGACATTGGTCTGTTTGAGGACTTCTCCCAGCAGTTGCCCAGCACAGAGCCTGTTGAGAGTGGAGTTAGTGCTTCCATCTCTGGGGAAGAGCAGTACGACCTCCCACTGGAGCTGCCCTCTGACCTCTCTGTGCTGACCACCCGCAGCCCGTCGGTGGCCAACCAGAACCACAGCAACCTGATCACAGAGGCCCCAGAACGTGGCATCCTGTCTATGTCCTCGGAGGACACCGTGGTCGAGAAAGGAGGGGACAAACAGCGGACGGGGGGCAGCACATCCAGTGAGACCCAGCAAGGTGGAGCAGGAAGCGGAGAGTCTCAGGTCACGGAAGGCCACATGACTCCAGAACATTTCATCCCCACTCACATAGAGGCAGATCGTATGACCAGTCCACCTATCAATCAGGTGGTAGAGCCAAGCAGTCAGGATTTAGTCAGGACCTCTGGCACACCTGGGCTGCCCAGCTCCCCCACCATCCCCCTGCAGGGACAAAAATACATGACGACATCTGCTGAGAGTCCAGGGCCCACCCAAGTGGCAAGCACTGTGGTTCAAACCACTGCCACTCACCTCAAACCTGGCACAGAGAAGCTGATTGTGGTTAACCAACACCTGCAGCCCCTATATGTCTTGCAGACCCTGCCCAATGGGGTCACCCAAAAAATACCCATCGCACCCTCTGTAAGCACAGCTGGCGTCATGGACACGGGCTCCTCAGTCTTGAGTTCGATGACCGGAGGATTGGCCCTTGCTGCAGGTCTGAACCCTGGGATACCCACTTCCCAGTCTATCTTCTCTTCTGCCGGTAAAGGTTTGATTCCCATGACCCATCACCAACAGATCCATGCTTTCACCAATGCCACCCAGGCGAGCTTCCAACCTGGCATTCCCAGCACCACCTCCGGCCTTGTCATTGGCGTTCATCATTCCCAGGACCCCCAGATACTTGTCTCTGAAGCCGGCCACCGGCCAGAACTGGTCCCCACTGCCTCTATTGTCTCCAGCCCTCAGTCCATCTCCCCATCCTCTGTTGCAGTAACCTCAGGCCATGGCAAGAAGCGCCCGATTTCCAGGCTTCAGCCACGGAAGACCAAGAAGCTGGCAAGATCAGGGAGCCAGCCGACACTGGCTCCTTCAGAGGTGGGACCCAACATGACCCTTATCAACTTCTCACCTTCCCAGATTGCTACTGGCATCCCAGGGCAGTCAGGCCTGTTGGAAGTAGGAACACTGACCACAGCAGCAGCCACTTCTCACCGAACGGTCCCAAATATAATCAAGCGCCCGAAATCCGGGGTGATGTACTTTGAGCAGGCACCTCTGCTGCCACAGGGAATGGTTGCTCCAGCTGGACAACCAGGCATCCTGGGGCATGAGTCCACTGCACATCTGGTGCCCTGCACCATGTCAGGGCTGAACCAGAACCAGCAGGTTCTGAACGTCGTTTCCATGCCCACTAGCGGACCAGGCAACCTTCTTGGGCCGGGGTCGGTCTCCCTGAGCACCTCTGGGCTCTTGGGTCATGCGGACCTCTCAGGGTCGATAAGCAGCCTGCTCCGCAAAGCCAGCCAGCAGAGCCTGGGCCTGCCTGAGCATCAGATGGTGCTCCAGCCTGGCACGGGCATGATCTCCCAGCTGAGTGGCCAAGCTCACACTCCCAACACCAGCAGTATCTGTGTGCTGCCATCCCCCCAGACCATCAGCATGTCTGTCACCCAACCTGCAGACCAGGAAGGTAGCTACAATTTGCAGCACCACCCAGTCACTCAGATGCTGACTGACAAACCACAGCCGCAAGACCGCAGTGTCAATGCCAACACCTCTGCTCCCACTCAGCTGCCACCCAGCTCTGTGGTGCAGGACTGTGCCAGAGCACGGACACCAAGCACTTTGGCTCAGAGCTCACGTACAACGCCTATCTCACGGGCCTTCGACCAACAGCAGACACAGAAAATCACACCCACGACAATGACCGCAGCGGTGGTGGCGGCAGCAGCGGCAGCCACCTCGGCCTCTGGGAAGGGGAAGCACAAAGTAAAGCGGACGCAGCCCAGTCCAGACAAGGGCAGCGGCAAGAAGCACAAGCCGATGCACTCAGATGGCCCTCGAGAGAATCAGGGAGCAACCAGCGCTGGCAGTCGGGCTCCTTCCACAGCCGGGTAAGAGCAAGGACTTGGCTGGACGAGAGAAGTTTCGGTTTTGGTTTTGTTCAGTATGGAAAATGTTTGTTGCGTTTTAGCCCCAAAAGCGGTTTAATTCAGAACAGATCACAACCTCGATTGTAAAGGAAGGTTGAGAACAAATTTAAAAATAAAATAAAAAAAGGAGAAGTCTTAAATTGTAAATGTGGGGAGGAAAAGAAAACTGACAGTAAATTTGCCACTCAGATGAATTTGATCCATTTAATCATTTCAGACATTTAAACTTGGAGAATTTCTGCTAGTCTACTTTCTATTTTGTCAAAGAAATGTCTCAGATACATCTATGGTGCTCTCTCTTGAAAAGCTAATAACAGTGTCTGTGTGTGTGTTTGCAGGGCTAGAGGTCCAGTCTCTCCTGAGCCCATGGACATTGAAAGAATGAAGGAGAGGGAAGGCAAGAAAGGGTGAGAGAACTTGGCCTGTGAGCATGGGAACTTCACTGACTCACTATCCTAACAAACGCACTGCCCCCAACCTGTCTCCATACCCTAACATTACTGACCTTTTCAATGTGCTTATTTGCTTTTGCTTTCCTGTAAATAATGACAGAAGGAACATATCATTTAGGGAGAAATGTCCATTGTTAAACATTCTTGTTCTCACTGTTCTCACTTGTTCTGACTTCATCGTTAGAATGTGAGAATGTATACATTCATTGACAAGGCTGACAATTAAACTGTTTTGTTATATTGCTTATTGAAACCCAGCTATTTACCTTTTTTGTGTCCTTCCCCCAACAAGTAAGAGGAAATACTCTAGTAATGGGTCCCATGATTCAGCAGGAGGGTAAAAAAAACAACTTTGCATAAGACAACATTATCAAAGTTAAACATTATTTTTTTCCGCCAGAGCAAAATTCTCAATACAAAGGCAGCAAAGTCACGCTCAACTGAATTTTGTTTCCCAAGCAAGGCAGCTGAAGTTTAAAGTACCCCAATGTAGTTTGTTAAAACGAAGACAGATTTAAATTCTATACTAAAAAGAATAGTTTTGATGGGGGGAATGCCTCTGAATTACAGTGACCAGACATTGATGCTGGTAGATGATTGTGAGGATGTGTTGTGAGTCTCCATGTCTTTGACTGTGTCTGCGGCTGTGTTTGCAGAGTTGTTCCCGGATCTGCTTCCCAGGATGCCCACAGTGCAGACACCGCAGAGGAGAAACCCAAGACCACGGGTGAGTTGAGCTGAAGGTTTAGCACCCCGGCTCTGTTTGAGTTTACACTTTGTAGTAGGTGTTCTCTGTCTTGCTTCTTTCCCTCCCTCTCTTTTTTTGTCCTTCCTGCTCCCCTACAATCTCCCTTTTCCACTCTCTGTCTCCCTAAATTGCTCCTATTCTGTCTCTCCCAACCCCCTCCCTCCTCTGTGACCCGTGGCAGGTGTGGAGCCTCGGGCAGGGCGTGCGCAGGAGGAGGGGAGCGTCGGCTCTGCCCTGCTCTCTCTGCTGGAGCAGGAGCGCCTCCGCAGGGACGGCCTAACCGACAGGAAGCCGAAGAAGGGGCTGGTGTTCGAGATCTGCAGTGATGACGGCTTCCAGATTCGCACCGAGAGCATTGAAGGTAAGATGCAGCTTTTTTGACCTTCTCATCTGCGCTTTGTTCCTGGTAACACGTGTGTGCTCCTCAAACCATTACACAGCTTCCAGCACTTTCTCAGATCGGCTTCTAGCTTCTATGGGTAGAAGGTCCAAGTGGCCCACAGTGTGGATCAATCACATAGTAAACATCTTTATTCATATCCAGTTTTGTTTTTAATTATGTCCAATAGGAATGTCACAATGTCCAAAGTTTTGACAAAATAATATTTTTTTGGGCCTATACCATCTGACGCACTTCATGCAAATGTTTCTGCTTCAGAAAACATATTTTTCACTCTCCCTCTCTCCTTCTCTCCACAGAGGCCTGGAAGTCTCTGACTGATAAAGTCCAGGAGGCTCGCTCCAACGCCAGACTCAAAGAGCTGTCCTTCGAAGGTCAGTCCCCACTGCCGTCTGATGACTGACATAGCAATGAAAATATGTGTCCAGTCTTTGCAACAAGAAAGGAAGAATATTATTTTATTTTTATGATTATTATTAGGAATATTATTAATTTGTCAATTTACAAAATATAAATTTGAGATTTAAAAAAAAAACTGTGAGTTTGGGTTAACCGGTTAACGCAGTTGGAAAATGTTTGCATGGCCCTGTGTTGGCTGTGAAATACCTACCCTGATGCTAAGGGCAAGAGAATAACAACTTGGATTAGTGTGAATCTCCTCAGAGTGAACCATGGCTGAGAGACCACAATTCCTGCTCAGGCCTAAAGTGTTACCCTCATTACACTGTCTGTTTCTCTTTCTCGCTGTCTCTCATTCTTGCTCCTTCCTCTCACCGCTCTGTCTTCCCCTAATCTTCCATCTTCTCTCATCGGTCCCCCTCTCCCTCTCGTCAGGGGTGAACGGGTTGCGTATGCTGGGAGTGATCCACGACGCCGTGGTGTTCCTGCTGGAGCAGCTGTACGGTGCCAAGCACTGCCGCAGCTACAAGTTCCGCTTCCACAAGCCGGAGGAGGCCGACGAGCCGCCAATCAACCCTCACGGCTCCGCCCGTGCCGAGATCAGCCACAGGTATGCGGCTCAAGCAAAGGGCCACTGGCCACGGTGGGCTGTAATCCAGAGCAATGTTTAGTTTCCTGCCCCCCCAAAAAAAAGAGGAAGAGAAATGTCAATAAATAATAAACTTGGATGACACGCATGAAGGACTATACATCAAACGACTGCACGCATTTTCTCAAATAACATGCGTGTGCTTGGCGTGTCTCTCCAGGCGCTCCGTGTTCGACATGTTCAACTTCCTGGCTTCCAAGCATCGTCAGCCGCCCGAGTACAACCCCCACGATGAGGAGGAGGAGGAGGTGCAGCTGAAGTCGGCGCGGTGAGTTGGCCTGTCGCTCTGCCCGTCTGCCCATCTCCTCAGACACAGTTGGCCTCTTATAATCAAGGCATACCGCTCTACCAAGCTTTTACATTCTATTCAATTTAACCCAATCATATTGCCAAGCAGGTACCTCTTTAGTTTCCTACTCTTTATATTTCTGAATCTGTGCTCTCACTCTCCTCCTCTCTCACGCCCTCTGAGACGACAACCTCAGCGACCAGCGACAGCAAACAAATCGTCCTGTTCAGAGAATTGAAGTTTGAAGTTTAACGTTTCAACTCTGTCCTGATCTTTGCAGCCGAGCCACCAGCATGGACCTGCCCATGCCCATGCGGTTCAGGCATCTGAAGAAGACGTCAAAGGAGGCAGTTGGAGTCTACAGGTAGAAACACCCCCCTCCTCCACTGGCAGTTCAAACAGGGTGGTGTCTCAGAACTGTATCTTTCTGATTCTGTACACGAAGCACATAGTAATTCACAGAAAGCAATGGGAGCAACACATGGGTTCATCAACAGTGGAGTTCTAGAACTATCAGAATTATTTGTATTAAAGGTTCTCTGGGAAACATGACCTCTATGATTAACTATAACTTAAATTTTGCTGTTATTCTTGGCCTTGTAACTTGCATATTTCCTTGGTAGATTAAATGCATTATTTTAAGATTAGTAGAAAATGGATACAATGAAAATAACAGTCAGTGGTAAAGCAGTGTGGAGTAGTGGATTCTGGAGTGGAGGGTTGTGTGTTCAATCCCAGGTGGGGGCACTGCTGTTGTACCCTTGAGCAAGGTACTTTACCTAGATTGCTCCAGTAAATGCCCAGCTGTATAATTGGGTAAAAAAAATGTAAAAATAATTGGAGATACTGTAACAATTGTAAGCCAAGGGTGTCTGCTAAGAAATTGAGTAATAAAGATGAGAGCTAGGGCTTCTCTAGGGAAAATGGAAGTAAGCAAAGTGTCTTGTGTCTGTCAGGTCTGCCATCCACGGCAGGGGGCTGTTCTGTAAGAGGAACATCGATGCGGGAGAGATGGTGATTGAGTACTCCGGCAACGTCATCCGCTCTGTCCTCACAGACAAGAGGGAGAAATACTACGATGGCAAGGTTAGTTTTAAAGAGCTGTCTCTGTTACTCTTTCTCTGCATCCAAGATTTGGGCCTTCTGCTTTATTAATTTGCCTTCTGATTTACCTTCTATCTTCCTCCCTTTCTCTTTCTCTTTCTTTTTCTCTTGCTTCACAGGGCATCGGCTGCTACATGTTCCGCATCGACGACTACGAGGTGGTGGACGCCACCATGCACGGCAACGCGGCGCGCTTCATCAACCACTCCTGCGAGCCCAACTGCTACTCGCGCGTCATCAACATCGACGGCCAGAAGCATATAGTCATCTTCGCCATGCGCAAGATCTACCGGGGCGAGGAGCTGACCTACGACTACAAATTCCCCATCGAGGACGCCAGCAACAAGCTGCCCTGCAACTGCGGAGCCAAGAAGTGCCGCAAGTTCCTGAACTGACGGGCTTGAGCTCTTGGTCCGCCCCTTTTCCCTGTCCCTGCCCGCCTTCGTCCTCCCTCCCTCTCTCCCTCTCTCTCTCTCCAGGACCGCTCGCCCATTTCCTTTCTCGCACACGCACACACAAACACACACACACACATCCCTGAGGAGAAAACTGCCGAGCTCAGCTGTGGCTCCAGAGGGACGCCCCCTCTCTGGCCATGCTGGGGCGGTTTCCCACAGGGCCTTTCTGAATTGCTGCTGGTCGGTGAGGCTGATGTCAATGGGGATCCCGCCATCGGTTTGCTGGTTCCTCGTGTGAGTGTTGACTCCAGGACAGCAGCTGTGGGAGTTACGTTAGCTGGAGTACCCTATGCTGTAATTTTGTTTTTGTTTCATTTTGATTTGCTGCTTTCTTTATTTGGGGGGCAGGGGTGGGGGCATGGGAAAACGAGCAGGCCTCCTTTCCAACAAGTGAGTTTTAACCACCCCACAACCACCGACACCACCGTCACTGTCCGAAGGTGAAACAAGGCTATGGATCAACCTATGTTTGCTTGAACGTTTTCTCATAAAGAAATAAATCAATCAGAATCTATATAAATTGATCTACACAGCCCAGTCAAAGAACAGGGTGCCCCAGTGCCAGATCTGACCAGGCAGGTAATATCTGAGACCTAATATGAGACCTCTTGAGAATTGTTGTACTCTTCGGTTGTTGAGGGTGATGTATATTACACTGGGATCCTGTTGGATTTAAAACAAAAAACGGAAAACAAAAAAAAAGACCATTCACATTTCAGTAGTCAAAAACTTCTGACACTGACTTCTTAGTTACACCAAAGTGCAATTCGTGAAAAGAAAAAAGAAAATGGAATAAATGACGAGCGGAGTGGGAATACTGACTGACCAATTTAGGGCATTGTGACCCTGACACCCCTTTTGTTTCACCTCTCAATGTGTGAATGTACATAGAGACCGGTAGGCCAGCGTTGGTATTAGAAGATATACTGTGTCTTATTTTTCTTTTTTTTTTTTTTTTACTGTAAGGCGTGTATTTAATACACTGTATATATTAATCCTAGTTTGACAGACGAGTCAAGACCAGTGTGTGTTTGTTTGTTTTTAAACACTAGAGGGAGCGAGGGAGCACAAAGTGACCCTAATGAAGCCCTATAAAAGAAAGCTGTAGATTTTATTTCCTTTTAAATAATAATAATAATATTGATAATGATAATGTGCGTACTTAAAGTTAGAAATTCAGCAGGCGCTAGACGGGCAGGCAAACTCAGTCAAGAGAAATCAGTAGGCAAAAAAAAAGGTGAAAGGAGCTTGTGGAGCACTGGAAGCTAAGGGACGTGCACAGTTTCCTTCTTTCATTTGCTTGTTTGTTTTAAGTCGACATAGGAACAGATTACATAGAAAGCCATCTACTCTGATTCATCCCCAACATCTTCACACTCTCCCTGGGGGTAGGGCGACAGTGGGGAATCTCCTTCCAGACTGCTGGAACCAGCGAGAGCCCAGGGACTCAGGATGAAACAGTCCTGTCACCCCCCTCTGTTTGAGTCTCCTGATCCAGACTGTAACACGAGTCTGAAATGGACCTTAGTCTCTGGTCTGAGCGCCAAAGCTCAACACTGACACAGCACAGCAGTGTTTAAAGAAGAGTATTTGTCTTTTAAAAGGATCTTCTCTTCATATATTTATTTTTTCAGGTAATAAGCTTAATTTCTGTACTATTTCACAACTCATAAAAAAAAAAGAAAAACTGCCAAAACATTTTCAGATATACTTGGAAATATCCATTGACCTTGTTTGACTGAGTCATTTAGCTCACTCTCTCTTAATCTGCTTGATTTTAATATTTTTTTTAATGAAAATACTCATGTTCTCTTTTTTTAAATGTAAATAATATGTATATTTTTCTATACGTGAGACAAAAAGCACTTAAAAGTGAGAAGCACTTAATGATTGTATTTATTTTTTTAAGAGAAACAAGTTGTATTTATTTTAACAAGGTCCATTTTTTGTAGGAAACAAAAAAGTTTACTAATACTGATGCTTGGTCGAGAATTTTATAGATCTTGTTTTTGTTTAGTTTTTTTTTGTGTGTTTTTGTATTTTTTTTTCTTTTGTTAGTTTCTTAAAGTCATGTGACCTGAGGTTTTCTCAGTTCCAAACATACCGGCTGTTGCTCTCGCTCAGTTTTCAGTCCTCCATCAGGCTCCTGGTACGCTGTCTTTGTTCGTTTATTCATTAATTAACTGCAGACATATTGAGTAATCGTTGATGGCGTGAATAGTTGTTGTGGAGTAGTTTAATCTTTGTAGGTGGGAAAGCTCATAGTTGTACTGTGTGAGCCCACTCATGCAGATTTCTACGGAATAGGATTGGCCTTTGTTGCAGCCTTAATAATAAACGGGACTAAAGAAATGGACAATTTACAAGAAAGCATTTAGTACAAACTGCCTTTCCGTTCCCTTCTTTGAGAGCAGAATGGAGCTCCTTCTTTTGTCCAAAATGCATTTCTTCTCAAAGCTGAACTCGGTGAATTACAATGGCTTACATTCGAGAAGCTCGGGACCGTCTTTAGTTGTGTATTGTTTCGTTTTCTCCCCCGTTTTTAATTTTGTTTCCAGATCCGTGGCAAGTGTGAGGGAATGCATCTCTGTTTCAAAGCGAACTAAAAGAAAATCAGAAAGCACTACCGCTGGCACACGATGGAGAATGGGAGAGGGGGGTGTGGGGTCCAGATCACTCTCAGTGCACTGAAACAGTCTGGAAAAACTTTTGTTGTCTTTGACTCGGCACTGCAGGAGGGTACAGCAGCGCACTGGAGACATGAACTGTGGCCTCCGTTCACACTTGAGTTTCCTGTATTTTTGTTATTGTTATTTATTTATATGTTTCTTGACGGACTGCTGTCCCTCCCTACCCCACAGAGGGCAAACCTCACGGGAGAATGCTCTGAGCCCAGGTGGGGATCTGCAAGGCAACAAACGAAACCCTGCGAGAAATAACAAAAGGCATCCACTAAATAGCTCTTCCTCTGCCTTTCAGTCCAAGGGTGGTGACTTTTCATTCCTGTCTCTTGAGTTTGCAAAAGAGATTCTATATTGTAAGTGGATCTAGATGCGCTCGCAGTATCTTAGGAGGCTCAAAATACGACATCCAGAAGCAGTGAAGGTCTTGTCCTACAACATCAAACACAAATCTTGAACACCCAGAGCTGAGCTAAGAAACCTTGACTGATTTAAGGGAGGTTATGTGAGTCTGTGAGTTTTCTCTAATTCACAGTCTGGTTCCTTGCAAAACCAAGACTATTGCATATGGCCTTAATAACGAGAACAACAAACCGGGGAAAGAAACCTCTCTTGTTGACGTTGATGCTGCTGCTGCCGCCAAGCTATTAGACGAGAGTTAATGAGCCAACATTTTTTATAAGGGTCCTAACCCTCCCCTTCCCCCACCTCCTCAGCCCGCCAGCCGAGGGACAAGCAGATTCAGGGCTTGCTGACCCGGCACTGAAGGGAGCGAGATTTTATTCTACTACTAATAAACCCATCAGGTTAAGTTACAATGGAAACAACACTCAACCTCTGAGAAAAACAGTCTTTTTTCAGTTGGTCAAAGAACGTACCTATGCTTCTAAAGCTGATCTGTACCGCGCCACCCTCGAATTCTCTCAGCAGTGTGTCCGATAGGCCAAGCCAGCGATGAAAGAAGAGGCCCTATCCCAACGAACATTGGAGAACTACGTCGTTTCCAAATGCTGCTGTGTGCACCGTGCTGCTTTGAAATCTAGAAGAGAGCATTCCAGGCCAGTTTTGAGTCGTTTGTTTTCTTTCGTTTTGTTGTTTGTTTTTTATGATTTTGTATATTTGATGTCAGGAAAGGAGATGCAGAATTCCACGACCTCTGACCTCTGCCCATGTTCTCAACCCATATGTGGCATCTAGTATAGCACTTACAATGCAAAGAAGGCCTGTCTAAAAGTTGGGACCTCTTTGTTTCATTGTTTTTTGTTTTTGTAGTTATGTTAGAAAAGCTTTTTTACAGACTGTTATGCAGCTTCCTCAAATAGTTTTTTTTTTATTATTGTATTTGCTCATAACAAGGCAGTGGTTCCATTTGAACTTGGACTAATGTAGTCTTGGTAAGGGATTGTGAAGCAACACCTTAATTTGCCCAGAAAGAGCAAGAAACTCAAATTTCAAATTCAGAACTCGAGACAGCTCAGGTTAGGAGTCTGAATTAATTCAGGGATACAGTCACAGTCAACTGGTTTAAAAAAATAAAATAAAACCCACCTCCGTTCACTCCGCCTGCATTGAGTCAGGGTTTAAAAGGGAATTCTGCAGCTTGGTTTCTATTGAATGTATATTTAAGACTAACAATAATTACAATAACATGACCTGCATTTGTTGCTCTTGTTTAAACTGAAATATACAAAAAGGGCGAAGCAAGTTATCAATTGCATTTCGTGAGGTTGTAAAATCAAGGCATTTAGTGAGTCTGTTAAGCTCACTAAGAAACAGACTAATAATTATACCACAACAATAACTATATTATTAAGGGCTTAGTCAAAGACTTTCCTCTTGTGATCCATTTCAATGCCATATTACAAAACCCTTCCCTCTCGGACTTCTAAAACCTCTCCCAGCAGGGCACTGAGTTTGAGAAGCAACGTTCGCAACACAACATGGATAAGAAACAGCAGTCTCTCATGTCGCCTCACAACACCAGTGGCTCCCCAACATCTTCAGTTATACTATATATATATACACACATAAACATACATACATATATATATATATATATATATATATATATATATATATATATATATATATAAATATAAATAGTAACTCGTACTTCAGTATGTACACAATATAAGGAATGGACAAACAAGTTAGTTACAACTAGCAAAACAGCAGCTTACTTAAGGATAAATGCATCTTTCAATGTACTCTATAATGGTTTTTGTGTTACAGTTTCAACTAACCTAGATCTTTCGTACAGAAGCTTGTATTTAATACCCAGTACCAGTTTTCCTGTGTCTGCAATGGCCTTGTCATGGTTGGTTGCAGTTTTTTTGTTTTTTGTTTTTTTTAAGGAACGTTATTTATATTATAAAATATATATATATGTATAATGTGGTTGTGTACTTGTTGAGATCAACCATTTGATTCTCGTGTTTTTTCTTGTAGTAAATGAATGTTGTTTTATTATGATTTTATTTGTACATTTTATTTTTTTATTTTTACGAGGTTCTTATATTAGACAGCTTACTTTATGCGGTAATTCAGTTGAATAGTCAGGGCCATAGAAAAGACAGAGCCTTTTCATTTATTTTTTTTATTTTTTTCACTCTCTTCTAAAAAATCTCCCACCAATTCTTGTATCCAGTCCACTCCACCCTTCTCAGAGATATGATTTCAGTTGTAGTTTTTATTCATTTGTATGTAGTATTTTATAAATAGAAAAAAATATGTATATATTATTTTTATTTATTTATTTTTTGGAAGTCTTTTTTAGTCTTCGATACAGTGGCAGTGCAGGGTAGATTCCTGACTGGCCCTTGAATAAAAACTTTACTTTTGTAAGTGTAACTTTTAAAGGCTTCCACTCTTCATAGGAAAGCATCGCTCTCGATAGGTGACAGAGGCGGAGGAGACGGGGTGGAGGGAGTTTGGAAAAAGGGAAGATACATATTTTTCTATGGCCTGTTACCAGTACTCTGTTTTGGTATTTCCCACGTGAACATTTTCAGCTTCTAGGCTTCTGCCACAACACCCTGCCCTCAGCGTGGTCATAGCAACCATGGCGATGCTGAGAATGACAGTAATAACATTTTGTTTCTATGGGATTTGTAGCTCATCAGTGTTATCTCATATCACACAAATGAAGGAAAGACCGTTAAGAAAAAAAAAAAGAAAACTGAAAAACTACTTAAGACTGAATGTAAAATAATAATAAAAAAACTTGTACATATTTGTAAAAAGGAAAGTTTCTAATCATGTTTATTTTCTATGCACTTTTTTTTATTTAAGTGATAGTTTAAATAATAAACATGTCCAGTTTACCTTTCTTGTGTGTGCTTATTGACTGGCTTCTCTTATTTTGCCATCCCTTCAGAGGACACACTAGGGGTGCCGATTGTGATTCTCAATTTCCCCTTTTAACTTTAAATGCCGTTCCAATTGGGTCTCGCAACCCTTGAAGAACACGGGTGATAAGGCCATAATTCGCCGTGCTCAGATCAACACGAAATTAACCGCAAACACCTGTCCTTTCAACACAGCCCATTAAATCCTACAGAGAGCAGGCCCTGGGCCCTTTCTCTGGAAAGATGCAATTAGCTGAGAAAATGAAAGCTTTGAATCAGAGGCTTTTGGGGGAGCGTGGCAGCCTCCTGCCAGGTAGCTCCTTCCCTTGTAAAGAAGGCCCTAAATGCTGCCATGTGTGAGTGGCCAGGGCTTCCTGTCCAACTCCCGAACTTGGACATTGCGCACAGTCTGCACACTGTGCCGTACATCCCGCTAGGCTCCCCTTCTGAGCTACAGGCTACAGAAACCTCAGGGCCAATATGTCCTGCTGGTTTACAATAGACTCCTTTCTCAAATATCTGTTTATTTTATTCTCTTCCAATACCTCCCCGTCTCCCATCTTTGTGACTTCTAAACACAGCTCTACAGTGAGAGGAAAATCTAGTCTTATTTTACCACTGTGCTTATCTTTAAAAATACTTTGTGTATTAATATTATTTCCAAAAAATAACTACCACATTGCTTCCCTCAACCTCAATTCCACAGCACTCGAGTGACTTCCTATTGTTTGAGGAAGGTAAACATATTTAGCTAAAAACTTCCCTGCTGGTGTCCTGGCTCAGTGTCCTGGTGTTTCTCCTTGCAATTCAAAGCACTGAAAGTATTCAGACAGGCTAATTTTCCAACAGGTTACAGATCATGTGATTTGGAGCCCTGACACAAGATATCAATCTGTGTGTATGTTACTCCTGCACATGAAACCAAAAAGAAGACATAACGCACATCCAGATTCTTTCAAGGTGCCAGGCAGAAAGA
This sequence comes from Amia ocellicauda, assembly GCF_036373705.1. Taxonomy (NCBI): domain Eukaryota; kingdom Metazoa; phylum Chordata; class Actinopteri; order Amiiformes; family Amiidae; genus Amia; species Amia ocellicauda. Next base: position 54,207,812 of record NC_089850.1, read on the forward strand.
TTTTAAGATGAAACAAACACTGGAGTGGCAACATTTATAGTTAATGCTGCAAGATATTTATGATTGATTAAACCCCAAGATCATCAATGTTTTGACCTGCCAGCGAGTCGGAGCTGACCTGTGCATTGTATTCCAGTCTGCAGCCTGAAGAATGACCCCAGAAGAGGGAAGAAAAATGGGAAGAGTGAACTTATATTAAATATGTGCTTTCTCATGCCCAAGGCCCAAAAGCTGCCTCTGATATTGGCTATGTGAGTAGAAACTGACTGTGGACCATACTCTTCCCAGGAGAAAAGTTCACTTAATTTCATCCTGTTGTTTATGGATTGAGTTTCCCTGAGGGATAAGCATCTCAGAGCACTGGCAGAGTTCAGGCCTCTTGTAGGAGCAATAGGAGAAATACATATTTTTTCTTCCTTCTCTAGGGGTGCAGAGAAATCTCTGTGGGCCTGCATGCTCTGTGTGGCTTCTGTTCAAGTGTAGCGTGTTTCTGTGTGTAAGAGGGGAGGAGTTGGGTGAGCAGGAGTACAGCCAAAAGCCAAACCCTGAATTCATTTTACATGATAAAATGTCTCTGTTTTAATTAAATCTCTGTAGACATGACAAAAGCTTGTCTGTTACAGAAATCCCCCCATATTGCCTGCAGACATGGCATCACAGAAGCTTTTACTTACATCCAAGACCACAGATCCAAGCTACTGTATTCTGGAAGTCTTTAAAAGATGAACAGAAGAAGAAGAAGGGGGTCTAATTATATTGGGATTTCAATTTGTATTCTTTATTTTGTCATGATTTTGTTTTTCAAGTGGCAAAATTATTTTGTTGTGTTTTTAGCACCTTTTCTGTAGCTTACAAAGGCCACACAGACAGACAAAAAGATATAGAGATAGACAGACAGTCAGCCAGGCAGACACAGGTAAAAACAACGTAAGACACAAAAACACATCGTAATAATCCACATGGAACTATTAACAATTGCAGAACCGCTAAGGCTGGGTAAATTAAAATGAAAACAGCTGGTGAGTCTCTTTAAGGCTCCACACTCTTCTTAATCTACCTTCCGAAGTCAGCGTTCCAGCTGTGCGGAGTAACGTCAGTGACAGCTGTGTGTGTTGGCAGCTGACAAGGGCAGGGCCTGCTCCCCGTGCTGGTCACCTCCCTTTTCCACACACATGCTGCACACTTGTTTTGGTCGACTATCAACTATTTGTTATGAAGGCGATAAATGCCTCATGATGAATGTCTGAATGTCTTCTGATTATTCTTAGACAAGATTAAAGACATTTAAATCGACTGAAAAACATATTTCAATATTTCAAAGGAACTGAATTGTCTATTTAGCGAATAAATTGTTGGCATTAAATAGTTTCAAAGCTTACCAGACTACCACAGGGAATGGACATGAAAAAAATCTAAATGTGATTCCCCACTCAAGTTGAGCTTGATCATCGTCTTCATAACCGACCCAAAGCCACCTGTAGTCGCAGCAGAATGGGCTGTGGAGGTGAAAGTTTTTTGTTCTTTTGGGGGGAAAAGGTGCTTTTTGAAAGATGTAAACAATTGATTGAAGAGTAATCCCCTATTTCCCACAGGGACTGTGCTCAAGGCAGCCTGGTCCCAGAATCCCCTGAATCCACAGAAGTCTAGACCAGCCAGGGGCAGATGGCAGAGCAAGTGAGACAACAGCCCCAGAGCAGAGCAATGGTGAGCTGAGGAACACAGGTGAGTTAATACAATACCATCACATCACCTCCCTCAACAGTTTAGCACAGCCTCAACTCCAAAGATCCCTATTCTATTGCATTTTTTTAAGCATGGCTGAAGGCATCAAGTAACATTAGGACATTACTTCAGAGTCTGGCAGATCCTTATTTTGCATTCTTGCAGTAGGAGGTGGTGGGAGGGTGTGGGGGGTGGATTAATATATGGAAATCAAGCACTTGGAGAAAATGGATTGGGTCTTCATTTTTATTTTTGAAAAGGAGCTGGTAAATGAATTTACTGGATGAGATGTTGCCAGATATTAGAGGGCTAGGCAAATATTTTTATTGAAATCCCTTCACTATATATATTTACAATTAAAAAAACATGATATATATAACAGAGCTCCATTTCTGTTGCTGTGCACTGTAACAAGATATGTCACGGGTGTGTCTCTGGCCCTGGGCTCGTTCAAGAGAGGTGACACTCGGTAAAGTAATGAGTCCCAGTGGAAAATGTAGGTTTTGGTTTTTCCCAGCACGATCTGGAAAACCCCATGATATAATGATGCGAGCATTTGCTTGCAGTTGAATAACATTCATGTGAAACTAGCCAGTGATATTTATTTATTAATTCATCCATTCCTGCTTTTGTTATTATTAACATTATTTTATTTTATTTGCAGAGTGCTACGTATAAATTATTACACAGTGGCAGTGGCTGTAATGGCATGTTTATAGTGCCTTGAATAATTATACAATTAAGAAACATTCCTTTCATTTCTGTTATAAATCACCATTTCCTTTGTGCACTGATTGTTTCCATTACAATTTACAGAGCAACACACATTTCTAACCTTTTCCATGAGTGTTCTGTCTTTCAGTAATGTTTTGAGAGCCCGTCTGTCCTAATTTCAGCGGATGTGGTCCACGAACACGTTCTGCCACACTTCTCATTTCAGGAGGGAATAAACGCCCGATGCTCTTGCAGGATTATAGTGAGAGGTTTTGCCACCAAGTACTAAGTCAAAGGGGTCAAATACTTATTTCCCTCATTAACATGCAAATCAATTTATAACTTTTTTGAAATCCGTTTTTCTGGATTTTGTTGTTGTTATTCTGTCTCTCACTGTTAAAATACACCTACCATTAAAATTATAGACTGATCATTTCTTTGTCAGTGGGCAAACGTACAAAATCAGCAGGGGATCAAATACTTTTTTCCCTCACTGTAGGTGAGAACACCTATAAAACAGTCATGAAGATGTAGGCATTTGTCCAAAATCATTTAGAACTCTTACTGGAAAATGGACTTGTTTAAATGTCTTGCAAATTTCGAAGGAAACCTAAATCCTGAGGCAAAAATCAGGGCTAGCCATGTCCCAGCTGTTAGGGTTGCGAGAGAAACTCCAAGTGCTTTGAAGCTCTGTGTGTGCAGTGACATTGTTCAAATACATGGTAAACCAAGTTCAAACTAACTAAATTCCAGCTTACAAGAGCCAACGGAAACATATTTGGACCACAGTATTGGTGTTCTTTTTCTTTTATATATCCTTTTGGGGGTTTTTAGGAACATGTTTTAAAACCAAGGAGGGAAAAAAGGAACAAGCCTCTGAAGTTCATATTCCAGGACTTTGCAGACAGAAAGGATTATAACTTTCTCATGGGACACGTTAACACAGAGAACCAAATGCCACCGAGCATGTGTTGATTTTACTTTAATTTCAAATGCAACCAGGTGAGTAAAATTGTACATTTCCCAGAATGCACAAGCTCCTTATGTAATGTGTACTTCAGACCATCGGGCAGCAGTTGAAAGGGCAGAAGTGAGTGGTGAGCTCCACACAGTGTGGATTGTTCTTTTTCACCGACACAGAGGAATAAGGCAAGTTTGAAGAAGGCAAAAGGGAATGGGTGTGTGCGTGTGTGTGTGTGTGCGCATGCTCTTCATTTCACGCCAAAACCTCACCTTGTTTAAAACAGGAAAGTGAGGCTTCTGTTTCTGACATCTGTAGATGGAATATGATGTAAGTGTTGGAGAGCTGGTCCCCAGGCGATACATTCACTACATTAAATAATTTGTCTTACAGGCATGCTGAACTCTGCGGTGCTCATCCAGACTGTAGCACGTGTATAGCCGGCATACTTGTTTTTACTACAGCAATGGCGATGCGTGATTCAGACCCGTTTTGGAGATGTTGTGATGCCTGCATTTGTGTTAAAGGTGTGCAGCATGGATATTTCTCAAAAAATTTCAGAGGTGGAAGTGTGAGGTCATGAGATCAGTTTACCCCTGAAGTGGTGTACCAGTAATGTGGTGCTTCATGAGAGATAGAAAGACAGATCATTACAGAGAAGAATGACTACACAGAAGAATGATATGTGTTAAAAATCTTTGAAATGATGATATATATATATTTGAACTCTATAATATTTCAATACTTTTCTCTTCAAAACCGGTGAAGACAGACGTCAAACACATTTGCTAGCACTCTCAGTTACTTTTCCAATCGGAATGAAGGATTTACTGACATTTTTCTGGACGGTTTTAATACCTTCTACTGTCTTTATCTGTGTGTGTGTGCGCATGCGTGTGTCCTGGCATGCGTTTCCTAAGCGAAGACAGCAGAGTTCTTCCAGTCAGAGTAGACCAGGAAGCCGCTGAAGGTGCTGTCCGTCTTTTGGCTGGAGTAGAAGCCATTGTACTCGCCCAGGCCCATCTGTATCCACACCTGATCACTGGGCACGAGGTGTAGCAGAGAGCCCCCGGACAGAGAGGCCGGCTTGGGCCAGTTCCCATAGTACTGGAAGTAAGAGGCTTCGATGTGCCCGTTCTTCATCAGGTCGAACTGCAGGCTGGCACGGTAGACTGTGGCGTGCACGGCAAAGTAGTAGACGCCCGGCACTCTGCAGGTGAATCGGCCCGTCTCAGGGTCGTAGTGGCCCTGCTCGTTCAGCAACACTGTCTCGAAGCGCACCGCCTCGCCCACAGGGGGCGGCCCACTCTTGGTCTCTGACAGCTTGGCGCTGAAGGCCGACTTGGGTGCCACAGCACACTCCCCTGGCTGCCCCCTCTCGCCCTTCACTCCTGGATCCCCCTGGTCTCCACGGTCTCCCCTCACACCCGACAGCCCTGCCGACAGGAAGACATGGACGCACGCATGCGGTCAGCGAGGAAAACCGCCAGCAGAGAATCGCTTACACCAGGTCTCCCTAACCCTGGTCCTGTAGCGCCCCTATCCAGCAGGGTTTAGAGGTCACCCTTCTACCACCAATTAATTAAAGCCTAGAAGCATGTCATTCTGATCACTTAAGCAGGCAGTTTGGTAAATTCAGTCATTTTAGAAATGAGAAATAAACTCAAGGTAAGAGTCTTTGTTTGGCTTGCCTAATTGATTAATAACTCACATGTGTTCCCAGTATTTTGGAGCTGTCGATGCAGGGTGACCTATAATATAAGGTGGATTGGGGCTCTCCGGGATCAGCTTTTGACATTTCTGTTGTACATCGACATATACCAGGCTACTCAGGCTACAGTTTAAGACAACTTTCTGCTCTCTTCATTGAACTCTTACTATTCAGCTGTCAAACAGATGTCAGCCATACACTTTTGTTAAAATGCAATTTGTTTATTTTGGAGAGTGTTAACTAATGGATAGATCTGAACTCTGTTGTGTTTTTGGCAAATTCCTCCCCCTCTGGCACACACAACACACTTGCACGTTAAACATATGAATTCCAATCCATGCTAAACTCAAACAGAAAAGAAGTCAGACAGTCAGGGATTTAACAGTGACAGAAGGATTAAACTTGACAAAATTAAAAGCTTTGTTTCTGATTGGAAGAAGGAAATGAAAGGAAAGGAATGTATGTCTTGGACTGATATCACAGCTTTGCAAATCCCTGTGGAAGTGTCCCACGGAAACTGCACAATTGCATGCCATTGCTGTGTCAGAGCCTGCAGATTAAAGAGGACACAGCCCCATCACTGGTTATTGTGCTAATGGTGCATATAATTTTCTCGAGCAGACACCAAAGATATGAACATGGCCTTAGACATTTAATTATTCGCCTTTAAAGCACTCCCAGGTATACTCCCAGGGCACTACTTGAAAATAAATGGCATGTGTATTATAGAGCATTGTGTTGCCTCACCTGGTTCTCCCACGTCTCCTTTGGCCCCCTTCTCCCCAGGGGCAGCATCTCTCCCATCTCTACCATCCCGCCCTGGCTGGCCTGGACTGCCATGCCCCCCAGGGGATCCTGGGATGCCAGGCTGCCCTGAGCACAGGCTGGGTATCTGGTTATCCTCAATCTGAACAGATGGATTGATCAGCAGGGAAAGGAAGAGGGAGAGAGGCCAGAGCTGGAATGAATTCATGGTCCAATTCAATTCACGTCCCTAGGAGATGGGGGAAAATGAACGATTCAGTCCTTATTACCTTTGTAGTGATTTTCAGATTAATTAAGCATTTTTAAAGCAGAAGAAGAAGTTAAATATGGTATTTAGAATCATTGCCAAACTTTTACCTTCTTCATAACCAATAGTTGATAATGAATCTGTGTTTTTATTAAGTTATTTCTTGTATCTGAGGAAGAACCCAGTGACCTGTGATGCTGGCTGTCTGAAACGATGTGACTTCTCAGTATAGAAATGTCATCTTGTTCACAGCTGGAGACAAGCAGACCAAAACATGTGCCTGGAGAGGAGGGTTAACCGGCAGAGACACTGGAGACCTGGGAGCAGCCAGGGCCACTGAAGCTGCCCTCCTCACCCGCCAGCACACACAGCTGTCACTGACGTTACGCAGCACTGCTTGAGTGCTGACTTTGACGGTAGATGAAAAAAGGGTACACCGTCTTGAAGAAACCTACTAAATTTTAATTTTAATTTACCCTGCCTTAGCAGTTTTATAATCATATTAAGTTATATAACATCTAATATAATCTACTGTTACTGCCTGTCTAGCTACTTCTGTCTGACTGACTGTCTACCACTGTCTCTATCTATCTAGCTGCTTGTCTGCCTGTCTCTGTCGCTCTGTATTGTCCTTGTGAACCACTGTCTGATGAGAAGCAAGTTTTCTTACTCAGAATCCCCTCATTGCTCAATTGCTCAATTATCGCACAGAAACAGGCATCGCACCACAAAGCAATTGTAGGTTTTAAAAACACACACATTTGTACCGCCTCCTCCTCCTCCTTCACTTCTCCCACAGCAGACTCTTATCACATACCACAACTTGGATCTGCGGTCTGGGTTTGGATGTGTGTGTGCGTGTGTGTGTCTTCCCACAGCCCCTCGGGCTCAAACAGCTGGAGAGAGGACATGCTGAGTCAGGGAAGGAATGTCTCCAGGCAATATGGCTCTTCTGGGAATCCCCTGAACACAGCCGCAACAAGTCACAGGCGACCGTCAGTCCATCATTCTTTACTGTTATGTTTTATGGTTTGTTTGTTTATCATTTGGGTGAGCAAGGCCCTGTTATATAGGCTTTAATTCTGTTACCTGTTCTGTTCTGTTACACACACACAAACTCCAGGTAATAAAAGTAGTTGTAATTATTACACTGGAACCAAGACGAACCATGCTGAGACAGATGGATGTTGCTGCGCTCTCCTCTAACATGCTCTGACCCCCCCACCCCCCTCCCCAGTGCTTTGTCAGCGGTATTTGAAAACATTAGTGCTTACAGAGCGCTGAATGTGAAAACCAGAGCCAAAGCTTCTGAATGTCTCTGGACTTAATTTTCCCAGAAAGAGTCCTGACGGGAAAACTACTCTGTGTGTGTGTGCGTGTGTGTGTGTGTCAGACAAGCTTTTGTCACTTCTGCAGAAATTTCTATTTAAACCAATACATTTGTTCATGTAAAATGAAATCATCTGTACCAAACTTGTACTCTTATTGGCTGCAGGACTGTGGTCAAGAGTAGATGCTTTTTGCCAGCGTGAGTCATGTAGTGATTTGAGAGAATAGGAGTCCCATTTAACTTCTTATGGTGGTTGCTGCACCCCTCACCTCTCCCCACCGCCTAACACGCCATACACACACATTCAAATATCTACAACTGCACTTCAACAGAAACAACACAAAATGTGCAGGCCCAGTAAAAGACCTTTCTGCTGGTCCCCTGTATTTTGGAGTCGGGTCTTGTTATTGTTGTGGTGATTCTATAATCTTGTATTGAAATATCCCAGGGAAAAAGAAAGTAGAATCGTGTAAGACTGTGCTTTTTCCATGCTTTACTCTCACCACTGAACAATATTTCAATGCATGCATGTTATTAAATGTAAAGTATTTTCTCATTATTGCATTTTTGCTGAAGAAAAGAATATATATACTAAGGCAAATAATCTGAATGCAGAATTCAGTTGAGATAGCATTTTCACCCACAGGTGTATGTCATGTGTAGAAATTCAAAATCAATGCATTAGTGAAATAATATATCAAAATGCTGCATCTAAAATACATATTGTCAGTGAATTATCCTATTGAAAAAAGCAAAGGTACTTTACAGGTCCCTGCACTGCTGTATGGTGTACAATTGCAATGCTGCTGTACTCAATGAGCCTTGTACCCATCCAGCAGTATGTATATATATATATATATATTTAGTCCTGCAGTAGTGCTGAAGTCTACCAGTGCTCTGAGATGTTTTCCCCCAGTGAATCTCACTAAATACATAAACAGAATTAAATTTAGTGAACAAGATTAGTCTTTTCTCCTGGGAACAACATGGTCTTCAGTCAAAGACTCCAGACATTTCTACTCACATAGCAAACATCAGCGCAGTTACATTCTGCTCTGCACAAATAATTCTTGGCCCTTGGGCATGAGAAAGCACATATTTCATATAATTTAATGAAAGTCTTACCGATTGAGTCTCTTTCAGGCTGCACCCCAGTGAGAAATGCACCAAATTAGAACAGGTCTTGGACTTTGTGGCAGTTCTAATAACAATAAAAGTTTAAAGTTTTTCCCCTCCCCTCTTTGGACAAGGAAAAAAAGAAACCTCCCTGTCTGAGAGGAGAAACAGCAATGAAAGCCAATTAGAGAGAAGGAGAGAGGGAGGGGGGAGGGGGGAGGGAGAGAGAGAAGGAGGGAGTAAAGGGTAGGGGGGAGAGAGAAACAGATATCTCCAATTCAGAAAAGCTGAAACAATAAATGAAAAAAAAAAAAAAGAATAATAGCCAAGAGAAAGAGAGAAAGTGCTGTGGTGGAGCTTCAGATCAAGCCGGTTCGGTGTTCCCCTTTTTCTCCTTCTGGAATGAATCTCCAGGCTGCAGAATGTAATCCACAGTGGGTGCCCACTCAGTCCTGTGACCCGTGCAAGAGAAACCACAACACACACATCCACTGCTGGAGAGTGCCAGCGCCCCAAACCCACATGATTCCTAAACGTTTTGGAAAATGATCCCCTCCAAAGAATTCTTTAAAATGCTTTAAAATAAAACCAAAACTTTGGAGGTTAACCTAAAGAAACCTGATTGTCCAGAGGAATATTTTTCTTTTCCTAGCTTCAATTCACAAGGAAACATGAGTCACTTTGGTGACAGTGTGTAAAATGTGAGTATATATTTATTTTTTCCCCCATTCCTACAAGAATATTTAAAAGACTGCACATGCACAATAAAATAAGATTACATCTGACTCCAATTCAAGACCTGTTGTTATAAGATGGGAGGGATGCTGGGATGGGGGGGAGGGGTAGTAGAGGAGAATAAAATAAACAGACATTTGAGATTGGAGTCTTACGTCTTACTAGTGCTTGTAAAAGCAACAATTTAGGAAATGGATGGGGAAACAAAATTGCCTCAGCATATTCACAGATTAGAAAGTTTCCCGATCTTTTCATCATCATTTTCTGTACTTTCTTTCACTGCTCTGTTTTCTCACTGTGCACACCACTGCCACATGGTGGTGGTGAAGGTGAGACATGGTTCAGGGAACCACAGCAATATCCGTTTTTGGAAATCTTCATCCTGTGTCAAGACCTGCACAGTCTTTATGACCGTTCCTTTGGAAATCACTGAACACAAAGCCAGAAGTTCAGAAGGGAAACCTGGAAAGTATACTGCTACTGCTGTTTGTTATCCTTCTGAAGCATATTGACTCTTATTTGAAATCATTCCTTTGGGATATGAGAACAACATGAGCCTTGAAGGGTGAAATGGCTCTGCAGAAATCTCATTGACCGTGATCTGCCAGTACATCAAATATCCATTCATTGAGATACTGTATGCTGTTATGCCAATGCTGGAGAATAAGTGAATGCTGTTCTCTCCAATCATAAAACTCAGTCAATCAATACATATAATCCTTCACTGCTTCTCGGTCTGAAAATACATTTGAATATACAAAAATCAATCGCATTATATAAATCAAAAAATAATAAAGACCCCAATGATATTTTGTTTTAATGTTTTAATTCAGTTTGATCGTGATTCTTAAAGACAGAAACTGTACGTGTATTATTTTATAAACACATACAATCCCTAATGACCAGGTTAAATAAATCATGCTACTACAGGATAGAAACCCCAGACATATACTAGTTAGATGCACTTCATCCTATATGACAACTTTTTCTTCAAACACATAAGAAACATAAGAAAGTTTACAAACGAGAGGAGGCCATTCGCCCCATCGTGCTCGTTTGGTGTTCATTAATATCTAAGTGATCCAAGGATCCTATCCAGTCTATTTTTAAATGTTCCCAAACTTTCAGCTTCTACCACATTGCTGGGTAGTTTATTCCAGATTGTGACGCCTCTCTGTGTAAAGAAGTGTCTCCTGTTTTCCGTTTTGAATGCCTTGAAGCCCAATTTCCATTTGTGTCCCCGGGTGCGTGTGTCCCTGCTGATCTGGAAAAGCTCCTCTGGTTTGATGTGGTTGATGCCTTTCATTATTTTGAAGACTTGGATCAAGTCCCCACGTAGTCTCTTCTGTTCCAGGGTGAAAAGGTTCAGTCCCTCAGTCTCTCAGTAGGACATTCCCTTCAGACCTGGAATAAGTCTGGTTGCTCTCCTCTGAACTGCCTCTAGAGCAGCGATATCTTTCTTGAAGTGTGGAGCCCAGAACTGTCCACAGTATCCAGATGAGCTCTAACTAGCGCATTGTACAGTCTGAACATTACTGCCCTTGTTCTCAATTCTACACTTTTGACAATATACCCTAACATCTTCTTTGCCTTTTTTATTGCATCCCCACATTGCTTGGATGGAGAAAGTGAGGAGTCCACATAGACTCCTAGGTCTTTCTCATGCGTTATTTAATCTAGTTCTATTCCTCCCATAGTGTAATTATAGTGGACATTTTTGTTACCTGCATGTATTACCTTGCACTTCTCCACATTGAATTTCATCTGCCAGGTGTCGGCCCACAACTGAATATTATCTAAGTTCCTTTGAATAACCTGTGCTGCCAAAGATTGTATCTGCTGAGCCGCCTATTTTAGTATCATCGGCAAATTTGACAAGTTTGCTAACTATCCCAGAGTCCAGATCATTAATATAGATTAGAAAAAGCAAAGGCCCTAGTACTGATCCCTGTGGAACTCCACTAACAACCTCACTCCAGTTAGAAGCAACTCCTCTAATCAACAACCTCTGTTTCCTATACATCAACCAGTTCATAATCCATCTACTTACATTACCCTGAATGCCTGCAGCTTCCAATTTGAGGATCAGTCTTTGGTGTGGAACCTTATCAAAAGCTTTCTGAAAATCTAAGTATATCATATCATATGCTTTCACATGATCTACAGCTGCAGTTGCATGTTCAAAAAAGACATGATCTGCCTCATCTAAACCCATGTTGACTGTCTCCAAGAATATGGTTTCATTAAGATGCTCCTCTATTTTCTGTCTAATCATTTTTTCCAACATTTTACAGGTGATGCAGGTGAGACTGATTGCTCTGTAATTTCCTGGCTCAGTTTTGTCCCCTTTCTTGTGGATTGGTTTGACATTTGCCATCTTCCAGTCAGTTGGCACATCCCCTGTTCTAAGTGTCATTTTGGAATAATCGGGTTAGAGGCCTATAAATAATTTCCCTCATTTCTTTAAGTACTGTTGGAAATATCCCATTTGGCCCAGGTGATTTGATTGTTTTTAATTCTGCTAGTCCCTTTAGTACCTCCTCCTCATTTATCCTGATCTCTCTTAGGGTTTGACTGGACTGATTGTCAACCTGTGGCATGTCATCTGTTTTTTCTTTTGTAAAAACCTCTGTGAAATACTCATTTAGAATATTTGCCACATCTTGTTCGTTTTCCAAGATACCTCCTTTTGCCCTTTATCTGTTTCACCTCCTCCTTTATTGACTGCTTGCTGTTGTAATATTGAAAAAAGCTCTTTGCATTAGTTTTAGTTTCAAGAGTTGTTTCTTTCTATTTCCCTATTTGCTTTCCTGATCCCTTTCTTAAGATCTCTTTGCAGCTCAACATATTCTATATATTTTGTTTCATCACCATCCCTTTTGTATGCGCTATACAACATTTTCTTCCTCTTTATATTTTTTTGCATACCTCTATTAAACCATTTTGGCCAGTGTTTTTTGTTCCTCAATTTGCTACGTTTTGGTACAAATTGCTCCTGAGCCTCAAGTAGTATATTCTTAAAATATACCCATCCATTTTCAACTGAATCTGTATCCAATGTGCTCCAGTCTACCTCTTCTAAGTGCCGTCTCATACCTTCAAGGTTTGCTTTTCTAAAATTGTAGACCATTGTTTTAGACTTGGACCTTGTTTTTTGAAAGAATGCCTCAAAGCTAACCATATTGTGGTCACAGTTTGCCATTGGTTCTCTAACTAGTGTCCCTCTGACTCTATCTTGGTCATTTGAAAAGATCAAGTCAATACATGTACTCTCTCTGGTTGGTTCCCTGACAAATTGAGTTAGAAATGGTTGAGATGGTAAATGACTGCTTTCTATTTCTGCTTCTGTAGTCCCCACTGGGCTTTCCCAGTCTAAGTTTGGGAAATTGAAATCCCCCATTATAACAGCCACATCCTTGCTACATGCAGTCCTGATTACATTGTACAATGCAGCATCTTTCTGAATATCTTAGTTGGGTGGTCTGTAACACACTCCTACCGCTAATCCTCCAGACATCTTTTTCAAAAGTTTCTCCCACAAAGATTCTGTTCCATTACTGGGATCTAATACAAGTTCTTCTGCCTCAATGTCATTTTTCACATATAATGCTACCCCACCCCCTCTTTGATTTTGCCTGTCTCTCCTAAACTGTGTGTATCCTTCCAACTTGTATTCATCCCCATCATTTTCTGTAAGCCATGTTTCTGTCACTCCTACAACATCATAGTCACACGCCAGCACTGTGGCTTCCAAGTCTAACATCTTATTCCTTATACTCCTGGCATTGAGGTACAAACATTTCAGGACTTTCCTACTGGCAGTTTCCCTTGGTTTTCTTTCCTTAGTGGAACATCTCCCATTGTCAGAGCTCCCTGCCCCCCTGGTTCCTAGTTTAAATGATTCTCAATTTCACTGCACATGCGCTCTCCCAATGCTCTCCCCTTCTGTTTAGATGTAGACCGTCTGGTTTGTACAGGTCCCATCTATCCCAGAAGAAAGACCAATGCTCCATAAACCTAAACCCCTCTTCCCTACACCAAGCTTTCAACCACGTGTTAAACTTTCTAATCTCTGCCCGTCTCCCTAGCCATGCACGTAGTACCGGAAGTATTTCAGAGAAAACTACCATGGAGGTTCTGCTCTTTAGTTTTGTTCCTAACTCTTTAAATTTGTCTTGCAGAACCTCTGTCCTACCTTTTCCTATGTCATTGGTTCCAATGTGGACCATGACCAGTGGATTCCCCCCGGCTTTGGCCAGTAGCCCGTCTACTAGTTTAGGGAGATCTGCAACCTGAGCACCAGGCAGGCAAGATACCATGCGGGTCTCCTTGTCACTAGAACACACTGTGTGATCTTCACCTCTAAGAATTGAGTCTCCTACTATAACTACCTCCTTCTTCTGGGGGGGAGTGGGCACCAGAGTGTGCTCTGGTGCTCAACTGCCCCCCCATCACCCTCTGAGCTGTCACTGTCCAACTCGGTGTCCTGCAGTTGGAACCTGTTGGGCAATTCAAGCTCTTGGGGTGTCTCTAGGGGTTGTGCACGCCCTTTTCTGCGGTTACGACCTACTGTAACCCAGCAGTTCTCTACGCTGTCCTGCTCTAAGGTCTCAACTCTCATAGGTTTTGGCATGCACACCATCTCTCTCATGGGCTGATTGACCAATTCTTCTATATCCCTAATACAGCGCAGATCGACAAGCTGAGCCTCAAGATCACGAACCTTGATCTCTAGGATTTCAACCTGCCGACAACGTTCACAAATGAAGCCTTCATGGATGAGTTCATCCAGGAAGGCAATCATTCTGCAAACCTGACACTGTAGTGGCCACATGCTTCTAAATGTTACTTTTTTTCTTTGTTTGTTTCTTTATACTTCTCTTGGTTCCTGCTGCTAGTCAACTGCCTAACTTTTGTCAGCGAGAAACAGCACAGCTCTTTCTCAACAGCTGCTTTAAGTAGCTTTTGTCTACCTGCCCCCAATTCACACCTAACAGGCCCCACCTGACTCCTCCTGCAACAGAATTCCTGCTAATCCTAGATAGAAACTCCCTTCTACAACCTGTTTACTTTCACCAACTCAGCAGCTGAACTGAATTGACTTCAATTTAGTCAAACTACAGACAATGCTAACATCAATTTAAGGCAAACTTAAAACAAAATGAGCAATGCTAAGACTGGTCTGAAACTAGTCAAACAACAAGATGGCTACCTCTCACCTGTACTCTCCTGTCTCACTCTGTGGCAACTTGTAAATACACTTCATGCTATAAAGTGCTCTATATTACTCCCTCCTATCGAACAATACAATAAATAAAACACAATAGGCAATAAGCTGTTATTATTCATGCCAGGCAAGTTACAAAGTTTACAAAATTATAAATATTATGATAAACTATATTAACTAAACAAGTGTGATGGTAATATACATTACTACTAGTAATAATAATAATAAGTAATGTAAGTAAGTAATGGTTCTGTAACTTCAGGCAGCTGAGACCACACTGTGTCAATGAAAACCAATGTTTAAAAAGTAGTACCTGAGGGAGTCCATGCTGTTTTTTTGGAGATGGTAGGTTGCTTTGTATTGTTTTTTTTGTTTTTTTTGGTTGTGGTTTCAGATATTAGTCTTTAACATTTTAAAAGTATAATGGAGTCATGAAGAAAATTAGTTAACTGCTGTTGGCTTTTAGAGTGAATCTAATAATTTATCCCTTTCTCCCAAAGTCATGGGGTTTGAAGATGTTGAGTTCTTGTAGCCACACTATGCCACTGAAGACACCTTCAGATTAGGTTCCTTATTTGGCACTGGGACAGTAGACAAGAGAGGAACAGCAATCTTTGTTTAATTAAAATTTAGGAGCATACAATGCAATACAAGTAAAATGGATAAAAATATCAAAAGGACTAAAGCACAATGTGAGTATTTATTGTGGACTCCTAGAGGCCCTGAACTGTAAGAGTTGTGTAACCTCTGTCCAATTCTACTTTACCTTGTTTTACAGGCGCCTCAGCCACACTATGCTCTTAGCCTATAGAGATGTTCCAATCCTATTCCAAATTCTGAGTACAGATGTTCGTGTGCAGTGCAGTACCCCCAACTACAGGCAGAGGTGCTAGAGAGTCCTAGAATTAGACAACACTATAGACCTCCTGATAAAACGGCACTACTAATACAAAGGCTAAAATACAAGGTGCAGAAGTTAAACCAATAAAACCAGGTAACAAAAAAGTACAGAATAAAAGGTTAAATAAAAGGTTGTCCTCTACGGTGTTTGAGTTCCAGTCTGAGTGTCCATCGTTCCCGAGGGAGTTCAATTAGTTTTCCTCTAGTTGTGTCACCCGTCCTTTCCAGCAGAGGACCTGGGTCATAGCGAGCTCAACAAGACCCAGTGCACCCATGGAGATATAGCAGAGGGACATGTTCAGTAGAACAGCAGGCACAGTGGCAGCACAGGAACCAGAGCCCCTTCAAAACAAACCATCTCAGGCAGGCAGCTTCACAAGTATTTTACCATAAAGGCCAACAACTCTGTATAGCCCAACTAACCATAAAACAAACAGCCTCAGACAGGCAGCTTCAAACTAAACGAGGAGCTGCCTTTTAAACCTAGTAGGTGTTTTTAGGCAAGTTGTCTTTTCTACCAATCATAGAGCTCTATTGATCATTCAATTAGTCACCATTAACCATTAACCATTAACAACCCATTCCCAAGTGCAATCAGACCAAATTCAAAAGTGTGACAAAGTAATTAAAGAAGATTAAGTTAGTGAAATAAAAAAGGTGCAAAAGTAAAGTGAAGCAAACAAATAAAATGCAACACGCTGCCTGCTGCTTGTACCAAATGGAGAGGGGGCTCGTCCAGGGCAAGTACAGGAGAGGGGTGGCTGTCCTACAGGAGAGTTGCTTGTTGGGCTGGTCAGGCAACAACCAACACCCTATTAGCCAGTGAGGGGAGGGGGGTTGTTAAACTGGGTGTGCAGGAGGATGTGCTTCCTGTAGAGGCACACTGCCTCAGGTAAGACTTGGACTCTGTGGTTGCTCAATGGGTTTTATCTGTATTTGTAGTCTTGTCTCCTCCTTGGGTATTCCAGTGTGAGATGCTGACCTGTGGAGGCTATTGCTGCAGGTTTGTTCTTAAAACGACATGCAGGTGATGGATTGAATGTCAGATGAGCTGGAGTTTCTCAACCATGTTACAGCCCAGCTGGGAGCAGGACGGGGAAGCGGAGGATAATTTGTTTTTAGAACAAGCAACGGCTTCCTCACGAGCTGCAACCCCTGTATCAAAGTATTTCCTTTTAAAAGTGTGCCGCAAACAAACGAGCAAACTTGGGAAGTCGTATTGCACCATTGTTTACCACAATATAATAGACCTCCACCAAAAATAGCAAAATGACCATCTCCGTTGTGTCAAATTAGCACACCTGTGGATAAATTGTATGCACATATTGGCAAGTGATTACACATCATGGTTAATTTTAACCATAGAAAAGCCAACTTACAAATAACATCTGTATTGTATAAAACAAAACGGGAACTGTTCCCAAGTGAGTAGATGATTGAATCCAAAGAGATGCCCAAATGGAAAACTCACATGTTGACATCTGTTTATATATTTATATCATATTCTAAATATATTAGAAATATTAGAATATGAATTTGCCGTATGGGTTCACTCTACACTCTGATATAAACACATTATATACAGCATTGAAGGCTGTAGTATTGGGTATACAACAACTATGAATTAAATGTCACTCATTGCTTCCCTCACGAGCAAAGCAAGAAAAAGTGAACGTTAAATATAAGGGAAGAAATGCATTAAGGAATTTGGAATTGTAAGTAATAGGTATTTTTGTTATTTCCTAATTAGATAACGTATGTTAAAAATAAGAATAAATAAGCACAAGGTTTGGCAATGTTGGTTGTTGGCAGGTTTAGTGTGGATATTTCTCTTATACAGCATTTCCTGCAAGGGAACCCTGGCACCCATCTGAAAACATGATGATGTGAAAGACACAATCTGGAAAGAAGCTACATTACAATTACAACTCCCAAAACAATCAATCACTGTTTTCCAAACATGGAAAATGCATACAAGAAGTGTTGCACAGCACAGCACATAAAAAAAAGAATAGAAAAAGAAAGTGGGTTTCAATGAGTGCACTATTCCTCCACAAGAGGACAGCAGCATCTCACAAACCCACCACTACTGATCACGTATCTCCTTGTAAATGAATCCAAGTCTCTGATTATTTCAGTTGGCTTTACCTAGAGGGAAATTATCAGTTTTAGTAGAAAAGCTGAATACAATCAACACTGTGTAGCTTCTAATTAGTTGAAGGGCATATTTGTATTAGAAATCAAAGTAGCAGCCCTGTGTTGGGGTTCAATTCCCCAATGTGACCTTTGGACCTTATTGAGGGATGAGACTTGTCTTGTGCTGGGCTGTACTGTGAACTTTGGGCTGGGTGCTCTGCTGTACAGATGTACCCAAACATCAGGATTACTAAACCACATGCCTTCAATAAACACTGAATTACACACACAGTAAACACAAGGTTCTGTCCTAACACGTGAGCTCTCATTGAGTTCTGAAAGTGCTCTTCTTTGTTATTCCAGTCAATATTAAAGTTCAGCTGGGTGACTTTCTCATTTCTTCTCTAAAATCTGCACTGTTATCTAACCCCAAAGAAGCCCCTAGCTAACCTGGAAGACTGGAAAAGAATGATACATAATTCACAAATATGAATATTATTTACTCCTCGTCTCGTCTCGTCCACTAATAGCTTACAATGCTGTAAAAAGAGGGCTGCAACTGTAGCTCCTGAGCAAAGAATTTTAAACTCCAGGGCCTCTGGTGTGTCAATGGGAAGCTATTAATTTGCTGGTGCGCTGCACGAATCCCAGCCTGAGCCGAGTCCCACCGTGGGTGTATGTGTGTGGGTGTGCGGAACCAGCGTGGTTAGACAGGCTCCCATTGGCTGAACACAGCTGGAATAGCAGGCATTACAATAGAGTTAATCCCGGCAAAAATGGAGAGTGTTTTTTTAAGTTTCCCCCCTTCTCTTTCTTTATTTTAACATGGCCTTTGCTTCCAGTGTGGAAATGTTTCCGGTGTGAATTTCTTGACCATTTGAACTATCAAGTTCATCTCTCAAGACAACTGTCACAGGGGAGATGGCTGAGAAGGATCTCATTCTCTCTTGATGTATTCATTCTGAATTTTTCTTCTCCTTCTGCAAGTTAAAGTAAATAATTGATGTGCAAACCTCCAAGAGATTTAAGTATGTGCATACTATTACCAAGAGAGCCTTTTTGTCTCTTCCTGTTCCTGTGTAGAAATTGCTACACTTTTCCCACATAAAAAGTAATTCCATAAATCTTCTCTCTTTCTATACCAAAGACGTTCCAGTCATAATTTAAAAAGGCCTGTACTAAGAAGATGATGACATTCGAACGTGGGACAGGAATTTGGTTTGACCACTTGGTTCTTCAAAGCTTTTCTACAGATTGACAGAATGCATTAACAAACTAATTAAAAATGTGTCAAGGAAAAGCTACCGAGTGATCAGAAATGGGACTAATGAACAGTTGTAATTGCCCAGTCATGTTCCCTGCCCTCTCTCTAATTAGTGTGGCACAAAGCTAAACTGTCTATTCTGTGTCCATTAGTGGTTTGTGTTTTTGCTGTCTTTATGAAAGCTGAAGAACAATACGCAGAGTGAAAAAGTGACAAGAGTGACAGAGCTCCTACTGTATTACCTGACTGAGATTTTTGTGCGGTTGTTAGTCTCAGGCTGATTCACTTCTCATGTAACAGTTAATTGATTTCTGAAGAAATATATACCAGCATATATAAACAGAAGGCAACAAAGAGAGCCATTTTCTATAAAGGTCAACTCTGAAGTGTACAGTGTTAATTGAGGGGAAACATAAACTTTACTACTTAACCCTATAGTTTCTAGATGAATTGGGAAGTAGAGCCAGTTTTGCCACATGTGATTGTTATGGGGGGTGGGGGAAGTATCAAAAACCAAATCAAATGAAGCCTTTTATTTTCCTCAACTGTCAGGAACTAGACATTGCAGCTATTTTTTCCCCCTCCCCTGCTTTTGAGCACAACAATTAAATGGTAGTTAAAATATATATTTGGTAAATGTACATTTCTCTGTAACAGCACTGACAGTCCATTCAAAAAAATAAAACAATCCTACTGGAATTCCCACTGGGGAAGTCCTTTGTATATTTTTAATGAGGAGGTCCTTCGCTTACTCTGCCTTTCATGTCTGCTCCTTCCTGCCAACACGCCTGTCACCGCCTGTGGGATCAAACCTCACTCTGCTCACTGTCAGCATTGGCCAAGAACAGGCAGCCTGGGAATAGAGACGACGGCGCTCTTCGAACAAAGGGACGGAGATGTTAAATTTACACGGTGTATCTACATCCCCATTGCAGCAGGAGAGGTAACTAGACTAGAGACCTGCCTGCTTTCTGGGGTACTTCTGTGGTTTGGGACACCGCCTTCAGCGCAGTAAGGGGGTTGTAAGCGGCAAGGGGAGGTGTCAAGGTTGTTTTTGATTGGGGTCACAGAAGGTAGTTGACCTCAGAGAAGGTGGGATACAGGAGCCATGCCACAGAGACTCCTGGGACTGGCAAGGGCAGAGTTTAGCTACTAGGGGGACTAAAAATGACTCTACTAGGGGGGGCAGTGTTGTTTACAGAAATGAGCAACCCTGTTGTCCCTGAGCAAAGAGTCTCTTTGGACAAGAAATCTGCAAGACAAGCCCCAGAGCAGGCTGCTGCGTCTCCACAGTGCCAGGTACAGTGGAGATGCTGGGCCTTCACTAACAGGGTGGGAAACCCAAAGCCTGAGTGATATAAGAAGCGCAGCTCCCAGCTGAAATCGTCATGAAGTGATCCCCCCCCCCCCCCCCCCCACCCCCCCCCCCCCCCCCCAAGTGTGATATCACTGTGGAGCAGCACAAGGCCTCCTATTGAGACTCTTCCTCAGCACAGCGAGGCAGGACAGAGGGGTCTGCGTTGAGGGCAGCCCTGCAATAGGACGCCCATTGTGCCGTGGGTAGAAGGAGGGGATGGGGTTGGGTGGGTGCCAGATGGAATGATGATGGGGAGGGCACGAAGTGTTTCCTCCTGTGCTAAAAATGTACCAAGGGTTTCTTTTCTCTTTAACCCAATATTGCCCAAAGCGTGCCAGTCTCTTGGCCATATTGGGTGAAGGCAATGATTTCAAATAAGCCTTTCAGTGGGTAGCAGATACACTCACCTAAAGGATTATTAGGAACACCATACTAATACTGTGTTTGACCCCCTTTCGCCTTCAGAACTGCCTTAATTCTACGTGGCATTGATTCAACAAGGTGCTGAAAGCATTCTTTAGAAATGTTGGCCCATATTGATAGGATAGCATCTTGCAGTTGATGGAGATTTGTGGGATGCACATCCAGGGCACGAAGCTCCCGTTCCACCACATCCCAAAGATGCTCTATTGGGTTGAGATCTGGTGACTGTGGGGGCCAGTTTAGTACAGTGAACTCATTGTCATGTTCAAGAAACCAATTTGAAATGATTCGACCTTTGTGACATGGTGCATTATCCTGCTGGAAGTAGCCATCAGAGGATGGGTACATGGTGGTCATAAAGGGATGGACATGGTCAGAAACAATGCTCAGGTAGGCCGTGGCATTTAAATGATGCCCAATTGGCACTAAGGGGCCTAAAGTGTGCCAAGAAAACATCCCCCACACCATTACACCACCACCACCAGCCTGCACAGTGGTAACAAGGCATGATGGATCCATGTTCTCATTCTGTTTACGCCAAATTCTGACTCTACCATCTGAATGTCTCAACAGAAATCGAGACTCATTAGACCAGGCAACATTTTTCCAGTCTTCAACTGTCCAATTTTGGTGAGCTTGTGCAAATTGTAGCCTCTTTCTCCTATTTGTAGTGGAGATGAGTGGTACCCGGTGGGGTCTTCTGCTGTTGTAGCCCATCCGCCTCAAGGTTGTACGTGTTGTGGCTTCACAAATGCTTTGCTGCATACCTCGGTTGCAACGAGTGGTTATTTCAGTCAAAGTTGCTCTTCTATCAGCTTGAATCAGTCGGCCCATTCTCCTCTGACCTCTAGCATCAACAAGGCATTTTCGCCCACAGGACTGCCGCATACTGGATGTTTTTCCCTTTTCACACCATTCTTTGTAAACCCTAGAAATGGTTGTGCGTGAAAATCCCAGTAACTGAGCAGATTGTGAAATACTCAGACCGGCCCGTCTGGCACCAACAACCATGCCACGCTCAAAATTGCTTAAATCACCTTTCTTTCCCATTCAGACATTCAGTTTGGAGTTCAGGAGATTGTCTTGACCAGGACCACACCCCTAAATGCATTGAAGCAACTGCCATGTGATTGGTTGGTTAGATAATTGCATTAATGAGAAATTGAACAGGTGTTCCTAATAATCCTTTAGGTGAGTGTATATAGATATATTGAATAAATGCAAAGAACTATGTTTAGAAAAAGACATAACTAATAACTTGGAAGTGTTTATAACAGTCATAGTGACCCAAACAGTGCAGTAATAACATCCCTTATCTAAAGACAAAGGCGGCGGCCCCAGGAATAGTACTGTATAGAAAACCTATGATGGGGTTAATCTGTTTCTCGCGCCAACTGTTCCCTCTCTATGTCCTGCTGTGTGACTGTGATGGTGGGGAGGGGGGTGTCAGCAGAGACCCCCTCTCACTGCAGCCTCCTGCCTTATCAAAGCCAAGATCTGTAATGAATGCTGATGCATACAACAGTACAGTACACACACACACACACATGCGATCACTAGCACCAACACACACAAAAACACACTCAGCCATTCTGACCTTCACGCACACTGCCTGTCTCCTGGACCACAAGGCACAGACATTCAGAGAGGATTATTTTTAAACCAAACCCTCGGGGCAAAACCTCACAAACAATGTCTAATCTCAAATGTGATCTGTTTTCTTTGTTTTCATCTCGCTTTCATTTGCTCGTCATCCAGCAAGATCTTATCGACTTACACTTTTCCTCCAACTCCTTCAACAGCCAGACCCACAAACCTCTTGCATGGCATAAGAGTTTCTCATAAGTTTGAAGTGCATTTGTGTTGTTCAAATAAGATATCACAAGATAAAAGCAAACCTGGAAGATCTCCCTAACCCTCTTCTGGTTTAGAATACAGCAGTACCGCCCACCCCCACCACCACTACTAAAAGCCCTTCAATCAACAGTCAACAATTAACTCATTACTTCATTATGTCAAATTCCATTATGCCACATCTCTGGACGTATCATTGTTGAGGTGGAAAAACACATCTTTACAAGGTGACACAAGTACAGTGTATGTTTCATGTAGGAGAAATAGGAATGAGGACTCAAAAAATGGCTGGACTTTAAGTAAAACCATGAAAACAATTTTAAACATTAGCTTGTGCAAGGACAGGACAAGGAAGAGGACAGATAAAAAAGTAAGGTTTTGGGGAGATGCTGCTGACCAGCAATTTTCCAGAACGTTCTTCTCGGCTTGTCTTTTCACTTCTGCTTGCAACCACAGGCTTATCCAATTATCTCACAACACACATCAGACAGAATAAACACAGCACTTCATTGCCAGCTATTGCATTTGGCAAAAAAAAGGATAAAAGGGAGTGAGGAGAGACTGATCAATAGATAAGGAAGACAAAAGACAGAGGAAGTGAAGACGAGAGAGGAGGAAGGGAAAGAGAAAATAGCAAGAAAAGAAGGAGAAAATGTGTGTGTGAGAGAGAGATGGAAGAAGGGAAACCAGAGAGGAACATAGGAGGGGTAGGAGAGCAAGAAAAGCAAATATAAGCAAATATGAGAGGGAGAGGGCATAAGAGACCAGACTGGAGCTGTGTAAAGAGAGGGAACGGGAGAAAGTCAGGAGGAGGGCACAGCGAGGGGCAGAGGACAGAGGCGATGATTAGGCACCCTCCCTTGGTATGACTCTTTTATCCCCCCTCATTAAAGTCTTAAGGTAAGGGGGGGCGCAGGGGGTCTCTCCAAACAAAATCTGTTCATGGACAGAGAGGGAATTCACACAGGAAAGAGGGAGGGGAAGGGGTGAGTAAAAGATCAGAAGAGACAGCTAGTCATTCCCCTACCAGAGAAGAAAGCAAGACACTCTTCAAACACACTTTATGGGCTGAAACGTTAAATAATAAAATAGGATAAAAGAGAGAGAGAGAGAGAGATACAACAATTGTACAGAGGGGGAACACACGTACACAGAGAGACAGAGCGAGGGAATGAGAAAATGGAAAACAACCAACACAGGAAGACGGAGAGGGAGAATCAGGAAGACAGGCAGGCAAAAAAAGAAAGATGGGGAAGCAGAGATGGAGAGAAAGCTCACAAAGAAAGAGAGAGGTGTGGAGTTAGGGAGAGAGAGTGGAAAGGGGAATTGTTCCAAGAGGGAGAAAGTTTGGAGAGGTAGAGAATATAATGTATGAATGAGAGAGAGAAAGTTGGGTACTTCTGCTCTGACTCAGGACGATGGCAGACGGATTTCAGAATTTCCCACAGTCCTTCATGCTACACGCACCAGATCTGGAGAGTGTAGGAAAGGGTTGTCTCTCCAGGGCCAGCCTCGCTGACACTAACTACAGCCCCATCCTTTTAAAGGCAGTCAAATATCCTAACTTAGCTCTGCATGATTTAGTGAAGTCAGATAAAATAAACAACTGCATTAGTGCTTTGAGAGCTTTTACTGTCTTAAAACACAGCTGAGACTGTTCTGTGATTTACTGTTTGGATGTTGGGCTCACTGTCCACAAACATAGAAATAAAACGCACCCTCTGAGACTGTGAAGTTTGACTTTAGTTTACAAAAAGATTTGTCTGGGGACAGGGGACAGGGGCTTGGGTCTGATGTGGTATTTCTGTTCTCTCAGGGGGAAAACAAAACAATGCGGACTAGCTGTTGAATGCAGTGTGTTTATTTCCATGGAGTTACAAGATAGCAAGAAGTGTGGTGAACAATTTAATGCTGTTAAAGTGTAGGGATGATTTTCATATATGTGTATGTCAACATTTACTCACATCTCCAACAAATCACCCCTGACTTCAAAACAAGGCTGATGCATGCTGGTCAATTGTACTTTTTTAGCAGATCAAGACTTTGAAATAGAAGTTCCCTTATAGAAACTTACAGCAAAGCAACAAAAGGTCAAATATAGTTTACTGGCAGTTTGCAATTTGGCAGTTGCCAAAATAGAGCAAATGTCTCACCCATTTCCAAATACCCCCTACAGCCGTCACACACACATAGAATTCACCAAAAATGTACTTTGTCTTCCACTCAAGAGGTTCATAGGAAAGCATAAAGCTCTCCATCAGTCACAATGTTTAATCATGTAGAGAAATGTGGCGCTCCCGAGTTTCCAATTCAGAACTAAAAGCCAGTGGAGGCTAACTATTGCTCTAAAAAGGGTTTGACTTACCAGCTGTCTCTGAGGAAGGGTTTCATCAGGACGCTGCCTGAGATTCTTCAACAAAGAAGAAAAACACTTTCAAGAAGGGCCACAATCTCCCTGACAATGACCAATCTCTCAAGGGAAAAAAAGACCCCCTGCCCACCCCCATGAAATTAATGAGGCTACTGTGTTATCTAGTCCTTGCCTGGATGTCGCCCCCCCCACTCAGCACAAAGGAGAGCCAGACAGACATGGCCATTACTATCCCTGTCTGCCATCATTATCTCTTGGCACCTGGGCTTCGTTGCACTTCACCATGGGAGCAGATTTCATTTATCTGGAATTCCAGGAACGTGCCACCAGTAGATAGCGGCTTTGTAAAATACACTGACGTCACAGCGCTCTTCCCAGGAATGGCATGACGATGACATCAGTCCAACACAGCATTACAGCTGGAGAATGCAGCCAGGCCAGCAGGATATGGAGTAGGAGGGAGATGTTCCCTGGGGGAGAAGCAGAGAATGAGTGGGGATCATCAAACTATTTTGACAGTGTACTTCAAAGGTATTACCTGTAATTATATGGTGTCATGGGTGCTCTTGGAGTACTTTAAAAATGGTTTTCCTCAAGGTGAAATTCAGAGTGCCTTGAATTTTTATTTACTGGTCATCCTAACCCAGGCTGTATTAAATGAGTGTTAGTATTGTAATAGTCTTCATTTTCAACCTATTTTCTCTTCTCCATCTTGTTATTTTTGCAGAAAACAGCTACTTATGCCCTAAGAAACAACTGTAAAACTGTAATCCTTTAAATGACTTATTTCTAAAACACATTGAAAACTGACTCCCTAATATGTGTGGCGAGTTGAATCCAGTAGGAATTATCAACAGCTTGCATCTTTAAGAAATGCTGTCCAAGTCTAAAGATTGGTGTAACTGAGAAGAGAAAATCCAGGAGGGGGAGTATCTGTACTGGTACGTTGTGGTACTTCCAAACAATCCCTGGATAAGACCTAATTTTTCACAGGGGAATTCATCTATGGAGTGCCGGAGAATTCCTGGAACTTTCAAAATGCATTCCCTTTCACCCTACATAAAGAAAACCTATGATACATTTTCTACACAGCACTAAGCAAGAAGGACAGCCAAAATATAACTCAATCCTACAGCTGTAGGAACAAAAAAATAAGAACAATAGTCTTGAGGCCTTGGTTTGAATTTCCATTGTATTTAAAAAAAATCATTCATGCTATAATAAGGGTCAAAATTAGGTCTTTAGATTAGTTTGTGGGGCTTCAGTTCTGCCCCCAACACAGTGCCAGACTGTACTATCACATTAACCTACTGACCAGTCAAACACCCTGAGGCGAGTGTTAGCAGTCTGCTGTATTGAATGACTGAATTACTCACCTTTTTATGAAGGGGTTAGAGGTCTTTTCTCTCGCTTTATCTGTGTGTCATCCAAACAAAAGTAAGCCTTACAGTGAACAAAAACAGAAAGCATACATAGAATTTGGGTAATTTGTGCAACGCATGTGAAACAGTAAGACTGAGGGTTTATTTGGAGGTTTATAAAGCATATGCTCCAAACCCTCACACTTCCTTGTCAAAGTCACAGTTTCCAGTCTTTCCTCACAACAGAGGTCCAAAGTCAGATTTGTGGCGTGGTGTTTAGAGTTGGGCCACATTTGTCGCTTTTAACTGCAGTCATAAAAAGCTGACTTTGTTCCCTGGCTGGGGTTGCTGCAGCTTGGTTTTTCTTCACGGGACAGTACTACACTGAGACAAGATGTGTTCTATTAATCAATCTGAAGTGCAGTTGTAGAGGTGAAAATTTTACAAAGAAGGCTGGAGGACTTTCAGGGGAGTTGGTTAATTCCATACAGAGCGATCTGGGACCAGCAACAGGCATGAAATGAAATGAAATTCCCAATTTGTAGTGAAACCACAGCCAAGGGCACATACGATGATGGTGATAATTAATTTAAGATAAAATCTTCCCACACATGACTTCTTAAATGAGTGTGTATGTTACATTAAAGCAACTATGTTGGATTGCATTTTGAGCTCCTGGATGACATATCTTGGTTGTGTATGAGTTTTGGTGGCTTATGACACTTTTTTATCACATGACACGATGGGTCGAATGGCCTCCTCTCGTTTTTAAACTTTCTTGTCGTCACATGACACTTTTTGAGCGTCCTCTACCAGTGACACTGTCTGTCTTTTCCTTATTTGGCTCATATATGCATATTAAGGGGGTTATGATGTAAAAACCTCTCAATTAGTCTTGGGGGCTATTTCCATTGTACAATCATTTGTTGTATAAAATATTAGATGAATGAGGTTCTCACTGTCCCTACCTACTATCTAGGAAAACATCAGACATTATTATTATTATTATTGGATGTGTGACATGCTAAAACCTCAGATTTGTCTACCGAGCCATGAACAAGGGCCAGCGGCATAGTGTATTTGATCACAAAATATGTACGGGTCAGGGTCAAGCTCTTGCTGCAGGACTGGGATATTTTGGGAGTGGGAATGGTCTCTCTGTCGAGATTGTACAGACCTTCAGGACCGTCTTATGCATCTGTACCTTGTTCCACAGAGGATGTCAATACAAGAACAACCAATCAGCAACCCGATCCCCGCTGCTCACCCCCGCCGCTGCTCTCTCTGAGACTTGTTTATGTTCCAGTCCGCACAGTCGGTGCGTTTGTTAAGAGAGCACGGTGAAGCGAGAAGCCTCAGGGTTTGGCCCAGGAACTCTCTCACGGTCGGTGGCTATTATTGGGACAAGGAAAAAAAAAAAACAACACTCACATATGAATTCCAATCGCAAGTGAGGACAGCTCTGAGGGCCTTTGCATGACATTGTGAAGAACAGGAAGTGGCTCAAATGGTGGTGCATTACTGTTCAAAATGTACAGCTCAAATCGCTAGATCGGTGCGCTGTAAGCAGAACGCTGTGTTGATAATCTTACTTTGGTATGAGAGACTGGGTAAGGGCTCTTAGAGCAGTTCAGCACAATCGGGTTCAGGAAAATGTTGGACAGAGCAGTGTTTTACTGAAGGCCTACAGTTCCCTGTCAGGACAGCCACAGAGAAACACCTCAGAGCTTCAGACTGCTCTGTTCTCTCAGTAGATAACACTCAGGGGCTCCAGTACAGTAAGTCTTCAGTAAAGACAGACTAGACAGCATGAATACAGTGTACACACTACACTCAGCAAATGTGCAGAATTATACATGAATACCAAGAGCACTGTATGCTCTGATGTGTGTATAGAACTATAGAATCCAACATACATATTGTACATGAACAATGATTTGCTTGTTCATGTATAATAGCTTGAACAGTACTATTCTACTAATGATCTGTAAATTTTATATATACAGTGTCCAGATACAAACAGTTCTGGCTCTGTAAAGCCACAATCCTGCTTCTTGAACAGATGCTCCTAAATCACCCCCACTGCAGCCAGAGCGATGTACTGCAATTCAGTTAGAACAAAAAGTGTTGCATAATTCATTTATGGCTGTGTTTGAAATGTACGTGGCATATAATGAATAAAGATACCCTTAATTCAAGAGCTCTGGTTTGCCAAATGTTTTGTTTTGCTTTTAAATCCTGCAGTTAGACTCTCTTTCTCTCAGTAATGTAAAATGCAGTGAGCTGTCGAACCAGGGAAAAATCATTAAAGGAGAGAGATGGGTTAAAATTAAAGACCTGATTTTCCACATTAGGTGCTTTTATTTTCTTTCCTGCTACAGTGCTGAATTTGCAGCTATTTCCAGGCAGAAGCTTTTAAAGGTGGCATCATGCCCTGCCACTTTCACTCCAATTCACCTGAAAGACAGATAACAGATAACATTTTCAGGATACTGTCCTGTTCTTCAAACACAGAACTTTCTGAATCCTACTTGAATATGACAGAATCTCCCCCAATTTAATATTTTAAGTCTGGAATTAGAGCGCTAGTTTTTAAAACGCAAATACAACGGGCAAACCAAGAGAACTGACCCCCAACCCGCAAAATGAAAAAATAAAATAAAGGCGGCCACGTTTGGGAAGAGAGGTAAACAAAGAGAACATTTTAACCGCCTTGACTGCATGATCCCCATAATTAAGAGTGAGACGAGGTGAGCAGAGAGAGAGAGTGCGCTGTTTTCTGCCTGGGGGCAGTGCAGCACAGTCTGTGGGTTTGATTTGGCTGCATCATTACAGCACCAAAGACAAAGCCCCACTTGCCCGGTCGCGTCTCGCCTGGTTTGGGGGTGTGAAACGAATTGGCTGACGACAGGAGGTGAAATATAGTGTTGGCATAGTGGATTCCCCTTGGTGACAGCTGGTGACAGATTGCCTGCCCCTCGCCGCCAGCCCATTAGAGTCAGAGAGCGGTCAATTCCCCCTCTAACTGCTCTCCACAGCGGGGGACCCCCGATAGGGCTCGGCACTGCTGACAATATTGGGTTCCGGGCTCTGGAAATCTAATCCTCACCTGCGCCCTGGGCTCTCGTGATAAGCCAGGCAGGGGCACAGCCACTCACCGAAGCCCTACAAATTAGCCTCCTTCGGGGCCTAAAACTAAAGCTTCAGACAATTTCTTCAGCATGATTGTAGCGTGTGCCTTCTTTAATTATTCAAATTATTTTGTTAATCATATTTATTTCCATGCTTTATCATAAGGTGATGTAATTACCATTGCTAATAACGATGGGTTGAGTGGAGGTTTAGTTCTGAATTCCAGCTCCGAGAGGAAAAGAAAAAGGTTTTTCTCCTGGAGCCAGAGCTTTAAATTGGAAATGTATGTTATGAAAGACACCCACATAAAACAAATAGCCTCAAAACAAATCCATATTTTATGGTCTTAAATGTGCAGATTAAACAAATGATAAGTTCATGTATTAACAGGCCTCAGATGAGGGAAGAGGAGACACGTAACTTGTTTTGTTGGAGGATAATTTCATACTGAGTCATCAACCCATCACAACACAATTTGTTTGAATTATTAGAATTACACTTAAATCAAGGTATTTTCTCTTCAAATTGCCTTTTTATATATAAATTAGTGTGTACAAGTCTTTATGATTTCAAATTAGATACTTGTGTCCGAGTCCAGATTAATTGAAAGGGATAAACTTGACCACACATACGTGAATCACTTAATTTGAATTGAAATTTGTTTTAATTGAACTAAGATAAATGTGTCTCTCATGCGTTTATAACGTTAACTGGGTTTAAAGTATGTGATTCATGTATTCAAGGGAAAATATCTTGCATAAAAATAAATAAATCAATACAGAAAGAAAGATTAAAGTAAATAATAGGAAATATCAAACGGCCTTAATGTAAATGCTGATGCTGACGTTGTTGGTCATGCCTCTTTTTCAGTACATATCCTTGCTGTCACTCAGCTGGGAACATCCATAGGGTACACCTGCTGCTCAATTACCTCCCTTAAAGATGACAAAGAGCGCCAATCAGAACCCCACGGTGCCCTCGGCCTGGACCAGCAAACACAGATCCGAGCGTGTCCGGGCTTAGCCGATACTCCAGCCCCCAGTTCCCCCTGGGAGTTCGTCATCCTCCACCCCTCCTCATCAATTTCCCTCCTGCTGCAAAGGCCAATGAGGGTACGGAGGAAGCAGAGCATACAAAGACTTTGAGAGAGCTGTTGTCAGCTGTTGTCTACTTGAGCAGCACATATTTAATAAAAAAAAAAACAAATGTATCTTTAAACATTGGCCACATTTTTTCTTGGGAACAGAATGTACCTTTGAATTCTAAAAACCCCAAACTAAAAAATAAATACATATTTTAGTGTTTATAAATGTGTTGGCTTATGGGTAAAACAGAAGTGCATACTATTGCAAAACATTCTCCAGCGCTCTAACACAAGCGCTAACTTGGAGAGACTACATTTATGGAAGTTCATAAGTAATTAATTAATCAGAAAACTATTTTGAAAAAATCTGGAACTTCATTTTAATTAAATATTAATGTAGCACTCTCTATGTGTAATAAAAACTACATTTAAAATCAATATTATTAGGAAAAGCACTGAACCGGATTCAGATTTATTGTCTGCAAGTAAATTACAGAGAATTAAAATTGGCTCAGAATAAAAAATAATTCAGTGATGTTACCTTGCAAATCAGGTAATGATGGGGGCCAGCCAAGCCAAGGATTTAAACCTCCTAATGACAGAGGGCTAGAGAAGGGCATCACTTCAATGATTGAAGGAAAGGTGAGGGTGCCACATTATTTTAATAATTGCTTCCTACAACAATACGATCCCAACTGAACAAGGAACTCTGGAAAAAAAGGAAGGGAAGCTTTTAAAACAAATTAGGATCTTCAAAAGATCTGGGCCGAATGTGACCTTTGATACAGCTGTCAATCTCTGCAAAGGAGAGGGAGTCACAAGTTTACGAACAAGTTCCACCAATGAGCAGTCAAAACACTTAACAAAATATCACTTATAGATTACGCATAGTTTGATGAACAGTATTTATTAAAGAAAATGTATCGTTGACAGTTTCAAATGGTGCTGCTAATGATGATAATATATACAGATGTAAACATGTAAAAAAAATATAGGAACACCTCACTTCTTAAAAAGGAGAACATTTATTGAGTGTTTTGAAAAGAATTTCTTGGAGCCACAGTTACACACAGCTTGTTCCAAATGAGGCCAAACATCCCCCCCAATAAGAGAAAAAGGAAAAACTCCACATATTATTGCAACACCCCATAGCATAAAGCGACATATCCAGCAGATTCAAAACTCAAGAGACATAGTTTGTCTCCATCTGCGTTACACAAGGCTTTTAATGCCGACTTACCTACACAAATGACGCCGCAATAGCAAACCACTGCATTCCTCTCTGCTTACTACTGCACACTAGGAATGATGAATGAGTATACAAAAAAAACACGTGGACTGTGGAAGACTTTAGTGTTATCTCGTGGCAAATGATCAAGGCCTGCAACACTTTAAACAGTGCTCAACAGCACAATCATTAATTCAGTGGAAGGACAGGAGCACATGCCATAGCGTCAGTCCCGTTATCATTTTTGCTTGACTTGAGCAATGTGAGCTAAATACGGGCAGCTTTCGGTGTACAGTGCGCCTCTCTCCCTTCGGTGTCTGCTCCTACAGGAACAGGCCTCCATCTCCACTTGTTTGCATTTTACAGACTCCTATCAGCACACCTGGTCTGTATATTTAAGACCGGTTTCTGTACAGATGCAGCACTAGTTTGCCACTTTAACCAGCTGTCCCAGTAAATTTTAGTTTCTAACTTGAAGGACTGTGCACAATTACTGTTAGTCCATCAGTCACAAAACGGCTGCAAACCCACAAAGCCCAGAGGAAAAAAAGAAAATGCTTTAGGCTTACTGTTGTGATGTAATGCGATAACAGCATTATTTTTAAGTTAGAAAACAAGTCATTTCATTACAACTGCTCTTTTGAGAGGACAGAATAAAGCTTGAAAGCTTACAAGACTGATTAAGCACTTTCGAAAACTGGCTAAGCTTCCATGATCTTAAATAATTTTGCTACGGTGACTTCCCACATTAAAGCCAATAAAAAAAGACTGCTTTGCCAACGAGAAAAATCGCCAAATAACAAAGTGGCCCTTTGATTTAGCACTTTAGCTTTTGCTGTATTTTTTTTTCGTCTATGCGATTGATTTCTTTGAGTGACCATTTTAGCCTGGAATGTTTTGGACACAGAAAAAAGCAAATGAAACGAGCAGCAACACCAGCAGAAACTAATGTGATTGAAGAAGTCAAACAAGGACAGAGTGATATTAGGCTGTGTAGAGGCAGAAAACAGTTTAAGCCCTTACATTTGGAAGACCGTTTAGATAATGATCATTTTCACAAGCGCACAAGCCAAGATGTCGGCTGTTTTTGTAAAGATGAGCACTGTGTTGACAGGTGTTGTGGCATTGCGCCTTTAAGTAGGCAGAGAGATGTGGTTGAGACTAAGATTTAATGTGTGATGTTAACCACCTATGAAGACCACAGAATTTGACTGCTTGGTAACTGTTTAAGGTCAGTCATCCAGTATCCCATGACTCAAGAGGATCTCTAATTTGTTTTAGTTTTAAGCATTAACATATCATTAAGAAGACCACTTGGTATGAATTTAGGGCCTCAATGATTTCAGCACACCACAAATGCAGAGAGAAAAACTAAAAAAAAAAAAAAGGTAAGTTAGTTGGTAAGAGTTTTGGAAATAAATTAAAACCGGTTAATATAAACAAATGGGAAACGCTGCCGGTCAATGTTTTGAGAAACTAAGTCCTACACAGCAGCTGTAAAAAGCCACATAGTCTGCCCAGGATTCAAGCACAGTGATATTGAAACAGACCTGATGTCAAAACAATTATTATCTGGAACATTCCTTCATATCACCAGGCCAAATATGAACTCTTATCGGAATTTGTATTTGTTTGGTTTAGTTTTTTCTTGCTCTCTCTTTCACTCATGAGGCAATGAGGAAGGCAATAAAAAAAGCATAATGCAATTGCTAGCGAAAATCCCCTAGCCATTTTCTGCTGTAAACCTGTAACATTATATTTCTCAGCGTGCTGATCAATACCTTTTTAGTGATGACACAAATAAAGGGGTAAAGATCGCAGCTTTCTAACACAAAGTAAACGTTCATTTTGGACAACAGATCGATGGCTGGTGCGGCTCTCCATTTCTCTTTTGCACTTCAGAACGAGGCAGTAATCGAGGTGCGATGGAGGAAAGGATTGAGAAAAACAAAACAGAATCCAAACTAAAAGGAAGGAAGAATCAGAAAATGTAATTAAGTTATACAAAAAGCATTTTAAATAATAGCTTTTCCTAATATCTCTAACATTAGTTATGGAGGGTGTGTTGCCAGATTCAACCACAATTCTTTTTAGGGGACAAATCCACAGCAGAGAAAAAGGACAAACTAAATCCAGCAGTCTACATCCAGTGTCCATCATATTTCGCTACGGGGGGGCAGTCACCTGACCAGGGTGCAGTTTGCATAGACCAGTGAGGCTAAAGCTGCGAAGGATGTGCTGAATACACAAAAGTCAGCAGGTTAACCTGGAAGAAAGGAGGCTAACACATTAGGCACAGCAAGAGTCATCTAACCTCTTATACTCTTTAGTATGACTTGAGTCTAACTCCTTATGTTAAGAGTAGTCTACCTGAATACACTAGTAAATCAGTTTCAAGAAAAAAAAAAAAAAAAAAAAAAAAAAAAAAAGCTGATGAGAGTTACCCAGCAAGAAGTCTCAGCTTAAATATGTCCTGGAAGCATGAACAGGCTGGGAGGATTAGGCTGCCAGTGCCTGCGTTATTCACTGTGAACATATAGATCACTTAGCTATGGTGCACTCACAATCCACAGCGTATCATGACAGATGTGCTGGTGCTAAAAGGATTTTTTAAATATTATTTTTGTGCAAGGTGCAATCATTTATGATGGCCACAATTTAAATGCAACCAGAGTATACTAGTATACTGACAATCTCCCTCGGGGGTTATTTCAGTGGACCACAAAATAGATTCCTAATACACTGTAGTGCATTCGCTCAGGTTACCCAACTCCCCAATCAGCAGCCATTTCCCATCAGGATGGGGTGACTCCAAGTCCCAAGGGGAACCTCAGAAACTTGTTAAAAAGCTTTGATACAGGGGGGGTATCATGCTTATTATACAGTAACAAAGAGCGGTGGAAATCTCAACACTGCATTACAAGCCACTGCTGATCAACCATTTAGTGACTGGGCAAGAGAGCTGTTCAATTCCCCATGCGTTACTGTCAACCACTATCAAGAGCTCAAGACATTGTTACAGCCAGACTACAAAAATAAAAAAGGAAAATCAACACCAAAAAACTAAAATTATTTGCATTCAAAAGATGGCAGTGACAACCAGTAGGAATGGAAGGTTTCTTAACTGGCAATAAACTGATCTGTGATCAAAAAAGTATTTTCCCATCATCAGGGATAAGGAGCCCAGCGACACAATCTGGGCAGAGATCTGTGGGCTCTTCAGTCGGTGCCCTGCTGCTTATCTACAGCAGCACAGAACAGCAATCAAGAGCGAAATACGCAGCTTAAACCTGACCTGTGCACTTCCATCCCCCGTGAAAGCAAAGCCAGGGCTGCATTAAGATACTGCCCTTGAGAGCCGACTGTCATCAACTAGAGAAAATATATCAACGCATAAGTATGACAATTAAAGTCAGTTTTTAAAGAGCATGACAGATTGTTTTAATTAGAAATATTTCCATAGTGGGAATCAAAATAAATAAATAAAATGTTTCTTGATATTATTTGTTTATGATACTGGCTGAAACAATGTTATGGCACAGTCTTACTTATTAAGCATAGCCGGAAGACTATGGCAATCTACCAAACAGCTGCCTTAGGAGCCGGTTTGAGTAGGAGCCAGCAATGGAATGGATTGGAAAAGCCACACATGCCACTTGGACTCGGGAGCCAGCGGTCACCAGGGATTGAACAGCTCTAGTCAAGTTAAACCGAGATTCTCCTTCTCACCAATACAATACTGTCTTTTTTATTACAACATGACAATAAATCAAAGGGCTTAATATCTCTGCTCAGAGATACACGTCCATGGTCTGTAGGATCATCTGCCGGCAGAGAGGGCAGTTGTGCTGGTAGATGGGCTGGCGCAGCAGGATGTTGGTGCATTCACGGCACAGGCACAGGTGCCGGCAGGGCAGCAGCAGAACGGTCTTGATACTGTCCTGGCAGATGACACATTTCTTCCTTTCCTCGTGCTCCTTCAGCAGCGTAAGCAGGCTGTCGGGCAGAGGCTCTTTGTACCCATCGCCCGAGGGGTGCCTCTGCAAGGGTCTGTCTGTGCTGGAACTGGGGAGGGCGGGGGCAGCTGGGATGTTGTCGCCCAGCTGGGCGCCTAGGGGTGGGGCGGGCTCTCCGTTCTCAGGAGCACCGTGGGGAGGCTGAATTAGGGTGGCCATTTCACCCACCAGGTATTCTTCAGCAAACCCCGCCGGATGCCTGGCTTCTTGGGCACCAACATCCACGTTTCCCTCAAACGCTGCTGCTGCTGCTGCCGCCGCCCCCTGGCCTCCTCCTTGCCCAGTCTGACTGCCCTGCCACACAACTCGCTGCCAGATCTCCAACTCCAGCACGGCCTGTGCCTGGGCCAGAGCCACCAGGTAGAGGCGATACAGGACTCTGTGCAGGCGGGAAAGGGAGGGCACTGTGCTGATGTAGCGCAGGGTGCGGTCGGCCCCCCGTCGCGGCAGCCCTGGGTTCAGGTAGAGTGTGGTGGCCGAGACGATGCCCAGCGTGAGCACCAGCCCATAGAGGTTGAGCAGGAAGACGCTGATGAAGATGTGGCTGAGGGAGCACAGGAACTCCAGGGCCAGCTGGCAGGGAGTCCACAGGATGATGGCCGTACCCACCAGGCTGCTGGAGAGGTAGCTGAAGAGCGTGAGGGCGAACTCCACTGCCTTCTGCAAGGGCCCGGACACTGAATCCCAGGTGGCAGCGGCCACGGAGAAGCAGTTCTGCGTGCCAATGAGCAGCATGTTGACCATGGTGTTGACGAAGTAGAGGACCAGGCTGAGCGCGATGCCGCAGCCCTCGCACACCTGCCGCAGCAGCGAGTGGCCCGACAGCAGGCCGCGGTGCAGCAGCTCCTTGGTGCGCAGCAGCACGTGCGAGGAGAGGTGGCCCACCATCTTGAAGCTCTCCGACATGCCACAGAACACCCTCAGCCAGCCGCTCAGCACGTTCAGGGAGCCCTGCGCCGCCCCCACCAACCCCTCCACGGTGGTCAACATGCAGAACAGAGCCAGATTCCAGCACTGCACCACCGAGTTGGTCAGGAGCATGGGCAGGTGGTAGATGAAAGATGCCAGGCCCAACAGCAGCCGGATCAGCGAGTTGACGACACAGAAGTTCAAATCCAGCAGGAAACACAGGAAGTCTATGGTGCGTCCGATGCAGCAAAACAAAAAGTACACCAGCCCCATGGTATGCTGTTTGTTTTTGTCGTCCGCTTGGTCAAGTTATTGGGAATGAGCAGATGGATTTCAGTGCAGTCTGGTGTGTTCTGTGCAGTTTGTAACCACTGAGTACTACAACAACAGAGCAAGCGAGTAGTGCCTCCTGGTTTTCTTCTTCTTGTAAGTCCTCCCAGAACAGTATAACTTTCGCATCTGTGAAGCTCTTAGTTGTTATGTGTGGCCACCTTGGATAAAAAAGGAAGCCAAATAACTAAAATAGCACAGTAATAATCATTTGTGGCTATGGTCCCAAAACTCCTGTGATGTCCTTCTGCTGGTGCAACATTATTAACGTGAAAACAGTTTCAAATCGGCTGCATGATCACGGCTCAACTACTGTCCGTGACCCACCGCTGCAGGAGATCACTGTCTGATTAACAGTATAAACACAAGCCGTTTATTTCGTTATACCTGTTTCCTCTATAAACCATGATATGAAATCCACTGGAATGATAAACATCTCCTAACAGACAGTCAACAAAGCTACTTCTACAAATGCAAATGTCTATAGATGAAAATCCGAATACTGTAAACTACATAATACTAATATTATTATTATTAATAATAAACAATGCGACGTTGTTTACGTTTAAATTGCAGTGATCCCAGCCAAGGCTTCACACAACTTGCTAGCCTGTTGAAAAGCTGCAATCGCACACATATGATCGTCCAGCCACGATGTCAGATCACACTCCGAAGTCCAGATTGCCTTTCATTTTAAAAATAACACTCAGGGCCGACATGAAACTTTTATGAAACTGCCAAACGAAAGTTCTCTCTCTCTATGGCCGCCGCCATGTTGTTTTCAGTTTCTGTCAACGGATCGCAGAGTCGATTGCCGAGTCGCTGATGATCGGGATCGCCAGGGGGAGGCAAAGGAGCTCAGATACACTTTTCTGCACACAGCTTCAAAGGAGAAAAGGGGAAAAAAGTAATGCGATCACGACTGGAACAAATTGCAGATGTGTTTGACATTATCGTATATAATAGTTTCCTACTATTATTAGTGATGATAAGAGCCGTGCTCTTTGTGTGCACGGGAGTTCAGGGGTTAACACGTCATTC
This sequence comes from Amia ocellicauda, assembly GCF_036373705.1. Taxonomy (NCBI): domain Eukaryota; kingdom Metazoa; phylum Chordata; class Actinopteri; order Amiiformes; family Amiidae; genus Amia; species Amia ocellicauda. The sequence continues at coordinate 54,245,746 of NC_089850.1, forward strand.
CTCGGTGTTTGTGTTTAAATGGGGGTGTGATGACTTCCTATTGGTCCTTTTGATTTGAATTGGTCCTCTTCATATTTCAACACACTAACCACGTGTACTTGGAGGAAAAGCCTCACACACAATGTCTTCATCTTCTTCCTCAGTAGAAGTGTATTGAATCAACATTTGGCAAGGGTAAATTGATGCACATTTTAAATTAAGATTGGCACATTTTTTTCATAACAAATTTAAGTAGGTTTACAGTCAGTATTATAGCATATATATACACTCACCTAAAGGATTATTAGGAACACCATACTAATACTGTGTTTGACCCCCTTTCGCCTTCAGAACTGCCTTAATTCTACGTGGCATTGATTCAACAAGGTGCTGAAAGCATTCTTTAGAAATGTTGGCCCATATTGATAGGATAGCATCTTGCAGTTGATGGAGATTTGTGGGATGCACATCCAGGGCACAAAGCTCCCGTTCCACCACATCCCAAAGATGCTCTATTGGGTTGAGATCTGGTGACTGTGGGGGCCAGTTTAGTACAGTGAACTCATTGTCATGTTCAAGAAACCAATTTGAAATGATTCGACCTTTGTGACATGGTGCATTATCCTGCTGGAAGTAGCCATCAGAGGATGGGTACATGGTGGTCATAAAGGGATGGACATGGTCAGAAACAATGCTCAGGTAGGCCGTGGCATTTAAACGATGCCCAATTGGCACTAAGGGGCCTAAAGTGTGCCAAGAAAACATCCCCCACACCATTACACCACCACCACCAGCCTGCACAGTGGTAACAAGGCATGATGGATCCATGTTCTCATTCTGTTTACGCCAAATTCTGACTCTACCATCTGAATGTCTCAACAGAAATCGAGACTCATCAGACCAGGCAACATTTTTCTAGTCTTCAACTGTCCAATTTTGGTGAGCTTGTGCAAATTGTAGCCTCTTTCTCCTATTTGTAGTGGAGATGAGTGGTACCCGGTGGGGTCTTCTGCTGTTGTAGCCCATCCGCCTCAAGGTTGTACGTGTTGTGGCTTCACAAATGCTTTGCTGCATACCTCGGTTGTAACGAGTGGTTATTTCAGTCAAAGTTGCACTTCTATCAGCTTGAATCAGTCGGCCCATTCTCCTCTGACCTGTAGCATCAACAAGGCATTTTCGCCCACAGGACTGCCGCATACTGGATGGTTTTCCCTTTTCACACCATTCTTTGTAAACTCTAGAAATGGTTGTGCGTGAAAATCCCAGTAACTGAGCAGATTGTGAAATACTCAGACCGGCCCGTCTGGCACCAACAACCATGCCACGCTCAAAATTGCTTAAATCACCTTTCTTTCCCATTCAGACATTCAGTTTGGAGTTCAGGAGATTGTCTTGACCAGGACCACACCCCTAAATGCATTGAAGCAACTGCCATGTGATTGGTTGGTTAGATAATTGCATTAATGAGAAATTGAACAGGTGTTCCTAATAATCCTTTAGGTGAGTGTATATATATATATATATATATATATATATATATATATATATATATATATATGTATATGCAGTAGTGTATTGGCTTTAATAGTTTAATTCACAATACCCTTTTTTAAAGTATGCCCATGTTTGGTCACAGAAAAATATAATTTCTTTCACTACATATCCTTTTTCCAAAACTCCATGATGATGTTATTTTCGTATCCATGTCTGGCAGTCATTTTTTTTTCTCATATTTTTTTATTATGGGAACCTGTTTTTAGAATTAAAAAAAACATATAAAGAAGCCTGTTCTGCAGTTACTCACTGCCAAGACATCTTGTGCTCTGCCAGTCTGAGTCCAGCTGTTCTTCTCCTATTACTTGTATGGTTTCCATTGAGCTGCCCAGGATGTGAATATTTGTGAGACAAAGTCAGCATCAGACGTTATGTGGGCTCCATAGAAACGCTAGTGTGCTTGATGGCTGAGTTGTCCATATCTTATCAATTTTTGTCTGCTCTCTGTTTCTCGGCTTCAGTGTTATGTGCTGCAAATCTCTTCAGCAGCGTGCAAAATTGTATGTTATTGTGCACTGACTTCACATCTTTCTCTACACACTTGGAAAGAATGTGCAACAGGTGCTGAAGTCTAATTATCATTCAAGCTGGTGGTTTTGCTTTTCCATTTAATTTTTACAGCTGATGAAGCCCATTTGTCTGCCTTCGCTTGTCGTACTAACACTCATTGACAAATGAAAGCAAAAATAATTGGACTCTAATATTTGTACTTTATTCAGTATAATTAAGGAGAGATATCCACTGCATTATTTTAGATTTTCACTTACACTCCCCCATTCCAGTTTGACAGGGTGGGTCGCCCGAGATGGGGGAGGGTGGTGGGTGAATGCCAAAAAGAAACACATCTGCTTTGCAAAAAAAAAAAAAATTGCAATCATAAGAGGTTGAAGAAGAGAAGAAAAAAGAAAAAGAAGAATATTAATCTGCCTGCTTAATGTCCTCCTTTGCAGAATCAAAGCCTATTTTGCAGATTGTAATCTCTGAACACAAAGACAAACGCACAGAGATGATATTATTTCTATTCTCCTTCTGCCTTGGGGGAGACAAAAGTTCACTAGTCAATGAGGAAATGGTTTAAAACCTCTTAATTGGTTTGGCATCTTTTCATTTATTAGTTTTGTGTTATTCTATGCATCCTGACTTGGAATACCACTGGCATTCCTGATAGAAGTCAAATAGGCAGCCTGGGAGATCAGGACATGCAAGCAGCTATAAATGGTCAAACTGATTTACCTATCATTGTGCACTAACACTAATGGTATTTAGAAAATGATAAACTTTTTTTTCTTTTTTCCATAGCACAGCCATTTGATAGAGATCCAAAAACATTTCCCCTGAGTTGAAAAGCAGCCAGTAATCAAAAATAACTCCATGCATTGGCTACTAATGAAGGAGGTTTGCTTACAACACAGCTCAGCCCCTGATAACGGAATTTTGTATAAAAAGTGAAACATACCATCCATCCTAGCTCAGTGAGTCAGGGTATTTGGGCAGCTGGGTTTATCATTTCCCTTTTTGGTTATTTTTTGTAACAGAAGACTGTATTTAGCACAACATCAACGTGGCTTTGCAGAGTTTTGCCGGCCACATGTTGAAACTCAATTGATCAGCGCTGCAGCACAAACATAGCCCCTGGGTCTCTTGAGAAGAATAGCCGGAAGTAAGAGGCTGTAGAAAGAGTGACACAGACAGGATTAGGGTTGCGAATGGGGGGAAAGCAGTGAGAAAAGCTACTATGTGCTTCACATATGGAATGTGTAAAATTAGCAACAACACAAAAGAACACCTTGCCATTCTGTTTCCTTGTGGCGAAGGGCCACACTCCTGCAGGGGGCTGGAATTGGGGGTATAGCTTTTCTGCATTGTTTCACACACTTTCAATGCTTACATAAGGGAGGCCTTTACAATTAAACTTGGACAGCATACATAGGAAATGAACTCATTTATTATTTTTGTCTTGATTCAATATGTATACATATATGCAAGTGTTAAACAATGATTTCATATTTCAGACAATGAGAAAAATCCAATTTCCTCTTCCGGTGTGTCCTTGTCCCTGTGCACAGACTGTGGATAAATCCTCTGATTGACTACAAGCCTGTGTTGGGCTCCCTTACAAGTGCCTCTGAAACTCCAGGCCTTTGAATGTTAACCTCATGACTGGACAGAGATGAAAGCCTTTTTCTATTGTAGATGTACCGTAACCCATGAGTTGCAGTGCAGCAGGTCTGTTGTAATGGGTTGCTTTGCCTTGACATGAAAGAAACACCATTTTAAAAGGCTGCTTTCCAACTACACCAACTACAAAAAAAAAAAAAAAAACATACAGAAAAACAGTGGATCTTTGGAAACTAAAACCAATTTAAGGGTTCATAACAATTTTGCTTTAGAAGAACAAGTGGAAAACTAAACAGAGTCAGATACATGGTCCTTGCCTTGCTAAAAAAAAACATTTCCAGTGGCTGTTTTTAGCATTAGTGTTAAAATATATAGCCAGATCATCAGCCAAGATTTCCAATGCAGTATGTTTTGCATGCAGTCAGTGTTTCATGTGTAGATCAGATGCCCGTTTGTCATCATCGCAGTGGGAACAATATTGTGGAAAATGTGATGTCATTGTGTGCCATTTGTGAATGGTTTGGTCATGCCATTGAAAGAGCATTCTCCTGCTTTTCCCCTCATCTCATTGAGAACAGGGCATGCTTTGCAAATGAACGTTCGCCATCTTGGTCTGAGTCAATAAATACATCATCAAATATGTGAGGAATCTGCGAGCAGCGGTCTTCCTTTCAGCCACTTTTGCCTGGAGGACGTCCATTAATCTGAGCAGCAGACATACGCCTTGAACAAGCCCCCGCCCTACTGCCATAATCATTACAGAAAACACCCTCCAAAGGCCTATATTTGTGTGACTGATGTAGCCATAACAGCCAAAGGCGCATTCGTTGTTTCCTCTAACTGGCCAGATGATGACTGGTCTTCGAGAGAATGGGGCTGTTTGAACTCATTTCCCCAGCACACCCATCCCAGAACAATGGGATCTCAGTGAGAAAGTATAAATCAACCCAAAAGCCAATTAACAACATGCCACGGGCTTTCACAGTATGGCCCACACACCACGGCCCTGCTCCAAGCGTCCATACACTGGACTCCACTCCCACCAAAGCAAATACGTGACTGTCCCATTGTAATCCCGCATATTCAAGTCACTTTATGGGCATTCCATGCATTTCAATAGGCTGGACTGAATACTGTATCACCCCCCCCCCCCACAATAACATTGAATGGGCACTTTTCCCAAATAAGCAGCAGAGTACAGGATTCCCCACCACTATATTCCCTCACCAAAAGAGATTGAAAAGCTAAATAATTGCAAAATCAATCCGTAATTCCCAACAAGTAGCATTTTGATCAACTTCTTAGTAAATAAGGTAAGTACGGAAGTTAGACAAACGTAATCCTATTTCATGCAATGTGTTTCTAAGACATTTTGTAGATATTAAGTTGCCCTTGTTTCATCAGGTCTGAAGTTATTTAAATATATTTGTTGTAAAACATTTCTGAACTTAATAGATATACAGTACATATATTCACAAGGCAACCCTTATACACAATATTAAAATACAATGAAAATGTTAAATGTCATTTCAAAAAACAAGCTTCAGCTTTGTGAATGGATAAGTGCTTTTGTTGGGCCAGATAAACAAAATTGTTCTTCAAGACCGAACACTTGATCATTAAGCATTGAACATATAGTTTTTGTTCACAGGCCACAATTAGGATATGAAAGACAGCATGACAGCCTGCAAGACTTCAAGGGTCAAGACTTCTTTATTGTATAAGAAGTCAACCTGCATGGACAGATAATTTAATTACCTCAACTATGCCTTCAGATAGTCAGTGCAGCGTGATACTAATAAATATAAAACATTAATTCAAAAGAGTGTTTCTGGCAGTTGACCTACACGTATTTTGGATTTCTCCTTGGTCAACTCTTCACTCAGGAATGACATTGTTCTGAGAACCCTTTCCAGCAGAATTGTAAGAGATTAATAAAATGCATTATTCACAGAGAGGACCAAGACAGGGGCCGACCAGTAGTCAAAAAGTTTCTATGGGAAATAATAAACTCAAATAGTTTAAATAACCAGTGCACAGTCTGGTCATAACCTATGCTGCTCCCTTACATACCAAACCAGCCTACGGATGTGCAGTTATACATTTACAAAAACCTCAGTAATTCCATAGAAAGCCATTGCTAATGTTATGCTGTTCTAGTATTCCCCGGGGACGTCATTCTTCAGCTGTGAATGTCCCCTTCTCAAGAACAGCTGAGCAATAATTGCTTTACTTTGTTGTTCCATTGCTGCAGGTTGTAAAATTCTGCTGACTCTTCTGGACCTGATGGAGGGACGTTTGATAGCTCAGGCCACAGCAGACATACTGGGTTAACCTCAGAGTCAAATAACGAAACCAACCGATGCATTTGCACATATAAACTTGAACCATAGGAACTTCCAACTTCATTTATTAAAATCAATGAATTAATTTAATTATTATCTGTCTATCTATACACACTACACTTTGCCATCCTTCTCTTCCTAATACCTTGTTTATTCTGAAGAGCCCCATAAATAATTGAAGTCTTTGAAGTCCAGAGAATAAGATATTTATTTAACAAGCTCGGAAGAATCATGTGAATCAGTGACACTTAATTCTTAGCAGAAATTAGTACAGTTTTAAAGGAAAAGCTATGTAGGGTACTGTGACTGTTTATCCAATCAAAAGCTTCAAAAGGTGCAAGTTCTGCAAAGTTTGTAGGCTGTACTTCCGGAGGGAGGAGGACATCATGGAAGCAGGTGTCTTCCTGTTACGGCATACAAACTGCCAAATCTCACAGTTTTCTTTAACATTGGAAAATTAGGTAACATCTTCAGCTTTGAGAGAAGAACAGAGAACCACAAACGGACATCCATGGGTTGTTCTCTTATCATAGAAACACAGAAGTGAGCGGATAGATGAACTTGTATCCTTAACAACCGCCTTGTTGGCTTTTTGCTATCTTGATGAATCCGATTTGCTAGGTCTGTATAGATGCTATTATTTCTATTATTTCTAATAAAACATTATACCAGTTTTTCAGTTCCAAAACTAAAATCAGGCTCGTAAGACTTCTCATGAACAATTATGAAACTCAGAATTAACCATAACAGGAATGTACTCCCTGTACAAATTCTTCATGGGTGGTTCTGTATATTTCTTCATAACTTCCTCTGATTCCACTTTCACAGACTTTTTTCGGGCTTCTGGAATTCCTCAACATTCAACACTTGCTAGCTTAAGATCATTATCAGAAGCAAGAACCTGATGTCAAAGATTATCATATTAACCAACTTGGATTTTTTTTTCTATGTATGAGCTTAATTTCCTTGACTGTGGGAGGATGTTTTTTTCCGCTCAATGTAATACACCATGGTGAGGCAGAAAGCGATTTTTTTTCAGAAAATGTCCTGCACAGGAGAAAGAAATCAATAATCCAACCACGAGCAAAACAAGAGAACAATGCAATGTTCTTGTTCACTGTGGTACTGTTAAAACTGTTTGACTGTATACTTGCCCTTGTCAGTTTTTGTCTGTCGAATTTAGAGGACATCAAGGCGTGGCATAATGAGGGAGTATCATAAAAACAAATGTTTTTTCCACTAAATGAAGATTGAGCACAGCCATATTTGATGATGTTTTGTTATATTGCTTTTACAGTTACCACCTGGGCACCCCTGTCATCTCGTCAGGGGTGCTATTGTGTCTCACAATCTACCCCCACCCCCACCCCCACCACCCCTCCATCTAAGAAGACATTAATGTGTCTGAGGTATTCATGATGATTAATTAGTTAATTATGGAACTGCTGGGAATCGCTATGGAAACAGCTGCTCCCAGATCTCGATGTTCCTCTTGGAGTCCCCTCTCAGCACAATCCCCGTCATTGTGACGGAGCGACGCAGGAATGGACACCCTCCCACACACACACACACACACACACACACACACGCATACATCCCCCTCTAACCTCCACGGCACACTGTAGACAATAGCCCCCACTCATAGAAGCTGCCGGCCATTGCATAATGGACTCTAAGGACAAGCCTGGAAAGAGCATCATTCTTCCTAACTCACTCAAACCTTCACATTGAATGTGCACTGGGGCTGCATTGACTGGAACTGACAAAGCTGCCACGTGTAGAGGCTGAAATGTTGAACTTTTCAACCCTATGTCTGGTACACTTATTATTATTATTATTATTATTATTAGTAGTAGTAGTAGTAGTAGTAGTAGTAGTAGTAGTAGTAGTAGTAGTAGTAGTAGTAGTAGTAGTGGTAGTAGTAGTAGTTGTATTATTTACATTACACTTATGTGTCTCGTGCCCTGTGGATGGGGGCATTGTCATCCTGGAAGAGACCACTCCCATCAGAATAGAAATGTTTCAACATAGGGTAAAGGTGATCACTCAGAATAACTTTGTAATGATTTGCAGGGACCCTTCCCTCTAAGGGGACAAGTGGACCCAAACCATGCCAGGAAAATGCCCCCCACGGCATATATCCCATACTTGTTAGCTCAATCCCTTTATTGTTATCATGGACGTGGATATTGCCCCCTTCAAATGTTTATAGAAAATAGATTGAGAAGCGGGGGGAGGGGGGGTTGGGGGGACTTAAACCACTTGCTGCTGCCCATCACACGCCTCTCCATCACGCACTCAGCACAAACAATGGGCTCCAATAACTTCACAGGGGAGGCCGATAATTGCTCTCTGCTCATGATCTCAGAGTGTCGTGTTGCAGGATTGTGACTGCAATAACATGGGCTGCTTGGGAAACAAAATAAAAGTAACACTGAGAGGGAGCAAAAAAATAAGTCAAATAATCCAGATGTTTTTTTCTACTCTAAAGTGCAAAGCTGGGTTTGCCTTTTAACACTTCATCTTGTTTGGGTTATGCACCTTAAAAGACAAGGGTAAAGACCTTCAAATGAACAGAAAGAAAAGCAGGAGTGATTCAGTGAGATTGGGTTTGGGTTAACACACTCCTAGATTTTTCCAAGGCAGCTTATCGAGACCTTTCCAGGAAATTAGCTCACACTCCTATCTGTTTACTTCTCTTCTCTCCTTTCTTCCAAAACACAATCAAGTGTTCAGAGAATAGACAGAGAAAGTGTGAATATGATAAGTGATGATATTATGATATCTATTTTCATTCTTAACACTAGGTCTACTAAATAAGCTAAGTGCCTTGGGTTTCTTGTAACTTGTTCTCTTTTAGAACTAAAAATGCATATAAAAGTAAAAGCAGTGTAAAGTATAGATACAGTGTGTGTCACCAAATAATACGTCTTAAGGTTCTTTGCATTCTTATCTGTGAGAGATGACAGAATATACGTAACACACTGACAGGAATGTGTCTGGTTCCAACCTCACTTGTTTGGAATTCCTTCATCAAATTACTTGTGCTTCCGCACGCTCTCTCTCTCTTTCTCTGTCCTTCCTCTCTCTCTAAAAATAAAGGGACCCTCTCCAGGGTGTTCTGGGTCTCTGCATTCCCTGGGAAATGAGAGGCTTAGAGTATAGAAAAGGGATGAGAAGTTTGATGACTAGATTTATTTTTTACTTCCACCAACACACTGATTCCCAGCCTCTGTACAAAACCTCCCATCCCCCAACTCCCCTCCACCCCCATACAGTTGACCCCTCCTCACTTCCTTTACCGTTCTGTTTTGGGTGTATCACATTTCAGGTGAGCAGAAATCGTCTTTGTCCACAAAAACTTAAAAAATCCTCTTATATAAACACGTAAAAACAAAATAAATAACTGCAGCTCAAATTCAATGTTTTTGGTTAAATTGGATCAACAGCAATTTCCGAGTGTGTGTGTCAGTGGAGATGTGGTGAAGCCTTGTTTTTGCCTTTGCACCAGGTGTAACGGCAGGTGATCCACGCAGGAAACAGGTGTGGAATCCCCCCTCAGAAGAAAGGCTAAGAGAAAGAACACAAGAGATTGATTGCAGGGCCTGGGGTCGGAGTCATCAATCTTCAGTGGTGCTTTTAAACTCTCTCACTACAACTTGCTGTGGTTCGCGCTCCAGCTGAAGTGCTGCGGAAGTTGTGAGGTTTCTGACCGTGGCAGTGCGAAGCAATGGACCAGACAGGACCCCCACTCAGCTCCTGTGGCCACTCCATCAACCGCTCTCTGGTCAAGCAGCTGAAAGAGGTCAGGGGATTCATTGAGCATCTTCACCCCAAAGAGCTGCAGGATGTGTGGGCTGCTACTCACCTCCTTGCCACATTTGAAACATTTGCCTCTGGAGCCAGAGGAACCCTATCAATTTATTTTATTTCCACTAAAGTCTCTATATCAGACATGTGTATTGTAGGCAAAGCATAAGAAAGCCTGATCTAAATGTTAATATTGAGCTACAATATATGCATTTACTGTATAGAAAGAGAGAGAAAATAAAAATGTATTTGTGATATATAGCAAACTGCAGCTTTATAAATGGAGAAATACAGCTTTCGGCTGACAGAAAAAAACAGACATGTTCAACTACAAACACAATATCATATTTTGGCCCAGTATTTGCTAAGAGGGAAATGAACACTTTTGGTCCGTCAGTGGCCCTGAATCCTGTGACTCAGTCCAGCGCCGGTGTGTTCTGTAACTATGAGGGAATGAGAAGAGCCCCAGCCAATCACACTACCACCCCATCCTGGCTGCTACCACAGTGCACAGTGCCAGTACACATCCGCTCACTACGGCACACTCGCTCTCTCTCACCACAACCACAGAAACATGGGCTGTAACCGAAGCTTCTGATCTACTGCTCTTTGAAACTAAAACACCACCACCAAAACACAGAATATCCAGGGAAATGTCACCAACCAGTGATTTTGTTTTAATTTAGTTCTCATTGATGGGGGTTTAGAGTTTTGTCAAAACTCTAAGAACACCCCGCTGCAGGTAAGGCATTATATGCAATCCACAGCTTGTTCTCAGTTAGGAGGCAGCATACAGAACAGAAAGTCTCTTCAACAAGGCATCTGAGAGGCATCTGCCTTGGAAAAGCAATAATCTTGCTGATTAATCTATTTTGTGATACTGCCAAAAAACACCCAGTGCTGTGGTGTACCAGATATGCTGTAGTTCAGTCTAGCTGTAGGCAACAACAACACCAAAAAAAACCCACAGAGGACACGGTGTGGAAAAACACATGATTATGTCCTGTCCCTTTTTTATTTTATCTTATCTTATTTTACTTTATTAACATTTATTATTTATTATGCTGCAAAGACTGTGTCTGTCAGACAGCACACTAAGGAGCTAAAGATAAAATGAAAAATAAAAATATTTCTAATCTAAATCTTTCACTTCTCAGGGAAGTGCAGCCATCAACTTCCTCCAGACAAACAGAAATCTATTAGATGGAAATTGTGTTTCGTTGTGTGGATCATTTGCTGCCTGCTAAATACATTTCCTATTTTCATGGCTTACACGGGGACTAGACAAATATCAATGTTGTTTTTGTCTCAGCTATGAAAAAATTGCTAATACTCTGTGGCCAGGAAAGTTTCCTGTCTTTCAGAAATTGTCCCTGAACTGTAGGACCTTTTGGCTCCAGAAGTGTTATAGATTAAGTTCTTTGAGAGGCTTATTTGGCCTAAAGAAGATAGCGCACACATATATACATTCTTCAAGGCTAAAAAGGGAGGAGAAGGGAAATGAAATGCTGTGTAATCTTTACAAGAGGTGTCAGCTTGGTCTTGTTTGGGTTATTCATTTTGGACAGAATTTTTTTAACACACTGATTAATTGTGCCTCTTGTAGCACAAGAGGACTATCTGACTTCAGGTTATGTGCAGCTCTTCTTATTTCCTCATTGATTACCTGCACCTACATCGGATTGGTTCTACCCAACTGTCTGCAATCCCAAAAAACCAAAACAAGTAACTTCTAGTCCGTCCAATAACTCTGTCGACAGAGGTCTGATATACATTAAGATCCCGTATCACATTACCCCTGAAAATGACTTTAGTGACTGTTTAGTCTAGTTTCCTGTTACTGCTAGCTCCCTGGATGTCAGAGGACAGAATCCGTTTGCTCAGTTTTAGCTCTGTATGTCAAGTGTGTTCCACTGTATATCCCTGCCTTACAGACTCATCTCCACTATTCATTATTGCATTTGTTTAGCTCTTTGTAATTTACTTTCTTGTGCATTGCCTACACTGACGACGCATGAACAGAGCTTTTGCTGCAGTTTTTTTTTTTTTATTAGGTTATGTGCGGAATGCCTGGGGGCATGCTTTCATGTATAAGGTGCACAATATAAATATAACATAAGTGATACAGTATCTCCACAGCCTTCTGGATTCAAGGTCCCCAAGAGACGTGTTAATGTTCTTCACATGTTCCCTCAGAGCAGGATGAATAAACCAGCAAACACATTTTGGGCAACAGTAAGACTGAAGTTTAGTAAAGTCATAGGTGAAAGCCAAGCACATTTGTTTTGTCTCCTATAGTGATTACATACAGTTAGGTCCATAAATATATGGACAGTGACACTATTGTCATGGCTCTGTACACCACCACAATGGATTTGAAAGGCAACAAAATAAGTGCTTGAAGTGTAGACTTTCAGCTTTAATTTGAGGGTAGTTACATCCAAATTTGGTGAACGGTGTAGGAATTACGCCTGTTTGTATAAGTGGTCCCCCCAATTTTAGGGGCTCAAAAGTAATTGGACAAACTAACATAATCATTAATTAAATTGAAGGTATAAATACTTGGTTGCAAATCCTTTGCAGTCAATGACTGCCTGAACCCATAGACATCACCAGATGCTGGGTTTCTTCCCTGGTGATGCTGTACCAGTCCTGTACTGTAGCTGTCTTTAGTTCCTGCTTGTTTGGGGCAAGGCTTGTGGCATTTTGCCTTCAGCAAGTGAAATGCAGGCTCAATTGGATTCAGGTCAGGTGATTGACTTGGCCATTGCAGAACATTCCACTTCTTCACCTTAAAAAAGTCTTGGGTTGCTTTCGCAGATGCTTCGGGTCATTGTCCATCTGCACTGTGAAGCACCGTCCAATGAGTTTTGAAGCATTTGCCTGAATCTGAGCAGATAATATAGCCCTAAACATGCCATACATGCCCATGCCATAACATGTTTCACAGATGAGGTGGTATGCTTTGGATCATGAGCAGATCCTTCCCTTCTCCATACTCTACTCTTCCTATCATTCTGGTGCAAGTTGATCTTTGTCTCATCTGTCCATAGGATGTTGTTCCAGAACTGTACAGGGTTCTTTAGATGTTTTTTGGCAAACTCTAATCTGGTCTTCCTGTTTTTGGGTCTTACTAATGGTTTACATAATTTACAAGTAACTACCCTCAAATTTTGAGGTTACATGCAGGTAACAAAAATATCCACTATAATTACACTATGGGAGGAATATAACTAGATTAAATAACGCATGAGAAAGTCCTAGGAGTCTACGTGGACTCCTCACTTTCTCCATCCAAACAATGTGGGGAAGCAATAAAAAAGGCAAACACAATGTTAGGGTATATTGTCAAAAGTGTAGAATTGAGAACAAGGGCAGTAATGTTCAGACTGTACAATGCACTAGTTAGAGCTCATCTGGATACTGTGGACAGTTCTGGGCTCCACACTTCAAGAAAGATATCGCTGCTCTAGAGGCAGTTCAGAGGAGAGCAACCAGACTTATTCCAGGTCTGAAGGGAATGTCCTACTGAGAGACTGAGGAACTGAACCTTTTCACCCTGGAACAGAGGAGACTACGTGGGGACTTGATTAAAGTCTTCAAAATCATGAAAGGCATCGACCACATCAAACCAGAGGAGCTTTTGGAAATTGGGATTCAAGTCATTCAAGACGGAAAACAGGAGACACTTCTTCATACAGAGAGTCGTCACAATCTGGAACAAACTCCCCAGCGATGTGGTTGAAGCTGAAAATTTGGGAACATTTAAAAATAGACTAGATAGGATCCTTGGATCAATTAGTTATTAATGGACATCAAACAAGCACGATGGGTCGAATCGCCTCCTCTCGTTTGTAAACTTTCTTAAGTTCTTATGTTCTTATGTAAATTAAAGATGAAAGTCTAAACTTAAAGCACATCTTGATTGTTTCCTTTCAAATCCATTGTGGGGGCATACAGAGCCAAAATTATGACAATTGTGTCACTGTCCAAATATTTATGAACCTAACTGTATGTGCCCCCCTTTTCTTTGCAGTTAAAGTTAGGATCAATTGATCTTGGATGAATAGAAAGGAACCTCAGTAACCCACAATAACCTTCTTAATCATACGTTATGGCACCAGCCAATATTACTACACCAAGTGTATACTGTATTTGTTGAAGTTGTAAACTAACATTTTCCAGTTTTTGTGTTTTTCTTTCTTTCTTTCATTATTGTTACAGCATCCCTCAGCGATTTTTTCACCCTTTGTGAACGGCTACGTGCTGGAGCCACTGCACAGGGCCAATGCAGGTTTTCTTTGATGGCTGTGCCGTATGTATTAGTCCATGTGGGGTGTTTTTACCACAGAGTTCGGAAAAGCATTTCTGTCCTCAAAACAAGCCATGGCGTGTGTGGAACGGCACTTCCTGCCTATGATCAAGGGAGCTCTTTCTTCAGATTATTTCAGATCTTGTCTCTTTTGGTTTTAATCAGCAGGTTGTGTGAAGAAGTTTCCTAAATTACCACCGTAAAGATTCAATGTTTGGAAATGAGGGATTAAGTTTGGAAAGATTGAAGATCTGTTGAGACAATATTGAAGGGGAAAAAAAGGGATCTTTGAACAATTAAGTGAGGGCCACCTGTTCACCCTTCATTATGGGGTTACTTTCTACAATTAAAGGCTGTGTCACCTGTGTTCATATTTGTCTCTGACGTTTCTTCGGTTTCTGCAGTCTCTGTCTGACTCTCTAAGCTCATTCACAGACTGCCGGGGCTGTGAACAGATCAAAAACAAACAGCAATCAGAGATGCATCTTAAAAAATATTTAGATGTTCACATATTACTGGATGTCTACTATCTTTTTATTTGAAATGTCTTATTAGGGTAAAGACACCTCCGGATAACTTAATTGGCACATCAGTCTACTTAAAAAGATAAATGCTAGAAGGTATTATTTCAATACACACATACATTGTAAATGAAGTGCTTTGATGTTGCAAACTTTACAAAAATGCTGAACGATTCTATCAGGTCCATACTTAAAAGGGGTAATTAGAAAGAATATGTTTGTAATAGTTCAAAGTTGTTCAAAGTGTCTTTTCGAATTCAGTGAAGCAGCCATTGTCAGATTTTGTTGGGACAAAGAAAGAAAAAAAAAGTTGAAAGTGGTTTTAAATGATGGTCGCTTCAAACACATTCAGTGCATCTCCTTCATTGTAATCAACCATTCTACATAACCTGCCGCACTAATCCAGCACTGACTGTAGAATAAATATGACATCTTCTTTTTGTGTGTATGATTGTCTTAAGTTAAAGTGTAACCATCTGATAAAGGACTGTAATTGTAAAGAGAATTAATTATCTTGGCTTAACAAACAGTGGCTTATTGCATGTGTAATCTGTGTTTATAGTGCTAGAGCCCCCCTGATAAAACAAATGAGAGGTTTACACAGTGCCAGCTGCTCTGTGATAAAGAGAGTAACCTGCAGCTCGCACAGTCTTTCCATAGTCTTCCATAAGACTGGGGGCGCATTCAAAAGCGGACAACTGGACGTGGAAGAAAGGAAAGCAAAGAATACTGCTGCGTGAAGAAGGAAATTAAAGGGATGATATCAGCCTGTGATATTTAACATAGACATTTTTCATGTTGCATTTTGCATGCACAGGGACAAGTTAAAATAAAGGGGATGTGAAGGGATCTGCTCCATTTTGTGCTTGGTGTTGCATCAGGCTCGTCATTTTAATAAAACAGGAGTTTCTCTATACACACACATTAATAGTTATGAAAAATGTTAACTTATGCTTTGGGAAATCGCTTTGTGTTATGCTGTGTGCTTCTACCAGTGCTAGCATTAGCAGACGATTTGTTTCTGTGCTAAATGTGTTTGGACTATAGATTCTTGCTGTCCGATCTCCTATGTCAGCAGCCTCGATGTTTGCTTGCCCCTGACAGAACAGACATGCACAGCAGATGGGGTGAAGGAGCACAGTTTGCTTACAGCCTGCTTCACTGAGAGATGGACAGATGGATACTGTAGAAAAAGAGCGAGAGAGAAGGGTAGGGTGGACACTTAAGCAATAGAAGTGAAGACTTCTAAAACAAAATAACTGAATTGATCTGACTGGGCTGAATTGACAGGTTTGCTTTATTTTTTTATAATCAAAGGGTCAAGTCAAAATTCCTCAGTGGTCAGATTTCTATCCAAACAACAAAGGATTTCCATGTTGAGACTGAAGAGTGAAGAACAGGGAACCTAATTATCTCATCTATCATAATAATTTGAATACAGTGTTTGTCTGTATTGTTATTTAACACTAATATTTGAGTGATGGCTTAATATTACTTTTTTCTTTGCAGCACCATACCAGAAAGCCTTACATATTAATTCAGTGAAATGTAAGTAGCCTGACTTTGGTGGGAGAACACAGATCTTAGATATAAAGAGGAAAAAATATATATATATATTTTTATGTCAAGCTCCAGAAGAGAAGATGATCAAACATTTGATCTTATTCAATCCATGATAGCTGCAGGAAAAACAAAAATCAGGAAACAGAACATGGAGATTATTTTGATTTATCTGAATCAGGACCACTTCAACACACTTCCAATGCTTGTAAATTAGGAGTATTAACACTGTGGAGGCACTGTACACAGACTGCGAACGCCTCGATTATACACACAGTGTAATGTACACATCCATCATATTCCTCCAATATGGGTGAAGAAACATGTAGTGAATTCCCTGCCGAGATAATAATAATCTCATATTGACGTTTCTGTGTACACTGCACATGTTCTGCTCTCTTGGGCAGATTCTGTCCGTTTAAATGGTCAGCTGGGTTATTATTGAATCATCCGATGTGCGTATTCTGCTTTATTAGTTTGTGTGCCTCTGTGCTACAATGTAATCACTTTAGCTTTGCACTCTTCCTGCGGACCAAAGCAATCTAATAAGGAACCGATTTACTCCTGGCCTGCCTTTCATCTGGGGCCGGCAAGGTGAAAAGTACTGAGAGTGGGTGTGCCTTACACAATTGAGAGGCTCCTACATATTGTGTGCTACCCAAGTATTGAAAGAATACTTAACAGGCCCGTATGACATGTTCTGAACTCATAACTGTATAAAATGTATATCATTAATAATGCAAAGATGCTCTATTGTAGAATGGAAACATAATAAGTATTATTATTATTATTATTATTATTATTATTATGACTATTCTTTAGGAACAAACACTTGAAATAAACAATCACGCCGTTTAATGCAGGGATCATTATTGCCTAGCACTTGTGTTCCTGTTTTTGTAGTTATTAATAGGTGTTGTGAATAATGGAAATTGCAGATACCAGGAACAGGCACGATCAGTCTGCAGGTCCCCTGTGGTGAGTGAGGGAGACATGTGCAGAGGATTTTAGAGACAGCAGCCCCTGATGACTGGACAGGACTGGTGGAAGTACTACTTCTACTGCTGCTATTACTAAACAATAAATAAATGACAACCACCCCCCACTGCACCTGATAAATTGTGTGATATTTTGTGTCTAAACATTTTCCTTTCCCAGGGTGCTTCTTCGGCCATTTAACAATCTGTAATATCAGGCAACAGGTCAACTGAAGGAAAGACCATCAGACAGCTGTACTTTGAGACTCTCATCAGGCAGAGTTAAAGTGGCCACAGCTGCTAGCCAAGGTGACAGGAGAGTGATGACAACAGCACCAGTTGTTAATGCCCTTGGCCAGGCTCAGGGGTCTCACAGGGCATCCTTCCCAGGCTGTGTGTTTTATGAGCCCGCTTGCTCTACGCCAGGTCAACACTTCACACAGAACTAGAAAAACTTCACTTTAACAGCTGCAACTCATAAGCTACTTTCACAGAAGCCTGGAAGACTTTCCCTGGGGAGACCTTGACAAAATACTTCAATAAAAAATTCACTACACTAACAGAGAACAGATATTGGCATGCATCCACATGCATGATTATTATTATTATTATTATTATTATTATTATTATTATTATTATACGTTGTTTTCCAATCGTGACATATTGTATGAGTTCTATTCTGTTCTTTTTCTTCTTCATGTCTGTACCAGGTGTAAATCTATGTGGTTGGAACAATAAAAGCAAGGCAGTAAAATAGTCTATTTCCATGCTTTGTAGGAGTTGGAAACTAGAAAACCCCGAACACCTGCTCACAGGGAGTAGGGGGCGTTTTGGTTTACGGACCGTTTTATTATTATGGTCGACGCAAAAGCAGGTAAAACCTGATTATTAACGGAAACAACGCCTCTTACCGTTAACAGTTAAAAAAAAAAAAGCGACGTGGGCTCCAAATTACGGAAGCGTATTGCAGCCACACGAAAGAAAAAAAAAATACAGGTTTACCACAGGAAAAAACCAAAACAAAAACATGCAAGTTTTTTTTTATTTTTTGTTCCGTACCAACTGCCATTTAAATTTAAAACTTTTTTTTTTTTTTTCCTGAATGAAACACAGATAACATGCTTTCTACGAGGTCAATAGTTCTCAGTGCCATCAATCCCATAACAGACATAGTGCGTTACTGGCCGCTTCTCGGGTCACTTAGGACAAACCGCACATCTGCTCCTGAATTTGAAACGCATGTCTTCCAAGCTCTGCAGCTCCTTTGCAACATTTCCATAGACGATACATAGTGTTATCATCGCTGTAGTAGCGGCTCTAACTGACCGGCCAATTTGAACAAGCTGGCAATTTCCACTTCTTCAAAGTTACCCAGGTACTGCCCATTGAGCCTTCCTAGACAATATCATGTAAATGTGTTGTAATTATTGTATTAGGTGTTCATATTGACCAGACGTTTCGCCGTGTGTAAAGCTGCAGTTACTGCGCCTGTCCATTGCTCGCCACATTATAGCGCTCACCTGCCACACTGGAGCTCAACCGGACAAACCAGCTCCTTCACACGCACAGCCCGCTTCCCCGCTGCGGACAGTACAGCACAGACCCTGCATATGCATAGACTCCCCCTCTCTCTCTCTCTCTCTCTCTCTCTCTCTCTCTCTCTCTCTCTCTCTCTCTCTCTCTCTCTCTCTCTCTCACACACACACACACACACACACAAGCTCACTCTCCACAAGAAATCTCCACATTTCATTCCCGGGACAGGATAAGGGACGAGAAACATGGCTCTGCTGAAGACCGCTTTTATTTTCGCAGTTCTTGTGACTTCCCAAGGTAGGCAAGATCAAGAGTAACGGCATCAACGCTTCTAAGCATTGCGCAGTATTATACCAAAATGTTTCATTTGCAGTGAGAAAGAAACAACTTTACAGAACACTTTCTGACCACTGGCTACAGTAATAGTTTTGCATCTGGATGCACTGGATGGTGAGCTTGCATCTCACACGCTTCTGCCAGGATGATGCTTTAGCCGTATGTAGGATTTCATTACTTATTTAAAAATACATATTTTTTAAGACTGTTCAGTTTGATCTGTTGTATAGCTACATCTTACAAAAATGTAGCCATAAAGTATTATACCACATACATTGTGAAAAATAGTAGTATGTATTCAATGGAGAAACATGTAAACGGAGAAATTCAATGTTTTTCAATTGCTGTCATCTTTTTGTATGTGTGTGACTGAGAGATCAAACATCAGAGCAACTGGACACAAAAGAGTTGTATTAATTGAAGGGACATGCGCTTATGCAGTTTTGAGGGAGGCGTATAGCATCCTATGGGCTGTGACGTGTGTTTGTTTGTAAACAAGTTATCCTCCTGTGTGTATTTAAATATTAACAAAATATCAAGTTTGCTTCTCCAAAACATATTTATCAGAAACCGTAACTTTTTAAGGGGGTGCATGTAACGAATGTGATAGGTGTTTTATGAAGAAATCTATAGTACATAGTACCATAGGATTTATACTATTAATATTATACATAATAGTAGCCTACTGAGAAAATACCATGTTTTGCCAAATGTGTGCCTTATAAAAGATAAATAATTATTGCATTTACTTTTTATATAGACTTATTATAGTTATTATATAGACTACAGCATAGTTTAAAACATTTAATATACAGTAAAGATGTCCACACTTGGGTTTGTTGTATTTCCATCATTGTGTCGCAGGACTGTGCTGGGGATAGTGTAAACCGTTGAGCACGCCTTTGGCTAGGGGCGGTTTAATTGGGGAGGGGTGTAGGTGGGGGTGGCGCTGTGGGTGAGGATGTATTGTAAAAGTTTGCGTTGTTCCCACGCGTTTTCTTTGCTGGATACTTCGGTGTCACACAGCCTTTCAGATGAGGATAATGACTGGAACATTTCCTTTGTGTTAAGACAAAGGTGTTTTCATTAATATACAACTATGTTATAAATATATAAGCCTATATATCATATGCATTAAACAAACAAACAAACAAACAGAAACATGACATTTGAAATAATTCAAGTCTGAAATGTTTTGAGTGGCATATTTTGTTAATGGTCTAGTTTTATTGTTCACTTTCTCAGAATTCACCATTTTAATGTCAATATCATTTCCCTTGAGCTTCTGGAATGTGGAATAAAACTACAACTTTATTTTAATATCTCGAGTAACTTATTGTAAAGATATATGTTGAAATAACACGGCTGTTCTAGATAGACTTAACTGCGATTGACTGTTTATGAAATGATTTGCTAATCAGTTTATGAAGAGAACAACAGACTATATCAAGTAAATTGTTTCTCCTGTTTTAATCTTTTTTGAGAAAGCCTTGTAAAATGACAATGCTCCAACTGTTCCAGTCCACATTCGGGCTCGAACAAGATATCTGTAGTCTTTTAAAAGTGTGTGGCTGTACACACCCTGCCCCTCCCCCTTCCCCCTTCCCTCCTTTTCACTGTCCCCCATCTTCCTCTTCCATCATTGTACCCCTCCTCTCTCTCTCTCCATATCTGCCTCCCTCCATGGACCCACACCCCACT
The DNA here is from genome assembly GCF_036373705.1 of Amia ocellicauda. Lineage (NCBI taxonomy): Eukaryota > Metazoa > Chordata > Actinopteri > Amiiformes > Amiidae > Amia > Amia ocellicauda. The sequence goes on from NC_089850.1 coordinate 54,266,495, forward strand.
GCTTACTCTCTGTCTCTACTTTCTGTTGACCTCAATGTTTGCTCATTCTTCTCTTTTGTCTCTGAGCTCCCTCTCCCCCCCCCACCTCTGTCTCCACTCCTCCCACCTCCTCAGTTTCTCCACTCTTCTCAGCCCTTTCCTTTTCTTGACCTTTCCTTGCATCAGGTCAGCCCCACTCTATCCTCAGCCCTGCAGCCTGTCTCTCTCCCGCCCAGCCTCTCTGTCAGTCGGCAAGTGAGTAACTAAGTTAGGCTATAAGGTTTCCACTGGTTGTAGTGGAGGAACTACCTTTTAAAAGGTTACAGAGTTAGACAATTGGAAATAAATGGGAGATCCAGTGCAGTGTTTCACTGATAAGATTGTGCAAACAACCAGGAGGTCTTTTAAAGATATAGCTTGACTGGAAAGACTATGGTGGAATGTGGTAATTAGGGAAGTGGGGATAAGACGGTTTTGGATTCAGACCAATGTGGATAAACGCAAATGCCAAGCAAAGTAAACAACAAGAAAAAGTGAATGGAGCTTAAGTTAGTCATCAGTGAGATGGTTAGGTAAATACGTTCCCCTTCAGGTTGAGATCTTTGTTTACCTTTTGAAAATACACTATTTCATACCCTTATTTTTATATGTACTGCAGTTGGCTCTCAGAACAGTCACGTATCAGCAGTCTAAGTAATTGTGCCATGCAGTAGCCAACATTGGATGTATACAAATGACAGAAATAATAACCTTGAATAAATCTCAGCACTGAGCAGGAGTTATTACCTGCCCCTGGAAGGAACCCAGACAAGCTCAAGTGAAAACAGATTTCAAAGACAAAGTGCAGTACAGATGTGTCACCTTGAGGACGTGGATTGCCATCTCTTTATCTCCTTGTTTGTGTTTCTGCAAGAGCATTTGGGTCATTCATGCAGCTAAAGACCAACAAGCTTGGGGCTCTTATCAGGAGACTGAGAGACTGTCTGTCTGTCAGTGAGGCACAGCTGAAGTCTTGGGTAGCACTTCAGTGTTCCAGTCACTTGGCATCAGTCAGGCATCAGCTTGTAAGTGAACTATAATAGCTTATAGCGACCATAAAAACTAAATTGTCAACATCTAAATTTTTCCGCCATAATACACCCATGCAATTCCTTGGCGATGTCAACTAATGTTGAGGGTGTAACACTTGGTAGTAAAAAGTATGGTGAAGAGTCAAAGAGATCTCTACCGTGTGAGCCTGGCTGAACCAGAGATGAGATCTGCAGGAATGCGTTGTCTGAAAATTTCACACAAGCAGTGTTGCGTCCGTAATGGCCGAGATGACAAAGGCGTCTTCCACTGTACTTCCTGTCTCAGACAGGGACTTCTGACCTCCATTGAAGACCGCACAATAAAAACTCTGTTCTTTTCGTACAAGGCTCTCTTAAATTAAGCTATCCAGCGATGAAGGAAACTGCATGTTGAACTTCAAATCATCAAAGAAAACCTGGGTTGAGAATGGTAGGGAATTCCAGTAGCTATAATTAAAGTTGAATTTACATTTTGTCTGGCACGCACTGGATGCATGAATACTGCACATAAACAGCAACAGAGATTTAAAAAGCAATGTTGTCTTAACAGATTATTTACAGATTTACAAAAAATGAAAAATTGGTGTCTTGGGAATAAACATAATTGTGAAATCCCTGCGGAAAATCAATTCTTTAGTAATCTGATGATATTGGATTCCTTAATGAGAGGGTTATGAGAAGAAAAAACACCCCACTGACATTACAATGCATTCCCTCACTACATTCTTGACAACTTGCATAACATTCAGTATACTTCACGTATGCCATGGTTAAAAGGCTAGTCCAGTGCTGGGCGTGACAGCAAACCATCTTTATTTAGCAAAAGAATGTTTGGAACGGCTATTGAAACAATTCTCCTGACAGCGGATCTGTTACAAATGCCATAGCCGTCTACCTTTATCAGGGAGGAACGTGGCAGCTAACGAAATGCCGCAGTGAATGCTATCAGGTTTAGCCCCTCTATACAAAATTGCTTTGTCAGCGTTTGTGGTAAAATGCAGTGGGAAATTAAGAGTTAACCTGGTGGACCAATATTAATTACCCAAGACAGTCCACACTGTGAGGGTGTTAAACTCCAACAGGGGGCGGCAATCTTTTTTATTTTATAAATGGCCATAAAAGGTAAAATAATATTAAAAACAGCAAAGGGAGTCAAATGTTCATTTTAATATTCTGTCTTGATTCTCCTTTGTCTGGCAGATGCACTGTGTCTGAGTTGCAGGCTTTTCCAAGCATATGTTGTTTTGTTTTTTTTAACTTAGACAAATACCATTTGTTCTTGTACATAGAAAAAGGAGCATACAAAACAAGATGCATGGGAAATTCCTCCCAGGTGCAGGCTCTCAGTTGACACATGTTTGAGAAGAAAGAGATACGGTTTAAGATGGAGATAAGTAGCGACTGTAAGGGCACTGTGAAAGTCCTTTTGTTAAGAGAACTTGCGGTCATGGCCATAGGCCTGGCCATGTTTCAGTGTTGTCTGAGACTTTGGCATGGGAAGCCAAAACACACATTGTGCTTCAGTTATGCCCAAACCTATAGTTTCATAAGTTGGAACAAAACCTATCCTAAGCCGTTTTTCCATTTAAATAACATTCTCTCAATTCCCTTCTTTTATACATATAAAATAAGGAAATATATAAATAAATTGACTGCTCTCTCGGGGTTACCAGTCCGCGTAGATCCAGACATACTCAAAGCATGCCAAATTGAAGGATTTTGCTTGTCATAGAAAAGTCCAGGCAGCTGTGGGGTGGATATGGGGCACTGCTGTAACTAGTCCATGCTGCGTTTCACCCTTACAGTCACCATCAGCACCTGGATGAATCATAATCATCATACTGATTTTGGTATCGGCTGTTCTGGGAGCAGCTTGTGTTTGTCTGCGATTTGGCAAAGTCAGTAGATTTCTACCAAAAGCCCAGGATTCTTCGGAAACAAAATAAAGCTAAGCCAGGGGACAACAAGATCTGCATTTCTTTGCCCTCACACCCTTACACATAGAAAAATAATATTTGATTTTAATCTACAAGAACAGGGTTGTCTACAACACAACATGGGTAGAGGGTGAACTCTGGCTTTCACCACAAAAGGTGCAGTTAGATTCAAATGAGGATCAAAGAATGCCGACATGCTTCAGGGTTTCAAGCAGCAGCTGAGTGCAGAGAAAAGCAAAATCCATGTTGGCCGGGAAGGCAGGGGCTTGTTGACGGTGCCCCAGAAACTGCCAGCCGGCCCTCCTCCCCTTTAGCCTTCTGCCTCCGAGTCTGATCAAAGTGCTGGAGCTCCCCGTGCTTCCGAGTTAATTAAGACTTTGGCAACAACCAGGGTTTATGAGGCAAGCGTGAGTAATACATCTACATGGTCCCTCTGCTTCTCTGAATAACAAACTGACTGGGCCTAATTTGATGGTGGAGGTGTTATGACTCAGTGATGATGATGGTAATGGGGACGAGAGGTGATGTACGAGTATTGTAAAAAGGCCTGAATCACTATTTTTTTGCAGCAACGTTGAGGTTTTGCACACAAGCGGGCCCGTTACGACATAAAGGAGACGAGCAGTTGCGACTTTGACTTGAAAAGTGAGGAATGCTTATCCGGTGTGTCTCGTGGTCCAATGTAGGACTCTGTCTCCTTGAACAGGAACGCAGCCTAAGATTCCTCCTCTGCAGTGAGTGACTCTCAGTCACAAACACCCCAATAAGATGCAAAACAAAAAGAGAACCTTAATTTGACAATCACAAGAATGTCATGTTGCAAGCATTAAGCTCTTAGATCAAGTCCTTCTTTCCACGGATAAATTCACAGGAATGGGGAATGGGCAGGACTGACTTTGTTACTCTTCCTCTGTTGACATTTGGCGCCGTATGTCTGTCACGTTTGTGCAGGGCCAGTCGCTGACCCCTGGCACTTAGCACTCCTGGCCCTGACATGATCACAGTTGAGCTATTTCAGATGTGATGAAATAAGATGGGAGTCCAGACCATGGAGGTGGACATTTAGTTTGCTGAAGTGGACTTCAAACTGCGAAAGAGACAATAACCAGGCCTGACAGGGGCAGCTTATCATTCCCAAACTCCACTTCAGAGTGGAATGACAGCAGTCTGGTGGTGCTGTCATTTACAAAGAAGTGAATGACATTGGTCTGATTAGCAATCCATTTAGCTAATATACTTTTGGGTTTTGTCTTCTTGCTGAAAGATACCATAGCTACATTATCTGCAGGCTATGATTGGCAGCATGACAATGAACAAACAGTGTAAGGGAAAGAAGAAAATAGGGAGTTGGACGAAAAACTACTCCCCACTTGGTAAGGGATGGATGTCCAGGCATGGACACACACATCCAACCCAGACTTATTAAAATAAAAGAGAGGAGAGAGAGAGAAATCTCTGTGGATTTGTGCAGTTATTCAGTTATTTATGTACCTTGTAAACTGCCTTTCTCTAACAAGAAATATTTAGGGTGTGTCCTATTTTGCTTTAGGATTCCTTGTCCAATCTTCTAGGAGAAATTTGTTTATCGTAAATAAAGTTAGTGGAGGGGGGTTTAAAGATTTTTTTCTGGCAGGTATACTGTAGTCACAACTCGCCATCAGAATCAAAATAAATAGAAACAAACATTACTGAAAGATCACCCCGGTTCATATTCAGGATGATTTTGCAGTTTTCCAATGGTCTTCTGAAGCTTAAGCTGTGGATTTACTACAGTAGCTCAGCAGAAAATAATAAACTGAGATACTGTCACTAAAATCAGCGAGACACTGGAAAAACATCACCAGAATAATCCCAATGAATCTTTTATTTTTTCTTAATGCTCTAAAGTGTAAATTCAGTAAAGCATATGTGAGTTTGCATACAGCCGTCCATTACCTAAATCGATAATGAAAAGCTGCGAGTGGCGAGTGGGGCTGAATTGGAGGGTTTTGCCGAGATGTACAGTACTTAATGCTGTTCTGGAAGAGAGCCGGCAGTGTAGAGCTCATTATCTCACCCTCTTAGGAGCGCCTCCGAACCTGTAGCATCCTGTAGCAGGAAGACTGTTGTATCTGCTCCCCATCCTTCTCGTGCCATTTTCCAGTAAATGTTGTCAGCTGTGTGGGAGAAACTCAATATTTGAATCAAAATGGGCTGTTTTCTTATGCTTTTAGATCGTAATCGCACAGACAAAAAGGTTTGCAGATGCCGTACCCAGGATCGGGCAGTTTGTCCTCTGGAGGGGTGGAGTGCCTTTCTTGGGATATCTGCCAGAACAGATTAGGCACACCGGTAGCATTGGAAATTGGTTCAAATCTAGAGAGATACGTTTCTCTTTTTTAGTGTGAGGATGCTTCCACAGCCATTTGAAAACACGTTTGATCTGTTGTGTAGGAGGCTCTCACTAATAAAGCTTTGCAAACAGGAATGCACGCTGTTTCAGTGGTAAACAATGTACCATCAGCACCCTGCTGTCACCCTACTCCGGTGTCTGCAGATGTAAGGAAGACCTATCTAGAGCTTCCATCTGGGTGACACATGGTCATATTTTATCAGGGCTAAAGCCTGGCACGTCTCCCAGCGAGGGGAAGCCTTCAGATGCTCTCGTTTTCTCCAAACTCTTGTGAGCCAAATCCCTGCCCCCGAACTGTGTGTCCTTCATCCATTGTTCAACAAACAGCTGTACACACCTGGCACCGTCGCCCTCCCCAGCAGCCACGGGGAGCTCAGGTTACCGAAACCTTACACCACAATCCCCTCTCCCCATACCCCCGAACCCTTCCTCCCACCTCTCTCCCAGGCACCCCCCACCAGTGAAAACCTCGTCTTCTGCTCTCTGATAGAAACGCTGTCTGGGGAGCTGTGCTGATGTCTTCTGGCGCCCTGCAGCGATTGGAAATGAAGTAAACATGAATTATTATGGTATTAATAATACAAGGAGCAAATCAATTGGCATGCAGCAGTCATTGCCAGAGCAAGGGAAAGGGCTCCCTTCAACCTGGGCTTTTCTAGGGATTCGAGGTTGCTGGGGGGTTCCAGGTTGGGGGGCAGATCAGTAAACAGTGAGCCGGGTTTCATTAGGGGTGGAAAAAGGGAATTACATTTTAGCACTAAAAATACTTGATTCTTTACAATCTAAGGCTGTGCTCCTTTTGTTTCTAATTAAATTTAATTAGTTTTTTCCCTTGCTATAACAGACTGCAGCAACCAAATAAATGAGACCCAGTCTTTTCTGCAAGCTGTGCCTGTCTCCCCCCCATCCAGCCTCCCAATTCTTACACCTGTGCTTTTCAGTGAAGTGAAGCCTGATGCCAGATTTTGAAGAGGTCTGTAGTATATCTCTGTATCAGTCACAGCAGGCAGTGTAAATTATTAGTATTTTTATGTTCCACAGGCTTAAAACAATATATTGTACTTAATTAAGTTGACTATGAAATCAGGTTTATTGTGCATTCAGGTCTCAAAATATCTGAATGTGAACAGGGCTTTATTTTGGAGCCTGACCAGTAACAGGCCCTCCCTGAAGCAGAGAAGTGGTCTGTGTCTGTGTGGTAAAAAAAAGTGTGGCTCTCTTGGGAAATCTTTCCCTTGTGTGCAGAGAGTTTATAAGCAAGTATTTCAGTCATTTATCTTTGCGGAGATGGCTGCCAGCTCCCACAGTGAAGTTCTCCTTCTGGGACACAGTGCCAAAGGGCAACCTCAGTGTGGATGATGGGCATATTAATGAAACCGCAAGCAGTGCACAGACTCGCATCAGTGGCACGGCGCTCAACCCACCAATACCAGCCCACGCCTCACACACTGCAAGTGCTTGGCAGTGGGAGACAACAAGCCTTGTGTGTGTTAGTTTTCTGTGCGACAGACAGCTGTATGACATGTATTGCTATTCCTTTGCATTTTTTTGTTTTGTTTTGTAAAAGGAGTGTCCTGCAGGAAGTCACTGTTGTTTGTGTTGTGTTGTGGTTAGAAAGCATATTTTTTTAATCAACAAATTGAACACATAACAGCAGATGTACCAAGAAAGTCTAGGTATAGGGCAAATATGTCGCAATGTATAGAACCAGGGGGTTACAGGCTTGTGCACACAACAATCCCTATTAGACCTGGAGTAGTACAAGTCACCATCAATGATTGCAACACTCGCTGTGATCTGCACAGCAACGTCAGGGGTTAACAGCTGGAGACTTTAAGTGTAGAAAAGTGAAGCAGAAAGTATTTTGTGAGAGAAGACTTAGGCTGCCAAGAATAGCAGTGCTGTGGATAATCCTGTGCTGACGCAAGAAGCAGAACCAGGAATGTGAGAGCAGGAAGTCCTGCAGGTAGTGACTGCTCCAAGGACAGGGATTCATCTCAAAGGTGTCTACAGGTCCCCAGTCTGAACTCCTCCTCCCCCACTGACTCCGAGTGCTGTCTCTCTTCAATGCGGCTGGCTCCAGGGTAGTCTACAGCACTGATTCGATTCTGTCACGGTGTACATACCAAAAGAGATCTCATAAATTAAAATACTGTTGTATTTCCAAAAGTAGTCTGTGGGAAACTTAAAATTATCGAAGTCAAGAAACTCACAAACACGGCCATGGAAGGCTATCGTTGTCATGCATGTCACAGAGACAGAAGTGAGTCTCTTTGTAAAGCTGTTGTACTCGCATAACTCTACATCTGCTCTTTCTCTGTTTGAGAAATAAAAACCCACTATTCTTATTTTCCCATCTTCGGAGGCCTGGCTTGACCTGGCCCAGGATGATAGGCCTTCTAGTCTGAGTTCAGGCCTCAGTGTGTATTAGTCCACTTCACTAAACCAACACTCGCTCTCCCAACCTCTCTCGCTGGAGTGCCAGGGCTGAATGGCAGGGCTTGTTCAGGTCGGCTCCAAGGTGAGCGGAGAGCCGTCACAGGAAGTGCTCACAGCCCTGGCAGCTGGCCCGGTGCCCGGCTCGAGCCTGTGCCTTGTTCCCTCTTACTTGATTGCAAACCTGTATTTCAGCAGCTCTAGATCCTAAACCTTAAAACAATCCTGATGATCACGATACAATCTTATGGACATGGACAAGATAAACACTGCTGAGGTATTCCATATATATATACGTAACTGTATAAGGACAAGGCCCATTTACATCTTCAAGGGTTTATCGGATATGGAAATATTTATCAGCAGGTGTTGGTCTCAATTTTTCCAGTAGGCAAATTTACCCACTGTGATGTCAGATACTGTATTTTACTTTACCTTGTGTAAATAACTATACCAAATTTCGGTCTCTGTCTCTATGCTCTGCACTATGTAACTTTTGACAATTCCTGACCCTTTTACTTGTGTATTTCTGTGTGATGCCAAATATTATATAAGTAAGATTTTTTTATTTATTTTTTAGAATACATAAAAACATGAATTAGTAATAATTTACTATGCCAATTCCTCAACATGCTGGGATGTTTGTTATTACTGCTAAAATCAATATCGGCACATACACACACACACAAATCTCAGCTGGAAATGCACAATAACACGAGATATTCCACAGGACTCGTACAGTGCCGACCAGGAGCATTTTCAGGCCTCTCTGCCTACAGTGGATCCAGATAATCAAGTCAGGACACAACACATCTTTGGGATCATGGCCTTCTTCCTTGTGTTCTGTGTTTATATTTCATCTGACAGGAGTTTCATACTGCTGAGTCATGTGTTGGTGACTTCAGGGTGATGTTTTTATGCGTGTGTGTGTAATTGCTCACATGTAAAGTTGATTTGTAATTCTTATTTACGTAAAGATGTGTGCAGTGCTGCTTCTTTTATGGTCTTAGACCATTCCTTGTCAGTTGTTTCGGTAGCAGAGAACAGGGCACAAGACTGCCCTTTTAATCCGTCAGCCGCTGAGTTCCTCAGTGGGGAGAACAGAAAACAGGCACCTAAATCAAAGCAAAACAGCAAAAGACACAGACACTTAGCTTTCTGGGATTGTTTACCCACTAGTGACAGCAATGATGTTTGTTTATAAGCAAAAACATTTGTGGGGGGGGAAAGGCAAAAGGCCAAAAAGAAACTCTTATTTTTGCCAAACAGCAGAGCAGTGTAGTTTAAGACCCTTGGACAGCAGAAACCCCCAACCGCCACTTCCCAGATCCCTGAATCTGAGTCTGAATTGCCTGAATGCGGACAGTGAAATTGCAAATCTGCCCGTGTCCTGGGCATTGGGTTTATTACTTTTCTCTCAGATTTGCCGTAACTCTTAATTAACACACGATCTAGTTAGTGCGGTCTGGTTTGAATCTCTTCTGGATTGTTATGACGACTGGAAACAAATTCATTTAGGCTTTGTTATTCATCTCTGATGTTTTTGAAATGGCAAAACCAGCAGCACAGACTGACGTGGATTTCTGTACATCTCTTATGTAGTTTTTTTTTTTTCCTGTTTCGTTTTTGTATTCAATGCAGTCTATAATGAAATAAGTAAATGCAACACGCACCCGTGAGATAACATCCACTTTCCCATGTGTGTCCAGAGGGGAATCACAAGACTGCTGCTCTTGAGCTCAAGAGTTACGCAGGGAGAACTGCTGAGTCAGAGACACAGCCCCTGTCCTTTTTAGACACCATCTCCGTGAGGGAGAAGATTCGAGATCTGTCAAACCAGTACAAACGCTCGAAACAAACTGGCTGAGGTTGTGTCTAAGGCTGGGTATAGCCAAGCTAACTACCTATTCCAGCATAGATAGCTTTGTAAAATATTCCACGATGAATAAGTGAGAGAGTTAGGGGGTTGGGGGGTGTATCACTAATGAACAGGCTTTCTCAGTGGGCTGAATAGCGTCCACGGATAATCTTCTTCCCACACAACACTTCCTCTGTGTCAGCTTCCAGGAGTCATTGCAGAGGAAGCTGGAGGCATCAGGCAGAGTGAGGGCTAACAATAAAAACAGGAAGGGGAGGAAAGAAATGGAAGATCACACTCAGCATGCATAGGAATATAGGAGAATAAGAAATTAAAAAATCCCTTCTGTTAGTCCTCGAATGATGGAAAACAGGAAGCCTGAGTTTGAACTTGTGTTGTTTGAGGGAATAAAGTGGTTACCATGTAGGGCTTCTTCAATGATTACACATATTTTGTCAGTATGTCAACTTACTGCTGTAAACTAAACTGTTCTTTTGGTGTTTAGACGTTTGAGCCGGCATGCCAGACTGAAGTACCACCCATGTCTTCTGCTGTTACACATGAATGTAATTTGAAAAAGGAAGAAGTGGTTCCTATCTACTGCAGAATGTAAAATGGTAAATTAAGGACCTGGAACAGGAATACAAATGCAAGTGTGAAGACGTGCACAGGCACAGGAAAATCCCACAGACTTTAAAATAATTGTGACGTAATAGAGTTTCCTTTCTCATTAAAATCTGTGACCGGCACTTAAGGGAGACAATTGACTGTTACATCATTCTTCAAAATAGGGGGGGCTTTAACATTTGCTGGAACCTAAGGAAACCAGTCAATAGCATGTGTTCATTGAAGTCAACATTGATTGGCAGGTGCCTAGATCAGGGCCGTGCACCTCCTCCCTGATGGAGTTACACCTCTTGGGCTTTGAGTATGAAGCAAAGTGGATTTGAAATGGCAAATTTGAGGACAGCTTTTCTGAAAGGGGGGTGGCACTGAGCCCACATCCTTGACTCACCTCCTCTGCCACACTGATATGGCTTTAAAACTGATAGGTTTTGAGGAACTGCACACAGCCCTGTCAAATTAAAATGAGCACAACGTGTGGCCCGTTATAGATGCCTGTGTAGAAGACAGGTTGCGGAAAGAAAAGCATGGCTCCACAATAGTCTTAGCACAGAATTATTGATCTTCGATACCACGTAAGCCCGGCAAGGCAGCGCATTCAATTGATTAGCTCATATTTTATTTCTCTCTTGTGACCAGTTATGGGACGCCGTAATAAGGGGTTATTGCAATGGGTGATTGTTTTCCACGAACCTTCAGATTCCCCAAAACACCATAGAAGTATCTTAATTCTCTAACTCAACCACCTCGCCTCTGCCCATCCCATATGGAAGCATTTATCATTAAACAGAATTAATATCTGAAAAAGAATTTCATATAAATGACAAAAATCCACAAAACTGCTCTTAACATACTTGGTCTGAGTGGTTTTGATCTAAGGCCAGGGAAGGCTTGAACTGTTCATGAAGTTGAAAAGAGAGCCCACAATTACAGGGTGACATGATTATTTTTCTAAATAATTCACAGTGATATTGTGACAAAACTTGGCATTCCTCATTATCGGCCAGTTCAGACATGGACTCTGTTCATGGTACTATTTCATTGAACCAGCATGCCTGCTTGGCTAGTGGGAGCAAGAGCATGTTTGTAGAAACTTGTAGTGCTTCTGTTTTCCATGTAGATCCTGTGATTGCTAATCCATTAATGCTTGATGTTCAAAGATATAGACATCTACCCCCCACTCTCTCTATCGGTCTTTGTCTCTCTTGCTTTCTCTCTGTGGCTTTGATGATCTGCCAAAGAATGGAAAGTGCTTATCAATGCGGTTGTGGTCCCCCTGTAGCTTCAGCTGAAGTGTTCCCATGGAGACCATAAGGTCACCGCACGTGGACCTGGTGGCTCCTGCCTTGTCCTCGAGAGGAGCAGACACTTCAGCCCGAGTCGAGTGACAGAGACGGGATTGTGTGCCCTCACTGGGGGCTACAGCCCGATAAGAACGCTATCCTGACTCCGTCGCTGGGGTGGGATTCCAAGCATTCCGCTGGAGTTTTTTTACCCCGACTCCCAGCTCCTCTGCAGGCTCCTATACAGATGCAGATTTAATGGGTCTCTGTTTGTCAGGGTTAGAACTGGACTGCCGCCAAAAGCATGGTCCTGCTGCGCATATTTGTGTAAATTAGAACAAATCAGTCTTTAAATACTGAGACCCCCACTCTCTACCTTCACTCATACACTGAAACACACTGACACACACACACACACACCTTTTACTGAAACAAAAAACAACTTAATGGAGTCAAAGTTTTTTTCGTAGTTTTTTTCTTCTCATAAAACCTGGGGCTATTAAATGCAGCAATTTCACTGGTGGAGTCTCCCAGTGTGAAAGTATGCGGAGCCGCACTTGCAACTGGATGTGGAGGTCGGTTCGTTTCATTAATTGAAGTTAAATCAAGGCAAGCTGTGGTATAATTGTACAGTGCACTAGTGAAATCTCTTTTTGAATATATTCGGTGCCACCATGTTACAATAAAGACACTGCTGGACCCGCAAAGAGTTTAAAGAAGAGTGGGTACAGTACTCACTAGGTTCAAAGGGATTTTATTCAGGGGCGGATCAAAGGATATTCACCTTTTATTCTTCAACAAAGAAGATTATCAGGAGATTTGACTGAGTTGAGGGTGGACAAAAAAGTTGAATTCAACAAAGTCACAAGGATCAGCGGTCACAGGTAGAGGTTTATGTTTGGTGGGTTTGAAACTAAAAAACAGGAGATGCTTCTTCTCGATTAGAAACTAAAAACCAAATGAATAAGATGGGAAACAGGCTCCTGAGGTTTTTATCATTTGTTATCTTCATATGTTCTTATACTGATATTTTGTTCTTTAATGGCAAACACTTGCGATGTGATTCAATTTAAAGCAGTGGAAGTATATTCACGATAGTAGCTTAAAAGGGATTTTATTGCATCATTTACATAGAGATCAGAGGTTACATTAGATTTAAAATGCTAAATAGATTAAGTGATATCTCAAGGTTTGCCGATTCATCTTTTAATTGTATTATTATATCATATTCTACAAGACTGAACATCTATTTTGCATGGCGGTCTGAAGCCTTGAACTTGAAGTCTTCGAACCTTTCTTCATAATTGTACACATCATCGAAGAAACATTAAAGCTAAAACATAGAGCTAGTTATTTTAAGTACTTCTAAATTCACATGTACATCGTGTCAGTCTTATTGATCCATGCTTTGTGTAATTAAAGATATCTGCAGATATTAAAATGTAGAAATTAGATGGGATTCACTCTAGTCACTACAGTTAGGATCTTGCAAAGCGTTTTACTGCCGCACCAGTGTGCTCAATTCACTCTTCCTGGAGAGAGTGAGAGAACAAAACCCCTTAGCCTTGTAGATAACCATGCTGCTTTTATTTCCTGAGTAAGAGATAGTAGTGCCCCATGGGATGCTTCTGTTGATTTTTTACATGAGTTGGGGGGGGGGATCATTGGTTCCTTAGACCTTTTGTTTGAAGCAGTACCTCCTTGTTACTGTCATTATCTGCTTGTTAATAATTAACATTGTTTCCTGCAGCCGCAGTCTCCACTAATCCCCAGCACATTAGGAGCCTTTTAAGCTAATGTTGCCTTTCACAGCCCCCGCAATCTCCAATAGGGCAACACCGCCCTGTCCAGTGATGTCAGGGGCCAGGTGTCTGCGTCAGTCTGCCAAGTGTGGACCCAGCCTGGTTTTGTCTGCCCTAGTATTTTCCACACGAGCCTCCCGGGAAAAGACAGAACTGTTGACACCTCTGCATTTCTCTCCCTCAATTTGCTATGGAAGGGATTAACAGTCACCCACAGGCTCTGGCAATATTCAACTCAAACCATGTCTCGCTGTACGTCTGCAGTCACTGCCTCCCCTACCATGGGGAACACTCAGTCTGCTAATAGCTCGGCTGTGGTGTAATTTCTCCATCAATATCTCATGTCAGTGGGGATGCAGGTTACTGTGTGGTGGGTTTGTGTTTAGATCTCTCTGTTTGGAAGGCAGATTAATGCATCACATATTCCACTTAACTTGGCTCGCAACTCCAACCCAGATCACTGACGGCTAAAGATGTCTCCACCACTTATGGGAGATGTTGTCTCTAAGTACACATCACATCACAATGTACAAATGCTTTGGTTCCAGCCTGTTCCCTGGCTACCGTTTGTGATTTTCAAGAGGTGCTGGGGTCCAGGACTTCCAGTCTCTCTCTCTTCACCTAGGCAGATGGCGGGGCCTGCAGGTCAGACCTCTTGCTGCTCCCAGACCTTAACCAGCTGACTCAGCACTGCCCCCTACAGGGCTAGAGGAGGGGCTAAGACCCCCTGTCTAGCCAGCATCTGCTTCCACAGCTTAGACCAAACTCTTTAATATTGACAAGCACACACACACACGCACACATTCACACACACTAAGGACATGGGTGGCTTTGTAAATTCACACATACAGACACACTCTGGTACACATTCACACACTACTACCTTGTCAGCAGTAAGGTACAAAGCACACACTTTACACCGTTACAAAGCCCCCTCCCGACTCTGCGTTCAAAACACAAAGCACACTATCAAAGTCCTTTAATTAATTTATATCTGCCAGTCACAGAGGAACACAGTGTGTGTAGGATTTGACTCTGGCTGCTGGTTGTTTTCAAACATGAGCTCTGGTACAAAAGATGAGAAGAAGTAGGGTGTGGGGGAATCAGAAACAAAATAGGAATCTGTAGCGATCACACGGTGAGGGAGGTCAGAACTCAGAGCAATTCTTGGTGCTGGGACTGAAGTATCTTTAATCACATTTCAGGTCTGAGTATAAATTGAGAAGAGCTTCTCTCGACTCTGGGATTAGTGTGACTTGAGCTCAGTCTTGCTGCGGGACGCTGGCTCTGCCAGGATTAATCATTGGATGCACTGACTCGATCCCCAGCAGCCTGGAGTCCCCGCTCTCCACAACAGACACAGACAGACCGACCAACTCATTATGTCAGGATTACATCATCCACGGGCCGCCGGCCACCTGCTGATTCCCAGAGGATTGCAGACCATAGCAGACTTATTGGGGAGATGGTCTCATCTAGATTTGAATGTGTATTGTAACAAAGTTTTATAACCCCATTCACTTTAAAAGCTGCATGAAGAGCAACATGGCATTTTCTTAGCTTTAAAATCACTGAATACCAGGGGTCTTTGTCTGCTTTAACTTTTTTGCTTAGTGCAATGGGATTATAAACCTGTTAATCAGAAGGGTGATGGGCGAGAAAACATACTATAGCCCTTTATACAAGTTATGTGTAACAGACAGTGTGAGAACTGGGTTTTAGAAGAAGGTAAAATGTAAAGAAAATGTTCCTTCACGGCCTCATAGAAAGAAAAGAAAAAACTTCTAGCAAACAACTTCCATGCTGTAAATCCCTCTGTCTGTGTAGTGTTGTCCTTTGGCTCCTTAGGCTTTTCAGTTCCTGTAAGTAGAATGGGAAGTTGTTTTTTACCCCTCCAATTCTGGTCTCTGTCTGCCTGAAAGGGTTGTGCTTGGCTCTGGTGCATATCACTGACATCAATGCTCTTGCCATCATAGCTCTCCTTTTACGGACGCATGCCTGGATTATATATATATATATATTTTTTTTTTCCCTTATTAAGGTACTTAGGAAATGCTTTGTCGGTTTTGTGGAAAAAACAATGCCGAAAGAATGTTGCTGCCTCACGAAGTTTAACCCTTCTCAGGAAAGCTTACAGCATAATCTTCCACATGGTGTATAAAACATAAATACTAGAAAACTGGACACAGCCACACAAGCAAGCCAGAGGTGCTTGCAGCGCAGGATCAATATGTCAATCACGTGAGTGCTGAAATCAAGCTCACTGGCACAAATAGGCATCAGTGCACTAGTATTTGGCCTCCTGTTACCGACTGCCGAGTTATCCCACTGCTTTCCATCTGGGGAGTCTAGTCGTTGTCCCTTGAAAGTAAACCTGGGGGGGGGGGATCTCCACTGATTGACAGGGAAACAAAGGCACAACCTGAGTCTATAGAATGGGTATAGAATACAGGACACACCAAACAAAAAAGGGAAATATGATCAGCGTGCCGCAATCAGGCTGCTCAGTAAATCACTTCAGGGTGAGCCCCTGCTGAGTTGGGGGGGGGGGGTGACTGGGGCTCAGGCAGACGCAGACCTGCTCAGTTCCCAGGGGTGCAAAACTGCACGCTGGGCGGCAGACAGTGAGCGGTGCCAGCATTTGGTCACGTGGATCATTAGGAGAGCGGACACCAATCTCAGAGTGCCAGCTGCGTGGAGAGGGGCATAAATTAGGATCTGCTATGGGACTCTGTAATGCTTGGTTAAGGCTGATTTACACAGCCCTGTGTAAAATGAACACAACTAACTGATTTGTTTGTGTTTGCACGGCTTCTGAGGGCATTGTTTGGAGCTCTTTTAGGCCGCAGACACGTGCTGTGGGCAGGGGTGGCCCTCTTTAGCACCAGGAGCAGCTGCCTCTGGGTGTAAGACACAGTCTCATAGTTAGTGTGTGTGTGGCAGCCAGACTATGAGGCCGTAGTCCTGGGATTTGCACTACAGAAGGCATACGTGGAGAGCAAATTAATTATAATGAAAACATTTAAATATAGAAGTAATCTGATGGTACAGTGCATTAACGCCAAACACTAGACTAGACTAGACCAATGAAGGTCAGGTCACTGCTGGGTTATTAGTGGACTCACTTCAGCACAACAGCCAAACACATTTTTCCAACAGTTGAGAGTCATTGCTCGCCCAAGGTATGGGGAGCGCAGATCAGTCTGTGATGACCAAGATGTTCCCTGCTTGGCAGACCTTCACAGAAACACTGTCTCTGTGGGACCTAATCCCCCACAGTCACAAGGCTCCTATGTATCTACAGTGAAACATGACCATTTCCATTGAAGAGTAGGAGTTCTTTATGATATACATAAATAGTAGGTACATGTAAATATGTGTGTAATTGACATCCTCCTTGGATGCAGAAAGTCCATCCTTAATCATGGAAGCCTTAGATGAAAGTAGGTCCTATTATGGCCGATTAAGTGTATGCTTAATAGAATTACCCTGCCAAAGAGACTGGCTTCAATTCCTCTAATAGTATAACTTAATTCCCTGATAAACAGTGGAAAATAGCTAAGAAAAGCTTAAACATGCTGAAAATGCCCTTTAATTGAATCAGCCTTCTTCCAGGAGAATGCAATTCATCCAGTAATGTGTCTGGAGCTGGCAGAATTGCAGGTATGACAGCAAACAATTTTTTGTATTATTATTTAATAAATGTCATACTGCCAGAATTCTATAGGAGAGAAGGGCCTGCACTTTCACATAACCACTAATGAGATGAGGCTGATTCTGTGACGCACATGCACACATACAAAACAGCCAGTAGCCTGCCATTAAACTACTAACTTGGCTCACAGAGCAGCCTGAGTCTTTTATTAGTTTTGCTAGCTTTGTTTTAGTTTTTTAACTTATGTGTTAAACAGTAAGTGCAACAAACACAAACTAAACACAAAGAAATTAAGATGAGGTATTAATTAACTGTTAATTCCCCTTAAGACCAATTGTAAATGAGAGATGACCACATTAAGAATGCTATTTGCTTGCCTGGCTTGATAGTTTATTACTGTACCGCTGTGCTTCATAACCATTCGAGGTGCACCAAAAAAGGACCGTGCCCGTCTGGAATACTTTATCATGTGGACTAAAGCAATTACTCTGGGAGAATGCGATGCAGCTGCTATCTTTAGTGCAGCAACTTGCGTAGCTGCTGTGGGACCCCACGTTTTCCCCATGCATTCCTTATTTCTCAAGGCAGCCAATCAGGTCACAGTCCTGTCATAATCAGAGGAACCACTTGACCTTCCCATGTATGCAGATCATTCTGAACACACGCAGCCTCTGGTTAGTCCATGTTAGTGGCGTGGGAATGGTAAATTCTAGCAATTATAAGTCATAAATTAAAAACTAATGGAGTGGGCTATAAACGCTACTTCTAAAGCTAGCAGAGGCATTTTTGTTTGCGATTATTATTAGTTGTTTAAGAGTTTTACATGGGACACAACATATAGGTATTGTGTAGTACAGGAAAGCAGCAAGCAAGAGCCTAATGAATTGGTGTGTAAATGTATAAGTATCCAGCGAGTGGGAAAGAAAGAGCTAGGTCAGTGACCCTACTGCTCAGTCCTCAGTGGAGCAGCAAGAGAATGCTTAGCCTGTGGACGCTTTGGGTCTCTGAGGTGAGGTTTCCGGTCGAGGAGTTATGTAAGCGGAACGGCTGTCAGGCCTGCATGAGGTGCCGAAAACAGGTGCTGTGACCTAAATCAGAGGGAAGGGGCGGTGACAAGGAAAAGCAATAAAAAACGCAACAAAAACAGGGCAACCGAAGAGGACCTGCCCGTTTCCCGTGTGTGGTCCCCTCTTCACCAACGCTGTAATCGGTTGAGCCGGTCAAGCCTCAGCACATCACAAATCACCTGACAAATGGCCCAGCAGTTCATCAATGGGCGTTCAGAGCAGAGAGCAAAGCTCTGGGTATTAGAGAAGAGAGCCAACTGGATTCACCCGCAGTTGGCCTCTCTGTTATGTTGGGAGTTTTAACACTGCTGCAGTTACCATACCAGGGGTGTCAGCGATAAGCCGCATCTACTGCAGCCTGTCTGATCTGTAACTCCCTAAGGATTCTCAGCATACTGTCTTAAAGAGTCGAGAA
Organism: Amia ocellicauda; assembly: GCF_036373705.1. Lineage (NCBI taxonomy): Eukaryota > Metazoa > Chordata > Actinopteri > Amiiformes > Amiidae > Amia > Amia ocellicauda. The sequence goes on from NC_089850.1 coordinate 54,285,013, forward strand.
GCACAACTTAACAGCGTCGAGAAGCAGATTAATATCACAGACTGTATCTTTGGCACTGAGCCGAAAAGCATGCTACGAATGATGGTTACTTACAGACAATGGGCCAATTCCTGCAAGGTTTTATTAAGTAAAGGACATTAAAAATAAAAAGATAATTAATAGATTTTCTTGAGAGATACATATCTTGAGAGATGGACACAAAAACAGAGCTAACAAGCTTGGACAGTATATGATATGTCAATCAATTCTGTATGAATTGTTTTATCTGTTGCATTAAGTTGTATAGATTTATTATTCTATCGATAGTAATATATTTTGTTGTCCCAGCTGGTAATGTATATACCTATGTAAGATTATTTGGGAGTTTTTCTTGTTTTGGGGTGAAGGGGTTAAGGTGACGGGGGATCGAAGTTGGTTTGTGAACTCAGCTCTAAGAGGCGGACGCCCATTGTGAGGCCAGCGTTTCTGTGTAAACAAGGCCGATTTATATTCTGGCTAGCGCTCGGGCCCGTGCCTAAGTGCTGGATGAAATAAACTGACGTAGACAAGACTGGAGGTGCGCTTCATTTTATAGAAAGCAAATTGCTGCAGGGAGAGGGGGGGATTAAAATAACCTCAAGCTGTCATTGAGGTACTGTACTGCTAACTCTCCTAATGTCACCACTGGACCTCTTCTCAGTTGGGTTGGCCTGTTTTGTCATTGTCTAGTTGTCCAAAAACATGTTACAATTTCTAGTTGCCCTGGATAAGGGCGTCTGCCAATAAATAAAAATAATAATAATAATAATGATAATAGTTGTCCAAAAAAAGGTGCAATTTCAAACCCGACTGAAAGCAAGAAGGTCACATTGTTACAAAAATGGTCACACTTCGCAGTGATGGGCACCAATTCTTCACAAATCAATTTATGAATAGCACAGGAGTAACACACAAATACAAAATAAATATTTCAACCTGATCTGACCTGATTTCACACCAGAAGGGTGCACCTTTTCGTTTGCATTTTTTAAGCACTTCTTTTTCATTGTATAGGGACAGTTTTTGTAAGACTTGGGAGCACAATCCAATTAAGAATAAAATACACAAGCAATGTTCACCAGCTTTTTTCTGCTCTCTATTAACCATTGCAATGAACACTGATTAAGGCCCAGATCCACCCCCTGCAGAGCATTGAGGATGATGAAAGAGAAGCTTAAAAACAGTGGACTTACCGTCTCTTCTGGCCAGTGCAGGTCCTAATATTGTGTCAAATCATCCCATCAGCTTTACCCTGATATGATTTGTCCCTTGTTTCTTGAAAGGAACCTGCACCGTTAGGGGTTGCAGGCCAGACTCCATGCATGTGTTCTCTAGAAGCACAATAAGCACCACAAAGGACATATTAAAGCAAGGGAAAACTACCTAATCCAGAACTCCATTAGTGGGACTTCACTCATTAGCTTCAGATGACACACCTATGTCCACTTAATGATTCTCTTTGAGGGGTTTTATCTGTGTTCTGGGCCCTGCCTGCCTTTGTGTGCTATTTAAACTCCTGTGAAGACGTACTCTGCTGCATGTGAGATCCAGTTTGTCCCAAGGGCGTCAGTTCAGCAGACTCAATATGAATATTATAAAAGGCTCCTCTCATCTCTTCTGCTTCACCACATAGTGCCATGTTTGTGTTAGACGGCAAAGAAACACACAGACACAGTGCTGACACAAGACACTCATTGGCAGATAATTATGTCCAGCTGTCTATTACAACCACAAATTGGCCTTGCTTAGCGTCTACAGATGAAATATATCCCCAGTTCACCTCACAAATCAACCATGTTTGGGCCCATGCAGTATCAAATCAGTCTATATGAAACAGAGCAGTGGAGAACTATTTAAGAAATTAGGATTTATGGCTTTAAAACCCAATATTATGCATAGTTTAGATTGTAGTCCAGTGTTTTTTGTCATAACATTTTATATCTATGTGTAATATGTATTGAATTGTTTAAGATATGTTGATCTGAATCATAATACGAGAAGGCTGATCGACTAAGAAATGAATCCCAAAGAGAGCTTTAGACATATTATAACTCACACAGAGAAGCTTGTCACAGATCCCACAGTGAAGAGGCAACTGCTTTTACAGACCTGTGCAGCTGTTCATAACCTTTGACCTTTACCCTTTTACTCGCTGAGTGTGTGTGTACTTCTCTGTTCCCTTGGAAAAAAAAAAATCTCACACACACACACCAACCCTTCAAGAAAAACAGCACATTCACAGACTCTGCTTATGTCCACAGAGCTTTTCCACCTGGCACCCCACCTACCCCCATCCTTTCTTTCTCTCTCTCTCTCACTCTCTCGCTCTCTCTCTCTCTCTCACCCCCAGTGGGGTACTTTCCCGAGAATCTGAAGACTACAAACAAGGCTGCCTTCTGTTACAGTGGGTCGCCTTGTCATGAGTGCTGACGTTAAGCAGGGATGCTATTTATAGGACAGTAATTACACAAAGGTCTGATATCCTTGTTCTTTTTAATTCACCTCGTGACCCTTTCCTTATAAGGTCATTATTTGTGACAGGGGTGGTTTTAGGGAGTGATAGGTGTTTTGTCAGAATCTCCAAGTGATGTCATGGATCTTGCCTGCAACTGGATCTGAAATCAAGTACAGGCAAACAGAACTAACCAGTCCAACACCTCCAGTGTCAGTAACTGTCTTGACTGTCAGTCTGTTAATCCATAACGCTGACAGCAAACTGTACAAACAAAGTGATTTTGGCCAGGGGGATGTTGCTGTTCCATTCTGATAGTTCAGCCTGACTGATACCAAAGACGGTGGATGAAACCAGAAATAAACACGTGTGCATGAGGATGATTAAAAGGAACTATTTGCAACACCATCAGAAAAGACCACATAATCAATGCCCTTGTTTTCAGTTGCTTTTACAGTCTCTTTGATTCTGGATAGCTGTTTTGTACCACACAACGAACCATTTACACCCGCTGTAAGCACATGACACCTTACATTGCATAAGGCACAGAGACAAAACATTTTGATACATGTCCTTGTGCAAGGAATAATTATTTGAAGTAAATGCTACAGCAGCAATCGAGTAGAAACATGCAGAAGGTCAGAAACTGGCAGGAATAAACAAACGCTTGAGAAAGGTGGGGGGCAATAGTCGATTTTTACATTTACACTTTTGATTGATCAGAAAAGCCCACCGAACTGTTTGTTCAGGGATCCCTGTCAATCCAATCTTTTTCACTTGTTAAATCACAAATCTGCTTAAAGAAGTGTCTCCTGCTCTTAGGAAGACTAGTTTTAATCTGCCTGGGTGTTTAATTGCATTATTTGTCTCCTATTTATAATTAAATCCACTGTGTGTTTTTAATCTTACCAGCAGTCTTACATGCTCTTCGAATTAGTTTATGGATTGTTATTCACAATGGCCTAAGTCAATTGAAGCAATAAGTCAAAAATTGATCCAATTAAGAGACTTCACTGTAGACAGCAAATGAGCACAGATATAAAGGACATCGAATGATTGTGTGTCACTGTGCATTTATCCTTTTTTCATTGTATTACATTTGACATGAAGATTATAGTAGAAACTTATTTTCTATAAAAGGCAAATCTTTATAGATGTTTATAGAATCACAACTTTTTAGAATGTAGAATTCTAACTAAGGGTATAGTTCTCAGAATCACAACAAACATGTCACCATAGACCTTAAAAGTCAGGCAAATCTTGCTGCAGAGACGTCATGCAGTAAAGTTACTTCATGTGCGACTACTAGTGTGGTTCTGTTTCTCTGTGAAATGTCTGACGAGGAAAAAGCCCTAAATCTAACTCTGGATTTGAATCCTGGATGAGAAGTCAACACCCCCTTCTTGTCAAGTGGAGTCACGTCTCTCGTTCAAGTTCACAGACCCCTTTGAGGGATTTGCATACTTTGGTGTCGGATGTTTGAGCAAGGGGGGTTTGTTTCTTCACCATCAGTATTGAAGACAAAATCTCCACTCACTGCCAAAAAACGTTGTAGACAAAACCCTGGGGATTTGTGCCAATCTACAGCAGCCCAAAGCAGCCAGGGACGGGGAGAGGTTACCAGGGTCAGCTGAGCCCTACAGCCTGGCTAACCACAGTCCCCCAGATGCACCAAAGCTGCTTCTTCTCAGTGCTTTGAAGACAAATATCCAGGAGACAGGAGGGGCCTGGTGTGCATTGTGCACAATGTTTGCTGCTCAGTGCCTGCCAAGAGATGTACAACTTTGACATGTTGCTCTGTCATGTCCAGTTTAACACTTAAGCCATGCGTGCCTATTCATTTCTCTGTTTCATTCACTCAACGTGGTTTATCCTTTACTAGGCCAGTTACCGCATTAGAAAGTTGGTTGGCTTTTCTTAAGCTTTAGTTGATTTGTATCTGGAGTTTTTTTACATTCTCCAGTGGAAAAAAACAACTTCAGTGTGATATAACACAATGAGAAATAAGGAGTTTAAAATTGAAGATGACTTTATGTTTGGGTACAGAAACGGACAGATCATCTCAATCTCATATTGACACCGACTGCCTCTCTCCAAACTGTCAAACTCAGCGACTGTGGTTGTTGTGGTTCTATATTCAGCTGACACCTCATCCTGAGACCACCAGACTCCATCAGATTCATCCCCCAGCTCTGAAATGGAGAGGTGGAGATGAAAGTGTTTAAAACGTCTGCCTCCTTACCTCTTGAACTGACAAGTAATAACTTAAAAACAACACCTAGAAAGGGTAAAATGTGTGGGGTGAATACGATGGAGAGGGAAACAAGTGAATATAAAGGAATGAGAAGAAGAAGAAATAATAAAATAACGGTTTTGGGTTGTGGGATGCCTTTTGCACATCTGTCACCAACCGCTGTTAAAAGAAAACGGACAGAGGGGAAATGACACCACGGATCCTATGGCTCTGCCAGCCCTGACACCATATCCAGAGGGAACAGCGGCCGGAGGTGATTAAAGCCTCTCAGGCGGACAGAGGGAAAACCAACAGACACCTGCTTTCACCTCTCCCTTGCAGCTGTTGGGCCGGCCTGGCCAGCGTCGGGGCTGCTCCCTCATAAATCTTGGCCATGCTGAACCTTAGTGACCTGTAGGAGGGCCTGAAGCAACAGAGACAGGGGGTCACATAGGACACACCACACAGGAAAGCATGCCACAGCAAAGCAAGCTCATCTTATTTGGGAAATAACATCAGAAAAATGACACATTCACCTCTGTGACCTATGAGACTGTGACAGTCTCTGAGAGCATGTAAAAGCAGGAGAAAGGCAAAACACGAACTGCAATATTACTGTGTATATGTAAAATCACAGCTCACCTATCACACTGTCATCTGCAACTCAGCACTGCCCCCCCGGCATTCCAGACAGCGCTATCATCTTGCCTATAAAAAAGGAATTAAGAAAACGCATATATTGTCTACCTGTCAAGGTTTTCTGGGGGTAGTCTGAAGGTAAAAAGGCTAATGCACAGCTGTACATTCAATTGAACCCAGATGTAAATGAACGAATCGGTGTTGGTCCATCAGAGCCAGGATGGTGACATTGCAAAGTGTTTGTTGTGTCTACATCGTTTAGAAGAGAGTCTGGCCTCTTGTAACAGTTGCCATAACAGAGCAGAGTATGCTTGCTCCTGTAAAAAGTAAATCTTTTTCTAAGTCTTGAGCTCCAGACATGTTGTGATTATCTGGTGGCGGAGTGTGTTTTTCAAGACACAATAGTTCTGTTTACCACATTTCTTCTATTAAGCTAATGTCCATTGACTTGTGTCTCAGTAAGAGTTTCAACCTTGACATTAGTGTTCAGTGTCTGTGTCAAAGTGGCTTATACATTGGGTTATCATTATTGTATGAAAAGGGTGAAGCACAGTATTTTGTTCGGCAGTACTCGGCACTGGAAAACATTTGTTGTGTGCAGTAAGTTTTGTATAAAAGTTGTAATTCTGCTCAAGTACTGGAGTGTGATCGGTCTAGCCTATTTATCCCCACCCAGTACACCTTTGAAGATGTTAAATGAACCATCCACAGTAACTTCCTTGTGACAGTAATATAATTATATTACAGACTTCAACCTCCTTACATTAAGGTTGTCAGCATGTCCAAACGTTCAGCGTTATTTTGAGACCCTCATGGATTCACATCCGTTGTGTTTCTTTTAACTCCTTCATGGTCCATGACACCCAAATAGCTGGGGTTTGGATGCATCTGTTTCAGAGGCTGGTTGCCAGGAAGGCAAGTGTTCTTGGCTACGAGAAATGAATTAAGGTGTACTGATTTCATTTTTGAAAAACCTTTGCTTGTTTTTTTAAACTGAACCACGAGAATGAGCAGAACGATTAATTTAAACCATGTGTCATGATGTTCAGTGATACTGACATAATCAGATTATCTCAAATAGTTTAAGCTTTGTTCTTGTTATTCAGTTTTTTGCCTCATTTAGATTCATTGTTTAAGATTCCCAGGAATTAAGAAATATCCTCATTCCATCAAAATAAATGGACAATGATCACATTGAACATCTGTCCTGAATACTGTGTTTGGATTATTGTTTTTATTTTCACCACTTTGCAAGTATCTGACGTGGCAGGGTATTTTAGGGTGATGGACCGAGGAAGTACAAAAATGAGGAAGGGAGGGGGAGGGCTCTCCTTTTTTCCCCTCCAGGTGTCTGAACAATAGCGCGTCTGGGGCAGGAGAAGGGGGACGCATGGTCGAGCACAGCCGGCAGTCTCCTACGTAGGAGCAGGGAAAATAAAGCTGAGTGCAAACAGAGGAAGGCCACAAAGACGTAGTCTATCGCTCGGGGTTCATGAGGGATGAGGGAGGGCGCTCTGTGTTGGGGACAATGAAGTGTTCAATGGAGCCATCAGGGTGTGACTTGAGGAGGGTTGAAGGTCCTAGGGTGGTTTTGTATTTGTAATCTATAGGTGGGGCACGAAAATTAGTTTTGGCCATGGTCATGAAATGTCTACCTTTGCACCGCCGTTCACATCAGTTTTGTCCTGATACGAAAGCAACACAGTGAATTCACAAATGCCAAATTGTAAACTTTAAAGGCCCCCAATTGTACCGGCACAGGTGATTTTAGAGGTTTGTTTTTGAAGTCGTAACTTTGGGAAGGTTTGTTCCCAGAGTTCCACGCTGTGGTGTGGTTAACTGAGCATCCCAGCAAAAGCTTCAGCCCCTACGTAGACCAGCATGTACGGTACAGTAGAACCACAGAGGGCGTTGAAGCAAGATTGGCTCACACACAGGCAGGCACTCTTGACTGATGAACCTTTGAGGGTGTTGTTGTGAGTTGTCTGCTTTAGAGATCTTTGGAAACGCAGTGTGCAGAAAATCATCCTCCCTCTTACCGAAACTGGGCCTCCCAACATCAACGCTTTATGAATATCTACATGGGTGTAAAGAGAAACCGAAGTAAAGGCTCAGCATACCCCACCCCCCACACCCACCTCCCCTGCCCTGTACTTCCATACTGCTGCCTTGCCAACCATGGATATCCATTAATAACCAGACCAATCACTTCAGCTCCCCACCAGCCAGCCACACAATCTCCAGATGTTTCCAATTAAAAAGGAAAGCTTTTCAGCGCTCTCTTTTTCTCCTCAGTACTGAAAGAACGAGAGAGAAAGAAGTGAGAGTGAGTTTGCCTTTCACTCTGACAGCATGGCTAAGGAAAGGGAGGGGGGGAATAGAAAACAGGCTCTTTCTTTCAACCAAAGAAGGAAGTGGGGTGAGGGTATTGAGAAGAGGGGAGTGGGAATGGTGGAGGGGGGGCGGGGGTATATTTTTAAAGTCACCCTGCTGGAGTATTTGGCACTGTGCAGATCTGTGCTATGAATAGAAGGCTTTATTCTGTTTTTCTTTATTGTATTGAATCAACGTTGTCTGGCCCAGAGAGAGAATAGGTGCACGAGTGGAGATAGGGGCCACACAGCGACTCACAGCGAACACAGTGGCACAAACGCCAATTCAGACCCTCGTTACGATAGATGAGCATTGAAGAGAAACTTTTTTTAAGCAAATTAATAAATAAATGTAATAGTTTTTTTTATGATTTTATGATTCTATAATTTGTCTCTCCAAACCACTTGTTTTATTTAGTGCTCTGGACGTCCATGAAAAACCTGTTTTCCGCATTCTCCTGGGATTGTCTACCTGGCAGTGACGTGTGCAAAATTTGGATTAGCGCGGTCATGTCAGAGGGGGTTGAGGGGGTAGGGTGGGGTGGAGGGGGCAATGGAGGAAGGGCATTCCACTGCAGCGCAAAGGGGTGACATCAGTCCCGACTTCATGAATGAGAGCACCTTGAACACGGCTTAAGCTGCGAGACACGTTTCACCAGCTACCCAGGTCTTAGCAGAATGTGTTTTTCCTTTTTTCTGTCCCGGGTGAAACAGCAAAATCCTGACATTATTAATACGCAGGAAATATCTTCAGGAGCCTAATTTATCACAGTAATCCAATTGTAGTAATTATAACAATCCTTCATTCTCAATTAGGTATCAATGAAGTCAATGCACATCAGAGCAGACTGGCTGTGGTTCTAGCTGAACACACTGATCTGTCCTTCAGAGTAAACAGGCAGACTCTCAGGATATTGCATCCTACCCCAGTCTTAAATCCTGGCCTCACCTGGCTGACCTTTTTTCACCTTTCTAAGAGGGCTGGGCCGTGAATGGGTTAACCTCAGAACTGCACCTATAACAACAGCCAGGCAGAAAGCCCCGTGTGTTGAAGCTGCACCACAGTTGGAGCTGGTTATCGCATAAAAGTCCAGTGTCGCATCCGGAGTCGGTCAGCCTGCCCCACAGTGGTCGCTCTTCAATTTCCTGCCCCACCGCAGTGAACTTCACAAGGGTAAACAGGCCGAGTCCACATGCTCAGGCCAACACTGGCTAATTATGTTCCTGCTAAATTGAGCCTTTCTTTGATACTGCAGGGTGACACACTGGAATGCAGCGAGTTGCCCTGTGTTAATGTGCATGAGGGTGGAAGCTCTGAATTCCTTACATAACATCTTCGGTTGCTCTTGTTCATACACCGAGGAATGCACTGGGATATGTCAGAGACAAAAACAGCCAGCAGCATGATACATGCTTCTGCAAATAAACAATACAGAGAAACACAGTAGTGAAATAGTGGCAGTGCTGAAAACACAAAATGTCATCAATGTTGTCGCTGTATTTTAAGGAACATATCCACTTTCTAAAATCTCTCCCTGGTACCATAATTATTCATTCAGATACAAAACAGATATCCATTTTCATATTCATGGAAGACTGTGCTTTTTAGAAGGAGGCATATGTTTCTCATGAAAACTGACCCATTTTCTCTGTCTCTGTGTCTTTGCAGTCACAGCACTGGTGACAGTGAAAATGAAAGACCAGGTGGAGGTATTGCTGGGAAAACAAGCTCACATCTCATGCAACTCCAGCTTCAGCGAGTTGCCCAGCAAAGTGATGATCCAGTGGTTTGTGGTGAGTAATGGCTGCCCATCACTTCACAGCAGTTATGCCCCTTAATATCACAGTCCACACTGAGTAGAACTGGAGCAGAACCATAGCAAAATTTTACACCCTTCCGTGATCCCAGCCCAGATCAGAATCTTTATTCTGAACTGAAATATTGTATTAACAGAGACTTTTAATTATAATCCATTGTATTACTTCAGTAGCTTACCTGCTCCATCAACTTCTACCAGTGACCTGAAACCCAACCCTAGTCAACACAAAAAATCTTAAGCTAGGCCCATACAAATCTATAGGATTCAGTTGTCAGTAGAAACGCAATTCCAACTTTAACAAGTCCAATTTGTATTTACTGAGGAGTCCAACTGTAACCCTAACCCTAGCCCGGAGCAAAGTGTAACTCATTTCATGGCTAAATTTAATTTGAATGCCTAATTTACCTGCATTATTCATAGTCATGTTTTCTAAACAACCTGAATGTAACTGTTAAACCATTATGTTCTACTGTATCTTCAATTTACAGTTTGGGCAAATGTTCTATTTTGGGATTATTATTTTTCTGTCGTGTAAATTATTCTTAAATATTGGAATCTGCAATTAATCTAAATAAGACAATGAATTGGCCTATAATAATGTTAAAAATCTTTATTTTGGAGGTCAGTTACTACCAGCTCATTTAATACTCGGTTCATCCAATCCAGGTTATTTAGCAATGTATAGATATACTCTATTTAACATTCTTCAAAGACTCATTAATGGCTTGTAATACAATGTTGTAATCCACAAAACCTTCTCTGCTGCTATGTACATGTTAAAACCTTTCAGGGAGAGTTAACGGGATCATATAAGTGGACATGCATGAGGTGCCGAGTGTTTTCCATTCATTGTGTAGGTGGAGAATGGCAATCGGGAGCGGATTCACTACAGCGAAGGGCAGGAGAACATCGCAGACACGGGCACCGACTACACGGAGCGCATCAGCGTGAGCAAGGACAACATCCTCACCATCAGAAACGTGCAGCTCAAGGACAATCGGGACTTCATCTGCCAAGTCGGGGGAATGTCAGCTGGGAATGGGGAGAGCAAGACAGAGCTGAAGGTTTACAGTAAGAGAAGCTGATGTTTCCACCTGAAATGCATCGGTATCCTGGGCACCTTGCCAAAGTCTTTTCACTGTGGCGTAATCTGTCCCTCAGATGTAATGTCACTCTTTCTGCAGATGCCCCGGAACCCCCCGAGATCGAGGGTACCCATTCAGGCATCTCTGTCACTCACGATGCACCATCCCAGGTACTGAGCTCTCTCTTCCTTATCCACCTCACAACATAATAGTTGATTCAACTTGTTCCCTAATTCCATCCCCCTCCTGAGTTTCTCACCAGCTCTCCTGTCTGGGGATCGATTCTCAGATTGTTATGCAGATTCCACCCTTTCTAACCTCTCTGTGTTGTGCTCCTGTGTTGCAGATTGCAACCTGTAAAGCAAGGAATGGCTTCCCCAAACCCAACATCACATGGTACCAGAACCTCACCCCCCTGCAGAATGGTGAAGATGGTGAGTATAGGTGCTGAAGGAAGCACTTTGCTCAGTTTATTACTAAACTTTTAATGTGTCTCCAAGCCAGGTTCTCCAGAGGAACATAGCGTTTAGCCATTGTGCATGGCCTGAAATGTACAATGAATTAAGTCCAGTTATAAGCAGATTATGAAGTGAACATACATACACCGATCAGCCATAACATTATGACCACCTGCCTAATATTGTGTAGATCCCCCTTTTGCCAGCAAAACAGCCCTGACCCGTCGTGGCATGGACTCCACTAGACCTCTGAAGGTGTGCTGTGGTATCTGGCACCAAGACGTTAGCAGCAGATCCTTTAAGTCCTGTAAGTTGCGAGGTGGGGCCTCCATGGATCGGACTTGTTTGTCCAGCACATCCCACAGATGCTCGATTGGATTGAGATCTGGGGAATTTGGAGGCCAAGTCAACACCTTGAACTCATGATTCATCAGACCAGGCCCACTTCTTCCATTGCTCTGTGGTCCAGTTCTGATTTTCACGTGCCCATTGTTGGCGCTTTCAGCAGTGGACAGGGGTCAGCATGGGCACCCTGACTGGTCTGCGGCTACGCAGCCCCATAAGCAACAAACTGCGATGCACTTTGTGTTCTGACACCTTTCTATCAGAACCAGCATTCACTTTTTCAGCATTTTGAGCTACAGTAGCTTGTCTGTTGGATCGGACCACACGGGCCAGCCTTCGCTCCCCACGTGCATCAATGAGCCTTGGCCGCCCATGACCCTGTCGCCGGTTCACCGCTTTTCCTTCCTTGGACCACTTATGATAGGTACTGACCACTGCAGACTGGGAACACCCCACAAGAGCTGCAGTTTTGGAGATGCTGTGACCCAGTCGTCTAACCATCACAATGTGGCCCTTGTCAAAGTCGCTCAGATCCTTACGCTTGCCCATTTTTCCTGCTTCTAACATATCAACTTTGAGGACAAAATGTTCACTTGCTGCCTAATATATCCCACCCACTGACAGGTGCCATGATAACGTGATTATCAGTGTTATTCACTTCACCTGTCAGTGGTCATAATGTTATGGCTGATTGGTGTACATACATACATACATACATACATACACACACACACCTTTTAGAGTTACAAATGTATCTGTTGTAATGACCCCTCTTTTACGTATTTGAACGGATGCGTTTTTTGCTCATTACATTATATATTGTAAATATATTTTGTTGTATTTGCTATATTACATTATTTTCTGTACGTGTTTTGAAAATCTAACCACTGTATTTGACTACACAATTGCAAGATACCCTGGATGAGGGCAATAATAATGAAATAATATACTGCATAGATATTGCAAAAGCCATAACACTGCATTCCAGAATTACCAGCCGTGATGTTTTTGTATCAAAACACTTACTTCTCCTTTCCTTATGGTCAGTGATGAGAAGTCCTATGCTTGTGCTCATGGGGGTTTGTGTGCTGTGTCTGCTTCAGAGACCAAGGTGTCGACAAAGGTCACAAGGGAGTCCAGTGGCATGTTCACAGTGGACAGTCAGCTGTTCTACAAGGTGGCCAAGGAGGACATGAATACCACCTTCTACTGTGAGGTCAGCTACTTCATGCCAGGAACCCTAAACATGTTCGAGTCCAATCGCATCAACATCACTGTGCACTGTGAGTACTCCCTCCTGTCCACCAGGAGTTGTTATTATTTGCAGTCAGATCCTATACCTTTAACCATAAAAGGCTAAAGAACACACATCGGCTCGTCTGTCTGTCAACAGATCCCACGACAGAAGTGGAGTTTCGGAGAGAGTCTCCACACGGGCTGCTGAAACAGGGTGACACTGTGAAACTGCGTTGCCTGGCCAATGGGAACCCCCCACCGGCCTACTCTTTCTTCAAAGTTCAGGTCAGAGTCAGCCCAAATATGCTAAATGTTTTGGTTTCAAATAGGTGCATATATACATATCCCTTTTTGGCCATCCCAACAAATTAAGAGTGAAATGGCTACTCAATTTCTGACAATCCCAGGGTGAGAAGGAAATCGAGATCAAAGCTGAGCAGGACCTCTTGACCCTCAAAGACGTGAAGAGACAAGACAGTGGACTGTACCGCTGCAAGTCCCTTGACCTGGAAACCTTTGACGAATACACTGGAGACCTGGACATCTTTGTCAACTGTAAGTGAGACCCTGTGCTTCCATACTCCCTGTCACTGTAGGGTTTCTCACGCAAAAGCATTTCTGAATTCGGGTTGTGTTTCTTGCAAACGGATTTCCTTGTTTCCTCTGTCTTGTCTGATGCTATGAGGGCTTATGTTGAACTTCACATTTGTATCTGTGTTACTCCCACTCCAGATCTGGAAGAAGCTGTTCTAACTCCAGCGGCCATTGCTTTTGTTGAGGAAGGACAAGATCTCAGCATGTCGTGTAATGCCCTGTCATCTCAGCAGACCAACATTGTGTGGCTGAAGGTAGGACTCAGGCCCAAAATCCCATCTGAAGCATTGAGCAAGCACCACGTTCAAGAGCCAGGACTGACCTGCCACTGAGAGCAAGTTTTACAATATTTTCAAGTCAAATGAAGAGAGAGATTCCATTTTTCTATGGGAACTGCAGTCCAGCATGTATCTCTCTCATTTAATCTCCAGTAGGTTTAGAGTAGAGAGAACGCTGATAGAAATGGTTAAATTGAGCAAATGCCAAGACAGGACTTGTGCCACCGAATTTTCAGGATTATGACAGTCCCTCTGCATTGGCCTGTTTGTTGTTCTGTCTGTCTAGGGTGATCAGAAAATCGGTAAGGGAAACACAATGACTTTGACGAACGCCAGCTTCGACACAGCTGGACAGTACACCTGCAAGGTCAGTGTGCCCACCCTGCCAGACTTGAAGACCAGCAGCACACTGGAAGTCAGAGTACAGGGTGAGTGCACAAAAGGCTAGAGCGCCCCAGTGACCCTCTCAGAGCTGCATACCTGCGTACAGATTTTGCAATTGCTTTCTGCTTCAGAGGAAAATAAGTTACTTTTTGTTATGTGCAACTGGGTGAAATGCATAATTGAGGCAAAAAACTAAAACAAAATCCTTTTTTTTTTTTTGCAGTGAAGCACAGATCATAGACTTGGAATTAGAGCTGGATTTTATCTGGCTGTAGGAAAAATTGACCCTTTTATTTTTAATTTGCAGCAGCAGGAGAGATGGTTTTAAAGACAACTTATCAGGTTCCTTTGTTCTGAAGCCTCTGTTCTGAAGGACAGGTTGTGCATTATAGAAATATATACAGTACACTACCATAGTAGCAGTGTGGACGAGTCACTGTAAACCAGTAAGTGTTACGTGGAAACTGGAAAGCATACAGTGATGGTCTAGTTTGAACTGTTACGTTTGTATGTGGTGGTGAAGGGGGGATTGTGCAGAAAACTGAGATGCAACAATGTTGTTTTCCAGGAGCGCCCAGGCTGAGTTCTCCTAGGCTGAAGATAGAGCACAGAGTGGAGGCATTTGTCAACCTAACATGTGTAGCCCAAGGATACCCCCTGCCTAATATCACCTGGGACATTACAAGCTCCAAGGTACCCACACAGACCAGGGTAGCTCCAGTCCTTTCTTCTTCTTTTTTTCTTCCTTTCACTATCCCTTTTCCCCCCACTGTCTCATTTCATTGTTGTTTGCCAATTTATACTCATACCATCATCATATCCCCATGGGGGTCTAAATAATCTCTTCTTGAAGCAGGAATTCTAATAAATCTCCAGAGCAAGTCTGGTTGGCAACTTTAAGGACTATCTGGCACAACAACGAAGAGATAGTTCATAACTGTAAACTGCTACACTCCAGACAAAATCCATATATTGCTGAAGTTGCTGGGAAACCGCTGTTTTAGATTGTTTTTCATTATATTTATTATTAACTTTCTTTACTGATCTTGGAAGCAAATGTTGCTCTGTTTGAATATCATTCCTCAAAATATCCCAACCATGGCTTCATTAGCATTGGTGCATTGAACCAGTTCAGTTCCACTAAAATAATCAAACACCCGTATGCCCAGTTGAGAAGAGAGCGCTGTAACGATGGCGTCCGTGTCTGTGACTCAGACTTGGCAGGTGGTGATGAACCGCAAAGTCAAGCAAGGTGTGATTAGTGTGGTGACTGCGGAGATGACCTCTGACCTCACTGCTGCTTGCAAAGCCACCAACGACCTTGGCGAAATGACGCAGCACTTCATAATATCTGCCAGTGAGTGTCAATCCGACCGTGGGCGGGATTTAATATTTATGTATATTCAAAGTTTCATCACAATTTTTAAACATGAAAAACTACTTGCATTAATATCAGAGCATTTGACACAAACAAATACATTCACACACATTAACCACCACACTTGTAAATATAGATTTTAATATGTTGTCTTTTGTCCTGCTACAACAAGTGTACAGTAAATTACAATAACAGTTTTTCTGTGTTACAGTTCCTCTGGAGCCACCCACTACAGCCCCTACAACAACAACTACAGGTAAGCTTCCGCAATTACCAGATACATTCAATTTAAAGGGAAAATATATATTATCATCTTTTACAATACTCAATTCCAGACCAAGCCACAGGCGGCTGGATGTGTCCGTCACTCTTTTTTTTGTAGAAAATACCAAAAGATAATCCACTCTTCTTGGGTTCTCTGGCTTTCTCCAGATATAGCTGTTATCAGTTACAGCTGTAACGTTTCTGCGTTGTAAGAGCTGACCTGTTTGCAGTCTTATCATTTTTGATTTACAGCTTTTTAATTATTAGTTTCCTCTGCCACACTGAAATGGAATTATAAGCTTTCGAGGGCTTCTGATGAGGAGGAAGAGTTTATCGGTTTATGGTTCTCTTCCATGCGTTCTGAGGAAAAATAAAAATAATTCACATTGTCAGCAATCCTTCCGCTGTGGATGTTGTAGGATGTCACATGACTGTTACCCAGAGATACTTTGTTCTAACTGCATTTTTGTTTCATTAAGTTGACCCCAAATGTACCACTGGAAAAGGAACTTACTTTATATATAAAAAAAAAAACACTTATTCAAATCATGTGGTATAAGCACATGCCTTGTGCTCATTTCTTCAAATAAATGAGTTTGATTTTACAGAGAGGACCTACGCCCTCATACACTTACTGACCACAGGGGAACCACAGAGCTCTGAGTCTCCACGCTGATTTTCTGTGGCGTTTTGGTGTAAGAGGTCTAGTGACTCGTGTGATTGTCCGTGGTCTTTAACGTCTGGCTGAAAAAAAAATTGATAGAGGAAAGAAGAGATTACCAGAAAACTGACTGACACAGATTAAGTCCGGCTGCTGGAATCTCTATTCATTTTTTTCTTTTAAATTCTCAGGTAAATGAATTTTCCCCCATTACCTCAAACTGTTTAAATTAATTAATGTTTTTTTCCACTGTTATTCTGCCGAGTGTTACTGCGCCAGCTCACCGTTTTATAGTTTTTATGGCCGTTTTTTCCCTTCTCATAAATACATTCCCACAAGAGTCTGTAGCCTGTTTGTAAATGGAAATTAAAAGTGCTCGACTAAGTCATATTTTCAGAAAAGGTATACGAAGGATGGGGAGAAGGCAGTTTGGGCTTAAATGGCCCTACTTATGCACAATATAAAATACATGTATTTGTTGGTGTGTCCGATAGCAGTTCAAGAGGAGGGATTAGGAAAGATTCTGTTCATTCCAATAGGTCACCAGGTTAATTCGTTTGACTATTTATACCACTATTATTGCAACAAATTATCCAGAAAAGTATTTAAATAAACCTTTGAACAGTATATTAAGTTTCATGTTAATGAAAGCTGCACTAGAACATTATGTCTGACCTGTTGTAATCTTGATGGCCCTACTGCAGATGGGGGCACAATACTTGCCTTCATAACGAGGTATCATACAAAGGGCTCCTTCTCTGGTCTTGATGAGGCGGAAAACTATGGGCTAGAAACATAATGGTGTCCCTCTGGTTTGTTTTAGTAGCACAACCCCACATGAAGAAAAACAAGAAAGGTGTGTACATCTGTCCCCCTTCCTTCAACCCCCTCTCTCTCACCACAAGCATGTCCAAATACACGCAGACTGAACCACACTCTACTTGCCTTGCCTCCTCTCTGCAGCAATTCCAGGTCTGCCTCCTGTTCCAACAGAGCTCTTGCATTCAAAGTGCATTATGGGAAATTAACCAGGGACTGTCCTGTCTTGAGATATTTAAAAGGAAACAAAGCATATGCCATTTCATGACACGTAATCCAGCTCATTATAAGGGCAGGTGTGTGTTAAACCTTTCCTTTGGCACTAAATCAGACCTGCATATTGAAATTCCCTTAATTACATTTGAATGCAAAAAACAAGCACGACACCAACGAAACTGTAACTCTCTCTCTGTAATGCATCCAAAAGAATTTCTCTAGAGCAATGCAACTGGTGAGAAACATACTTGACTCACTTGAAACTGCACGAGTCCAGACTCTTATCTTCTGTTACCTCAGCCACCTCTGCAATCACAGAAACCGTCCTCCTCCCCGGTCACTCGGTCTTCTAATGGTTTCTGTTCCACCAGTGGAAACCGAATGGCTCCACTGCAGTCTCTAATCTCTGGTAACGTCTGTGCAGACAAATCGGCAGAAACCGGGAGCAATGTCCAGGTGTGCACTTTGGGAAATGAGTGGAAAAATGCATCTTCCCACCCTTAACCTGTTGAGAAAGCCTTTCATTTCTATTAGTAGAGAACCAAAATCGGAAGGCATCAAATTATCTATCAAAGTAGCAAGAACATGTGCTCCTAATCTATTTTCATAAGGCAGTGGTGCTCAGAGTGAGCGAGCCTTCAACAGAGATTAGAGACTGTCAGACACAGGCGCACCGATCTGCCGCTTCAGTGCTCACTTCTGTCTGACTGATGTGGTTTTCAAAGCTTGGCTGCTTGTATTTATCTGAATCCCTGCTGTTCAGTTTAGTGAATTAAGACCAAAACAGCCCACCTGCTTCACAGATTCAATTACGCCATTATTTTCAAACCAGTAAAAAAAAAAAAACACAATTGCTCATGACTAGTTTTAACTACAAGTACAGAGCGGAGAGGCAAACAATATGTTCAACACTCAAAACTCTAATATACCAAGGAAACAGAAATCCAATTCTTATAGACTGGATTTTTATATAAAAATCCATATATATATATATATATATATATATATATATATATATATATATATATATATATATATATATATTCAAAGTTCGTACAATGTCTTCCACAATATCGGCATCTGCAGCACACGGTGAGCAGTTGATACAGATACACAAAACTAACCTCTGTTGTCTTTGCTTTTCTAGAGGGTAATGGCGTCATCATCGTGGTCATCATTGTGTGCATCCTTCTCCTTGCCATCTTGGGCAGTGTGCTCTACTTCCTGTACAAGAAGGGCAAGATCCCCTGTGGCCGCTCGGGGAAGCAGGATTTGTGAGTGTCAACTTATCCGCTACTGCATTCATTAATCACGCTTCATTGGCCAGCATGAAGACAAATCCCACAAGTCATAGCCACAGAAGATAACATGCAGCCGATACACAATTTTTTGATTATCCCCTGCTAAAAACACATTTCACACGAAGCAGTTGATAAAACCAACTACGGAGACATTCAGGCAGGCCTGGCAATGACACCGCTTGATTTGTCTCCTCAGAACGAAGGAGAAGGCCAGTAAAGATGACATCGTCGTGGAGCTGAAGGCAGAAAAGTCAAACGAGCAGGCTGGGCTGCTGCAGGGAGTCAATGGTGACAAGAAACCGCCTAATAACCAGGTAACTATAGAAAGTCAAGGAGCACAGTTTAGGCCTACATCCACACTCGGGACAGGATTTTCTTGATTGGCATTTGTTCCTCAACTGAATAAAAAGATTAGTAAGCACTATGAACAGAAAGAGGAAATCAAAACCAAGTGTGTCTCCATAACTTCTGCTCCTCTATGAGGCCGTTTACGTTTTTCTGAGTTCCTCTCGCTTCTTCTCTCTTTTTCTTCTGGAGTAAAGTGTGAGAAGTACATCGACCTGCGGAACTGAGACCAGGAAGAGAAGAGCTGTAAGGAAACCGAATGTGGCTCTTTCTGTACCTCAGGCCGTGCGCAAGGTGTGATTTTGTGATACCTGTCAGCAAATCGAGATCAAGACTGAGCTTTTGTAAATATATTCACAACCCTGCCTAGTCCACTTCCAAGATTTAAATTATGAGGCTTATATTGGCCATTGTCAGAGAAGAACTACTGAAATACTATCCTAGACAGGGAAAATAGATTGTTTGAATATGTCATCCCCCCCTTTTCAGCTCAAGTGCCATTCCTGGCAATAAGTATAAGTGATGATGATTTTTTTGTTGTTCTTATGAAAAAAAAAAAAAAAAAATATATATATATATATATATTTAGTTATTTAAAATAACCTTTCAAGAAAAAGTTTAAAAGACTCCCAACAATAACTTTAGTCGTGGCAGATTTTCTAAATTTGTTACTTTTTTGGTTTAGTTCGCTTTCACCTGCTCATACAATTATTTTACAGACACAGTTTTTGAGTAGTTGAGATACGATAACGAATGGAAAAGACAGGTTTGTCACAAAATCCCACCTGCCTGCCTTGATAATCGTCCTCCATGTTCATATCCTACCGACTACTGCTCTACTATCCCAGCAACCTGACCCTCCTTCGCAGTGAGCTGATTAACAATAAACACTGTGCGCCCCAATGGGACTGACCGTCGCCAACTCCCCACACTGAAGACATGACTGGAGACACAGTGCCTTTTACCAAACACGCATAGATGCCCCAGATGAAGAAACTGCTTAAAGACATCTTGCAAAACCAGCTCCTTTTTACTTGACATTTAATCACGTAGCTTGGCCATGACACAATGTCTTTACTGTATTTAGTTATTAACAAAATTGTATGAGGATTTGGCATAAATATACCGTCCACAACCCCACCACTTTTGTTGTATTTAATGCATCATTACTGTAACAAAAGTCTTTTGCATGGGGGCTTGGAAAATACTCTTAATTTGGAAATCCATGTGTGAATATAGCAACCAGCAGGAGGCTACTTGACGCATCTGCGTTTGCTTGCAGTGTGTTGGTTTAATAAACAAAACAAGCAGTTTTCCCTGAGGAACCTGCGATGTCTGCTTTCCCAGCCTAGCTTGGCAGTTTTTATTTTCCTTATCTGTGAAGATTTAGGGGAACCTTCCCACCCTCCTATTCATCCTTCTTGATGCATAATCAACACAAAACCTTTTAGCTCCAGTACACGCTAATGTATCTTTACTGGGCTCCCTAAAGTGGAAGCACACATTACATACAATCTACACACATATACAATTTGCTGTAATAGATTATTTGCAAACGTTCTCTTTTGGTTTTGATGAACAGAGAAGCAAATATTGAAGTGGCAACTCATCACCCAGTGAATGCCTTCATAATGTCGGGAACATGATCTCTGAATGTTCATTGTTGTTTTAAGAGACGTCTTGACTACTTGTCAGTTTTTTTGGTGGTTGTTTTTTGTTTTTTTAAATCCTGGTTAATTCACGGATGAATGAAAAGAAAGACTCTCTAGGTATCCCCAGCATGCGGAGAAATGTGAAATATATTCAGGTGAAATTAGTTTGGGGTACCCCAGAGACCGTAAAGGGCTGTGTCAGTGTGGACGATATTCGCTCCCATGTAATTTGACCTATTGGAGCAAACTGTAAAGCAGCTCAGCTTTGTGGGACTCCAAGCGCCAATGCATGGCAGCTGTTGGATAGGTTGGAAAAACCATGGCACAAGAGGTACTGCCATAAAAGTTGGGAAATTAATGGAAAAATACATCCACCAAGCCCAAACCTGTCGAGACAGCTTTAAATTTCTATGTAACCTTTTACTGATTGGCTTTTGTCCGAGTCACCTGGTCTCTCAGTTCCACTGTGTCAGCTCTTCTGGCATTAACAGGAAGAGACAGAAAACTAAATATCGAAACAAGAAGTCCAGAAGAAAGTGAGGGAGAAATTAAGTTCTCCACAGCACAGAGTTGTGTGTGTTTAAGGGTCTCTGGAGGAAGTTGTTTTGCAGACAAGGACCCCTAGTCGACCACAAAAGTGTTCTTCTATGCTGTTACTGCGCCACTGAGGCGAATCCTTAAAATCAGCGCAAATATGTCAGTTATTGCTATGGACTACTGTCAAGCTTGTAATGTTTGTAAATATTTATACTGTAAAAGTCTAGAATAAGTAGTGGCTCAGCTTAAAAAGACAAGTTTGAGCCTTGTTCGTCAAAAAGATAGCATCGTATTCTAGAATACCTTCGGATTGCGGGATGTCACACTTTTTTTGTTCTTCAATAATTATGTTTTGTTGAGAGATTAGTAGCACTGAAATATTTTTATTTGTTTTTGTTTTAAGAGAACGGGCTTCAACCCAAAACTAGAGTTAATCTTGAGATGAAATGTTGCATTTTTATGACTGAGGTTTTGACTGCCGAGCAGAATGATTCCTGCGCCTGTCTTTGGGTGCCGGGCTGCATTGTGCTCGTGGGCTCAGAGGTAGTGCCCTGGGCTCCAGTTTGGGAGACAACCAAGAGCCAATATCATGTTTGCAATAACATTAAATACACTACTTGGAAAGAAAACTATACTGCAGTATAGAAATAATTGAGTTCACAACTTGAAAGAAATGGGGAATTAGAAGCCTTTTGGATACACAGTCTACATGAAAGTGTGTTTAAAGAAAGAGAGATGGCTTTTTCGTTTATACTACTGTTGACTTTTATTCATTGAATCTTGTTTTTAACAAATACTTCCAAAAGCACAAAACTACTCACCTGACTATTAGTGTGTCTTTCAGTCAAGCCTCGTCTGTTATATAACAGACCTAAACCGGAGTGGTTCACTGAAATACAGGGCATTGGATTCAGCTGTCAAGGTCAGTAGTCTGATAAACTGATACATTTTGGGACGCTAAGCCCTAGAACAAATAACAAAAGCTACCAGTGGGGTTGCCTTGGAAAGTTTCCGATAAGGCGAGAAAAGGAAGTGACAATCTCTTCTCCATTACTACACCTGACCCAGAACAGTGTTTGTATGGTCTATACATATTCACAGAGCGAGGTTTGACTGTGACATATTGAATTCAGGAAACACAATGTGTGTGAGGAAAGAAAAATGGATAGTGGGAGGTAAGACTATAGAAAAGAGTAAAACTGTGCCTTTTTCATTCTTTCTTTTTGTGTGGAACTGTTCAATTCAGGAAAAGAGGGGGTCAGAGAGACAGAGGTAGAGGTGCGAATTGTACCAATCTTACCACTTGACCCCCTGTTCTTTGCCATTCAGTCCGGCTCATAAATGACATTCAGATTAAACTGACTTTGACACAGAGGCTAATCACATAAAACAAAATAAAAAAATGCATTTGATCATGGGTTTCCATTGGAAAGAAGCAGGATGTCTGTACGAAATAAAATGCAGCCGTTACATTCTGTGTTTTTGCTTTGCGATTGGCATTTTTTTTTTAAATCCAGACCTAAATAAACAAAAGGGGGGTTAGTTTATTTTATATGCTTAATTCTGACTACCTGATACCACATACAATTCTATTGACACCATATAATGATTAGTAGAATTTCATTGACTTAAACTTAAATAAACAAATAGAAGTAAAGCAATGAAAAAATGAACACATTTAAATATAATATTTTGATCTGCAGTTTATTCTCATACCCCGCCCCCAACACATACACACCACAAGCTATACATTACATCTCAACTCCTCTCTTCTAACCCCCCACAAGTTTTTTTTTTTTTTTTTTTTTAAAGATCTCTTCTAACCAGTGGTACCTGTGTAAAAGACTGTTAAAACATTCAATCCATTAATTATGATTTTTTTATATTTTCGGTTTGTTTTTGCAAATGTGTGTAAATTAAGATGTACTTGTGAACTGATGCTTGCATTTTTGTTTTCTCTTGTTTTTTACTGTCATTTTGAAAGAAAACAATGCCAAATAAAACGTAAAAAAAAAAGCTCAAGAGAAGAAAGCTTTGTGTTTGCATCACACATTCATAAATAACCAGTAGAGGAAATAAATGCCATTGACACAAGCAACTCAGTGTTCCTCCCAAGTGAGTCTGAATACGTGTTTCTTCGCAGAGGTCTGATTGTTTTTCTAATACGATGTAGAGTTCTGGTTGCACCGTCAGCAAACCAAAGAGAAGAGTACTGAATTAGATCAAATCTTAATTCAATTCATGGTAACAAAAAAAAAAAGATGAACCAAACTGGAATGAAAAACTACAATCATGTTTCACACAGCGAGATTCAGCAGCCTTGATCTACATAAACAACTATTGCCATAAGATTAACACAAAGAAAAGCATTATAAAAGGTGCTCCACGCGTTGGTTGCTTGTGGAAAACCACATTGCAAGTATTATATCTAATGCAATGGATCTGAGGGTTAGTCATGAAAGATCATTTGAGATCATCTTCAACTAAGCTTGAAGGTTAAAACCACAGATCCAAGGCAAGAACCTAAATCTAGGGAAGGCCCTGCATGTTGGTTTGGGAAGGACATTTTTCTGCTGCCCTAGTGGCCAGAATGCTAAGTCAGGGGATAAGACTGTGGGAACTTTTAAAAGTGTATTTATAAACAGTATATATATAATAAAAAATATTTATTTTGTAATTCTTTGGCGATTATACAGAGAGAAAGCAGATGTTGCCAATGTCTCTTGGGATTTGTGTTGGGAAGCTGAATTGAAACTATAGAAGTAGGTTTAGGCTCCTGTGGCTCCTGTGGCTCCGGTTTTCTCAAAGAAGATCACCTCCACAGTCCCTCACCAGCAAAATTGAGAAGGGAGAAAAAGGTCTTTCAGAAAGAGATCAATATCAATCTTACTACTGCAGGAACGTAATAAGAGGCCTGTGAATAAAAGCTAGTGCCAGCACTCATGACTGGAGAGCAATTGAGAATTTCCCAAAGTGAGATGCACAATTTGGTCATGCTATGCTTGCAAGTACATAAGAATAGTATAAACAATTGCAAGAACAGGAACTGTGCAATGTGGGGAGGGGGTGGGGGGTTTTGGATGGGCATAGTCTCTTTTCTGGCAAACATTAGAGATGTCCTTGCTTGCCAAAACAACGGGATAAGAAAAAGAAACCAACAAAGCCAGAATTGCTTGCAATTCAGTTCTGCTTACCTGACCGTGTCAGTGATATAGAGAGAATATCCACCCAGACTGAACATTTATAAAGACGATAGGGCCCCCTAGTGGATATCTGGCTACATTGCAGACACTGCAAAGGGAGCCACACTTTGGCAGGATGACCTTTCCTGATCTTGTGAAAAACATCTCAGTCCTAATCTCCTGATAAATCATACCAGTTGGGGGTGTCTTAAGTAAAAGGGAAAAACAAACAACAACAACAACAACAACAACAACAGGTAGAGATTTTCTGACAGCAAGAAATCAATGTTAAGTGGTCTCTTAATTATTTCCAGAGCATAGTATAACAGTAAGCCTGAGTCCGTGTATGCATGCCTATATTGTTTTGTATTTTAAGGAAGAGTCTTCAATTGTAGGAAAAAAGGTCCAGAATGGTTGCAGAGTAAACAGGTTAATTTCTCAGGGGCCGTAGACTCCCGTATGGTTACTTCCAAAGGATCTCTCAATTACTGGCCTTAATTGAGCCAATTAGGGGCTGAATTATACAAATCTAAGAGGTGTAAATAAATATTTAATAATTACAAGAGGCAGCTGGATTTGAAAGCCTGAATCTCCACTGGTGTTCTCCATTTGATGCAAAAAATATTTTCTGTCCTGAGGGAAAATATACACTGAAAATGTATGAACAACATAATAAAGATGCCAAAAAATACATTTATTCAAAAATGTTTTTAATGACAGAGGTGCATAAGTTCCAGAAAAATAAAAGGGAAAAAAATAAACATAAATGTAGCTCTGGGATTGGAGTACAGAATGAAAAATTAATAAATAACATTAGTAATTATTTCTAAACATTAATGCAATGAAAAACAAACACGTGACCAAAGGAAATACAAGCCCAAACCAATTTGTGCTACTCTTCATGGGAAAAAAAGGTCTTAAAGGGACATTTTTATCTTTACTTTCCTTTTATTTGTTTGCTTTCTTTTTTGTACAGGCTGCAGGAAAACACATTTAAAAAATGTTAATAAATGATTGCTTCCGTGTTCTAATCTTATTTCAATTTATTTATATTTACCATCTATTCCAACAGAGGTTAAACTACACCTGCCAAAGAAAATCTTAACACTGATATATTATATGCATTGATATTAGTTTTATTTCTTTCTTTTAAGCAATAATAAATCATTATCATCATCATCATCATAATAAAAATACTCACATCCTGCATTAAGTCATAGCAATCCCTGTAGTCAGATGGGCTAAACTGGGGGGTCTTTTGTGTGAAGCAGAAGACAAAAATGAAACTCCAGCTTAATGGCAAACAGAATAATAACAAACAATAGTAGTAAGGCATGAAACAAGGGATGCCTCCTGCCTGGCCTTATTCCCGTCACAGTAACGCTAAACAGTCCTGCAGTGTACTTCTGCTCGACAGGTCTCAAAACAACAACCGAAAAAGGCAAGCAATGGCAATGCCAGATATCCCTGTTAGTTTGTGTAACGTCACTCGGCAATGACCCCTCTCCCCACCCCAGTGTTCACACAGCAGAAGAGAAAGAGAAGTGGGCTGGTTTGGGGATGAGTCGGGTTTTAATATGGGAAAGATCATATATTCTTGAAAGTCTCTCATCTTAATGACTAACATACCTGTTGAATTCAGATGCATGCTGGGATGAACGTGCCAATGTATACAAATATCTAAGCTATAGGCTGCTTTAAAAGTATGACCTGTGAGAGAATGGGGGGGTGGGTTTGTACTCCTGAATGTTTGTTTTATTTGGCTCCAACTTAAAACTCTTTCCACATTCATCAGGTTTTCAATGTTAGTATAAACTCAGGTTTTGATTTAAAGGGATACACAGAGACGTTTCAGGCAATATAATATGGTACACCCGACATGATCTCCCTTAAAGTGTCATGGACTGGAGGACAGACCCAGAGAAATGTGAGGTGCTGATGGTGGTGGTGGCTTTCTGTCCTTTAGCTTCTCAGGTTCAACTCCCTGATGCTACTAAAGTGGCTACTAAAATGACAAATATAATTATGGGATGGTCGGTACCTTTAACACATGGACTGCCAATGCCTACGGATTTCAAAACGTTTTCCGCAAGGTGAAAGCAAAATGCACAAGAGGGTGAAAATTAAAACAGGAAGAAAGAGAAACTTCTGGCACAATAAATTAAAAGATAAATTGTCCTTTGAAACAAACAAAAACCATCCAACACAAGATATGGGTGCCCCCTTGTGGCCAAAGTCAAACAGCAGTCATCCCTCACGCCCTCACTCCCCTCTTATTCCAGGAGAGACAGTGAGTTGTACTGCAGTAGGAGCTGGCAGGGGTGTTTTTGGAGCAGGCATACTAAAATACAATGTTACTCAGATGAGCAGGTTATGCTGAAAGCACACTGACTTCAGTCAAGCAAAAGTGGCCACTTAAATCAGGAGAGATTCATTAAAATTCAACTTAAAAATGTACATCTATTGTTGATGACAGACTGTACTTCCTTTCAGGAGCATCCACTGAAGAGATGGAGCTTAATTGGTGAGTGAACAAAAAACCCAATCTTGTTCAGTGCTGGAATAAAACTGAAAATAATAATAAGCAGCAGCAATCAAATCAAAACATAGCAGAGCCGGGATATTTGGTTCTCAGCACCAAAACACTGGATGAGACATCAAAGCCTTTTACTATCAGAAGAAACTGTCACTAAACCACATTATGATAAGGGGAATGAAGGAATGGAAAAAAGGGGCCGAGCACCCAACAGAAAACGGGACATTCATGTTTTCCTTTAAACGGGAGCAACGGATCGCAGTGAGTTTCCAAAGTCTTCTTCCATTTACAGTCAGGGTGCAAGTAATAATAAATATTACCACACCCCACTCCCAATCCCAACTCTTCCTCTAAATACAAATGGGGTAAACCTGCCCCCCCAGGGAAAACCAATGACATTTGCAGGAACTGAAGACTTTTCTTCTATGTTACAGAAAGTTTGTTTCTTTTTCTTTCGTTTTACTTTTAATAATATATGGCACTGCTCACAGTATTATTACAAACAAACAGGGAAGAAAAATCTGCATTCGGACATATACAGGAATGCACAATTATTATGATTAATATTATTTTTGTAACAATAATAATTATAATAATATTAATAACCATAATAATAATATATTTTTTAATTTGCCATTTCCTTGTATTCTACACATCATTAATCTTATACATTTGGTTTTAAAGTGACAGTATCCTAGCACATATTGGTATGTTGCACAAAAACAAACCAGAAAAATAATAATTTTATATATACATACACACACACAGACATGCACGCACACATGTATATACATATCATAGAAAATAACTAGTAATTACAAGTATTAGTACAGTAAACCAGAAAGAAAATGGAGACAATCAGTCCCAGATTACAACTGTACGACCCTCCTGCATCGCACAGCGCAGCACAAAAAAGTTAACATTATGTTTTGAGTTGTTTCTAAGGCAACTATTATAGAACAATCCAATCTGTGCGCACACACACACACACACGCACGCACACGCATGTACACGCATGTACGCATACGCACATACACATGTACACACTCAAACACACACACATCTCATATAGTTTGAACACACAGAAACGGACGGATTCAAAGTTTCTTCGGACACACTTTTTGTCCTATGTGAAAAAATGTTTTCCCTTCAAGATATATATATATATATATATATATATTTTCTGGTCTCACTTTTTTTATGCCATGTTATAGTAGCACTCTAATATATCGACATAGTTATTAAAGGAAGCAAAGACTTCAATTACAAGAACAATCTTTGTTGTGGTAATAGTTTCTTAAAAAAAAACTAAAAAACTACACAACATAAAAATTTAAAATCGAATGCGCTTTTGAAAAGTTATGAACTATTTAAAAATCACAGAAAGGAAAGCAAGCTCAGCCTCTTCAGTGCTTTATCATCTCCCATTCAACAGCTGCCTGTCATGGTCAACTGAAGTTTATAATCAGAACAGAGAGGCCTGTGATGTGAATGTTAACTGGATCTTTAAATGGATCTGTTCCCTGAGTCGTGATGAAAGCCTTCTGTGTCGAGGGAAGTCATTAAAATAATAATCATAATAAAATAGAATGAAAGGGAAAAGAACTTATGTGCTCACACACCGGACTTTTTACAAAGTGCTTTAAAAGTCTGAAAGAAATATACCAATACTCACTGAAACCTTTTCACACTTTACATGCAATTTCTTACTCATCCAAAAGTGAAAAGACCACCTTTTCAGAAGAGAAACATGTTTTTTTTTTTTTTCCTATTTAGTTGTCTGAAATAACAAAATAGAAAAGATCGATCTAAACCCTTTGCAACCAACTGGATTTGGTTTGTTGTGATAAAACCAGTAACTATGAGAATTACAATGTGTAATGACACTTCTCATAGTTTTACCTGTTTCTTTTCTTCTATCTTTATTTATGGCAACAAACTAAGAACTGGTTGCCAAATTGTAACAAACAGTGTCTCAACCCTGTCACAATCCATTTAAAAGGACTATGTCTTTCATGTGTAAGATTCAGTGGCAGTGAAGTAACAGTAGGAGACAAAAACGATCTCTCTGCATTTTACAAAGAATTGTAATCGTGCCCTGACGTAACTACCACAAAAATTGACTTAGTCTCCCCTAGTCTCACTTACGGGCAAATGTCTTAGAACAATAACATTTCATGGCAGTTTCTTCTCCTGAAAATTGCATGTGACTGTCTCGAAGAAATGCTTGAAGAAAACAAAAAAAAAGCCACTCAAAGGACTACTGAAAGGAATGCAGTCCAAGATGATTTCATTTGCTGTGTATGAATGGAGTGAGCAGTTCTGGAAATGTATCGGATGCATTCCAGAACCAAAGGCAAGTTCCTATAGCAAACGAAGTCAGACAATGTGAGGTAGCGACGATCCTTCTCTCAAACGCGGCGAGAAATTAGTCGTTGGAGTTACTTTCTTTGATGAACACCATGCATTTGCAGACATCTGCAGGGGTTTCATAAAGGCGGAAGTTTATCGGAATTCTTCTTTCAAAGAGACGGACAATGGATTATTCCCAACACACCCCAAAAACACAAATTAAAAAAAAAAAAAAAAGGACAACTCGGTTTCCAAAGTTGCAGACACTGCTTGTATTTTCAAGTATGCTACGTGTTTAAAAAAACAAAACCCCAAAAAATAAACAATGATACTGTCACTTTAAAAAAAAAAAAAAAAAAAAAAAAAAAAAGTAAAATCAGACAATATTCACAAATTTACATTTAAGGCTTAATAGTTTAGCAATAACATAGTAGCAGCAGTAAAGCACTTCTGAATTATTTATAATAATAATAATAATAATAATAATAATAATAATAATAATAATAATCCACAACAAATTTTGTACTACACTGAACATCCTTGAATACAATTCAGAATCAACACCCATAACTTATCTTTTGAGGCCATAGCACAGACATATTCAGGGATGAGAAACCCTCATAAAATACCAGGATTACATTAGTAGTTCAATTTGCGCATTTAAGATCCAAAACATTTTGTGTTTGTTTATGTCAGGGGTTGCAGGCGGCTTTGACTTACATTGATTGTGACAAAACCCAAATATATATATATAAGTTTCATACTGCATGTTGTTAATTTGTTTAGTACACATTCATTTTCACAGGACTGAAAGAGGGACAAAAATAAGTTTGCGGATGAACGTAACAGTGTTGTGGAGGATGTCTTGTGAGGTACCGCTAGACATCAGCCAAAAGGACAATGACGTTCACATCCTCAACACAAGAAATCCAGTCGACCTCTCAAACAAACGCGGGTAGTTTTTCTACTGCTCGTCAGTTTCCAGAAAACTGAGAAAAACATATTGTGTCGTTTATTTCATATTGGTTTCATGTAAAAGATCAGGAGAGCACCCAGATACACACAAACCCTGACAACTGAACGATCACAGATGTGGTCCTCGGGCTCAAGTACAACAACGAATACAGGTTTGAAAACCTCTCCTGCCTGGAAGTGAAAGGCTTGACTCATGAGAGAAAAATAAAAACTAATACAAATAAGTTTGGTCACTTTCTTTCTAAAGTCAGGCATTTTCACACTCCTTAAAAGAAGGGGGGGTGGGGCCGGGGGTTAGGATATTGGACTCTGTAGTCTTTCATGTGTAATTTGATTATTTTTGTCCGAGTTATGTGTTTTCATGTGGCGAGGACACCACGGCACATCTGTAGACTTTATTAAAATCTGATGCTTTTGTTTCTCTCTGGGAAATCTAAATGCATATGAAGATGCAAAATGGCAGAGTGCGGGGGGGGGGGCAATACAAGCCACAAATCTCTTAAAAAACACAAGCAATCAATTGAATGAATACCTCTTTTTTATTTAGTTTTTTGTTATTACTTCCCTACCAATATCACTGACAGTGCCTGAGAGAGGAGGAAATTAGTAAATCTGGTAACCCTGGGCGCAGAGCCACACAAACTAGGTGAATTTGTACGTCGTCTATACCGTATTCATAAACACGATTCCACTCGACAAGACGGCCACGGCGATCCACAAACACAAGCTTAAGACACCATTTCTAGTCCTACAACCTGTTTTGTTTGTTTGTGTGTTTTGTTTTGTCTGCTGTATTTACTAATTAGGTTGCATTTTGCAGCTTTAAATTGTACTCATGAATTCAGATCCATTTCGGCCCAGACGTCCCTTGTAAAATGACATCCTGATCCTACTTCAATGTCTCCTGTCTGTCCGTGCCAGCCAAACAAATACATGTGATATACAGGGGAGGTCAAGGCATCTTTACAAACGCACAGCGCGTCTCCTGCTGAAAACCCAGCCTTGGTGCCTTCAAAATGAGCACACAGATGACTGCACTTGTCCTTCAGACTGACAGCTCTGCAATTCCCCCAAGGCTCTGTCTGCGCTTCAAGCTCATACGCCATGCTACTTTGAGAGAGAAAAAAAAAAACTAAAAATCTATAAAAATAAAAATAAAAAAAGGAGTACCGAAGCAATGCAATAAAAGGCCATTTCAACAGCTGAAACTGCAAACATCCACCTTGGGTTCCTACATACAGGCTCATCCTGTGAAGCCTCACTACAGCACAACCCCGAAACATCCAGTCCAGAAATAGCTGGTCTTGAGTCGAGGGGAGGAGGACACTTAACTAGTTGGGTAAAATGATAAAGACATCATTGCTCTTCCCCCGACTCCTAAACGCCCCTGGAGCCGCCACAGATGCCTGGCTGAACGATTGACGATGGCGAGCGTCACGGCATTCCTGGAAAACGGCACAGTCAACCCAAGCATCTGTCCCTCTGGTGAAACGGTGGGCTGAACCCAGCCTCGGGTTTGGCCTTACTCCAGGACACAGACCCGAACCCTTTAAGTGGTTTTAGTCCATCTTAAATTGTAATGTTTCAACACCGCAGCACTGCTGCAGCGCTTCCCGTTTCATCAGATGGTGTCGGACAGGTCCACGGCTGTCGGGTCGAGGAAGGGTTTGTTGGGCAGGGGGGAGAACTGACCTTTTGTCTTTTGGTTTGTTTTGTGACGTTTTTTTTTTTGTTTTGTTTGTTTTTTCCGAAGCAATGAACATGTGAGGCAACGGAGTCTCGTGAGCTCACAGGAGGAGGGGCCTCTGTCCGCGTTCAGCCAATGAGCTGGAGAAAGAGCAGAGTATGCCTCTCCACGATGGCCAATCAGCACCAAGATGCAGTGTCAGGCAGCTGGGTGGGGTCGACATGGGGGCTGGGCTTGTAGCACGTGGGCGGGGCTATGTTAGGATGTGTGCCGTAGAAGGAATGGAAACAAACTCTCTCAGGATATTCTTGGCCATTTCAATATTGTTCTGTGCAATCAGCAGGGCTTTCTGTATGTCCTGATAGGAGTAGCCTTGGCTCATGAGATGCTCGATCTCACTGTTGATTTGGAGGCTCATGCTCCCCCCGCCGCCCCCTCCACCGGGCGGCACAGGGCTCGGCCTCCTCTCTGAATTGATCCGCCTGGGCAGTGGCTTAGGAGGCCTTTCTGGTGCTTGACTTAAGTCAGCAAAAGCTGTCAACAGAGAGAAAAGATGTGTAAGGCTGGATGTCCTGCTAGACGATTAAATAAGACAAAAAAACTATACATTATGAGTAGTTTCAGGGCCACAACAAAGAACTTGCAAAACTCTCACATCAATACGTTGCACCACAACGCTGGTGTAAATTGCAGCATCAGAACCAGATATTTAACAATTAAGCAAAAAAAAAGACAACAACAACACGTATATTTGGCCTGAGATTTCCTGAGATTGTGGCCAGTTTCGTAAAACATTTACCATCACACATTTACCACACTTCCCTGAAAACAAGCAAAAACAAACTCCTAGTGTTACTAAATTAAAGAGCGGTTGCAGGGACTCCTGAATCTGAGCCTTGGACTGATGTGATGTATGCACTGTAGTCTATCTATGATAAACCAGGCGTGCCTGATTAAATGCCACTGATGCAATAATCTCCCAGACTACCAATACATTTAGCATGGTGGCCACAGATCAGTGGGGGTACCAACGGAGAGAGAGAAAGCATCCCTACAGGCACCGGGAGACAGCGAGTCGTTGTCCACGGAGAGCCGGCTGAAGGCGGACGAGGAGCTGGAGATGTCGGAGAGCGTGCGGCGGGCCAGAGCGGGCAGCGGTGGTTTGGGGAAGTCGTACCCGTTCTCCTCCTCCTCACTCACTGGCTCCCGAGGCCCGTTTGCGCTACTGCCCGTCGGGAGGTCCGAGTAATCTGGGACAACAACAACACAGTCAGCACATCAGGCGTTTCAAATGGTGGCCGCCGCTAGCCGGTAACACAGTAGGGGAACTTCGCCATTTCAAACGTTGAAGTTCTTTGCATTTGAAAGGTTTGCTGCCTGGAGAGCCCTTAGAACACCTAGATCCCATCACAGCCCTCACAATGTTTTCTTTCAACACTGCACATTGACCATTTTGTATCCGATTTCCCAAAGCCTAATCCACACAACCCCCCTGCCTATGATTCACAAAAAGATTAGATCAGTTTCTACGGACACCAGCATTAAAAGGCAGAAAAGTTTGATTTCCTTTCCTCCACCAATTTGGGTATTTGAGTCAATATAACTTAATTCATTTGGATTTTATATTAATTAATATATTCCTTATGTTAAAGATTCTACTTCCAGCAGAATGAGGTATTATTGAGACAATTTAACCATGTCACATCTATGTCTTGCCCTGATAATTCAATTAATCCCAAAAGCTTGTCACCACAATAACCACAGGTCTAAACATATTTTGTAATGCTTTTTAGGAGCAAACTGTGGAGAAGTCCAAAGGTTGAAGGTCGCCCTACCGGAGTCTCTCGCTGTCTGGGCGATGGAAGACTGTGCCTGGGACTGGATGTTGTACATGGCTTCATACATCTGCAGTCCTTCTGTTTCCAGTTCGCTCAGTGCCAATCTGCCGACACAACACATGGCGGGGACACTGTGTTGAATTTGACATCATGTACAGCCACTAAGGGAGGCTTTTCTTTTATGTCATGCAAGCCTCATTACCGGTTACAACCGGACATAAATATTTCATCCGGAAAAGAGATTCAGACTGCAGTGTCAGAGTGCATATTGCTAGTGCGGAGAGTCATGCATGATGAACATTGAGGGTGCGGTGGGGGGTCAGATGCTAGCTGCAAAAGTCACGGTAGGTTAAAAAAAAAATAATAATAATAATAATAATAAACTGTATTGCTTTTAAACTGTAAGCTGTTTTTGGCTTTTCTTTTTTCTTGATTTCATGTGTATAACAAAACAACATCAACAACTTAATTGATTGAATACATATGTTTATGTTATGGGTTGTGAAAAGATTTTGTTTGGCTTTTTTTGTCTTCAGAATAATATACATTTTAAAGTTCTAGTTTCTCCCCCCGACCCACAAAAATGTAGCCACTCCCAACAGGGCACAAGAACTCGACTGGGATGACATTTCTGAGTGGGAGAGGAACAGCATGACGTCTCCTCTTGACACTCCTCACCGTGAGCTGAGAGAATTGGGCTGGGGGAGTCGGGGGGCGGTGTCGGGGGCACTGGTGTTGAGGGGGGGCAGGACGGGGCGAGACGAGGGGGTCATGTACTCGGGCTCCTCCTCGCTCTCCGACGCCTCCTCTCCTGCCACCGGCTTCAGAGAAGGAAGAGGCCTGCCGAGACACAGGGGAACATGACTGCCACCTCCCACACACATCGCAATACAGACACACCCAAACAAACAAAACACAAGGAACGCAACCAAAGACAACAGAGCCCGCAATCTGATAGAAGCAGAGTGCAAAGTGACCCGTACGACACCCACACTACTACCCAAGGGCCCAAACAGAAACTTTTCAAGAGAGAGAACATTCTCGAAGACAAAATTCAGTTTCCAGGCAGTTTTGTTTGTGTTTGCCGTATGTTTTATGAACTTAATCAGAATTACCATCTGTGAAAAAAACAACAAACTTTCACAGATTACCTAAATCACATTGCTGCATATTATGAGCAAACTTGTACCTGGCTGCCAAGGCGTAGATGGCATTAGCAGAGACCGATGGCTTGACTTTGGGGTTATCGTACTCTTGGCTTCCACTGGCACTGGCACCAAAATTCTGCAGGATAGAAATGAAATTTAAAAAAAAACAGCTCTTTGTTATTTCTCTGGACAAACGGAGCTTCCTGCAGCTCTCCTGTCTCACTTCGTCTTATTTTAAGTCCAAGGTGGGATCTAAGGTAGAGACCATGTTATATATGACTGGTCAAACTTTAACTAATTCTCAGGGACTATGCAGTGGACAGTTTCGGGTAAGCCATCAGAATACTATAGGTGAGTGGAGCCAGTCCACAAGGGAGCAGGTGAAGGGTCCTAG
Source organism: Amia ocellicauda (assembly GCF_036373705.1). NCBI lineage: Eukaryota > Metazoa > Chordata > Actinopteri > Amiiformes > Amiidae > Amia > Amia ocellicauda. The sequence continues at coordinate 54,320,212 of NC_089850.1, forward strand.
TAATACGCAGGAGGTTCTCTTACCAGCTGGTGGTCCAGGCTCAGGGTGCTGTTGTGCCTCTGGGTCTCAGGCCGGCCGTCCAGGGCGGAGGGCAGTGCCAGGGGCAGCGAGTGGCGGTTGGACAGCTCCCTGCCTGCCCACGCATCCCCAGGGTTGAGCGGCTGGGTGGGGGCCTTGGGCACGGGGCGGGGCTGCCAGTCCGCCAGTCCGCGGTTGGGGGGTGCCGGGGGCAGCTTGTCGCGGGACGGCTCCCCGGGGGTGCTGGGGAGGGGCCGTCGCTGCAGGCGCCCTTCGGATCCCGCAGAGTGGGGGCGGTCAGGGGGGGGAGGAGGGGGCAGGTCCCGTAGCGCTGGAGGCAGCGGCAAGGGCTTGTCTTTGTGATGCACAGAGGCCTGCGGGGGAGTGGGGGGGGATACAGAGAGGAAGACAAACTTCAACAAAAAGAAGCTAATGACGAGCAGTGGCGTCTACTCCATTACACAAAACTGATAGCTAACAGCAAAGGTACAAATAGCTCGGTTACAGGTATGAAAAAGCTACAAGCAACCAGATGAGCTGGGCCTACCTTAGAGGTAGCTCCAGGACTGGATGCCCCCGGTGGGTTTGAGGGTCGGTGCCCAAGCAGGTCCAGACGCGGGGGAACTGGGGGCAGGGAGGCCTGGGGGCCCATGGAGAGGGGTGAGGGGGGCCGTTCCACCTGAAATACACAGCCCAGGTTAACATGGTAGACCCCCAGAGTCAGCTGGAGAGAACACAGCTCCTCTAAAACATATTTGATAGTCAAACACATAACAATCAAAAACTATATAAACAAGTAAATTGAAGTACATTTATAAGCTAGCACAGATGGCAGTATAGTTTGGATCGGATGCAGATGACAGCTGGAACTCTGAGCAAAGACTTGCAGGGCTTCCAACCCGCTTGCAGCCCCGTCAGGACCTGTGTAGGGGTTTGACCCGGGTCCAGCATGCCATCACGTAGGGAGCTTTAGTGAGGAACCTGACACACCAACACTGAGCCACGGGAACAGTAACCCAGCTGCTCACCTTGTTACAGGCCATCTTGCTCATCATCAGCGGGTCCTCCAGTCTGTCATCATCATCGTCATCGTAGCTGGGGGACGGTGCGCCCTCAGCCCCGAACATGCCGCGGCCTCCCCCATATGAGCCCCCACTGTTGTCCTTGGGGTCGAAGGGGTCGACCACGATGGGCTCCGTGCCCTTGATCTCACAGCGGCAGAATGGGCAGCCCTGGCCCTCCGACTCCTGCAGCACAAAGACAGAGGAGATCCGTCGCAGTCTGGCACTGATGCACAGCACTGCCGTTCACCTCAAAAAGGCCGCAACACAGGGTTTCCAAAAGGAGCATCTTTCTACACATGTTCAGTTCAGAATATATATATTTTACAAGCCCTAAACCTAAAAAGCTTGTGAACTTCAATCCTTTGTGTCGGCAGGGAGGTTCCCTGAGCTTCACTAGATGCCGGCACACACGACCCTGCTTCTGACCACGCCGAATCTGAAATGTGATACACTGCGCCCCGTGTGCGCTCAAGGCAGAGACCACGTTTGGTGAAGCTATACTGACCTGCCAGGAAGTGAGGCACGATGTACACATGAGGTGACCGCAGGGCTCGATCTTCACGTCTTTGTCGTTCTCAGCACAGATCTTGCACAACTGGAACGTGGAGCCCATCTCGCAGTACAGCTCGTATTGCTCCTGTGGACAGACGCAGAAATAAAGACACTGCAGTCAGACAGACATCAAGGCTGCTTTGCCCTTTCTGTAAGAATAACCAGCAAACGTGGCCGGTGTGTTTACAACACCGGTTCCTCCTGAGAGATCAGAACGGTGAGAAGTTCTTGTGTGTGTTTGAATAAGTGTACTGTTTAAACAGCTGTTTAGCAGAAAGGCTATAATGCACTAGGTGGCAGCACTGAGCTCCAGAAAAATTAGTGTGTGTGTCTTGGGGGGAACAAATGCCCACCTGTGTGACTTTGATATGGTCCTGTGGTGAGGGCTCACACAGCCCGGTGAGATCTGGGTTCTGAGTGCGTCCATCGGGAAACAGGTAGCTAGAGTCGGGAAAAGATTAAAGTTTATACATACATATATACATACACAGCGACACACAGTACAGCTGAAATGCACTCACCATTAAAACCATATTCACTAATGCATTTGTGTTGCACAGTCATTTTTATCCAGCCTGAACTTTAAGTACTATAACAGTCATTTAACTACAATTACCATCAGGGGTCTTTGGCCATGCACCTGGAAGCTGAAAGGGTCGATCAATATCAATACAAAAATCAATACAAAGAAGGAGGGTGGGTTTCCAGACTCTAGGAGGGTGGTGGCGGGGGCAGTGGTGGCCGGGGGGGCTCGTTAAACTCACAATCCTTCCCGGAACCCATCGATGAGTGCCTGGAAGAGGGGCTTGTTGTGAGGGATGGTCTGCAGGATGTTGCCATCTGCCGTCACGTAGCCGATCGCCCACTGACCCAACCGAGTGCAGCTCAGTCGGAATATGTAGCTGCGGGACAAAGCATGTGAGACAGTGAAAATGAAGAAGCTTAATGTGATTATCGATGTCCCGAAAGGTCACTGTCAGCTCATAAACCCCCCCTGCACTGCCTGCCTCAACAGCTACCGTTACCCCCTCCACGGGTGGGAACAGGTGTTTATAAGTGGCCTCGCTGCAAGTCTAGCTCACTGTACTTGTCGCAGGTCGTACCACATGTTTTCTGTACTTGGAGGCGGGTGCGGTAATTCCTCTGGTGCACACAGGAGAAAAAATAACTAAACGAAAACTGCTCCAGATGTTTTGGGTTTATTATTAGTACCCACATCTTTGAACTGTTAATACAGCAGCAATAATGTGATGTCATAGCAGACTTTTACTGTGAAAATATGTGCAGGGTTTGAACAATTACAGGCCTGTTTCTTCAAATATTTAGCCATTGTTTCTTGAACCCTGCAATTTGCTCATTGAAGGTGCTAATCCTCACTCTGTCTTAAGAGGAAGTCTAACCTGTAGCCCTAAACCAAAATTTAACCCAAACTCTCGAATACCAGTAATGTGCAAAACTGGGGATTTTCCGATATGCCTGGCGAGTTCTTAAGTGGACAAGTTAAAGAGACCATAAAATAAATGTACTGTTCACTTAGGCTGTAAGAACCCTGACCAGACTTGTAGGTGTGTGTCTGTGGGGTGGGGGAAGGGTGTTTGTAAAACAGCGAGTGTGAGTTCACAACTTCATGTGAACGTGTTCTCATGCGTCCGTGTGTGGGAGTAGGTGAATGTGTGGCGGGGTCTGCATTTGAGAGTGTGCCTTGGTTTCTGTGCATGCGAGTGTGTGCAATTGTGTTGGGTTGGTGAGTGAAGGAGTCTCTGTGTGTGAGAGCATAACCAGATTCCAGTGCGATCGCGTGCGGTGCCCTGCCTGCGTCTCTGCAGGCGTGTGTGTGGGTGTGCCGGTGTGCGGCCATGGTGCGGCCTGCATGCACGTGTCAAGCTCACCTGCCGGGCTTGTGGATGAACTTCTGGAGTCGGGCTTTAACCTCGTCGTAAGTCAGGAAGGCCATGTACCCGGGGTGTGTGACTGCCAGGCTGTTCCAGTTCCGCAGCAACGACGACCACGGCTGCAGGAACGAGGGAGACACACAGGTGAGCGAAACCTGCATTACCACGCCTCCTCCCCTGTGTCTAAGCGTGTTTGGGTAGCAGGGCATTTCATCATCATCAAACTTCCATCCCAGAAAGTGTCAGGTGTGTGAGCAGATATTTTTTATTTTTAAGGGTTGGTGTAATAAGAGTGCTCAAATGTTTATATTGTGTATAATTTTGACAATTGGGAAAAAATGCTTATTCAGCATCACAAACCGTCACCTGAGTAGCCAATGTTCCACAGAGCCCAAATCTCCCTTAAAAAGCATCCACATGCAAAGTGGGTATTGATCAATGACAAAATCAGCAAAGAAAAAACGGTCAAATCTTTTAAATCTAAGCAAAGGAAAAAAAAAAAAAAACAGCTGGAAACAAAGTAACATTATGCACATACAGCACCAAACGAGTTTTTGGTATAAACTTTTTACATTTTCTCAATTTAATGGCCTCAAAGTTAAAACTGGAAAAAAAAAAAAATTATATATATATATATATATATATATATATATATAATATATATTATATATTATATATACACTAAAATGTATAAAACGCTACGTGAATTTTGACGTATCTGTTTGAAACGTGCTGCCCGGTTAGCTAGAGGGGCAAACTAAAATTGCAAACTAAAAAGACTAACCGCAAAAAAAAAAAAAAAAAAAAAATGCAGGTGTGAAGAGCAGCCAGTAGGAAGACAGTGCATGTGAAGGCACTTTCCTGTGCGATTACAGAAACCTTCACTGCTCTCTGCAACTACATCAGATTAAAGTAGGGGGAAGGGGTTTAGAGGGGGGTCTACAGTTTTGTGGCAACAGAGAATTTGCTACACAACTCACAACTCTATTGCACCTTTCACGGCTATCAAGAATCTAGGCAGTAAAATGCCAGCGGGGAACCAACAACTGTACTCTGTAGTGCAGCTGCTCAGGGTGAGAGGCAATGGAAATAACAGCTCACACCAACAGCAGAAGTGGTTAGAAACACGTTACAGCTGAAGATCTTCATGGCACTGGGCTACGTTGGCAAGATCGCAAGTGTCACGGCCTGCAATAAATACACACCACGAGGAAAGAGAGCCCTCCAATGCATGCACCAAGAGAGAGTCAGGGGGTTACATTCATAATCACCAGCAGCAGTTGACAATGTGACATTTCGGTCAGGCGTGGATCACCACAGTCACTGGGTTCACAACTCTTTTTGAATTATATAATGGCAAATTGAAACATGTCAATTATTAAATGTGTTTCGAGAACTGAGGAACTGGTTTCAGTTAAAAAAGAAACCAATCTAAATGTATTTTTTAATGTATGACTCTAAACAGCTTCACACAACACACACTCAGTTCACAGAGGTCCCACACTATCATGCTAAATCTCTGCAGCCCATGTGAATGAGTAACCGTGTGCAAGATTGTTTCAATGTGAAATAACTTAATCCTGACCAATTAGGAAAAGTGAATACAAAGCCAATATAAAGTGCAAATTATCAGTTTATGTATGTGTAAATATATTTTAATTTTGGTCCAGAACCTTCATTATTTTATGAGGCAATGTTTTGCTGGAGAGAAAGCAGGGCAGCCATGGTGCTGAGGAGGGGGTTATTGGAAAGTAAAACTTGAAAGATGTCACAGATTTGGAGAGGACGAGCTGGGCTAGATCTGAGGCAGCTGACAACAGACTGACAAGACCTGGAATTGATTCTGCAGCACGGATTATTGATTTGTATTTGTACTGTATAATGTGTAGATCAGAGCTCCAAGGATTCCCTTAAAAACAGGCTCTCATAAATTTGACGTGGGGGGGTGAACTGGGATATAATTTCCAGTACCTTTTAAAACTATTCACGATTCACTTATGAGACATTAGGGAGAAAAAGTCTGCTGATCTCAGCTACTGCTACTCAGTGTATAATAACAACTGAAGTCTGTCAAAAAGCTGTTATTTAGCTGTGCACGAGCCAGACATAACATAAAGCTCGCTCGGCTTGAACACACGGGATTACATTCGCTCAGTTTAACCTCACAGAAAACAGCAATTACAGGTCTCTATACTTCACATATTGTAACACGAATATACGATGTGTATTCTTTTTAGTTTCTGGTTCTTAAGAAAAAGCCAGTTTTATCTTGTTGTATACAAAAGCTGTGTTCCCGGTGCGAAGGTGAATACATCTATCCCACTCTGACCATCAGTCAAATGCACAGACAGGGTCTGGAGTCTAAATCTTCCGCAAAGCTGGCTCAGTGTCTCCATTAGGTCAGAAGCAAAACACCTCATATTGATTCAGTATGTTCTGCAGTGCAATGTGTTGTAAACAATCTGTGCAGCTCGGCATTAGACCCAAAGCCTGAAGTAGGGAGCATGTAGTCCATTACATAGTTCCTGAGTGCCAGCCTAAGAGTCCAGTGTATTTTAGAGCATGGACTCTGACTAACAGTACTGAAGGGTGGTCAAGCAAAGCCTTACAAAACAAAGCCATTCAGCCAGTCTTGTCACCTATACAGGACATCATATGTAAGAGGAAGCGAAAAAGAAATTCACTGCTGAGCTTCCCCTCCTGACACACGGAGGTGTCCTTGGGTTGCGTCAGGTCGCTCTCTCCTCTAATGGAGCTCTTCCCAGAATCACAAGGATCCACTGTTCCAGATTATTCATACTCAGGTGAAAGGCACGACCTTGGTAAAACTGTTCCATCAAAGACATGTATGGTCTATGTAAATGCACAGGCTATTTTGAGCTTGTTGACAAAAAAAAAAAAAAAAAAAAAGACAGCCTTAAGCTCCCAACAGCGATTCGAGAGCACTCTGCCAACAGCAGCCCTGGATGTATAGTGCTGTGCTACCTCCAAGATGCACTGAAGGACAGATTTTTTTTCCTCTGCTTTCCTGTTCCTAATACTTGCTATACAAATATCAACCTTTGTGAACACCATTGGGGTCTGGTGTGGACAACAGGCAAGTGTCTCTCAGAAAGGCACGTAGTCACCACAGATCTACCTCACTGTTGTTCTTGTTTATCTTTTGTTCCCCATTGCTATATATTGAAAGTCATCTCAAAACTATGGAGGATCAAGGAGAAGTCTACTTTTCTGTAATCCGAGTATCATAGAACTACAGCTTAGAAAATACATAAAATATATACCCCCCCCACCCTCGCCCCACACACACACATCCGTCCCCCAACCCACACACAGACAACGAGCTGAATCTTGGCACCATCTTAAAGTGTCTCCTTAAAAGCACTTTCTTTAATGAAACAATTACTTACATATACAACTGGTGCCAAATGCTGATCTTTTAGCAGTTACTCTACCATATTAAAAGAAAAAGAAAAAACAAAAAAGGAGAGGGGGAAGTCAAGTTTTGAAATAGAACAATGGGTACACATTTCATTGCTGTTCCGGGAAAGACTGCAGAGAGCTATTTAAAAAATAACTAATGGAAGGCTGTCACAATCCTCATACTGTTAAACCTCAGGGATATTGTATATATAAATGGTCAGTGAATGCAGGGGTTATTCCATTGAAAACAACAGTAAGAGGTTCTGCTGGTCAGAAATACCCTGCCCCCTTCAAAACAAACTTCTACACTTGTGGATAAACTCCTCTACCTGCTCTCGACAGTCTTTCTACTCCCCTGAAGTTGTCTACTGGCCACTGTCCACAGCACAAGGTCACAATTTAAGAGACCAAGCTTCCTCTCAATCCGTCATGTGACGTTATGGAAAACAGCCCATGATTTTCAATAAGTCATAAGGACAGATGATTCTGTATGAAATACCTGGGGGCGAAGCCGTCAACTAGCAGCAATTTGAGCTACGAGACTTCACCTCTCAAAACAGACTGCCAGTAAAGCTTCAAACTCATCTAGCCTGTGCTAATGCCTTCAATACACATAGCTCACAGCAGAGTCCAAACCTCACTTGACACTTTGGTCTTGCCAGACTGGTTGGCTGTGTATAGGGGAAACTCAACCAACAAAAGCTTTCAAATGCCACTGGGATAGTAGGAGAAGTAGACTACATTTTTCTTCCCTTGTGGTTTGGTTTATTATTTTTACCATTCCTTTACTTCTATGTTTTAGTTTTATCATGGGACAAATTGTTTATCGCCTATACTTCCCCCCACCCCCACCTCCACTGCTATACAGCCTGGAGGAGTAACTGGAAGCTTCAAACGTAAAGCAAAATAAAACCAATCTTAAATACATTTTTCAATGTTATCCTAAGGTAACCAATCTAAAAATAAAAATTGGTGAGGTATATTTTTAGTGAAGTTAAACATTGTTACCTGCCAGCAAGAAATCTGGTTAGGTTTGGTTTTCTTATGCTTTAAAAAGTGCAGACCGCTATGTATTTGCAGAGGAAGCTCATTAGGTTTTTTTGGGTGTGTGAAAGATCCTGGATGCTGACCGTAACACAAGAGCACAGCAGAGGGGAAAAATATATAGATATATATCACTCTTTGAAAAACAGTCCTTTCCAAGGCTATCAAGTGTCAAGGAATGAAGAAATGAAAAACAGAACTGAACGATGTTCACAAATTCAGGCTAAATGGGTCAACTGATTTTGTATTTATTTATTTAACTTGTAGTGCCTTCTAATTTTATCCAGTCTGTTGGCTCAAACACAGCACAAACATTGTGAACTGCACAACTGTGTTTGAAACAGAGTCTAAGGCACTGGAGGTGTGAAAGTGTACATTCCCCCCTGTAGCTCACTGAAGGACAGTATGTCACTATTCAAATCTGTTATGTATTTGTATAGTTCCTGCCCTCGTTTGGAAAGGTGTTTTTTTTTTTTTTTTTTCACCAAGAGCGCAGAGAGTGTAGCTATGATGGACTCTTCCTTCTTGCTCAGATGTCAGACAGTGCTTCATTAGGGATGTGCAGGTGCTGACAACGGAAACATTACGGTTACCATTATCAGAAAGACTGTTACACAAACTAAGTAGTCCATTTATTATGTATTGTGACATGTCCTCATCTTCCTAGTAGTCTTGAAGATTGTTTTTGAACACATTTTTTATTTTTTTTTACCTTTATGTCTTGATTAAGCCACTATATAGAATAATTTCACCTTCTTTGTCATGCGAACACAAAAGTTCACTTACCACTTATTTTGGTTATTTATTTTGTCGTGATAATGTAGCCTTCAATTACCTCATTGTGCCTGGTTCTTGACAGTCAATATGTTCCTCATAATTAGAATAACGATACATTTTAAAAACTGGTCAAGATTTAAATATTGATAAGGAAACTAAACACAAACAATTTCATGCCCTATATATAAGTCATATTTGGATGATTGGAAGACAAAATATAATTTTTCAGAGGCACAAAATGTGCTGGTGGGCAATAATGGACATGCAATAAAATGTAGAAACTCTCCTGAGGACACAATTACACATGATCTGACCAGGAAGCATTACACTTCCTTTTGCTGAAATACACATAGATACATGTGCACTATAAAAAGCATACATCTGACCCTTTTTTGCATAGATCTTCTACATGGTGGGGGACGATGACACAAAATAAAACCTTCAAAGCGTTTTTCAAAGGTGATGCATATTAGAGTAAGGGTAGGCAACCTTTGCACTCCATGCAATTAAAGTCCTTTGATCTCAACAGGACTTTACTTTCCTTTAGCAAGCTGGCTACTGTGGCTGCCGAGCCATGGCTTGATATAAAAACGATCGGCAACCAAGACTTGAATAACCAAACTGAAAAGACGTTTCACCAGCCAGCCCCCCACCCCCCCAGTGCAGTGCAGTGTAGTGTTCTCACACCTGAAAGAGCCGGGTGAAGATGTCAAACTCGAAGACTGAGATGTAGTCATTGCAGGTGAGGTCGATGGTAGACTTCAGTGCCATGGCTTCCAGGCCGGAGCTGATGGGGTGGAACTCGTGCAGAGCCTGGCGGAACATCTTCCAGGGCACGATGGTCCTGCAGGGGGGGGAAGGACAATCAGCAATGATGTGGGATTTTACTTGTAACTCTATGAATTGTTTTGTAAGATTTGAATTTCTCCTCTGGGGTTTGTTTCGGAGAGACAGCAGGGATGAAGGGAACGTACTTGTCACCGAAAGACTTCCTCCAGAACTCGGCCGCATCTGCCTTGGTGATCCTGAAGTTATCGCCCTGGAAAAGGCCGTTGGGAAAGATGGCCTTCAGCTCCGCCAGCATGTGGCTGAAGATCAGTGACAGCTTGGTCAGATTACGTCTGCAATAAAACAAACAAAAAAGCATGTATCTGAGAAAAGGGGTATTCGTATTTATTGGACACCACCACTCCTCACCTTCTTAATCATGTCCGGGAAGAATTTAGACATTGAGGTAGTAATAATATTCTGTTATTATTACTTTTATTAGTATCAACATAATGTTATTATTATTATTATTATTTATCATGTTTTAAGTGCCCTGAATACAAAAGAGTCAATCAAGCTAAATTACTGCTACAGTTCTACTCTCCCCCCCTCACAAGCCAAGCTCACTGTAACATGTGGACATCCGAAAAAAAATGTATAATTGTTTGTGGCTTTTAAAGTTTGAACTCATTTACAAGCTTACAATTGTTAGTTACTATGGTAAATTGTTGATCAAAGCCTTGTGGTTTTAAAGATTCTCCTTTCACAGCTTTACATGGCAACTTGGGCCTTGCAGAGATGCTGGGTTTCAAATCCAAGCTATTTAAATGTATAACGATGTATAAATAAAACAGTGTTCATACATCAACAATTACCCATAATGTCAACGTCCTTTGGAAGATCAACGAAACAAAGCCACAAAAAAAGGACTGTTCCACATAATTATTAACAGCACACGCCCTGAAACATTTCAAGGTTCTGCAACGTTAACATCTATTATTAGCTCCTGTTTCAGCTCAGTCAGAGAACAGACCCAGCACACAAAAGAAGGTGCTAGTGGCCTGTGGGCTTCCTGCAGTTAGGAGGACACGCTCTGGCGCATTTTTTCTGATTCCAGTAGCCTTCGCCACATGAGCAGGGAAAAGGGAGGCAGCACGGCTGGGGAAATAAAGGTCTAATTTACAGGACAGCACAGTAGGGGATTGTGTGAGCTGCCCGACACGGGGAATTGACATGCATAAGAGGCTCCGGCAGTGTGTCAGTCTGCAGCTGCCACTGCTTCACTGCTCCATGCATTGGCTGGGGAAACCTGGGCGAGATGGACACAAAGGAGACCAGGGGATCTCTGGGTGCACAATAAAAATCACAGAGACAGAGAAATACGCAAAGAGTTCGCCTGCCCTGGCCGTATTAACTTATTCATTGTTTCTCGTCCTGCCAGGCAGTGAAGCTGAAAGCTTCAGTTGCAATTAACATAATACATAGTTACAGAAAAGTCACAGAAAAGTTCTCCTTAGTACAATTATTGGTACTATCTTGCTAGATGCATGTATATTTATATACCAGTATAGCATTACTGCATGGACACATCATAATTAATACAAAGCAATAAGTATCCTGTATCTCCTGCTGCCTATTAAACAATGAAAGCTAGTTTATATTGGGAGATACAGATAAAGACACCAAGGTACTGCATTTTTCTTTATTTCCTTTATTTAAATGTAGTTTTTTTTGTGCTAGTAGTAAAAAAAACAACCAAAAAGACATGCTCATCAGTTGAAAAGCTGTGAACAAAGAGTCTGTAGCGTGAAGCCCTTCTTCACACATTTGCTGTTGTTTTTCTCATCTGTGAGGAGTGTGTGGTGTGGGTGTGTGTGTGTGTGTGTGTGTGTGTGTGTGTGTGTGAAGGGGGGGACTGTGTGGCAGTGTGCCTCAGTGTTGCACAGCTGTGCTAGAGCAGCCCAGCCCGGGAGAAAAGCTGCACGAGTTTTCCAAGTGCAGCCGTCTCCGGTTATCTGGAAGACTGGGAACTGAGCTGAGCGTGCCGGTACAATGAGCCCTCTGTCTGGCCTGGCAGGCAGGCAGGCAGGGCTCTGGGCCTGCTACAACAGCACTTAGTGCCCAGCACAACAGCACTTAGGATATTAACCTTGGAGATGACAGAAAAGGACAGAAAAAGAGAATAGAAAAACATTTATATTTATGGACAAATGCAGTTTTTTTTTTTAGGCCTCCTTCTGCTCCAGAATAAGAATGACTCTTTGTTGTGCAATGACGATCTCTTAGACCACTGGTCACCTTGTACCCGGTTAGAGAGCATCTCTGTGTGCTTTTCTAGACTGCCTGCACACAATAATTCACTGAAGGGGCTCCTTACAGCTGCCCAGGCTAAACCCTTCATTCCCCACCCCCTTCCTGATGACTAAGTATTCTTCCTAAACCCTCTCCTCACAGACTGAACATACTTTTTTCTTTAAGTGAACTAAAGAGAAAGACGAGAAGAAGAAAGCCATTACCAAAGGCCTTATATTGCAAAATTCAATTGTGCAGCTTACATTTCTATCCACGATTTCGATTTGCTGCAGTGCTTGTTCGGATATGCGAATGCAGACTCATTCTGTGTGGTGAGAACCACTGGCTTGTCTTACTGTGTTTTTTTTGTTGGTGTTTTTTTCCATATGAACACACAAACCCTCATCGCCCCCTCCCCCCTGCGACCACCACCCCCTCCAGTCCAATTCCTGCATGGCCAGCCTTCTCCAAACAGTCACCATGGTAACTGAGCTCTCCCCTTGTATACCACGCTCTTGTCAGCTCCTCTTCCTCTTTCGGCTAACCTTTGACCTACAGCTGGCTGCTCCCTTCCTGTTTCCTGTTTTCACTGATAAAACAACGAGGCGGCGGGAGAAGAAAAGTGAGAGCAGTCTCCTCGCAGCCAGCTCCCCGAACTGCTGGAGCAAAGGCAAGCGCCACTGGGAAAGAAATATCCACCAAACCAGCTGTGCTTTATCACTGACTGCACCGTAGACGTGAAACCAGCCTCTGACAGTTTCAGTAGTAGACAATGATGGATTGATGACAGGCTACTTGTAAAACACCACCATAATTAGACGTCAAGGAACGCACACATCATATTCTGAAAATATTTTTTTACAGAAATATATCAGTCCAAGGAGGATTCATTACTTTTAAAACATGGACTTTTGATACATTACAGATTGCAGGCAAACTAAAGCCCACAGGCCCAAAAGGGTGGTCTTCTTAAATCTGATCTTGAGATCTTCATCCTCTAATATCTCCCAACCCCCTAGTGCTCTTTTGTCTGATGGAAATAAATAACCAATAGTAGTGCAATATGAAACTCAGGGGTGTTGATTTGATTAAGTCAATAGTTTACTGTTCTTTCTGGATGACTCAATAATTATAAAGGACTGCTTTCAGAAAACTGCACAAAGCCTCCCCACCGAAAAAAAAAAAGGTCCATGAGTTGCAGCTCAGGGTAGAAAGGTAGTGAAATACCCTCAGTCCTTCATGGAGCAGCTTGAACAAAGAAAGTGTTTCACAGTTGGAACAGAGAGTGAAAACATCCGCAAAGAGGGATAACAAGGGAAATTCTCCAAAGCAGTCTGCTCCCCACAAGACCCTGAGGTAGCAAGCTCCAAGATATTGTGTAGTGTAAACTCATTTATTTTGCAATCCTAAACATTTTAGTTCCACCTCCCCCTCCCTAGTGGAGGTAGCACCCACAACAGGAAATGGAAACTCTGGGTTCCCCTTTAATCATAGTCATCACTTTTAAATATAGTTCACAAGAACTGCCTTCACGCCGGATCTCTAACCAGGAAGTGATGGGGTAACACAGCAGCACTGAGCACTGCACAGCACGACTTCGCAGCTTCTCATTTTGCCAAACCCCTAAAGCATATTTATTTAATCAATCGATTACACTCTATGTTTCCCACTAAATTGCCACCTTTTCGGTGCTCTACCCAAGCCCTTCGCTGTCATCGGTGGCTGGAACACACACAAGAGCAAAGAGGAAAAGAGAATAGATGGATCTTGCGTGACCGAAAATGTAACTTGACACAATCTTACACAAACCACAAGTGGGGCAGGAAATAAGGCCTGTTTACATTTAAAGTTGAAAGTGTACACACACACACGCATACATATGTATGTAAAGGGGATCTATCAACCTTCCATACTGAACAACATCCAAGCTATTTTTTTATTTATTGTTTTTAAACAGGAGTAAGTAAAACTGCATTCTCCACCCTGTGGATAAATGGAGTGGCAACCAATCTTGCTTGTAGCAGCGAGAACAACATCACAAAAATCAGGACTACACCCCAGTATCTGCCTGTAGTCTGCCTGCACAAGGAGAGAAGTATTACACTTCAACCCCTGTAACATCTGCCATGAAAACTAACTGCTAGACCTGCAGAAAGAAACCGGGAACCCTCAGACATGCCACTCCAGACTGCACTGGATTGTTTAAAAATACTTTGCATGAACTGAAATAGAAGTGGAGTCCAGTTACAGAGAAAAGCGCTTCCACAAATCAGATCAGAGGTCCAATCGATCAAACAAACTGGACCACAGTTCCTGTCCATCAGATGAGCCTAGAGAACCCTGGTTATTTCTTCAGGCAAGTCCATTTGCCTCTGCAGTTACACTTTTTTGAAGCGATTTTGGTTTGATTAAAAAAAAAAAAAAAAAATCCCAGTGTCTGTTGTCTATTTACAGAACATTCAGAAACTGTATAAAAGAAAAAGCTGAAATATAACAACCATCCGGCAGGAAAGAAGATGCTGGCGAAATCTAACTGCAGACTGCTAGAAAGTGGCAGTACATTAGATGCATTTCATACAGACAAAATAACTAAATTAATAAAAACGACATCATAAATAACCTTAGAACTGGTATGAATGCTGGCCAATTGACCAGCGTGTGCAGGAAACAAAATACTGTAACATAAAATCAATCAATAAATAAAAAAAATCTATGTAGTCTCAAGCTACATCCTTTTAACAGTAATGAGATGCACAGTGTCGAAAAGGTCAAGTGACTTGTCTGTTGTAAATTAATGGAGTACACAGTTGTTTTGTTTCCCCCCATGAAAATGTATAACATCAAGGTAGCTAATAGGGCATGAAATGTAGTTTAAGCACGCTAATAAATCCAGAAATGCTTGACCATTATATTAAATTAGGCCAAAAATGCAGAGGCTCCATATAATCATAATTATAATAAAGAAGTGGTGCTTTAATTTAATTTATTTTGATGCAAAGTTGAAGATTATAATTAAACATATCACAGGGAATTAAGGGGGGCTGATGGGGTAAAGTGAATCATGTCACTAGCCTGGCTGTGAACCTTGTGATTGTTCGAGTCGTTTGCACGCAACAAAAAAAGTTGACGTTTCGAGCAGAACAACATAAATGTCACAAAACAAGATACCAAGTGCATGAATTCAGTTTGCATTAATTAAAACTGAAGTACAGCACAGGTTAACCATCAACTGCAGTCAAGACAACTGGTTTGGTTTTGAATGATTTGCAACACTAAACTGGACAGCTTTCTCATGCTTCAGGGGATTACCCATGTGGTTTAAAAAATGAAAATGTACAAAATATAGGAACAAGAGGGATTTTTTTTGGTTAACACACACACACACATATATACTTGTTAAAACATTCTCAAATGAGACTGTAGGGATGAGGAACAAATAAATACATTAAAAGAAAAACATTTAAAGAATAAAACACTTAAAAGAGTAACCAGAGGAAAAGCTGCAAATTGTATTGGTGCCTTAAATTACACTTACAGCTCTCTGAGGAGCACAAGAAAAGTATTCAAGATGGTGTTCCTGGACAGAGCTTTGGTCAAGCATGGAACCCACAGAGGAAGTTACCTCTGGGCTTCAGCAAATATTGTATACCAGCTAATGACACACAGATAAAGTCTCCCTGACTCCCCCCGCTCCTCCCCACTTCCTCTGACCTGCTGTGAATGACACTCCAGGAGATAAAACCATGCTGACACTCTGTTATCACACTGCCTGCTGAAAACAGACCTCCAGGAATTACAATTTAAAAGAACGTTTGTGTCGACAGAAAGAAACTTAACTGCTGCACAGTTTTTGGCATGTAGTGCATAAACATACAAACAACAACGAAACCATTTACACAAAGAGCTGGTGACGATGGGGGAGATGGTTTCAGAGGCCGTGTGAGACAGACCACTGGGAGCGGTCAGTATTGCACACTGGTGTGTCAGAGTCTGTGTTGCCCATACTAGTCAACTGTTGTAGAGACAGGAGGAAATGGGTCCCATTCTCCCATCTAACAAGATCTAAAAAATGTTCCTCTGTTATTAAAAAAACACAAAAGTACTTTATCAAGTGATTGTTTTCACAATATTTTAACAGAAGACAATTTATATATAGATTAATTCATACAGAAAAATACAGAAAAAGCAGCTATATGTTCCTAGGAGCTATTTTTCTTTCTGCGCCCTTGAGGGTTTGAAGAGCTAGCAGGATGCAGGTGTCTACCTGTCTGAACCACAGTCATTCTCCTCCACCATTCGCTTTTAATCTCCTCATCGAGAAACAGGGGTGGCAGGCAGGTCGATGAGAGCGAGTTTATACTGTGCACCTGGCAGGGGTAATGCAGTGTCTCCTGGCACATTAAAAAAAAAAAGGGATCCAAGACTCATTCAGTCAGATTCAAGCTCTGTCTTTGCTTTAATGCATTTGCTGCATCAAAATATCCCCAACAAATATTACAGTATGACATTGCCCCTAATACTACTAGTATTAAATTACAGCTAAAACAAAATTATGTCCTTCTAAATTCATTCCCGAATCGTTCTGCAGGAACACAGTTTAAGGAATGCATTTATGCGTGCCTGGAGGCGTCTGTATGCTAACATAGTGCATTCACTCTCACACTCACAAATAGAGGAAATGACAACCACAGTGTTCACATCTGTCTAAATAAGGCTGTAAAACTGAAAATAACACAAAAGTATTAAGATGACAACTAATTGCAGTGAGCTCTCATGGTCTCTATTGGCGTAAGAAAAGGTCAATGTTCACGTCAATAGAATCAATACAGTCGTCTCTCCCTGCTGTGCAAATTCACAAGTACGACAAAAGTTTGGTTTAAGAAGGAGAAGAGAAAACCTTAACAATGATTTCGTTTTCAGATGATGATATGCTTCTCCCTATGAAAAGACGGTGACCTACAGATAACTGAGGGGGGATGGGGGTTATATACTCCATTTATTCAGTAAAAGGGCCAAATGAAGAGAGCAGAAAACAAGTTGTGACCGAATGGTTACCTTCCCCAACTGCATGAAACTAGTGCTGTCTGTATCCTGTCTGTGCACTGTGCTACTTCAAACCTCAGTCTGCAGGGGGAAGAGATAAGTGCTGTTGAGCCCCTTGATGAACAAGTAGTTGTTCCTTGAATTGCTAACATATCGACCTTCAGCTTTTTAAGCAGATTACAACTTAAAGTAATTAAAAAATAAGAAGGTAGAAAACGTGGTGTCAGTTATGCAAGATGCATGAAGACATTCCATTTACACTAACATTTTCTATAAATAAAAATTCTTGCCTAACCTTTTTTTTTTTTTTCTCTCTCTCTCTCATTGAAGGTACATAGTTTCATCCAGAATGAGAGGTGACAAAATACACCGGTCAAACTGAGATCTGTAGAGGCGCTGTAGACGTTTTAGAATAAGCAAATGTAAAGCCACCATTTAAAATACATAAAGAGATTAAGGAGGGAGCACACCATGAGAAAACTGAATAATTGGATGCAGATTGGAAATGTAGTTCCAAACGCAAACATCAATCACCAGCACACACAGGAAAACTCATCCTGTCAGTAGGAATAACTTTAAAAATATGGTTGTTTGGAACTGGGTTTTGTTTTGCTGTTACTGTAAACCCTCTCATGTTTTACCATGCTGAAATTTGCATTTAAAATGGGGAACAAAATTTGTTTTTAATATATATATATATATATATATATATATATATATATAATACAAATTAACTTCCCGTATCAAATTCTTCCAGGTGGCAGTAACTGATAGTATATAAATGGAACTTTCATCCAGGAGATAAGATGAACCGATGACATTCAAACGTAACTTCCCTTTCAGAAAAACGTCTGTTGTTCTGCTTAGTTTCCTTTTATTTTTTGGCCCAGATTAAATCCAAAATTGTGGCCCCATCCAACACTCACAAATTCCAAAACGCATTACTTGATTGGAGTGTTTCTGCTGGGTTGACAAAGTCACCCCGAGTACAAGGTTTGAAGACTGAGGTAAGCAAGTGGGCCAACGTCTTTTGTATCTCTGATTGCGGTTATATCTAGTCTCTTCCTTTTACAAGTGAAAAGTAAGATTGCTGCCTGATGCCACAAGAGCATACGATAGCTTTCTGAAACTTTTCATCATCACAGGATATGCTTTAAGGTGGAAAACTTCTACCCTGGTCATATATCAAGGGTCATGGCCAGCTCTTTTAATCACACCCTGCTCTTTGACTTCTTCTTAACTTTACCCAAGAGAGAAAATGCAATTTAAAATGTAAAATGTACCCCTAAATTAACTTCGTTTCATATCCTCTAGCGTAGAATTTTTTTAGGAGTTTTAATTTAATTAGTTTAACTTTATTTTATTTGTATATATAAATCTGCTGATTTGCAGAATGCCGGACTACGAAGGCAAAGAGTAAAGTATTAACAGCTGGTTAGCACCAATATTAAAATAGCCCTTCTAATTTCAGCCCTTCCACTTTGAGGAATTCTTTATTTCACAGAACAGATTGATTGAGGGGCAAAAATCATCAAACAATATACTCAGACAGGTTTGAACAGCGAGCCAATTCCCAGCTCTGTAAATCTGAGATTAGCATCAGAAAGTTATTTCTACCGTGATTTCGATGTGAAATGCAATGGGAGAACCTGAATGGATTTACCTTCCCCCCCATCCACAGCTAGGGAAAGAATTGTGCATGCAGTGTGACAACTTGAGAAGGGGTCCGGGAGAGGGCTGTGTGAATTTTAATAAGACGCTGCGTGTCCGATTCATCTAGTCACAATGCTCATCATCCCAGCAGCGTGGGATTACAGAGGCAGTGGAGAGTGCAAACATGCAGCTCTTGATAACAAGAAATCTGCTGTGTGGTACCAGGCTCTGGTATATCACTAGAGCGAGGGACACCTGAGCGACAGTGATGTGTAGAAACAGGCATCTCCTGTCTGCTTCTAAAAGCATCGTGCCAACTGGCTACCGTTTCTGCTAGAGAGCATTAGTCTGCCCTCGATGACAACTGACACAACTGCTGGTGTCAAAAACATACAATCATATAGAGGACTGGAAATCACACAGCATAGCTACCATAGCGTAATGATAAAGATGAAGACAGATCAAATCTCTTTAATTAGCTTTTGCAATCCCCCACAAACTCGGTCAACCCTATCTCTTTTCCATATTGGGGACCAGCAGCATTATTTTCATTGCATTAGATGAGAGATTGATAGAAAGCAAGAAAAAGTGGAACAGCAGAAAGACAATACGGTATCTCAGTAGAATATGTATAAATACAATCTCTGGACCTGCACAGGGGGAACGCGCAGAATAGGGACACCTGCTGTTTGAGCAGTGGGAGAGAGAGAGGAAGACATGAGTGAAAGAGGGAAAAAGATAGCAAGAGCAGAGAAATTAATGAGAGAGGGGAAGAGGGTAGAAGAGAAAGAAAGGGAGCTATTAAAAGAAATGGAGGGAGCAAGGGAGAAAAGGAGGGAGAGTAAGAAAGAAGGAGAAAAGTAGGAAAAAAATGATTTTTTTTTTTTATTTTTTATTTTTTTTTTTTTTAAAGGGGGGGGGGGGGGTGGGGGTGATCCTCCCTGGAAAACAAATGCCGCAGTGTGCTCAGGGTGGCACAGACTCGGCATGTAACACAATATACTGCACTCAGCGCCGTCAGCTCGGTGCCAGCTCTGGGCAGTTCATTGCCTGCTCAATAATGAGCCTTGCTTGAAGCATTCCTCCGCCTTCTCCCACAGCCATCCTGACACCACACTCATCCCAGGGACCGGGGTCACTGCAGCCACGAGTTTTTCATTTATGTTTTTAAGCACAGAAGGAAACTAAAATGCACTGCACTACATGAATGGGCACCCATAGAGACATCAGGCAATACGGTTTAAGATTTGCTGTTTTTGTTTTGTTTGTTTATTCCTTCCTGGATTCTATTCGGCGGAATATAACTACATTATAAAATCAGCTCGTTCTATGCACCGCTTGCAAAACACTTCATTATTTTTAGCAGTCATTAGTCAAATATATTCACACTCTTCTGGTGTTTGTTTCCTCAGATAAAGGAAAGGCTATGTGTTTTTTTGAGGCAGAGGAAAATGTGTTTTGGGCGCTGCAGCGACACTTTACTTAAATCAACCTTCCCCCTTATTTGAGTGAACCCATGCCAGGCCTCTTTGGTGAGACTAGAGGCCACAGCAACAATGGGAAGCTTATTTGTTTTATTTAGGTATTTGTCACAACATCCCCCAATCTGAAATGCTGCACTGAGGGGAGGGGGGTGGGAGTTGTATCGTAGATGCCATGCATTTCTGCCGGTGATGTTATCTTATTGCTCCCCATTAATATATGAACTTTATATGCACATATGCTAAAATAAATTTTAAAAATACAGATCATTCTATACTGTGCTATAATTCAGGAAAATATAAAGAGTGGTTATTAAGGCTAATGTTCCATTACTGAGAATTTGCCTTTTTTTTTTTTCCTCTCTTTACTCCCTTGATATCCTGTGATGTCATCTTATTTCTAAAGCACATCCTAAATTGAAGTGCTATTCTGGAAATAGTCAAATTGTTTTAAGTTGAATTTACAGTTACACAGTTAACTGAATTGAAGTACTTTGTGTTCTTTAAGTCCAAAGAGGATAAATTCATCAGAATCATACAAACAAATTCTTGTTAAACTTTACCCTCACACACATTTGCACTGTATCAAGCCATGATCTTCTTGAAAAAGGAACAGGAAGTGAATGTGTGATCAGGAAGTGCTGTAACAGTGTAATCCACAGCATACAACTGAGTCACTGTTAATCATTAAGACTCTCTTTGCCAAGCAAAACAGCTCATCCCACGCTGCTACCCCCTGCACAGCAAGGTTCGCTGAAGTTCACGACTGACAGAAATTAAAGGGAAGAATAGTGCACAAAACCACCACAAATACCCCCGAAAATCAAATAAAAACAAAGCAGCTATTATTGAAGGTACAATCCACAGCTGTTTTGGGGGGAAATGTCAGTGCCTAAAGCCATTATAGAAGTCTAAAGAAATGGCAATGGACTGAAAATTATTCACATACATTCAAAAATGTATATAATACAATACAACATAATAATATAATGTATAACTGATAATATATTAAATGGACATATTAAACTGTATGACTGCCATGAAAACAGCTAATTAAACATGCATCAGGGTGAGATTTGTGTGCTTTCTGCTCTAAAACAGTGTGCACAAAATCAAAAGAAAAGAATGGATGGAACAGAGCATCTTGTGACATCATCACTCAAGGCCTGCTGCCATTTGAACTCTCTCACTGCCCGCTCTCCTTCAGACCCCTATGACACAACAGGCGGGGGGGGAGGGAAGAACAGTAGCAAAACACGAAAACCGTCAAAGCCTCAAAGCGACACTTTCCACACACCCCATTGGATTGTACCATCACACACACACACCACTGCCAAGATCCTCCGGCAGGTTACCGCTGTAACTGGAGCACAGTGGTTTGGGTCCCGATTCAGAGAGTCAAGCACACTGGGGAGATAGCACAGCCGTAACACTACCCACTCGCAAGTGGTGCTCAGCTGACTGAGGAAGAGCAGTCCCACTCACTGCATCACAAAGGGAGCTTCCGAGTTCTATTATTTGCAGAGCACTCTCATTTTCTATTACAGATAGTAACGGGGAAGTTCCCACTACAACACAATGAACAGTTACAGTGGTGTGTACTTGTAACTTAATGTACAACACAGTCACGAAAAAAAAAACTCCATTGAATTCATGAAACAAAGTGACATCAATAAAATAAATATGAAAAAGGAGTACAGGAATAAAGATTAGAAACTAATTTCTTGCTGCTAATTAATCTAGCATGGGGGATTAGCAATGAACCTATCAGTAACCCTTTCTGTATTTCCATGCATCATCATCTTCATCATCACCACCACCACCACCACAAGGCTCTACTTTGTTCCAGAGGGAACACAATTAAACTTCTCCAACAATTAAACTATCCTCCTTTTCACTGCACAATAGCCTTCAGCTCAATATTCACTGACAGGCAGCCTGGAACTGGGGAGAGAAAAGGCTTTGCAAATTCCCACTTTGTCATTCTTGATACCAAAATGAAGTGACTTGTGAATGAAAGGAGGGAATCTGTGGAAACATTATTATTAATAATATTCTGTCTGTCTAGCAGGCTCCACTGTGAGCTAACATCCCCATGGTTTCTAGTGCCAAATAATGAACCACGATCTGTCCAAAACAAACAACAGCCTGGTTTAGATCTCTGACCTCATTACCGTTTGCCAAGATGATTTTTACCATAGATAGGCTGTGGGCCTTCCGTTTCAGCTCATGTTAAATCTCTTCATTTGCATTGTGGGTTTGCATGCAGTACAGCCCCCGTGTCCCCAGAGCATGATAGCGTGTCCTCAACGGAAATGCGAGTCATGCTGGCGGTGTGAACTTCGCTCTCGGCATGGCAGCCATGTCCAAATTTGAAATCGTCCTGGAGAAACATCTCCAAGACTTTGCAGTTGTGTTTCAGTGCATTCTCAGCTGAGCGTAGGTTCTCAGCCTCCTCCTCCCTGAAGCCACATGGCAGGATGTGGGGGGGTGAAAGGGAGGCGAAAGGGGGGCGATTGGAACAGATATTCTTTTGAATTGGATCGAGGACAGAGGACAGGATACTATCTTTGCACTAAATAGTCTGCTTGGCGGGCTAAATGCAACAGTCATTAACAGCCATCAATATAATTAAGGTTCCAGTTAATTTCCGAAACTATACTGTTCCAGGTTATATGCATTCGTGGAAATGCATTTGCTAAACTCTTTTTATTCTTGCCATGCAATTCCAAACACCACAAAACAGAACTGGCCTAAAGCCCACAGACATCAAATCGAGGCCGTCTGCTCCATTTAGACAGTAGCAAAAAAACTGCCTGCTACAGCCTGGACAGGTTGAGCAAAGAAAGGGTTCAAACCAGAGAGAAAAAAGGACGTGACCTTTAATAGAACATGTTGGGAGTCCTTTAAAACAATCACAAAAAAGTAGATTATAAAAAAGGAGATCTGAAACATGAACATTTATATAGTTCTCTTTTCCGATTTTTAAACCTCAAGCAAAGTTTTGCAAACAATGCTCACTGCTTCTGCTTTCACCACCCACGCGCTGGACACTACAGACTGCAAGGCAAGCTGCTTCCGTAGGGCTGACGGAAAATAAAAGCAGGACAGACTGACGGACGGACAGACAGACTCCAGCTCACTGCTTGACGACTTTCCTACACTGCCGATGGGACTGTATTCTCAAAGCATTTCTCCTCCACACTGCTTCGCAAGGGACTCCGGACACACCGGAAGATTCACATGACTCCCACATGGTGTTGAATTCTTAATATCAAAAATACGTATTTGTAAATTTCTAAATAGGTTAGGACAGATTTTTCAAAGCTTCCTTAACGAACCATATACATTTTTTTTTTTTGCGTAACAATTAGATGCTGTTGTGTGATAGCAACCATTTCACTTGGCCGATTTCACATTGCTAAACAGTTGCCTAATCTGGAGTCTATATACGGTCATCATTGATCAGGACACGTCTTGCTAAACATTCACATGACTTCTCTAAGACGATAAAGAGTTTCTGCAGAGGGGTTTCCATTTTTGTTTAAGTAATCTGCCGCAATTACAGTATGGTCTGAACAGCATAAGGGGAAGAGAGTCAACCTCAAGCAGATTGCGAATGGAACATGCTTTCAACATGTACTTCTGCTTATTTCTTCATCAATCTGAAAAATTACAGGCATAATATTCAAAAATATTTTTGGTTCAGACAAACCAAAATCCTGAGCATTGCAAATCGTAACCATAATCCTACTCCCTAAAATACAGCGCACACATTCTGCATGGGCCGTCAATATTGGGATGGGATGCTCCAGATAGCAGAGTGTTAAAGTGGAGAGACTTCTGCCAAGGAAGCATGGGCGGTTCGTTACCTGGGCTGCGAGTTCTCCTCGTACATCCTCTCCTTGCCCTCCTTGAAGAGGCTGATGGTCTGCTTGGTCTTCTTGGTGAGATTCTCCATGAAGACGCGGAAATACTCGTTCTCACCCAGCGTCTCCATCTTGCCCTCGTAGCGCGACAGGATTGTGCGCAGGTGCTGGTAGGTGTCTGGGAGAAGGTCCAGGATGTAGGGGGGGCTGTTCTTCAGAGCCAGCTTGGGGTTCTGGCACAGCCGCACCACCTGGGAGAAACCAAACAGATGCAAAAATAACCAGGGAGAAGGCCGATGAGTCACACAAAGAGGTGAAAAAACAGGAACGACACAGGGGACCAGATAAGATAAGCCATCAGCAAATATGGCATAATGTTTCAAACCCTCCCTTACCAGCTCTGAACCGATTTTTCCTTACCATCAGGTTCAAAGAGAGACTGACTACAAAGGGAAACATGTAGTTGAGCATCAAAAGCCATTGCAAACCGGGAGAAAAAAGCTTTTTAACAAAGTAAAGCTTTCTTACTGGCAAGAAGCATGCACGAAGAGGGGGCAAAATTAAATTTGAAAACAAAGAAATAAACATAAAAATAAGTATATGTGTATGTAAGTGTAAGTATAAGTATATGACTTATAATGCTTTCAAGTCTCCTGTTCTGCAATGGTCAACCACATGTACATTGTCCTTTCCAACGAATTGGTACCGCCAAAAAAATTTATGAGCAACCATTTACAAATGCAGAACTTCACCAAAGCATTTCTGAATGTGCAAAACGTGCATCAAATACAGACTTCTTCATGTATATCATTTACTCATACATGAGTCACATACAGCCACTGTTAAAACACTAATTGTTATTATTCGTTAATTTCAGTGCTTCACTCGTTCTGAATGACTGCAGCAGACATTAGGGGTTCTCCGTCTCAGACTCCTTCTCTGACAATGGTCTAGTTTGTTTCTTTTCCTAGAAAGACAATCTTCGGTTTTGAACAGTGCTTTTGCCTGTGTTCTTCCATGAATGCTCTTTTTTATTTGCTTAATGTGCAATATGAGAGGCTTCTCAGTAAAAAAAACAATCAGATGCTAAGATGGATTGTTCTGTATGTGGTTTATTTTTAAGAGAGACAGGGAATTCAAGAAAGTTAATTTCCAGCAACCAGACTGACGAAAACAGATTATATAAATAAAATATAGTAATGTGTGTATGTGATGCACAAGACATGGAAATTAAAAGAAGAAGAAAAAAGGCACCCTGATTCAATGTGATGCAACTAACATTTTGCTAAAGTTAATTAATTACAAAATGCCATATGATTGACCCCAATTCCAACAGAGCACAGACGTTTTTATTAAACGAAAATGCATAACAGAATACAAGAATTTTTTGACTCCCGGGAGACTGATGGTCATAGCAGAAAATTGAACCAGCTTTTAAAGAGTTTTATTTATTTATTTTTTAAAGGAATTTAATCCAGGCTGTCCTACATTACACAACTACTCTAATGTGTACATTATCTATCGGCAGAAGACGCCAGGCAAATATAGACCCTGATTGATCTGTTTGTGCTCATTTTTCATCCTTTTGTTTAATAAAAGCAAAAGGAAACTTCACTCGGAGCGCTGCATGTACACTTTGCAGAGCAGCAGCGGCGGTGTCAAAGCCTGCCCTTGTAGCGATGGTTTTTATCTCAATTCTGCAGGAAAGCTGCAAGAGGCAACGTAACAGAGTACACTACAGTCTTTGAGGAGCAGCACAAGACACGTTTTGAAAGAGAAACTGCACACCCACAGAATCTACTTAGCCCATGCAGTTCAACTCTAATTAGCCATGCAGGAGGTATCTACAGAGAAATTACAATGACGATAATAAGAACAACAACAACAAGTGCACAATAATTCTGATCGGCTTAAACAGAAATAAGCGTGCTGCAAACCATGGCAATGCCTGAAGAGCGACTGGAGAGGTGAGATGAAAAAGTAACCGCAATCGGGGCTCTCAGGAGTTTGCCATGGTTGGGTCTATTTTAATAATAATAAAAACACAGCTGTCCTTCAGTTTACTGTGAGCTGCCAGGAACAAGAAACACTACATCTCTCAGGTCGCCTGATGATACTGTACTACATTCCTCCAGCCTTTGCAGCGATTGGGAAGTTCTCCCTTGATGTGGCAGAAGTAGACAAAGGCAGGGGTTGGGAGACAGAGCTACAGGAGTGATGTAATAACAATCATAATTATAATGATCATTATGATTGTGATTACGATTAGCAGTGGAAATATATTTACTGCTTTTTTGTTTTGTATAGTAAGCCGTTTTGGAGAGCCCCAATTCATATCTCCCCTCAGATCGCAAATAAACACAATACAAAGGCTGATTTTTAAATTACATTTGTGTCATTAACCTGCTTCATTCAGTTGCTTTAGATTATCTATCTTATCGTATTTCTAGCAAACCATGTTTCCCTTTCATTTCAAATCACTTCCACAGTAAAACTCTTGAGAGTTTGTAGTTCTCTTGTTGCCAAACTGTGCAGATGCAGCATTTCTATTTGTGCTTTAAAGAGGGGGAAAATATTTGTATATTAACACACTTCTTATTTACACCACCACCCTACTTATGTTCAGAAACAGCATTAAAAAGGGGTGGGGGGGAGCGTTCAGTTAGAATTTGAATGCCACTCCCAATCAAGCCTTAACGTAAATTAGATTGTTTAATAAAAGCCAAATATGGACAAAAGGAAACATGGAAATTACTTTGGATAATATTTGTGTGTGCTAAAACGCTTTCAGTTGTTGCTCACTAGGTTATATTGCAAGAAACAACATAATAAATGGCTATACAACCATACAGCACAAACTATACTGTGAGGAAAATAAGCGAATCCCACACACAGTAAGAGAATCACTGTGTATATGGGGAGGAAAGCAAAATAAACAGCGCAATGAGTGTATTGTAATCAAAAATCACCACCTTAGAACCCCGAGCAGCTATTACTCTCTGTAGTTTCACTCACATCTCTTATCTTCTTGAGGGGATCCTACCTACACAGTTGCATTTGATCTCTGTTGAAATGTCAGGATTGTTTTAAACTGAGTCAGGCAGCTTCTGTCAGTACACTCTGACAGATGAGATTTCTAAACTGTAACAAAGCACATCTGCCAGGCCAAACATTTTATTAAATGGTTCTATAGAAGCAGACCCCAGGACAACTGCCTAAAAACTCACTGGTCCAAACATAGAAACACCAGAAACAACATTGGCAATGCTGCAAAGAAAACTCCCACAAAAGGGGTACACCTCTTATCTCAGAGGAGAGCAGGCTAGGCTTCTAGCTCTAAGCCCGGTTTCTTCTTGGCATCAATGTGCATCACCTTAGCCAAGGGTGCTATTGGTCCCTGGCAGGGTTCTCCCATCCCCCCACCCCAACCAGGAGTGCCTTCACCCCTAGTTACTGCTCTGGGTGTGTGAAAACCCTGACAGCGCTGAGATATGAGAGCCTATCTGTGAGCAGAAGCTAGAAGGCAGGCAAAGATTATCTGCTCTTAACAAACACAGAGGAGGCTGGTGATGAGGACAAGCCTGGAACACGTGCCGAGGTTTGGAAGAGTTTACAAAATAGAACAAAAATAATAAAAATGAACAAAGCAAGAATGCCTCTCAGGTCTCCCCATGTTGCATTGCTCTGGTTTGCTTTTCACCTTGGAAATCAAGACGGAAATGCAGCCCCCCCACCCCCTCAACTGACTGCAGGGACTGAAATGAGACTCCCAACTCTACAGCAGCCAGAGTAATTTCCAGTTAGTGCATAAGACAACATCAGGTGCTGGTTATTCCACACTTCTTACTTAATTCTCAGTAAACTGTGACAGACAGGCCTGTGAAGTAAGAGTAACATTTTAAATGCCTTTGGCCTTAGTTGCATTTTAGGCTTCATCAGGGAGACCTGTGAAGAGCCTGCAACTGGCAAAACCTGGAATGGATTAAAGGGCATAGCAACAGGAGTACCATATCCAGCCCTAAAGTTTGCTGCCTTCTAAACACATTGGCCTTCCTCAGAGAGTCTGGAGATGGGTCTAGGGATTGAGGTCCTGTGACAGGCACAACCGGGGGAGCGCACAATGTATTGTCCATGGTAGCTTTCCTGGCTCTACAGATGACTTTCACATGCTCTACAAAACAGCTGTGCGTTACACTTCCTGGGTGACTGCTGTTCTCAATTAGTGTAGTGCTTGAGTTGTTGTTCTTATAATATATGTATATATAAAAAAAACACATGTATTCATATGACCACTGCAGTTTCTACTATAAGAGCGGTCAGGCCAACTCTCACACTCACTCACACTCACTCTCTCTCTCTCTCCATATCTTTCTGTTTGTGATTTTGTATCTCTAAATTTAACGCTGGTTACACATCATTGTGTGCAGATCATATCTTACTTCTATTTATAAAGAGAACACTTATGTGAGAAAAATTAAAAAATGTCAATGCAGATTTACCTACAAGAGCAGCATAGCGGGGTTTCCACTGCAGTCTTGGTGCACTGGTGTGAGACCAACAGTGCAGATAGTCAGAAGATACACGATTCCTCTGTTACGCTCTGCAAACAATTTAAAGGAATGTGTGCAATAACAGAAGGCTGGTTCACCTTCTGAGAGCTGAACAGCAAGGCTATTTTCTTATTTATGTTTTAGATAGTGTATATTGGCACTCTGGGGGTGGTTTGCATTTCCAGAGAAACTCAGATCTGTGTGGCTGCTAATCTTTTTATTCTGCTGGTCTGTTTTAACATTCATGTGTAAACGTGCAACTCTTTGACTGAGGTAGGTTTCAGAAATCATGCATGCTTTAAAGCAGATGAGTCGAGACCCCAGTCACGGTGCAAGCATACTTTTGAAGAACAATTTTTACATAAGCCACTGTTCTTCAACAAGTTGGGAAACGTTGCATTCCTTACCACCAAATCTTCCTTCACACTAGTGGTTTGACTACTCTTCGGGAATAGATGCAGACAATTCAGAAAATTCATTCAGTCACCGGGAGCTAATGCTCACAAGCAAAGCCGAGATAAGTGTACTAATGTGCATAACTAATTCTATAGCAGAAGGGAGGTTTTGTTCCAGAGAGGCACATGCTAAAATGATAAAACGATAAAATAAATATTTTTTTAAGTATCTGAAAGGCTGTCCTTTGTGATTGCACCTTGTCTTCAGCCATTAATATTGCAAATATCTAAAGACTCAGATTAAACATTCATTAACCATCATGATCTAGTATGGTGTAGATGAATAAAAGTGGTGAAAAGGTTTCCTGACAGCTCTTTGTTTTTACTTCCTGTTTAAATAAACAACTTGGAAACACGTCATATACATAACAACATAAAAACCTTTTTCTAAAAAAACAAACCTGCTCATTTGTTTAAACTTTGAATTTAAAAAAGACGAGAATGGAGCATCAGGGTCATTTGACCAGCCAGAAACTTTACAGAGAGTGTTGCACTTATTAACCACGGTGACGTGGATATAAAATAACTGTTAGAATTTAAAGACACACTTCAGTCCCCAGTGAACACGGAAACCATCTTTAACATATCTGTACAAAGGCTTTCATTGTGTTTTATCTACCAATGTTATCAGTAGAAGTGGGTGACTGTCGTTTTTTGTTAATTTAGAACTGAAAATAAGTTTGTTTTTGTTGTTGTTATAACTTGATTTTCAGAGAAGTTAGAAAAGCAGGCACCTAGTAATTTATATGGCATAGATCGTTATACATATCACTTTGTAAGATAATTTTTTGGATGGTTGTTATTATGATTATTATTGGGATACATTTATGGACTGATCTGATTTTTTAAATCAGTGATTGGGACCTCTATCTATATGGATGAAGACATATTTTCACACAATGCTGCTGCTGTAGTCAGAGAGTGGGATAATTTCAACATCTACTGTGTGCTGACTGACTTTTCTACACAGTGGAAGATTGTAATTTGAATCTGTACATTAGCAGCAGTTTAGAACAAGATACCCAGATGCTATATGTCAATTTGTGACGATAATACGTAAGCTACTTCTTTATTCTAGGAAACTAGATGAAATGCATCTATATCTATTTGTAAACACACAATTACAGCAAGCCAATGGTCTATATAAACATGAGTGAGTGTATGCTTTATTAAGACTTAGAATGGGCAAGTGTAATAGCACAAAGTTCACTGCCACCCCAAATATAAACAGTCAAAGCAGTGCAATGAGAATGCAGACAAGCAATCCCTCCTGAAGCAGAGAAAGGCTGGGGAAGGTGTGGGGCCTGGGAGGCAGCTACAGTCTGAGGATGGAAGCAGATCAGACTGTCTGGAAGCAATTGGCTTAAAAATATAACGGTACATCTTTGCATAAAATGAGCACAGACAAGGGGAAGAAAAGTAAATTACTTCCCCAAATAAAATCTTTAAAAAACTAAAACAAAACGAAAAAGGGGAAACAAAAATTAGTTTTAAAACTTGGAAATCGTGTATTGAGTGTACACGAAGACAATGACCCCAAAAGGTATACCGGGTATAAATACTGAATGCCAGAAGGACTTTCTTCTACTGTGGTAAAAAGAGATGTCACCCCTGAAACACCTGAATGGTCTTAAAGCAGCAAAGCTCACTTTGCCACATACAATTTCTCACACAGACAATTAATAGATGCTTTTTAAGAAGCATTTTGTGGCAGCAAAATTGGTGAGTTCCTCTTTTTTTTGGCAGCAGCAGGTCTTGACCGTGCTAACAAATACAAATAAAAAGTCATTCAGGCTTGAAACATCTCCTGTACCTAGTTTCACTGAAATGCGGGGCCACAGAGAACACCTTTGCAACATATTAACACATTTAGCAGAAGAAAAAACTCTCCCTCCACAAGCTCCCCTTCCTGCTCAGATTCTTCACTTCTTGCCTTACCTAGCATGAATGGACTGCATGTTAGACCAGTAAACCTGCTCTCCTTGTGCCTGCTTGAAGGGAGTGGAAACCAAAAAAAACACACGTGGGGGGCAAATCCACAGACTCCTTTTCCGTAAGGGAAGTTTTTCCATTTCCTATATAAAATACTGTAGGGAATTTCAAGGCAAAGTTGGAAGTGCCCCCCAGAGCGGAAGGCTTTCACTGAACACTGATGCGTGAATGAAAAATGAAAGAGTTGTGACACGGGGGGATTGCTTCAATCTTCTACTTCTAGTCACTCAAACACATGACAGCATCCCTTTACATCTCTACCTCTCACAGTAAATGCCACAACTGCAAAGTGGCCAGACTATATATAATCTTCATTAAATATAAAGCAAATGCAATTGAGCCCTATGACTTTAATGTTATTATAAAGTTGCAACAGGTCTCTGAGAATGTACTTTTACAGTAGCCTCTCTGAAAAAATGGCTTTATGAAAGGAAATGAATTGATACCCAGGGTGAAGGGCTGCGCCACAAAATAAAAGGCATCTGACTGATCTTTGTATGCATTAATGTATAGGAATTATGCATGTCGGTATTGATTTATTTAACTGCGAGGAAACACAGCTGGATGATTTATATATAAAAATAATAACGAAATGGCAGGCAAGCATTAGATTCCTGGAGTGGTTTGCATCACAAAATGCTTGCGAGCGTGTAGTCGGTTATACAGCCAGTAAATGTCCTAATTCATTCTCCGATCTAGGACATCTAGTGAAGCTTTTTTCTTAAGCAATATAAGGCAGTGTAGCGACATGATAAATTGCTGGTTGGTTTGTTGGGGGGTCTCCAAGGTCCAAAGGGGGAGATCACATGCTGTAGTAAGCCCACATTAATGAAGATGCATAAGTAAACACTCGTGACTGGGTCACACAGTGTCCTCCAGAGCAGCTGAGGCTTCGGGAACAAGGTCTTTCAAACTCCAAGTAAAAAACCGTTGACTTGAGTTCATTCAACTGTGTATTTCAAAACCTCTTTGACTATTCCCATAACTCTCTCTTATCATCTTCCCCTCTCTCCCTCAGTCTCCTTTTAGCCTTTTGTTTGGAATTAATTAGCTTTTTATCCCTTCTCTCAATTCACTTTTTTGGCTTCACAAAAACAGTTGTTTTTTTTTACTTCCCTTTCTTGAAATGATTGTACAACACTGGGTATGACGTAATTATTTCTGTAAACCACCACAAACAAAATATAATTACTTAGACCTGCAAAGGAAACTGCCAAATTGATGCATTAAATACAAAAGGATAAACAAACAAATGTTTAATATAATATAATATAATATAATATATATATATATATATTTTTTTTTTTTTTAAACTTCCTGCCTCACACAAGAGTGTTACATTTAGGCTTACCAAATAATATTAGAGCATGTAAATCAATGATTCTATGCACACATTATTTGATTAATATTCGCAGAGAACATAACTGCTCAAAGAATGACAATATGGAAAACCATATTGTCTCAAGGCAGAGTTAATTAAACAAACACTGCTTTGGATATTTCACACTGGAGCACAGGTTACGACAATACACACACACACACACACACACATACATACATATATATATATATATATATATATATATATATATATATATATATATATATATATAAGCTAACAAAGTAAAAGTGTGAAAAAGTAAAAATAAATAAGGAATGAAAGCAAATGAGTAGAGCATGAGCACTAATACGAATAGCTCAATCCTGGAAAACAAAATACAACAAAAAAGTGCAAAGCTTATGTTTGCCTTTATAACCCAATTCTTATCAAAGTTATGCACGCAATTGTGTGTGCAGATGTATGTATAGTTTGATTTCGAAAACCTATAAAAAACACTACAGACAGCGGTTCTTCATTTTAAACCCGAGCCCAGAGGAAGGTGAGGACAGTGACGCGCATCCGGTCACTAGCGGATGCGAAACACTGCGATATTTGTTCGGTGATGATGGGGGGGGCAGCAGTTGAATTATAATTAAATGACAAAGAGCAGACTCGATATATCGTGATCGTGTGTTTCACTAATGGCTTCCTGTTGCTGCTGTAGTGCTGCGTCCAAGTCCACACTGACACAGGGCCATCAATGAGCTGTCTATAAATAAACTACATTCATGTATCGATCAGGTGGCGTTGCAGAAACATATTAAAGTGCATGGCTGTTTGCAGGTATGAAAACTCAAACACATCCGAACGCACTGAAGTGTATTTGATTTGTATCTGCTGATTTCATTCCCGAAAACTGACTTCTGGGCTGACTGACTAGAAACGTGCACTAGTTTCCAATGCATATTTAGTTACAGACTTAATAATGTTTGCGTTTTCAAGTGCAGGAAAGGGGACGACCATAGACCCTTAGTAATCTCGCTAGGACTTGTTTCACAAAAAATAAAAATGTAAATCCCTTACCTACTGAGCAGTGCATTCATTGGTCGTGCAATAGTGTGTCTGTGTGCACTGTTAATTCAATTTTAAAAAGCACAAACAGTATCAAATCGCTTGGTGTTTCTCCGTACATGAAGCTGAATACCATCATCCACTGACATTTTTAAAAGGCTTTCGGAAGGCAGTTGCTGTTTAAAAGGCCTCTGATCCAACCATGGCAAAACAAAAAAAGTATGTGCACGAATATGTGCGTATGTGCAGCGAGGATCGGGGAGAAGCTGTTGCACACATCGGTGGTAGGAAAATGAAGAAAACACAACCAACATAGGACTGGATTATCAACACTTTTCGAAAGCACACAAGGGACAGAGGCGACAGCAGGAGGGGACTAATGCAACTAAAGCCCCCGATTGCTTCCCAACAGCCCGGTGCATGATAAAAGGCATAATAATATTAATGACAATACACGTCAGGGCCCTGTCATTGAGGTGCAAGTCTGTGCAAGAGTAGACAGTTTGCAAACTAACTAGTGCAGGGGGTCGAGAGCTTGCAGGGCTTGTGCATTTGCAGGAGCCAGGCTGCAGGACCGCCAGCGGCTCTTACCTTGTCCATCAGTTTCCAGCATTTCTCCACCGTCTTCTTGTCCACCGCCCCCGGCTGGTGATGCGCATGGAGGTGGTGATGGTGGGGCTGGAAAGCGTCCTTCATCATCCCGATCAAGCCCCCACCTTTCTTCAGATTGCCGGCCATGCTGGGAGTGCTGCCGCTGCTGCAGACGCCGGGGCTGGGTGACCCGCCCTCGCTGCTCCTCGCCCGGGCAAAGACACCCCCCCCCCCGCCGTAGTGGACAGCGCCCGAGCGGGATCGAGTGAGGGGGTCGGTCGGGGGGAAGGGAAGGGAAGGGGAGGTGGGTCCTAGCGAAGCAAAGGTCCCATTAAATCCCGATCGCTCGTAAGACTGAGAGACGTTGACAACCCGGGCCAGCTGATACGGGGACCTCGAGATGTGTCCGCCGATGATCAGCTACCCTCCTCGGCTCCAGAAATAAATAAATCCCGAGCGGTCGCCTCCCTCTCGCCCTGTAATGAGGCAGCGCTGCGGTTTCATCAGCGAGCAGCGATATCGCTCCTTCTCTTCTCTTTCTGCAGATCTGTCTCTCTGTAGCTATGCTCTCTGACGGGAACTTTCTGTATTGAGACAGGAGGTAAAAAGCGATGGGGCAAAATCCGAGTTGCCACCCCTGGAACACGGAAGGAAAATATACATACAAGTATTGAAATCCAATAATACGAGAAGAGGGGGAAGATAGCATAAATAAATAAATTAGGAAAAAATAAACACCGCCTTCTGCGTCCCCCTCCCGTGTGCGCGGCCCTAGCTCTCCGAGCACATCCTTTTCCGGTTCGGAAGCACCGCCCACTTCGTAGCGTCTGACCACGCCCACATGGAACCCGGAGACAGCCGCCCTCGAGCCACGCCCTCGAGCGCCGCCTAACTCGGGAATTAGTTATTTAAATTAAAATCAGCATCAATTAATTTCTCATGTTCGTGCCATGCATCAACTGAGAATGTGTCTGACGTATACCTTGCACAGGATTGAACGCTTGTATCAAGTCACTTCACACCTAGCTGTCATTTCACATTTACATCACAGTGAAATAATAGCAATACAGCTGGAGGTGGCTGTTTAGCAGAGGTGACCCAGAGAGCCCGCTGTTGGTCATTTTAAAGAGACTAAACCCAATGCAGTGTGGCCCTTCAGGACAGAAGACAGGCGCTATTGTAAATTGATGTATGGTTTTATTTCTAAATGGTAGAACGCACCCGTGTCTGTAAAGATGCAAGCTCAAGCAGTTCATGTGACAAACTCTAACTGGCATCTTCCTCATAGTATCTTTTCACACCTCGACGCTTGCTCCCCACAGTAGCTACTAGTAAAAACTGTTTGTTAGCTCATATAGGTACACATTCTAGTAGATGCAGGAATGATTGGGGGATTCCATTATTATTTTCGAATCCTTAATTCTAATACATTTTCTTTATGTTAATGAGAGAGAAAACAATCTCTCCCCAGAGCTCGAGTTATTGCATTTTTGAAAGAAGTCCCTTAAATTCGCTCTCCCTCTCACAATAATAATATCCCATCCCGTTGATGGATGGGATTCGATGCTATAAATAGCATCCCTTTCTTACATCCAGTGTCTCAGAGCTGGAAATTGATACTAGCGTCTGGTATTACTTCTGTAAAGCCTTGGCCAGACCAATACACTGCTGTCATGCCAATAAAGCAAAGTGAATTTAATTGATAATCAGCAACCCGCATAACTTATAACAATGCCAAGTGCGACCAACGAAATAGCAGACAGACATCTACACGAACATGTAGATTATAATTCGACTGTAATCTTCATGCATCAAAATGTGTCTTGATCACAGGACACATAAACGAATGCAACATGATATTATTAAGCCGCACAATTGCATTCTCACAAGCGCCGTGTTCAGATTACAAAAAGCTCCGCATTGCTCCAAAACCAGAGGCGCTTTGTCGCCTTTAAATGCGTGTTTCTTAGCGTCTCTGGTTTCCACAGAAACCAGCGCCGCAGTTACTTAGCAACGATAGAATCCCGGCACTTCAAAGGGTTTTGATTGGCCGACGTCTCGCGGAGGAGACGGCTGAGTGGGTGAGTGACCTGTCAATCATCGGCCTGCTCGTCGCTTGGATCATTAAGCAACATTCTCCAGGACCAAAAGGCAAAGGTAATATATATACGGCACAGGATCTAAAAACGGGTTGCTCGTATATAATTTCAATAAAATGCATATAATGATTAGGCACAATTTCAACAAGACTCTTTCTTCAGCAGTTTATTCAAAATCTCTAAGTGTAGCTATGGGTATGCTTGTCTTATATGCAACTGTTTGTGAAATCGATGCAATTCCTTTGCAAAGAGAGGAATGGCTTCAGTTTTATTCAGTTGCTTTACTTTGTATCTAGTTTCATACGGTTAAAATAAAAAAAAATAAAAAAAGCTGCATTTTAATCAGACCAAGACAGATTGTGATATTTGCAACCTGTTATAAAACTATACAACGGTCAATTTGGAGGTCAGTCTCTGGAATTTCCCCTAGTAAACTGATACATGTTATATCCATTGAAATGTTCAGGAATACGGTCTGCACTAGCGATGGTATCCTATATCCAAAATTATTATATTAATATATGAATAGCAATTTCTTACATCTGTTTTCTAATTATAAAGGACAAACAACAAAATGCCACCAAAGAAAAAAGGGAAAGGGAAAGCAAAGAAGGGAAAAAAGAAGAAGTCTGGTGAAGGTAAAGATTCTATAGTGTATGGAAACCCAACCTGCTTCTCCCAGCTTACTGAAATGTAAGGGCAGAACTTGTGGTATCATTACCAATAAAACAATGATAGACTTTGGTTCTTCTTTTTCTGCATTCTGAGATCAATAGCAATGTGATTTCGTTGTATTGGTAAATTAATCCTTCAGCTTTGAGGTAGTCTACACATTAAAAAGCAAAGCACTTTCAAGTATGGAGCAGTTTTGTTGTCAGTCTCATTCTCTCTCTCTCTCTCTCTCTCTCTCTCTCTCTGTGTAAAGGGAATGAGCTGGAGGAGAAGTATAGACGGAGTACCCTGGATGTCACTGTCCTGAAGGAACATCTAGGTAACAGCAATTCTTGGTCTCACAAATTGATGAAAACAAAGTGCAAAGTAATACAATAACTAATAACTTATAAGCACAATTTAATACCATACAATACAGTATAATGCAATCTAATATAATACAGTACAATACAATAAGATTAAAATGCATTGTTATACAACACAATACAAATTATTTAATCTGATTAGAGCTCTTTGTGCAAGCATCCCAGGACACTTTATAACTAAGTGACAAGAAAGAGACTGTCCAAACTGCTCAAAATAATAAATGGAGCAAATACTGAAATTGTCACATTTGAGCTCCCATACCTTAACATGTGTGTGTGTTATTGCGAGGCTGTGAGATCTGTTATGACAATGGGATTTATTCTGAACAGTGTTCGAGCTGCTGGTTTCTGGTGGTTTTGGGGATCCATAAGGTTCTACCCCTATCCGCCATAAATGGTTTTGATAGTCATGATACTGGAGGGTAGTGCCACACACAGGGAGGAAGTTGAGAGGATCTTGGAGCATAATTAAGGCCACAGTGAAGGAATCGGGAGTGGACAGTCATTCACACTTGACTACCCACATCAGGACCAGTATCTCCATAACCTTGCCATCAGGGTTCATCACTACAGATGGTTTGAGAGCTATGCAACTTGCAACAGATCGGATTCCCACTGTACAACATCACAGAGCCAGAGTGGACTTTGCATGGATAAGTTCAGTAGTGGAGTTGGCAATTGAGAGCTGGTTCCATGAATCCATACTTTATTGACAGTGTTGTTAAAATGTCTTAAAATTAGCAAATGTGCATATACTAAGATTTTCTGGATGTGCTTAACTATAAAGAGAATAAAGAACTCAAGTAGTATTGATATTCACTTCAGAATTACCTTTTTGAAGTATTCTACCTTTAAATGTAGCTCCCTTCATTATTGTGAGCAGCATCAAACATAAACATCAAGCATAAACATTTTGCTTTATTTAAATGATGCAATTTCTTGTGCTGGGGTCTCAGTACATCTTTCACATGTCTGTGTCCCCTTGTGTAAGGTTGTGATCATGTATTTTTATGGGTGTTCCCAGGTGTGTATCCGGCCTCTATCTCTGTGTGTCCAAGTGTGACTGTGCATCTCTACATGTGTCTTGGCTCCACTCTGTGAACATGGGACATTTTATTTTCCTGTGTGTCTCTATGTGCAACTCTGTGTCTCTGTGTCCTTGTCCATCAGTCCTGCGGAGGGATGTGGCTCGCCAGGCCCAGGCCTGCAGTCAGGAGCTCCAGACCAGACTCAGCACTCTGGAGCACAAGCTGGGTGCAGAGAGAGAGGACAGGAGGGACATCAATGCAGGTGAGCCCATACCTGCACTACAGCCTTCCATTTAAGTCAAACTGCCTGTTGTGTTTGTTTGTTTATTTAATCTTTATTTAACAAGGTAACTCTTAGTTATAATGACAACTCAGGCAGCAGGCTCACACTACTGCTGCAAAAATATGAAAACACCATGAAAGCTGCATAAAATACACCTCCAGTTCTAATGGTGCTCATAGTGCTTGAGCGCGTTATGGTGATGTTATCCCTCTGTGAATGTAGTACAGTGTACAAATCCCCCACATCAAGACACTGGGCCTTTGACATAGCAGGTTTGTGCTCTGTTGGTGATGCTGTGCAGAGCGCGAACCTTGGAGGTTCAAATGCTACAACAATTTAGTGACAACAGTATCTGTAGTGTTTTGCGGATGTGAAATGTAGCACAATGGACACCCCCAAGGCTGCTCATAAACAGCCTCTACCTCTCTTTCAGATCTCACTCGGCAGTACAAGACCATGCAGACAGAGATGGGGGTCAAGGTTCACCAGCTGGAAATTGAAGTCAGCAAACTCCAGCAGCAACTCAGTATGTCACCCCAACTTTTGCCAGAGCACAGTGCTGTAAAGTTGTGCAGTAAAGACTGAACATGTGAATGAGCACTCCAGTCTAATATAATACAGTTTCCTGTGTGTCCAGCTCTGTGCCAGGAGGCTCTGCAGAGAGAGAGGGAGTCCGGGGAGCAGATGGTGCTGGAGAAAGACGCCACCATCACTGAGCTACAGGGCAAGATAGACAACATGGAGACAGACTACGAGAAGATCCTACACGTGAGTTAGAGCACAGTGGCTCCCCTTCAATGTCCACCTGGGATACTCTTGCAGGAAACGTCTGTGTTGGTTCACCAAGAGAAAAATCAATAAATGTAGATATTGGCGTCGGCAATAAGAACAAAGATGTGTTTGGAATTAAAACAATGTAAACTAAAAAGAGATAGCAGCCTATTATATACAGAACCTGGGTGTATTTATATTTATTTACTTGCTACCACTTAATTCCTTTCATTGTGTACAATTCAATACCGCAGGCACTTGTCTTCATAATGACCGTAGAGAGATAATGAGATCTAGCGGCCTGTGGGGAACTCAAACCACTTGCTAGTGTAACAGTTGGTTATTTTTTACATGCATCACCAATAGTAGTCCATGGCTTTCGGCACATCGCTGCGGTACATTGGTAAGTGGACTGTACAGGACGTTAAGAGTCCTTCCTCACCTTCACCCCCTCTTCTCTCTCTATTGCAGGACACTCTGGACAGCCTCCTGTCTCGCCTAGCAGAGAAACGGCTACACTGGCAGGATGAAAGCACTGAACTGCAACTGGAGCACAAGGAACGGCTGTTAGACTTTGGGCTGAACCCCCTCGATATCTAACCCCCCTGCACCCTCTTCAGATACCAAAAGGCAGGAAAAAAGAATGAAGAAATTAGACGAGTCCTACTCCATTTCTCTGGGGTTCTGGTAGTACTTAACACTCATCTTGGAGAGAAAGCATCTTCAAAGCAACTGAATTGAAGAGCTCATATGTGCCCACTATGATTGATTGCCATATGTCCTCAGCACTTAGACACAGAGGCTTGGTATATGTCACATGGGCTGCAACTGGCACGAGGAGGAAGTACTTACTTTTCATGGGGGATCAATCAGCCACAGTGTGTTTGATAAAGTACTGTATGTTTTCTTGGTGATACTGTGTTTTGTAAAACTTGTTTTCCCATATAAAATACTTATTATTATGATAATACATTATTCTCATCCTGATGCTGTGATTTATGTCACCCACTGGTCTACAGGCACTTGAGACACCAGTTACCACATTCTAGCCTTCTTGGCATTACTGGCATCCATGTGCTTCTTACTTGAGATCCAGGTTCACTTGAGTGTCCTTTCCCCATGATCGTGATACTTTCACACCACTTTCAATTAAGTATTCATCCTGAGACAAGTATTCTCCATGTGTAGAAGTACATAAAATAAATACATAATTGAGTTCCACAAGAGACCAAAAGCAGCTTATAAAATCCCGTCTGTCTCTACCCTCCTTGCCTGTGATGAAGTGAAAAACGGAGCAACACTTGTAAATTAAAGGTAACAATGATGCTTGGGCTGCATTCTTTACATTCTGGTACACAGTCCCAATCATATCCCAGGCATAGCATACATAACCAGGGACACCTACATGAAATCCTAACCAGTCCTTTCATGAACCTCTCATCAGGTATGGCCTACTTAAGAGATCGTGTATCTGGAAGTTTTAAGCGTCTAGTTTCATTGCTGTATGGTGTATATGGGACATTCTTTATAAGATGTTTATCTTCAATGCAGGTTCACCGATTCCAGCCCTGCTTCGTCCTTCAACAGAGGGACCGTGTGCGCTGCATTGCCCTGTGTAGGGGGTTCACTGCGATTCTACTTATTTCAGAACAGAATGGTAGTACTGTCAGAAATGGCTAGAGGTCGCTCTTGTGTCAGGTACGCCATGCAGGGCAACCACACAACTGTCAGGCTCAGAACGTTAATTAATTATTTGCTACAAAAGCCTTTTCCCAATTACACAGTCGAAAACAAAAGATACAATTATGGATATATTATATTTAAACAATAAAATGCCAGTAGGTAAAAAAGACTGATTTAGGTACTTGGAAAGTACCTGAAAGTTAATAACAAACAAGGGGCAGTACAATTGTCAAATTACAAACTGATGGCCAGCTAAAGCCACTGTGTATTTTCAACCACAAGTTTACCAGAATTAACATTTGTACTGATTACTACTTTCCGGCTCTTTGACACATTTTTTGACCTAGATAAAAATCTGAATATTCTCATCACTTAATCCATCTAAACTGCATCAGTTAAAGTTACGTTTGTTGGAGGAAAAATACATTACATTTCCTTTGTGCCACACTGCTAAGAAAAAGGATGTCACTGAGCAAGAAAAACAATTAAATAGACTTAAAATGTACAAAGTTCCATCATTCCAATGTTTTGATTCAAAATTATTTTTCCGAACTCCCCAGCTGTTTGTCTTGTTTTCGGTTTTCCATGGGTGTCCTGCGCGAGTCAGTTCTCCTTGCCACTGAAACTGGATCCTGCAGTTGTGGGCTAAGCTGGCCTTTAGCTGGTCTCCTCAGACTTGGATACATTGGCTCATATATGGTGTCAGCTGGTACTGTAGCACTCTTATCCCCTGCCAAACCAAAATAAGATATTTCAAAATGAGTAGCCGTTTTGTTGTGTGTCTGAGAATGCTGATAATCCTATACTTATGAGAAACTACAGCACCCCAGAGAGGGGTTACTGGTCTGTATTCTGTGCCTTAACCCCATATCCCCTCATCTCTACTAATTAAGAGTTGAGTTAATTTCTAATGTTCTGTAATATTATATATTCCATGGCATTCTGACTTTACCTGTTATAGAGCAGCATATTCTTCTGGGCTGTTCAGCACTCTTGCTGTTATGCACCTGTTTTAACTATGCTTCCCTTATGTTCCTGTGTACTTGTGTATTGTTGGCACTTCTGTTTTACTGTGACTTCTCCTTGCCTCCCCCTCCTTTGAGCACATAACTATGACTTAACTGTATTATGCCTGCACTTGTTATCTCCTTGTATTAGGATGAATGATTATTGCTTTTTGTATTTTGTACTGATTGTACTACTGCACTTTTGTAATGCTCCTAATTTTTTCGCCCCGAATAAGGGTGTCTGCTAAGAAATAAATAATAATAATAATAATAATAATAATAATAATAATAATAATAATAATAATAATAATAATATATGGGCGTCCTGTCTATTTCAGTAATATGTTAGAAGAAGCCTAAAAGATAATTAGCAGTATATTGTAAGGCTAGACGTCATAATATCGAGACGTCTTGGCTGTGGGGAACTCTACTGTCTTGGATATGATCTGTAATACTGTTCTTTAAGAAAATATTTTCTGGAGAGAACTTCATTACCTTGCGTGATTCCTACATAGTGATCATGACTTTAAGAAAGAGCTAGCCTTGGGGCAACTTTAGCCACAAAAACAGCTGCTGGCAGTTATTCTACACATTTGTGCATTTAGGGGAACAAAGCACAGAACCTACCGTTGTGACACATCATCTTGCGTCTGACGATGACAGCAATGACAATGAGGAGAAAGAGAAGAAAGGCCACAATTGGGGCAAAAATATTACTCTGCGTTTTCCAAAATCTATTTTCTGAAGCACAAAGGGAGAAATCTGTCCACAAAAGAAAAGGAAAGAAAATGAGAAAGAGAGAAAGGGATCATTTTCATTAAATAGCCAACATATTACCCCAGAACTAACTGATGTAATAGATTGAATTATTCAGATAGATTATGCACTACCTACCCCAGAAACTGAAGGCTGTTTCCACTCGGCTCACAGCATTGCTGACCACACAGGTATACTCCCCACAGTTCGATCTGTTCAGGTTGACCAAGGACAGGTTCCCAGTGTGAAAGAGGGGGCCTCCATCTTTGTACCAATGGAATCGGAGGTTGGTCCCCTGGGAGGCTGAGCAGCAGAGGAAAATGCTCCCTCCCTCGGAGACAGTACAAGGGAGCAGTGGGTTCAGGACAGGATTTGGGGGTAGGCTATACATCTGACATGTAATGCGGGGCACAGCAGCAGGCACTGCAGGGGAGAGGAAAGGGCATCATCACAACATGGTTGAGATTTATAAGAGATTTTCTTGTCAAGGTGTAACATGATGTGGTACACAGCCCCACCCTACAATCAGTGGATTAGCAGAGAAATAGGCAAGGATGTTACACAGAGAGAGAGAGAGAGAGAGAGAGAGAGAGAGAGAGAGAGAGAGAGAGAGAGAGGGAGAGACATCCACAGTCAGGTCAATGATTTCCTGCTGCATATCCCCCTATAGACAATGGCACAGATAGACAAATAGATAGATATGTACCTTCCACAATGAGGTTGATTATTCTCTTAGTTATGTGGCCATCCCAGTTAGTGACGTGGAGAATGTACACACCCGTGTCTTGCAGGCTGAGGTTGCTGATCCAAAGGAAGGTGTCTGAGTACAGGGTGCGGTTCTCGTACCGTCCCAGTACCGGGGGAAGCGGCCAGTCACTCTGAGGGTTGTACATCACGATCCTGATCTTCTCTGGGCCCTTCTTCACCCTCCACTGCACCAGCGTCGCCTCCTCAAAGACATTGATGTTTGCCGTCAGATTGACCGAGCCCTCGTATATGCCAAACACCGTGAGAACATCACTCGCCCACTGTGCCCATGCAACGCAGCCTGCACAGAAAACAACCGCTCTCGTCAATCTCCCAACTTGCCATCACATTGACTGAATACAGACATAAGGAATGTTTTTATGTTATGTTCTCCAGTAAGCATACAAAGAAATAAAGCACAGTTTTGAGAGAATGTTTGACATGTCAGTAACTGGGAGCTCCTTTAAAGCTTGTGTACGTTAATAATATCCCATACTCACGAATGCTCCTACAACAGACAAGAACTCACTCTTACTAATACTTTTATTTTTTTTTGTATTTGAACGATGTACTGCTGCAAGCCTGGAAAATTCACAGAACATGCATGCGACTGTGTTCTTTTGTATATGAAACTATGTAAAAGGCAGTATAGGAAAAAATCTAAAATCATAAAGCCATTTCAGGACATATGTCTGAATTCACAATGTAGACGCAGCAAATTGTTTTCCTTCACAAGCAAACTAAAAAGACACTCCCTTATTTAAGCCTCTTTTGGGATGTCGTTTTGCTCATTGATACAAACACGTGGTAAACCACTGCTTGTACAGCAAAACTACAGCATAGAAAATATGAAACAGCACATAATAAAATTCAACTGTGAAGAAGCCTTTAATCAAAGTATTTCTGTAAACAATCGATTACCCTACCATGAAAGGACAGTAAACATGATCTTTCTTTCCTTCATTCAATTTTCCTTTATACAATTTTCTTTACATTATAAATACAAAAAAAATGCTGAAAGGAATGTTCCTCCTTACAGTGTGTTCAAGAATGACTAACACTAAGTAACAGTACAAGGCTGCATAGTCCAAAGCTCTTTCAGCTGGACTTTCAAAAAGTAACTGATCCAAGCAAACACCATCATACCTTCACAGCCAGAGCCTTGACAAAATCTTGACCTGAGCAGCATTACTATATTATGTTCCACGACGTAGACTGCATTGTGCAAAAACACTTAACCTACCAAATCCCCATCTCATTCTGCTTGTGGTGCCTGTTCTTTGTGTTGTCTTGGACCTTTGGATCCCTAATGGCATGGGTAATATGTTCACCTTACCTTTACACTTCAGTTTGAGATTGTTTTGATTGAGTAACTGCTGTGTAAATTCATGAGCTAATAAATACTACAAATGTCTTAATACATAATTTAGCAAAAGTACACAAAATGTTTAATCTGACATTAAATTGTGTTACAAAAAGCTAACAGTCTTTAACAGCTTAACTCTTGTACTGAAGCAGTATCAAATAAATCTAAGAATGTAAATAAACAAGTTCCACCCCTCAGTATTTTTTATTTTTTTTGCATTTGTGTGGAGGCATAAAGGTTAGAGAACAAAAAATATGAA
Source organism: Amia ocellicauda (assembly GCF_036373705.1). Taxonomy (NCBI): domain Eukaryota; kingdom Metazoa; phylum Chordata; class Actinopteri; order Amiiformes; family Amiidae; genus Amia; species Amia ocellicauda. The sequence goes on from NC_089850.1 coordinate 54,365,104, forward strand.
TAATAACAACATTCAAGTGTAGAGTACAAACTGTATTCCATTTGCTCACAACTGCACCAGTATAGACGATTCATATTTCCATAATGTGCACAAGCAAAATGTGGGCGAAAAAGTACCTAGTCTTAATAAACATAAATGATAATAACTATAGTTCCCCATATCAATTATTTTACACTGTGCAATAATTGAGGCTGTGCAGAGCATTGTTTTTTTAATCACTACTGTTTTACTTGTAACTGAAGTAAAGTTTTCTTGGCAGTGATTTGTTTTTGCAAAGATGACCTTGCAAAGCACATCTTCTAGATCTGATTCATAAACCACATAGGCATCTTTAGTTTCTGGTGGTTGTCTGGATTATTATAAAAACATGTCATAAGAAGTGGAGCAGCAGTAAATGTTTAAACTGGTCTATATACTTCAGAGACAGAAACTGCTGATTTGACTGAGCCTCATTTCCTGTTTGAGTAGATAACACAAGATGTTTCATGTGATTTTTGTTTTATATTAGCTGTTTTCTTTGGAGGTTCACTGATTTGCAATCTTTCGAAGATTCTTATCAGTAACATGTCTCATCTATTACTTAAAAGAGACAAATCTCAATAACCAACGTTCAGATGTAGACGTAATAATGGCCTACTACTCCGATTACACTGATCTAGGGCTCACCATTTTCCTGTACACATAGAGATTCTATAACAACCTCAGACTCACTGCAATTTGAAAGATTGCATTGTTTTTGCTGCCACAGTGTGACTTGCCAATGTATTGAATGCATACAATACCCAAAAAGGTCTGCATCCACTACATTAAAAGTAAGGAGAATTATGTGATTGCCTCCTTTTAGAGGAGGTGATTTTAGAGGACACTATGAGTAGTAGTAGAAGTAGAAGTAGTAATAATTATTTAGCAATCAATCTTATCCATGACAACTTACATGTTTCTTCAAGCAACCATACGATACACCATATACATACAATTATAAGGGATTGCAACATCACTACAGAAATTCATTCAGTGATGCATAACAGAGAACTGAGATTTAAACATATGTAGTAGCTTTCTTTGATAGAAACTTAGTTGGTGGCCAAATAAGAGAGTTAAAAAACAAATGAAAAACCAGTACAGTGTCTTAACCATAAACGTGAGATGCTGATTGAGAGCATTGCATGAAGATGCACTGGGAAGGAACAGGAGACTTCAGACAACAGAAAGATAGGCTCCTTTTTAACTGTATTGTAAGACTGTTGCTGTATTGTAGTCTCGACACCTATGTTATTCAATTCGAAACAGCTGCAGCAAAAAAAATACAGTGAACAAATTCTGTAGTAATAATAAGACACATGTAGGAGCAAGACTCATTGCTAATAAAGTAATAAGAATGTATAATACTCTGCACGTAACACTCAAAGCAGCTTATAAGAAAATAATCTGCAATACACTATACAAAAATACACAACTTAAATACTGAAAACGTTCAATTTAATGTTTTTCTAAAACTCTTCCACTGAGCTGAGAAAAGGGTAAAGAACTAGAGTAATAAACGTTATACTTTTCCCCCGAATCTTTACTGCTATCATAGCAGTCTTCAATAATAAGGGGCCACTATTTTTCAAACCACATCCACATCAGTTATAAGTACTGTATCAGTCCAAAGCTCACAGTTCTTTGTATGCAGGCTTGCTACCAAGAGTAAACAACACAGAGGAAACACACAATTAGTGCTTAAAAGACGGCTGCAAACTTTAGATTTGTTGGTCAAATGTTATTCAAACTTTGTATTACATTGGGATGATATACATATATATGATTCTTATATATATTGTTTAAGGAATATCTCAGTAACTTACTGTTACTGAGATATTCCTTAAACAATATAAAGAACCAAATAAAATGTGGTGTACCTGTGTGGTAAATTCTTGTTTATGTATTTAGGTATTTTCAGTTTAGCATGTATTTTCACTTAAGGGAATTTAAAATTAAACCTGTTACTTGAAAATTATGTTATTTCACCATCTTGATATATGGTGTACATCATTCTAACAAAAATAATAAGTATTATTAATATTATAATTAGTAATATGAGTACTAGTGACAGCAGTAGAACAATTATATAATACTTCTTCAAAAATAAGAAATCAATCACTTTTAAGTGCATTATAAAAATCATGAAGGTGTCTAATTGTTTTCCATGTGCAACATATAGACAATTAAATACACTTAGTTATGATTATTATATACTTTGTTTAATAATATATATGTAACTTAAGAACATCCGTGTCCTACAGCGTCTTCACTTCTTTGAGGTGCTGGTCCAAATAAGGTAAAAATATATAAAGAAAATTAAATTTTGTAGCCGCACTCTCACTTATTAGATATTTAGACCAGACTTTTATATTGTTACAGTTTCATTTTATAGAATAACTCACACTCACTCACGTTTCGACACTGCTGTGTCTTCATCAGGTAGCCTTCATATATATATATATATATATATATATATATATATGCAGAGAGAGAGAGAGATTATTCCATACACCTACTATACTAGAACTAGAGTTGATTTAATGTGTTTTGTTTAATTTATTTAAAAGACATATTGTATGCCACCCATAAGTTGCCGTAATAGCTTCTGATTAGAAATATTAATACCACCAGTACTACTATTACTACTACTACTACTACTACTACTACTACTACTACTACTACTAATAATAATAACTATTATTATTATTATTATTATTATTATTATTATTATTATTATTAGTAGTAGTAGTAGTAGTAGTAGTAGTATTTCTTAATACTAAGTAGTAAGCAGTAGTAGTACTGCTTATTATTATTATTATTATTATTATTATTATTATTATTATTATTATTATTATTATTATTATAGAAATAATTAAATATAAGAAAGCGAGAACAAGCTGCTTTAGTCCAAATAAAATGATTGATCATTGTGCCATTTTCTGAAATAATGAAAACGTTAACATTAAAGTGGGAAAAAAAGCTTTTCATTTGCTAGTACACATCGGTGAACGTGGGAAATAGCAAGACAGAACATGCGTGGGTGTTTTCAAAAGCACTGTTACTCATAATAAGAGTATAAAATTGTGCCTTGGGACCCCCACAGCACATTTACAGCATAAAGCAGTGACAAAGACAATTTATTGATCAGCATTGTAATGATTATTAAAGTAGCGGAAAATAAACAGGATTGCTCATTGATTTTTGCATTCAGCTTTGCTTTTCTTTTTGCAGCGTATGCATGTACTTATCTGTATCTGAAAGTCACCAACTGTAATTATTAAAAATTTCCAAAGCAGAATGATTGCAGAATATCCAGATTGCATAAATTGAATTATACTCTGTGCCTACAATTGTTTACTATTGCTTAAACTTGAATTAAAATGCAAAATGCCAAATTCACTTTATTTTCTGTTAGTGTGCTGTATTCTTTGCTGTAAAAAACAAACGACAGTTTTGCAAATACATACATACAGCACACATAAATAAATAAATAGCCTACAGGAATTCTTAACTTAGACTCGGGGTACACTACATTTTTTCTTTTGAAGGAGCACGGATATATGGCAAACTTTTTGGAAAACAGCCTGAATTGCATTCTTTTCAGCACACACTTCAGTTCTTGTAAGACATTGAGAAAAGAGAACTGCTTTAAAACAAGTGTCTACAAATCAGCTATCCTGGAAGCTCTTTATGTACCATGTAACAGATTACAGTTACGAAAAGTGAAACAATGAAATTAGCATTTTCCATTGTTCTTTTTACACATTGTGTATAGGTCCATATCACTGTTCTTTCCAATCAGCGATATTTGTGCTTTTATTCTTATTATTACAAGTAGTAGTATGTTCTGGAATATAAGCATGTAGTCAGTCTACTACAATATCTACTATATTTCTTGTTATTCTTGTGCTGGACAGACCTGTGGACACATATGTGTCTTTATTTTTATTTTTAGTAATTTTCAGCTTACCCAAGACTGTGACAGTAGACCAGAGCAGAATTAATGACAGTGGCATGATCCGAGCCATTCTGAGAGGGGTGCAGGAGTTTGTGTGTGGGTCTCAGGAAAGAAAAGCACTGAGTCTAGAGCGACAGTATCTGTTCTAGAGCAACAGTGTGAGCAGTGCACAGTGGAAACACTGTGGTGACCACAATCCAAACCACAGAGCGCCCAGACTGCACCGCCTGAACGCAGATGAAAAAATAGAATAGAAGCTGAAACACAAACCGGGGACAATGATGATGATCATAACCAATTATAACGAAAGAACCATGTTTCATAGAGATAGGTGTAGGAATGCCTTGTGTGAAAAAGTTGGTTTAATTGCTATCAGGGTAGGCACAATATGGTCTGGTGTTGGAGGTTGACACAAACACTGGAACAAACACTCATATAACAGTGTAAAGATATGTTATTTAACAGTAAACAGCTTTATTTTTTAAGATATGACTACTATATTTGTTATAGTAATTACACTCCTTTATTATTTAACTATATTATGTACATCATTTATGTACTTAACAGTTACACAGTCACTGATCAGGTGCAAAAGAAAATTGTGAGAGTTAAGGGTGGCGTGAGGACGCAATCGAGAGATATTGGTACATTCACGCAGACTTTCGTTATTCTGTGTAGACTTTGACCAATTTAACCAATTCACATCTGAGAATGTTCAGAAAATGTGCAGATACTGCGCAGAATATCAAAAGTCTGCATATCGTGAACGCAAACATATATCTGAAATGGTTAAAAGTAGTCTGTGCAGCAATTTGCATACTACTGCATCACTAGTAGAAAAAATATGAAAAAAATATTACAGAAATCCCTCATTTCAAGCTGAATCCCCCATCTGAAAAATATTTTACCCCATACAATCCCCCATGAAACCTTAATTTCCCACTATTTTTTCCCCAATGGCTTTGATTTCCCCCCCATTCTGGCAACCCTGGATCTGACTACAAACCATTCCCTCCTGACATAAAAGCAGCTACACTCTTCAAAGACCACGTCCACACCAATCCACCATCCCACATGGACAAAATATTTAAACGCATGGCTGGCATTGTACAGGTGAGACGTATGAAATCAGTGTGCAGGCCTGGCTGTCTGCATCCCCGCACAGGGTCAAACTGGGGACACAGGGGTGACAAGTTCAGTACAGTTTGTGAGACATTTCTTTCAGGATTGAATTTATTTAACTAAAAACAAAAGTAATTTTCAATGAAGGATATTTGTATTAATAATTATTATAATTATAGTATTTTATATCCACGTGTGTCCGATAAATGTATTTTATAACACAATGTTGGCTAACATATATTAGGCCTATACAGAAATGTTACATACATATATGTATATATAGACACACACTCCAATGCCAAATGTATCCCTAGCGCATCACTACATCACCCTTTTATTGTGCTTTACAGTACCTTCATGATCCTCAGATATGATTATAGCTGCATGTATGTATTTAGATGTATGTTTGTGATATATTAATTTAAATAATTTTAACAGTAAGTATGTTTTCGTGGTTGTGTTTTAAGTACACCGATGCTATACTGTACTGCACTGTCTTGCTAATCCCAGAGTAGCCTAGCCAAGTAAAAAGCATGACATACACAACTAATGAAAATGTTCTTAATATAAGACAACAACATTGCAAGCCAATTCCAAGTTACAAATTAAATAATTAGCTCATATAGCTTTGGGTAGAGGTAAGTAAACATCTTTGCAGAAAAAAAGTTTACATCTTAATGCAAATAAAATACACAGGCTGGTTTCACTTCATTTTTAACTGTAAACCTGCAGCCAACCACTTTCAAAATCCACTGCACAGACACGGGAAATGATTGACAGTAGTATCGTCCAGCAGGCGGCGAGCTGTGGGAGGGACTTCCTGTGCTGGTTTGTCTCTTGCAAGATTGAAAGAAGACAGAAAGGTAACAAAATGTAGATCTTGCACGTCCACTAGCGTTTTTATATATACATATTGATCTAGCTTTACTGCAGAGGAAACGTTTGCATTGTATGAATAGGTGTGTTACTTCTTCAATGAACGGGTACTATTTGTGTCAGGTTTTTTCTGAAAATGCAGTCGTGCCTTCGGTGTATGGATATGCTAACAGTTGTACACTCTTTATCGGCTACTGTTAATATGTCATAAAGACGTAAATCTCTATTTTCACCAGGTATGTCAACTCGGAGACCATTGGCTGTAAGTATTGCATACAAGTCGCTGGAGCCGCTGGGCTTGTTTTTGTTTTGTTTTTTAAACCCCGATTTGGAAATAATTGCAGAATGCCTGACACGTTGCAACAATCTAACGGATTGGTTGTTTTTCATGGTCCTTATATTTGCAATGCAAGTGACAATAATCTTTTAAACTTTTATGCAAACCTGCATTCTGGAAACAAACTAAAATTGACAACAGTAAATCAATTAACATATGTCAGCACTTTAAAGTTATACTTGAAGTATCAGTGTAACATAGTCTCCCATCTCACTGTATTGGGAATGACACACCAAGGCAAACTATGACAGAGGTATACTAATCCTAGGCTAGGCATGTACAAGTCTTTTTATTCTAGTTGTGAGCTGAATTGTGTCTGCAATACGACTAAAAGACAGAAAAGTGTTTTTATGTAAGGGGAGATCACCTTGTTGTGCTGTAAATTAAAAGTTATAAAGGGTCATTTCAGTGGTTTAGTTCTCCCAGATAAGATGTTAAGCTTCTTTTTGAATGCTGTCAGTAACAGCTGTGCTTCTCAGTGTGCCTTTCGGAGTCAGAGCTAAAGGTTCCCATTTGCAATAACACCTGTGTCCTATTTCAAGGGGCCTGTGCAGAACATGATATTCCCTTCATTTTAGTACCAGTAGGTCTTCAATGAAAATTAAACTATGTACTTATTCATTTATGTGTTCTGTCTCTCTGCATATATGTTTTGGTGCATTCTCATATCAGAGATGTATTGCTATGCTGTGTGGAATAGCCTCGGTCTACACATTTTTAAAGACGTGCAAAGGACGTGTGTAACATCATGTCTTCAAATGCTAATCGACTGTAATTTCTTTTTGGAGACCAAGGCAGTGATGAATGGAGCTTTTGTCCGACCCTGAATCGCCAGTTGAAGTGAACATTCGTGCAAACAGACGAGTCCATTTTGTTTTATTTGTCACGGTGTGAATCGACTCTATGGCTCAGAGGAGTCGAACTACATGTGCATGCAGTAAAGATGGATATTTGCAGGAGGCTCAGCATGTGCGTTGCCTTGCACGCCAGTTAACACACATGCTGAGCCTCCTGAATAACTCCATCTTACTGAGGCCACTAATTGATGCGTGTAGGCCCTAATACCACTTATAACATTATGTCACGTGTGGGAAAGAAGGTGAACTGCTCAGTGAATTCCCCGCAGTGTAAAGTATTTACTGCTATTTCAAGCTATTGCTCTTTTGGAGAATGGGTACAAGGTGTCCTACTCTCCTGATTGGTGTTTAAGAGACTGTTAATATCTTCACCATCAATCATTGTCTGCTGTGTTTGTCTTTACCTATTGTTTGAGTATCTGTTAACTTTATTTGTATATAATTTCACAATAAGGAAATAATGTAAATCCTTTAGTTCATAGATCTCTTTCCATGTCAGTCTAGACTTGACAAACGTTTATTGTCCATACTGTTTCTCTGGAAACACTTTGTGATTCAAGACCAAGGGATTCAAGCCGGAAAACACGAGACACTTCTTCACACACAGAGTCATCACAATCTGGAACAAACTCACCATCGATGTGGTTGAAGCGACATTTTGGGAACATTTAAAAATAGACTGGATAGGATCCTTGGATCACTTAGTTATTAATGAACACCAAAGGAGCACAATGGGTCGAATGGCCTCCTCTCGTTTGTAAACTTTCTTATGTTCTTATATGTACAAAAGTCTCCTCAAGGTAGCCATTGGACATCACAGGTTGCAGGAAAATAAGAGAGAGTTGTTTTTTTTATCTTTCAGGTCCTTGCTGCTCTTTGCTTTCACCGCTCCCCCAATCACAAGGAGGCGCTGGCCAGCCCTGCGGTCACCGTTGGACTCCTAGGGTGAATCATTAACTGGAGAGAAAAGGAAAACAGACTTGATAACATCCAGAGAGCAAACAGCAGTACTGGCTGGAGACAAACACGGAGGAACAGAAAAATCAGTACAGCAAAGAATCAAGCACCCAAAGAAGCCAGCAAGGGAACGAGAGAAAGAAAGAGACAGTGATAAACACAGTCACCACGGCCCTCTCCTGCAGCAGCCACCTAAAAGCCAGATTAAAACCCAGTCTGACAAATTAGATGTGCTCCACTCTCCAGTGTGTGACCCTTCTTGCCGCCCTTTTTGCACAGGTCTGAAGACATAACTGAGCTGAAGTGTACTCCGTCAGAGCTGGGATTGATTGACCATTAACCCTCCTATTGATTGCACCATTGTTCTCCATGTAACCTTCTCTGCACTGTACCCAGGGCTCAGACACAAAGTTCACTGTGCTCTGCCATATCAGTGTCAGACTCTCAGGCTGGAGCAGAACAGAGCCAGTTGGGCTTAAAGCTGTGTTCATTTTGTACTGCTTTTATTCCTCTTCTCTACTGTTTTTTAAATTCTTGTACAACATTGTTCTGGAACTGAGGGAACCATGGGGGCGACGGGATATGGATATTACCGCACCACCATTTTTCTGGCCATGTTTGTGGGCTACACGTTGTACTACTTCAACCGAAAGACTTTCTCCTTCGTAATGCCGTCGGTCATGGAAGAGGTTGAACTGGATAAAGATGACTTGGGTGAGAGCTCCTTACTGTGTCCCCCCTCTCCTGTCTTCTCTCTTCATTATTATATACTGTTTCCTACAATACCATAGTAGATAGAACCTATACTGTAGATAGAACCATTTGCAAAAACATCTATGTGCCATTGGGATTGTGAAGTATTGCTGTGGTATATTTTGTTAATGTGTTCACCTGCACTCCCAACTCCTCCTTGCCTCCTTTTCCTTCTTACACATTTCTCCTAATCTTTTTCTGCACTTTCTCTAATCCTCTATTTCTCCCCTCCCCTCGTCTCCAGTACTGCCTATTTGTCATATTGAACAACTATATCACATTTTTAAACAGTAGCATTGTCAAGTGCTGTATAGTCTGGGCCTTGCTGATTGGGTAATCTTTACCACCATAATACGAAAGTAACTAAGACTTATATGTTGCGAATGCTGAATTGATTATTATTGCACGTCAATGACTTCTCATTCTTTAAGCTCAACTTGAATTAAAACATCTCTTTCTCTCCCTCCTCCCTTCCCACGTTCATGATTCCCGGGTCAGGTCTCATCACCAGCAGTCAGTCGGCAGCCTACGCCATCAGTAAGTTCATCAGTGGCGTGCTGTCAGACCAGATCAGCGCCCGCTGGCTCTTCTCCATCGGCCTTTTCCTGGTGGGCACCATAAACGTGGTCTTCTCCTGGTCCTCCAGTGTGGCCATGTTTGCAGTGCTGTGGTTCATCAACGGGCTGGGCCAGGGTCTGGGCTGGCCACCTTGTGGGAAGGTGCTGCGCAAGGTGAGGCCCCGTGTTGCGATTAGGGGAGATTCAGGCAGTGCTGCATCTCTCAGTGTCATTATTATCTCTATTATCATTATCATAGTTATTGAGCGAATCTGGAATTTGGCAATGGAATAGTTTCTGTTTGACAGTTCGTAAGAAAAAAACTTTAGATCGTGCACTGTTCCTGCAGAATGAACTTATCTGTGCGCCCAATGTCCCCTCAGTCAGACAATGTGCAAAGTGAGACTGTGCCACAGCTATGTGCACTGTCAGGAATTATGGATCTGGACTTCCTCACTCCTGACCTTTCAATATCGGGATTGTCTTCCCCGGAGTGCAGAAACGATCCTGTTAGTGGGCGTTAATGCCAACTGCTTCCCTGGGACCCCACACTGTTAGCAGGTGGTGGTCAGCTGTGATTCCTTTCTGGGCGGCAGCATGAATGAATGAATGGAACCATATTTGAGTTCCATTTTTGTATCAGTTTAGGTTATTGCTTTGGTACATAGTCAAAGAAAAAAACTACAGTTTTTACAAATTGTTCAACTGTCAGCATTAGTCTTCATAACATTACTGATGTCTTGGATCAGTTCTAGATGTGACTGTAGCAAAATTTGAATGCAGTCTATTGTTTTTTGCTCCGTGTTCCTGGAGAATAATATACACCATCGCAGTAGAACTCCACAAACGTCAATTCAGGTAATGCCCAGTATGATGCAATGAGTCGTATCCTGACCATGACTTTCATAAGCCAAAGGGCGAAGGAATAAATAGACCCTGGCATTTCTGGGTGCACTTTTATGCGGGGCTGAAGGGGGGGGAGGCTTGGGTTACAGAACAGCATATTTATAAATCAGAAAACTCCCTGTGCTCCCTGGGGGGATGCCTTGGCTTCTAGTGACAGAGATCCGTTACAGAAACTACTACTACTACCAATATGATTACTATTAATATTACTACTACACTATGGAGTCCAAATCTTGGTCTGTGCCAAAACATTTTACTTTCCCATGTTTTGTTTCTGTTCGTTGAAAGGCTGAGTGGATTTTGTCATTCAGGGATGGAGTTTGTATCCATCTCCCTGAACAGTGGTGTCTCAGTTGTTGTGTGATGTCTGGGGTTCTTGCATTGTAACACCCTCCCTCATGCTCTGTGCCATCAGTGGTTCGAGCCGTCTCAGTTCGGGACCTGGTGGGCAGTGCTGTCCTGCAGTATGAACCTGGCAGGGGGGCTAGGCCCACTCATCGCCACAGTGATGGCACTCAGCTACAGCTGGAGGACCACATTGTCCCTGTCCGGCTTGGCCTGCATGGTCACTGCCTTCTTCTGCCTGCTGTTCATAAAGAACGAACCCTCTGACGTGGGGCTGGCCAACATCGAGCATGGCAGCAAGAAGGGCAAGCGAGGTGAGAGCTCACTTACTGACCAATCTGACCTGCTAACTGATACCTCGTTTTCATGACACAGCAACACTGTGCTGGCATGGTGCGGTCACTGTTGTGAAAGCGTGTAGAGTTTCCTTGATGTTTGTACAAATCCATACCGTGCCCTGCCGTGTCAGCACCGTGCCGTGCCAGCATCGTTTCATATCTGATAAAAATGTAAGTTGACTATTGTAAATATAACGACCTAAACCAAATATATAATACTTAACACTTCTGCATTTAAAGTTATTACCACGGCCACGGTTCTAGGTATTGTGGAATTACACTTTTTCGTGGGGACAGCCTGGCGTGCTTTCATTACTCTGCCATTTGAGTTCCATTGCCAGCACATTATGGAAGTAAAATTCATGGAAATAAGGATGCATTCACTAAGCACACAGACTGACTGACTGACTGACATAGTGGGACTGAGATAGATTGATAGGTTTACAATCTGACCTACTAACTAACTTGTACACTCCCTCGAACAAGCGACTGGCAGACTGAGTGACACACTGCCAGACTGACACAACGACTGACAGAATGGCACAATCATCAATGTATTGATTGACCAACATTGCAGACGGCAGTTCTTACTAACTGGCTGATTCAAAATGGGGACAACTGGCGTGCAATTATAATTGTTTTGTTTAAAACTCAACTTGTTGATCTGGTCAGCACCGTTTACATGCAATTAAACTGAAATAAAAGTGAAGCACAAGTATAGCCATTCTACAGCTGTCAAAGACCAAGCTCAACCACCGTATCCCAACATCATCCTTGCCCTGTCTCTCCTCTCCCCCAGGCCCCTCTAATGATGACAGCACACTGAAGGAGTTCCTCCTATCCCCCTACCTGTGGGTGCTGTCTTTCGGGTATCTTGTGGTGTTTGGGGTGAAGACGGCCTGCACCGACTGGGGGCAGCTCTTCCTCATCCAGGACAAGGCTCAGTCCGCCCTCATGGGTAACGCACTGCCCTCAAACACACACTCTGTGATCCGTCCACTGACAAACACACTCCTGCGGCATCTCTACTCTAAATAAATGTTCTCTACTCTGAGGCCACATTGCATTTATCTGTAGGTATATTCGAGGAAGAAAACAAAGAAAGAAAATCAAAAACGCAAAACAAAGGAATGAGGAGAAATCTGAAGGAAATCCCTCGAGCACATTTGCTGAGTGTTATTAACCAACAGTTTATGTTAGATGAAATGCGTTTCTGTGGGACTGGGGATGCTGTGGATTGTGCGCTGCAAGGCGGTGTGTCTCATCGCTGGTCTCTCCCACAGGCAGCTCTTACATGAGCGCCCTGGAAGTGGGAGGACTGGTGGGCAGTCTGGCCGCAGGATTCCTCTCTGACAGGGCGGTCGCTCGGGTAGGTTCAGGGCGAAACCGGAGGGTGTCAACGCATTTACACAAGCACAGCCCAGAGACGTCTTGCTCAGAAGGGTGTGCACATTGTCTTGCTATCACAGCACTCCTCACATTCCATTTTGGCTGACAAATGTAACTGCTTTAACTGTTTTTTTAGGTTTAGTTGTTCATTGAATTGCAGATCAAAAAAAATATATAAGAAACTATATTGCATGCACACAGAAAAAACTTCAATAAAGGTATATATGCATATGTAATAACTCCAGTGTTGTGGGTATCATAGCAAAAATGCTCTGCAGCTGGTCTTTTGTATCTCCTGTGTTCTGATGTATGTTTGCCTTTTATTTAACGTTTGCCATAATATTGTACAGAATGGTCTGCGAACCCATGGCAATCCTCGCCACAGCCTCTTGCTGTCCATGATGGCTGGGATGTGCTTGTCCATGTATCTTTTCCGGGTTACAATCACCCCCGAAAGCTCCAAGGTAATATGTTACAACTAGGCCTTACACACACCACAGTGGTTCCAGAATTGATTTGTAGAGCGCTAGCCATACAGTATAACAACAAATAATTCACTTATATAGGACATTTAAAATAATAGAAGTGTTTTTCTTGAGAGATTCAATGTACTTTTGCAAAAACACATTATTCCTCCAGATTATTAAACAGACAGATATGATTTGGTTACATTTTTTTTAATATATATATACAGTGACTTGTGTATATTATGCTGCTTTTCGTTATCTTTTCCTTACCTCTTTCTTTCTTTCTCTCCCGGTGTTTCTCTTTTTGGGCTTCTTTAGGACTCTCTCTGGTTACTGGCTCTCCACCCTGTTTCTCTCCTTACTGGTTTATCGGAACAAGAGGTGTCTGGCATTCTTCCTCCCCCTTGCCAACTTCCTGTCCCTCTCTTCCATTTCCTGTTGCTGGCTTGTCTCCTGTCCTTCTTGTGCATGCTTATTTAGATGATCCCCAATGTTGTACCTCACAGTGCTGTCACGGACAGATTGTGAAGAAAATAAAGTGGAGCTGACTGAAAACTATTACAGACCAGTAAAGAGGATCATGCACTAAGATATTTTTTTTTACAGTTAAATGAAAATAATACCTCAATACTGCTTTTCAATAAACTGTGAAAAATAATTCAGTACAATGTTTTTTAATAGTTTTTAAACTTCCATCTGCCAGAATGGATTTTGAGTTAGCTCTAGACGCATTATGCTTGCAGAGCTATTAGAGAAGACTATCGTGGCAATTCATGATTTGACACACACAGGCACAAAGTGGTTTCTAAATTTGTTTATAACCATTGTGGAGCTCTTACCCTGTGTATGTGTCTTATTTATTTTTTTCTTTCACCCTAGGTTTGGATTCTTACTCTGGGGGCTTTGTTTGGCTTCTCCTCATATGGACCAATCGCTTTGTTCGGGGTGATAGCCAACGAGAGTGCTCCGTCTAATTACTGTGGGACGTCACACGCCATTGTGGCTCTGATGGCCAATGGTGAGCCACATTCTCCATTTTCCTCATTGCATCACAGAGCAGAACTGCGTTATCTCCCCTACAAAGTGTTTGCATAGACCTTACCCTTGCAAATAGCAGTTTTGCTTTTCTACTAGAAATATGAATACTGTACAGTTTAAGGTTTTTTTGTAAGAAATTGTTCCTAACTGTTTGGCACTGGCAACGCCCCCTAGAAAACTATTCCTGAAGATGCTGCTGCTGACAGTACTCACAAGGAAAAAACAAAATGTTTCAATTAGGTTATCAATTTCTGTTGAGTTTTTCAAAGCTCTCCTGTTGTTCTGTTGCAGTGGGCGGATTCCTCGCCGGACTCCCCTTCAGCTCCATTGCCAAGCACTACAGCTGGGACGTGGCATTCTGGGTAGCAGAGATCACCTGCGGCATCACGACCATCTGCTTCTTCCTGCTGCGCAACATGCGCACCAAGATGGGCCGGCTGCCCAGGAAGGCAGACTGAATGCAAACCCACCTGCCCCTCAACAGCCAATGAGAAGGGATCGTGTGCTCAACGAACACACTTAGCGTAGCGACACAGACACACACATTGTTTCCCTCCTTTGTCAACGGTTGCTTGGCAGGTTGACTCACAAACCAGTACAAATTCTAGAAATCACAACACTGCCACCCAAGGGCCCCTTGCAAGCTTCACAAGAGGTTTTAGGATTATTTATTGAGGACACAACAATAGCCAAAGTAAGAATAATAGTAGTAATAATCATGTTCACGATAATGTACCTTATAACTTCTGTCATACAACTGATCTGTGGCACAGTCATGACTTGTACACATGCGCACCTTTCATTTTACTGTATGTACAAGTCACCTATAAGGAGGGGTCATTAAAAGCATTGTCATGGTTTTAAAATATTGAAGTCATCTACAGTAAAGATCCCTACCTCCATTTCAAAAGGTGGAGGTATAAAGCTACCTGTATGCCTTTTGAAACACGCACTAGGTACAGTGTCGAGAGTCATCTGCTCGTTTTTTGAGAAGCAGCAAACTGTTTTTTGTGCCTTTATTTTACCAGCTCCTCATTCATGAGGCTTCCATCTATTCAGTACTAGGCCTGGATTCAATCCAAACTAAACCCACCTGCTAATCCTAAATCCAACCCCAGTCAGTGCTTGAGTGCCGCACCATGGTTTTATTTGGAAGTGACAGCTCATATGCACTGTGTGGGCTCCACAGTTTGTCACAGTATGTGAGTTGTGTTGTTAGGTATGTTGTCATGCAGCTCTTTTCTGAACAACAGACCAAAGAAATTTAAAGAAAAAAACACAAAGGAGACCACGGCACATTTTATCTGAAATTACCTGATGTTTTAATTTGTATCAATGCACTCAATTGGAAAAAAAAGGACAAGAAAATGACTTATTTTTTACTTGTAAATTATTTCTGTTTACAATCATGAGACAGAGTTAGCACTGTGGTGTAGACATAAGAATATAGTATTTTAATCTATTGTAATTCAAAGCTGTTGACAGTGTGTTTGAAAGAGAAGTGTTATTTTGTTTTCATCATCTCAGTGTTAACTGGTGAACCACTGGATTTAAAGGGATAGTCACACATACATGTGGTTTTCCAGTTTTATTCTCAAAGGATTACATATGTGTACTGTACAATGACAATGGAAAATGATTCATGACATGAATGAATCACATTGCTGCACATTTGCCAGATACACTTTATTAATCCACCTTCACCTCCATCCTAGAGATCAATAACTTAAGTCTCCACTAAAGGGGTGCATCTTATCTCTCAATCAGTCAGTGCCTAAGTCCCTGACTGTCCCAGTTACTGATTAAAATAAATATAGGCCCAGATTCTTAATCTAAACTTCAACCCATGCTGCAACTCCCAATTCCAGTCTCCAGTACGTGGCTTTTAATGTCATATATGCATGAAGCAGACAAACAGAGCTGGATTCAAGTATCGGGCTTAGATTTGGAATATGCCACTGCCATTTGTGTCAAAGTTTTTAATTAAACTGGAATGTAAATAATCAGATTAAGGAATGTGTTTAAAATCTACAAAAGGGAAATGAATTTGAACAAGCACCACAACTGGATTGCCCTGTGTTATTGTGAATATGAAAACCTTGCCAGAACTAAGTCATCTATAGACAAAAAGCTTTATTTCTTCCACTTCCACCCTCTCAACTGTTATTTTAATTAACTGTTTTCCTGTGACTATAGTTTTAAAAGAATACTTTTAAATTTAAAATCAAAGTAGCTATTTTTTTTAAATTGCCAGTGTATTTATAATGACTGTACAAAACTAAGTCATTCAGACACTGTATACAGAGAACTAACACTAATAAAGTGTCACAGCCATGTGGTTTAAATTTGGTTTGTCTCTGTGTCCATCCTTTCTTTTCCTTGATAGTACCTTTAATAATGCATAGGAAAATTTCAGAACATTTCCAAATTGAGATTCAGTTTTTTTTTTTTAATGCAGATATTTGGAAATCCTACTTAACAGGTTTCCTGAAATGCAATAACCTCTTAGTCTTTGCATAGGGGCAACACATAAATACAAATCAGATTTATTGTAGGAGCAGTTTTTGCGGTGTTAACAGAACCCACTACACAAAGCTAATGACAGTCAATGGAAAGGCTGTATGTAGCAGCTGTAGAACATCACATGATTAGACAAGGCAAATTACTTCTAGGTACTTTATTTATACATTATTTACAGATTCGTATTCAAGGGAACTTGCACATTCATATTTACAATGCAGTGTGAAGACCACAAAAGAGTTTAGGTTGATGGAGGCAGATATCAGGTATGGTTTTAGTTCACACACACACAAAAATTTAGTTTTACAAAGCCCAAGATCACTTTGGACGATTAAGTTTAATTTAATAGGACTCTTTAGGATATCATATTTTCTTGTATTTTAAAAGGATAAGACTTTAAATTATCTCCAGTGAGGCAGGCTGCAGCTTTTCACCCCATATCCACAAATCAGCCCAAGTGGTTTTCTTCATACAGAGTTGAGAATTGCTTCACACAAAACCCCAGAAACGGGATCCCGCTGGCTCACTGCACCTGCTCTCAGCCCCACACTTGATCACGACCCTGGGCCAAACGTCCCCGCTTTCTCTGCAACCTCAAGGGAAGCCTTCAGATTCTGGTCAAAGAGCTCACACCTGTAACGTTATAAAACATGAACAAATGTCATTCTGTTGGTTAATAACGAGAGTGGAGGAGGGTTCAATGTTTCCCATTGTGCAAAACTGATAATAAAACATGAATAGGCAGAGAGAAAAAGTGGAGTTACCGGATGGGCATCTCCAGAGAGTAAAAGGGGTTTTTGAGAGCGAAGTCAGAATAGATCTCGTAGATCTTTCGCAGCAGAGCATCAATCCCAGCCTGTCGAGGGTCTGCCAGCACTATGAACTTTATACCTGCAACAGGCACAGCCCCATTAAGGACACAATCTCCAATAACCACCTGTGTCAGCGTAAGTGACGTTTAAGTGACTGCACAACACTAAGCCCTACCTGTGAGCGTCTGGAAGCAGTGCAGTTTAAACGTGTCAGTCTCCAGCATTTCAATCCCAGAGCTTCCCACCTCGGGCGACAACTGGGAGCCGATGGCAAACAGCCTGGTGAGGGAGAGGGGGAACAGCAGCAAAACCGTGCACCATTTCACAAATGTTATAACTGAACGGTGCAAAATGCATGGAGTGCATTAAAACTTTTGCAATAAGCGATTTGGTTTGGAAGAGGATACTAAACTGGGAAATGCATAAGGATTACGTCTCTCCTTCACCTTCCTTTAAATTTATGTTGTGTTATGTTTAAAATACTATATTATAAATGTGTCTTTCAATGATTATTCTTGTAAATGTACAATCTGTTCCTGTATTATTCTTTGTTCTTGAGCTATGTAACCTTTAGGTGTTTGCTGTAAATGCTTTGGCAATACTTGTCTAGCCAATAATGCTGTTTTGAACTGAATTATATAGTGTGCTACACAAACGCCTGCCCTCTAGCGAGAGTATTGCATTTCCAAGTCCAACCCTAACACAAGATGTTCTCTCTAAGTCTAACACATACGGCACACTACACTGACAGGTGAGAGATGCGATGCTATAACACCACAGGGACAGACTGTGGCTGCACTTACGAGTGAAACATGGAGGCCAGCATCAGTTTCTCATTGGAGCTCAGTCGTGCCCGGCCGAACCGGATAGAGACGGGGTAGTTGGCCGGATCCTTCAGGTACTCGATGATCTCCTTCCCGTCTCCCGTGTACCTCCCGTTGACATCCACGCCGTTAATGGAGAGCACGGCATGGCCCACTGCACAGACAGATAACCACACAGACCACCGCAGGCCTCAGTTTAAACAGACCCCTATCCTGGTACAGTCTCCCCGCCGCCGCTGCTCCGCTCCCTCCTGCACCACTCACCTCGGATCCCGTCCCGCTGGCCAAAGGAAACGATCACCCTTTCATCGTGGGTCTTCAGGACCAGATCCAAGGGGTAGCTGAAAGTCTTTTCGGCCTCTGCACGGGGCACGTAGTTGTCATATTGGTAGATTAATCCACCGGCTTTATTTACGACGTAAACACTGAAAATCGCCATGTTTACACGGACGCTCCTCCCCAGCTCACTGCATTACGTCTCTGCCGGAAAGGGCGTTGCTCTACAGTAAAGCACTACATTTCCCAGAAACCCCTCGGGTCCGCCTGTTGAACTTCCGCGTTTCACGGATGTGCGGGGCTTCTAAGGGGTTCGCGCAAGGGCTTTCTTCCTTTCTGTCCGACATCTTGACGCTGCAGCATCATGGTGAGCAGACTGTCCGAGGTTTTTAGGGAAAAAATAAACATAGTCGCTTGTGGAGACTTTTTATTTCTCCACCGGGGTGTGGGCAGGTGTCTTGACCTTGCAGATTCGTGGAAAGGGGCTCGGAAAGGGCTGCATTTTCTTATATTTTTACGTCCTTAGCGTCCAGGCACATTGCTCCCATGGTGCAGCCCTTCACAGTATTGCAACGTGCTGCGAGGCCTACACTGTCGACTTGTATACAGCATCAGTTTTACTTGATATTAATATTTGTGCATCAACTTTACGTTATAATAGGATATAGCTTTTGTTGTCCCACAGAATTGTTAATAATAAAACCCACATATTTTGACAAGCACGTAGTGTTTGGCAGGGGGGACCATTATTACTTAATCCTAAAACCTGAATTATATATACATTCCCGACTTGTGGTTAATGTTCTATGTTCAAATGCTTACAATACACTGCCAGTACTATTACCGGTAATATTAACAGATCCGATCCACGTTCAAAACTGGAGAACGACCATTTTAAATGCATTTAAACCACGATCTTTTTTATTTAATTGTTAATCATTTAGTCTATTCCCATATTTATTTTTCCATGGTTTTGTGTACATTGATTCTTTCCATGAACAACTACTGTAACTGTTTTTAATTCTCCTACACGCAGCCTCCGAAGGACGATAAGAAAAAGAAAGATTCGGGAAAGTCCTCAAAGAAGGACAAGGACCCCGTTAATAAGTCTGGAGGCAAGGCCAAGAAGAAGGTATGTTTGTATTTTAATTATTTTATGGAATCTGCTGGACTTTAATGGCCTTTGTATCAATGTATAGGTATATTAAAACAGGCGTTGAACTTGCACAGCCTACTGTATCAATCAGTGCATTGCATATAACATGTTGCATTACTCCAGTTAGTGTGGCATCTTAATGTGCATTATTTGTGTACAGGTGTGGAAGGGAGCTGTATGCTTAAAACTGTTAAATCTATTAGTTTGGCTGACAAATGTTTCAATTCATATTTGTTCCTTCCCTGTTACTCCTACTAGTGACCAATTCCACACTTATTACTGTAGTGTTATTACTGTAAAATGCATTTTTAAAATAGATTTGTTACTTAAACACTCGTGTGGAAGTTAAGTGCTTCTCATGGATACCTCTGTTGAGTTTTACATGATGAATTATGTATATAAAAGGAAATCTACTTTGTTTAAATCCCCTGGAAATCCACAGCCTCATTTGACAGATTTACACTTGCTGCTCTGTCACTTACATGGTTGGCAGTAGCGCTGTGTTAACCTGGTGTTTCTTTGCTGTCTTGAGTAGAAGTGGTCCAAAGGGAAGGTGAGGGACAAGCTCAACAACCTGGTCCTCTTCGACAAGGCCACCTATGACAAGCTGTACAAGGAGGTGCCCAACTACAAACTCATCACACCTGCTGTGGTCTCCGAGAGGCTGAAGATCAGAGGCTCTCTGGCCAGGGCTGCTCTCCAGGAACTGCTCAACAAAGGTCAGTCACTGTCCTGCAGTCCTTGAATACCAGGTATCTGCTTTTGTAGGGCAGAGATGATCAGGCCAGCCCTATGGGAGCTGCCATAACTTAGTGGGTTGGAAAGGTGTTAATTTCAAAGGGATGTTGTAGGACCAGGGAAGATGAGATGCTATCTACTCACTGTCCAGTCCACAGATGTACATAATAAGGCCTGCTTTTGTCTTCGGCAGCTAATTGTCCTTTTCTGTCTCTCAAGGGATGATCAAGCTCGTTTCGAAACACAGAGCGCAGGTCATCTACACGAGAAACACCAAGGGTGGTGATGCTCCTGGAGATGAGAAGGAGGCATAAACAGGTGAGCAGCTTTTCCCCCGTCACCCTCATCTGGTTGCTTCGGCTTTGCCTTAGTCCAGTGTGGTGGACTCCGGCTCAGAGAAAATGACTGGTTTATGAAAGTGGTTTTGTATTTAGTGGATAGGTACTGTGCATACTACACTAGACTAGGTTATATTTGGTGAAATATATATTTGTTCTACTTTTATACATCAGATTATGCTCCTAACCAGGTCAGGTCTCATTGATCTAAAATCTGTGAACAGTGAAACAGTGGTCTTGAGTTGTGTTCGTTGTTCAGTTCCAGAACTGGAGCTGTCCTGGTCTCATGGCTGGACAGGCTTTGTATTTGCAGATGTGAATGCATATTTTCATTAAACCAATTTGTTTTTCTTTACAGATTATGCATCAAGGAGGCCTGTGAAGATTTTGTTGGGATTGTAAAATATACAATAAAAAAATGAAAAGAACACTTGTGATTTGTGGATTTACTTTTGAGTCCGATTCAGGACATTGGAATGGATGGGTTGTATTGAGTGCAGATTTCTTGCATGAATCGGTGGAGGGATACCTGGTCTATGGGGTTGTCCTAAATCAGCATTAAATCATCTCATTAAACAGATCTGTGACTAAGATTATCATGCTCAATGGAAAATGTGTTCCTCTGGACTAGAAAGTATGTATTTATTTTTTTAAATGGGTAAATGCATTGTGGAGGTAGTACTATTTTAACTGTTCCAAGCTGTTTTCAAATACCTAGGAAAGTTAATCTAACTTTCAAACCCATTATTCTGCCTCTAATGTCACTATTCCCACTAATGACCATTATGTTCATATTAGAGGTTTTCACTGAGTGCAGCATAATTGAAATGCAGGTTAGAATTTATGAAACAGGACAGTCTTTAAGTTCTAATTAAAGTGTTAAGTTTTAAAATGGAATACAATACACTTCCACATAAGAGATGCAGTTACTGCAGGGAAACATTCCTAAATGGTTACGGGATTCTTGTTAATCCTGGATTCGAGTTTGACCAACGTAAACATGCGTTTTATTATCAAAGCAGTTCATTATTTACATCATTTCTATACATTGCACTTGGCTTGAGGGTTAATCGGACCGCTGCCAGGAGTGGTTATTCTGGGTCTTGGAGACGTGGTTTCTTACTCCCTTTGCCCCCGCCGCCCCTTTTTCTCTTCTGGTTCATCTGCCCTTCCTCCACCCGGAACTGGTGCCTGTTGATGAGAAGTAAAACAAAGAGGATAAGTATTCACTACGATGGAGCCGTTTTCAGTATGTGAAGCTTCTGCGATTGCGGTTAAATATTGAAATTACGGGGGTCTTCTATAAGCCATACAAATATCACGGGTGGTGTAAATTTTCTCGATGTCTGGTAAGAATACATAATTGCAACAAATCTATTTCTCATTTAAAGGCCAAATTAAAATTTAGTGGAGGCATTCCAAAGGAGATGATAGGGATCTGTATATGGCATGAAAGGCCACAAAGTAAGGCCATTTTGAAAGCGTCTCACCTCGACTGCCACCTCCGGCCACTGTTCCACACCCTGCCAAACGAGGGTAGCCAGCTGGCGTCGGTCTGAGAGCTGTGGTCGAAATTTGCCCCCACGCGATTAGCGGGCAGCTTCCGCAACTTCTCCTGCTCCTCTGAGGTGGAGAGAACAGAACAGGTGAGATGGAGAGTGAGTAATCGCTTCACATATTCTATAGGGTCTAGCAGCTCCTATTCCACCTGATTGAGCTTGATCTAGGAAGTAGAATGGGAACAATAAATGTAGTGAATATGGATTTACACAACCCACGTGAGCTCGACTGACTATTACATCTGCAATGCCTTTACTCTGTGTTTTAGTAAACTGAGCGTGCAAAGATTACTTCCATACACATCAGCTTCTCATCATGTAATGTCAACATTCAGAAGCTGTTCTATCTGATTAAACTGGCACTAAGTCTCTCCAAGTTGTCAACCAGGCTCTGCCCCTGTGAGACGACTGTAACAGGACCACTGACTGTGTTTGAGGAACTCGGTGTGAGACGGGCCGATCTCTTGTGCCATGCCAGCAGCCGGCCCCTCCTGCGGGTCGGCCTGCAACCAGGGCGGTGTAGCTCCTGGTGAGGGGGAGAGAAAGATGGATTGAATCACAAATCAAGGTAACAGAAGTGTACTGGAGTATGCAGGAACACATACTGGTGTTTTTTAATGATCATGTGCAGTACCTGTATGGATGTTCCCACCCTTGGCAGTATCCTGCAAAATAAAGGAGAAAAAACATCTTAATGTGGAGATGTAAATAAACATCTAGTATTGCATTATAGTCACATTCATTATCAGGATTACTTTCTCACATTGTAAAAATGTATTTTACCATAATGTGTGATGTTCAGAAGATAATTTAATCTTAACAAAAAACGTAATGATGCTAATAGGACTAACACTAAGCAATACACTGCTGACAACCCGACAGACGTGCGTAACCACTGTACCTGGTAGCCAATGAAAGTTAAGCTCTCTTCTAAGCCTGGCCATTCGGGGTCCTCCATTAGGTCTGGTCCATCCGACGGTCCCCGTGTCCTGCAGAAGGAGCTGGTTCCAGAGCTGAAACAGGGTCAGAGCATCCACAGGTGTGTGTGAGAAACAGGAGTCGTGTGTGTGTTTGTGTGTTGTCTGTGGGTTTACATGATGCTATGAACGTTATACCTTCAAACACATGCCCAATCTCTCCCAAGAAAACTGAACACATATTTCAGGGCAGGGTCAAAGTCCATGACAATTTATAATATGAATTAGTGTTTTTTTAAATGGTTGTTGTAGTGGAATACACACAGATATGCTACCAGGTTCAACAAGTACCAGGTACTTTACGTTTCTGATATTACCTGACGTGGGGCTCCTCCAGTCCACTGGGCAGCTCCTGCTCTGTCTCAGGCTGGGTTTGATTCAGGAAAAGTCAACAGTGGCTGCTTTTTAATTTCCGATTTTTAAATTATGACCTAAACACTCTAACATTTAAAAAACCTTGACAAATCATATTTCATTATGCTTATTGTAAATGCTTTCTGCACTACAAATGGTAGTGAATTCATGTGATACGCCAAGATGCCAGGCTACAAATAATAAGACGACCAAGAAAAAAAAAGTATATTATTTCATAAGAACAATTTCCATTCCATTCCATTCTTTCCATTGTTTAAGGGACTCCTTCACCTTTGAGAAAACCTTTTTGCAAAAACGAATGTAATTCTAAAACAAATAAAATAAACAGAAATTGGACACCAAATAACAAGTGCAACCAATCAGCTTCTGCCTGCCAAAGATGATAAAAGTAGTGTTATTTAATTTAAGGTTGTGGATACAGTTCAGGTGCATCCTGGGAAAACCAACCTCTACAAGGGCCTGCAGGATTTCATGTCTCTCCTGCTCCAGGGTTCGTATACGGGCAGCTTGCTGTTAGGAGAGACAGGGACTTTGTTAGGTAGGGCACCATATTAAAAGTTAGTCTCAAACTCTTGTGAGTGGTATTGTATATTTATTAATTAATAGGATTTATTTTGGGGGGCTGACATGTTTATCCTAAAAACATACCTGTTTTATGAATTCATCTTCTTTTTCTTCAAAGTTTTCCAGTGCTTTGGCCACTTCTGTTTTAAACCTTTGGGTAAGACGTGAAAAGAATGGAAGAGCATTTTTAAACTACTTGAAAATGAAGAGGCATTTAAACAGTAAAAGATACTGCTTTTGGCAGCCAATTTCACATGATTCCATAACAAACGGGTGACTTTACCTGTCAGTCTCCTCCTCTGTGACTAGAAACTTCTCCTTCAGTTTAGAGTCTGCTTTATTCTCCCACCAGAACTTGTTCGTGTTCTTTCTGTGCTCAGGGCTGCGAATGAAATGGCGTGAATGAGAAAACCGTGTGCTTTTCTGCAGCTACCTTATCAAGAGTGTATGCTTCACTGTGCGTTCCATGCTGTGATTAAAGTGTGGACAATTGGAGAGGATGCTCAGAGTGTCTGGGAGTGCTCTCTCACCTGGCCATGTGCTCCAACAACCCTCCATGCAGCACTGTCAGGTTGCCATTTGTAATGTGTTTCTGCACCTCCGCCCCACAGCAGTAGCACCAGAAGTTGCTCTCATGCTTAGTGCAGTCAAACTTCTCCACCTGTGGGCTCCTGAGGGTCCTGCGGGCCTCCTTCACCTGCACAGGAGAGACAGTCAGGCGTCTCCAGCTTCCAGAGCTCTGCCTGATGCTCTTTCCAACCTGTGACTTCAGTCTGTTTTACTGTGCAGACCTGTCCTGGGGTCGATTCGTTTGTATTTAAAAGCTTTAATGATATCTTGTCTGCTTACATACCACTAGCACCTTCTATCAACCAGTCTATCAGAGACATGCTTCAGCTGATTTGTAACCAGTAATACTTTAAAGGTGCACAAAAAGTAGATGTTGCTATGCAAATACTGTCAATTGTTCAATGTTAACCACGATTTGCCACTTGAACCACAGATATGCAGTTTTCTTTCAAATTAATTTAGTATGCACGGTGGTCGACTATTTACCTGCTTTTGCAATGATAAAACTGCCACAGTGCCTGTACGTACCTTGTCCATGAATTTGCCCAGGACGGCTTTCAGTTTGTTTTGATGCGTCTTCTCATAGACATGCGCTTTCCCTGCGAAGGAGGTCTGCCTGCACACCGCGCAATAAAACGGGCCCATAGCTCGCTATTCAAATACCACCGTGACGAGCGACACTTAACACACACGAGTTTACACCTTAATGCTAAAGCAAGTCCTCCAAGGCGTCACTGGCTTCTGTACATCTACAGTCCGGAGTTTGCGCAGATCAGCACGTCTCCACTCACTGCTTAAAAGTGTACACTACATTTTCATGTTTCCTTCCCTCCTCCGAATCAATAAGAGCCTTTAACAGCGGAAGAACGCATCTCCAGAAGCGCACAGTATTAGAAAAAGCCAGGAAAAATTGAAAGCATTGAATTTAAACCAAGCAGCCTCCGTGTATTAACCTTTGACCTCCGCGACTGGTGACGCACTTCCGCGGTGCAGCATGGCCAGTGCTGCCCTCCTCGGGACTGGATGAGAACAGCGGCAGCTAATTCAGCCTTCAACGGGTTTGCCTGCTTTTTAAATTTGACAAGTATATTCTTGGCCCTTTCTGGGATTAAAAAGTGGAGTAACGTTTAGACAATAGCAGATGTATTCTCGTTGGGAATATAGTTAAATACTTACGAAAAAGGCCCACTTACATGCATTTCATAAGTGACCTGTACATGCTTTAATGTTACACCCTCATGCTAATGTTATATTTGCATTGTTTCCCCACTTTGCCTAAACTGGTATTTAATATGCAAAAAAAGTTTTGTTACATGAATAGTTACTAATTTTCTCCCAAACACGTTGTCAGCCTCTTTAAAAATAAAATGCAATTGATTTGTTAAATGTATGTATTATTTTAAAGGATATTGAACAATGTTTTGCGTGTTTGGCTACATTTGAACCCCTGTGCTTTATAAGGATTCATATGTATTTGTCGGTTTCAGACACAGACACTGTTTCATATATCTGAAGCAATAAAAAAAAACAAATCTGAACTTTTTTTTTTTTTTACACCCCTCTTTTCTTTAATGCAATTAATTTCTTATCATTTTTAAAGTTTACAAACTATATTCAGGTAATTCACCCCAACCAAACTGAAAACACTGGCTTCACTTATTTTACGTTCTCATGGTTATTTTTGGATTTCTTATTTACATAATAAAATGAAAGGTAAAAGAACAAAAAGGCTCCATTTTGGAGAGAAAAGAAAATGTGAAAATGCATTAATAAAAGGGACAAATTATAAATCATAAGTGAAGTCTATTAAATCAAATACAAAAATATAAACTTAAAAATGCACAAGTCTCATACCTTATGGAGAAGAGAGGGAACAATATTTACAAAGCAGCTGACATGACAATAAAATGTAGGTACACATCAGTTTTGCCGTTAAAGCACTCGGTATTCATAAAGCATCTGCAGTCTGAGGTTATAGTACTGAAGACGGAGAGAAGAGTACTGCAGACCCCAGCACGTTTATTAAGCAGAACACACTGTGGTCACAATATTCTCAAACCCATTAAATTCCAAGGCATTCTGCGTCGGAGAACTTCTTTCTTTTGAGTCGAGGTTAGAATCTTCCAAATCTTCCGTCCTGAGACGAGGGGTGTCAGAGCTCAAACAAAGTGCTAATCATATCTGCAAGGACAAGAAGTTTAGTTATTGCAAGTAACATCTTCTCTGGCAGGATTAGCATCTAGCAAATTGTGCCGAAAACAAACCAACATTTAAGCCCCCAGTATCTCACTCCACCCACCCACCTCCTTACCCGGCTCAGCCATGCTCCTCCTCAGCACCCTGAGTGAGTCGCCAGTCAGCGTGTGGATCTCGTTGCGTAGCCGCCGCCGTCCGTCCAGAGTCAGGTGCCACAGACAGGATTTACGCTTGCCCTGACTAGACACAAGCTGCGGCGTTTTCTCAAAGCTGTTACTGAAACACAGGTTGTGCCGGATTGTGTTCTTCCAGCCGTCAGGAGCCGTCTGGAAGAATGGGAAGTGCTCTCTGTGTGGAGGGGGAAAGCACTTATTCACAATTCATTAAAATACAGCATTAGACATTTTTGCCTCTTAAGATCAGTTTGCACAGAGCCTTAATGGAATGGAAGCGCCGATGTTGCCTACTCTTGATGACACAGTACATATCAATAAGACAATAGATGCATAGATAAACAGTACCTGCTCTTATGACTCCATACCACAAATGTGAGTTTAATTAGATCTGATATATATAAAAAAAAAAGATGCTTGAAATGTGTTTGCAGAGAAAAGATTGATTATGGAGAAAAGAGCGGAGGTGTATTACAAAATTTAAATTCTGCACCACTTGAAAATGTGGCCTGACTGGTTTTAGTTTTAGATGTGATGTCAATTACAAGTACCATGTTACATTTTATCTGTATTTAATACAACATTTTAAGACCATAAAACAAATGTATATAGCTTGTAGAGCAGTGGTCTCAATCAAAATTCCTGGAGGGCCGTGTGTATGCTGGTTTCGTTCCAACGGATTTCCCAATTACATTTGTCCAATTAATTTTTCAATTTGCGAGGTATTTTACAGTTGGTCTAAAAGTCCATTTGATTAAAGTGTTGCTTATAAAATATCATGGGGCCTGGATAGGCGTTTAAATGTATCTAGCTAATTAAACAATTAGCCCAATTATGTAACTGAGGACTCGGTTGGAATGAAAACCAGCAAACGCATAGCCCTCCAGGAATTGAATTGGAGACCACTGTTGTAGAAAGAGCAACAAAAACATACATAAACACGTCCAATACCATACTAACAAAGTTCGAGGCTCAATGGGGCAGGGAGCCCAGCCGTCCCTCACCGCATGAAGTTGTAGATCTGCTGCACGTTGAGGCTGCCGCAGCGGCTGCTGTTGAGCGCCATGGCAATGAGGATGCAGTAGTTGACCGGTGGGCGGGGCCAGCCTCCCTTCTTCAGGTTGCCACTCTCTTGCAGGACCCTGGCGAGGCGTCTGCTCTGGGCCGGCCCGGGCTTACGGCCCCTCTCCTTCGGGGCCTTGGGCTTGCGGGTGGTCTTGGGCTTACGAGGAACAGGGACGTCCACAGAGGAGGTGTCATCATCATCTGTGAACTAATCACGGCATTTTAAGGTCTTACTCCTGGAGAGCCACAGTGCTCTCACACAGGGTTGGTAGCTACCTCTGAATCCTTAACAATTAAATGCCTGAAAAAGGAAAAATCTTACTGCTATACATAAAAAGTTCTCCACAAATATATGCTAGACAACACAAATGTATTTTAACTTTTAACAGGCATTGTCTTTAAAAAAGCATGAGCTGGTTGTACTCACCATGAATTCGCTGGATGAAGACCCCGAGAGCAGAGACTCATCCAGGCTTGGCTCCTCTAGAGGGGGCAGGGGGCTGAGGGCAGGGCTGGGAGTCAGGGGGGACCACGTTGTTACTGCTGGGGGGGACACCTGGGTCATCTGACATGGGTATTTGATGGGACAGACAAGACATGGGTTGACCACCAGCCACAGACTGGGCTGTATCTGGGGCTCTGCAGGAAGAGGAGACAGGGGAATCGTGTCAGATAAAGGGCTCACTGGCCCTTTTGTTCAGTCTTGGCTGACAGTCTTATTAAAATGATTCAACAACATTAACACTTCTCTGCAGTCCTCAAGATGTTTCCGGGGTAGGTATACTTTGAATTGAAGGCAATCTAAACTATTTATTTTTTTACGACCTTGATTGTTCTCCCCTTCTCTTTAAAACACATCCCATTCAGAAAGTGATTTGATCGATTCAGTTAACCAAGAAACTGAAGTTGGAATCAAACAAACCGACTACCCTGAAGCCCTTGCGAATGGGAGTCACTTTCCTGGAGTACAGAACTTGATCTTGTATTTTGTCTTGAACATCTCTATACGCAAGATTTAAGGGTCAGCAACAGCAATGACATTCAGTTGTGTTCCCTGCTTGAGGTTTTCACGATTGTGAATCAAACTAGTTGCTACATTAATTGCAATAACC
Source organism: Amia ocellicauda (assembly GCF_036373705.1). Classification (NCBI taxonomy): domain Eukaryota; kingdom Metazoa; phylum Chordata; class Actinopteri; order Amiiformes; family Amiidae; genus Amia; species Amia ocellicauda. Next base: position 54,394,283 of record NC_089850.1, read on the forward strand.
CACATTATTTGTACACACAGTCATATTCTGTACCATTTCATTAAAATAAAGGAATTGGACACCAACCCAAATAAAACCAATTCAAACAAACCTTTGAGTTGCTCGATTGCAAGATTTAAGAACTTTGGAAAAACGTTAGCGCACGTTCAACAAATTACCTTTTTGCATTAGATCTACATAGTGGTGTGTAATCAGCTTCCATGCAATGATACTAATAAGTACAAATGTATGCATGTATGTACTTAGATCATCTTAAAATTTCATATGGGATGTGGGTGCAAGGGGCCTTGTGAGGGGCCAATGCTCTGATCTGATCCCACAAGTCACAAGTTCTCCCATGTCAATATTTTCACCTAAACTCTTAAAAAGTTAATTAAATCAAACAATCACTTCATTCAGCAGTTTAACCCTATATGCAGATATGTAGAATATACAAAAATGCACCAGTTATTGGACTTTAAAGCTTTATTTAACCGTATGCGTGCGTAAATGTACGCAGTTACAATAGAGTACAAGTTCTACAGGAGTTTCCTACATAAATAGAAATGCTTTGCCATGCGGGGAGCTTGAACTGATTTTTGAACTCACCGTCCATCTCAGAGGGAGACTGGGAGGGAGAGTCGTCTTTCCCCGAAGAGGAGCGTCTGGAAAACCTGGCGTAATGCCACTGCACCAGATACTGGTCATTCCGCTTCTCGTCTGCGCCAAAAGCATCATTGACAACGCAATACATCATACCGTAACACAGTGAAAGCCTAGGGATACCCAGGCAAGCTTGTGTGTCTTTTAAACCTTCTCACGGTTTCCTTGTCCGATTAAATTAGTTGACCAGTATCCACCAGTGTTGGAGGCCAGTCTTACCTTGATAAAACTGGTCTGTAGTTGTGGCCAGCTTAATCTCTTCATTCATATCCCAGTCATTAAGACAAGTCGTCTGATGGAGGTCAAGGAAACTATCTCTGTTCTGCAACTGTAGAAACATGTTTGGTTGTGTTTTACGTCCCCTCCAACAGCGCCTCTACCACAGACCTTAAAGTTAGATTCAGTGGCCTATACACCCCAATCTCTGATTAGTGTCCCTCCCCTTCAAGATGTCCGTCATCTAATTGATATATCGTGTTCAATTGTATGCAAAGCTCCCCAATTAGGATGCACATGGAGGTCCACCAGCGAGGCGCAAGCGCTTTGTCTGTCCAAAGAACAGTGACCGGAGGCTGCTATCACTTTTGATCGATGTGCGGTGGTGCGTTTTAAGAGATGAGTTTGCAAATACGAATAGGAATTACACATTCAAGATTTCGAGACTTGGAACTTGGAAGGATAATTCAATCATAAAGTTTCATAAATGCTACACAAATTCATCACTGACCATTTTTACAAAATTAATCAAATGCAATAGTCAGTGCTTGAACGCAGTTTGTCAAAAACGCATGAACGTATGTGCATTTTACCGGAATAATAATGATGATGATGATGATAATGTAAAAAATGTTGAGCTCATCGAGACTGATGGTTTTTTTTTTTTTTTAATTGGATTTTGCACATATATCCTAGATAAATGCGGCATGGCTTTTGATACAAATGTAATTTAGAAAATGAGACTGTTTACTAATGTGTCCTGATGTTATGACACTTCACATTTTATTATTTGCACCTGTAATACCAATCACTACTAACTTGTCTAAAATAATGAACATCCATCCTTTACATGGATATTCTTATGCAATACAACTGTCATTAACACAGTGGTGTGTTATTAGTGAAATGGAAGAATTTATATATGAGGGGTTAAACTGCTCTGCAAATCACAGCTTTTGTTTACAGGTGACCGATGATCTCATTGTGGAAAATATGCATATCTTCAGGAGAGCTAAATATCAACTACATCTTGAACCTTGGTTGGGCTGACAACTTCTATGAAGAAGGATCTAAACAGCTGGAAAATGCATTTGACCTGGTTTGATCACAGAAAGTGGACGTTATCTTTTTAAAGCACATGCTCATGTGGATCTGGCTAAACAAATTGGACTTGTATTGAAGAGTTCTTCAGCCACTATCAGTATACTTGGTGGGACTGATTCTCTATAGGAGTCTGTCTACTTACAATTCTGCAATGCTGTTACATGAAGAGACTCATTAATTGTATTGAGACAGAGTGACATGACTGAAACATATCAACTGATTAAAATGATTTAAAACTAATTTCATTCCTAAGGGTTTAATTATGATACTAACTGTATGCTGTATCAAAGGGGGTATTTGTAAGGAATATCAATAATTAAATATAACATATAATTTGTATTTCAAATTGTTTGTGAGAAATTATCTGAATAATTATCTTAATCTTAATCTTAATCTTAATCTTACAGAGCAAAGTAGTCTGTTGAGGTATTTAAATTGTAATGGATTTATGAGGACTAGAGTAAAGGTTGTAAACATCCAAAAAATGAAAACACAAAACAGCTATATATATAAGGATAGTTTAGTGATGACTTGTGGAAAATTGAAGATAAGGTCCTTAGATTGCAAAGGAAAAATATATAAAATGTGAGTTTTCTAACAGTTATTTGAATATCTCGGTGGGGAGCTCCCAATCTTTGTTGCTGAAACTGACTCCTGTACACCAAGGCCAGAGATTTGTTTGCAAACAAGTCTGTGTGTGTTTCTATGTGTAAAAGTATTGTATTAAGGCATCTCTTAGAGATCTATAGAGAACTTGCAAGTATTGTAAATTGATTATGTGTTTCCAATGAATTGGAAATTGTATTTTTGAGGATGTTTCTCTTTCTAAAAATATCCTAAAAATACAGCTGGAGAGTAAGGAAATGAGGAGTGTCAGCAGGACGCTCTTTAGAGTGATTTAGGATGTGATCAGCACAGTCCCCACTATGTCAATTCAATGGCACAGCCTCCCTGTACTTGACCCTGAAGGCAGCAATACTGTCCTAAAACAATGGAAATCACATACTTTTAACAAATTAACAGTGAGTATAGAGTATTCTGGTCACACTTTAAAATAAGTTGGTTTGATTTTTTATTAATTAATATGTGAATACCACATGATTAACACATGGATATGTCATGCACTTCATCTGAGTGTAGATTTCCATTCAGGAATGAAAAATAAAAAGTGTCAGTTGCTTCTCATATTATTTATTCAGCATACATAAATCATACAGAGGGGACCAATATTCTTGTTGAAAAGTCAGTATTTATATATATTAATTAATACATAATAATTGGAAATGCAAGTAAGCATGTTTCTTGCAGCTCTTTTGTGATGGCATTGAGATTTCCCACCTTGTTAATTAATTTGATGCTGTATAAAATGAGTTTCTTTTTGTCAAAGGATCATGTGGCTGGCAGGGGGTTGGTCCCTCCATACATATGAGGTCCATATGCCACACCAAGGAAGTGTACATACTTGAAAGGTATGATCTCTGAATGGCATATTGCATCCTTCCTAACTTTCTTTCTTGAAGAAACCACTTATCTAATGTGACTGGATTGGTCTAAACACATGGACACTGACTGACTGTATTGCATTACTTGAAAACATGTATAATCTGTGCATTCTTCTGGGAATAATGTGTTAGAGGAGACTTTGAACATGTTATAAGCGTAGTGTGTGATTATGAATGGTGGTGTGGCAACATCGGGGTGGGAATAATGGAAAGGGTGTTTGTGTGGGTGGGGTGGGATGGGGGACGTTGGGTACCCCTGTTTTGCTTTTTTGCTTTTTCAACAAGAATATTGGTCCCCTCTGTATGATTTATGCATGCTGAATAAATAATATGAGAAGCAACTGACACTTTTTATTTTTCATTCCTGAATGGAAATCTACACTCAGATGAAGTGCATGATTTTAAGGGGGTTGTGAAAAATATGAATTAATGTGTGAAGACATGATATATACATATGATCAACTTCATTTATTAAAAATGAATTGCACATGAATAAGAGCCTTTAAATCATTATGAATTCACATACTTGAATTACAAATGAATTTAATCTGAGTTCACAAGAATTACATCATATATTCATGTGTTTTTCCTGTGTTGTACTATCAGAGGAATTAATGCCCTTTATTGTAAAGTGTTACCTTTATGTCTTTATATTTATATCCAATCCACTCAATGTAAAAACCAGGTTGCCTTTTAACACATCTCTGCGTGAATGAAATGCTTCGTCCCTCTACCATTACCTTGCTGTCATTCCTTTAAACAAGATGCTCTTTATATTGCTGCCTCTGCTCTGGACTGGACTTCTCACTTTCCGCAAAACACAACAACCAGACGAGAAGGCTACACCAAGATTAGTCTTCACTGTGAGCCTAGTTTCCTTTCATGTTGTGCTCTCTCTCCTCAAGCTGTCGGCCTCCGAGGGTCTGGATCCAGTGACCCAGGGGAAGGCCGGAAATCGAGGATCGTCTCTCTCGGCTCCAGTCCGGACACAACAACAGAAACCAGAGACGGTCCGCATCATCACCAAGAACCTCATGCAAGAGCTAAAGCAAGTGTCTCAATGTCTGTCTCTGAAGGTTTACTGTCTTGGTTGTATTAGTTGGACTCAAGTCAGTGTACAATGCTGTTGCTCTATCAGTTACACAGTATAGACACATGCATGGCCTTCGATGAATGATATATTGATTAGTCTCCCATGGAATTGGACTTCTTCCTGGGTTACACACTTAAAAACATTCAAATCAGATAAGACATGACCCCGTCTACTACCCCTGACACACATTCATTTTTAACTCTGTCTCTTTAGAATCCCACGCAAGGATCCTTCTGGAATGTCCATAATTTTTCATCCTGGGGAGTTTCAGAGGATTGCATCGGCAGCTCGCGCCCCCACCAAAGAGGAGATGAAGGCAAAGATGGAGGCTCTGCACAAGGAGAAAGAGGCAGCAATTGTGAGTGAAGCACCTGCTCCTAACTGGGGTCTTTCAGCAGTGGTAAACAGTCTCTTTGCTGAACGTCTCTTTGGCGCGTCTGCTCTTCAGTGGATGGTACAAATGTAATGCCACCTTGTGCCATGCTGATGTTGCCAGTCACCCAGTTCTGCTTTTGCACAACACCCCAAAAAATAAATTCATACGAAAAAGTGGTCATATTTTTGTGTTTTCTTTGTTTGTTTGTTTTTACACATGTGCTTCCTCCTCTGTGGTCCTGACAGGATGCTGCAGAGGACAGGAAGGCCCAGATTCGACAGGCGGACCTTTCTCGTCAGAAAAACAAGTGCCTGAGTGACCTGGAGGTTGAGGCCAGGGACAGTATCTACTGGAGAAAGCCAACACCATGAGGATGGAACAAGAAGCCAGACTGGACGAGATCAAGGAGAAGAAGCTGAGGGAGCTGAGGTGAGAGCGGTGATTATGGCAGATCTCTTACTTTTATTTCTTTTTTTTTCCCCATATTTCTGTGGACAGGTTTAAGGTATTTTTTTCTGAACTTTACGTAAAATGTATATCATTTGTGAAGATATCTAATGATTCAGTTGAGTGTCTGTTTTTTTTGTGGATATTGACGATAAATTCTAAGAATGGGTTTGACATGTTTTTTTTGTTTTTTTACAGTATCTTATCAACTTCAAAATATTTGTGTAGTTTACCCATTCATCCCAGGATGCCTACACAGACCAGCCGACATAGTGACCAGCTCAGCTAATTACTTAGTTTGTTTAATAATATATATATTGCACCTGTCTTCATAACCTTAACCAGTATACACTATATAGTGAGACGCACACAGTATACACTCACCTAAAGGATTATTAGGAACACCATACTAATACTGTGTTTGACCCCCTTTCGCCTTCAGAACTGCCTTAATTCTATGTGGCATTGATTCAACAAGGTGCTGAAAGCATTCTTTAGAAATGTTGGCCCATATTGATAGGAGAGCATCTTGCAGTTGATGGAGATTCGTGGGATGCAAATCCAGGGCACGAAGCTCCCGTTCCACCACATCCCAAAGATGCTCTATTGGGTTGAGATCTGGTGACTGTGGGGGCCAGTTTAGTACAGTGAACTCATTGTCATGTTCAAGAAACCAATTTGAAATGATTGGACCTTTGTGACATGGTGCATTATCCTGCTGGAAGTAGCCATCAGAGGATGGGTACATGGTGGTCATAAAGGGATGGACATGGTCAGAAACAATGCTCAGGTAGGCCGTGGCATTTAAACGATGCCCAATTGGCACTAAGGGGCCTAAAGTGTGCCAAGAAAACATCCCCCACACCATTACACCACCACCACCAGCCTGCACAGTGGTAACAAGGCATGATGGATCCATGTTCTCATTCTGTTTACGCCAAATTCTGACTCTATCATCTGAATGTCTCAACAGAAATCGAGACTCATCAGACCAGGCAACATTTTTCCAGTCTTCAACTGTCCAATTTTGGTGAGCTTGTGCAAATTGTAGCCTCTTTTTCCTATTTGTAGTGGAGATGAATGGTACCCGGTGGGGTCTTCTGCTGTTGTAGCCCATCCGCCTCAAGGTTGTACGTGTTGTGGCTTCACAAATGCTTTGCTGCATACCTCGGTTGTAACGAGTGGTTATTTCAGTCAAAGTTGCTCTTCTATCAGCTTGAATCAGTCGGACCATTCTCCTCTGACCTCTAGCATCAACAAGGCATTTTCGCCCACAGGGCTGCCGCATACTGGATGTTTTTCCCATTTCACACCATTCTTTGTAAACCCTAGAAATGGTTGTGCGTGAAAATCCCAGTAACTGAGCAGATTGTGAAATACTCAGACCGGCCCGTCTGGCACCAACAACCATGCCACGCACAAAATGGCTTAAATCACCTTTCTTTCCCATTCAGACATTCAGTTTGGAGTTCAGGAGATTGTCTTGACCAGGACCACACCCCTAAATGCATTGAAGCAACTGCCATGTGATTGGTTGGTTAGATAATTGCATTAATGAGAAATTGAACAGGTGTTCCTAATAATCCTTTAGGTGAGTGTATAGTGAGACACACAAACTATATAGTGAGACGCACTGGCTATATACTGAGATGCAATCACTATGTACTGACGCACTCAGCATATAATGAGACATACACAGTATGTAGTGAGACGCACACAGTAAATAGTGAGACGCACTGGCTATATACTGAGATGCAATCACTATGTACTGACGCACTCACACTATATAGTGATGCGCTCACACAATATAGTGAAACGCACTCACTATATACTGAAGCACTCACACTATATACTGAGACGCACTCAGTATATAGTGAGATGCACTGACTATATACTGAGACGCACTCACGGTGTACTGATGCACTCACACTATATAGTAATACGCTCACACAATATAGTGAGACGCACTCAGTATATAGTGAGACGCACTGACTATATACTGAGACGCACTCACGGTGTACTGATGCACTCACACTATATAGTAATACGCTCACACAATATAGTGAGACGCACTCAGTATATAGTGAGACATACACAGTATATAGTGAGACGCACACAGTATATAGTGAGATGCACAAACTATATAGTGAGACGCACTGACTACATACTGAGACGCACTCACTGTGTACTGACGCACTCACACTATATAGTGATATGCTCTCACAATATAGTGAGACGCACTCACTATATACTGAGACGCTCACACAATATAGTGAGAGACACTCAGTATATAGTTAGACGCACACAGTATATAGTGAGACGCACACAGTATATAGTGAGGTGCACTCACTATATACTGAGACGCACTCACTGTGTACTGACGCACTCACACTATATAGTGATACACTCACACAATATAGTGAGACGCACTCAGTACATAGTGAGAGGCATAGTATATAGTGAGACGCACTCAGTATATAGTGAGACACACTCAGTATATAGTGAGACGCACACAGTATATAGTGAGACACACTCAGTATATAGTTATACGCTCTCAATATAGTGAGACGCACTCACTATATACTGAAGCACTCACACTATATACTGAGACGCACTCACTATATACTGAGACTCTCACACAATATAGTGAGACGCACACAGTATATAGTGAGACACACTCAGTATATAGTTATACGCTCTCAATATAGTGAGACGCACTCACTATATACTGAAGCACTCACACTATATACTGAGACGCACTCACTATATACTGAGACTCTCACACAATATAGTGAGACGCACTCAGTATATAGTGAGACGCACTCAGTATATAGAGAGATGCACAAACTATGTAGTGAGACGCATTGACTATATACTGAGACGCACTCAGTAAATACTGAAGCACCCACACTATTTACAGAGACGACCACAGTATGTACTGAGATGCTCACACTATATACTGAGACGCACTCACTATATACTGAGACAGGCTCATTATGTACTGAGATGCACACAGTATATAGTGAGGAGGTCACCCACTTTATCACCTATGAGTGTCACCTCTTGCCTATCTGACTTATCTAAGCATCTCTCTGACCTGCCCGAGACTGTACAGATTGAGGTCCCTGTGCGTCTTCCCAGATAATCTTACTCACCACTTGGACTCAGACTCTAGGTGCCGTGAGACTGTTATACAGACTGACACTGCCCTGCCAACTGGTACATTACCTAGATATTCAAGAATTGGATGTCTCTTACTGATTATTGCAATGCTCTGCCCTTATGTATCTGGGGCTGTATCAGTCAGTACACTGTTATGTTATTGGGTTAAGTGCATTCTCATGTATAGTTCAATGTTTTAAAATCAAATGAAATAAATGCATTGGACTAAAGATGTTTGTCTGTATTTGCGGTTGTTTATTGCATATTTCTCTTTTTTTTTGCATAAGGAACTCTTGTTTTATTCTTTCCTCTTCTGCACTGCATTTTCTGTATTTTTTTGTGTCCTTATTTTCTTGTCTTTTCAAAGATAATTATATTGTTACTCTGTTGGGTTTTGGAGGAATTACTGTTAGAGGGTCCGGAAGTGAGAAAGAGGAAGGAAAAGTGAGCGAGAGAGAGAAATATGGAGATAAAGCCGCATGTTATTACCTCTACACGTGTATTATTGTCCATAATCAGTCACAGTGTCTTCACAACTGCTCGGACCCCTACACTATGATAACATGGGCTGCCCTGAAAATAAATTAAATAGAAAGGTGTTGCTAAAGTGTGTGGAGTGAAGAAAAGGAATCTATAAAGTTATTTTAGCCGTCTCAATTATGAGATTCCGATTCGTGCTCAGGTTCAGAATATGAGAACATATGAGAATATGAATACAAATATCTCCATTCGTTTCTGCTGGTCCATGCCACAAAAATGATTGTTTGTGCCGGTATGGTTCCTGAGATATTACAGATTATATTTTATGAGCTGTGAGGTCACTCAGCATCCCATCAACATATTTGTAAGAGGAATATAGCCTATTATGATAATTTATTTGAGCAACTTATTTTTGTGCTGTAATAAAATCATCAAAATAAAGTAATGTTGCCTTCTGTGCTCATTATGATTTATTTTGTATTATTTATTGCATCACACACACATAAAACATAAACATTTGTAATTCAGTAAAGTTAGCAATACAAATGGATAAAATAAAAGATAACATTTCAAACCTTTGGGGAATGTCTGTGGGAAAGTATAATTAATTTCAATTAAAGGAGGTGGGATTGACATTTGTCATTTTGTGTATAAGAACATAAGAAAATGTACAAACTGAATTAATTGAATGAGTAAAGCATTAATGGACTTGGCAAAAGGGGAGGAAATTTAATAAATTCTGTCTAACTCTCTGGATTCGCTCTTACCAGATCCACCCAAATTCTTTATATACAAACCTGAAGTGCCCAACATACGATCTTCTGTTCTTTGTATGAGCGATCTCTATATATACTGTAGAGCAGCTCAAAATTAGTTCTTTGGCATTAAATACATTAAATAAAAATAGATCTAAAGCCCTAGATGGACAATTTTTATATCTCATATACTGAGGAGTTGCAGCATTAATGATTAAAAAGGGTGACATGTGTAACAGAGTTTTATGTAAGCTTCCCTTATTTTTCTCATAAACAATTATATATCATGTGCTACTAACATAAAACCATTAGGAATTGTTCATGAAGACAAAGTAGTAAAATGTGAAAAGATTGTTTTTAATATACATTTTTCAAAATGAAACAAATAATTATTTATGTATTTAGTTAGCATAACAAGTGCAGTAAACCCAATGAAGATGTCATTTGTATTTTGTCCACGTGATACAGAATAGTAACAGAATATTAACAAAGGACAAGCAGTGCAACCCACTATTCAACACTTTGACATTCAATATTCTACAGCAAGATTTAAAGAGTGCAAATAATAAATACATTTTTTTAAAACCTAAGATAATCATGGACCAAAAATGTATTCTCAAATAATAGATTTCTTTCTTGAAATTTTCCACAGAACTACGCAGAATAAGCATTCTGCAAAAAGACAGTCAAACACATTGAAACAGCAAAACATAAAATGTAAAAAGAATGTTTAAGCTGCAAGAAGTTTGAGTCAGTTTGGCTCAACACTTTCATTATGTAGGTAGGACATTAGTTTATATATATTTACTGAAGGGTTATGGAAATGGACTGTCCACTGGTCTGCTTCTCCCCGGAGCTGCTGGGGCTGGTTCCTCACTTCCGATGTGCAATGAAGAGGGCTGCAATCATGCCAGCGATCAGGACGAACATGGCGACGGACAGCAGCACAGTGATCACCAACATGGCTGCACTGCGACCCGGCAGCCCATCGTCGATGGTATTGTAGTCCTTGCCTGTGAGAAGCGGAAAACACCAGTAAAACACCCAGCTGTTCTAGAGCATATTGATTCCAAATCCCAAATCTTGCTTTCACTTTTGATGCTACCAACTTCCAGTTCAGGCTGATTTCCTATACCAAGATTATACCAATGCATGACAGCCATTGTTGTTGCTCTTGGGTACAAACCTTGACTGAAAACTGAGATTTCTAGACCTAGCCATTGGAAAGCCCCTTTGAAGAACAAGGTTTTTTATGTAATCAGGTCCTCATCAAGGATACAATCTCAGCTGTGATATTTTTTTAGATGCAAACAATGTAAAGCAATTTTATACAAGTGAACCATGAAACCAAATTCAAGCTTTGCGATGTAAATATTTATACCATGGTAAATAGTTACCTGCTCTAGTAGTGACCTCAACAACATTGCTCCTCTCACTCCCAACATTATACTGGAACCTGATAAAAAAATCAATATGAGCAACACACATTACTTTTATTGTAGCTTTATAACAAAGCACAAAGTCACATTTAAGTCACTGCAGAGACACTTTGGCCATATCACCTGGCATTAGCATTTAAGGGCATCCCTTAGTAAGTTTGCAGAGTTACACACATTTGTAGAAATGTTTTCCTCTCAATATGAAACAGAAGGACAGGTAGGAGAGGGGCTACTAAAGATAGGGGGTTGATGATGCTGGAGATTATTTCAGGAGATTGGAGATTTCATCACTAGATTAAAAAAGAATCTCAAGTTATCCCAAATAATTATATCATATTTCAGATAATCCCTAGAATTATTATTATTATTATTATTATTATTATTATTATTATTATTATTATTATTATTATTATTATTAATTACAAACCTGTAGTCAATCCCAGGAACGAGGTTCTTCACCTGGTATCCAATGGTTCTGCTGACAACGAACTGCCCATTGTTCTCATTGACTGAGATGAGATCCCTCTTGTACCGACACAAAGGGACAGTGAATAAGTTGGTGAGAAGGGCTGGGGGGGAGAAATCGACATGATCCGTGTGGGTGATTAGGTGTAGCATCCCTGGGTGATGATCCCAGGTGATTTTCACTTAGCCTTGTTACCCAGACCACTAGTGCTGTAATTATTTGAAACACTAATCTAGAATGGCATGCAACAGATCAGCCACTCACTCTTGTTGCCCGCTGGGACATTGAAATACTCGATGTTTACGTCCTGCCCAGCGAGGGTGCAGGGTGGCAGACTGAGCACCACCGAGTTGGCAAACACTCCCGTCAGCAGGCCGCCAGACCCGTCCAGAACACTAGCCTGGAAATCTACCAGATAGAAAGGTCTGTTAAAGTAGGTTGAATAGGTCAATCTGGGGTCTCATGTCTACCAAAAGACCCACTCTCAGTTGTTTAGATGATGAGTCTTCATTTTTTCATTTCATATACAAACAAATGGTGTCCTGTAATACTCAATTTACCAACTGAAGATCACTTATTATATAATAATGTTGATTACCAAATACATTTAACTTAGTATACAATATACAAAGAAAACATAACTTTATAAACCCTTACAAGAGTAACTACATATGAATTTGCATAGGCTACGCTTAGGCATCCGGTTGTACTGAGCAGTTCAACCTTAATTATGTATACATGCATTTATATTCCCCATACCTGCATTTGCTGCGACCAAAAGCAGCCCAAAGATCACAAGGCGTAAGGTCCGCATTTCATTCAGATCTTGTACGCTACTGTGTCAAAATGATACTCCCTGTGAGCGACTCTACCGTTAATAAAAAGTGGGCAAGTGAATCCAGAATAACCTGAAATTGCTCCTCTGTAGGCCAATCAGCAACTGGGAACTGAAAGAGCCCAGAGAGAACTGGTTCTACCAGAAAAAGTGCTTTCTTGTGTCTGCCCGGGCGGTGTCTGGATCCCTCTCCTGAAAAATAGGTCTATTTAACAGCTTCTAACCTCTTAGTAACGTGTAGTTGCTGTTTGTGTAGGTCCTTGAAGTTGATCTTTTAACCCTGATTTTTTTCTTGATCGCTTGTATCTTCATTCACATTGTGTGATTTTTATATTCTATGGCATGTTTTATTTTACCATGTGTTGCATCATATATTTATTTGGGGGTTTTAAGGGGGGGATAAAGTGAAGGTTTTGAAGGGTGGGAATCTAGTGGTATATTTTAACTGACAACCAGTATAGTTTGAATAATTTTTATAACTATATTTTAGAAAGAAACAATGTTGAATGTACTCTTTGTCTCCTGATCGCTCCTAGAGCCCCGTATGTGTAACACCGGACCCCCTGGCAGCAGTAATGTTACCCAAGTCATCCAGACAAAGGTCTAGGTTTATATACAAGTTAATCTAGGCATCCCCAAAAACAACCTGCCATGAACATCCAGATGTTACCAGATGTGCATTCAACTGTTCTCCTTCACTCGACGGAGACTGTTACCCTCAGATGACCCCGGTGCACTGTACAACCCAGGCGTTGCTCATGATGTGTGAATGTGTTCACAGTAACGGGTGTGTGCATTAATCCCGACACGCAGCAGCTGCGTCATCCAACAGCCAGCTGCGCCCGACCTGCCCCCACACCCGCCTGCGCGTCGCCGTCGTCCGGCAGGTGGCAGCACCAGAGAAACAGCGCAAGAAGACAAACCCGTTCTCAATTCTACACTTGTGACAATTGACCTATGGTTGCCACCCGTCCCGTATAGGAAAATAACATTCACAGTCCCTTACTGAATCAATCCAGGACGCGATTTGTCCCGTAGTGTCGTGCACCCCTGCTCTACAGCACGCACTGCGTTTTCACAGGACACCACGTCCGAGCGGCAGAGGGCGCAGTGGAGTCGCTCAGCTCCTGCAGACAGCAGCGCTCCAGGCAGCGCAGCAACACGAGTCCATAGACAGGCCGGCTGGGTGGACAGAGACCATTCAATCACCGCTCACAGCACTAGAATAAGACACGTTAGCAATGACTCCGCTCCTCCCACCCCTCACTCTGGAATAGCTTGATCTTTATTTCAGTGCCGACATTTACTGTCACAAATAAATGTATTGTTCAGCCATCCACCATAGTGGTCTCTGTGGTCTGCCAGGCCATTTGCTATTTCCGACTTCATCAATGGGTTCTTGCTTCTTCCAAATAGTTTATTTTGACAGACCAAACATTTTGCCCATGTCTATGATCTGATGTTGTAATCCTTAATATCACTGACGCAGCTGTGCTTTACTCTTATTGACTCTTTATTTCCTTTACATTCATGTTGAGAGTAACAGAGGACTTTGAAATTGATGCATAAAAAGCACAAATTGGTGCATAAAAATTCACCAGAAGGCAGCAAATGTGTGTGACACTCAGCATCTCCCGGGTAGGACCCCCAGACCCCCGCTTGGTTCGTGTCCCCCGGGAATGGGGCCGCTGGTGTCCCTTATTTTCCACATTGCAAGTGGCAACCCTAAATATACCCTAACACCCTGTTTGCCTTTTTTATTGCTTCCCCACACTGTTGGGATGGAGAAAGTGAGGAGTCCACGTAGACTCCTAGGTCTTTCTCATGTGTTACCTGCTCTAGTTCTTTACTCTCAGACTACTACTAGTTTACTCCAGTAGTCGCGCGCTGACGCGTGCTCGCTTCGCCATGGCGCCGCGTTTCCATGGAGACAGAACAACACGGGCAGCGCGGAGGCAGCGCGCGCGCCACAGCAGCGGACATAAAACAACAACAAACATCATTAAAAATCACATTCATCAGCACATTCATCAGCATCAACGTGGCTTTAGGGCTGCATTCATTTTTGCTTTCAACCAGTTTGGACTATTTCAGGAGAAGACATTGTTTCAGACGACAATGGTAAGACGAGCAGCCGGAGCGCTTTAAACGCGGACATGTACTGTGTGAGATACTGATAATTACAATATGAGATATGATGTGTGTGATCTGCACTGTCGATATTTATTTCATGGGTATAATGTTCATGCCGCCATCAAAATGTGTTCTGCAATCCCGTTGTCAGTAAAACAACGAGATCATCGTCCACTGTGAAGTATCATTATTGAATTAAATCGTTTTAAAGTTGACTTTTGTCTGTATTAGTCTGTGCTTTAATTGAGCTGGAGTTACGTGAGATTCTCAGCATTTAAAGCAATGATTCTTCATCTTAAATAGATGTAATGAAAATGTAAAAAGTACAGGATAATATAGAGAAGATAAATCACACATAATTCCTGAAGAAGGAAAAGTAACAGTTCAAAATAAGGTATTGACCAGCTATGATCTGTAGACATCTGTTTCATAATGGATTTACTGTTGGGGTCCAACAATCTGCCTGAATGATCTTGTCCTGCCAAGCTGACTTGATGGGACTGACTTTGAAGGACATTGAAGTCTTGTCTGTCACAACGTGTCTCTTCTTCTCCTCAGCCTGCGAGTGTCATCTCGTCCTCGACCCACTCAGGGAGCTCTCATCACTCTCGCCGCTATCGCACCCGGGCCCTCACGTCCCAGGTGGATGAGACGCTCTTTGCATCGCCCCAGAAAGTAAATGTTCATTTCTTTATATTTATATCCACTGTTTCTGCGGTCTGACAATAGCAGGGACTTCCAATCTACCACTCTGAAAATTCAATGTAAAAACCAGGTTGCCTTTTAACAACTGTGTGAATGAAATCCTTGGACTCTCTACCATTACCTTGCTGTCATTCCTTTAAACAAGATGCTCTTTATATTGCTGCCTCTGCTCTGGACTGGACTTCTCACTTTCCGCAAAACACAACAAC
This sequence comes from Amia ocellicauda, assembly GCF_036373705.1. Classification (NCBI taxonomy): domain Eukaryota; kingdom Metazoa; phylum Chordata; class Actinopteri; order Amiiformes; family Amiidae; genus Amia; species Amia ocellicauda. The sequence goes on from NC_089850.1 coordinate 54,409,847, forward strand.
CAGACGAGAAGGCTATACCAAGATTAGTCTTCACTGTGAGCCTAGTTTCCTTTCATGTTGTGCTCTCTCTCCTCAAGCTGTCGGCCTCCGAGGGTCTGGATCCAGTGACCCAGGGGAAGGCCGGAAATCGAGGATCGTCTCTCTCGGCTCCAGTCCGGAAACAACAGAAACCAGAGACGGTCCGCATCATCACCAAGGACCTCATCCGAGAACTAAAGCAAGTGTCTCAATGTCTGTCTCTGAAGGTTTACTATCTTAAGAAGTATTGGTTGGACTCAAGTGAGTGTACAATGCTGTTGCTCTATCAGTTACACAGTGTAGACACATGCATGGCCTTCGATGAATGATATATTGATTAGTCTCCCATGGAATTGGACTTCTTCCTGGGTTACACACTTAAAAACATTCAAATCAGATAAGACATGACCCCGTCCACTACCCCTGACACACATTAATTTTTAACTCTGTCTCTTTAGAATCCCACGCAAGGATCCTTCTGGAATGTCCATAATTTTTCATCCTGGGGAGTTTCAGAGGATTGCATCGGCAGCTCGCGCTGCCACCAAAGAGGAGATGAAGGCAAAGATGGAGGCTCTGCGCAAGGAGAAAGAGGCAGCAATTGTGAGTGAAGCACCTGCTCCTAACTGGGGTCTTTCAGCAGTGGTAAACAGTCTCTTTGCTGAACGTCTCTTTGGTGCGTCTGCTCTTCAGTGGATGGTACAAATGTAATGCCACCTTGTGCCATGCTGATGTTGCCAGTCACCCAGTTCTGCTTTTGCACAACCCCCCAAAAAATAAAATCATTCAAAAAAGTGGTCATATTTTTGTGTTTTCTTTGTTTGTTTGTTTTTACACATGTGCTTCCTCCTCTGTGGTCCTGACAGGATGCTGCAGAGGACAGGAAGGCCCAGATTCGACAGGCGGACCTTTCTCGTCAGAAAAACAAGTGCCTGAGTGACCTGGAGGTCGAGGCCAGGGACAGAGCGCAGTATCTACTGGAGAAAGCCAACACCATGAGGATGGAACAAGAAGATGAAGTCAAAAAGCTCAATGAGGTGTGGCATCCCTTCGGCCTGTCAGGCCATCACTGCATTAGCATGCGTTGCTTTGTTTTGCGTGGTTTCACAGAGGTTGGAACGGAGGAGGAGGGGTTCAGCACTGCGCTAGAAAGCTCCCAGTTTCATGGTTTTTGAGGAACAGATATTTTACATATGTTATGCTCTCTTATGTATGCTTCTTGAAGTCCAAGGTGGATCTCCACATGTGCAGCAGCAGTACAATTACCCTGTTAACCATGCTTGGGGTGTCTGTGCCTCAGCTGATCCTGGGTGCTCAGTGCCACGCGGTGAGAGACGCTCAGGTCCTGGAGAAGCAGCAGATCCTGGCCGAGATGCAGCAGGAGGAGCGGCGTCTGGACGCTATGATGGAGGTGGACCGGCGCAGGGCCCTGGAAGTGGAGGAGCGCATCGAGGAGCTGCGCAAACAGCAACGGATCCAGTGAGAGCACTGTCTTATCCATCAGCCCCCTCCCCCGCTGTGCACACACACAGGTCCATGAAGCTGCCCCCCCTACTAACGGCACGAACAATTAATTAGTGGGGGGCCAACTTCTCGGTGCCCTCGCACCCGGCCAGCCCGATCTAGTGCTAAGTCATCATCAGACTGTGGCTCTTTTCAGACTCTGCTGAGTCATTCTTGTGATGCCTGATAACTTCATTGTGTTGTTTTTTTCCTTTAGATTAAAAATATGTAAAGGTGAAGCGATGGTAAACACTGTATGCATATGGCTATTTGCTTAGAAATATTTTGCAAGGGGGACATGGAATATTTTACTTTTTTAAGCAATATCTATCATACAACACAACAGTTTTTTCAATCCCCCTGGACTTACAACAAGACAACTTAATACAAACAAGGCTCTGCATTGTAATGACTACATCCCATATAGTTCTCTGTCTTCCTCTCTCCCCGTACTCTCTCTCTCTCTCATACGCGTTCTGAAGGGGAAAGATGCAGATCGTGTCTCAGATGGAAGAGCGATCGGAGGAGCAGATGTTGAAGCAGGAGATAAAAGAGCAGGAGGGGCAGCAGCTGCTGGAGAACCTGGAGAAGCTGCAAATGGAAGAGTTGGAGGTGCGGGTCTGAGCGCTGCACACGAGCCTCCAGTCATGCAGGGGTCAGGAGGAGCCGTTGGGCTCCATTGCATGATGTTGTAATCTTCACAGATGGCTAACCTCTGCATGAAGTTCTGCACAAAGAAAGTACAGCAGATATCTGAAGATAATCTGTCCAGAGAACGCAGTAGTCACTGTAGTGACAGTGGGAGATCTGTCTTCAGTATCTATTGTTTTGCAAAGCAGTCTCCTGTCTGCACTTTAAGACACTTAAGGCACTTTAAGGTTTAAGACAGTGTGTCACAGTGAGCAGAGCTGTTTCCTTCAGTCAGTTCGTGTTCGTTAAACTTATTTTTCTTTTTCAGGGTTGTTTCAAAATGAGGTGCCTGATATTGACTTTCCCTTTTTAAGTACTTTAATTTTCCCCTGCACAGTTTTACAATTGATGTTAAAAAAGATCAGATCATTATCAGTCTTTTCAAAGAGCTAAACCTCGGTGGTCAGCAAACCTGCAAAAACAATGACAAAGAAAAACCCACAACAACAAGGCAGCTGCAGAAGTGAAAACCCAGTGTGCATTTGTGCTGACCTGTGTCTTTGGATTCCCAGGCTCTGGAGAGGAAGAAACAGGATCAGCAACGCCTGCAGCTGGAGATCCTCAAGATCAATGAGGAGAGCCTGAAAGCCAAGGAGCGCAAGAAGGAAGAAGAGAGATTGGCTGACCTGCACGCCCTGGAGTATACGCGCAAAAAGATGGTGAGACAGCCAGGAGAAAGAGGCGGACAGACAGGGGAGAGGCCGGTGATGGGAGATGGAGATTGACTTAGACAGGGAGAAAGCACACGCTCTGCCAACGCTAAAAAATAACTCTTGCTCGGGAAACGTCGGTAACAGGGCGCATAGCATCTGAGCCCATTACAGTGCCTCCATTCCTCTCCAAACAGAGCAGAGTGTGCAAGTCTCCCATGTTAGGGTCTGTTGGTGTGGTGTAGGGGTAGTCAATTATTTTATGTCAGGGTCCAAATTTCTTGGTCAAGGTATAATCAAGGTCCAGACTCAAGAGGTGGGAAAAAAATCACACCTCCAGGTGCTGCTTTCCAACACACACACAATGCTGTTGATTCGTAATATACCCTGTAGCTTACATATTTAGTACATTCATTTGACAAAATACAAAAAGAAAATGTCAGATCATTGCAAATATTAGTATTAAAATGTTTTCAGACCACTTTTCATTGTTTTCTCAAGTTTTTTGTCCCACCTCCGAAAAACCAATCGAACGCATCATATAGTTCTGCCCCCGGAGCAGTTCTGTCCTAACAGAGTTGGTTTCCAAAACCTTGCTTCACCGATTGGGTAATTTACCTCTGCCTGAAGGCGGGACTAAGCAGAGTGACAGTCCAGAGAGCCTTTGACAGGTTAGAATTATTGTAAAGAAGAAAACGTGAGGAGGTAATACTGGATTTTGTAAACGTTGTGGAAGGAGCAATCGGCTGTCAGATCTTCATCGTGAAACCGTAGAAATAGTAAAATATACCGTTTTATATATTTACATTTTGCATAGAATAAAAACTTGCATCAACAACCGTACGTATTGCATTTCCATTGTGTTTTCGTGGTTAAATAAAAGTATTTTCATGGTCCATTCAGAAGCACCTGGCGGTCAGGATTTGGCCCGTGGCCCGTCTATTGGTTTAGTGGATTTGTCTTTCAGGTGAGGCTGTGCTTAGTAGGGCAATTAGAGGTGGGCCTGGGTGGTGGCGGTTCAAATCCGAGTAATAGGATAAGACTGAGTAAGACAAAATCATAAAGGTCTTGTCCAGAAGTTCAGCGAGAAATAAAACCACTCCTTTTGTACTGACTGCGCTGCTGCAGGCTGGTGTCCTGGCTCTGTGTGTAAAGGGTGTGGTTGTAATGGTGGTCTGAGATGGAGTGTGTTGTGTTTACAGGAGCGCGAGGCAGAGTACGAGGCAGAGCAGGAGCGCGTGAAGAGGGAGAAGGAGAAGGAGGTGGCTCGACTGCGTGCCCTGCAGGAGAGAGACCGGGACCACAAGGCTGAGCAGGTAAGACCCGCCCGCTGCCTACCCATCACACCTGCAATACAGCCATGCACTGCTCCTGTATCTCGGAGAACAGCAGTAACTACGCCTGCTTGGTAAGACACACCAATTAAATGAAGCACGCCAAAGATCAAGATTCAGTTTATGTATGTTAATCACTTGTAATGGAATCGTAACAAGTAAATCTGTTAAATGCTTAGGGAAGGTATTAATTTGACAACAGAAAATTAGTCCAAGTCTCTTCCCTCTCTTCCCTTGAGGACGAGCTGCGAGCCCGAAGGAACCAGGAGGCCACTGAGAGGGAGTGGCGCAAGAAGGAGCGGGAACAGGCGCTGAAGAAGGCACGGGAGGAAGAGCGTCTGAACCGCGCCAGGCTGGAGCAGGTCACCCACAAGGAGCATCTCCTCGCCATCCAGGCTGGCCGAGAGAGGGCCGAGTTCGAGAGGGTGCTGAGGTACGGATCTGGCCCTGCCCGGTGTCGCTCCGTTATCAGTGTCGTATGATTTTAGTGTTTAGTGTACGGGTAGCCGCTCAGAAGGCCCCTGACTCAGGTCCCATTCTCCGGTTGCCCGTGAATCCACACTGCCGTCTCCGCTCTGCCATCAGGGCCCAGCAGGATGCCGTCGCGGAGGAGAGGAGGCGGGAGGAGAAGCACAGGCTGGAGCTGCAGCGCCACGCGGACGGGGTGCGCCAGCAAGTGAGGGAGAGGGAGGCGCGCGCCATCGAGCAGCGCAGAGACGTCTTCCGCGAGGGCGAGCGGCTAAACGAGGAGGCCAGGAGCAGACGAGCCAGACTGGACGAGATCAAGGAGAAGAAGCTAAGGGAGTTGAGGTGAGAGCGGTAATTAGGGCAGATCTGTTTTTGTTAATAAAAATTGCACTGTGGACATTTTCCTACATGTCTGCGGTAAAAAATATATTGAGTTTTACTAGTCATGTGTTTTGTTGTCATTGTCTCTGCAGGGTGGCTGGACTCCCTGAGAAATACTGCATTGAGGTCGAGAGAAAAGTGCACACTCTTCCCACCCTTGCTCTCTGAGACAGGCTGACCAACACGGACGCTAACATTCAATTTAGCAATTAATTCTTACAATCAATTTTATGTTCAAATATTTTAAAATAAGGAAGTTTGTTTGTAGCAACAGTTAATTGACGGACCTCTGCAACACTGCATCAATCGAGTGTTCAGGACCCCATTTCAGCTTTGTATGTGTGATTTTTAGACCACACCGGAATTAAAGTAATTCTGCTCACAATACCCATTTGTTTGGTGTTCACTGTGTGTAGATACTCCTCCAAAACCAGTTCAGGGCCAGTGCGGATCTTTTCTCATCTTCAATTAAACTCAAAATGTCAGCCTTATCCTACAGATTGCCTTTCCATGGCCCCTCTCTCTCTTTTATAAGTATGTATGTATTTGTGAGTCTCCTTCTCTATATCTATCTATGTACACTAGCGGTCAAAGGTTTTAGAACACCTACATTTTACCAGTTTTTGTTGAAATGTAGCCCAACCTCCCATGACCGTAATTTCCTGTCACATGGACAATAAATGAAATATTGGATTAAATATAATGTCATACAGACATACATACATCTAAAATGTTGTTACTCTGCAGTATATGACATTATACCATACAATAAAAAATAAACATTATTTTTGTTCTTACCTTTATGTTTGGGGTCGATTTCTCAATTTCTCAACACACAAATTATATATATATATATATATACACACACATACATTACATACATATATACAAGGTCATTTATATATACCAGAACTGGACCACTGAATAACTGTCCAATTGTGTGGTTCAAAATTCAAAATACAAAATAGTGGGGAATGCTGGTTGGCTGGTATTAAGGTCAATCAATGGTATTGCAAAGCATCTAATGTAGCCTACAAGATGTCAAATCAGAATCATGCATTTTAATTAGCATAGTTGTACACCATTCCAGTTCAAAAACAAATGGAAATGTTTTGTGACACTTTTGCTAATTTTCACCAAGCAAACATGGATTAAAACAAGACCAGAATTTACCAACAAGCCGCAAAGCTAAATTATAAGCGACTGCGTGGTTGGACAAGACCAGCCCAGGAAACAGTGTCACCTCTATGCACAGGAGCTGCGTGTAACTGCCAAATAATGCTTCAGAGGGTGTAGTAACACAGTTTATAACTGAAATGTACATTATTTTTCAGTTTTTGGTAACCTCTGGCAGTTTACCGCTTACCTACCTTTGTACCATTTCAGGTTTTTTACTGGACTTGAACTGCTTAAATCTCAATAAAAACTGGAAAAATTGGGTTGTTCTAAAACTTTTGACCGGTAGTGCAGTTCTCTCTCTCACTCTCTCTATATATGTCTCTCTATCTGTCTATAGATCTAATCTCTCTCTCCACCTTTAAACAGCACAAAACCTCTGGTGCAATTCATTATCAGACGAGGGAGGCTTTTTATTTAGTGTATAGACATACCACTGCTCACTTGTCGCTCGGGATCAGACTTTTAAGTTCAAGATAAACTGCTGAATTCCTGAACAAGGTAGTTGGTATATTTTAATTTCGGTGGACTTGCCCCCGACTGTCAGATCAGGAGAGACATGCAGCAGGTCTTGAAATAACCCAGGAAAGCTGGTAGAAGGAATGGCAGCTGAAGCCGTGGTTGTTCTGTCCATTGTGCTCCTGTCATGTCTGAACTCGCAGGTGGAAGGTAAGGTAGTTTCATTTTTAGATCAAAATGCTAAAAATATAGAATACACATATTTCTTTGTATAAAACGACTTGATAAGACAAATTCAAATTTTTATTTATTCATGTATTGATTTGTTTTTCATTTGGAACAGCAGTCCATTGTGATAGCTGAGCAAAATCATCATGTTGAATCACATTTTTTTTTCCCAGCAGTCCTTTATCTAGACATTTATTTCTTATTAAAAAAACAAAAAACAAAAAACTGTAGGTATGACAGGTTCTATGTATTTATTATCTCTATATCCTGAAGCAGATGTGTCTAACATTTAATTTTCCTATTTTTTATATATTAACAATATATCTATGTAGGGTGCATGTAAAAATAATATTTTCCCTTCAGATTTAATTACAGTATGGATATTTGTGTTAGTACACACAGAACTAACAGAACATGAGGATACTAAATACAATTCTTATTTATTATAGTATACATTTTCTTTAATACAAATATATGCAGTACTACTGAAAAAAATGTATTATGATAATATAAGTTTATTTTACCAAAGAAAATTGTCATATTGTTAGTTGTTAAACATATATATATATATACACACACATAATCATTGTACAATAGTTAAATTTACAAATAAACTAGTAAATCAATCAGCCATGTTTTTATTTTTATTTTTTACAATGTTTTATATTTACCAACTTTATCTGATGTTTATCTATTTGAAAGTTAGTGTCGACATAAAGTGTCAAACCACTGTTGTTCCCAAAAGTCAAGCTGTTGTCAAAGTTGTGAGGTGTTCAGTGTGTCTCAAATGTCAGTGTATTTCTTTGCATTTACAATTCGTAAGGGGTGTGGAAAGAGGCAAGATTTTATAGAATTAATAGTACTTTTATTAAATAACACATCTTAATTTTCTGTATTAAAATATGAACTTTTTTGTAGAACTTTTTATCTATTCTAGATATGTAAGACTTACTATTTAGGAATCCTTTGCAAATATCCTCTGTAGTGGTTTTAATACTGTACTGCAGCTCTGAAACATAATTCACAGATTCATATTAATACGTTAGACATGCATTTAAAAACTTGTATTAGTCGCAATAGTAATAATAATAAGGTTTTCATGAGGACTAAGCTATCTGTCTAAGCTATTCAAGAGTAGATCTGTGCACTAAATACTGGTTAATTAAAGTTTTGCTGTAATAACCACAATATCTCACACAACAGCATATTTTGATACATATTTTTGGTGACAATTATTCTGAGTATGAACATGAAACAACATTGTTTTATTTATTTTATAGGTGCCTCAGGGAAGAGATTACAGGTGTCCCAGACGACTCACATCAGTGCTGTTGTGGGGGAGACAGTCACCTTAAACTGTAGCTTCACCTACAATGGGACAATAGACAGACCAGTGTATCAAAAGCTCATCACACTGGAAGGCGGGAAGAGAGAAGAGATTCAGAAGAAGGCTCAGCGCAATGTAACTGACTCACAACCACACAGAACTGTGTGCAGATTTTCTTTCATCATTAGAAACATCAGACCTGAGAATGAGACGGTGTATTACTGTGAAGTGAAGATACCAGGTCTTGAAGCAGCAGAAGGGACTGGCAATGGAACACAAGTCTCAGTTTATGGTGAGGAGTTCCCAGGATTAGACCACTGTCTTCAAACCAGCCAATAACATTGCATACTGATGTTTTATTACATTCAAAACATCACCACACATCTATCCCTGACACATCTAACACATTGTTACCATCTAGTCCTAATTTTCTTTTTTAAATTCATTTAAATTCAACGAGATATTCTATCAATCATGATGGTGATGATGATTATTACTCTTGCCAATGGGTATGAGGGGCCGTTCAATTCAAAATTAACATAAAAAATAAATCATATACCAAAATGGATATATCATATACCAAGGTGGATATATCATATACCAGAAAAAATAATTCATATACCAAAATGGATATATCATATACCAGAAAAAATAATTTATATACCAAAATGGATATATCATATACCAGAAAAAATAATTTATATACCAAAATGGATATATCATATACCAAAGTGGATATTTCACATAGCAGGAAAAAAAAATCGTATACCAAAGTGGATATATCATATACCAGAAAAAATATTTCACATAGAAGAAAAAATATATATACCAAAGTGACGTGGTGTAGATGCTGGTTGGACATGCGCAGTGCGCGCAGTTGGTGAGAGACGAGCGCGGATCCAGGCATGAGAGCCGAGTGACGGACGCATCGATCGGTTCCAAGCAGGAGAGGACTTTACATATACATTAATATACATATATTACAGTTATAACAGTTGGTACTGGTGCTGTATTTGTTGTTTGTTATGTATTAATAACTTTGTTTTTTAATGTAATTTGGTGGTGACCAATGTGATGCTGTTCAAGTTTTTAACAAACATACCGGCTAATAAAGAGAAACCGATCTAGACTCATGACTCAGCACTGCCCGTACATACGTGTTTCATCAAACTGTCAATTAAGTGTCTCCACACCATTTGTGCATATACAGTGTGTTAATGTTATTTTTCGTGTTTTAATTAACTATATCACCCAAAGATGTTGTCACTTGAAACTGCTGAGTGACACAGTTAATATAATGTAGTTAACTGTATACACAGCTATAGGCTAGATTGAAGTAACTATAGTGGCTAAATCTGTGTATAGAGTACATATACACATAGGCAGGCTATATAAATATGTACACACACATTTTGTTGCCTTTTTCTGAATTAATACATTAATTGGAGATGCCAATAATTCAATCATATCCAGCTAATCGGGCGCCCGTCTGCGCGGCGGGGATGAGCAGCTGGAGCTCAGATGTGTGGATGTTGTTTCTATGTGCAGCTTGTTTTATTACAGTAACGGTATCACAGCAGAAGGGACACGGATAATGGGATTAATGTCGCGCACAGCTGCTCGGTACTGATGTGGTGTCGGTATCAGGGCTCACGGACTGGCTCTACTCCACAGAAATGAACACTGATGCGCTAGACTCCCATCTTCCATCTTTAATTCGCTGCGAGTGAGACGTTGAGTCGCCACCTTGGCTAAAAATGACCCTTCTTCTGAAAACACCAACATGATATATATCTATATATATATATATATATTTTTTTTTTTTTTCTGCTATGTGAAATATTTTTTCTGGTATATGATAAATCCACTTTGGTATACGATTTTGTTTCCTGCTATGTGAAATATCCACTTTGGTATATGAGTTTTTTTTTTCTACTATATGATATATCCACTTTGGTATATGAATTATTTTTTCTGGTATATGATATAACCACTTTGGTATATATATTTTTTCTGCTATATGATATATCCATTTTGGTATATTATATTTCCATTCTGGTATATTAATTCTTTTTTCTGGTACATGATATATCCACCTTGGTATATGATATATCCATTTTGGTATATGATTTATTTTTTCTGTTAATTTTGAATTGAACGGCCCCTCATACAGTAAATGGGAGTAGTAGAAGTGGTGGACCTGTTAAATGTTTCTAATTTGATTGAAATGTTTGAAAATTAGACTCCTTTGCAAGTAACTGATTTGCAGAGTGAGTGCTGCAGTGTGGTAGAGGGGTGAGAAAACCACGCGCACACACACTTCGACCTGCGGCCCTCGAGTCAACTTTCTTTAACCCAACGCAGCACAGTTATGCAAAATAATTATAACGGATAAAAATTAAGTCACCTATTTTTTAAATTATTATATTTTACATAAAATGCTTGAGAGTATAAGAATATTAAAACGGTTAAAACAGACCCTTTCAGCCTCTCTATTATGAGAGACTTTGAAAGACCATATTGGTTCCCATTGGATCTAGTGACCTGACTAAGTGCAGTTGATCCACCCTCTACAAACTGCACACCTGCACTTGATAGCAGTTATATTTATGAAAGTACAGCCTTTGCAGGTTTCTGTTTTGTTTTAATCTGGCCTCCTTTGTGAAAAAGCCTGTGTGTGTATTCATCTTGCCTTCTCCCCCCCTCAGTGCCTGCGTTCTGCCGCTTGTGCGATGTGAACGAATGCCTGACGGTGAGGGTGTTGAAGGCTGTTAATATGTAAAGTGGATAGATGGGTTTCACTTGCTCACTGTGCAATCTCCGGCCTGCAATGGTTTAATTACTCATTGTGCGCTTAGCTTGCCTTTCTCTAGATTCTGGTTAAAGTGGTCTTTTTAACTGACTTCCTTGCGTATTCTTTGCCTCGCCTCCAAGAACCCACTGAGAGTGCTGTTTTAACCCACTTTCAGTCTTCAGCCTATCACCAGAGTAAAAGGGGTCTAGTTCACATGCAAACCAGGCCATTTCACAATTATTATTTTTTTGTATGTATGTGTGTGTGGTTTTGCTGTCATTGATTATACAAAGTGAGTTTCAAAAGGTTAGAAATTCATATGCTTATGTATGTATTGATATAGAGTTTATTAACATATTATAAATGCCTTTGACCAATGATGTTATTGATACCAGGTTTCACAATAAATGTTGTTATATGTATTGATATAATATAAATTAACAAAGCCTGTTGAATGTGTTTTGTATGTGAATTAAAATAGTCTTTATCGAAAGGTCTTCTGTAAATGCTGTTGCTTCCTTGTCTTCCCACACACACACACACTCTCTCTATCCTCCACAGCGCACCCACACTTTTTACACTATTTAATCTCTTGGACTAGGCTATTTAAAGATAAAAATATATCCATACACTAAAGGATTGAACAGAAGAACTACAGGGGGAGCCTAAAGCTGTGAGTCACAGGGATATCGAATGTAGGTTATTATGTTCTTGTCACCAACACGATCTGTCATCTTCCTCCCACATTGCAGAGAGTAATATGTCACGCTTCACCTGGAACACATCCAGGCAAATTGTGTGTCACAGGAAATTAAATAAACTTCAAGTTTATAGTGCATTTTAAAATTATTCTCTCTTGCGTTCATGGTCGTAGGCCCTGATGTACCTCAGAGGGTGAGTAAAAGCAGAAAGGGATGCAGCGCGTTGACAGTGAGGTGACGGAATTGCTCTGACAGATTTAAAGTGGAGCCTCTTTCTCTCGCATCCCTTTTCACTGCAACTGCCAACGACACACATGAGGTAGAGAAGCCAGAGGTATGTATTAATTTAATCAGGATCTGACTTTGACTCTTTTAAAAACAGAACAAATAGATCTATATTTATGGGAAGGCTGAATGTCTATCTTTGCACTTTTGAAGACTGCAAAAGAAGTAGCATTTTCTGGTGGTTGTGTGTACAGTTCTTACAGAGTGGCTTTTTAATAATTTGAAGAGAGATATAAGCGTACTTCAGTTGCTGGCTTTAACCTTAGCATAACATTTCTTGTGAGGACATTTGGCCTTCTGGCCTTATCCTTTTACAGATGCACAACTTTTGGTTTACCAGTATTGTTGCTGTAGTTAGCGACGCAGGACATATTTTGTCACCTGCATTTCACTAGTTTTGTTTTAATGCTGGTGTTTTTAAAAATTAAACACAGTGATTATCTTCTCTGGAAATCAGATCAGCCTATGAGGGGGCTTTTGCACACTAACTGTTTACTTATTTGCTCAGTGGGAAAAAATTACAGTGTGTTGCCAAGAGTATCGGGACATAATGATCTGCGGCAGATGCGTCTAATAGGTTCAGCTCGTGCATTAGGTTGACTTTTACAGATTAAAATAAATAAATAATTATTTTTTAAAAGTGGAGCTAGTTCTAAAGATGTTGAAACAAATATGGTAATATGTGGTAAAGGGTTTCCCTGAATCTAAGCCTGCAGTCTTTCATCACACATTGCGACTTCCTTTGTTAAAAATGCTGCTTGATTCATGTCATTCGGGCTTGGAGTTTGTGAGCCTGACACTCAATACGTGTCGTCTCTGTTTAGGACTGAGCATCCAGCTCTCTCTCCGCTCAGTCCCGGTCCACAACTGGACACCCAGACATCTTGACCAGTGGATCATGTGACTGGCAGAGCTGGGACAATGAATGAAGCTGAGTGCGGCTCCCTGCTCCTTCTCGCCTTCTCATATCTGCTCCTTCTCCCTCAGGCAGGAGGTAAGTGTCTGTTGATCTGAGCAGCACACCTGGCAACACACTGACTTGTTTCCCTGTTCTTTATTTATTATGATTATGATTATTATTATTTATTTCTTGGCAGACACCCTTATCCAGGGTGACATTTGGCCATGAAAAAGGTTTAAAGTTGCGATTTTAAAAATATTTTGTGAAACTTCTCCTTTCAGAAGGTGTCAAATAATATTTTGATACTGTAATCACAGTTGAGATTAAAGAGTAGCTCACAAAGGGAAAGTGCAATAATCTTTTGTATGTACAAGCTGAAAACTGTTCAAACGTACTTTTAAAGTGTGAACATAAATTAAATTGTGACCGTATTGCCTGATACAACATGTAATCAACACGTTCTAAACCATTGCAAACTATTAGTGTCCTGATAAGAAAAAAACATGATTTAATAATCAATGTCATGTTCAAAGAGAAAATTACGTTCAAGCAACTTTTGAAACGGCTTTATAAATAAATCATCTGTATCTAGTGGAGGCCGCTGTCCCACATTTGACAATTTTGGCTGTTAGCTATCTCTCTGTTTTTGCTTTTGGCACGTCACTCAGTCTGATAAGTAAGTGTGTTATTATTATTATTTTTAGTATTATTTATTTTGTAGCAGGTGCCCTTATCCAGGGCCACTTGCAGGTACCACACACAGTGATTATCTGCAGTATGAGGAGTATGTTGTTTCTATCTTGTAATGCACTACCCAAACATCTTGGCACTGAAAAGCGAATGATCTCTGAGAGTTCAACAGCTAAAAGAAAGCCCTGTCACAGTTAGGAGGCTGTGTAAGTCTCTGTAGATGCTGAACAGTAAACCTGTAGATTAATTCTGTTAAGGCTTAAGATAATTGCAAATAAAAATCCATCTCACTGTAATTAAGTCAAGAAAGACAGAATGTAGTTTTGTTTTTATACATTTTTTGCATCCTCTGGACAGCTTAACTAAAAAGGACAAGAACTTTACCCATAAATTCTACTTTAGTAAAAATGTATTCTATGTATTCACCTTCACGTTCAGCATGTTTTTTTTTAATTATTATTATTATTGAAATAGGGCATTTAATATATGAATAAAGCAAAATAATAATAAATTATAATAAGGCACAGTAATTGAAAATCGCTGTAGATTAATTTATTTTTATTTTTATTCATAAGTGTTAGGCTAACCCTATTAACAACTTGGATTTTTAAAAAATACATTATTCTTCAGTTCAAATTCAAACAAAAAACAAACAAAAAGTTAATCTAATCTTTTTTAAAGTCATCTTTTTAGCATGGGTTTTCAAACTGTTTTTTTTTTCCGTGTGTTGTTTTATTTGTTTGAACTTTTATTTTTGTAGTTTTTTGTTACTTCATGGTTTCTGAAAGTGATTTCCAATGTATTATATATATATATATATAATACCATACCATAAAGTACTTTGGCATATTTTAACATAATAACATATATAATATGTATAATGTACCAGTCAACATCACATTTACTATGGTAACCTCTCTTGTTCCACTATGTTTTTTATGTGTAATGAAATACACAAAGTAAGACAGAAACAAATTATAATATTCATTCCTTTTACAATTAATGAATACAAACTTTACAACATATATTCACACTGCAAGCATTTTGTTTATTGATATATATGTCTTTAATGGTAGGACTTGTCCTATTTTTATAATGAAAATGAAATGCGTTACAAGCAATGTTTAGACGTTTTTATATAAAAAAATGTAAAGCTTTAAAGGTAATTTAATAATGTTTAAATAACATATATACCACATATGTTTGTATGTGTGTAATTAAAATGTCTAGTGAGCACTGTCCTCATTTTACATTATGCATGTATTTCATTCTATTCTTCTATTTGCAGCTGTTGTCATTCTCTCAAATTGTTCTTAGAGTTTGAAAAGAAAGAAAATAAATAAATTACATGTATGTGACAATCAGAGAAGATATCTAATGTATATTGATCTTCGTAGTGTATTTTTATGTATTTATTTATTTGCTGAAAATGATCAGGCTGATACTATTTTTAGCCCTTGACACATCAGTGTATGAAATCTTTAACAACTGCTTTCTCTAGACAGACGGCACATCCTGCTACCGAAACAGCTCGTCCATTACCTGTGGCTTAGTGACTTACTGCTGGTAACAGTAACTGCAGTATCTAATACCCTGAAAAAAAACCTGTTTGAACCATATGAACGAATGCTAAAATAAATGCTGATTTCTTCTATTAATTTGATATTTTCTGAAAATTCAGGAGATGAAAGACATACTGTGACAAAAACTAAATATTATCAATATGTCTTTTATGTGGTTCGTGTAACTAAAGCTTGTTAAAAGTGGGAGATGGCTGACATTAAACTTCAAAGGTCATTGTTGTATGTAATGGTTAATTAAAAAAATACAATCCTACATCTCTGTGAGCTGGGATCTGCACTGGGTTGTGGTTTAACAGAATGTCCCAATGTCACACATAGTGAGAATTAAACATTTTGACATTTGTGTCATTAAGCTTAACTCTAGAGGTCATTTTTACAACAGGCACTGTTAATAATCATATCCAATTTATTGTTTAATTAGCAATTTATGTATTTTTTTAATCAAGGTCTTGGACAGTATAACCAGCATGTTTGTTTTCCATCATAAATAATAATATGATGTAAAAGTAATATCCTATATATATATATATATATATATATATATATATATATATATATATATATAGATATACAGTGAGGGAAAAAAGTATTTGATCCCCTGCTGATTTTGTACGTTTGCCCACTGACAAAGAAATGATCAGTCTATAATTTTAATGGTAGGTGTATTTTAACAGTGAGAGACAGAATAACAACAAAAAAATCCAGAAAAACGCATTTCAAAAAAGTTATAAATTGATTTGCATATTAATGAGGGAAATAAGTATTTGATCCCCTATCAATCAGCAAGATTTCTGGCTCCCAGGTGTCTTTTATACAGGTAACGAGCTGAGATTAGGAGCACTCTCTTAAAGGGAGTGCTCCTAATCTCAGCTCGTTACCTGTATAAAAGACACCTGTCCACAGAAGCAATCAATCAATCAGATTCCAAACTCTCCACCATGGCCAAGACCAAAGAGCTGTCCAAGGATGTCAGGGACAAGATTGTAGACCTACACAAGGCTGGAATGGGCTACAAGACCATCGCCAAGCAGCTTGGTGAGAAGGTGACAACAGTTGGTGCGATTATTCACAAATGGAAGAAACACAAAATAACTGTCAGTCTCCCTCGGTCTGGGGCTCCATGCAAGATCTCACCTCGTGGAGTTTCAATGATCATGAGAACGGTGAGGAATCAGCCAGAACTACACGGGAGGATCTTGTTAATGATCTCAAGGCAGCTGGGACCATAGTCACCAAGAAAACAATTGGTAACACACTATGCCGTGAAGGACTGAAATCCTGCAGCACTTGCAAGGTCCCCCTGCTCAAGAAAGCACATGTACAGGCTCGTCTGAAGTTTGCCAACATCTGAGTGATTCAGAGGAGAACTGGGTGAAAGTGTTGTGGTCAGATGAGACCAAAATCGAGCTCTTTGGCATCAACTCAACTCGCCGTGTTTGGAGGAGGAGGAATGACCCCATGAACACCATCCTCACCGTCAAACATGGAGGTGGAAACATTATGCTTTGGGGGTGTTTTTCTGCTAAGGGGACAGGACAACTGCATCAAAGGGACGATGGACAGGGCCATGTACCGTCAAATCTTGTGTGAGAACCTTCTTCCCTCAGCCAGGGCAATGAAAATGGGTTGTGGATGGGTATTCCAGCATGACAATGACCCAAAACACACAGCCAAGGCAACAAAGGAGTGGCTCAAGAAGAAGCACATTAAGGTCCTGGAGTGGCCTAGCCAGTCTCCAGACCTTAATCCCATAGAAAATCTGTGGAGGGAGCTGAAGGTTCGAGTTGCCAAACGTCAGCCTCGAAACCTTAATGACTTGGAGAGGATCTGCAAAGAGGAGTGGGACAAAATCCCTCCCGAGATGTGTGCAAACCTGGTGACCAACTACAAGAAACGTCTGACCTCTGTGATTGCCAACAAGGGTTTTGCCACCAAGTACTAAGTCGAAGGGGTCAAATACTTATTTCCCTCATTTGAAATGCGTTTTTCTGGATTTTTTTGCTGTTATTCTGTCTCTCACTGTTAAAATACACCTACCATTAAAATTATAGACTGATCATTTCTTTGTCAGTGGGCAAACGTACAAAATCAGCAGGGGATCAAATACTTTTTTCCCTCACTGTATATATATATATATATATATATGTGTGTGTGTGTGTGTGTGTATATAAAAGAAAATAGTCCTGCATTTATTATTCAGCGGTCCCTGTGCTTTGCGTTGCTGTCCTCCTTGGTATGTAGTTCTTATTTACCCATTACTGTCCAAACCTTTAATTAAGAAGTTAGTTTAAAAGCTTGTCAGTGAGAACACCATCTGCATGAGTGTGTCTGTCAGTGGATCAAAGCCACAGCCAATTTATGGAACTAGAACTGACCTCATCCATGTTTCACATCCTGCTGCCTCAACTCTAATATTAGAAATAAAATGATAAGAAGCACACCTGTCTGTGTTTTGAGTGAAATATAGATGTATGTATGTATGTATATATGTGTGAAGAACCACATTTCTATCCCTGTGTGTCTGTGTGAACAAGGCCACTGTCTCACTATCTTACTGTACTACGGTACTGTGCGCTAGTTCAGCCCTGATACCCAGAAGAACAGGGTCTGATATGAACCAGTTTTCACCAGCAATTTGGGCTTGATACATCGTACAACCCCCCCTTATATTAAACATTATGTATGCCTTAATTTTCCCTGGTTTAGCAATATGTCTCTTCCTGAGCAGTTGTCAGGCAGAAACTGAACTTGTATTCATCACTGGACAGACTTCCGGGCCCTGTTATATTTCTCTCCTGTGTGGTCGGCATAAAAATGCCTGTAGTTTGTAACTTCTCCTAAGACTGTTCTTGAGATTGCCTCTCTAACACCTCTTCCGTGCGGCCACTCGTAATAAATTCCTCTTGATTGAAAATACATCTCTCGCTTGATTATTTGGTCTCTTCATCTCAGCAGCCTAAATCAGGCTAGTACTTTCAAATCTGGATGAGTTTTAAAAGGTGCCCACATACGTCAGTTTCTTTAAATTAATGTGGTCTCTGGGAAGTGTTGCTACATGGCTCCCCAGTCCCCGAACACATTGAGACAGAACTGGGTTTTAAAAGTGCCTTTAAATTGAGATGAGCATTCGCTACTCCTTGCTAAGATGAAAACTGTTGCTGAATTACACTATGCAGCAAATACAAAATACTGATTAGCTTTGTATCACACATGCTACTGATTTGATTGGGAGAATAATCACCCATCACGGCACTTTGTTATTAATAAACAGAAAATAAATAGTGGCTTTAGCAACAAACATGAATGAAATACAGATTTAAGGATTTTAATCGTTATTAATGTTGTAATCATACGATTATTTGCTTGGCATGGTGACTGAGCACCACCAATGCTTTTTTTTGCATAGGTGTTACCAGTCCTTTACACATTCATAACACATTACAGTTTGGAACAAGGTGTTGATGAAATCATTAACTGAAAATGTTGTGTTTATATGTCTCTTTCTATTATAAGTCTGTGTTTCACCGCAATCTTCTTTAGCACCTCAAAAAACAAAAACTTAAAGTGGCTGAACTCCTTGTATAGTATGCAGAGTAATTTGCAGACCATGGCCTACTTTTACAATATTGAGCCCTGCTTTCCCGGACCCAGATTTACACTACTCTGCAGCCAGGGTTGTTTTAGATAGCGTAGTCCACTTTAGTCTGTAAAACCTGCTATGTAATTGGAAATACTAATATAATATATTATGAATAATAGTAGGAAATATTGACAGTTTATCTCTATACAATTATATAGTATAATATAGTATCCTTGAATCACTTAGTTATTAATGTACACCACAATACGATGGGTCAAATTGTACACTTCCTTATGTTCTTATGGTCTATATAGAATAGAGATATTCCCTGTTTTCCAATTTGGGGCTTATTTTGAACATTTTTTCTATCTTCTATCAGTATCTTATCTAGCTTCACATAAAACAGAGCCATTTTACTAATTTCAGAATTGCTTAAAATATTTTCAGATTTTACAAAAATAATCAAAGAAATCATGAAAATAATAAAATAAAAAAACGACCAAAATGTTGTCCATCTTTTGTGGGAACTTTGTCAAATGCAAAACAACCTCAGAGGTAGAAAAACAGAAAAAACTGGGCAGTTAATAATGTTTTGCTGTAATAACCACAATATCTCACACAACAGCATATTTTGATACATATTTTTGGTGACAATTATTCTGAGTATGAACATGAAACAACATTGTTTTATTTATTTTATAGGTGCCTCAGGGAAGAGATTACAGGTGTCCCAGACGACTCACATCAGTGCTGCTGTGGGAGAGACAGTCACCTTAAACTGTAGCTTCACCTACAATGGGACAATAGACAGACCAGTGTATCAAAAGCTCATCACACTGGAAGGCGGGAAGAGAGAAGAGATTCAGAAGAAGGCTCAGCGCAATGTAACTGACTCACAACCACACAGAACTGTGTGCAGATTTTCTTTCATCATTAGAAACATCAGACCTAAGAATGAGACGGTGTATTACTGTGAAGTGAAGATACCAGGTCTTGAAGCAGCAGAAGGGACTGGCAATGGAACACAAGTCTCAGTTTATGGTGAGGAGTTCCCAGGATTAGACCACTGTCTGCAAACCAGCCAATAACATTGCATACTGATGTTTTATTACATTCAAAACATCACCACACATCTATCCCTGACACATCTAACACATTGTTACCATCTAGTCCTAATTTTCTTTTTTAAATTCATGTATGTATGTGTTTATTACATATGTATAAATTAATATTAAGGAGATGTCTGTTATGTTCCAGCTGAGCCCTCTGTAGATCTGCACAAGGCCGGTTCCCTGGTGGCAGGGGAGGAAGCCACCCTGATCTGCACCGTCACGGGCTTCTTTCCCTGGAACATCTCTGTCCACTGGTTCCTCGGAAATCAGCCAGTGCCTTCGAACAACATCTTCAGTAGAGGAAAGACCCGGCTGAGCAACGGCACGTTCTCTGTCCTGAGCTTGTACCGCTTCACCCCCGCTGTGGGACAGCACGGTGCCGAGTGCCGCTGTCAGGCCTCTCATCCGGCCTGGAGACGCAGCGTGAGCCAGCAGACAGTCCTGGACATCAAGTGTGAGTTCAGGATTCAAATGTAAAACACGTTGTGTTATTAATTGTGTTTATACAATTTATTTTGGAAAAAAACAAACGCTACTGAACAAAAATATAATTGCAATGTAAAGTTTTTGTCTCAGGTTTCCCAAAAGATCCCAAAATTTTCCATACGCACAAAAACGTATTTCACTTTTACACAGATTTGTCTTCAGCAGCATTAGCAGTACAGGACCAGCGCGGCTGAGCATCCCTGTTAGTGAGCACTTCTCCTTTGCCAAGATAATCCATGTACCTGACAGGTGTGGCATATGAAGAAGCTGATTTAACAGCATGATCATCACACAGGTGCACCTTAGAACATAAGAACATAAGAACATAAGAAAGTTTACAAACAAGAGGAGGCCATTCTCCCCATCATGGTCGTTTGGTGTTCATTAATAACTGAGTGATCCAAGGATCCTATCCAGTCTATTTTTAAATGTTCAACCACATCGCTGGGGAGTTTGTTCAGATTGTGACGACTCTGTGTGAAGAAGTGTCTCCTGTTTTCCGTCCTGAATGCCTTGAAGCCCAATTTCCATTTGTGTCCCCGGGTGCGTGTGTCCCTGCTGATCTGGAAAAGCTCCTCTGGTTGAAACCTTATGCTGGGGACAATAAACGGCCACTCTAAAATGTGCAGTTTTGTCACACAGGCAATTTTGAGGTAGTGTGCTGTTAGCATGCTGACTACAGGAGTGTCCACCAGAGCTGTTTCCAGAGAATTCAATGTGCAATTCAAAGCTGTCCCAGTTCTTCCATGGCCTGCATACTCACCAGACACGTCGCTCACTGAGCATGTTAGTAATGCTCTGCATCGACGTGTAGAACAGCGCGTTCCAGTTTCATATCTGTATTGCTAGTCATGTGAAATCCATAGATTAGGGCCTAATTATAACTCTGTAAAATCTTTAAATTGTTTCATTTTTTTTTGTTCAGTATACTATACATTAAGGAAAGGTTTCGCAGTGGAAAGAAAAGGCTGATTTCAATAACAAAACTACCTGCTTATAAAAGTCCTTCTCTTTTTCCACAAAAACTGTAAACCAGTCTAAAGGAACGCCAGTTTCAAAATACTGGATCCTGTTCTGTTGGTGGTTAGATATATTAATAATTTAAAAAATGCACAGCCTTAGCTATCATGCCTTGCTGTGTATTTGCTACCTGTTCAGATGATATTCTCAGTGCAGCTGATGCTTTTCCTGTTTTCTCCAGATGGGCCCCAGACAGTGAATGTGTCTCTGAACTCTCGTGCTGTGAGAACTGAGAACAGCGCTACTGAGGTGGCACAGGGCTCCCCCCTGACTCTGTCCTGCTCTGCGGACGGTAACCCTCCTCCTGTCACAGGGTGGGAGAGGGCCGGTGGGGGGACACACACAGTGGGGGGCGCTGTGGCTGGGCAGAGCAATGAGACTCTCCAGATCAGCGCTGTGCGGAGAGAGGACGAAGGACTGTACTGGTGTGTGGCGAGGAACAGCTATGGAGAGAGGAACACCAGCATCATCATAAAAGTGGAAAAAAGTCCACAAAGTGGCTGTGAGTAAATGTATTGTATGTTCGGTGAAGTTGATGCTAACAATAGTGTGACAGCTTTTTGTTTGTTTATTTGTAAATTGAGCAGACACACCTGGTCAGTTCTGTCACAGAAAGGCATCGATAAAGAAATTGGTCCCCAAATGATTTGTGGGTCTTGCTGTTGTTTCTGATGCAGTGTATAGACAGGCACAGTAATGGTTAGAGATACCAGATCGTTTCGCAGGGATAACACTTTCAATATAATATATTTGTTGGAGGGAAGGCAGACAATGAACGAAACCAATCTAATTTCTGTAGCCAGCTGTCCACATGTGTGCAGCTTTCATGTGCCTACACAATGACCTATTTTACGGCAGAGTTTCTGCTTCTTACTCAGAAGGAACAATCGCAGTGTGCATGGCACAGACTGAAGAAGAATTGTTGAATTTCCAAGAAAAAAATGCTAAATTCATAAACCATAACAATAACAACGACAAGGTATTATTCAAAGTGAAGGAATGGTACACAAGAGAGAGGGTGCTTGATTGGAGTTTGGCTGTCTCTTCGATAATAATATCAGCTTTGCTAATGTCCAACATCAACTCCTTACCTCCTGAGTGAAGAATGGAGAGCATCTTGTTTCTTTGGCTGTCGCTATTCCTTTTCACTATCGGTGGATATTGATTCGTTTTCCTGCCTTTGCAGATGATCAGATGCTGTATTTGCTCATTGCAGTTGCTTTTGTTTTATTGCTGGTCACCATCATCTGTATCTTCATGCACAAAACAC
Source organism: Amia ocellicauda (assembly GCF_036373705.1). Lineage (NCBI taxonomy): Eukaryota > Metazoa > Chordata > Actinopteri > Amiiformes > Amiidae > Amia > Amia ocellicauda. The sequence goes on from NC_089850.1 coordinate 54,432,503, forward strand.
AAAGGATGAAAGACAATACACCTGGAGGTAAGGACCGCCTTTTGCCACGTTCTGGTTTGTAGAACCAATAGTGCTATTGGATAACAATATAGAGTTGAATGAACTGGGTGGGAGTTTGATATACAGATTTCATTTTCATTTTCATTTTTGTTGCAATTTGTCAATCTAAAATAGTTCACAGAAGCATATTTAAGTTCTAACACAACAGAGAGTTGTCACAATCTGGAACAAACTCCCCAGCGATGTGGAAAATTTGGGAACATTTAAAAATAGACTGGATAGAATTGCTGGATCACTAATAGAATAGATTTCCTGTACTGAATCTCCCCTTTCATTAAGTGCCCTATCTAACATTTATGTGATCTTGGCAACCTGTTAATAGCTGTTTTGCCTCTATTTACAGGTCAGGAGTTGCAGAGGTAAGCTTGGGCAGAAGTTAGGCAATTGAGTGGCTGGTTGTGTTCCTTCCCCTGTCATAAATTTTAGCCATCAGCTGCAGTGTAGACTGTTTATTTGGTAAACATTATATTTAGGTGTGCTTCTGATCGCTACAATCTGAGTTCTCAAGAATTACATCATGTATTCATGTGTTTTTCCTGTGTTGTCTGAATTCATAAGAAATTAATGCCCATTATTGTAAAGTGTTACCCATTGGGAATATTTACAATTGCACATTTTTCAGCTCTGGTTATCCCTCTTATTTGTTCTCCTTTTGAGTAGCTGTAGGATTCATCTCCTACACATGGAGCCCAAGAACTGTATTGATTGTTTAGTCAAATTACAAATTTAGTTGCTTCTCTTTGCAAACCAAGGGAGCAAAATTAAAAGATTCAAAACCCTGATGACCAGCTCCTGTGATTTTACCTCCATGTGAGGTCTTTGCAGCTACAACAGAACTCTGAAACGTGTTCTGTGAAGATGAAAACAGAGTGATCCAAATGTGTTTGTGGTGTGTGAACCAAAAATTAGAGAATTGCCTCCCGTAGCCTTCCACAGTCTTACTTCCTGACAACAGTTAAAGTTTCTGCTGGTGCTGTATTTCACCGAGTGCTATGTCATTACTGTAGAGGTATTGAGGAACGGTGTGTGTTTTGCTGTTTGTAGGGTTGGGTGTGAAGCCACAGTCTGTAATCTCTCCATTTTACACATTAGAGACCACACACTGAGACACCCCCACATGGCAGGCACCTTGAAAGAGCCTCATAACGTCAATGACCGTTTGTATGAGAGAACATTTACTTATATTAAACTCTTTGCATCAACTCAGTAGACAGGACTTCCTGTCGCTTTGATCTCGGCTGTTACATAAATATGTCGAATGTGTAGAGGTTTTGTGGTGTATTAAGGGAGGGGGGTGGGGGTCCGTGGGGGGGCTGTGCTAGGCACTTAATCGAGGCCTGATTGATGCATGAATTGCGTTGCACATACCTTCACCCCCCATCCCAATAAACCCAATCTACGCCTACAGTTCAGCCTAATTCACTTGGTTTCAGTATTAATGACTTGTACAGTATTTCCAGACTGTACAAAGCTGTTTTTGGTTTCATACTATAGAAAGACAGAATGTGTCAAGTTTTGCGGTGCTTTGGTGGTAGCTTTTGCATTTGCGTGCTGAATGTTTCAGTTGCCATTACTTAATTACAAATACTTGCAGCACAGAACCTATGCCGGTAAAATTAAGAGGTTTTATTCTAAATACAAAGCAGTTCAAATAAAGAGGCCTTTTAATACTGATCTACATTTGTCAAACTAGCAAGTTGTCTCACTCTGGTTCTTGCTGTGGCTTGCATGACAGCAGCAGTCTTATTACTCAGATATAGTGAGGGAAAAAAGTATTTGATCCCCTGCTGATTTTGTACGTTTGCCACTGACAAAGAAATGATCAGTCTATAATTGTAATGGTAGCTTTATTTTAACAGTGAGAGACAGAATAACAAAAAAAAAATCCAGAAAAACGCATTTCAAAAAAGTTTAAAATTGATTTGCATATTAATGAGGGAAATAAGTATTTGATCCCCTATCAATCAGCAAGATTTCTGGCTCCCAGGTGTCTTTTATACAGGTAACGAGCTGAGATTAGGAGCACTCTCTTAAAGGGAGTGCTCCTAATCTCAGCTCATTACCTGTATAAAAGACACCTGTCCACAGAAGCAATCAATCAATCAGATTCCAAACTCTCCACCATGGCCAAGACCAAAGAGCTGTCCAAGGATGTCAGGGACAAGATTGTAGACCTACACAAGGCTGGAATGGGCTACAAGACCATCGCCAAGCAGCTTGGTTAGAAGGTGACAACAGTTGGTGCGATTATTCGCAAATGGAAGAAACACAAAACAACTGTCAGTCTCCCTCGGTCTGGGGCTCCATGCAAGATCTCACCTCGTGGAGTTTCAATGATCATGAGAACGGTGAGGAATCAGCCCAGAACTACACGGGAGGATCTTGTTAATGATCTCAAGGCAGCTGGGACCATAGTCACCAAGAAAACAATTGGTAACACACTACGCCATGAAGGACTGAAATCCTGCAGCGTCCACAAGGTCCCCCTGCTCAAGAAAGCACATGTACTGAAGTTTGCCAACATCTGAATGATTCAGAGGAGAACTGGGTGAAAGTGTTGTGGTCAGATGAGACCAAAATCGAGCTCTTTGGCATCAACTCAACTCGCCGTGTTTGGAGGAGGAGGAATGACCCCAAGAACACCATCCCCACCGTCAAACATGGAGGTGGAAACATTATGCTTTGGGGGTGTTTTTCTGCTAAGGGGACAGGACAACTGCACCGCATCAAAGGGACGATGGACGGGGCCATGTACCGTCAAATCTTGGGTGAGAACCTCCTTCCCTCAGCCAGGGCATTGAAAATGGGTCGTGGATGGGTATTCCAGCATGACAATGACCCAAAACACACAGCCAAGGCAACAAAGGAGTGGCTCAAGAAGAAGCACATTAAGGTCCTGGAGTGGCCTAGCCAGTCTCCAGACCTTAATCCCATAGAAAATCTGTGGAGGGAGCTGAAGGTTCGAGTTGCCAAACGTCAGCCTTGAAACCTTAATGACTTGGAGAGGATCTGCAAAGAGGAGTGGGACAAAATCCCTCCTGAGATGTGTGCAAACCTGGTGGCCAACTACAAGAAACGTCTGACCTCTGTGATTGCCAACAAGGGTTTTGCCACCAAGTACTAAGTCAAAGGGGTCAAATACTTATTTCCCTCATTAACATGCAAATAAATTTATAACTTTTTTGAAATGCGTTTTTCTGGATTTTTTTGTTGTTATTCTGTCTCTCACTGTTAAAATACACCCACCATTAAAATTATAGACTGATCATTTCTTTGTCAGTGGGCAAACGTACAAAATCAGCAGGGGATCAAATACTTTTTTCCCTCACTGTACTCAGCATGGATCTTCGTTGTTTCTCTCTCCATTCATCTCACTGTTTCTCCAATTCTGTTCCTCAGCCACATCACAGCCATCGAGGGACCAACTCTAGAAGGTACTGTAGCCAATGCAGTGTTTTTAATTTAACACCAATAGAAGACTCCAGAAGATATGATGCAGTGCATGTCTTCTTTTTTGTTAGTGAATCCTACTTCATAGTCAATCATTTTGTCACTGCCCTTCATATAGCTGCCAATCTGAGCCATATAAGGCGCTGAGTTGCATTTGAAAGGTGAACAAAAGCATACTGTACATTGTCACTGCTCGGGGAGACTGATTGTAAGGTTAGTGCAGAAAAGTTTACTTTTGAGGGTCATCATATTGAAACTCACAGGGTTTCCTTTTCTCTTTGTATTTCAGGAGAGGTCTATTCTGTGCCTAAAAAGAGAACCACCAAGAGACAGGAGAAAAAGCCGGGTCAGTACTTTGAGGAAAAAAAGCATGTTGGTCTAAACAACAACAACAAAAGATGCAGAACTATGCTGTTGAAACATGTGAATGACCATCCAGAAACTAGTTGCATAATTATCATCATTATCATTTAGCAGACTTGGGGGGAGGAACTGGTGCTGCAGTCTCAGTTTTACACTGTATTGATGTACAGCAGAAATGTTGATGTGGCAGAGAGTTGGGGACAGAACCAGACATGTTCCGGATGTGCATCTTGTCTTTGTTAATTTGTTTCCTCTTTAGTTTTAAAAGAAACAAACAATCAGAGGCGTTTCTAGTAAACTAGAGGGGTCATTATGTTTACACCTTGTCCTGAACTGTATTCGAGTAGCGTGAAGAACAGAAATACACAAAACCAGATAAAAGATGTTTATTCATAAGCACAATAAATGGAACAAAGAGTTAAAAGTGACTCAAAGTTGCCGAAAGTGTTTTCAGTGTCTTCAACTGCACAGTCAAAGAGGCCGGGTATCACACTGTGGATAGTTAGAAGAGATAGTGATCTGACAAAAGCATACAGATATCTTTATATGAACCCCTTTGTGTTATTCTGTCTCTGTTAGAAGCTCGCCCCCCGACTGTGGACGATACGCAGCTCCTGTACGCTGACATCATGTTCCAGCCTCCTTCCCGGCAAGCCACTGTGAAGGTGAGAAATGACACCATGTTACTGTTTGTCTCTTTGTTTTGGTCGCAGAACCATTATCTTGTTCCAGCCTTTCACATCTCAATAACAGGAGGCATGGAAACGAGAGCGAGGGAAAACAGGCCCGCTGGCAGGAGCTGCACGACAAGTTTCCAAAGCAGCATCTGCAGTTCGTGATTGTTTGTCAGATTGCAGAATGCTGTAAAAGCAGGAAAAGCAAACAGCAAGTGATAGTATTAACAAAGCTTTCTGAGAAGATCTCTCTGCTTTCGTTTTAGAAATGAAAGCACTTAATGATTTTTTTTAATTAATGTGTTGTGTACATTTTATCACAGCAGCATCACTTCTATTCAGAAATACATGTGGTTTTGGAAAATCATTCTCACTGCCCCTATTTGATAAACAGGGTGTGTTTCTTCAGCAGCCTTATTCAGAATCCATTCACCATCACTTCATAAAATGCATGTTTTATGAATATGGTCCAGTAGCTTTCATGTGTAATAATTTAGTCAAACAACCTATTATTTTTGTATTTATTGGTTTGGTGGTTCCTTTATCCAAGGAGACTTAAAAGTTACAGTTTATTAGTTTACAGAGCAGTGCAGAGGTTTACATATACACACATGGCACATATACACACACCAGTGCTGCCGGCTGAATTGTGGACAGTGCGGTTTATACCTACCTGTCATGAAAATGTTAAAAATACAAATATGAATACCTTGCTGCCACAAGTTGTTTTTGTAATTCACCATGCTTTATTTCAACACAAAGGTTTAGAAACCACTGTCTCTAAAATGAAACAAATCGTTGACCTACTTAATCACTATCAACTGGCATAAAACCATTTGTGATCTGTATTTTTACCTTTTGTTGCACTGTAAAGACACATGAATCTGTATATACAGACAGAGTGCAGTGTAGTGTTGTGTAGTGCGGCACTCAGACGCTGAAAAGGCAGAGAGGCAAGGTCCGCCACCTACCATGTCAATGATAGGAGAGTCACACACACAGGGCTACAGGGCAGAACTGGCATGAGAAAGGTTGGTGACCCAAAACTGAATGGTTCTCTGCAGAAAAACTGATCCAATTCACTATATTTTTTTTGGGGGGGGTGATTCCAGAAAAAAATAGACCCTGAGAGCCAGGAGCTGGTGTACAGTGCAGTCCAGATGCAGAGAGACCGCCGCTGCTGGGAGGGGAAGGGACCGAGGGAAGAGCTGAGCTCGGTCTACATTCTGGCGGAGATGCCACAGCACCGGCAGACACGCGCACCCAAATGCCACTGACCTCCCCTGGTCCTGCTAACAAACCCAGCTCTGTTGGACTGATGATCTGCACTTGACAGACACACCTGTCTTCATTAAGGGATGGCAGCACAGGCACTTTCTCAAATGAAGATTTCAATCTTTTGGTTTTTTTTTGGTGTCGCTTCAGGCTTTGCCACTAGGCCTTTGAGAACAACTGGGTATCCCCCATCCCAGGTGGCCTGTTAGTGTTCAGATGTCAGCAGGTGATTAGAACTGTGAGCCCAGAGAACAGCAAATGCACTTCTCACTGTCTCAGATCACCGACTCATTCTCAACGGAAAATCATGGGTATTTCAAAGCATTGTGCTTCTAATGTGTTTGTATTTTTGCTTTGTAATGCAACACCATGGAAAAAAACGATCTATGTTCAAGAAATATATTTGCACATGCAGGTACAAAACACCTGCGAGCTGCCAAGGTCTGCCCGATGCATGGCATGTGGTTAACACTACAGCCTTTACAGTTACCAAGTGAAACAACTGTTGTGCTGTTCGGTCAGTGTGGTCACATAAACATTGCAATGCAATGCTGGCCACATGGCCCCCGAGCCCTTGTTCTGTACAATTAGCATCTTAATGCACAGCTTTTCTTCTTTCAAATCAGTGAGTTGGTGTATAGCACAGGAAACTGTGGTTTCGAAATAGATTGATCAAGCCTCCTCTAAGGTAGCTTTCATGAAAGAAAAAGTGTGTGAACTTTGCTAGCAGCGGATCAACCCCATTTTCAGCCCTGAAAGTAGAGGAGAAGCTTTACAGACGCACCAATGTCCAGTGTTTGTCGTCCAGAACAAAATGTGTTCTGCTTGTAGTCAGAGACAAATCCAAACCAATGAGAGGTCAAGGGATTCCTGACATTCAACAAACTTGAATTATCTGTTCCTTAAACAGTGACCAATAGTTTGTGACTTGATTTGTTTTTCTTTGTTTGATCGTTATTGACCCTCTGCAAGTTTCAATTTCAAGTCTAATATTTCCTGCGACAGGCATATGAGGTTGTGCTCCTGCCCTGCGTGTGCATGATTGGCAGAGTGAAACTGCAGAAACCTCCCCCCATCTGCTCACGAGACCACAGTTCTGCGATTTTGTGACTTGTGGTTTGACTGCACATAAGAAACTTGCAAGCTGGTAAGCTGCTTTGGTCGTTATAGAAACTCATAAACATCTCTTCTGATTAGCAGTTCCGAAGCCCTTTGCCCATGTACTGAAGAGTTATAGACGCTTCGCTCTGCTCCCAGCTCCACCGATGAGATAAACCATGATGTTCACACTATTATAAATACCACGCTCCTTTCCCCAGCATTGGTAGCTCACTCCCATAGCTCCGCAACCACACTCCCTCTCGCTTAAACTCAGAAAACAGCAGCTCCTTGCCTCCATTTGCGGGCCGATGGCCTCCCCCTTACGGCCAGGTTGTTGTTCCCTCGGCCAAAATAACCCCATTACTTCAATCACTACGTCTTCCACCTACTTCTATAAGGGGTTGTCTGAACTACTGAGTGTAATTTTAGACTAGCATGGTAAGCTTGATGCCTCTGTAAAGTTTCCTTGTTCCTTTATTTGTATTTTTCACTTGTAGTTATTGTCCTTTTCTATTGCCTTCTCCAGGGCAAAATCACTCTGTCCATTTTTGTTTGTTTGTTTGTTGTGGGTAGGACTACAACTGTCCAAGGCCTAAGCTGGCCTTCCCTTGGGCACACACGCTCAAACACGCACACACGCTCAAACATGCACCCACGCAGCCCTATCCACCAACCACGGTTTTCTCGGTCACACTTTACAATAAGGTACCGTTATAACTCATGAATTAATATATGAATATCACAGGATACACACATGCACTTCATCTGAGTTCTTATGTTAATCATGTATAAAAGGGTCAGGGTGAGGTTTTATGGTTAGGGTAAGTGTGGGCTTATGTGCTCAACATCAGAACTCAGATGATGTTCATGATGTAATGGTTTAAATCCTATAGTATTCATACATTAATTCAGGAGTTATTCATGAGGTACCTTATTGTAAAGGGTTACCGTTTTCTCTTTATGAATGAAATTAATGGATTTCTGCTTCATCCAGGATTGTGAATCTGTGCATCACAACAAAGATGTATTGGGGTAAGAAGAAGCCAGGATGAGTAAGCAGATACTTCACACTTCGCTGGGGCGTGTCATGCTTCGTCCAGGGAGAAAACATTTACAGTGAGGGAAAAAAGTATTTGATCCCCTGCTGATTTTGTACGTTTGCCCACTGACAAAGAAATGATCAGTCTATAATTTTAATGGTAGGTGTATTTTAACAGTGAGAGACAGAATAACAACAAAAAAATCCAGAAAAATGCATTTCAAAAAAGTTATAAATTGATTTGCATGTTAATGAGGGAAATAAGTATTGTTAAGATGGCATAGTTTTTTTAATAGATTAGTAGAGGGGAACATTTGAGAAATTTCCATTAACAAAAATAACAGTAGTAATACAAGTTATAACAAGAACAAGACTGATAATAATACTGATGGTGATGATAGAGGGAGTCTTTCAAGTTGGTTTACAGAGTCATGTTACAATCAGGCTACAGTAAAGCACTTGTCAGATGGGGACTCTTAACAAAAGCAAGCAAAATCAGAGCAACCCAGCCAGATATCACTCAGGGCAAATCGTTGGTACCAAAGATCATAAAAATATTAAAAAAATAAAATTAGAAGTGATCTCTAAAACCTCCCACAGAATAATGAATGTAGCACAAAGCTTGTGCAAAGCACAGCATTTTTGCATACAGCACAGGATGGAGACTATCTGATAAACAAGTACAGTTTCTCTAAAGAATGTTTGTGCTCAATAATTGAAAGAGGGTTTTAAAAGGGCAACCCATTTAGGTAAAACTGTCTGTTTTCCTTGCTTTCTGCTGCTGCTGAGTTATCTTTATTTCTTTCAAACTATGCTTACTGATTATAAATCAAATATTTTAAACATAATATGAATGTATTAGATTATATATGTTTAATTGACAAACCCAAAATTTGTATTCCTTGAATTTACAAAAACATTAAAATGTACTATGGCAGAATATAGGTAGAAGTAGATTGGGAGGCTATAAACACAATTTATAATATTTAAAAGCAAACAGACAAGCATTTAGCATGACACAAAAGGCAACAGGGTTACTAAGGTAACAGAACAGGACATAGTCACACACTGTAGCCTAAATAAACCCAGAGAAGAAATATGTGTTATTTAGATTGTTTTGCAATAAATCTTTCTCACTTGTTATTTTATATATGTTTTTATTTTTTATGTTTTATTAAGATGTCTTATTAGCTACAGGGCTCAATCAAATAAAATAAATAATAAATATAATTACTCAGTCTTGAAGCATTTATGATGATTAAATTCAACTATCTAGTATGCAGGATTACAGAAAAAAAAACTTATATTTATACATGCAATGCACAATTAAATACTTTCTGATGTTGGTATGCTATCAGACACTGCTTTAATGAGAACTTCATAGATCTTTATTGGTGAAATTTAGTCATGATTGTGCTCTTTACCAGCTATAGCCACATAATATTTAAATTACTCTCATTTAATATTGATGGGGGCCTGGCTAATATCACTGTTATACACAATGTAAATAATAATCAACATCATTCATATAAATCATAAAATAAATACTTCACTATATTAATATGGCAGAATTTGTATTTCTTAATTAAGCAATCCTTGGACATCACATTAACAAATTGCATTGGTTCTTCATAATGCACAGCTGCCCCCAATTAACCTGTTTCAAACCTATTAATCACTGCAAAGAGCCAAATCACTTGTGAGCTAAACAAGGTAATGCAATTAGGTGCTTGGATTAATTGGTGTCATTCATGGAACTAGCTGATTGGCCTGACTGTTGCTTATGTATTGTTTTTTGCAACCAAAATCACAAATGTTGATCTAAAAGCATACACAAACATGAAAAAATAGCAAAAAATAAGCTTTATGTTTAGGTGTTCGCAACAATCTGGATTTGATCACCCTCACAAACTCTAAAGCCCCTAAAAGTGATCAAATGTCTGAAAAAGGCGACACCTGGTGAGCAGAAATGGGAAGAACCCCACGGTGTGCAGTCAATGACAATTCACAATCAGTGTGGATGTTTAGCCTCCAGTACTGAGTTTACTCTCCTCGATCAGATGGAAGCCTATTATGCAGGTAATTAAACACCTTAGTATTTAATTGTAATTTAAACAAAATGGGTGTAACTAAATTTAACAATCACCAGCCTTGTGCAATCAGTATATCTATTGGGCCAAATATAGGCACTTGTTGTGGATAGGGAATAAAGGATCAAGGTATAAACAGGATTTTTAAAAATCTGAAAGCAATTGAATTTTATAGCTCACATTCTGTATTTGGTAACACTAAATGTGTATTAATCTTTATTCAGGGTGACGTACAGTTCATACATTTTAAAGTGTACATATTTTAGATTGGTAAAGTTATCACTCTAAATTGGAACAGTAAGTATATGCCTTGTAGTGCGGAGTAGTGGGCGTGCTCTGGAGCATCTTGGGTTCAATCCCAGGTGGGGGACACTGCTATTGTACCCTTGAGCAAGGTACTTTGCTCTAGTAAAAACACAGCTGTATAAATGGGTAATTGTATGTAAAAAAAAAATGTATAGTAAATCACAATGTCTGTCTAAGAGCATCTGAGAAATCCATTGTAGAGAAATAAACACACTCAAGAAACAGATTTCACTATATGGATTATGAATATTCTTCATAAAGCACAATCTTCAATATCACTTTCTGTAGTTTATAGCACTATTAAAGGAAGAGAGAGATGCCAGTCTGATATATATATATATATAAACCAGAAAAAAAAACTGGAAGGGCAGAAAACTCACAGCAATTCAGTGGTAATGTCCTTATCCAGGGTGATGTTAGGATTTTTCTGGAAAGAGAAGCAGGCTCAACAATACAATTTTCAATTTTATTGAAATCAATATTCAATACTTGCAAGTTCTCAATGGATTGCTGAACACAGCACAGACGTACACCACATACATCCTAGGTCAAGGGGGTAACTAGTGCAGATATGCAGTGAAGTCAGGTATGAGCTCCAGGGAAATCACAAACCAGAGTACCAGTAATGTGTAAGCAGTAGAATTAGACTAGTTGCTCATGTAACCTGTAGGTCACTCTTGATAAGGGCATCTGCCAAGAGAGGAGCTCAGTGCAGTCTGGTCGAGACAAAGGTAGGGGAGCATCCAAGGGGGATCTGAAGAGTTTGCAGTGTGATTGAAAGAGGCACAAAATCAGCAGACAAGACATTAGGGCAGAATCAAGGGAGGAGAAAATGTGGCAGGCAGATGGGACACAGTCTAGAGGGGTGGGAGGCAAAAGCAAGGAGGAAGTGGCAGAGGAGGTTGGAGGGATTAGGGAAGTAGGTGACTGCCAAGGGGAAGTCGAGGGCAGGACAGGAATCAGAGGTGATCATAGCTGCCTAGTGATGTGCAGCATCTCCCAGTCTTCTCACTGGAGTCCCACTGCTAGTTCTTACCCTTTGGAGGTGGGGGGGGGGCACCAAAGGCTGCTGGCACAGAGGTCTAGGAGTCACTTACAGTCCATCTGTAACTAACTGGAAGAGCACATCCATGCTGCATTGAATTACACTGACTCTGAGCACAAGTCCCTCCCTACTACAGCAGTTCACCAATTGCAAACTTAAGTGCCCTAGAATGGCAACACAATTAAAATTTTCCAATTGCAGCGAAACAATTGCAAACAATTGCACTGTACACAAGCTCAAAACAGAAGTTACCAACTACAGGCTTTACTAGAGCCCAGGTGTCAATTGTCACATGCACTAAAGGTAATAAAGCTACTTTGGGATATAGAAAAAGCTGGTAGTTCCAAGTAACAGTGTAGGAGCTAAAATGTGAATTTTAGCAGCACATGCCAGGGGCATTTTGATGCAAAGATCTGGACCCAACATCTACATCTATGATCCCTAGGATTTCTCATCATTTACAAATCCAGGATTTATTTTATTTTATTAAGATTAACACATCAAATGGTGAACTACCCCACCACACTTTTATCTGGTTTGCACTTTAGAATGGGGGGGCTGGACAGTTCTGGATTGGCAGTTGTACGATCCACTGCTCATAATTTTAACTAATGATTCTAATGATCAAATTGAAGGCAATTAAGATTCACCAATCAGAAACCTGGTTGAGGTTGTGATATACCTGGCTGCAATGTGAAAATGTAACTGCGTTAACCAATCGGGAGATTCCAAGACAATAATTCCATATATATATGGAATTATTGTGTTGGAAAATAAATAAATCCTCAATTAATTAACATTCTGGACTCTTTTCTATACCTTTATTTGCCTGCAAGTATTCAACCTGTATATTATTATTATTATTATTATTATTATTATTATTATTATTATTATTATCTTAATTATTATATTTAGCAGATGCCCTACTCTAAAATGACTTGAGGTGAACAGATGCGTCATAAACTGATTTATAAATGTGCAATGTCTCCCTCTGCTGGACTATATTGGCTATTGGACTATAAGTACATGTGCTTCTCTGACTGGTGTAAATAGCATTAATGTCGCCCTCTTATGGTGAACACTGAACATTACATTCTCAAGTAGGGGGTTATTTTTTAAACGGAACTTACTCCTGCTCCTTTAAAGGTATACACTTGAATGTCTTGTATTGATTCATTATTACTTTTTAGGTCACTTAAATATATGACTGCATCTAAAACCTGTCTTGTTTGTATCACTGCAGCCCCGCGTTGACTTCTCTATGGCCTGTGTGCGGAGAAAACCTTCCCCCGGCAGATCACACCTTAATATTTGGTTCCCAGAGGAAATGTGAAATGACGTGCATTACTGTGCGGTCAAGACGCTGCCTCTGTCAATGATTCAATAAATTTAGGCGTGGAAACTCTGATCCTGAATACATTATTTTTTTATATTAATATATTAAAAACACGTCGCAGTAAAACATTGTTTTGGTTTGTTTATCACTGGAACATTGGTAAGTGACTGCGGCCAGGAAAGCGTCCTGCAGCCGGAGATTGCAGCATGGAGGCCGGGGAAGAGCTACAGGAGTCTCCGATGATCCACGGGAAAGAGCAGCCGAGGCCGCGGACTGACCGCAGCGGGGTAAGACTTACAGGAAAGCGGATCAACTTCTCTCTTTTACAGCAAGCGCCACAGAATTAAAGAACGCCGAGGGACCCAGAATTCTAGAACACTGTGTTCTGTCTCAATAGAAGTCTTTGTAGCATTGCCATCAAGTCTTGCGATATTAAATATTAATATAAAATATGAGCACCTCAGTTTATACAGACACAATCGTACGCTTTCAATAACTCCAGTTTCTTTCGCTGCGATGTTTGTTTGCAAACACACATTGCGGACAAAATTAAGAAAGACGCAGAAACCCTTGCTGTCCCAGTGCAATAATGCCAGCATTCCGCTTGTGGTGAAATCCCCTGTTCGCACTGGCAGACCTGCACCCCCAGGTAGCCATGTCTCAGGACTGTGCCAGGAAATAACGTCTCTGTTTCTGTGCTGTCAAAGCCCTCCACCAGCAGCCACACCCCCGGCACCCCCCTGTCCCCGATGGACCCCCTGAACACCCTGTCCAACTTCGAGTCGGAGATGGAGCCGGACGGACAGGGCAGCTACTCCCTGTTCCCTGCGCTGGACAACATGGCCAGCCTGTCAGGAACCTCCGAGACACTGGAGACGTGAGACGGCGCAGTTTTTACTGTGATTCTGTGTTTCTATACATCTGAGTGTCTTTATGTGTTTGGATGATGCCTTAGTCCAAGTTAATACACAATGTTATATCAGCCAAAGGTTACGTACTGTGTTTTGTCAATACATGTATCCAAACCATTTATATTTCCTTATACATTGAGGTGCAAGTCAAATACAAATGCTAATGTGATAGATACATGAATATGAGCACAAATATGCCTTGCACATGTAATACATTCTGCATAATTAATGATCTCCTTTTTAGCACTTTTGCTTTTGAATATTTTCAATCTTTCATGGCTTTTAAGAACTTATAGATAGTCTTCTTTCTGTGCTTTTAGGGATCCTCCCAGCGATGTTGCGGACAAGCCAAACCTAACCTGGCTGGACGCTGCGCAGGTGTGTGTTTTCCTGTTGGTCGTGCACACATGGCGGGGGGTAATATGTGCGCTTCAGTTCGGTGTGCTCGTCACCCCCCTGTCCCCCTGTTGTGTATTTAAAGATATTTCTGTACCCTCGCTTTTCAGATCGTTCTTGAGGAAGCCGGCCGGCCGATGCACATCAAAGAGATCAAGCAGAGGATTATCGACAGGGGCTTGGTGCAGTCCAAGTAGGCATACCTGTGACTCCAAGTCTGATTCTAAACCTTTTTCGAAAACTGTGCGGCTGCTTCTGCCTTGCTGTAGCGGTGCTGCTGCTTGGCTGCTCCTGTCCATTCACGAGCGCAGCCAGCATTTGGAGATGTGTGTTTCTAAAAGTGTGTGTAGAGATCCAGCAAGGGTAACATTTTGATATTCACATCTAAGATACAAATCACAAATCATGAATGCCTGGGTTAAAGGACACTCATCTACAGGCGTATATATCATGCCTTTGTGCTTGTTAAGACATTGTCCTTTAAGGCATCTTGAGAGTAATTTCCATAATTGCAAAAGTATTTAAAATAACGTCTTGCCACGAGGTTGAGTACAGGATTATTTTAGAAAACTAGGAAGTGGAAGTAGTCATTTGACTTTCTTTCCCTGTAAATGTAGCCATGTTGGCTGATAGTGATGTTAAATTCATGAGTACACTGGTGCAGTTTCTGAATGGTCTTGGATTATCTTATCCTGGAGTCCACGAGAAAGTGTGAAAAGATGTTAAAGCCTAAAAAAGGATGTCCCTTAAAAATGTAGCAACATGACCAACAGAACATTTTGAACTACGTTGCATTTGTCTCCCCGCAGTGCAAAGTCTAGTCTGGAAGCTGTGATGTACCGTGAGGTAAGGCAGACTCAACACATCGCCTCCACTGACTCAAGTGTATCATAACATTGGATCTGCTATATATATAATGTATAATATATATATATATATATATATATATATATATATATATATGTGGGGACAGTGCCCTCACCTTGTGCAGATCGGTGCTCAAGACATGCGTTTAATCCTCAATTTATTCTGCTGGTGATTTCTTGCTGTTGTAACGTGACGCCAAAAATCTCCCAGCATTCAAATAGCTGTGCACTGAAATATTTAAGCTATTTCTCGACTTTCTGTTAATAATTTTGTTTATATCTAAAATGTTTTTTTTTTTTTTTTTAAGTGATTGTAATGATGATAACCATAAACATGTGACTACCTGCACTATATATCTTATAATAATTACCTTAATGTTGACTGGCTTTTCATGATTTTTCATGATTTTATTTGTTCAGCACATTGTTTTTATTCATTTTAAGTTGCTTATTTATTTACTTATTTGCATTAGCTTGTTTTGAGGACGGTATCAGACCGGGATGAACTGTTTTCACTTAGTGCAGTTTTAGAACGCAGAGTCATTACTAATATAGGTTCACAGCCCTCGCCTACACTGAGCCGGAGGGACGGCTCAGTGCAGCCCCGTGCCTCACACTGCCGGGGTCTGGAGCGGTCGAGCGCCGCCCTGCTGGTAGAGCAGAGACGAGGCGTTGTCAGAGCCGGGCTTCCAGTTCAGTGTCCTGCTATGTTACAGACTCAGAAAGGGAGCAGGCGCTTCAAGAGGATTGAGCACAGGAACGGAGTCTTTGCACTGTTGGTAAGTCCCGACCCCCGGGGACCTGGCAGGAGGTAGAGCCGCTGTGGAAACTCACCCCCTCCCAAGTGGGCGATCGGGGTCCATTCAGTTATTACATTTGCAAATTAAAATCTATCAGGTAGAATTTTACACAGAATACTAAATGAATTGAAAAGACAGCGCCTGCCTATCCGTCTGCAATCGAGACAGTGATTCACTGGGCTGCTGCTCTTTGCTTTTCTTGTCTAGGACTGAATCTGGTTGTGTTTAGGGGCAGTAGGTGGGTTGATGGTTAGAGGAGAAGTCTGGATCAGGGGTGGGGAGGTTATTTTTTACTTTCTTAGTTTTGCCATATACTTTTAAAGTTCCATTTCATGGTTTTGAGTTTTGTTACACTTGTGTTTGAAGTTTATTTCCACTTTATGATTTGTTTCAGTGCGCAGTGTGGCAAACTGTCCTGCCTTTTAACACTGTGTTCCTTTAACAAAACACGCTTTGTCTTCATTCTGCCTTGTCATTTTCTTTGCCGCTGTCCTTAATTGATTTTAGGATTCATTTTACTTATTTTACTTGCATTTAAACTGCCTCCTTTGGATTTTGCTGCTGCTGCCTGGGAAGGGGGTTTGATTCAATGTGTGCCCTTCAGCGCTTTAACCACTGACTCTGCCTACCAGTTCTTGGCTGGAAATTCACTGCTCCTAAAACTTTTACCGCTGTTTATAACTCAAATGTCACCCGGCTATTTATAAAAACCTCTTGTTAACTGGCTTCTTTATGTTGTCCCACTTTCCCCCCCAGGTCAATTTGCTTGGCCTTCACCTTCCTCATCTCCAAGCATGCCACCTGCCCGCCACCACGTTTCCTCGTTTCTATTTTTAATCTGCCAGCCGATTTGATTTCAGGGTTGTCTATGTTTCCTCAACGGGAGTGAAAGTGCTACCGCTTTAAAATTAGACACAAAGTAGTTTTAGATGGCGTCACTCCTGTTTTGTTTTGTCGTAACCTGGCAAGTGCAAAGAGTGCAACAGATCCTTATTGCTTCTGGAGGGCTGGGTGTTTTACTTTCTTCTCAGTCTCTATTAAATGCAAACAAGGCCTCATGCCACCCCCTTGCTAGCTGTGGGTGGGCAGTTCTTGGTTGTTCTCCCTCTCTTGTGTTCAGCCTGTTTCCCTGTGACTCAGGCCTCCCTCTCTCTCTCTCTATCTCTCTCCTTCCCCCTCTTTCTCTCCCTGTCTCTCTCTCTCTCCACACAGACCGATGAGGAGAGGCAGCAGGCCCTTCGAGCTTTCACCGCCCAGTCTTTCCTAGCCGCTCCTGCCCAGACTGCCTTCTCCAGCTCGGGGTCCACGGGGCCGCTGCCCAGCTTCCCCTCCCCTCCCAGCCTCTCGGAGCCCAGGCCCAAGGTGAAGAAAGTCCTACGCAAGAACCAGAATGAGAAATACAAGATGAAGTACCTCCGTCTGCGCAAGGCTGCCCGGGCCATGATTTTTGTAAGTACTTGCCAGGCATCTCCATAAAATCCTGTGCCAGCGCTAAAGCATTGTCCGTGTGCGTCTCTGGGCCTCCTCTGAGTTAGATGCACCTGAGGGAATTCATTCATAATCCGTTAACTCACAACGGATAGAGTTGACGGGAAATGAGAAAACTACCAGCTAATCTGGCACAAAGAGCTTTCGGTCCTTTGATGTTACTGGGGGTCTGATTTTACATTTCAGGAATGTTGTTTAAAGTTCTTTAAAACTTTGCGAGATCTGCAGTTCGAATTTCAGTTTCATAAAGCACTTAGACAGATGGGCAGGTTGCTGTAAGGCAAAAAAAAAAAGTCTCTGAACTTTATTGAATTAGTGAAGGGTGGAGTTGGGAGAAATTATAGTGGGTAACAAGTGGAGGATCTGGATGTGCGCCCTCTGACCCTGATGTGTCCCCCCTCGCCCCCAGGAGAACGCAGCGCTCTGTGATGAAGTGGCCCATTTAGAGGAGAAGTTCGTCAGAGCGAAAGAAGAACGAAGGTACACTTGTCTGTATATCTGAAGTATTGGTCGTCAAATGCAGCGTGGAGTTGAATGTTGTACGGAATGCAAAGTGACTTTCTCCCCTTGTCATTACAAATTGCCTGTTATTAGGTGTTCTGTAACACTAACGGGTCTATGTGAAAACCAGATGAGATTGTTTGAGTGGGTCAACATGTCTTCCACTAAGCATGAACCAAGTGCTAAACGGCATAGTGTGAAACTGAAATTATAGTTTGCGTAAAGCAAGTTATGTCCTCAAACAATAATACAAAATATTTTAATTTGAAGATGCCTAAAGCTAACCCTGATATAAAAATGTATAGTATTTGTAGATTATGCGGTTGGCTTGACACATGTGGCAATAACTTACTTAGGTGCAAAGTCCTGTGGCTGAAGTTAAAAATGGCAGCAGTTAGTGCAGTGAGTGTAAATCTGCTGTTTGCTGCTGTGTAAGTGACTGTCTGTGCGTCTGCAGGTTTCTGTTGAAGACCCTGCTGCAGTACCAGTCCCTGTCAGAGGGGGAGCTGCACTCTGCACCCACCACTAGCTCCCACGCCCCGGCGTCCTTCAGCTCCGGCGCAGTCAGTGCCGCCCTCCTGGGGGCATCCACCAGCCTCGTCCCCAGCGCCTCGGGGGCAGACGAGGGCCCCGGCAAGAAGTCCAAGAAAGAACGCAAGGAGCGAGGGAGGGAGAACGGGAGGGACGACGGTAGGTCGGGCACCGGCTGGAAGCTCTGAGTCTCGGAGGTGCATCGTTCGAGGAGTTCAGCTGCTCAGGACGGTGGTAGTCGGATTACCTGTCCCGAAGCGCTGTGTACATTCACGATTCATTCACCTAGTAAAAAACTTTCATTTGATGTCATGAGTGAATGTTGAGCCACAGAGGAAGGGGTGTGTGAGAGCTTATTGGTGTGTACAGACACAGCAGTATTAATATGTGTGCGCGTGTGTGTGTCCCTGTCCCTCTCGGTCTCGTCCAGTGCTCAGGAAAGTGTCCAAGAAGAAGAAGATGGCTGAGGGCGGGGCTCGGAAGCTGGTCCAGCCAATCCCCTTGGACTCCACGGGCAGACCGGTATTCCCTATCGTTCTGGGTGGACTGACTGTGTACAGCCTGGGCGAGGTCAGTGGCTCCCGGCCTGCTCTGTAGGAGCTACCTGATGCTTCCAGCCTGTCACCTTGTAGATTTTCACATTTAAGGATACGTTGGCTTGAAATCACTGTTCATGGATGTACGGTTAGTGGACAATTGGCCTGGGCATGGAAATTCATCCTCCCGCAGATATTCTTCTGTAGTAGCCGCCCATCTATTTCCATCAGTTTCCATCTATTATGCCACACCTTTTATCAGAACAAAGTAATTATAAATAACAATGCACTGAAATGTTTTAAATCAAAAGTATAAGCACTAACCTGCAGGGTAAGGCAATATTTAAGACCGTGATCATGTGCGGGCCTCAGTTTTGAGTTCAACACATTTTCTAGGATTTAAATGGAGTCACCAAATGAAGGGGGACAAAACAAACAAAGCGGTCAGATCATGATCCTGTCACAGGGCACAGTGGGAGGCGGAGTGAAGTGATGTACTGCTGGTGTGTTGCAGATCATCACAGACCGTCTGCACTTCCACGACGAGAGCGCCATCTACCCCGTGGGCTTCTGCAGCACCAGGATGTTCGCCAGCATGAAGAACCCCGAGCAGCAGTGTCTGTACACCTGCCAGATAAAGGACGGGGGTGGCGGGCCGCAGGTACACCAGACCTCTGCGGGGCACACGGACGCGGAGCACAGAGCCAGGCTTCTGCTCTTTGTGGCTGCCAAACGTGGATGTGTTTTTGGTTTTGTTGGTCGGTTTGGCTCTCAGGTTGAGACCTCAGTGTGGAGATCTGAATATAAGCAATGTATGTCTGTCTGTACCTTACTTAGTAGAAGAAAAGGCCCAGTGATGTTCTGTATTGTGCCCAGCATGTCCTGACTGAGAAAAGCTGGCTTATTCTTTTGAAGAGGACAGTGGATAGATAGTGTTAAAGCAAACATCAAACCGATTAGGAGAAGCAGAACTCCTTTTGCATCATATAGAGAAGTCTGCCATACGGATAAAAAAGACAAGGTCGTGTGTGACCGGCTGCGCTGGGTTTCTGTTGCAGTTTGAGATCGTGCCAGAAGAAGACCCCCAGAGTGCCATAGTTGCTTCCTCAGCACTGACCTGCCACGCCAACCTGCTGAAGACTATTGCAGCCAAGAGGTGATTGACTTTTACATCACTTTAGCACTGCAAACAACGTACTGTATATTGAATGAAAATATTGCTGCAAAACTGTCTCACTACTAGTCACCAAATTTGCAATGTTGAGATGTATCAGGTAGAAGTATTTTTTCCAGTAATTTCATCTGACATGTAATGGAGGTCAGTGGCTTATTTGAATGATGCACCGTGCAGTATGAAGCCCACATTGCACGCATACTATGAAGGGTTAGACATCCTTATGTAAGCAGAGAAAGAAAGAGAGAGAGTTCCTGTTTACCCAAATGTGACCGTTTCAAAAAATGTTATACCTTTTCTTTCCCATCCATAGAGGTAAACCGCTGACGTCCATCGTGCCATCGGCTGCGTATTTCTTCGGCTTTTCTCATCCCACCATTCAGAACCTGATTCAGAGCTGTCCAGGGGCACGCAAATGTGTGAAGTGAGTCCCTTCAATGAGGCTATTGTACATGTAGCACTGAGAATGTCAGTATGTATTTACATTCTCAAAGAGGTAACTTCATCAGGCAGTGTCTGATATCATCCTTGGAATATGGTCTGCTAAGAAATCGAGAAATATATGAAATCCTGGTTGCAGATTCCTTGAACGCTTCTGTCGTGCGCTCTCGTTTTTGTTTGGTTTGAGTGCACAGGGACATGCATCTTAAATGAGCTGCACAATAATGTATTGCAATGTGAATTTGGCCGCTCCCAACTTCTCATTCTTCTCAGCTACCAGTGGGTGCGCTTCGAGGTGTGTCGCCCCGGGGATGGGCAGCTGCATCAAAGCCTGTCTGAGGATGACGCCTCGATCAACTTTGAGGCCTTCCAGAGGCAGCAGGGGTTCGAGGAGAGCGTCCCGGCCAAGCACAGCACGGCAGGTGAGAAACTGCAAGGGTTTCAGACATCTGACTGTCATCGAATTGTAATTGTGTGTCTGGCTGTTCTGCGAATGTTTGAATCTTTGGACTTGACCAGGCTGAGTTTGAGTGACAAAGTTTTAGCCATCGCTGTGCTGACCCTCGCGTGGTTGACGTTTTGTTCCCCAGTGCGGCTGTGCTCCAGTGTGGAGGCCCTCCCTGCGGGCAGCACGGCCCTGACGGGAAAAAGCAGCGAGGGAGAGGTGTTCAGCGCCTACAGGATCCAGTCACCAGGTGGGCCGTCGCTTGCAGATCCCTAGTGTTCACTGCAGCAGATACTGGGGTCCGGATTCACAGACCCAAATTAACCCCAGTGTTATTTTGGGGCTAATCAAGGCCTGTGAAACCAGTCATGGGTGTGGAACTATTAACTTGCCTTTAATGACACTTTGGAGAAAAGGAGTTTGTTCTTCCAGTTACTGTGTTCTCTGATCCCCATTCCCGACTTTCTTCCAACATTGTTTAAAACAATCTGATTTCCACCTCCTCTTCTTGTCACTGCCAGGCCGGCCACCCCAGCCTTCCCTCTCCTCCCACCCCAGACTGTTGGGTCCGCAGTGTCTGGGTTCCCCCTCGCTCCAGCCTTCGGCCTCCACGTCTCATTTCAGCAGCCCCTGAGCAGCACCACGGAGGCAAAGACGTGCGAGAGCAGCTGCCGCCGGTGCCACGGATTCTCCACATGTCCTCCGCAGTCTGCTGGCTCGTTCCCGGAGCATAGCCCGGCTTCTTTGGTTTTGGCAAGTGGAAAAGGGCTTGCGGTTCTGGACATGCTGTCTTTGAATGGACCTTCAGTTTAAGGGATTATTATTCTATGATCATATAAAAAAAAGATACATCCCTCTACCTCTTTCATTGAGGTATTTTGGACTTTTACCCTTGGCAGGTGTACTGTAGTTTAGTCTGTCTTCAGGCTTGCTTCTAATGGAGGACAATATCAATGCTGGTGACAGTGAATGGGGTGGTAGAACAGGTCTCACCCCATCTTGCCATTTATTTTTACTGTTTCCTTCTGTGTATAGAGGATTAAAACTTGTAAACTATCTGTATGAATTAGGGTTGTTAGAAATATAAAGGATAAAAGTTGTTTTAACATTTTACCTTTTACCTTAAGAAATTATGTTCTTAATCACCTCATTCTACACTATTTCTCCTCCAAAATTCAAAGGTTTCAATCTCAAATGTATATTAGTGTACTGTACAAGAAAAGTACCCATTTATATTAATAGAAAATATATTTTTACATTTATACAATTAGAAGTGAAATAATCAGTTGCAGATTAGTTTTCCTTTCACACTTTAACATTAAATCGTCAAGATTTGACCGGCAGCATGAAGGGGGCAGCAGGCAGTGCATGGTCAGCGCTGTAGACCGGACAGGCCTTGAGCTGACAAGGCCAGTCCCTCCAGGCATAGCGCAGGGCAGCCACCTCATCAGAGCACTTGTCTGTGGACAGCACTACAACATTACTGCTGGTCTCAACGATCGGAGCTCGAACCCACGCAAAGCTGGCATTGCGGTGGTCTCTCTGTGAGGAGCTGCAGCACACCTGGGGAGACACAGGGACACCAAGATTGGGCAGGGAAGCTCAGAATTACTGTGTCAATTAAAGACTCATTTTATATTTATACATTTTCTGTAGGACTATATCATGCACTTGAAGTAGGAGGGTGCAATATTTACTTTTAAAGTCTTTTAGCATTAAAATAATACCAATAATTATAAAATACAAATGCCCACTCATAACTTACTTCAAAGGCAGTGTGGGACTTGGTGACCGAAACCTTTTCACTGTAGGTGATGTTGATATATTCCCCTTGAAGCCTAATAGCTTGTGGAAAAGGTCCCTGGAAGGAGACCCCCTTTTCCCCGTAGGCCACGGCTCGAGCCCCCAGGGTCAGTCTGTGCGCCACATCCTGCTTGTAGCGAGGGTGGATGCTGAAAGATACGGGTCCTGTGGTTACTGTCACAGCAGCGCACTGCCACCCAGACGCTTTCCATAATTACATAGGCTGGATTAATCATCACCCCTCATGATCATATATTTCTACTTTCTAATAACGTCCTCATATTTTAATGTACCTGGAGACACGCACACAAAATATGTACCCTCCTCCTCATCAAACTCATTTCGGAGTTGTAAAAGGATTGCTTATTGAAACCATATCTTTAGAAAATCTGAATGATGTGTTGGTTTCAGGCATATCTTATTTTAAAAACAATCACAGGACGATTGGGAGTAGGATACTGAAAAGAGCAGCAGATGGTCTCCCTGTTGTGGAGAGAACTTCTCTGTCCCTCCTACCTGCCCCAGGGAGACGCCTCATCCCCCAGGTCCAGGCTGACAGCCATGAAAGTATTTTTCATGCGGGGGTTGGGGGCAAAGCCGTAGTCGGCCGTCTGGTGCCACCGCAGGTTGGGGAAAGCGTCGCTCAACGATCTTTTTATGTACGTGGAGAGCTGAGGAAAGTGAATTGAAAGGAAGCTGCTGGTTTGAAGAGGCAGGTTTAAAACTAGCTTGAGCTTTGTACCTTGGCACAGTGCGGTAAGAGAAGGCCTACTTTACCTGGACAAACCCGAAAGGAAAGACTGGTGAGGTCTGGCCTCCTGAGCCCTGGTGAAATGCCATCCTCCAGTCGTCGATCATGGCAGGGAAAGTACAGTTGTACAGGTCCTGATGATACTCTGTGTTTGACTCACCTGTGATGGACAAGCAGGTTAGAATCTACACAGGTTTTAACTGGTGAAGAACAACACACTAATATGAATACGAGCACTGCTGCTTTCAGTGGCCTCTCACCTTGGTACCAAATGGCTCCCTTGATTGTCATGTTGAGCAGAGGGTGAATCATTGCGTTCCACAACACCGTATTGTCCCACGAGGCCCCGGCATTCTGGAAACTAGATCAGAAATATTGTGTCAAGTTGAGCCTGCTCTCCTGGAACGCTACATGATTTTTGGCATTTTTCAGGGGCTGAACAAAGGCCCATGGACAATCTGTTGAGTTTAATGGGCTCACCTGTGTTTGGGCTTTGCTAGGCCACACGTTTGCAGAGCCCTCTCTGAGGACCATGCCTCTACAGGCGTACCTCCCCAGCATGACTCCACCAGCCCCACTGGATGCCTTCGGCTCTCGTACAGGTAGCGTCCAAAGAGCCAGCACACCGCTGAGAAGTGCGTGAAGTTCCCTCCACCCAGCACTCCTGCCAGAGAAGAGAAAAACTAGATGCTTTCAGTCATTCAGTGAGGTAAAATGTGTCAGTTATATGCAGAGAAAATAAGGAAGGACAGGTGGAAAGCACAAAAACACAAACTGTAGCACATTTCAAACCTATATAACATTTGTTCCCTAGCAACTTCACCTTCATGGTAAAATGAAGAAATATTAATTGCATCTGATCTGACTAGTTTTACAACCAGCAGCTCAAAATAAAGAGAGAACAATACCTTACAGCCAATTGTACATTTCCCCTGGGCCCGATACCTGCAGAAGGGAGAGTCCAGACCAATTCAACTCTCGGCAGGTCGGTGAGCTCCATATCGCTCATCTCTAGAGCTGCGGTGAAGACTCTCACGGTGGGATATTTTGTCAAATCAGACAACTCTTCAGAAGCATTCATCACCTTGGGAGGTAGGAAAAAAGAAAAAATGTTATTTAAGCTACAAATGAATTGACTCCTCCGAATAAAGCAAGAGTCACCCAATCCAGCTCATATTGATAGTCAACTTGAAATTGAACCAAGCAGCAAGAGAATTAAATCAAAATAAATCTCTTGGCTTTGGCATTTCTCACTGTGACTTTGTGATAAGTATTGAATTTGCAATCCGAGCCTAAACCTGAAGCAGTGTCATCTCCATGTTGCTCTGTCCCCCACACAGCCACACGTCTCCGAAGAGCACGTCTGTCAGATTTCGGACTTGGACACCCTCTGCACTCTGCTGGACGGCACGTAGGAGGTAGGGACCGCCTGGCTTCATTGGGTCTAGTGTCACCCTCCAGATCCCTGCAGGAGAGAGAGGAGGAAAGACAGTGAGAACCTCCTCCCCCATTTTCTATATATAACTCTCAAACAAGGCAGGCCTGTCTGGGTAACTGCATTTTTCAGTTTGTTTCAAAAATACAATCTGTCTTGCATTATGGGATCGGAAATGTTCCACACAGCCAGCAGCAGAGACATCGGACCATCAGTGGTCGAAATAATTACTGGCAATGAGTCCTGCTGTGCCAACACTGACCCAGACCAGCCTCACTGGGGGGTTGGGGTCCGGAGCACATTTCCACAATTGCACCCCTGGCCTGTTACACTTAATTGGGCCAACTCAGTGTTACTGCTAATGCACCAGGGGAGAACAGTGCAACAGTCCAACCCGCACTCACGTTTCTCCACAGTGACAGTGTGTGATGTGTTCTGCTGGATGCCCAGCACAGTGATGGTGACCTTCGCTGCATTGGTCCCATAGCCCCACAGCACCGCGCGCTCCGGGGCTCTCTGCAGGACCATGTGGTCCCCATAGTAAGAGGCAAAGCGGAATTCGTGTCCTGCAAAATGAAGAGCATGTTAAAATACAAGAGAACACCCGTGGTCTGATATCTTGGTATTATTTCAGTATTAGAACATAAGAACATCAGAAAGTGTCCAATCGAGAGGAGGCCATTCGCCCCATTGTGCTCGTTTGGTGTCCATTAATAACTAAGTGATCCAAGGATCCTATCCAGTCTATTTTTAAATGTTCCCAAATTGTCTCTTCAGCCACATCGCTGGGGAGTTTGTTCAGATTGTGACGCCTCTCTGTGTGAAGAAGTGTCTCCCGTTTTCTGTCTTGAATGCCTTGAAGCCCAATTTCCATCTGTGTCCCCGGGTGCATTGCTGCTGGTCCATCTGGTTTGATGGAAAAGCTCCTCTGGTTAGAAAATCATCATTGCAGTTGATTTTAAAGTGACACAAATACTGATTTGCTTTGCTGTGTCCAAAAAGACACACGCAAGGAAGGGGATCTTCCAGGTGTCATTTCGTGTTAGTCATGCGAGTGTCTTGTGACCGCAGCGTCACGTGTCAGCAGCCTGTGTCCGCACTGGGGAAGTTACTTTAACCACAGCCTGCTCGGCTTTGTATTAAGACGATTTTGGCGAACATATGCACTTATTAAAACGATATGCTATGTAATTCTAAGCTCACATCTGAGGCCTAATAAAGTTGTATCTTTAACGATACTGCGTTTTCATAAGGGCAGCGAGTGGACGTCATTAATATGCAAAGTCGGAATTGACTGGATCTGTATTTTTCTGTGTGCAAATAAGGTGATATCTGTAACTGATCCCAGTAAAAATATCTTAATATCAGTAACACATGTATGTACTCACCGAGCCCATACGAGTGGGCTACACAACACAACAGCAGCAGCGGGTGCAAGCCATGCATCTTCTTGTTGCTTCAGACAGACCCGGAGCTGCTCCGTGGTTTTATCCCGGTGCAGGACACCCGCAGCCCGTCGGCGCAGGCGAGCTCGCCGGCCAGCCCCGGCTCCCCCGGCCGCTCTCTGATTGGCGCATCGCCGCAGGAGGGCGTTTCTGTTGTCGTGTCTGTGATTGGCTGGCCGTGGCGGAAGTGCGGGTCACGCAGTTTCCAGGCGGCTGTGACGCAATCAGACACGGTCTGTCCGCGGAGCTGTGGAGTTCATCTGTTTATTGTGTATTTATGTATTTATAAAATAATGCGGTTACTGTCCTGGATGGTAACCCGTGCAAATACTGCGATTTTCAATAAGCAGATCAATGAACAAACGTGCATGCGCTCCGAATGCAGCGTTTCGCCAGAAGGAACAAGGGGGCGCTTTGGTTGCGCAGATTTCCGCAGTTTTGCGCAGATCTGAAGAATTCAGCCGATCCCATTGGTGCACCAGCGCAGACCTGCCGAAATCTGCGCCACACGCAGGCAACAACTACTTTTAACACTGAACTGCGCTGATCAGACACTTGACAGGGTTTTAATGTGGTTTGCAGTGGTATATATGTCACTGCATACAGTAACTTATGGAGTGTGACCAGTGCCACCATCACTTTTATCCTAATTTTTGCACTGATCACCCTCCATAGTAACTATTTGAGCGTCTCTACATCACTGGTCTTTCCCCCACGTCGTGCTATTGATTTCTGAAAGATTATTTCTTTATATATGTACTAATATGCACACATTTTCCAGCAGGCAAATTCAAGCAAAAGTGTGAATAATTCAGATGTGATTCTGGAGTTAATACAGAGTTAAACATGAGAGACAATAGAAAAATATCAGTATGTAATTAAGAGGTTTCTTTATTGTATTGTTTGACTGTTCTAAATGGTTATATATAATGTAACTCAAAATCAAATAGTTGTACAAAAACTTCTTTCCCCTTAATTGATTTTTAAATCCAGTGAAGATAAGCCACAAGGTCAGAAATTGATTACACAGAAATTAAGTCAGATTTTAATAGGCTCCCCACAATCATAATACTTTCATTATATATTTGTTTATGTATTTTGAGAGCTGGTTCATGGTAATTAGATTTTCTTCCAGGCTGCTTTGAAGTTATTCTCCATAATCTCTTTTTATGTAACCATAACAAATGGAAAAGACCAAATGAATCTGCGCCCCTGAAGGCTTTCCTTAAACTCCTTCTCAGCCTTATGAAGACAAAACCGTATGCGGCGACATGGTGGAAGAATCCATTAATGACGAGCGTGGGATAACCTTGAGACTTTATCACGGGAGGGGCTTTTAAAATCTTTAACATTATCTCAATATTGTTGATCTGTTTTATAGAAATGCACAATATGTGTATGTTACAGGTGTTGTTTGGGTCTGTGACTTTCACTTTAAAAAGTAGATTTGCACCTTGCAGCGGCGACAGCCACACCGCTCTTTTGATGCATCTATAAAAAATAAAGCGGAAAAGCTTTTTTTTTTATCTCTCTAGAGGTAATTGGGTTAAAAACATTCATGCATTTATTTATTTGACATGAAGCATACTGTTTTTAAAGATTTATTGCAGGTGTGCAGTTTTAGCCATAAGCTAATTTACACCCCCTCATCACTAACAATTATTTCATTGTATTAGACTCAGATATTTTTTTCTCTTTGGGCAAAATACCAACGTCATGTAAATTGCAGACAATTTAGCCAAAGGGAAAATCAGGGTTCCAGTGTTTCAACATTGTTAGAATTGTTCTCTTTTTTTATATAAGGAAATGAACAGCATTTTGGAGAGATTTTTTCTTAACATACAAAATATATAGGCTAATCTATAGTGTAAAAGAATAACCCCAAGAATGTCAGCTTAGTTCTGTTTGTGCCAGTTTAGATTTGGTATGAAGAACGTCATGAACAGTAACCGGGATGTCGTTCGCTTGGCTTGTCGGTGTTTCTTATGGTGCCCGTTTAACAATGAAGGGGGCAGCAGGCAGCACGTGGTCAGCACTGTAGACCGGACAGGCCTTGAACCCACACGGCCAGTCCCTCCAGGCATAGCGCAGGGCAGCCACCTCATCAGAGCAGCCGTCTGTGGACAGCACTACAACATTGCTGCTGGTCTCAACAATCGGAGCTGGATCCCACGCAGAGCTGGCATTGCAGGGGTCTCTCTGTGAGGAGCTGCAGCACACCTGGGGAGACACAGGGACACCAAGGGTTGGACTTTTACTAAACCTGGATCTGTTCAGTTGACATAGGAGTAATGTAGCCTTTTGTGATAGTGCTAGTGTGCAAACCTGGCAAGTAATAACATTGTCCACTTGTTTTTCTTAAGTGGACATAGTGTAGATTTGCAGCAGAAGCACTAATATATACAGGCTCTGGAAGCAGCAGTGTTGTGTGTTGATATATGTCCCTCTTTAGTGCATTACAATTACATATGAATGTGTATTTATTATTCATATCTGGTCTTTTAGAGTTTAAAATAATAATACCAATGATAATGACATAATGAAAAAGGCTCATTCAGGACTTACTTCGAAGGTAGTGTTGGACTTGGTGACCGAAACCTCTTCACTGTAGGTGATGTTGATATATTTCCCTTGAAGCCTAATAGCTTGTGGAAAAGGTCCCTGGAAGGAGACCCCCTTCTCCCCGTAGGCCACGGCTCGAGCCCCCAGGGTCAGTCTGTGCGCCACGTCCTGCTTGTAGCGAGGGTGGATGCTGAAAGATACGGGTCCTGTGCCCCTCATGATCATATATTTCAACTTTCTAATAACGTCACGCAAATATGTACCCTCCTTTTTATCAAACTCATTTCGGAGTTGTAAAAGGAAGATTATTAAAACCATTTTAGAAAATCTGAATGATGTGTTGGTTTCAGGCATATCTTATTTTAAAAACAATCACAGGACGATAGGGAGTAGGATACTGAAATGGTCTCCCTGTTGTGGAGAGAACTTCTCTGTCCCTCCTACCTGCCCCAGGGAGACGCCTCATCCCCCAGGTCCAGGCTGACAGCCATGAAAGTGTTTTTCATGCGGGGGTTGGGGGCAAAGCCGTAGTCGGCCGTCTGGTGCCACCGCAGGTTGGGGAAAGCATCGCTCAATGATGTTTTTTTGTACGTGGAGAGCTGAGGAAAGTGAATTGAAAGGAGGTTGCTTGTTTGTAGAGGCAGGTTTAAAACTAGCTTTGTACCTTGGCACAGTGCGGTAAGAGAAGGCCTACATTACCTGGACAAACCCGAAAGGAAAGACTGGTGAGGTCTGGCCTCCTGAGCCCTGGTGAAATGCCATCCTCCAGTCGTCGATCATGGCAGGGAAAGTACAGTTGTACAGGTCCTGATGATACTCTGTGTTTTGCTCACCTGTGATGGACAAGCAGGTTAGAATCTACACAGGTTTTAACTGGTGAAGAACAACACACTAATATGAATACGAGCACTGCTGCTTTCAGTGACCTCTCACCTTGGTACCAAATGGCTCCCTTGATTGTCATGTTGAGCAGAGGGTGAATCATTGCATTCCACAACACCGTATTGTCCCACGAGGCCCCGGCATTCTGGAAACTAGATCAGAAATATTGTGTCAAGTTGAGCCTGCTCTCCTGGAACGCTACATGATTTTTGGCATTTTTCAGGGGCTGAACAAAGGCCCATGGACAATCTGTATAGTTAAGGGGGCTCACCTGTGTTTGGGCTTTGCTAGGCCACACTTTTGCAGAGCCCTCTCTGAGGACCAAGCCTCTACAGGCGTACCTCCCCAGCATGACTCCACCAGCCCCACTGGATGCTTTTGGCTCTCGTAAAGGTAGCGTCCGAAGAGCCAGCACACCGCTGAGAAGTGGCTGAAGTTCCCTCCATCCAGCACTCCTGCCAGAGAAAGTAAAGTTGTTTGGTATGTTCTGAAGTGGGATGTCTCCAGCAAGTGAAGTCCCAAGTACCTGCAGAAGGGACAGACCAGGGTAGTTCAATCTTCATCAGGTCAGTCAGCTCCTCCCTGCTGTGTTCATCAGCTGCAGTGAAGACTCGCACGTTGGGGAATTTTAACGCCATGGCCAACTCTTCTGAAGCGTTTATCACCTTAGGGAAGTGGAATAAATTACGTTGGCGATGAGGTCTACTAGGTGTGAGTTTTGTTCACATTAGAGATGCCTCCTGTTACCTGAGACAGACCCATCTGCATGTTGCTCTGTCCCCCACACAGCCACACGTCTCCAAAGAGGACGTCTGTCAGATTGTGGACTTGGACACCCTCTGCACTCTGCTGGACGGCACTGACAACATAGGGACCGCCCGGCTGCACTGGGTCTAGCGTCACCCTCCAGATCTCTGCAGGAGAGAGAGGAGGAAAGACAGTGAGAGCCTTCTCCCAGTTTCCTCTTCAAACAAGAAAGCTTAATCTGCAGAAAATGTGAATTAACCATTGGGGAATTGATTGTCGTGTAAACAGTGCACATCTAAAGTGCGTGTGAAGAATAGCAGCTAGCTTATTTCGCATCCTTAAAAAAACAAGCACTGAAGCAACATGTTCTCCTTTTGACATGCTTATGCAACTGGTAAAACTGTTCAGTGCCTAGCAGAGTAAGCCTCTTTGGGAAAGCGCTAAGATCTGAAGCTCAGGTCCACAACTGGCCCGTTACACTTCTGTGGGTAATGTGAATGTAATGGCATGGTTACAAGAGGGGAACAGTGCAACAGTCCAACCCGCACTCACGTTCCTCCACAGTGACAGTGTGTGATGTGTTCTGCTGGTTGCCCAACACAGTGATGGTGACCTTCGCTGCATCGGTCCCATAGCCCCACAGCACCGCGCGCTCCGGGGCTCTCTGCAGGACCATGTGGTCCCCATAGTAAGAGGCAAAGCGGAATTCATGTCCTGCAAAATGAAGAGCATGTTGCTGCTGTAAAGAAGCTTGTGTGTTAGCAGATGTAATGGTCTGCAAGTCAGTAAGCATACTGGCATTCTTTCAGTATCTGTACATTTGAGTTATTCAAGCACCATTTTTCTTGGTCTGCTGAGACTACAATATGCATAAGGAAAAAAACATCCTTTCATTTGTGATTTCCAGTTTGTCATGTTTTGAAGCTATGACGTAGAGAGCAAGCTGGTGTTCAGTCAAGAAATGTGGTTACTCTTCTTCAGACTTCTCGCTTCTGCCACAAAAGGCCAGGATGCAATTTGCAGTCCGCCGTAGCCTTCACGGCAGTCCCTCAAATAAAATAATCATGTAAAATAATAGTGACAGTTCTGTGTGGTGAAATAAACAGACCAATGGTTCTTTCGGAGAAATAAGGTGATGGGGCTATCGAACGTGCATGCAATGTTAGTTTTTACTGATTTTCGTGACTTTTCTGATTTTTCCCATTGACGTCCAGCAAAGCAGCTCCAGCGTTAGCACGCATGTGATGTCATGGCCTATTTCTCCATCTCTGAATTCTTTAAGAATGAGCTGGACATGATAATCTCACTCCACAGAATATGTTTCTACTTATAGAATAACCTGAGAAACTATAGAGTTCCCCTTTAAGGGTACTGGCATTCTGTCAATATCTGTGTATTTGAGTTATTTGAGCCTGCTGACACTACAATATGTGTAAGGAAAAAAGTGTCCTGTCATTTGTGATTTCCAGTTCGTCATGTGACTCTTTGGAGGTTGTTTGTTCCTGTCGGCTGTCACATAACACAGTGCTACAAGGTGTTAATACTAAAAATAATAATAAAACATCCTTCTCCAAAAGCCAAAAAGTATTCCATTATACTACACATTATTTTGTCATACAAGATTGCAACCTCCCTCCACCCTACGTATATGTTATTCCATTTAATATTGAAAACGGCTGTTGCCTGCAATTATGCACTTTTTAAAGTATATATTTATTTATATAGTTATATATACCCATGTATAGTTACAAACCCATCAAAATAAACTTTCCCAAACATATTAACATACCATAAATTCAGTTACCTCGCTTTTTCAATAACGCTTTTGAGCAAAAAACAAACACTTAAGTAAACTTAAGTAAATAGACCAATGCCCCCAGTTTGGCAACAATCATGTCTGTACCTGCATGGATCTGCTGACACTGCAGATTGCTTTTAAATAAACTTACCAAATCCACGCAAAGGAGCAAACCAGCAAAACACCCAGAGCACCTGCAGCAGATGCATCGTCCTGGTTATTGTGAGAAATGCAGGAAGATGAGTTTTGGTGTCGTGCGTGTAGCACAGATTCACAGGTTGGAACAGATCTGCGCGGCTCCACGAATGGGATCGCTGGGATTGTGCAGATCTGCGCAGAGCTGCGGATAGTTACAATAACGCGACGTTAGCAGTTTCATGTACATCACATGCAGCTGTCTGACATAATTATCCACAATGCGGAAATCTGTTATTATGTATAGGCTATAGTCTATAGAGCTATAGCTATACTGAGCAGAAACAAACATATCTGGATAATATAACACACAACAGTAGAAAACATAGACGTGCATTTTGCAAATATGCCAACAAACAACTCGGTATACCTATTTTTAATCTATAACACCCCCCTTCCAAGAACAACAATCCAACAAGCAGTTGCTGTAATTCCGGTTTGGGTGTACATTATTGCTAGTTTGTGTTCAGACTGTCAAATTGTGCCCCCTTGTGGCTTCCTATAGCAGAGATTCTTCCAAATGTTTCTTGGCAGTTTGCAAGTGGACACATTCAGGGCAGCACTGAACAACCCAAAGATTAAGTGTATAAATACACAGTTGAGAAACTTACTACAGTAACAAAGAAAGAGAGTAAATTGTACCCAAACATCTTCAAAGTGTTTCTTACTTCTAAAGTAATTAAGATATATATTTTAAAAAATTACAATCATTATAGTTTTCCCTTGAGTTTATCTTTAAAACACGTGTAAATTAGGTTTGTTTTCAGCCTCTGAAGAAGTGGCTGATGTGTTTTTTTGAAGGTGTTTGCTCTGCAGCGTCCCTGCTCAGTGGAGACCTCGCCCTCTATGGGAGAGTCACACATACGTTTTAGGACTTCCTCTTTCTGTATTTTAGCACTTGTTTTCACGGATGTTTCCTCTTTTTAAATCAGCATATTTTTCCATAATTTCTATCCGTGTTTCACAGACCGCAGACAGAGCGGGTTGACGTTGTTAACTTGCATGATTTTCTTCCACGCCCTGTGTTTGAGTACATTAGAGCAAGTTTCAGAAAATTAACCCAAATTTATAAATATTTTTCTGCATTATATTTCAATAACTAGCACAGATTTTCTTTGCTACCGGCCTTGTGTAGTGGTTGGTCTTTGACCCATCTCTCACTCCTTGATCCTCTGCAATCCGGCCTCCGCACAGCTCACTCCACTGAGACGACTCTCCTGCCGCCACTGACTCCCTCAGCTCTGCTCGGTCGGCCTCCCTCTCCTCAGTCCTCATCCTCCTTGATCTCTCTACAGCATTTGACACCATCGATCACTCCATCTTCCTCTCCTGCCTCGCTGACCTTGGAATTTCTGGAACTGCTCTCACCTGGTTGTCCTCATACCTCAATGTCCGGACCTACCAAGTGACATGGTGAGCTTCCTCATCCACCCCCCAACCTCTCCTCACAGGCGTACCCCATAGCTCTGTCTTAGGCCCCTTCTTGTTCTCTCTCTACACCCCCTCCCTGGGCCCCCTCAGCACATCACCACGGACCTGCTGATTCTTCCTGAGCAACATACATCGGATCCGACCCTTCCACACCGACTACTCTACTCAGCTTCTAGTCCAGTCACTGGTTCTCTACAGCCTGGACTACTGCAACTCCCTCCTGGCCGGCCTGCCTGCAACTACAACCCATCCGCTCCAGCTCATCCAGAACTCTGCGGCTCATCTGGTGTCTCTCTGCACACGCTACTCCACTGCTCCACCCCCTCCATTGGCTCCCGATCCTGGCATGCATCCAGTTCAATACATTGACCCTCACCTACCGTGGCCAGACTCCACAGAGTTACCTTCAGACCCTCGTCTCTCCATACATCCCCTCCAGACCTCTCCGGCCTTCCTGCACCAGAAGACTAACCCTGCCTCCTCTCCACTCTCATTCCTCCAGAGCTGCTCCATTTCATTCCTGGCCCCTAAATGGTGGAATGATCTCGAGTCCCTGACCACCGTCTGGCGATTACTCGAGACACACCTATTCAGACAGTAATTGTATTATGTTTTGATCTGTAATTTTTTACTTTATTATTGCACTTTTGTATTGCTCTTACATTTTGTAAGTCACCCTGGATAAGGGTTTTGGCTAAGAAATAAATAATTACAACAGTGGTTATTAAATGTTACGGCTTGGTGGCCCTAAAGAGTACGTTTATCTGTCACCATCTCCATGCCCACTCAAGTTACATTCTTACTAATCACTTCACACGTATTTCCTGTTTTAATTTACCCTGTGGAATATTTGCAGTTAATTTGCAGGTCTTTTTTAGTATTTGAATTTACTTTGACTGTTCAGAATTACTGCTGGTGCTGTAAACACGTTCGTTATTAATGTGAAGGTCTTAGCCAAATGTGGCGAAGCAGGGAGCATAATATAGCCATAGGAAAGCACAGGTCTTGCAATTTAAATGGATGTACAAAACCAAGGAAAACCCTTTTAAAAGTGCAGAATTACAATGGGAAAGTTATTTTATTTGTGGCATGCTTCACTGGTCATGTTGCGAAACTATATACATTTATTATATTATTATATTATTTATATCTCTTACTATCCAAATAGCATGTCATAATGCTGCCAGTTGTATTGATTAGGCCTACTCTAAACGCACTGTCTGTATGACAGCAGCTTCCAGGGACTTCAATAGTTATACAAGTAGGTGATGTTACTTTGTTGCCATTACCCAAGGCAACTTACATTTGTCGTTAAAAAAATCACAAAAACAAAATATAGTTTGAGTGATAAATAATACGTATATCATTTTAGACCTACCTGGAGTGACTTAACTAAGATGAAGAACACAATGCAGTGCAAGATTCTTATTATGGGTAAGTAATTATTATGCTTCAAGTAAAAGCATAGATATCAGTTTACATCAGTGCTAGGTGCACTGTGCTCAAAGCAGGCATAAATACCAAGAGTAGAGAACATGAAATAAACTGAGAACTTTATTTACTGGCTTCTGAGAGTGAAAATCAAACATATCAGACTTAAAACAGACATTGAACAGTCCTAATATTACTTTGAGAGTTTAGGAATATACCAGCCTATCTGACTGTACAGCCCCATATATAACATTACTGTTTTGCAACATGCAGGAATCAGAAAATTGTTTATTTAAATGCATTGCCAGTATATATGACTATAAACCACAAAACAGCAGTTGGGTATAGGGTGTAGCTGTGCCAATAAGGGCAGTGCCTTTCTATTGATTTCAAGATTCCTGCTGGTTGTTTCCTTCTCAGTCGACCGCACAGATACTGACATTGTGATTGGTGTGAACGGCAAGAGCCATCTGTAAAAGTCAATTACTGAGGTTTTAATTTTTTCATACATTTTGGACTTCAAGTTGGCATCTGGAAATTTGCATAAATACACACATATTAAACAGGAAGCAGAGACGCATGCTTTTATTTTGGCAATTGACTCTGATCAGTGGGGATGTATCTAGTGCTGGTCTTTCTGTGGATTTCAGAGGGTAAGAAGTTTTGATTCATATACGCAATTTCTATTTCTGATAAAACTTCACACAATCTTTTATTTATTTGTATTACTAATATTTATAACTAGCTTGCTTTATTTAGGTACTTATGGATCATATTCTACTTGGTTTCTTATTATGTGACTGATACAAGGGACTATTAAGAAAAACTAATAATGGCAAAAATCATGCAAAACTGTTTCAGTGCCTCCTAAAAAACCTTTGATGTGCCCACAAAGTTATCTAATCTAAAACTTCAGGGGAAAATTGTATTCTCAGCCATTTCAATTATTGGTTAAATTCTACAATAGTTAATCATTATTTTTCGTATTGTATAGTATAGCTATGTCATTTCAGAAAATTTGGTAGAGTAATGTCATATTTTGGAGAAGTTGGGACTGGTGGGTGGTCTAAACAGCAAGTCATTTAAAAACCTTCAGTCTGATTTTTTTAAATATCAAAACAAAAAGACGGGCGCAGAGTGATTTTTAAGGGGGATTTTTGAAGCCAAACCACGTAACTGGTTATTGCGGGGGTACGGAAAGTGTCTCTGTGATTTTTGAAAGTGTCAAATTGACTTGAACTTTCACTGACCTGCTAATCTCAATGTCTATATGCATTGAGCATATTGTGCAAATATTTTCTGTATTAATAAAAGCTTTTCCAATGAGCCCATTGTTACACAGCCTGCAATAAAATCTTTATAAAAGTAATATTTCTTCATTGCAACTGTTATGTCGCTCAGAGAGTGAAATGTTTTCCTGAACACAGTGATTTTCTTTCCCTGGACACTTCTCTGTCTTTCCTAACAGGGAATTTAAATGTTGATTTTCTATTGCAGACTTTGCCTGGACAAGTGGCGATGGAGGTCTCCTGCACATGGAGGGCAGAGAGGGGGGCAGCGTGGTTCTGCCATGTCAGTACAACCTAACCGCTGTCCAGATGAGTCCAGGAAATCTGGATATTGAATGGAATGTGAAACATGAAGGAAACAGCAACACAGTGGTAAAATACAAACAAACAAACAAACATAACACTATGATAAACTGTATCAATGTATTCCAAGTATGTACACATTTATGTGTACAAGTATATGTGTATATATGCTATTTAATTTTATATCTGTTTATATTGGAACCTTGCTTTATTAATGAGTATTGTCCTGTAGATTAGTAAGTATTGTAAAACTGTGCTCTTCAGTCTTCTGTGTTTCCTGTTATTGAGTCGTATATTTTATGTACTTTTACACTTTCAATTTAAGACAGGAAATGCAGTTGCATGTTTCAAGTACAGTAACTGCATTTAAGGATCACAGGGAGTCATTTCATTTCAGTTCCAATCATTTAGAAGCTTTCAGACAATTTGATAGTTTTTTAATAGAACTTGATTTAGGGCCCGATTTACTTTTTTATTTAATCGAACATTTTTTATTTAATTGGGCCTTAAATCATTGCACTGCGAAACGCTCGAAGAGGCATTAGCGGCATATGTACGAATGAATATTGCACGTGAGGGAATAAAACACATTTGACCCACCCACTCCAGTCTCATTTTTAGTAAGATGTTACTTTCTTCTACTTTTTAATGTAACCACCATGATGTACAGTTTTGTAGGTTTGTAGCTTACAAACATTTTTTGATTTAATCGGGCCCTTAGTCTGTTCATGTGCCTGAAGTAAGGAAACTCAAAATACAACACACAATGGCAGCAGTGTGTTTAGTATTTCACCCATTTTATACTCAAAGTATATTAAATTCACTTCTCATCAAATAACACAAGCTGATATATATAATCATATACTTTTTCATTTTTCTCTCATGTTCAAATCACAGATCTGGTACACAGACGGCAAGGTTTATGTACCGGCCTTACCATTTAGAGACAGAATATCTTTCATGAATTATCCTAACACATCTGGAGATGTGAAGATTGTTTCGCTGAGACTCACAGACTCTGGGTTTTATCACTGCAAGTTGCTGAAAGCCAGATATATTGAGCAGAAAACCATCAATATGACTGTTTTGGGAATGCAAGGTAGGTATTTTTCTGTTGGTGTCTTTAAAAAACAATACAAAATTGTGAAATCCTTCTACATTCTTCAGATATTCTCTTTTTGGGATAGAAATGTGAAATAAAATGGGGAAATGTAGTAATTGATTGATTTAATTGATGTAGTATATCTGTAATGCAGTAATGAGTGAGAGCTTGAGGAGATTTTACAGGTAGTTTCCATAGTGTAAATAGCTGCCTGAACTCATCTTGAAAATGAAATGTCCTGTTAATTGTTTGGCGTTTTATTTATTTTGTTGATTACTAAAGTAATATATCAGATTATTTATTAC
The DNA here is from genome assembly GCF_036373705.1 of Amia ocellicauda. Taxonomy (NCBI): domain Eukaryota; kingdom Metazoa; phylum Chordata; class Actinopteri; order Amiiformes; family Amiidae; genus Amia; species Amia ocellicauda. The sequence goes on from NC_089850.1 coordinate 54,470,810, forward strand.
ATGAACCTAAACTCAGAATTCTTACCCTAACAAAATGAACAGTGGAGCACTAGGCCTCCTGTTTCAAGTGTCATACTGTGTCATTGTAGAGACATCAGAGTCACCCTGGCCCCCATATGGTGTCCATTTCTTGCCTCTCCTGTTTCTGCTCTGCCTTGTGCCCCTGGTAGTGTGGGGATGCAGAAGGAAGTGTCTTTCAAACAAAAGGTAAAAACACCAAAATGTAAAGAAGAAATTGAGAAAATAATCAATAATCACATTCTGTGCATTTATTTATAGCTCTATTACTGATTAATGGCTCAAAGTACAGTAATTGATATAACCAGTTGCTATTGTTACAAGCAGGTGTTTGATTTCCTTTTTTGAGTAAAGCCCACAAGAGACATTTTGTTAAATTACAGTCAATTTACTTCAACATGTGTCAAATATGTTGTATGTATTAATGTTTAATATAAATTAAAACATGTTTTTAAGTAGTAATTAATTATTGCTGTCAAGTAGTAATTGATGACCATAATAATAATAATAATAATAATAATAATAATAATAATAGTTTACATTAAATGTTGGTCAATGTACAGTTTTAAAAACATTTTATTTTCTTCTTGCAAAGAAACATCAAATCTTCATCTGCAATGAAGGTGAGCGTTTTTTAATTCCTGCTCAATACATTTCTTTAAACTTCTTTAAACCATTGATATGATGTTGCTATATACTGATTTTTAAGATATCTATAGTTTTACTAAATTATTTTTAAGTAGACCAGTAACTGTTTTACAATGGTAATACCATAACGTAATCAACCAGATTTTGATTTGCATACTAAACGCATTTGCATTTTTTTTCAGCATCAATATCTCACATATATCTTGTTTATTAAAATGAAGTCACTTTTGTTTGAAGTATTTTCTTTGTTTGGAGATATAATTAATAAACACTCATGGTTTTACATTGTTATTCTCTGTAGTGAATATGCTTATCGCATATCACAAATTCATCATTTGATTTAATATACATAATTTGCATAGTTGATATTTGTCAACTGTTATGATTCTCATTAAACATTTCAGTTGGTTCCTTTTTCCCCCACTTGATTTTTAGCCATTTAAGTATAATTAAGGATTTCAGTATTATGCATTCAGAGTTATCTCTTCGTGCTGAAACTGAGATGCTGTTGGACAGGAAATGCGGTCTACCTCCTCTATAAATTATGCCTTTCTTTTCTAATCTTTTAAAGGAAAATGATATATATATGACGATTACGTAGTAGCTGCTCATAAGAGAGGATGGCACTGTTGGATGCAAGTTTGGAAGAGTACATCTTGGTGAACTAATGTGGTTATCAATTTTCAACAAGGAAACTATAAAAGTTTGATCGTCCCTAACATGGCAAGTTATGGTGCAAAATAAATTGTATATATTTTTTTCTTTCCCAAAAATTAAATTAATCCTTTTCCTCAGGAGGACAAAAATCCTCCTCCTTGTTAAAGACACAACCATGTATCCAGCAAGAGACAAAGGTAAAGATGAATCATATGTGAACAAAATTCCACAGTAAATAATCCACATAGTAAAAATCCCAGAAGACGTATGTAAGTAGATATACATTAATGTAAGAAACATGTATATATTAAAAAATAAACAATGGAAAGGTTGTTGAAATCCCACAATAAAAACAAAAATGAACATACATTGATTAAAACCATTTTTCATTTTGCCTAACATCTAAGAATAAAGAAGTTCTTATAACTATTTTCTTAATGGAATATGCTTTGGGATTTTGTCAATTTCCATCTGTTTTTCCCTTTTTTCCTGTTGGGTGAATTTCCTGTTGGATTTTGTCTGACTAGATCATGTACCATTATATGTTGTCCCAGATGCAAAGGTCCCCCAGCATCTCTTTTCTTCTGTCTCTGCGATCTATTTCCAGAATTGATTAAATTAAGGGCTATTAATTTAAACATGAAGAAATATGGACAGTAGTTGATTTAATTCAGAACTAATAACATACCTTCTGTTCATTTGATTTACTGATAACAGGGTATGGACTGGAAAAAACAGGAATTATTCAAATATACTGTTTAAAAGCATTTGTTTATGTTGTTTATATATTTTTTTATATTTTGTTTAATAATAATCAGAGCTTGAGGCAGTGCTGTAGTTATTTTATTTTATTTTACTTCACTTTGTGATATGTTTTGAAAATAATGTGAGCTTTATTTGTTAATTAAGTTGCGCTTTAAGAACACATTTATCTGTGGGAAGGTGTATTTATTAGAAATGAGAAGGAAATGTGTAATCTTTCAAATTCCTTGCTAACTTCCTGTGAAATGGTTATAAACATTGAGGAAATGTCTGGTAAGTTTTATCTTATGTACGTTGTGATCTGATTTTATGAGTAGGGTATTGCTGCAGACCCGGGGACATTGGAATGTGGGAGGAGTAACTGTCAATCATTTTGTATGCAGGCAATCTCTTTGCAGAAAATGCTTGTCAATCATTTTTTATGCGGACAATCACCTTCTTCATGTCTTTGTAAGCGCGCAGGGAGGAGGGAGATGGACAATCTTCCTCCTGTCAGATCAAATGACATGTTGTGCAGTTGAATGTCAGTTGCCAGTGATGCACGTTGACAGTATTTGTTTAATATATAATGTAATATAATATGATATACAATTACGATAAAGATGCACATTACATGACACTCACTGTTTTTAATTAATTTTGTATTATTATTATTATTATTATTATTATTATTATTATTATTAAAAAGCATTAGCTTTGGTATGACAGAATAAGTTAACTTTCTTAACTCGGGATGCATATGAATATGATGACATGTAGCCGGTTAGCTAACATTAAACCTGATAATGTTAGTTTGATGAGTTTAGCGTGGAAATACATCATGTAAATGCAGCTCATTACATATGGTCTCTGCTAACACACAACGTTTTAGCAACGTATTTTACATTTTCTATTCCAAATTAAACCTTCTGGTTAATATACGTGAAAGTTTAGCTCATGTGCCGGATTCACACATACAGTATTATGTGAACTGTAATGTTTTAATCTTCAGTTAATATAAGTATGATGTTCTTCATTAATGTGAAATCGGTTATCTTATTTCAGTGTTAACATTGGCCATCTTGGTTTATAATTTGCAAAAACTATTTTCTATATTTACATTAGTTATTGTTTCTATTAACTGAGCAACGCACCGTGCATGCAGTTCCACGAAACTTAAATTAGGCTATTTGTGGTTTATGACCTATATAACTAGTTATCTGTCATACAGTACACAATTCAAACTCATTACCATTGCCATTAATTACCATTAATGTGAATTAAGCCCTCCGTTTTCACAGAGTTTATTTCTGGTGTCAGAAGTGATTTGGCACAAGGGCTGGCATGTTTGCATGCTATACTGGTGAGATTAGCCTACAGGAGCTCTATACAGTGTACTTATACTTAGATCATTTTACTTCCCTGTAAAGCAGGGGTAGTCAATTATTTTTTGTCAGGGTCCAAATTTCTTGGTCAAGGTATAGTCAAGGTCCAGACTCCAGAGGGGGGGGGGGGGGGGGAAACAATCACACCTCATAATGCCCCTTCCCAACACACACACACACAAACTTTCAAGGAATTCGTGTCTTATTAGTGTCCCTTCATCACTGTCCACTGTTCAAAATTAATGTAATTAATTAATGTAAGGGGAAAGAGGATTGAGGAATTCTGGTCTGGGGGTCTGGGGGTCCCCCAGAAGAGTTTGAAAACTGAGACATTTCAAAGTCGAAAAACTCAAAATCTCCATGAAATCAGGCAGATTTGGACTCAAACATATCTTTGCTTCACAACCACATATGACTAGCGAAAAACCACACATCAACCAACAGTATACATGCAAACTAAACGCGGTTTCTGGTGCTTGTGAATCACAGATCTATTTCAGTGGGTCTCTGTGATTGAAATGGGTGAGGATGCACAATTTTATATTTGTGTACCTGCTAGAAATATGCGTCTTCACTGGAAATCAGCTGTTTCCACCCCTGATGCAGGAGTTTCTAGGTGAATACAAGCTATGGCACCATGAGCCCCTCCACATCCCTGGTCGTGTGTATGCACTTTTATATTTTGGAGGCGAGGTTGAAATATGTCCACACGTCAAACTATCTGCAGTTCTGCTGTTTATTTACAGAAATCAGGAAAACAAAGCGAATAGATGTGTTTTTGGCGAGTACAAAGTGCCCTCCTGCCCCAGTCCAGACATCAGAGCCGCCCGGACCGACAATCTGCACGCAATCAACTCACTGACTGAACACTCATAACCAGGAAGGGCTGGTATAGGCTCCACACAATAACAAGCACTGAGTGCAACAAACCTCCATAACAATACATACAAAAATAAAATCATGATAATAAATTAATTGAAAATATTCTCGCGGTCCATTCAAAAGCGTCTGGCGGTCCGGATTTGGCCCCACCAGATTTGGCCCCGCCTTTTGACTCCCCCTGCTGTACAGTGTTTACAGTGAGGGTCAATATGCTTTTCAAAACTCAACTCGTCAAAATGTAATTTTAAGCACAATGTCACATCTTTTTGTTTGTCCTATCAAGTCAAGCCTAAAGCTAACTTCGGATTGCTTTGATATATATATATATATATATATATATAGCGAATTATTGTAAAAATAATACGTTATTTTAAGTTATTAAAACCTGTCTGACTGTAAAAATAACATACAATGTATAAAACCCGTCTAATTGTAAGAATAACATGCTGCTTTACAGTTGCCTCTCCTGATTAACGACCTCAAAACTACTAGCTATCCATTTACCAACATCAGTGCAATCCTTAAGCACCCGGGCCCGGTCCTCGTAGCTGCTAGCCGAGTTGGCCAGATAACTTTCAGGATAATTTGACAGAAGTGTCTTTTTCCCTTCCTCCAAGCAAGTTTAAAGTCCAGCTGAGTAAATGACCATAGATATAGCTTGACTTAAGTTATTGTATTAACTGAATCCGGCTGATTAGCCTGAATTAGTTAAACCAGGTAGGAGGAATGGGGCCCAGGACATTTGTTTCCTCCCTCCTCTTTGTTTTTCCTCCGCCTTACTTTTATATATGAGAGAGGTGATTTGCTGCAAAAAAAATGACTGACAAATATCTTCTGCAGGTGATTGATAAAAAGTGATTGACAAGCATTTCATATTGAGTTATTTCAATAAAATCTATTATTAGTATTGTTGTTGTTGTTGTTGTTACTACTACTACTACTACTACTACTAATACAAATAATTCATATTAATACATAGAATTAATACTTTTCAGGAACTGTAGCATAACTATAGAGTGGCACATATTTATAGAAAAGCTATTAAACTTTGCAGAATTTAAACAGGAAAAGGAAGTCATGAAATACACTGCAGAACTGCATTTCTTTCTCTGTGTGTCTGTGTGAACAAGGTCACTGTCTCGCTGTGTTATGGTACTGTGCTATAACAGGGTCTGATAAGAACCAGTTTTCACCAACAATGTGGGCTTGATACATCGTACAAACCCCCCTTATATTAAACATTACGTATGCCTTTATTCTCCCCAGTTCGACTATATATGGGTCTTTCTGAGCAGTTGTCAGGCAGAAACCGAGCTTCCACTCATCCCGGGACAGACGTGTGGGCCTCTTATCTTGCCTGTAGTTTGTAACTTCTCTAAGACTGTTCTTGAGATTGCTTCTTGCACCTCTTCCTTGCAGCTGCTTGTAATAAAAACCTTTTGATTGGAGGTGCATCTCTCTCTGGATTTCTGCAACTCTTCATACGCTAACACGGGATAACATCACTTTGCAGAGATGGCACTGGTGTTCGACTCACACACTGTCACCCTATGAATATATGTATATGTATATATATATATATATATATATTTTTTTTTTTCTGTAAGTAAAGAAGTGAGATGCATCACTACAGAGAGAGGTGCTGTATACTCTGAAGATGATCTGCCAACCTAAGTAAAGATGCAGTTTATTTACTGCCCCTCATATTTAACTGCTCATCTGATAAAACCTTGAAACTTTAAACTGCAGATTCAAGAAAGATTGAAGTCTTTTGGTTAGAGAGAAGTCACAGGACAGTGTCTTCTGTTTTGTTCTGCAACCTTTAACACAGTTTTAAGTATATCTGGTTGATTGACAGTGCAGACTAAGTGGAAGCATTATGAAAACAAGTCCTCTGCCAAGTTCGGGCTTAGCTCAGCAACCCTCTCTTCCTCTTATTTTTGAAAATTATTTAAAAAAATGCATAAATCTGGCTTTGACAGGGGTAAATTAAACACTGAAAGAGTTGTGCTGATGTTATGAAACTGAGGCAAATAGAGACCTTTAAAATAATTAATAATAATAATTAGTTAATTTTTGCCTAAAACATTATTAGTTCCAGACTAGAAGGTAGTGTTTACTGTTTTCAGTGGTTGACTTGTTTGATTTCTTATTCAGGGAGCAAATATGAATGCAGTCAGCAAGTCAGTTCACTGGTGGAGCCCAGCCCTGATTTCCTCTTTGCCATCTTAAAAAAATAAACTGAACTTGTTCATTTTAAATTATCCTTAAATGTAACACTTATAGGGAATACAGACAATGTGAAGTCCTGTTCCCAAATTGAAAATTATGTTATTTCTACTTATTTACATGCAGAATTACTTTCAACTGAACCTCAATACAGGAGGATATTGAGGATAGTTACAGGGTGAATAAAAAATCAAGTGTAACACCCAAAAAAGGAAATAAATAATGCCACACTTCCACTAGCGGTTGGGTGTAGCCACACTGAACTGCATACTGCAAGTCTTGATGAACAACACAGATATGCTTTGAATAAACTCTCCTTGCTCTTTGTCTCAGGTGTTGACCTATTGTGCAACTACCACTTGGGTTTTGCGGTTGTTAATGAAGCAATAAGCTGGGCTGCAACGGTGGTGTAATCTGTCCAGCCCACAATTCCCCATCTCCCATTATAGTGCTGCTAATGAACAGAAAACAGCTTTCATCAAGGGCTCGATAATTAAAGCCTGCATTATCCTACCCTCTGGCTTTTTGCTGAACTAGCAGATACAATTTGGCAATGCTCTCTAGAGTCCCAAAAGTCTGGGCATGATATCTTTGTGTTGTTGTTGTCGTCCTGCCCAGTATGAAGCACAATACCAGCTGTACCTGCTGGTGCAGCCGAAGAGGGTGGCTCTGTAGATGGTGTTAGCTGGGCATCGGTCATTAGGGCTTTTGGAATTCAAACACAGACTTCACATGGCTTGGGTTTCTGTCATAACTTCCTAGTGAAATCTCAGAACTCAAACGATCTTTTCTAACATGAAAAACAAAACATAATGTGGCTATACTTCCCACACTATGACTATTTTTATCTCTTCCTATACCTTATTATCTATACCTTCTGCATAACTGGTTGGATTAAGTTTGCTTTAAAGTCTGAACTTGAGGCCATGGGGCCAGGTTTTCAAGTTGTATAGAAGTGTGATTTCATGTTTTTGGACATAAATGAATATGTGATAGGGCCGGGCATTTTACATTCACTCCTTCGATCCCCATATTTATTGTCAATCTTAACAAGAGAGCACTGCCCTGTTTTTGCTGTGGGGGAGGCCTGGGAAACGCGAAACATGCAAAGCAGCTTGGATCTCAGCTGAGTGTAAGACACACATGTCAAATGTCCTTAATTTCCAGGAAAGTAAAACACGTTGTTTAAGTTTTTGGAAATCAACATGGCAGTCACACTGCAGTAGCCCACACGGTGGCACTGAAGTATTTCTGTACCGTGTACCGTGACATTGCAGATGGCATCTCCAGGTAGGAGACTGCAGTCATTTCTTACACATTAAAAAAGCGACAAAGTTAATACTGTGCTTCTTTTATTTGTATTGTTTCAATGACTTCAAAAATAACTGAGGTGCTTAACTGGTCACGTAGACATCTAGTTTCAGGTGTCAGGTTAAATAAAGCACTCCTGAATTTAAAGAAACAAAAGAGAGCCCTGCAGAATTTGGGAAGCATGCAGTCTTCATTGAGTCTGCTTCTTAATACAAACTTGTGGTCTCTAGATTTATTACAATCTGTATTTTTAGCATCTCAGCTGGATAAATTGGGAGCAGACCGTGTGATCCGTAAGGACTGTCCTTCACCACCTTTTGGATTGTTTTGTTTCTCATGAACATAATTTTAATCTTCTTTCACAGCATGCTTAACTTTTCCCTAAGTATCCGGGTCACTCATCAATGCTTTTTTATCACAGGTATTGTACACGGCCTCAGTCTCCTGCCAGCATCTATGAGGATTCGTCTCTCCCTCAAGATGAGAGAGAACAATAGCTATTTTTTGTGTTTTAAACATTAGAGACTGGAGTTCATCATTTTTCATCTCTTGCTCACAAACAGTTGGAGACCTACAAACTCATTTATTCAGAACCAAAGTAGAAACTAACCTGGGAAGAAACATGAAATATTTATCTATCTTCCTCTGCATATGCCAGTAACCCAGGAGCCACCTATTCAAATAAGGTAAAAACTAAATGGTGTGTGTGTTGGTGATTTTTTATGAACAGTTTATTTGTAGTTTAGTATTACAGCATAAGTGCTTAACATCTTTCCAAGGATCTGCTAAAATCACCGCTCTTATCTTAACCATTTAAAACACAGGGGGTGACGTCTCATATGTTTTGACAGCAGATTATGCATTTTGATCTTAACAGTTTATACACAACTGCCTTCCTGCAATTAGAGTTCCTCAGCTGATCAGTCATGCTTTAGTGTTTTTTTTTTCTCTTCTCATTTAGACCAGACTAACATTCAGCCACACAACACAATACATGTTAAGAATGCACCTTTAAAAATCTAAAAGAAAAGTTAATGTTCCCTTGAATCAATTCATACATCAATGGGAAAACAAAACATTTTCCCTTTCAATAATATTGCAGCTCCTCAACAAAACTGATGAAGCAACATTTGCGAGAAATACATGCTTCCTAGTGCAATACTGTTACCGAAACAGCAAGTTTAAGTGTCAGTCTTCATAATATCCACAATCTTGTAAACTCCATGAACCAGGAGATGTTGCAAGGGCAGAACTGCAAACTCCAAAGACCATACCTTGATAATCTTCCAGTGTATCCCAGTCCACCTATATGTCACTGTAGTGTTTTTATGTTTCATATACCTCAACCGATATAAAGGAAGCAGTTCTGCACTAACACTATGATATCGTTTGTATATGTTGGGATCAATAGTTAATTTATTTTCTCTGCCACAGTAAAACATGGAATTGGGGGGACAGAACCTTTATCAGTGCAATATCCTTGTCTGGCAGAAATTGATATTAGTGCCTAATTCTAAAAAGTGTAACACTGCTGTGATTCTTACTCCATATGTGTGCAGTGGGCCTACATACTGATTTAGTAACAATGCCTGACGGACTCGTTTTATTTGCATTTCCTCTGGCTTTGACAAAGATGTTTTCATGACACGTCTCTCGCTGCCACAGTTCTGCATTTTTCTTAGCTTGTACACCTCAGGGCTGAACCTCCCACCTTTGCAGTAACACTGGCATAAAAACAGATCCTGCCATGCTCATAGATTGCATTGAGGTACGCGATTTCCTGTGAGCGAACCGAAACCTTGAAATATCGGCCTTGCCACATAATGCCCTTCCCCCGCTGCAGACAGTGCTGCACACCATAAAGAGGGTATCACAACTTTTAAATTGTCAAACCTGTTATTTCTTTTGTTGTTTATTTTTCTCTTATTTAATTCTCTGTGTTCATTCAAAGAGCAAAGCCCTCTAATCACCAGTAAGGAAATTTAACTCATGAACAGCTAATTAGGGGAAACAAAAAATAAATAAAGGAGCTGACAAGACGTTTGTAATCAAAATCCAATTATGCTAATATCATTTGAATTCGACTGTATGCTCGAAGAGATATAAGCTGAAGAAGCTCAGATGGTGATTTCTTTTGGAATCCTGACAGAATGGAAGGAACACAATCCAAACTGCATTAGTAACCAGTTCCCTGCTTTTTAATGCTAAACATTGCTTGTCCGCTGAAATTTTCCACTTAGTGTGCATTTCTTCACCCTCCCATAACTTGTACACGAGGAAGGGTGAGCTGAGCTTTAAAGAATCCTCTCATCTCAGCTCTCTTGTCTTCGGGAAGCTGTTCTCAAGACTGCAGTGTGATTGCGCTTGGAAGAATGAGATTCAGTCTGGGTGATGAGCATCTGTCCTCAATGGGCCCCTGCAGAGCTGGCTCTGTTGCAGCCTGAAGTGAATGAAAGGTTTCCAGCACGTTCTCCCCTCCCCAGCCTGTGCTAACAGGAGAGGTCAGTGCGGCATTTTAAGCAAGTTGCCAGTTAGGATGGACAGCTAAAACAAACTCAGCTGGTGGGCCTAACTGGACATAAGGCTGCCCAGATCCATCACAGCGTGTTTAAGTAGCAAGCCTAGAGACTGACAGAACGGTAGTCGATGAAATTAGATTAAACTGATTAATACAATAGATGCACGGATGCTATAGAAAAAGCAATGGAGTTCCTAGAAGTTAGAAAGTTTTAGAAGAAAGCTGTTAAATGTGTTTTTTATTTTTTAAAGTACACTCATCCTCCTCCAAAATACAAGTACTTGCCAGGGAAGGTCTACTACTGTCTACTGTCCGCCACTGGGGCGTTGTAGCAGGGAGACACTCACAGGAAATCCACACACATATTTGTACCTTCTTAAGAGTTATGTTCTCTTTGACTCTTCCATCCACGCTTATCTGGGTTATTTCAAAAAGGACCATATTGACTGGAATTAAATTACAGAGTCCAGCCTAATCAAGTTTAATGCTCGGTCTTCAAGTACTTCTGTAAGTCACCATAAAGGGTATTTATGTCACAGGGGGAAAATAATAAATAACGAGGCACAGCATTAATTGCTGTAAAATGTAATATTTCAAGTATGTTTTCTCACCGAGGCAATTTACATGCCAGGCTTGTAAAGACAAACAGAAACAATGTACTTTGCTGACAAGTAATTAAAGAAAATCCAACCCCAGCAGAAATTACTGATGGATTATTAGAAGATAATGGAAAAGCCATTGCCTTGCAAGAAGTGATGAATTATTACACAAGCATTTTCCTTGGGATTTATTGGGGGCTTAATGGAAGGCTACACTGCAACAAAATCTAATTCAAGACAACCCTTTTTTTCATTTTCTTTTATGATATTACATGCAGTAGCCTCAAGATTTATCCACTCCCTTGTTGTTGTGTAAAAGTCAAGCTGTTTTATCAAGGAAATGCAGGGGTAAATTCAATGTTTTCAATACAATGAAACAAGCTGGGTAATTATCAATGTTGTATGTATTGATAGCATATCTTTAAAAAAACACAGTGAAATATATTTAAAAATACCCAGTGTTCACAGACAGTACTTTGTGAAACCTTCTTTAGCATTGATAAGATTGTCTTTAATAACATCACAATGTCCAGACCTCAATCCATGACATTTGTGGAATTAGCTAAAAAATGAATGAAAACAACAACAACAAACTCCCCCATGACATACAGAAGCAATGCTTTAGGAAAGTACTGTATTGTTCAGTAAGTGTGTGTGTTCTGGTTCAAGCTAGTGAAATTCTTTTGAAACTGATAAGACTCTGAGTAAGACTTCTCCCTCGTGCCAATGAGTGGCAGTTCCTATAATTTTGCTGTGGAACACACTGTTTTTCATTTGCACTTGCTTGAAGACTAAAACCTCAGCTGTGTGAAGATTAGCCAAGGAAACAAAACTTTGCTGGAAGTAATTTTGGTCTGTCCATCACTCTTTCATGCAGAACAATTTTATATTATGTACAGAACTTCATTCAAGAACACTACAGTCACCTAAGTAAGTGCAGTTTCATTTGTATAATGATTGCTGATGCATTTAAGATTCTACTTTCATTGGGGTAATAATATATTTCATTTGGCTTGTGAAACTGGAAGAATAAACATAAACAGAATTGGTAAAATAATTTGTATTGTTACAGACATGCATGGTTGCAAGGAGTATGCAGAGTAATTACTCCAGCTGCTCTCTCTCTCACTCTCATTATGTTAATGAATTTATAGATTTTTTTTTTTGTATCCAAGTTTGTTAAGAGATACAACCCCACACAGACTTTTTGTTACAACAAAGAACAAAGCAAGGAAAAAACTATGTGCATGAGCTGATTACAGTGGACATAAAAATTGTACCCATGTTTACTTCAGATCTCTATTACTTTCTAAGATCTCAAGTGTTCTCATATTGCGTGTTTTCACAACGTGGGCTCTGGGATAATAAAGGCAGATCGAATTCGGATGAGCAACTGAGTTAACAGTGCATGCCACAAACACTGACAGTGGGAGGCCTGCAGATGCACACTGCCTTCTGGAGGAGATTGGAAATACAGAGTTCCGAGTCACTGTGTTGGCCTGGTTAAGCCCCCCCCAGGCACTTGAGTGAGGTACCGTTGCGCGGTTAAGACTGGGAAATGTCAGTGCTCTCGACTGGTTGTGTGAGGGGGGGAAGTCACTGATGGAGCCAGGACTGTGAGGGAAACCAGAATTTACCCTTTGCTTCCAGCATTCTGTGAAGAATCACTCAGCTGAGGTTTGCTGTGTGTCAGCTGGACCGCTCCAGAGACAATGCGGCAGATGTAGATTTTATTGGAGAAAATTGATTCCAGATGTCCCATTTGCATTGCTATTGCTCTTCACAGAGTTCTCGTGCTAGAAACTTATTTTGATTTCCCTTTGTTTTCGCACTTGGTGGTCAGAAAGGAACACAGGCGCTGACAAAACAAAAGATGACCGTTTGGCCGGCAAGAACAGCTTTTTGCTTCCCAAGACTGTAATTTTGCAATCAGGCTGCCCTATTTGTGGGTAGAATTACAGAAAGGACCTTGGCTGTTATTTGTGCGCTGTGTTAATTATGCCTGGAACTGGTGTTTGAGAGCCCATAGAACATTAATAATTAAACATCTGCAAGCCATCACAATGCACAAGCGAGTGCCTGCAGTCTGTGCATGGGTGTAGGCAGACTGCTACTAAAGGCACACAGGCCTGTCTTACTGGAGATGGTAATGATGCTCTGATAGTGTTTTGGCAAGTAGGAAGGCAATTAATGTCTTATTTTGCATCAACATAATTTCTTTCACTGATGTCCTGGCACAGTTTGCACTGGAATGAATATGAGGGAGAAAAGAAAAAAGGGAATGAGGGAAAGGTGAAGAATCAACACTCCTGGAATTACAATAAATATTTAAAGCACAACAAAAAGCACGGGAGATTGTATCTGCACATAAACCTGAACCCCACACATACATATAGACATACAGATGTTGTCAAATTAAAAACAACATAAAGTGTCTCAGGAACAGAACAGCTTCAATGCTCTTGGCACAGATTCTAGTCTCTGGACTCTACTGGAGGGATGAACACCATTCTTCCAAAAGATATTCCCTCATTTGAGGTTTTGATGATGGTGGTGGAGAGCGCTGTCTAACATGTCGGTCCAAAATCTCCCATAGGTGTTCAACTGGGTTGAGATCTGGTGACTGTGAAGGCCATAGCATATGATTCACATAATTTTCATACTCATCAAACCATTCAGTGAGCCCTTGTGCCCTGTGGAGCGGGGCATTGTCATCCTGGAAGAGACCACTCCCATCAGGAGAGAAATGTGACATCAAAGGTGATCAGTCAGAATAACTTTGTAATGATTTCCAGTGACCCTTCCCTCTAAGGGGACAAGTGGACCCAAACCATGCCCGGAAAATGCCCCCCACAGCATAACTGAGCCTCCGGACCCCCTCACTGTAGGGGTCCAGCAGTCAGGCCTTTACCGTTCTCTTGGTGTCGCCACATATACCCTCACCCACTTGTTGAGAATATGGTGAAGGATGACTCATCTGACCAGATCACTTTTTTCCACATCTCTATACACCAGTGCCTATGGTGCCCCAATAATGACCACTCTTTCAAAGGCACTTAGATCCTTTCCTCTTGCCATCTTGATGCAAAATCGAGGTCAGCTGGCCCTGCTCAGCATTTGTATACATGCCACAGAGCATGACAGGATGTTAATTGCTTAATTGTATCATGCAGTACACCTGTTTGGAGGCATCTGCATTCGTTATGTTCCTCCTCTCATTTATTCACGTTTTTACTTTAATCTGTCACCCGTCTGTATGTTCTGCATGAGTTCCGGGGTGAAACTCATGCCAGATTCCCACAGGAGCCTTTCTAGAATCACAGAGGAGAAGCTGCAGGCCAGATTTCATAGGAAACATAAAGGAATCCTGATGGAGTCTGGTGGGGAGGGTGCAGTTTCGTGATGGGGGGCACTGTGAGCAGAGTTTATTTAAGAGGTGACAGCACATCAGTATTGTATGAAACTATTGACACTGAAATGTTATACTAACTGGAGTAATGTGATTCATAATTACAGCAACAGACAGGAAAAAAACTACATAATAAGAATTGAGACTTTAAGGGCAGATTCAGATTAAACTAAGCCAAAGAATGAGGAAGGTGGATTCCACAACAACGTTTCCCTTCCAGGTAGGCCTGCAGAGGTTTGGCTTCACTGTGGTGATGGGCAGGCTGGGAGAACTGATGCACACTGCCTGAGGCATTTCACAACAGTCAAGAACATTAGCTGTGAAATCCTGTCATACTTAGCTTGCATTTCTCATTAATTTTAATGAGCTAATATATGTATGTATGTACCGTAAAACTTCCAATACTCGCCAGGTTTCAAATAGTTGCCGGGTTGATTTGCATAATCATGTAAACAAAAGCCGGTCTCTAATACATGCTGGGTTACGCCGAGTTGACAGGGTTTGATAAATAAAGGAAATCGATACAGTTTCTAAAGATGCATTAACACATTTGAAAGAACCTTCTGCAACATATTTATGTAAACTTTTATTTTTATATTTTGCATCTTTCTTGTTTTCAGTAAATATATATATATATATATATATATATATATATATATATATATATATATATATATTGCTGTATATTTGTATTGGTGTTAATTGTAATGATTGAACTGTCAATTGCGACATGAACAATGCATTGCTTAAGTATAATGTTGATGATTTGGTTTAAAGGGTATTTCCATAGTTTTGTTGAAGTGCTTTTTGTTTAATTAGCGAGAGTTCACATTATATTGAATCTTAGACTGCTAAAAGAACCCTACTGACACACAATGTTGCCACAGCGTTCTTGCAACATAAATGACATTATATGTTGTGTTGTGTGTTAGCTGGGACTTACTGGTATCTTGTTTTCAATCCAGTGTATAGTTCACCATACATTGAATGTGATTTGTTTGCATCTCTCAAAAGCAATTAAATAATAATAATAATTTAAAAAATAAATAATTTAAAGCCTGGCCTATTAGCCTACTTCTACAATGAACCAAAATATGCCCTATGTTTCCAGGCTCTTCTTACCCGCGATTAATTTATGAATGTTTAATACAAACGTCGGTCTCCAATTGACACCGGGGCTCTTGCAGTTATTTGGAATAAACGCTGGGGGCGTTTAATTGAAGTTATACAGTACATAAAGAAGGAAAGAAAGACTCAAGACAGCTGAAAATGTCTGAGCACTGACTTCTCTCAAAGAATGAGAGGCAGTATAATTTTCAGATTGCTTCACACTGTAGCTTCCTTTACAATTTCACAAACATCAGTTGGGAATAATTCAAATCATGATTCAACCATGCAACTGCTCCTCTTGGCCCAAATTTAATGGTGGTTTGCATGGTGCAAGCCATGTCGGGGAAATAGAAGCAAATGTATTTCCAAAAGAAGAGGCCTGCAACTGCGATGTGTGTGCACTAGTATTGATGTGTTTAATATGAATCATGAATTTGGTTTACTTCTTTAGTTCATACACCCATGTTGTTTGTACACTTTGATTCCCAGATTGCTCTCTCCATCTTGTAGCTTCTATTGTCTACAGGAAACATGTCATCCTTCTCACTGGCTAATTCTGCTATTTGGTCATTGACTTGGTCACACCTAGCCAGCAGCCTACAAGCTGAAAGAGACAAGGGTGTGGGGCGCTGGAATGAGCAACAACTGCGCACTATTGATGAAATGCAGAAACTGTCACAAAGTCACGATGTATCCATGCTAATTCTGATGGTGAATGTCACCTTTCTTAATAACTGTGAAAAGTAATAGACCCGCGAAGGAGAACAGACACTGACGATAAATTAATGGAGAACTGGAGAGATAGGAATTGCATCACTTGGGTACACCTTCATACTGTGGCGTCTTTATCCAATAGCATTTTAATTACTCTGCTAATTACACAGCAATAAAAATAGTTGGTGCAACGATATGCAGATTCAGTAATATTTACAATGTGCCAATTTGCTGTGCTTTTCATTGTTTCAAATTAACAGTTATGATGGGTGCTTTTTTTTTATTGCAAAGTGATACCGGCTACCTTCAGTAGACATTACACTCAAATCATTTCCAGCTCATACGCTTTACAGTCATTCATTACAATAAATAATACATTTAATTGATAGAAGGAGAAATGCATTTCAATTGCACCATGTTCTTGTGCACGCCAGTCTTTATGTTGCATATGCTTATTAAAATTCACAGCCAATTAAGTCTCCTTTATTACAGATTTAATTAAATCGCCTCCCAGATAGGATCTGGAATTAGATTTCTGTTAAATAGTTCTGGCTGTAAAAAGTAAGAAATGGAGTGCAGTAATTGACCTCTGAAGAATTAAAAAAGAGCCCAGTTCTGGCCTTCAGTCATTGACTTACATAACGATTTAAACAGGATTGTAAGACCATTAGTTATTTCAACACACACACTATCCTATGAATAGCAGAAGAAATGTATGTAATGCATTGTTAGTATTCTTATTTATTTATTGGCAGTTGCCCTTATTCAGGCCTTATGATGTAAACGTCAGAAATGACAAAAGATGTGTGGGTCTTTTAGTAATACCTGTAAAGTACTGTAAAGTTGGACTTATTGATAAATTGATAAATAAGTATACAATAGTAGATTCACCAGCCAAAACAACAAATAATAGGAGAGAGTCAGAGTTAAAGAAACAGATGTTTGCACAATTTCCACAGAATTTTTGAGCACAACAGCTTTTTAAAGGAACAACACTCTCTTAACTCTCTGAACTAATTCTGTTTCACAGGAACCGGGGCAACCCTATAGATGCGCTCACCCCCGTGATCGGCTCCCCCAATGACGGTACTCCCCCTATTCCTGCGCGGGGTTAACCCATGACCCCGGAATCCACAATTTCTGGCTAACTAACAATAAACAACATTCGGCATGATCTACCCCTCCCTTAACACAGAGAACAGACAGACACAGGTTGCAGTCCCAGATCGCTACAACACTTAATTGTTCCAAACTTCCATATTTATTAACTAAAATGAATGAGTGAATATCATTATTCAGATGAGCAGTGTGGACAGTGTCATTATAACCTTCTGATACAATTTCACTCTGAGGATGCTTGTGCGCCACCTGTTTGCCACTTCACTGTGTCATTATATAAGACTAAAAAGCACATAGATATGCAAATTAAAGTGGTGAGAAGGTGGAATGATGTTGTGACCTCGCTTCACCGGTGGGCGTCGTGGAGCCCACGGTGTGGAGCACCGGAAGGGTGTGTCCGTTCAGGCCACGCCCCCTCAGAGTCACGGAAGTGGAAGGATGCGTGTAGAAGCAATGCAGAGTAAACGTATCTCAGTATTTTATTGTTAGCAGTAGTAAGGTAAGATTTACTTGTGTTTTTAATGTGGCAGATTTAAAATACAATTGAAAAATTACAATTATCCATTGTCGCTGTCTCTCTACTGGACACACGTGTTCAGATTTTCTAATGGCATAAATCACAATAGTCACAAAGTTCACGACACAAAGCCTTAATTGAAATATCACCTTTCATTTTATGTGATCTTTACCAGACATGTTTTAAAATGACTTGTCTTTATTGTCAGCGATCACTGTCCTATCAGTCAATATAATGAGTTCAACTAAAAAAAAAAAAAAAAACTTTAAAAATACAATTAGTTTGAGAATGTAAACAATCATCCTTTGAGATTAGGAGTACATATTCAGATTTCCAACATACAGGCTGTCATGTTCAGGTTGTATTTAATTAAGCAAGTTACTTTTTTCTTTTTAATCTCCTTACAGAATTCAGATGTGGTGCTTATTATAATTGGTCCATTCTGGATTTCTGAAAGAGTTTGCAGTGAATGTAAATTTGAATCATGTTCTAAAAGTATTACAACACACTTTGTTTTGGTGCATTTTAATTGATCAGAAGTGAGGGGGAGAGGAAAGTCCAACTTTGTAAAACATGGCCGCAAGGTAAGTTTACCCGAGTTTCCTGAAAACATAAATTATACAAAAGTAAAGCAAACAACAATAATTAAAAACAAACATACATCCAAAAATATAGGTTACTTTTATAGAGATTAAGGACAGCCTAAGGGCATAAAAATAGTATTGGCTATTTACAAACATACAACAAATACGTAAGTCACAATATTCCTGACGAAATTAAGCAGAATTAATAAACATTGTTATATGTTAACAGTTGCAGCTGTATTAATAGAAGCTTGTTCCAAATAGTAATAGTAATACTACTAGTGATAGTAGTTACCATAATGATAAAATATGGATGCTTTTTGAGGTCTGACAAGGGGATAATGAATAAATCAGGGCTTTATAAGAGAATGGGGCATGTCCTATTTCTTTTGATCATAGGGATTAATACCCTTGATAAAATGCTGTATTCATAAATTAACCGATCAATTGCTCAGACAGAATGGAAACCAGAAGAGACAAGGGTCCCAAACACCAGGGTTGAGAACCATTGCTTTACATGTTCAGTAGTCTTTCCGTTTTGTCTCGTCTCCAGCAGTTATTTTATTTATTGATACATTTTTGTTATATATACGGTATACACTCACCTAAAGGATTATTAGGAACACCATACTAATACTGTGTTTGACACCCTTTCGCCTTCAGAACTGCCTTAATTCTACGTGGCATTGATTCAACAAGGTGCTGAAAGCATTCTTTAGAAATGTTGGCCCATATTGATAGGATAGCATCTTGAAGTTGATGGAGATTTGTGGGATGCACATCCAGGGCACGTAGCTCCCGTTCCACCACATCCCAAAGATGCTCTATTGGGTTGAAATCTGGTGTCCAGTTTATTACAGTGAACACATTGTCATGTTCAAGAAACCAATTTGAAATGATTCGACCTTTGTGACATGGTGCATTATCCTGCTGGAAGTAGCCATCAGAGGATGGGTACATGGTGGTCATAAAGGGATGGACATGGTCAGAAACAATGCTCAGGCAGGCCGTGGCATTTAAACGATGCCCAATTGGCACTAAGGGGCCTAAAGTGTGCCAAGAAAACATCCCCCACACCATTACACCACCACCACCAGCCTGCACAGTGGTAACAAGGCATGATGGATCCATGTTCTCATTCTGTTTACGCCAAATTCTGACTCTACCATCTGAATGTCTCAACAGAAATCGAGACTCATCAGACGAGGCAACATTTTTCCAGTCTTCAACTGTCCAATTTTGGTGAGCTTGTGCAAATTGTAGCCTCTTTTTCCTATTTGTAGTGGAGATGAGTGGTACCCGGTGGGGTCTTCTGCTGTTGTAGCCCATCCGCCTCAAGGTTGTATGTGTTGTGGCTTCACAAATGCTTTGCTGCATACCTCGGTTGTAACGAGTGGTTATTTCAGTCAAAGTTGCTCTTCTATCAGCTTGAATCAGTCGGCCCATTCTCCTCTGACCTGTAGCATCAACAAGGCATTTTCGCCCCCACAGGACTGCCGCATACTGGATGTTTTTCCCTTTTCACACCATTCTTTGTAAACCCTAGAAATGGTTGTGCGTGAAAATCCCAGTAACTGAGCAGATTGTGAAATACTCAGACCGGCCCGTCTGGCACCAACAACCATGCCACGCTCAAAATTGCTTAAATCACCTTTCTTTCCCATTCAGACATTCAGTTTGGAGTTCAGGAGATTGTCTTGACCAGGACCACACCCCTAAATGCATTGAAGCAACTGCCATGTGATTGGTTGGTTAGATAATTGCATTAATGAGAAATTGAACAGGTGTTCCTAATAATCCTTTAGGTGAGTGTATAGTTTTACATCTGTGGTTAAGGTTCTAATTCTTTTAAAGTCTGATTGGAGAAGGTGTTGTTTGTTCTTATCAATAAGTATACTTGTGTGCTCTGGTTTACACCACACATCCCAAAGACCTGCTGCTCAGGTTAATTGGTTGCTCAAAATTTTCCTGATAGTCAGCCAAGTGAGTTTATTTCAATCGTTAGGCAGTGGTTTATGCCATTTCCAAACCAATGCAAATAATTAGAGAGAGATGTGATTTTTTGTTTGTTTCTATATGGGGAGAACATGTAACCCAGCCTGCCTACAATGACAAATGCCTCTAAATTTATTTCCAGGCAAATTAAGAGGGAGTCAGCGCTTAAAAATAAGGTCAGCTGTGTTAGTTGTTTCCTAAGCACAGTGGATAAAGTTATTTTGTTTTGTAAGCAATTTTTTAAGTTGTGAAGTATCTGAGATGGTGTCACAAGATAGCCGGGGTGTAAATATAAAAAGAGCAGGCACAGGAGAGTAAACTAGATATCTTTATTACTTTAAATGTTACGGAAACACACAGAGAATACACCTGAATATGACTGCATGCTTGCTGTGTATTGAAAGTCGTCTGCTGGGTTGCAGATCCATTTGACTAAACCACTTTTACTGAAAAAACAGTGGACACACAACGCAATAGGAAGGTCTCAGTTCTGTGGCTTATGGACAATGTGCAGGATATTGTAGTTTTACTGGATCCATCAGCCAGTTGAGTTTCCAGAAATGGCACTACATGGGTTAAACAGAAAGAGCAGGACATCCTAACACATTGTCCTCATTACTGCTTCTGCAATAGAACATCATAGTATAGAAAAATAATGATCATAGTAATAATGGTAGTAATAGCAGTAGTACCATATTCACATCAGTCAGTGGTCTCTGCCTAATCAATTAAACACTGCCAAAATTGATTATATTGACAACATTTAAATGTAATATTCAGTATACTGGATTATTTTGCTCTCCCAATGTAAGAATGCTGTACACAGACCCAGCCCTGATGAACTTCAATCCGGTAGTCACATAGCGGTATACACTCACCTAAAGGATTATTAGGAACACCATACTAATATTGTGTTTGACCCCCTTTCGCCTTCAGAACTGCCTTAATTCTACGTGGCATTGATTCAACAAGGTGCTGAAAGCATTCTTTAGAAATGTTGGCCCATATTGATAGGATAGCATCTTGCAGTTGATGGAGATTTGTGGGATGCACATCCAGGGCACGAAGCTCCCGTTCCACCACATCCCAAAGATGCTCTATTGGGTTGAGATCTGGTGACTGTGGGGGCCAGTTTAGTACAGTGAACTCATTGTCATGTTCAAGAAACCAATTTGAAATGATTCGACCTTTGTGACATGGTGCATTATCCTGCTGGAAGTAGCCATCAGAGGATGGGTACATGGTGGTCATAAAGGGATGGACATGGTCAGAAACAATGCTCAGGTAGGCCGTGGCATTTAAACGATGCCCAATTGGCACTAAGGGGCCTAAAGTGTGCCAAGAAAACATCCCCCACACCATTACACCACCACCACCACCAGCCTGCACAGTGGTAACAAGGCATGATGGATCCATGTTCTCATTCTGTTTACGCCAGATTCTGACTCTACCATCTGAATGTCTCAACAGAAATCGAGACTCATCAGACCAGGCAACATTTTTCCAGTCTTCAACTGTCCAATTTTGGTGAGCTTGTGCAAATTGTAGCCTCTTTTTCCTATTTGTAGTGGAGATGAGTGGTACCCGGTGGGGTCTTCTGCTGTTGTAGCCCATCCGCCTCAAGGTTGTACGTGTTGGGCTTCACAAATGCTTTGCTGCATACCTCGGTTGTAACGAGTGGTTATTTCAGTCAAAGTTGCTCTTCTATCAGCTTGAATCAGTCGGCCCATTCTCCTCTGACCTGTAGCATCAACAAGGCATTTTCGCCCCCACAGGACTGCCGCATACTGGATGTTTTTCCCTTTTCACTCCATTCTTTGTAAACCCTAGAAATGGTTGTGTGTGAAAATCCCAGTAACTGAGCAGATTGTGAAATACTCAGACCGGCCCGTCTGGCACCAACAATCATGCCACGCTCAAAATTGCTTAAATCACCTTTCTTTCCCATTCAGACATTCAGTTTGGAGTTCAGGAGATTGTCTTGACCAGGACCACACCCCTAAATGCATTGAAGCAACTGCCATGTGATTGGTTGGTTAGATAATTGCATTAATGAGAAATTGAACAGGTGTTCCTAATAATCCTTTAGGTGAGTGTATGTGATATGTGCTAAAATAGAAAATGAGCTTGCTCAATTTAAACCAGAGTTTAATGCATAGTTAGTGAAGCAAACAGTCTCACATATAAAGAATGATTCATACAGTATAAGGCATTGCATTACCTAAAAGAGTGCTACATTTAAATGACATGATGGTGGTTGAATTTATTCACATTGCTGATTTCATTGCACGCCTCAGTTAGGTAAATTTAATTCCATATAATGAAAGGGCAAATTCAGTCCAACTGAAAGTGTCTGCTAATTAGTTTGCACGGTTTCTCCAAATAAAGTGCTTTACTCCTTTCCGCTGGTATTACCTTAATATAATTATCCAGCTGAAGTGAAGGAACTATTGAGTCTGTCAGGAGTGAGGTCAATTACCCACACAGGTAAGTAATTGCAAATACCCGACACTGACAGGGCAGGGTGGGAGATAATTGTAACTGCAGATTACGTTTTTGACTCTCTTTGATTAGATTCCAAATGGAGTTAAACACTGTAAGGAATATAATACCTGCATCCACAAATCCAAGGCATTAAATGTTACAAATGAATACAAATAAGCCTTCACTTGGTTAATTTCCTTCTAAATCGTGGTACAATGTGTCCTCTACTCTCTTCGCCTTACTGTTCAGCCGTTGATTCAAGTCAACCTCAACAGCAAGGGTGGAGCATCCATTAGAAAACTTGGCAGTTGCCTGGTGGTCTTGGGGGCACAATTTGGGGCACGCAGAAAAATGTGGGGATGCCAATAATATGAGAACAATAAAATGTTTTTTAAAATGTGCTTATTAAACACTATAGAAAACTCTGCATATGATGTACAATCCCCCCGCCCCCACCCCGACCCCCGCTAACCCCCCGATATATCCATTAGAGGAGCTCAGAAGTGGAATTAACCACATTAAGGTAACTACACCGAGACTGCGTTCTATGAATGGAGAGACTAATAGTCAAATCGTTCTGAGATTCCAAGACTGCATATTTAATTACAAGATACTCATTAAATTACAATTATTACAATCTGGATTCTTGCTACAATTACATTTTTTCCCCTCATGGTTACATCCATTCAATTACATGACAAGAGGAAATAGAAAACTATTAACCTTCATTGCAATGTATCCCTTTTTGTGCTTGGAACAGTTTACTAAAAATGTGTTATTTTCTTGCCTCCAAAAACCTAATTTCTACTTATCCCTAGAACTAATATATTAAATATGTTAAATTATACTAAACCTATTCAGCTTTGTGTGATACTGGCAGAAGAGATCTTTGAAGGAATGGATTGTGAAGGGGTCTGTTTTTTTTTGTTATTATTGATGCTAAGATCAATATTTTGTATAACCTGCGGCAAGTGGATTTATGGAACATAAAGTATATGGACAGTACCTTTCTGTACGTCTCACAGGGGGCAATGCATATCTGCAATTTTCAAATTGAGAGATGGAAACAGAATACAATATCAATGCAAATAAAATATCACCAATGTATTCAAAGCAAATGACAAGACACAGGTGCCATTCTGAAAAACAAGGCAAACTAGAATTTCCCAGCAAGCACATGCTAATACCCACTTTCAATTTTGGCTGCACTTTATCTGACTTTCTAAAAGTACAAATAGAATTTAATGCACTCTCCTGGGCTGATAAATTCATTTTTGATTTGCCGTTTCTCATGGTACATGAAAATAGATTATCAGGCACTTCTTGGGAAAGCCTGCAAAAACTAATTAACGCAAGGCGGGTTTTTCAAGATAAATTAAAAAGAAAATTAATGAAAGTATTATGATTGTGGAGATCCTATTAAGAACCGACTTAATTTCTATGTAATCAAATTCTTCCAGTGTGAACACTTATCGCCAGACTCATACATCTTTTAAAATTCCTTTGTGGCTTTCAACTTTTTGCATACACTTTGGTAGATTTTCACAATGTTTTAAACTGCTCAATTATTGAGCGACCCACAGTCTTGGTTTACAGAGGTGTTTGATTGCAAACACAAATACAATGCACAGCGTAGATCAACAATATTTGGGATGATTAAAAATGCAAACCCAGTAGGTACAATACAACTCCATTTAAAGAGTATTTTTCTCTGCTTTTCTTTTGCCCTTCAAAATAGAATAATAATATACAACATAAAGCAGAATAAATGACGTGACACACATTTGAGCCATAAAAATACTGAACTGGTAGCATTATAGGGAATACATCAATAAGTTTGAACTATATAAAGCAGAATGCTTGGATGCTGTTTTTTTATAGTTAATTTAATGTAGCCTACCAAACGAGAAAATGTTGTTTATCATGGCTTCCGCAAACTAAGATTTATCGCAAATGTCTGAGCTTGCGTCTGAGCTTAATACCGTGGCAATTGTAATTCATCATCAGATAAGTATTCCAAATTAGTGCCTCTCCTTTTGTCACTTAGTAGCCATTAGCTGTAGCAAGGAAGCTACAGCACGGTGTTCTTTGGATGTCTGGCATAGATCTGTGAATTAACAGCCCGTGTGAAGATGAGGGGAGAAATAGCAGTGTGTGTGTGTTTACACTGTTTCGAGACAGTCCTCGGGTTTGACAAGTAAACAAGGGACTCGCTCTCCAATGCCTGAGCTTGGAGTCATTTGATATGCCTTAATCATTTATAAATGCATAATAAGCAGATTAGATCAACTGTATTAAGAAGCTAGACTGTAAATGCTACCCATATTGTGTGAGTTTATTAACTCTTCCATAAACCAGCTATAAAAAGCCATCTGTAACCAGTGGAGTGTTATACCCCCAGCAGGTATCCAAATAAGTCAGAAGAGCTTAATCACATCAAGACAATGAAAAGCTCCCTTGGGCCGGCAGCATCGGCCAAGCAATGGCACTGTAAAGAAACAGCGTCGGTAACTGAAAAAACTTACCAAGGCTGTGGAGAGATATCAACTGGACAGGAGACAGGAATGTGGCTGCAATCTGAATAAATAACATCAGCATGTTCTCTTTCCTTCAAACACACAAAAATACAAAACCAAAACATGTTTTACACTCCACTCATTTAGCTGTCCAATCAATGGATTTCTACAAGTACTTACTATTGCAATTTATTTGCACAAATGATAAAGGCATTCCCTTCAACACAAGCTCACTGACACCTGGAGACTCACACCGCTTGAAGTAATTCCATACACTACACAACACACTATAATGAACGCAATACTCATTATGATTGTGCTACCCACTGGTTAGCCTATGACATATATTAAATCTCATATAAATGAAACTGTAGTTTAATTGTTAATAGATAAAATAACACCAAATGAGCTTGTGTCTTATAAGAGTAGATCCCACACTAAAAGCAAGTGAAGCTTGCAGATGTAGTAAAACTAATTGCAGAGGGACTTTTACTTTTGATATTTACATTTTATCATATTCCTCCTCTCTCTTTGAAAGTCTGCTATTTGTTGTCCAAAGATCATCATTAATTACTAATTTCTAGGGAAATGGATGGCTAGGAATTTCCTGACACAGCACCCCTATGCCTCAATCTTAGCTGTGCTGCTCCCATTCAAAAGCACAAGACACTAGAGGAACAGCTCAGCACACCCCCTCACCGAGATACAGCAGCACTGTATTCCCATTTCACTAGAATGACTCCACCAGCCCAAATGTTTGGCTGCATCTGTTTATATTTTCCATGCAAACAAAGCAGATAAAGTGACACTGGTCTGGAAATGCCAATGCTTACCTCAACACTGTGTGTGTGGGAAACCGTAGTCCTGAACAATGACCTAACAGAGATGTTTAGAAATCATATAATTAAGCAATTATTAATTATTATTAATTTTAAAACATTTTTAACTGACAGTAAAACCCATTTCATTCATATTTCTTTACATCTGACCTACACAGATCCAGGATATATGACATGTTGAGGGGGTTGTTTGTTAATTTATTATAAAACAAGTGTATTTATTATTGTATAAATGCCGCTACATTACTACAACGTTGAATCGTTGAAAGCACACAGTGTTCTCAGACAGTGGACATGAATGATATGGTTTTACTGAGATCTCTGTCTCACCCACTGTCTAGCAATAATGTGGTTTTATTTTGAGTGGTTTGTCAGTGGTTGCATACCACTGGTACATTACTATATTGTACTAGTTAATGATACTATCTTATTAACAATTAGCCTGTTATTCTTATACTTTTACAGTACCCACACTTTTCTGTTATTTCACTTCTTATTTGTAGCATATCCACTGTCACCAGTTTCCCTACATATTTATATTATTCTGTAAAGTAGTTTACTTTAGTTTTGCACTGTAAAACATACTCCATATTCCAGATTACTCTAGTGTGAAATTGTGTTTGCTCGGTCTGCTCCTGTGACTGGTGTGCAAATTTGGGAATTACTGTCTTTAAGGTAAACAGTTAGTCAAGCTGACCAATATGCCATCATATATCCTGCTTCAGCTTCCTGCTACAGACTCCCTGTCAAAATGCCTTTGATAAAGTCTTAGTAAATTCTTAAAAGTATAGTTTCAAAACTGGGCAGCATGAATGAAATATTGGTAGTGTGAAAGAGAGAAAACACTGCTAAATGTTAATATGATATATTAATTTATGAGACTCATTATCAGTGGCCTTTAATGTTACCATCATTTTTCAATAGCACGCTGCTGCATCCAAAAAAAGAAACAATAAGAGAAGTCTCTCAATAACAATGCAAAATAAGAATATATTAATATAATTAATGACAGCATGTCTAATGTTCCAGGCATTCCATAAATTAATTTTTGTTTTGTTAAAAATTATAGGACCAATATGTGTGACTCCCTATAAATCACAAGCCGACATTCTAGAAGGAGATAAGTTGTCTTTTGTTTCAGTTGCACATTTTTATTTGGGATTAATTAAGCCTGGGGTGGGCATCACTTTGGCTTGACTTGCCAAACTGATGCACTTTTGGGGAAAAAATTAAAAGTGTTAGGACTGTAAGCGAACACCCCTGAGGGTATAGAACCGAGGAAGCATAACTTTAGTAGCAAAGAAATGAAGGCTGCGGAGGAGGGGTGGGAAGAATATAGTGTTTCACTTTCCCAAAGCCCCCTCAGTGGTTTAAGTAATATACTTTTTCTATTAATATTTAACACCCTGACCACTTTTTTCATTGTTTTTTTCCATCTGCTTTTAGGATGTCTCCTGTCATACACTCTGATTTTGGATTGCCTTTGACCCTATCTATTTCTTTTTCTTAATTGTTCTTCTGAAAGGCATCAAATTATACACCACTGTCAAGATTTGCCGATTTCTATAGTAAAAAGACAAGGCATCTTAAAAACAGCCGGAGACTTCACCTTTTTTCAGCAAAACAGTATTTTATCTATCAGGGATTTTATCTATGGAAATTACAGGTGTTACTTAAATGACTGTAGCATAAATGCTGGGAGAAGGATAACAATATACTTTGCAGAACCCTGTGGCTTGATCTTCAGAAACAGCAGCAGAAATGTACGATACTATTGTCATTCTTATTACACACTACACTATGAATATATTTGTTGCACAATCATCCAGAAATGTACATACCTGCCTTTGGTGGGTGTAAAAGGTTCCTGGTTGATTGAAATATGCTTACTTTACAAGGTAGAAATCAACATTAATGAACATGTCACATGTTACTGATGTAGCCCTCCGGACCTCAAAGAATCAAGGTAAACAAAATTCTCCTCATATCCCAAATATCCTAAATAAACTTTATTTAGCCTTGAACAAAGAACAACGTAAGAGTAGTCTGACTCTACTGAAATGCTCTGTGGGTTTGAGAATGTTAAACCCATTGAAGAATGATGTGTGGGACTAGTTACCCACCAGGTTGTGCTTGCCATTGAACTGGAATCTTTCCAGACATTACTTGATAACGTCTAGGCATCAATAAGCTCAAACAAAGCAGGACAGTTGTGATGGACCACATCGATTTCTCCCTTTGCTTTCAGATTTCCTTTCTCATTTTGCTTAATTTGAGCTGTCTTTGTGGAGGCATAAACCCAAAATGTGCAGATGGCAGGAATCCATCCAAACAATGCAAGACTTCCACACATCATATTCGAGTGCTTTGACTCCACTGCCGCTGCCTACCTAATAGTGGTCTCTCTTTACAGTGGATCTGAGCAAAAATCAGGTCTGTACATTTTGTGATTCAGTGTATTTGTATTTCATGATTAGTATTTTTAATTTTGCCTGACTGCCGCTAATACACTCACTCGGGCAGCACTGAGAACATTTCATTTTCAAATCCCCCTTGACTGAGCTTTTATTCCATGCACCACTGATTGTTCTCATTCAAGGACCTTTTAAAAGCAGGAACACAAGGAGACTATTTCCACACATTGCTCAACCATAAAAACATATATTTAACGGTACAATTTTTATGCCAAATTCATTTATTCATTCATTTCATCACATTCTGCCCTCTCCAAAAAGGCCAAATAATGTAAGCTCCTCACAGGATCATTTGATTCAGTGTGACAGCTCTAATTAATACATCAACAAGACCCAAAAATATTTTTTCAGGCTCTGTTTTAAAGTGCCCCAGAATTGCGTTATTAGGTATATTTGAGACAAAGTAAGAGCACAAAGCTTTCATAAGCATGTTGCCCTGAAGCCCTAAATAAACCCCAGACTGTTATGCTGCAATCGTGCTCCTAGCCCCAAAACGTGGGGTTGTTTAATGCACTGCTTCTGTGATATGGGGCCCCAGTGCTACAATATTCACAATAGGTGGAGGGAAGCTAAATGCTCTGTGTGCAGAAAATTAATCTAGTGGCAAATTGAACAATTAAATCTATATGAACTGCAGAGCCAATAGGTCTGTTTCAATCTAGTCTCAAATGCTGTTCCTCTACGTGAGCTTGTCCTTTGATACCAAACCTTTATTCCCCCTATGCAGCTGTTTTTAATATTTTGTCAGTCAATGAAAAAAAAATCACTGGGGCAGTCAAGGCATTCTCAAGTAGGGCCTTTTTGATGAGGTTTCCACTCAATCACCATGTCCCCACTTGATTTGATGTGTAACAACACCTTGGTCCCCACTTGGATAGGTTGAAGAGAAAACACACACACACACACACACACACATTATACAGTACTGTGCAAAAGGTTTAGGCAGGTGTGAAAAAATGCTGTAAAGTAAGAACGCTTTCACAAATAGACATGTTAATAGATTATATTTATCTATTAACAAAATGCAAAGTGAGTGAACAGATGAAAAATCTACATCAAATCCATATTTGGTGTGACCACCCTTTGCCTTCAAAACAGCATCAATTCTTCTAGGTACACTTGCACACAGTCAGGGATTTTGTAGGCATATAATCAGGTGTATGATTACACAATTATACCAAACAGGTGCTAATGATCATCAATTCAATATGTAGGTGGAAACAAAATCATTAACTGAAACAGAAACTGCTGTGTTGGAGGAATAAGCAAATCATGTATTTAAACTATTATTCTGGACAATTTTGCCAAAGTTTATTTTTTTTATGTTATTTTGCCATTTTTGTGTGTATATATATAGCGCCCGGCAAGAATCCAGGCAGAGAGAGCAGTTCTGAATTAAACAAACCTGCGGCTGCGCGCTGCTCTCCACTGCGCATGCACACAGACATAGCTACACTACAGGTTAGTTTCAAGACAAGATAGTTCATGGTATGTTGAACGTTTAAATTTTCCTGCTGTGCTTTTATTTCTGCTACAACATTGACAATTTGATGAATGGTGATAGCTAAGCTACATTAGTTTAGGGTTCCCATACATCCAGTTTTTACCAGACTTTTCTTGGTCCTTTAATCTCAGTCCGGGCGAATTTTTTAATGATCTAAAAATGTCCGGGATTTGCCCGCTCATCCTTTTTCATATTGCATCACCCAACGCAGCATCACAATATGCATAGATGTGAGTGTGTATACTGTATAGACACCCATCTCCACGCCTATACTGACGCACCAGACCACTCTACTTTGCAATCAGACATAATTGAAGTGATCACTGTAATGTAAGCCGTCTAATTGCTATGTTTCCTGATTATGAGGCCCATGGCTAGAACTGATATGATTAAATGCACCTGCTTTCATTTCCCTCTAAATCAGGCCTGCCTACATATGCTTAACCTTAGGTTCCCGCTCATAACTGAAGCCTAACAAGTTGCAGCTATATTTACCAGGGGGACGGTGACGGGGGCGAGTGAATTAGTACAAGCTTAAGAGAAAGGATTTCACACAATCAGCCGCCAGCGGTTTGCGAGAATTATGCTGTGTAGACAAGATCAAATCCTTAAAAAAAATTACTAAAAAAAACAATGGTAACTTTATTTTTAACAGATAACAGTATTTTTTGACATATTCAATGGATGATTGATTTTCAAAGTTTTTTCCCACCTGAAATGTAGTTTTGGGATTGTGTTTGCAGTTGGAAGTAGACTAAGTGTTTCATTGAGACACAGAAGACTTGAAAGAAGTCCTGTAATTGTTTTATTATAATTAATACAAATTAATTATTATAATTACTAGTCTTCTATCTATCCATTAAGAGGTAAAATGTAGATAAAGATGAGCTATGCTCATGTGGAATTGGTGGGTTTATAAGTGCTGCCCTTTCATTGCAATTGAGAAAAAAGTCTTTTGTACAAAAAGGCTGATTCAAAAGGAAGTTATTACCTTGTAACTGACTCACTGTTAGCTGTTCAATAAATGACAGGAAAGCTTAAATCACCAAAGTGGGATTTGGAAAACTGCATACTAGGCAAGAAAAATATCTAACAGCTTGGATGTATGTCCCAATGCATTTCTGCACACAAGATACAAAGAAATAAAGACAATGGATGGTGGCCATTGAGAAATCGCTGTGGCTTCGGTAGATGCTGTCAGTAAGATTTTGAAATAGATTTGCATTAGATAAAAATAACAAGCTCCAAGTTAACAGAATAAACAAATACATTTAAAAACGAATACAAAATGTAGTAAAACCACTATTTATAACACAATACCTAAAGAGGCCTGGGCTAGTTCACTTGTTGTGGTTTTAACACATTTCACAGCTTGGACTCAACATTTGTCAAAACCAGATAGTGTAATCTGAAAATCTGCTCTGAAGTTTGTTTAGCTTTTTTCTAAAACCCCAAAGATATCCATAGCAGGATAGTTCTTACTCTTGAGCACGGCCTTCACTCCCCCCACCCCCCCCACATCATCTCCATTTTGCTCCATGACTTTGTTGCTAGGCAACACCCTTGCAGCTTCGGGGAAGGGAGCAGAGAAGGAGAGCCCTGCCAGATTGTCAGGTAGATAATTGGATCTCGGTGTGCGTCAAAGAAAAAAAAGGACTGCCACAGAAATCACTTTCCTTGCAATTGTTGTTGTACCACAGGCCTCACTAAGCACAGTGAATTAGTCTGATTTTTTGACACTGACGGCCAAAGCATGACAAGAACAAAAGCTGTAAATATACGTTGTCACTAGACTCATTATACTTAAAAATAAAATACAAATCTGCCCGGCTGATTATGCTGAACTTCCACACAATTTATAAACAACTGACTCTTGATCTGTCCTTCCTTCTGGAAGAAACTAACAAGAAACAAACACAATACAGCAAATTAATTAATACTGAGAAGCGCATATGCCCACCAAATGAGGGGGGGGGGGGGAATGATTTGGGGTATCAGAGACGCTCTGAACTGAGCTACGATTGAATTGTGTTAATTTCCAAAATTGTTAGAGTGCATGCTGACTGTGGAGGGACTGTCGCTACTATGGGCACTGGATCACATGTCTCACCTGCACTCATTCAGTCATTTTTTATTTTTAAATTGAGGTTTTAATTAATGTTTTAACAAAGGAAGTGCTGATATGCAGTAGAAAGAAAAACGAGTGCAAATCTTTTCTGTTTGGTAAAATGAGAAATAAATGAAAAAAAACATACGCCGGTTTATGGTGCACAAAAAGTTGATAAAGTATGCAAAACTAAATATGGTAAAGAAGTTAAACAAGCTAAGGTAAACACTGCATTAACTTACAAATGATTTATATATGAGGACAATTGACCTTGTATAAGTATCATGCACAGTAAAGACACATAAACATCAGACTACATTCATACTGTGTACATGCATCATATATTTACAGATTCATTGGAAGATTTTGTAAATGCAGTGCCAGTACCCAAATGTAGCAAAATGTGTTTAATTCGTGTGGTTTTCCTGTGCGCTGACAGAAAAGATTAACAGCACAATTAGAAATAATTTAGAGAAGTGTGCAAGCGAGGAACTGTAATACCTGAAACTACATACAGTTTAAAAAAAATCACCTTCCTGAAACAGGGCACTTAATAGACATCATGCCTGGAGCCAATCCACCTCTATTTCTACTTGAAACAAAAGAGAAGCAAGTGTGTGATAAGGTGCCGGGTGTCCAGCAGGAGATAGGAAGTATCTCAGTTTAAAGTCTGTACGCTGCTCTCTAAACTGCTGTCCTCCTATCTGCGCAGCAACGGCTATGAATGACAGCAGATAAATACAACTCTTTTCAGACCTTGCTCAGCCAGACATCCCTTCATTGTAGCGCAGGGGGCTTTCCACATTTCATTCGATTAATCTTCAATAAGATTGCCTCCTTCATTCCCTGGGTCTTTTTCTTTTTTCTCCCCGAGCTTTATTCTTCTTAAAAGAAGGATCCCAAAAAACAAGAAATAGACTGAATTTAATGGCCATTGAAAAGTTTTCAGACCATATATGAAATAGAAAAAATATATCAAAGCATGTACAGATTCCTTTTTATACCGGATTCAAAAACTGGTGCGTTAAAAAAATCATTAAAGCCTGAGAAGAAATGGACTTCTACTTCCTTTTGTTTCTTCAAAGGGAACTGTGCACATTTCATGAAGGGTTTAAGGCATTCTGGAGTTTTATTTTGTAAATTATTATAGTTTCCTGTAAAACTTTTGCCTTATTATGAACATTTATATTTATTTTTGGGGTGCTACATTGTTTTCCCCTCCTAATTGGAATGCCTATTGCTTTCTTCTTCGTTCCTGTCGTGATTTGTGACTAGATTGAGCACAGTCAAGATCTTTTAAAATAATTGTTCTATTAAAAAGTATTTTTTCCCTCTGCAAGACATATTCATTACATATTGCTTGCCTAATTATACCTCTCTGTGCCCGTGACAATCTTTAATTAAAAGGCCATTTCCCATGGTGAATTTTCTGGTTTGTCTACCCAAAGAACTCAGAGTGGAAGAAAATGGGAAAAACAACACACATCAAAACAAAAACAAAAGGTTATTAAAAAGTAATCAACAGTACAGTTTGGCTTCCGATTTATAACTGACTGAAATTCAGTTCTCAACTTTGTGTGGGTGTGTGGTGTGATGGCTTCAGAGGTGTCAATAATTTTCGGTCCAAGAGCTTTGTGTAACTCTTGCTAAGTCAGTAGTTTTGCAAAATCTACTCAACCAACAATTTTATCGCCTCCTACATGTGCTGGGCAGCTATGGATGTGCTTCTGTCGGCATCAGACATATCAGCCTACACAAGCCTATGGTTAATGTGCCAATAAGCCTTCGGATGTACTGGAATAGTCTGCTTCTCAGGAACAAGACATACCTGACTTCAGTGCCTCTTTGCCGATTAGAGATGTATATCTGATCGGTGTGATTGAGGAATGATAATCTCAACTTTAGAAAACAGTTTACTTGCCTGTGCCTGCACTGTAACTTCTAAGTATAAAGATTGATAAACTGTCAAGATGACGGTCATTTAATTAGTCCCTTTAATGATATTAAATCAGGACTGTCCTCATTTCCCAAGGTTATTCAACTTTCACATTACAAGTGTGTGTGGGGGATGGGGGGGTCTTTATCTACACTTTATCCTATGCCAAACAAAGACAAACAAGTTGAAGAGAAAAATGAATAGCTTTACATGAATGGGGATTTTTTTTGTTTAGGAGTTGCAAGGGTTTCTTTATCTTTTCAAATGACCAAGATAGAGTCAGAGGGACACTAGTTAGAGAACCAATGGCAAACTGTGATCACAATATGGTTAGCTTTGAGGCATTCTGTCAAAAAACAAGGACCAAGTCTAAAACAATGGTCTACAATTTTAGAAAAACAAACCTTGAAGGTATGAGGCAGCACTTAGAAGAGGTAGACTGGAGCACACTGGATACAGATTCAGTTGAAAATGGATGGTTATATTTTAAGAATATACTACTTGAGGCTCAGGAGAAATTTGTACCAAAACTTGGCAAATTCAGGACCAAAAATCACTGGTAATTGAAGTATGCAAAAAAATATCAACAGAAAGAAAATGTTGTATAGCGCATACAAAAGGGATAGAGACTAAACAAAATACAAAGAATATGTTGAACTGCAAAGAGATCTTAAGAAAGGGATCAGGAAAGCAAAGGGAAATAGAAAGAAACAACTCTTGGAGCTAAAACTAACGCAAAGAGCTTTTTTCAATTCTACAACAGCAAGAGGACAATAAAGGAGGAAGTGAAACAAATAAAGGGCAAAAATTGAGGTATCTTGGAAAACGAACAAGATGCGGCAAATGTTCTAAATTAGTATTTCACAGAGTTTTTACAAAAGAAAAAGCAGATAACATGCCACAGGTTAACAACCAGTCCAGTCAAACTCTAAGAGAGATCAGGATAAATGAGGAGGAGGTACTAAAGGGACTAGCAGAATTAAAAACAAACAAATCACCTGGGCCAGATGGTATATTTCCAACAGTACTTAAAGAAATTAGGGAAATTATTTATAGGCCGCTAAGTCAAATATTCCAAATGACACTTAGAACAGGGGATGTGCCAACTGACTGGAAGACAGCAAATGTCAAACCAATCCACAAGAAAGGGGACAAAACTGAGCCAGGAAATTACAGACCAATCAGTCTCACCTGCATTATTATTATTATTATTATTATTATTATTATTATTATTATTATTATTATTATTATTATTATTATTTCTTGGCAGACGCCCTGACTTACAACATAAGTGCAATACAAAGTACAAGTACAAGGCATCAAACATTACAAATTCAAATTTACATTAGCCAAAGCAATTCAATATATAATACATTTTAGAACTTCCAATTTATACAGTTAAGTACAGTAAGTGCGGACATGCATCCTGGAAAGTGAAGCTAAGTGCATTACTTGTAAAATGTTTGAAAAAATGATCAGACAGAAAATAGAGGAGCATCTTAATGAAAACCATATTCTTGGAGATCGTCAACAAGGCAGATCATGTCTCACTAATTTATTAGAATTTTTTGAACATGCAGCTGCAGCTGTAGATCACGTGAAAGCATATGATACGATATACTTAGATTTTCAAAAAGCTTTTGATAAGGTTCCACCTTTTGATCCTCAAATTGGAAGCTGTAGGCATTCAGGGTAATGTAAGTAGATGGATTATGAACTGGTTGATGTCTAGGAAACAGAGGGTTTCGATTAGAGGAGTCATTTCTAACTGGAGTGAGGTTGTTAGTGGAGTTCCACAGGGATCAGTACTAGGGCCTTTGCTTGTTCTAATTTATATTAATGATCTGGACTCTGGGATAGTTAGCAAACTTGTCAAATTTGCAGGTGACTAAAATAGGTGGCTCAGCAGATACAATCTCAGCAGCACAGGCTATTCAAAGGGACTTAGATATTATTCAATGTGGACAAGTGCAAGGTATTACATGCAGGTAACAAAAATGTCCACTATAATTACACTATGGGAGGAATAGAACTAGATGAAGTAACACATGAGAAAGACCTAGGAGTCTATGTGGACTCCTCACTTTCTCCATCCAAACAATGTTGGGAAGCAATAAAAAAGGCAAACACAATGCTAGGGTATATTGTCAAAAGTGTAGAATTGAGAACAAGGGCAGTGATGTTCAGACTGTACAATGCACTAGTTAGAACTCATCTGGATACTGTGGACAGTTCTGGGCTCCACACTTCAAGAAAGATATCGCTGCTCTAGAGGCAGTTCAGAGGAGAGCAACCAGACTTATTCCAGGTCTGAAGGGAATGTCCTACTGAGAGACTGAGGAACTGAACCTTTTCACCCTGGAACAGAGGAGACTACGTGGGGACTTGATTCAAGTCTTCAAAATCATGAAAGGCATCGACCACATCAAACCAGAGGAGCTTTTCCAGATCAGCAGGGACACACACACCCAGGGACACAAATGGAAACTGGGCTTCAAGGCATTCAAGACAGAAAACAGGAGACACTTCTTCACACAGAGAGTTGTCACAATCTGGAACAAACTCCCCAACAATGTGGTAGATGCTGAAAATTTGAGAACATTTAAAAATAGACTGAATAGGATCCTTGGATCACTTAGTAATTAATGCACACCAAATGAGCACGATGGGTCAAATGGCCTCCTCTCGTCTATAAACTTTCTTATGTTCTTCTTATGTTTCTTTATAAATAACCTATACACAGGTAAATTATACATTTATAAAGTGTGAAAATTACTGTCCAGTGTGTTAATAACATGTTAATAACAGTTAACTGTGCTGGAAAAGTGTTAGTATTAATATGTTCTATGATTTTAAACGTTACGGTTCTAAGTTTTATATGTTTAACATTCCTCATAGGTCTAATACATAAGATGTATTTATTCTCTAATCAGGAGAATGCTACAATTTACAGATTTGTATATTTCAAGAAAAGCAGTGAATTGCTACATTGCACAAAAGGTTAAATGTCGCCATAGTCACATACTTACATTTCAAATACACAACCAATAACACAGAACTCACTTTTCTTCTGGTTACTATTGCCAAGCAGATATGTCGACAGTCCACAAAACACACACACATCAGCCTCTACTTTGAAGCCAAATCAATCAATTAATGTGAGGTGCAAGAAGCCCACAATAAAACTCCCTGGCCCTCTTTCAGAGTAATTCAATGTGTTTTTGTTTAAACCCTGCTCAGGAACATGCTTAATCCTGGTATGGCAAGATATATAGAAACCAAGAAATGCTGCAAACCTGCTGTTTCAGGCAATAGACAAGCTACATGTTAATTAATGATTAATAAAACACTGTCTTTAAGGACTACAGCTTTTTATCTTTGTGTGTGGGTTTCAACATATTAGTCTGTTTCCTGGAAGCACTGTATTTTACTTGCTTTGCCAAGATTCAGTCCTGAATGAGTTTCACTTTCAATATCTGAACCACCTGTTTTGTTAGACTATAAATGTGATGCGTTTATCTGGTGTGGTCAGGTGATCCACCTTATAGTATCTTCTATCAGTAGTTTTCAGAGTTGTAGTTTTGGTATCAGCAATGTCATCCTCAGCATTTCTCATGGCAGCCGCTGAATCATGTTTTCTTGTGAGTTTCTGTGCTTGTGCTTCATTAAATTTAAGACAATAAAAATGGGAGTGACTGGAATGGAGAAAGAGACTACAGTCCCTGTGGAAAAGACTGTTAATGCATCCTCTGGGAGGTAAAAGTTACTAATGCCTTATTAATTCAAGTAATGTACACCCATTCTATGGTTTATAAAGGGTGGTCTTGAGAATGACAGGAAAGTGCCTCATAAATCGGGAAGGTTTCACCTGCAGGGTTGTGCATGTCCTATAAACAGGAATAGAGAAAGTGGAGGGAAACCAGGGGGTATTCTTGGACAGTGAGATCAATCACAGGGACTTTATTTTTTATTCCTGAGACAAACTGAAGGGGTAACTAATTCAGGTACAATTTTTTTGATCTCAACCAACTCCCACACAAAGCACCCTTTACAAAACAAAGACGCACGCTCTGTTAAACCATGCACCCACAAATATCTTGCACAATTTTTCTGGGTTACCCAATGTGATAGAAAAGATCACCTCCACATTACTCATTACTAGTTTAATACTTTCAGTTGTCTCAACTCAAATTTTCTAGTGCTTTTCCTTTCTTTCCTATCCTGCTATAGCACCCTAATGCATTTGGAAACATCTCAGCAGAATTGTACAGTCAGACAGTCAATATCTTTTGGGTGACAGAAATGCAAATTCATTGAACAAGAACAGTTACTTAAGACAGCTTGTTAAGGAATCAAAAACATGAATTGTGTTTCAGATTTAAAATCATAAAGAGGCACATTTTTCCTTTGGATATATATTATTGTCATGGTTCTGAGAGGTAACCAAATTGAACCAAGTTAAAGCCAAACAAATAATAGCTTTGGCTTACAAAGTGAGACTCATTTTGCTGCCAGACTCTTTAAATGAATTGTATTAACCATGGCACCTCATATCTCCCTGACAAAAATCTCATTATGTGAACAGAATTAGATTGACTAAGACCCGCGACAAATGATAAGTCAAATTAGAATATTTCAGTGCTATCAGACTCCAATCCACTCACAATCTTTCTACCTGTGGTGTTGGCAGTGTTGTCAACAAAACATGTTATTTTTTGCCATGGGAATTTTACTTTTAAAATGCGCTTCAACTGCACTTTCACCCATATTGATTGAATTATCTTCTTATGGTATATCCTACCTTCCCGTCAGCATAACATTAAGTTTAGCAAACCAACAGTTTCATAATAAATTAAATGCCTATTCCTATGAAAAGCACATGGCCTGAATTAAAGATATTACAAGTGACCAGCCCAGTAACATAGGGTTCACCTCCCTCCTCCTGTTATGTGCCAGGACATAAATCAGGATTGTTTTCAAAGCCCTGGAGAGCTGCAGATCTTTTTCTCTGATCAAGCCCTCGATTGGTTAAGTGGTCTAATTGTGCTGATTAACTGGACAAATCTAGCACTTCTCACCAGGTTTAAAAAAAAAGCACAAATTTAGTTAAGTTAGTGCTATATGACTGACTGTCCCAGAACACAGACAAGGGCCCAATTCTTAGGTGTCCTTCAGACCAGCTTTCTTCCTTGAAGGACAAGCACTGCACTTCACCTCAGGAGGCCCCGCTGATCTGAGAGGCACCTTCTTGTCAGGTTTAATGAAGCCAAACTTTATGAGCAGTAAAATTTTCTTTATATCTCCGGTTCTTCCCAATGACTCACCATTTTTATATTAGGCTCTAAGAGGCTAGTGTTAAAAAAAATGGAAAACAAAAACTGAAATCAGAGAGTCAGTGAAGTGAAGTGACGAAGTACTGTATGTTCATGTAATATTAGCAAAAGGACTTAAGTTGTGACAGCTGGACTTTTTTTGTTTTTAACATTTTGTTCAGTTAATTAGCTCTCCTTGCACCCTCAGATTCAGCTAAAGAAAAGATAATACACATTGCTTCAATTCTTCCTGCCTTCTTTTAAACTTTTTACTGATCTATGTTTTTTTGTGTCTTGGTCTGCTTGTCTAACAGAAAATAGAAATGAACTCTTCTACACAGCAGTGGCTTCGTTTCATGAAACTTGTGTGTGACCTGTGAGGACGTGTCATCAAAGTATCTGGCTGGACTTTACGTTCATTGTCAGTACCCGCTCCTTCAGAAAGCACCTGCATAATTATATACGACAATTCAGGCAAAATACATTTCATAGCAATGCCGTGTAGGAGAGCTGATGGAATTTAACAAGACTGGTGTTGTGCTGAGCCCCTGACAGATTGTCAAGGAAGATAAAAAAAGAAAGTGTAATTAGTTAATGGTTACAGACTAAATGTTTTGCTTCCTGGTGGATTTCTTATTCTGTTTTATTATTAACCCTAAAATGGGAATTATGTTTTTATATATGCATACCATTACAGACATGATTATTGATGAACAATTGTGGAGGATTTTTGTGTTTGCCACTGATTTATTAGCTGTAATACACATAGCATAATTCAAATGCAGACATCCTAGACTGAAAGGATAATGTATATAATTTTATCTAAAAGAAATGACAATCCATTAGAAGTATTTTTTTCTGACGTTTTAGGTCCCAACTGCCAATCTCCCTCCACCCACTGGCTTTAGGATTTAAAATACAAAACATTAAAACAATCTCAGCCATCAATTAAACAAATCCGTGTGCAAAAAGTTTTAATAAAATGCATATATATTATCTTTTTTTTTTTTTTTTTTTTTTAATTGGCAGCCCCGATGAAGCAGTTTGCGAAGAGTGTTCAGACTCGTTAACCTACAGAGCGTGAGGCAGGTATTTTACCCACACCTGATATACTCACACGCTGCGTTATCATGGATCATTGTCCACAGAAATGGGTTGATTGGGTCATGTGTTCTTTCTGAGAAGATCATTTGTGACATTAGTGAGAGGCTGCACAGAATCTGAGGGCTCAGTGGATAAGGACCATGGTCAGCACTGTGGGGAAAACAAGCTCACAGTGCAGCAGAGCAGCCACACCCACAAAAAGCCCAACTGGGTCTGATCACTTTTGGACAGCAGTTTTTAAGTCTTTCCACAAATTCCCGATAGGATTCAAGTCAGGACTTTGACTGGGCCACTAAAGGACATTCGCTTTCTTATTCTTTAGCCACTCCAGTGTAGCTTTGGTCTTGTGCTGCAAGTGTGATGCAATGCACCTTCCATTTCTTGATGATTGGGCAGACTTGGGCAGAGGTGTTTTTATTCTAAAATTATGAGGTCATGTTGTGCACCTGAATAAATGTAGGTTTGCCACACAAAAAACTTTGAATACTTAAGCAATCATGACTGTTCAATTTTAATTTCATATTATTATTTCAAATAATCTATTTACTTCTTTCTTTTTATTTTCACTTTGACGATGTGAGTTTGTTTGTGTATATAACATACTTCCTACTTCAAAGTGTGATGACTCGAAGCTTTAAAGCAACAAAATGTGAAAACTGAATTGTTTTGAAAGGCACTGTATATATGTATAAATATATATGTAATTATGTTTTGGGTGTATTCTATTTAGAATGCAAGAGTGACAAATACAATCCTAGAGGACATATTTATACTGCAGGAAAGTCAATAGAAAAGGAAGGCACTGGGATACTATATGCAGCATGAAGAAGAACCCACATACATACATACATGTACACACACGCACACACACACATATATATATATAATTTCTTCTCACCAGAAGGGGGCTCTTTCAGTAAAGTGACATTTTCATGCACCATTTATTCAGCCTGTATTT
Source organism: Amia ocellicauda (assembly GCF_036373705.1). Taxonomy (NCBI): domain Eukaryota; kingdom Metazoa; phylum Chordata; class Actinopteri; order Amiiformes; family Amiidae; genus Amia; species Amia ocellicauda. The sequence goes on from NC_089850.1 coordinate 54,512,480, forward strand.
TTGTGTGGGTAATCATATTTTAGTGCAAGACACTGTTTTTCCTAGCTTCTTGGCCTGCAATTTTAAGATCTATCATTAAGAAAAAGAGGTAAAAAGGGTACGGTTTGGATTATTGTTCATTGCCATTCTTGATTGAGTGAAAACATTATTTTTGAATCTGAAAGACAGATTTGCCTTCTCCATCTGCAAAGCCAGAGCACAAAGGAGATTGAAGGCAAACAATACGGCACCAGAGGCGATGAAGGCTCTCTCTCACCACTTGGAGAATGAATGTCTGTTATTACAGAAGTAGGATCATGTTCAGGAAGAGCCATCAATTCCCAAGGAAAGGCACCGTTTCTAAAGGGATCCGAGATTAATCAGTTCAATTACAGACTATACATAGTGTATCGCACAGTATATACATTGGTCTTTTTTAAAAATATGATTAAATAGAATCCCTGCCCTTGAAATAAATCTCACTATAAATTAAAACACAGTGTGCCATAGCTCAGTGGTGTCTATATACCATCTCTTCATAACAGGGTGCTCAGTCAAGTTAAATAAGACACTTGTATTTTAGTGGCAGGAAAAAGCTCCTGCTGACTTCATAATACAAACAAGAAGGATTTTGTTTTTTTAATATAAAAAAGCTTAGCAGTGATTAATAGACATTTACAAGGAAACAATATAATACTGACTGTAGCATTCTGCCATACATAAACAGTTATAATTCTCCTGACTAAAGCACTACAATAGATAGCCATGTTATAAAACAAAAAAGACACAATTTTGTCTCATCTTTCAGTGTCTGGAAGAGAGAATTATCTACAAATAATTAAATTAATTGCAAAGGTATTTGAATATGCACAGCGTTACCATCCCAGCTCTGTTTCTGATTAAAACAAATCCATAAAACAGAAGGTTTTCTTATTTTTTCTTCAATCCACCAAACTCTTCAAGCCAGCCTGAATTCAAATTACATGTTTCTGAATCATCAAAGACATCTCTCTTGATTATAAGCAATCACATCCCATGGTGATTATACTGACAACAAAGGAGACTCGACTCTCAAAGGAAGGGAATAAAAATTAAAGAGTGTTTATCAAGATAACCTCGTGCCTTCAACTGCAAACAACGAATCCGTATCCCTTTCCCCAAAGCTTGATACAAAGTTATTTAAAGAGGTTCCTTATTTTCATTTAAAAATCTGTTATTTATCTAAAGATGAAAATCTGTGTCAGTGCAGCTCAGTTCTGCCCCGTACTCTTATGCATACATTTAAAGCATGCTGACTCGAAGATTTTCAAGTCTTTACTTACATATTTTATGAGCCATGTCATCTATGGATAAGTGTTATTCACACACAGAGACCCAATGAATAACAGCCAAGTCTGAAGAAAGGGAATTTTTAAGGCATTCAAATCAGAAAGTTGTAATAATAACCATAAACATCAAAGAGTTCTCTCATTGAAATTTGATGTTACATAAATAGTGGGGAAATAATTAACTAGACCTGCCGCTGAAGAAACTGGCAGGATGGCTCTATATATCTCTCAAATGGATGCCTCTTATATATCCGTCATATGATTGATAACATTCGAGAATAAAATTATTCTTGTGTATAAAAGGAGAAGTCGGGAATATAATGCCTTCCCAGCTTTCAGCCCAGAAATAATTACCTCACTTTCGCAATTCGTACAAAAGTACAGCAATAAAGTTGATGGCTTTGTAAAGGCCGTGCGCTCCAGAATTAGCTTCGTATTCCATTTCATTTTTAAACCGTGCTCTTGCTGGTTGAGGCTGGTGTGTCATACGTATTTTTTTTCTCTAAAGAATGCTTTAGGGGTTCCTGGAATAATTTCTTCCAAATTCAATCACACCTGCACTGTATATGATGGACTAACATGTGCAATTTTCTTCCTTCAATATATTTCAACCTACAATATATTTACCTGCTCTCTCTCTCTCTCTGTCTCTGTGTAATGTAATGTAACATCACTGGTATATATACGCAGGATTGTAGGAAAAGTTAATCTCCCTGAGTGCGTTTCAGATGAGATAGAACCACTGTTCCTTCACTGTTTCTCAATTTACTCTAACAACACTTTGTGCACTTTGAATAGAGCGCTATTATCTCTCAAATGAAGTGCAATATCCCCTTCTCCTGAGGCAAAGTATTAATAGCCACCTTAACCCATTCCTAACAGGTGTATTCTTATGCAGTAGAGCACTTTAGAGCAGTTTGCTGCAGAAAAAATTATTTGGTTAATGTAGCCAGTGTCTGTAAATGTTTGGCAACCCCACTTTGGTGTTAATACCAGCCACGGGATGTTGCGACCTGAATATGAATTGCAGAAAAGCTGGTACCAAAAGAAAATAATGCACCACAATTATACTCGTGACAGGAAGGTGAAGGAGACCTGCTCTTAATCCTGAGTAACGTTCTGGATGAAACCGTTAAAATGGTTTCCTCCTGCCTGTGATTGCTTTAAAGGTCTGTGTACACCACTTCAGATATGTGGGGGGGGGGGGGGGAAACGAAGGGAGCTGAGCTTAAAGTGAGCCATAAATTGTCCAACACTTCTCACTTATAATAGGACTCACGATTCTGCGAACAGAACCCCCTGATTCAGCCGCCTCAGCATGAGTGCACACTGCGACCTGCGCCAAATCAAGCGGGAATCAAGCAGAGAATGGGTGAGAATTTAGTGGCTGACCGCACTGCTGTGAAAATTGTTTTTTCCCATTCTCCATCACGCTGAGATGGGATGTGGCAGGGCTCCAAGAGACATCAGCTTCCCGACAACAAGGAACACACACACAAAATAACTATCAAAAAACACCAAAAAACTAAACAAGAAAAGGTCTGAAACACTTCAAAATAGGTTTTAAAATCACTTGTCACCTGAAAACGAGAACACCACGACTATATAATAATGGTAGCAACATTGAATTAAACCTTGTAGTACCAGTTGAAAAAGGTGCAAAGCAGAAAATGTGCAGTGCAAAGTAGAGGGGAATGAATACATGCAAGGGATCGGCAGAGGAAAAAAGGTGGAATAAATACATTAATAAACTTTCAACTAAATATGCAGCTGGGTGGGGGGCTTTTTATTTTATTTTTAAATTAACTAATTAAGCAAATCCATAAATAAAGAAGATGTCAGAATCTATAGAGGACAATTACAATTGTCGACTGTGAAAGAAATGGTACATCATACTGAAACACTGAGGGGCTGACAATTTAGGACATATGCGGTTTGTCAATGCACTCCTTTCTTTTCAATTGTCCACATCTAGTCCCTGTGCTGGCCTTCAAGACTGCACTCCAAACCTTTAATCTTGAACTTTAAGGGAAATAAAGCTTCTGCATCCAACGAAAAGATGGCTGAATAACAACGGTTTAAACTGTACACTCCTGACTCTGAGAATGCAGTTGTTTACACTTAAAAAATGTCTTTCTATGGTCAGCTTAATCCAAAACCCAACATGAAATGTAACATCTTGCTAATATATACAGTGCATTCATATGTTTAAAGCTATGATCAATAATAATTATAATATCTTGCATTAGTACTTTCACTCCCACTTCTACAGGTTTCAGACAACACATTTTACCTCTGGTGTCAGTGTCTGAACTCACTCAACTCTACTGAGTCACTTACCTTTTTGTCTTTTGAAGGACTATGCTTCCTCTGTTTTTCCCCCAGCATCTCATTTGTCATTTTCCAAAAGACAGTAAATGTGGCACCGTGGCAGGATAAAGAACAGGCGACACTTCAAGGAAAGGCAAGGTAACCAGAATGCAATGCAGTGATGCCCATCACAAACGAAGGGTTTACAGGTCTTGGCAGCTGAGAATGTGGTTTCTTCTGCATTTTGTGTGCACATTCGTGGAAGACAAATAGTCTGTAAACATGAGGGTCTTTTTCATGAAAGATGAAGGATAGGAATATACACAATGTATACAATACTATTTAATTTTTCTTTATCATTGCTAGACTGTGACCGCAGCTGTCTCTGACTGAGCACTTCAGTAGCCTGTAAGAGTGTCTGAAGCACTAAATGACAATACATTGAAAAGGGCAGATTTTTAATGGCCAGTTTGCAGAATCTATATGATCACAGAACTTAAAATGTGAAGCAAAGCCAAGATTGATCGACAAGCACAATAAGACAACTACAACACTCTGCCCAAAGAATTACTCTACTGTGACCTTTAGCAGCAACACACTCTGGCCAAGTTTATATAATCTGTAACTTAAAGACTCTATTGAGCAGCTTAAATCCTATTGATCCAGAAGCTCTTGTATCTTTAGAGGCATTGGTATTCATTGGTTAACTAAGGTAATTGTTGAGCGAGGAGTTTTCTGTCAGTGATACAGTGATCATACTGTGAGTGAATCACGGCCAAGAGCAGAAGGTTGTGACCTGAGAGCGCTTATCTAAAGGCTAATATCATTGCACTAGAGGAAATCCAAGATAAACTAGTGCCTTCGAGCTCCGAGCTGGAACTAGATCTTATTTCACGTTCCAATCTGAGGGGTTAGTTGGAGCAATTCAAGTTGTTTTAACAGAAAGATGACTGCAGGGCCTGAAACATTACTTATATTTTTTCTGTTTTGTTTACATATATATATACACATACACAAACACCAAGCATAGTGCAGCAGAACACACACACATGAATACACACACAGGCATATGCAAACACACGTGCAGAAAAAGCCCTTTATGTCTCTGTGCCATAAAACATTTAATCATAATGTTCATAATAAAAATCAAATAAATGTTTTTGCTGTGCTGCTGTATAATTGAATGGAATTGTATATAATTATTGAAGTCAAAGAATAGCTCATCTTATGACTGTTGTACCATTCTATTGCTTGATTTACAGCAAACCCCATTTAAACACATTGTAGATTTAATATATAGTTCCTATCATTAATAGTTTTCCCCACGATGATAGGGGTAACCATAATCCAGAAATTATAGTGTTTTGTTTCTTCCTCATTTTAAGGCCTAGTACTGTATATCGTATAGGAATATTTTACATTACAAGTGCCTAGAACCTAGACAAATTCTCCAATTTGACCAACTGAGCAAATAATTAATCCTGGTGTCTGAGAGATCTGGTGCAGCACAAACAGTCAACCTAGATGCCTTTCAAAACAAGACTTTCCTCCTCTAGGTCTGGCAGAATGCCAATATCCCCCTCCCCTTCTCAATATCGATCAACTACACTATTTGTTTCTCTCCTCATTTGCGTGGGAGATGATTAGAGGAGGCGGGCGAGAGACTGCGTATGAGCGCGTGCTGTGAACCAGCTGAAGGCCAGGTCTGCAGGAAGACAGGAGCAGGCCAGAACAGTGAGAGAACTGCAGTCATCAGCAATCTTTACACTGGAGCTTATGCACTATTATATTGTGGTGTTGAAGTCCATGCTGCACAAACAAGCCAAAAATGTAATACACTAATAGGTGGTCTCTTTGATGTAGAGGTTTTATATATAGAAAACCCGGCAGACTGACGGGACTCCATTTACACAATGATCCCTGTGACACACCTTCCTTCAATGTCCAACTCCTGCCTCTTGTAGACTGTAGAACCCGTTTCCTTGCTTTGTAACGCTGGATGTTGTTCTACCTTCAGTTCTATACCATTCTTCCTAACTGCTAGCATGTTGATAGAGAGGTAGAGCATCCTTATGTCTAACCCTGTAGGAGTGCCTCTATTGCTGAGTCAGGGACTGTTTAAAGCCCAGCTAAAAGCTCACTCCTTCACTTCGACTGTAAAATAACAGCCATTTATGTTAATCCTAATTTAAATTATTACAGGTTCTGTCTCATCTGCAATGTTCAGTGATTTAGGATGCTTTATAGGAGGTTGTCAGTGGCTAAAACAAATCCGTCCGTAAGTAGATTTAGAAAAATACTATCCCGAGACTGAATTAGCAATAGAAATAAGACGCACATGTTGCATGGCGGTTTTGATCCACATCATTTTCCTAAGCTACAGACAAATTGCAGAAAAGCAAATGCATATCTTGACACTGGATTTTATGGCTATGCATATGTATGCACATTTATTCAATAAGATTGAGTCCTTGAAATATAGCACACCTGCTCTGGGCTTATGTGTAAACAAGCCGCAGCTACCAAACCTGAAATTGGTCAGACTGAGTCGCACTGTTAGGCTGATTTACATTGCCCTCCTCCTCCATTCAACACCCCTTCATTTTAGAAAATTCCGGTTTAGGCACAGGGAATATAGCACTGGATAATGCAACCAGCAGAAACAGCAGGAGAGGATGGTGCCAGTTCACTTGTTTGACCTTCACTTTTTATATATCTATACATGTACACCGATCAGCCATAACATTATGACCACTGACAGGTGAAGTGAATAACACTGATAATCTCGTTATCATGGCACCTGTCAGTGGGTGGGATATATTAGGCAGCAAGTGAACATTTTGTCCTCAAAGTTGATGTGTTAGAAGCAGGAAAAATGGGCAAGCGTCAGGATCTGAGCGACTTTGACAAGGGCCAAATTGTGATGGCTAGACAACTGGGTCAGAGCATCTCCAAAACTGCAGCTCTTGTGGGGTGTTCCCAGTCTGCAGTGGTCAGTACCTATCAAAAGTGCTCCAAGGAAGGAAAAGCGGTGAACCGGTGACAGGGTCATGGGCGACCAAGACTCATTGATGCACGTGGGGAGCGAAGGCTGGCCCGTGTGGTCCGATCCAACAGATGAGCTACTCTAGCTCAAATTGCTGAAAAAGTTCATGCTGGTTCTGATATAAAGGTGTCAGAACACACAGTGCATCGCAGTTTGTTGTGTCTGGGGCTGCATAGCCGCAGACCAGTCAGGGTGCCCATGCTGACCCCTGTCCATTGCCGAAAGCTCCTACAATGGGCACGTCAGCATCAGGACTGGACCACGGAGCAATGGAAGAAGGTGGCCTGGTCTGATGAATCATGAGTTTAAGGTGTTGACTTGGCCTCCGAATTGAGCATCTGTGGGATGTGCTGGACAAACAAGTCCGATCCATGGAGGCCCCACCTCGCAACTTACAGGACTTACAGGACTTAAAGCATCTGCTGCTAATGTCTTGGTGCCAGATACCACAGCACACCTTCAGAGGTGTAGTGGAGTCCATGACTCGACGGGTCAGGGCTGTTTTGGCAGCAAAAGGGGGATCTACACAATATTAGGCAGGTGGTCATAATGTTATGGCTGATCGGTGTATCTAAGTATTTATGCAGGAAATTATGCACCATCTTTGTTACAGGGTCTCAGAGGTCAAAATGAGCAAACGGCATGTGTGCTTCTGCCAGGTGGATAGGAAATACAACCAGTGCGAAATAAAGCACAGTAAACCATTACATCACATGCAGAAGAGAACTGCAGAAAATGGTAGTGCATATGGGCTAAAAAAAAAAAAAAAAACAGCTGAAGTTTCTGCTTTCAGACACAAATGTAAATGAAAGCAGAGATCATGTGCAGACTGTAAGGAAAATTATGGAGGCACTTACAGACAGCTGCAGGATGAGGGGAGTGCTTGTGAGGATTGTACAAAAATAAAATAAATATAATCACTGAATAAAATAGAAGCAGCATTAATTAACAGTCATTTGGAGAGCACAAGCCATAGCTGCAGGGGTTTCGATGAAGCCTCAATTAGGCAGGTGGAAAGATGACCCTGAAAGGACAAACCAGTAACATCAAACTACATAATTATACCTTGCCTTCACCCAATCTGCTGCTCCACATTTCCAGCTCTTCAACTAGTTTTCTGTCACAATTGTATTTAGTAATTTTGTTGCTTTACAGTTTAGGTGCTGTAACATGTTCAATCCATAACAAGACTTATGGGAAAAGGGATTTCTGAAAGTTTCTGTAAGAAATTACCAATAAGATAGGAACACCTAGTCAACATTGACTCAGGAGGACAAGAGTAAAGGTGTAAATGATGAAAATAATATTATTAATAGTAATAATAGAAAAAAATGGAAGGTAATGCTCAAATCAATGCAGCATATCCATCTATAGAAATTGTATTATGAGTATCTTCCACTCCAGGGGTGCAGGTCTCTCAGAAACCTTGCCGTTTGGGGAAAAGAATAAACTGAACAACACAAACTACTACACTTGCTCCACCAGTCTGATATTATGAACTTTTACTGGATATTCTAGCTCTTTAATCTGACTAACCTCTGTGGCAAATAAGATGTATCTCTGGGATCCACAGATAAAGCAGACAGCAGAGATCAATGGCTTTTAACCTGTAGTTTATCTCTCGGAAAACCCACAGCGGCGCATCTGCTTATGTCTCACAAACTCCTGTGCGTGTCTGAGTATTGCCAAATCAGATTTGAAAACCAGTGCTGTAATCATTTTCACAAAATCAGGGCAGAACTGGAGCTTCGATTACTGGGTAAATCTTTTAATACCCATTTATAATTCCAACTCCAACTTGAAAATGCAATATTTGCCATACGTTGTAGCATTCAAATCTTCTCAGTCTGACTTCTAGTTATCTGTAAATTGTTGGAGATGTGTGAAGAGTGATGTGCACAACATAGTAGAACGAAATTTCCTACAGGGCTCTAGTAAACAGTACAATACTCTAGAGTTCAAAATCCTACAAGTGGAAAGCCAGCAACGGCACTTGAATTCAGTTATGAGCAAAAAAAAATGCATACAGTGCATTGAGTATCAGGTTTACTTTAATAAAACTGTCAAGAAACAAATGTCATCAATCCGCATCTCCAACCGTGCTGTTTAAACAGGCAGAATAAGGGAAATACATATTCATGTTTTAAAGATAAAACTACAGGATTCTGGAATTCAGATTTTCCGATTGAATGGAAAGTAATAAAAGACGCATGAGAGGAGTTGTCATCTCTCTCCCTGCACATCTCTGTTCTCCTAATTCACTTTACTTGGCAAATTAGCAGAATGTCTCATTCCAATTAAACATGACGTCCTGGAGTTGTGTGCCGAATGTCAGAATAGCAAAGGGCACGGCACAGTCACTTGCAGGGTCTTGTCAGAGGTATGCTTATTACAAAGTGCAGACGGAAAAAATATGGAAGGTCCTTTTAAATATAACATGTTGGAAATATGTCATTTACCCCCAGGCTCTGAATGCTCAGCCTCCTCTGGGGATTTACCTTTCAATACCTGTGATTACTTGTACCTTTAATGCCTAATCTCCTGGACATCTCAGCTCTCTTGCTCTTCAACTATGCTCCTGATTTCTTATGTATTGTTAGTATTTCTTATCATTTTATTGTAACTTCTCTTATTTCTATGCCTACCCTACCACTTAGCACATACCATAGTGTATGTATAGGATTTATGCTTATTGTATTTTGCACTGATTGTCTGTACTACACTTTGTAATGTTTTGAAAAGGGTTTCTTGTGAAAACAGTAATGGCGTCTGCTTAGAAATAAATAATAATAATAATAATAATGAGAGGAATTCATGTACCAAATTAAACATTTTTATGCCATGTCTTTGCTATTTAATTTGTTTATAATTCTTCTGCTGTACATGGTGTATTACCTACATCGTTTCCTCATCAGCTCATTCAAATTCCATACTGTTGTCAAAATTGGAGAGAAAGCAACTGAAAGAGAGAGACATCAGTTTGACAAGCTGCAAATCGCGAACACAATATTGCACATTCAGTGGTGTAGAAATGACAAGGTTTCTCCCAGTCCTTTCACAAGCTCATTTAATTTCAGAGTTATCAAGTCATGAATACAGAACATTTTGTGATGTGCTGCGTTCCCCAAATAACATTAACACAGAGTAAACCAAACAAACAAAACAAAAAAGCACAATTTAATTTCAGAGCTGTTGCTTGGCAAAGACTTCATTATGTAATAAATGAAGAATGTCAATATGAGATTAATTCCTTTCCGCTACAGTATTGGCTGTGGAATATTTAACATTGGGACCTCCATGTCACAAATTTAATCAGGGGACTTGGAGTAAACAAGTATGAACTTGAAAATCAATAGCATTAAGAATGAAATATTAATATATTAATCTTTAGAAAATGTCTTTGACTTATTAATTTACCACTAACACACACACACACATATATATGAGGGCTGTACGCTACATGGCCAAAAGTATGTGGACACCCCTTCTAATTAGCGGATTGGCTATTTCAGTTACACCCAATGCTGACAGGTGTATACAGTCAAGCACACAGCCATGCAATCTCCTTAGACAAACATTGGCAGTAGAATGGGCTGAACTGAAGAACTCAGTGACTTTGCAACCATGCATAATGCCAAGCGTTGGCTGGAAGTGGTGTAAAGCTCGCCACCATTGGACTCTGGAGCAGTAGAGCAGTAGAAACATGTTCTCTGGAGTGATGAATCATGCTTCAACATATGGCAGTCCGACAGATTAATCTGGGTTTGGCTGAAGCCAGGAGAACGCTACCTGCCCGAATGCATTGCGCCAACTGTAAAGTTTGGTAGAGGAGGAATAATGGTCTGGGGCTATTCATGGTTCAGGCTCGGCCCCTTAGTAACACTGAAGGGAGATGTTAATGTTATAGCATACAGTGACATTCTAGTCGATTTTGTGCTTCCAACTTTGTGGCGTACAGAAATGGTTCGTCAAGATCGGTGTGGACGAATATGACTGCCCTACACAGAGCCCTGACCTCAACACCATCAAACACCTTTGGGATGAATTGGAACTCCGACTGTGAGTCAGACCTGATCACCCAACATCAGTGACCTCACTAATGTGCTTGTGGCTGAATGGAAGCAAATCCTGGCAGCAATGTTCCAACATCTAGTGGAAAACCTTCCCAGAAGAGTGGAGGCTGTTATAGCAGCAAAGCGGGGACGAACTCCATATTAATGCCCATGATTTTGGATTGAGATGGTCGACGAGCAGGTGTCCACATACTTTTGTCCATGTAGTGTACTTGGTCATATTCATGTAAATCTAATAACAAATGAAAACTGGCTTATATGTGATTGACTCTGCTCTACCTCACATTGTTTCAGGGAACTCTTACAAGGCTGTGAATATCTGTGCATTATTCCAAGTCATAACAAGCAACATTTGCCGAATTAACTTTTTAAACACATTACTCAGACAGTTAGACAGAAAAAGTGCAATAATACATCTCAAGGTTTTTCTCCTTTATAATTTCACCTACTTGTGAAGAATTTTTTATAAAACGAAGTAAATACAAAGAAGCACAATATGAGGATGCCTATTCAACACATTGACTAAATAGCCTTGACTTGTTTATGAGAAGGAATTCAAAGCATCATCAATTTTAGAAACCACTTCTCAGCACAATTACCTGACCTTCAGAAGAAAATGAATAATGAAAGAATGATTTCAAAACACCGCCTCTCTGATTGTTTGTTTTATTTGTATGGTATGCTGTAATCTTGATCAAGATCCTGAAATAGGGTTCTGAATTTAATAACAATGGATTTTTTGTGTGCCTTTTTGTGTGTGTGTGTTTTTTTAGCTTTCTTTTATTGACATTTTGAAAAACAGTGCTGATATCTAACTTAATGTAACTTATTTTTGATCAATAGTTTGTGTTAATTGAATTCTCTGTATAACACAAATCTATTTGCAATTAGGGCATTTATGAGGGAAATAATAATAATACATTTGTAATCTATTGTGTCAACAAATTTGGGGAAATGTGCAAAGCTTACACGTAAGGATATTTAAAGTGATTAGTGTTTTAACATCAATTTTATGCTGGTATAAGTTATGCTGAATCATTATTGATTACACTTCAGAAATACGTAATAATCTGTTAAATATAAAGAAACCCAAAAAGTTCAGCAACATAAGATTTTTTATATATTTTTGTAAAGTTTTTTATGATTACGAATCAGCTTCCACACAATTAAAATGGGACTCATTTAATTTGTACCAGCATCAGCACTTGTGAACTTTGCCTTTGAAAACATTTTGCACACACAGAGTTTCTTCTCCAGCAAGCCATGGCTTAATGAGGCTAAAATCAAAGGTGCATCATGCTCTTTAAAGCAGGTCTGAACTGTATTCAGTACAGTATTCACCCCCTTTGATTTATGCCTCTGAAACCCTCAAAAAACCCTAACCTTCTGTCATAGCTTTCCTATTGGTTTATGCCACTGTGTCCTGTGGAAGGTGGCAGTGGAAAACTGTAGGAGTAACTCACTACAAAAATATTGTGTTTCTGAAATCAAATGAGCTTCGTGGTGAGTACAACATGAACCCCATGATGTTTGTGTGGGCTGCAAATGAAACAACTGAAGTTCATAAAGCAGCTGAAGCATTTCATATTCACCGACTGAAATTAAACCCCAGTAATTATTACAGTATGAGAAACACTGCTTCAGAGGCAGCACAGTCTTGATATAGATAGGTGGCAATGTGAAGATAGAAGATACGAGTTATTTTTGCCTTGGAGCCATTGTTTGTGTGGGGTGTATTTATGGATGTCCACATATTTTTAACACTGTTCTTAAGCTCTAACTGAAAGAACAAAGTTGTGGGATTTGAAAAAAGATAACTGTTTAATTTCCCTCTGTTTTGCTGCATCTGTTCCTCCAAATGTCTCTTCCTATTAACATCCTAAGAATGGTGGTTGTTATTGTTTTAAATGAAAGGCTGAATCTCACTTTCAGATTGTTATTACATTTGTGTGGGGCTTTCTTTCAGTTTTCAGCTTTTCAATTTATTGTTGGTCCTTACTGCTGTATTTCTAGAACAGATATATATATATATATATATATATATATATATATATATATATATATATATATATATATATATATATTTCTTTACAGATGTATTATTTAAACATCTTTAGCAACCCAGTGAGATAATATTTGGAAACCTTCCATGTACAATGTGTACAGTCTGGTGGGCATGTGAGATAAATCCTCATTATAACAAATCATTAGACACAAATTTACAATGCAGGCTTGGAAAAAACACACAAGTATGAACAGTATTGGGATGGACAGATCATCCCAGTGTGTAGGGGACGCATTTGCTGCTCATGGCTGCCATTGAATGCATTGGTTACCTAAATCTCCTTTGTTTTCAAGGAAGGAAGAAACTTGAAAGATGCAATTGAAGAGGTAGTATAAGGAGACAGACTGAGCAAATATGACAGTGAATCCCTGCAGATGCACACAGACACGCAGGGGCAGTTAATCTTTGTTATGTTTGACAGCACTATCATGTAGGCAAATAAAATAACACAAACAGTGATAAGGCCATCATAAATCAAGCCAGGGATGAGGCTAGTTGATTCCCATCTAATGGCCACAGTCCAGCTGTGTGCGCAGGCCTTGGCAGGGGCTGCACACTGAAGCAGATTGGTGAAGGCAAGAGCGCTTTACACTTTATTAATGGGATGCTTACAATGGTCCGACAATAAACCAGAGAGCAAGAGCTGTGCGATTTCCCCCGGTAAGCAAAAGGAGCGACACATCCCAGCTTATCCGCAGGTTTCCCCTCACTGAGCTGCACTGATGGGCTATCATTGCAATATTACCTTGTGCTGCCGAAAATGCGAGCGAACCAAGAAATGTAAGGATTGCAAAGACTCACCCAAACTGAGCCGGGTCTCCAAGAAACTAATCTGTGAGCTAAAGCAGTCACAAACAAACACGTATAAATGGCTCTGGTCTTGACATCTGCTAATCACAGACCAGAGAGCCTTTTTTTGTGTGTCATCTGTACAATCACTGACAATCACAAAGAGATGTCAACTCCAGGAAATGAATTACATCCCTACTGCCCAACACCCTCAAAAACAACAATGAAGCGGGTATTTTCTATCTGAATATGTATTAGTTCCTATTTTCAGTCAAACAGCTTGATAGTAGATCTGAATTAATTTACAGATTTTGACAGATAGGGCCGACGACACCAGAGCTGTTTCGAGTGAACGAAGGTGGAGGCAGAGTGGTAATTACACAGTTGTCAGGGCAGATTAAAAAGTAAAACTGTGGAGACACTGCCACTGAAACCTTATCAGGGATTCGTTTGATCTTCAGTCAAGGTCACTCACACGGAAATGCTTTAACTCCACTTACATTTCAACAAGCTGCTGCAGTACTTAAATCGCAGACGGTCTTGGGTTTCACTGATTTTGCTAATATTGTCTCATTAATGCACAATTTTGTTCTCGAGTAGGGGAGAGAGGGCAAAAAAGAGAAAAGTGCAATCTTGTCTTGCATGTCATTGTAAATCATCGCAGTCCTTCGAAATGATCCTTGGCTTCAATGTATTTTTTTCATGACAAAATTAAGATGTCATAGACTGAATGTGTACATAAAATAATGAAAATATAAAAGCGTCTTTGGAATCAGAATCAGACAACATTGCAGCAAATCCTGACCTTTCCTTGAAGGGATATCCCACACAGATGTTAATCCCAATGCCAATATGTGTCTTTTTCCAAGTCTACTTTAAGTCTTGTATTGGGAATGATCCTAAATGCCAAGCCTTGTAATGTGGCCTTGTATCCTCAGTGTGTGTAACTGACATCTGCAGAGAAGAGAGAGATATAATTGACAACAATCTATCTGAAAGTTCACAGCATAAGCAGAGGTGTTTTCCTAGTCAATTAAATGTCCTACTCCCATCCTTTACAACCAGTAAATCGACTATTTTATTTGTCCATCATCTTCTGTTGGCTAGAATAAACATCTGCACTTTTGTTTTCTCTTTGTTTCGCCAGGACATATCACAGCTGCTCTTTTCTTCCACTGAAGGTCAAACCTCCACCACTGGTTTTCGTGACGGTGGCTAATGCAATCAGCTCAAAAAAGTCCAGGGATGGTGCAAAGAGCCCGAAACCCTTCTCCGCGCACATCCACTCGACCGTCGGGGCATTAGTGAGTCTCTGCTGCCACTGCAGCCTTTGAAACGGGAGTTAAGAATAGAAGCCAACTCATTCAGCTTTAATGAGCGTTCAAGCTAAGAAGGCTTATGTCAAACACGCTGATGTTGTCACAAAAGCAGTTGTTTTTATAATTGCTGGAAAAAAAAAAGAATTGCGCTTTTACAGCAGATTGCTTCTCGTAAAGGACACTGCGGAAAACGCCTGTCAAGCCTGGATCCGTGCGGCGTGTCGGCTAACCAATAATTACAGTTGAAGTCCATTCATTTGTTAAGATGAACTTCAGAGGAGGAGGACGAAAGTGCTGTGCTTTTCAGAGAGTTTATGAGTGAGCCAATAGTAGCAACAAATCCATTAGAGTGACAGTCAATACAGCATCATAAATATACATGATTTTTTGTTATTAATGTTTTAGTGTTCCTTTACAAGTAAAATGCCCTTTTACGTCAATAAGCAAGTAGTACGTGGACTTAGAAAAAGGTATATCGTATTAGCGCGGGGCAAATCAAGAAAAAGTAGGCCGACCCATATTTCCGATGCATCTATCACTAATTCAAGGTGCTCACGACTGAAAGTGTGTCTGGAGTGCTTGGCAGGACTTAATGAAGGGATCCTCAGGTTGGGACTAAGACAGATAACACTGTTTTGTGCCGAATGGGTATAATGAATCACAGCACAGTTTACAGAGCGAGAACAGAGTACAACAGTGTAGGCCGTGGAATATGCTATTAGCTTGAAGGTTGCAAGATCCAACTTGTATGTTATCAGCTCAGATCCCAATTAGATACAAATTTTAATTACATTGGGCAGATCAATTATATCAAGCGACAGTATGAAATTAAGTCGAGGCGTGTTTTTTTTTTGTGCTGTCGTAAACGTGATTTTACAGAAACACTGTTACTGTTGCTGGATCATCAGTGTTACTTTTAATGTGGATTGCCCTCAAACACATCAGAAAAAATTATCATTATTTTATATAAAAAAAATAGGACATGATTGTAAGACAAGAGCAATGATTAAGGATTGTGTTTAATCTAGAGTGAGGCTAACCTTTGTAACATTGTAGGAAAAGTGGACAGTCAGCCTGAGGACCCGAATACTTTGTTATTAGATGCTTTCCTGGAGAGAGAGAGTCCAGGGTGACGCAAACAAAGCTAAGCACCTCTGATCCTTGTTAACAGAGATGGGGTTGCCAAAAACAGAAAATGTACGGCACTCATCAAGTCATTTTTAAAATAATCACTTGACCGAATAAATAAATAATATGCTATGACGTTTTTATTTCTTTCTTGTAGCAAACTATTTCTATTATTCCTAGTATAGAACGGACAGTGCCTAACACAAGCAATATGTTAAATTATATGCTGCATTCTACATATCTATTGTTTTCTCTTAACACTATACAAAATGTCCTTTTTGTCCTTGGGTTTCTTCCTCCTTCCGAGATTAACTGCTCTTTTTATTCTTTTTTTAATACACAAACTTAAAACCCAAGTATAGAAATATTTAAAGCATAGACTGTGTTATTAAACCTAATCTGGTGTCTATCAGGTTGGAAAACTGATGATTTAAATAGTATCGGGCGCTGCTGCTGCTGCTCTCACTGAAGAAACTGTTGCCTGTGTGAAAAATAATTCCTTTGTACATTTTTCAAATCTCAGCTTGTGTTAATAGGACAAGTGACCTCAGATCAAAGGAGATTTTCAGTTTCAGAGTCAGTTTCACTCTCAATTACCCAATATTAACACCAAAGCTTCACTCTGGTGCAAAACTGCAAGATGACATTTCACAATGATGCCAGGAAAGGGCTTCAAAACACCATCCCGTTTGGATAGATGTTGGAGCAGTTTTTCCCCCGCTCTCAGGGTGGCTTCCAGAATGACATAGTTAGGATATAGCAATGAAATAAGGTTTAAAGGATAATTCCTATGCAGCCAAGCAATGTAAATACTTTCCTTCACACTGACCTGCTCTGGAGATAAACCATACAGTATCATGTGAGATGTAGGTGGAATTATTTGAAGGTGCCTCAAGCACTTAAAAACAAAAGCTCATATATGATATATCCAGTCCAGATTCCTTAAAAGAAAAAAAACATGTTAATTGAAATGGTTGTCTATAGTCTTCCTTTGAGTGTGATGTTGAATTGAAGTATTATTTTCCTCCTAAGTGATTTCTACTATTCTTTTCTTTAATTTCAAATGATTTCTCAAAGTGATTAAGGATTACATTCATTCCTGCTCTGTCTTTTTGTTATGCCTCTGAGACAAAACAGAAGCAAAAACCAAAGGAGTTGGTATTGAGGAAATCAAGACTGGCATTGTTTTATTTAGCAAATTATTACATAATTATGAAGTATGACGATATATAGGCAAACGGCTATAACAGTTTATTGTGATTATTAACAATGATATTGAGATTGTCATTTCCATTCCCCCACATCTTTTAATCAGTAAAATAAACTGGCATGTACAAAAATGAGGACGGACAAGATATGTACTTAACACCAAAGGCGATTTTTATTACTTGACAATTAATCTGTGTTTGTTCAGCTTCAAATACTACAACTACAGTAGAAACAATTTAAATAATACTGGCCTGAAAGAGGGAGGAATAGGATTCGAGGTCAGTTATGAACTAGCGTACATGTCATGAGATGATTTTCTGCAACCTGGCAGGAAAAAACATGTAACAGTAAGAAAGAGCTGTGGTATTTTGAAAAATATAGCTTTTTATTCCTGCTTGTTGCCATTTTCTTAACTGAAATACCAGTCTTTTCCTCTTCCATAGTTAACATTTGAACAAAGCCAAAGTCTGTTGCACTCAAGGTATATGACTCAAGGTACAGGGATTTAGAGACAGAAAGCCCCCGGATAGCTCTGACCCCTCCCACAAGAATAATTAAAAACAATACACACAGAAGTGCTTTGGTTTATCATTAAGGGCCATTTACCGGCAACCCTGTAACCTAATAACTCTTAAACGCAGCAGTAAAAGCCCTTTATATCACAGAGACCTTAAAAGGTGAAGCACTTATGGTATTTTATTTAATCATTGTTCTTGAAGGTTTTTTTACCAGTGAGAGACTCAATGCCCCTCCCCACAATATTATTATTATTTTTATTTCTTGGCAGACATCTTGACACCTCAGCTTCCAACGTAGAATAACAAGGAAAAATCTAACTGTGGGTTAACTGTGGAATTCACATGCATTTATATAAGCAAGTGAAGGGAAGTATAGGCCTGAAGATAAACTAAGAATCAAGTAAGCAAACAAGCAAGCAAATAAGTAAGCAAGTACGTAATTAACACATGCCGTACACCATGATATCTCTTCTGCCCATTTTCAAAATTAAGATTATGAAGTAAATATTACACTGGTTACAAGATGTTGAAATCCACCATGATAGAAATGCATTAGAATAGATAAATGAAGGGGGGGATAAAGTGTCCTTCTTTTTTTCGCCAGTGCTAGAACTATCTGACAGGGCCCATGCAGTGTAATGCCACTGGAATAATGGAAAAAGCATCTCCCCCCCTTAATTGATTTCCTCGCAGGAAGGACAGGGCACATTACATTTCTGCATGTGTTAAAACCTGAAATAGACACAGACGTGTTTTGGGTAATTTTCCGGAGGTAATGATCAGACACTGTGAGATTATCCCTGACATCTCTGTATGAAACACGATCGCTGAGAAGAAAGCATAGAAAGCTTTGTAATTGATGCCCTCACCTCTGGTTCTTTACTTTGTTTCGCTCAGGACTGCGCGCCGCATGAGCTAACAGCAAATGCAGAAAAGGGAAACACTGCATTTGGAAAATTAAATGATATACATTTTAGTGCGGCATCATTTAAACACCTTCAGCTTTTCCCACAACAAAAGTGGTATTTGTGAGAGTTTTTCACAGGTGTCACTGCAACACATGGCACACCTGGCCTCAGCAGCCTAGAAGACTTTGAGAGGATGTGTTAATTAGTGCAGGGCAGAATATCAAGGCCATATATTCATTTCCAAAAGAAATATAAAATGAATCAGTGAAAAATTACATATAGCCTACATAAATACAAAATACTGTGACGCCGCGCTGGGTGGCGCTGTAAAGATCACAGATTTGGATTGTTTGTCGTGTTCTTTATTATTAGTTATATGCGTAGAAAGGGCTCTGTGTTTCTTTAGTGTAGGCTCAAAGAAGAGCTAGGTTTTGTTTTGGTGGTATTGTATGTCTGTTTTGTTTTGAGCACTCACACACTATAAATAAACCTGCACTTCTGCATTGTAACCCTGTCTGGATCCCCCACACTGCCACAATACTCAAAAACACACACATGCATGAGTAAGAGTATTGCATGAATTCATGGCTTTGATGACATTGTATCCTTTCAAGAGGTTCATCAGCTCAGCTTATTTGTCTAAGTACAACATATATAAATTAGATTAGACAATGATGTGTCTTGTGCTCAACATTCCAGAACCTAACTGCCTGGAACATCATGACAATAATAATAATAATAATAATAATAATAATAATAATAATAATAATAATAATAATAATAAAAACATTTAAGAGCATTTTATAGTGTTATGTCTGTTTTAATGACTCTTAAGCTTTTCTTGAATTTTGGGACATTATAACTTGAATTTTAAGCAACTGTGTCATTATAACTGTATAAACGACAGGTTCTATTTATTGTACACAAGGTTGCCGAATTTCGAGAGGGAAATGGTTTGTGTAATGCGAGAGGAGGGCGCCTGAGGTAGCTCTGTGCTGGGCACGTACCCTTAATGTGAACAAATTACCTGGGACCAGAGTCTCAACAGTGAAAGTGATCAATTTGTTGATGATCTATTGCAGGGGTGTCAGACTCCACTCCTGGGGGGCTGCAGTGTCTGATGGTTTTTGTTCCAACAGGAGATCCCAATTTCTTAATTGATGTCATTATTTACTCAGGTAGGCTCATCTAAAACTGAAATATTATATTTTTATAGCTGATACCTGACAATTTTTACTGACTCAAAACACTGAACCCACAGAACATTTCAGCGTCTGGAGAGAAGTATTAAATTCATCCCGTTAATTGTTTAATTAGATCAATTAAGGCACCAGGAGCTGTGCTGAAACAAAACCCAGCAGACACTGCAGCCCTCCAGGACTGGAGTCTAAAACCCTGATCTATAGAGAACACTTGCAATTCAAGGTGAAACTAAAGGATACGTGGACATTAAACCCAGGAAAACGGCATTTTGGAATGGCATCTTGCAGGCAATGTATGTCAGAACTGAACTGAACAGCAGATTCTTCTTTGTGGGGAAGAATAAAAGGATTGTCAGGATTTAGAAGCACTTATATGGAATATTATGTTGTAAATCCTAAGAAAAGTTACTGTGACGTTTTTACAGCACCCTATTTGGACTGCGTCTACAACACTGTACCAAGTTACACACAAACTCCGTAAATCTCTCTCTCTGCAACAGGAAGTGTAGCTAGCGTGATTTAAACTATCACATGGCTGGGCCGCCAGTCTGTCTTGCTTCTCAATTGAAGTGGAAAGAGGCTTGCAGTTATTCCCCGCTGGACTTTTAAAAGACTCAAGGCTTTGGAGTCTATTTCAGAATGGTCGTGATGCGGGCTTCTGAAATCGCACGACCGTTTTCGAGCGTTTGACGCCTGTTTAAATCATTACCGAGACAGGCCACAGGAGGGTTTTAGACTACCGTCCTGGCTGGAGAAATTAACTGCCAGAGCCTGTATCAGCGTGTGAATGTCCCTACAGATGAGAATAACCCCCTGAGGACACACACACGATCAGAAAGCAAATACTGGAGAAGAAGGAACAAATGGTCACTTCCCACACGTTCCTTATGGGATTCTGCTCAATTAACTAGAGTTTTTGTTACTTTTTTTTTCTTTTTCTCACAGGCCTCGGTCCAATTCTCTCAGAAGTACACACCAAAGCCCCCACCCCCATCCTACCAAAAAAAAAGATAAAAAGAAAAGAACATTAAAAAATAACTATTCTGTGCATCTTTGCATGTGGTCTACAATGCAGTCTGTACCACACTGCAGAAAAGTCACAAATCAGAGAATAACAGGCAAAAGAATCAGGGGAATTCAGCTTGTTATTTTATTATTTTTGTCTCACTGCCCATTTGCAGAGTGTAAGTGCTAGTTTAATCTGTAGAAGGGACTGTGTGTGCTTTCCACACATCAGCCTCCAGACGGCCATTTCAGAGCCAGAGAGCCTGTTCAAGCTTGCTGCAAATGATAAATCTCCAACATCACCAAACAAAGGCAGAATCGTACTGTGCATCTGAAAGAGTCCAATACTATTCAAAAGCCTCTGAGATGAAAGCAATGGTATAAGCAACACTGTGTCAAGAATTTGTCACTGACATATAAAGAAGGCACAATGAATTCTGTGCAAGTACCTGATAGATATATTATTTATGACACTGCTATGATAAGTATGGTGTTTACTACTAATACTATTCTTATTATTTTTATAAACTTATTCATGCCTGATTTGCCAAGGTGCCTTAGACGGATTACACAGGAGTGAATATTAAACTGGCACACATTGCACGCCTACGTGACATTTTGTCAGTGTACATATGTAAATATTTAAGAAACTTAATATAAATGTGAGCCTTTGGAGCAAAAACATAATTTATAAGATTTACTGCAGCAGCAGCTTAAAGATAAAGTGTCTTCTTTCCACAGGCTATCATTTCATTTCCCTTTAAAGTTTTATTTGATTTCATTAATGAAACTAATGGCTCGGTCTGCCATCTAAATATGAAAGAATTTTTTCATCCAGCACATTTACTTTTATGATATAACATTCACAGCATCTGGTAAATCCATAGATCAAACAATCAAAACTTCCTTTTTCGTTTTTAAAGACCTTTCTGACTGTTTGTCTTTCACTTTTGTAAACTCTGTGAACAAAACCAAGCTAATCTGTGATAACAGTTTTGGGATGATGAAATTGTAGTTTAATGATGCTCCAATAATATTTAAGGGCTTCTGAATTATACATCATAAATCTACTTATCTATCTATCTATTATTTGTGTCATTGATTAATGCGGTGCATCTTTATTTCTGAGATTTTGTTATGAACCAACAGCAAAATTTGAATTATTGCCCAGTTTCTTTCAGATCCATTAAGAAGAAACAAAACTTTAAGGAGAAAGGATTTTTTTTCTTCTTTTAACTGAAAATAAGCCAAATCATGAATAGAACAAAGACACAGAAATGTTTTATATCCAATATTTCAGTGAACAAATATGAGTTTTTCTTCCACACAAGTAATGTCTGTTCACATTTTTGGTTTTGTTTTGTTTTGTGCAATGCTTAGTGCTTGAGCAGTGTCTCAAACCCCAAACCTTTTTGTTTCTTCTCTTATTATGTATAAGCCTGATTTATTGCCACCTCCTGCTAATTAATTCTGCATAGCAGGACGTGCAGAGGAAAATGCATAATTAAACAACATTTTGCAAGGAGACTCAAAGGCTAAGTCATGTGTTAATTATAACCTTTTGTCTATATGAACTGAGCGATTAGCTGGAACTCATGCAGAGTGATTATTTAATTAGTCGCGTTATGTCGAGAATAAGATATTGCATTTCAGGAATAAATTCAGAGACAAGAAGAAGCTTGATCATTGGCTTGTCTGTTTATTTCTGTAATTAAGATTCTGAGTAATATAGTCATGGAAGGTAGGTCTCTTCTCTGTGTGTTGAACTCTGACCTTCCTTCCAAAAAGAATACATTAAATGATTGTTATTTTGATGATTCTTGAACTTGTTCTTCCTCTACCAATAACCTTTTTCGGTCACTTATGTTGTACCATGGTGCATGCTACCAACAACAAAATGTGATACTTTCTACCTCCAGTGCCAAAGCCTTCAACAAATGTCGTCATAAGGAACCCACATTGGAATATTTCCCTTTCACATGTAAGATTGGTGGCTGGAAACTCAACACTTTTTTTAACCATATTTTGACTGTAACTGTTAGGAAAGAATAATGATTCTCAATTATGAATAATGATTCTCAATTATAAAGAGAGCTTGACAATATTCATCATTAGATAGTAGAGTTCCAGAATGCAATAAAGTAAACGTAAAATACATAATCTAAAGACCCACAGCTTCAAATTCAAGAACTCCCTGAGGCAAGTTTGAAAACTGGATTTAAAATGAACCTGAATAAAACCAAAATCATGTTTAACAGCTTTGTTAAATCTAAGAAAACTCAAGTGGATTACAAGATACTTGAAGAAGTCAAAAGTGATGTCTACCTATCAATACCTAACAAATCAATGCAGATAGAGATATTAGGGAAGAAATCCAAAATAGAGTGATAATGGGATGGAGTACATAGAAACAGTATGCTGTTGAAAGGAAATCTACCCATTTGCCCACAGAGAAAATTATTTGATCAATGCATACTACCAGTGCTCAATGAAACCTGGTCACTAAATGCACAAATGTTACAATAGGGACTTCTTCCTAGTTTGTTACACATTTGCTGTACTGGTAAATACTTATTTAACACTGATAAGTCCCAATATTTAAGAATGATCTGTACCAAAACTGTGAGAATTTGTTCTAGGTTATTTGTGAAGCAGGCACTTCAGATTTCAGGCTAATTGCTTTGTCACCAATCATCCTTGCATACTTCTGGAAACTACATATATAGTTTTGTATCTTTAACTTTAGCAGTCAGAGTTAACCCTCACTAAGTCATCAACATGCATACTTCTACAGAGATTCAAAACACTGACCTTGGTAGGATATGAGTGCTTCACCACACTAGGATCATTTATATGTAAACCATTCATTCCAATTAAATAAACCCAAGTCTAATTCTAAGGTTAAGAGTACTACAGTGCTGTAAGAAAGATTTGCAGAGAACAGCTGATTAAAAAAAGTATTATTTTTCTGAACTGCAAAATATTCTGATAGCGTACACATAACATTACAGTGCATGTTTATTTTGGTACATTTTTAGACTATATTTAATTATTCAATTAGAAAAGTATGTTTCAGCTTCACGAAAAAAATAGAAAAAGAGAGCCAGACGTGATATTATCAAATGTTTCCAAAAGATCTCTCTAAGCCCCACACCATTTCATCTGAGGACACTCTCTAGCAAGGCTGACAATTTGAAATTGAGCAGAACGGTTTAATGATGATAAGGGCCAAACTTATTCCTCTTGTGATTTTAACATGATTGAAAATCCCAAGCCTCCGTATGTGGAAGGCCATGGAGGTCTAATTAATTAGTTCAGTCTGACACCTACAGAGAGCCCTGTCTAAATAATTTAAACAGGTCTGTCACAGTTTAGATCACTTGTAACAGACCACAAAGAATTATACCAAGCGGGCTAAAGATCTGACAAATTGTCCTAGCAAAGAGGAAAGCATGCAGGCCAGGAAGAGAGATTGGCCCTAGGTTTTACTTTTCACACGAGAAACAAAATGGAAACAAAAAAGCCTGCAAGAAACACAATAAATACTTGATTGACCGGGCATGCTTAAGCTGACAGCAAAGCCACTTCTGCTAGGCTACAATAAAATTACTTTTCAAAAGTTGAGAAATTGAGATTTTATAAATGCAATGGAAAGAAAAGAAGAAGAAAAAAGTTTGGCATGTTTGGGAAAATATTTTCTTCAATAAATTGTGTTTGGCACTTCAATCACAACTGTTTTTAAGTGTATTGATTTACAAGCACTACAGATGCGCTAGAGCAAATCAAAGAAGGCTTTTCAAAGCTTGATGCTGAGGTTCTTAAAAGCATTAAGTATAGCTTTGTCTAAGACTTTGAATCAGTCCACTGTTACCAACTAAAGGCTACATTTGTTCCTTGCTTTTACAGACTACCTCTATACCAACAGTATGACTTGCATGTCATGTTACCATCCTCACCACCGGCTTCAAATCCCATCTACAGAAAGGTCTGACTAAAATGAGAGAGAGAGAGAGAGAGAGAGAGAGAGAAAGATGTTTTGTAAATGTACACAAAATCAATATTCCATGTCATTTCTATTAACCTAAACCTTGTGTTATATGCTTTCATCTCATAAACAAGGCTTTGAGTGATTTTTTTGTGTATATATTGTAATTATAGAAAGGATAGGCAGGCTGTTTCACTATAAATAAGTATAAAAAGGCTGATTTAATTGTGCTTCATGCTAATTCAATGCTGTCTTTCAATAAGTTATAACAGGGGCCTAAACACAGTGAGAGGGAGGGGGAGTTTCTAACTTTCTTTAAAACGTACATTTTGAATTGACAGTCCATTACTATTCTTCCTTCTTCTATTGCCTGAATGAATCCTTTTTACTTTCAGTCCACTTTTATTATGTAACTGCCTGCAACAATTCATATATTTAAAAACTGCTTTCACCATACATTTCTTGCGGTTCACTTTGCCCTTATTAAGTCTGGGAAGTACATTGACTGCGGCAAAGTACTGTTTAAGTCTACCTCCTGTGAAGTTCCCTCATAGAGGACGGCTCTGTCTGCCCTTAGCCAGGCAGCTCGATAAATTGCATATTGCCTTAATGTGAGGACCCTGGAGGGAAGAGAGTGGATTCGGGGATGGGGAGGTAGTAAGGCTGGAGATGGGGGAGGGATGGGGGGTGATAGGAGTCATCCGTCAACTTCCTCAGCCGCCGCTCCAGTGGCAGTGATTCAGACGTTGACTGCTCTTGGCAGGTAAGATCATGCTTAACAACGCAGGGCACCGCTCTCCCCTTCTGGGAGCCGAGAAGAAACAGCGAAGCGGGCTCTCCCGCTCTCCCGGCAGCTCCAGGCTTGGCAGGACTGACAGCCAGGCGCCGGGTGCGGTGAGGGCCTAACACGGCTTCCACTGCCTCTGCCTCCTAATCGTTGTGTTCATTTGAATTCGATAAACACAAATGCAAGTCGAAGTGTGAATTAAATTTGAAATAGCGAATACAGTTACCTAACTAGATTGGAATTATAAACTGGAGCGACAGTATCTGTTCAGATTTCTGCTATGAATTTCCCCAAATTCTTTCCCAAAACTAACATAGGAAAACACACAGCACATACTTCTGGGTATAGTTTTGTAGCCTTCATATAACTAAAGAAAACTGAAAACAGAATTAGTCAGTTTAATGCAATTACAACCCTTTAGGTCATTTGAAACAATGAAGCTCATTTGATGCCGACCAATACCATACATTGCAGCCTAGGAGTCTGCAGCACACAACTCCTAGGTGAAGAGTCAGGAAATCGTAAATGCTTAAACTTTGCAGGGCAACTGGAATAGTGTAATAAAATCTTATCTCCAACTATCACATGCTGCTCGAGGTGACTGGGGAAGAAGAAAAAAAATCTCATCGCAATTGATCACATTGGGCAGAGTGTGGGCTTGGCAATTTAATTTAATACACTTAACGCGGTGCTGTGAAGTCGCAGATGGACACTGATATTGTTGTACGGCACGGCCCAGACACATATAAGTGAAGGGTTTCAGGGATGTTCATTAAATTGCAGCGGGCGAGGTGATATATCTTGCTGCGCTGATATACATTCTTTGGAATTGGAATATGTTTGCATGCTCACACTCAAAATTGCCTCAACCGCTCTTCCTTAAGGGTACAATGACTTGGGGATAAGGAGACTGCAGGAAACTAACTCATCTTGCAGCCAATGTAACTCGGCTTTAATGTTTTATGAGGCACAGCAAGGAGTACCAAGGGCAGTGGTGAATAAAAGACAGCTAGTGCTGTGATGATACCAAGGCAGACTGCAGAAACTGTCATACAAGGCAGTAGAGATAATTGAACATCTCTTTATTTTTTAGTTTAGGTAGAGTTAATCGTTAATATTTAATTCGTCTCTGTCGATACCTATTGTTAACATGTAACTCAATCCTAGCCCTCATTAACCATTGCTAAAGGCCTGTTTTAAGTTGCAACTGTAGTTTTTTCATTTTATTTCACATATGGGATTGCAAAGGATAGCAAACTTTTATCGTATTTTTTTTGTTTTGACAGATGAATGCACTACAGAATAACAATCGACACATAAAAGGTTTGTAAAAGGTTACAAATGCAGAAGTTGGAGACTGTGCAAAGACTGATAATAAGGGGTTGGAAAATATCCCCTTAAAATACCTTAAAAAAAAGGACCTGTGTGAGCACCTTCAAATCTGATATACAAGTGAGATGAGTTCTTTCTGTCTAGAAAACTGTTTCAGGAAAATGTTTGCACTATCAAGATTCATTTCAGTTTAAGAAATGGCTGAAAAGTACACTGGGTCAAGAAAATTGCTTTTGACAGTTGATATCACTGCAATGCGTGAAGTTCTGGAGTTAATAATAATCGTGATGTCATATTTTTAAGATCATAAGCATGGGAATAAGAGCTGTCTTGAATAACATTTTGGAATAGACAATTTATATGACAGTTTTGGTCCCAAACTTATGACCGTGGTTGAGAAGGCTTAATTGAATACTGATTCAATTTAGAGTCTCTATAGGATCCAGTTGCTACACTGCAAATATAACAGGATGCTACCTCAATATTTTGATCCTCTCTCTAGATTGTGATCACCGCGTTCCAGATGGCCGTCTTACTCAATATTTCTTAAAATCACTTTATCCTGCGTGAGTTTGCTCAATTTGGATACATATCCGAGACAGCTTGCACTATGAAGTGCTTAAAAAACAAATGCACAGCAAAACAGACAAACTAAACAGATGCCCCACTGAGCTCCCACAATGAGTTTTTGTGTAAACAAGCATTGTTAGGAGAAGATCAGAGGGGAGAGTACCAACTTGTGAAAAGTGGTACATTTAATTTAATGAGCTCTACAAATAACATAAAATAAAAGAGTGGTACAAATTTCATCAACAAACAGAAAAGTCAATTTTGTAAAGCTCTGATCCCTGACCGATGTTATCTCATCAGCGATAGCAAGAGGGTACAAGAGAACATGGACAATCTGGTGTGAGAATCATGTGGTTTGTGCAACTGGGTTTACAAGCTTTAATACAAACATCATCTCAGTAATCCATGTGAAGCAGTAAAAAACATTCCTGTTTATGCACCTCCACCTGCACATTTTGGAACAGCGTGTGACAATAAACATTGGTGATATTTCTGCTAGTTATTTGGGGATTAAGTTCTAATCTGAGAATTTAAAGTGCAGGTGACATCTATCAAGAGCTCAGCGTCTGCAGAACAAATAAACACGGCCCTGAATAATCATGAGCTCTCATTTGGAGCTGAAGAAAAGTCTAGCTGTTTCAGCAAAATCAACACATACAAATTTAATTTTCGAAATAAAACAACCCACATGATGTGGTAAACACCATCAGCTAATAATGCCTGGTGCCAGTGGCATTCAAAGTTAGAAAACAAACCTCACAGTAAAAACTCATTATAACACATCCAGTTGATAAACTATAATTGTTTATAGTTTATTGTAATTCTACAGACCCTTACCTATTATTAGATAGGTACACCTTTGGCATCGTGCCTATTTGCCCTGGAGTTGAAAGGGTGTTCTCTGTGGTATGCAATGCCCACCTCAAGATATAAAGAAGATGTAAGGTTCAATACCTGGCTGCACTGAGTTACATTTCCTAGCTGCATTCCTTCAGGGGGAGCATCATTTGTCTTTGCATTGTTTTGCATCCCGGGGGCTCGTGTGGGTTCGGTTGCCAGGCAACAGCGGTCAGCGGTTTGTTGGAGCAGAAAGATTAGGGGTGGGCTGCTCCCCTGTATCCCGCAATCCCTCTGTCGGGCCTGTGCAGCCTTCCTACCTTAGCATCACTTTTATAGGTTATCATATAATAAAGGCAGCAATTTTTTTTAATACTATATTCTGAGGTGCAATTTAGAATGAGTCATAATTAAGCATTTATGTCTGTTTTCAGAACTATACTCAACTGTAACACTGTTATACCCGACACCGGAGACACTCTAAGTACCCATTATGCCCTAGACTGTGTTGTCTGATTGAAGGGCCAATACTCAAGTGATCCTGATCATTTTGATTTACAAGTTAAAGAATGTGAGTTATGAGCTAACGCTGTGTATATTTTTAGACATTACTTATTGTACTCACTGTTCAGTGTTGCTGGAAAAGATATGGAACAGAACCCATTGTGCCTTCAAAAAAACCTGGCAATACCATTACATTCAATCAAAAATGAAAGTAACCTGGGCTTTTGTGAACACTGGGCTCTGTTTTGATTGTAGAAAAGAACACAGAGTTCTATTTACAGATGAACACTTAGCTCTTACAATAAGATCTTGCACTGCTTGGAAATGTCTTTCATGTTATAACCATTCTTTCATTTGTTGACAAGATTTAGGTAACACATACACACATACAAGCAGAGAAATATTTCAAGTATGCAGCCACAGGAACCTGCTGTGTTTTTGCAGTAACAATACAATCAATTGGGGAAACCATTTTGAGGTACTGCAAGTGCTAACACTGTGATAACTGTGCTGCTTATTAATAGTTTATTTAATGATTTATAAGTGTATAGCATATTTTATACCTGGTATATGTAAAGCATTGTGGATATTTAATACAATGCAATAGCAATGTGTTAGTTATATTTAAAAAGAATGCAAAGACATATGGTTGGCTAAAAAATATGCCCTTTATAAATACTTTATAAACAGCTTATACTACTGGTACTACTACTAATAATGATGATAATAAATTAACCAGGATCTGGCTACTATCTGAATACAGAATACCATACAAATTTCAAAGTAAATAATAAATCCAACCAGGCATTGTGATGCTGTTTTGGTGCTGTATAACAGGGTTACAATGAAAATGTTTGTATTTTGCATTTTGAATATATAATTACCTTTTTAATAACAACTCCATTGTTATGTCTTTTGGCTAAACTGAATATTTATGTCAGAATGCAAACAAGAGTCTATTCTGATCTGCCAAGAATAAATGCTGCCACTTCTTGGCCTTCAACTGAATTTCAACTCAAAATAACGTGAAAAGGACTTTTTCTGTTTGAAACTCCAGCAGACTTTTCCTTGAAAAAAAAATACAATCAAAAAAGCTTGAAATACGGATCCACAATACATTTAAGCAGAACTGCTTTTTTGGTGTAATGCTGTCGTATTCCACTGGACTATTGTTAATTGAAACGTGCTCTCAAGTTATCACTTTAGATAGGAAATTCAAACACCTTAAGCTGTAATTATACGGCTAAACTGGGGAGTGCTGCAAAAAAGCAATAAGATATTACAAATGAAAAGTGAAAGATATTGGCATACTCTCTCTACCGGTAGCAACCTCTGTGACTATTGAAGCACCATTGAGGGCAATGTCTTCCTCACGTCATTTTTAAGTGAATTTTCTCCATTTATTGGAATCCTCTGGAAGCAGAATCCTCTTTGACAAAAAAGAAAAGAAAAAGTGACAAAGACAGCTAAATAAGCCCACTGCGTTAATTAAGCTTTTGAAATATATTTAAAAAACCTCACTTATCTTTCATGGTTGCGGGCTATGTATGCAAGGCTTGCTTAACGCTCTTTTAATTTATGACAATAAATCTAATTGCACCGCTAACATGCACAGTTTGAACATGCCAAGCGCTGCCCCGCGTCCCAGAATTCCCCAGAAGCTTCTTTCTTCAAAGTCAACGCTAAGCCCTTGGCTATTGATAGGCAAATGTATTGTCATCTTGGTATGGTATTTCTTTCTTCACACTGTCAGGCTTAGTACAGTCAAACTTATAATTTGCTGTGCTTTTCAGTACAACCTCAATCCTGACCTCACTAGTCCACACTCCACAGATAGTATCCTCACAGGCCGAGATCGGAGTCAAGCTGTCTGGCAATTGGTCTTTATCAGGGCTGGATTTGATCATTTTTCTATTTATTTTTTGGTCTGCCTATTAGCAGAGGGTAGAGAGGCAAAAATGGAATAGAGTATAGAGTTTCTGCTACATCACACTGGGAAGGGTACCAAATTCTGCTTCAAACTTTTCAAAAGCAGCCTGTGTCTTTAAATATATTTGTTTATTGTTGAAGGAAAATCACCATTGTGTTCATTCATTAATTTATTGATGGCTGCAGCAGAGAGAAATTAAAACCAGGATCATGCTAGAGGTTCTGATGGAATTCCCTGAAAGAGCATCACATGTGATAAAGACTGTAATAAAAGATCTGTAATGGGACACCAGTAGTTGAGATTAAGGTTTAAATGTGTTATATATGAATTACATTAACTTTAATGTCAAATAAAAGACCGGACACCTAAAATGCATTAAGATACAATTGTATAATTTAATCTGGTATCAAAATGGTATCCCTTTAGACATTTAACAATGCACATCAAATCACTTGTCTGCTCTGCAAATTACAGTCAGAAAAGTGATGGGACAAGCTACAATGGGAACTGAAGCAAACAGGAACAACAAGAAAAACATTTTATAGAGGTACTAAAAATGTTAGCAAAGTGTGAAAGCTTACTAAGTTTGCCAAACCTTCAGACAACCTGGCAATTTCAATGAGAAACGTACTGCACAGTAGTGTTGAGTGTCAAAATCAATAACGAAGTCTGTCTAGATAAATAATCAGATTGTATGCCCAAGCACAGTCTGCAATTTACTGTCTGCCATTTGTCTTTTGATGAAGAATATTTTTTTTCTTCTCATCCTTGTGCATGTTGGGCATATTTTGCTCCCTGTCTAATTTAACCGTAAGCTTTGATCCTGAAGAGCATGTCTGAGCAGTTATGCACATTTTACACAGCTAATTGACTGAAGACCAGATACACCGTACAAGAGCAAGCTGGATATGTCTGTCATATGTGAAGTGAATGTTTCTATTCTGTGGGGGAAACACAGTTTAAGTACATAATTTATTTGAAAATTGTTATCAATCAAAACCCAATAAATTATGGAATGTTGAGGTGACCCCATTTTCAGTTCCAAGAATTCATAATGGGTATTTATCATCATACACAGTCTAAAATGCAATAACTAGCCATCTTTAACTCTTGGTATTAATGGGCAGACTAAGGGGCTGGGTCAAAACAAAACGTTGATCATCCAGTCAGTAGCAAATACAGTAGTTTTGTATTAACAGGTGGGTCCGAGTTCTTATTTAACCCCAGCCTAAGTTTCAAGAGGTAATGTATTGTCACAGTCTATAATATAGACTATTCCTAAACAATTTTACCTATTTCAACTTAGTTTGCCCATACAGTCCTTGGACATTTGGATTTTTCTTTCTTTGAAATCTTGTAAGCAATATCTTGCATAGACTCCTGTCAATAATAAAATAAATAAGAACAAATTAAAAAAAACAAATCCTGACAACAAAATGCTATAAACTTGCCATGTAGAGAGCACAAGAAAAAGTGAAACTTTCATGAGCATAATGGTAACTACTTAGAATTAGTGAATTAATATATTTAATGCAGATAGATTCATGCCTGAATAAATCCTGATTATGAACACCTTAGTAAAATTACTTGGTATTTATACAGAAAATGTGTTGATTTGTCCCTCTCCCCTGACTGGTGTGCCTATTTATCCAGTCAATACCAGTACGAGCTTCTTTATTCACCCAAATCTATGAAAGAACTAACCAAAAAAAAAAAAACACCCATCATCTTGGGATCTCAACAATTCATCCTCTCTCAATCCAGCACTAAATCTGGCATTTGTCTGATTAGATCATTTTTTGCTGTCTTAACAGGGCACGCTCGCCACCTGAAGAGCTGCAAATTGCCTTGACATCACTCCTGTAACAAAGACACAAGTTTGTTCTAGTTTTGATTTTGAATGACTCGGGCAGAGCTGACAGTTGAAACGAGTTATGTGAATATGTATTGTGTTCCTGCTGAGCAATCTGAATATTTAATAACCTTTGCAGAGGCCACATGTCAAAGAAATGAATATGTCTCTGTAAAAATGTCAACAGAACAGCCAAAGTATTACTGTAGTTCATTTCTGTATATTGTGACAATTTCAGGCACACCAACAGACTTTAATAATGTTACAATGTATTTTTTCTTCTATTACACTGCATTGCAAGATTTACACTCTCTTACTCTTCTTTTTTTTCAGGGTGATTTTTGAAAAAGTTTTTTTTCTTATTTCATTCTTCCGTGATTTCTTTGCTAGGCAGCAAAAATAACATATTTTACAACTAATTTCTTAGATAATTAAAAGGTCTGAGCACAGGTATTTAATAATGCATTGGAATGCCTCTTGGATATTAGATCTTCAATTGATAATCTATTAAAATTCAATGTCCTGCAAAATACAGTTCAATGTTTTTGGTATAGATAGATATTACATTAACACTTGAACTTTACTCATCAAGTAGTTGAATGTGAATTGATTATCAATTGAATATCAATGTCATGTTCAATTGGGTAGCAAAATCTAAAGCATTATCAACATTTTTCCAAAAATCACCACTGTCACTGATATTTATGTCTCATTTTCATTTATCCATACGAATACATGGATACAATACAATAGATGTCCATAAATGTATACATTTATAAATTAGCAGGATGTATGCTGAGTTTTGTAAAGTCTCATTATACTTAATTCATTTATTTTTTTCTCCTGTTCTTCTTCTTCTAAATAGTAATAATAATAATAATAATAATAATAATAATAATAATAATAATAGAACAACAAAAAGGACTTTAACCATATACTTGAGAACGCTAAGTAGTGATATGTGAAATTCGATGACTGGATACTCATAAGACCTTTAAGAAATATGTTCCTGCAGGGAAAAAAGCAGTTCCTAGAAGAATGCCAGCCAATCACACACAAGCCTCAGTTCCTCAGGGATTAAGACTTCCTGCTGTCATAACAGCTGTGTAAAGATAAAGGAAAACAGTCTTGTGTTACTATTCATTTGAAAGAAAGCTGCAGAGGTCAGCTGCACTGCAATTTATTTAAAGGTCCCATTGAAAGGTTTTGTGTTCACCTGTTGAGCATCACTAAGAGAGGGCCTCATTTAATGGTCACAGGGTTAAATGAGCAGGTTGGGGGTAATTGGTTTTGATATATGTATACAGGTTGTTTTCCTTCACAGGGTCTTAAGGTCTGCAATATTGTGGTTTTAAGCCTCAGTCCGAGTGTCACCCCATCTTCTCAGTGCTGTCCTAATGCAACAAGGAGTTTTCACACAGGTTGCCACTGAGAGAGACTCAGAGCTCTTGTAGAAAGCTCTTATAAGCAGCAATGTGTGTGTGCATGTGTGGCGAGTATTCTTTCAATAAATACCTGTAATAATAAACCCCAACCTAGAATTGTATTATTACTATTACTATTTTCCCATATAGATGGAGTA
The DNA here is from genome assembly GCF_036373705.1 of Amia ocellicauda. Classification (NCBI taxonomy): domain Eukaryota; kingdom Metazoa; phylum Chordata; class Actinopteri; order Amiiformes; family Amiidae; genus Amia; species Amia ocellicauda. The sequence goes on from NC_089850.1 coordinate 54,546,738, forward strand.
TTCTTTACCACACATTAGTTTTAAGACATACAGAACTGTCGCTATCTCACTTGAATGTTAAATACTCCAAATGCAAATACTGAACTAATTAATATGTATGTTTCTATTTCTGTTTTGCCCGTCAGAGATTTGAGGAATTGGAAGCATGTCTGTTTCCGAAACAAGTTCACAGCAGGCCTTTGTGCAAAAGGAAAGCTGATATCTCTATCCTCCCTGGAGCGCCGATAGCACTGAAATCCATGCACATCACAAAAGGGGTGCGCTCCCAAAACATTGACTTGAACACTCTTGTATTTAAATTAGCAGGGTCACACGGCGACTAATATAGATTTTAGAGCTGTATTCACCCCCAACTTTGCACCACTTTGATAACTCAGAATAGTTTGACACATTTCCATTTTTTCAGTATCTAGACTAAAAAGCCCAAAACACACAATATCACTTGGCAGTTACATGCGCACACAACACAACCAAATCTGTTGGGGAATAATGAAAGTGGAGTATATTTGCGATGAATCAGAATGCCGAGATTTTGTTTTTCATGAAAATAACAGCATCCACTGTGAGCCCTTTAGATATTTACATATTCAATTTCAGGATCTGGGCAACAGACATTTTTTTTTTATTCTGAACTCAACATTCTGCACAGATACATTTTGCCAGCATTCACCCATGCACAGAACAAACAAACTAACAAACTTTGCACAGTTGCTTAATCTCTCTTCTGAGGCTTCAGGTAAGACATAAAATACAGCATCGGAAACAAATATCAAGATGTAAATGCCACAGAACTTGTTCAGCACAATTTGTTACTGTTATCTAGTTTAAGAAGGAGCCAAAAGCAATGCAATAGAGAGAAGATACTCAACCTTTGAACTTTGATCCTAAGAAGCTGTTTAGTTAACAAAGGATGTGACGTTTTCAGCCCAGGAAAAAACACTCCCAATAGTTTTGGACTAAACAAGATCAATTGACAATATAGGGTCATTATTATAACACTACTGTCCTGCTTTTATTTGATTACACACTAATAACACCTGCATATCTCATTTACATCCTCTGAGCTCTGATGTTGTATAAGCTCCATATAGTCTTTAACCCTGACCCACACCCTAACCTAAACAGTTTTTCCTCTAATTATCATCAAAATTCAAAAGAGATGTAAATATGAGACACTAATTCAGACAGTCCTGTGGCATTCCTGTGCATTCTTTAGGAATTTATATACATATTTATATTGTTCTCTACCCCAGTCCTCTATTACAATCCTTGACGTTGACCTTCTAAAAGTTCATTAAAACACATAAATTGTCTTGTGCAATTTCACGACTTATAAATTGTCATTCATACTTAATTAATCTTTCCCTATACCCATCAGCTTAAATGTAGCCTTTCTAAATTAATACCATAAAACAGTGTTGCTTTCAAATAATGGGCAATAATGCTACACTTCGTTACTCAAAATATCGCCCCGCTTTTTTCTAATTCCGTGTATTTCCTCAAAAGGTTATGGCAGACATTTCGGCTGCTGAGTGCCTGTGGAGCCTGCAGTATCATAATTAGTATAACCTTTCCATCCTGCAAAGTTCAGAATGATGGCATTGAAAGAGGCTCACTGATGCTGTGTAGAGTCTTCAGTTGTCTTAGTACTGCGTGTGCACAGAAGCACCATCTACAACACAGAAATGAACCAGGAATCTATATTTTGCTCGCAGTACATTTTGCACAGGCGTTTAACTACGGGTAACCAGAATAAAATAAGGTTCCGCAGTCATTATTAGAAAGCTTTATTTCAAATGTAAGATAAGGCAACTGAGATTTTTAATATCATATGATCACTAAAATGACAAGGCTCTTTCCAAAATTCTCCTTTGTTTCCAAAGTTAACTTCACGATCTGCCGATGTCTGCGCCCCGTATTGCAGTTGTGCTTTGTTCTTGCGCTTTTCAGGCATGTCTGAGGTATATTTACTTTAATACCCTAAATTATATCCCAAAATTGACCACACACTGTTCTGTACTACAAAAGCATAGATTTGTGGCTTTCATTTAATTACAGTTCTTGGAAATAATTTGTACATTATTCTCCAGTGTCTTTGTGACCTACAAAAATCAAAGCAATATGATGGGAGAAAAATAACAAAAACATTTAAAGACAGATACGTTGACCATTGACTGTATATGCAAAGCACTGTTATTGTTCAAAGCTCTACTCTTAATAACTCCAAAAAGCTAATAAAGTGAAGAATGAAGTGTGTGCTCAATCAAGACTTTGATGTGACCCTTGTTCTTTAAGTCAGATCTGGGCAACAATGTGTACAAACTTCGCTTTGCAAAATATTTTGAACTATAGCACATCATTTTTATTTCTTTCAGCACTCATCAAATAAACAAGAAAGGTAACAATGCAAGTGCTTCAGAGCGGAGTAGATACCAGCCAGGTTTAACTGTCACCCTTTATTGTCTGTGTAGCAGGCAAGCAAAGTCTGGCAACTCCATCTGTGGCTCCTATCCCCTTAAAAACATCAGTTATTTCAAAGATGGTGGAGAAATAAATGTGTCACTGCACTGCACCTGTGCAAGGACACCTAAGGCAGTCTATTAATCAGAAAGATCTGTTAATTTGTCAACACCACCTGCCACAGGAGTCTCTGATACCACTTTGACTATGAAACTTCTCCAGCTGCCTCCAGCTAATAATCCAATAAATAAGGTCTGGGATTACCACACCTGCATTGGCGATCAATAATTCACTGGGTGCACTCATATTGTAATATTGTTCTGTTTATTTCCTGCGTCCATTTCCTATGGTCCCCTTTTTCTTTTCTTTTCTTTGCAGGTTTTTGGTTTTCTTTTCTTTTGAGTCTTTTCAGACTTTGGTTATTAATTGCTGAAGCTGACATCCTCCAGTCATTTAATCAGTTCTTGAAAAGGCGAGTTTCACAATTCATTGCTTTATGACTTGCATACGAAACTGTATTCTTGACCTTTGAATGTTATTTAGCAGGTGATAATATACTCGACTCTTGCAAATGAATCAGAACAAAGCAATGAAAGTTTCATAACATTATTATTAATCATAATAATTGTCTTGTGTAATTTGAATAAACAAAGTTGCTACAATTTTTTAAATAATTTGAAAACACTCTACAACATGTTTCTATATTGGCTCCTGTATTCCTAAGCCACTCTGCCCTGTACATTTAGTCGAAGATATTCAGCTGCCATGTAAAGGAAACACACACTGTTTTCTCAAGATAAAGAGGACTGCGGGAATAACAGATATCTCCCCACTGACTGGATACAAACCTATGACCTTCTGGCAGAGAGGAGCATCCATACTGCCTAAGGGGGTCTCTGGGAGGTGGCGGTGATCCAGAGGAGATTCAATGACAGGCAGCGGGGTTTGGACCGTGCTGCTCAAAGGAAGAGCCGCAGCCGTTGTTGCAGCCTCTCACTCCCCCACTCGAAAACGAACAAACAGAGGACAAAAACAGCCAAAACAGAAACACCTGTCTGAAGTCACCAAAAAAAGGTGACTCCAGTCATTAGTTAGCCAAGACAGGCACTGAGTTAATATTAAGATAATCAAAGTGGCCGAGGGTGAGAAATCCGTCCTTATTATTTTAATCATGGTAAGGCATGAAGAGACTGATTTAATTTATACATGTGAAAATAAAATGATGGAAAAGCAGCACGCCATTAAGTGATTTATTGTTGTAAGCATGTCCTAATCCTGTTACAGTTATTTACTGTATTTAGTTATCATCGCCGATGCCATCTTTTCTTTGAAGCAAAGCTCTTTATTTCCCTCATCCCCCAGCCACTCTATTTCTCACTGTTGAGAAAGCAGACATAAATTATAGGCTTGTTTCCTAACTGAGGTTTAGGCTATTATACTGCTTAATCAAGAACAGAGTGGGGGAAAAAAGTAATTACAACCTCCTGAATGCTTTGATAAGACCGAAACAGAAACGTATTTACATAATACCGCAACAGGTGTTAGTTCCAACCAATCAGCACACGTTTCAGCTTCCAAGCAATGGCGTAATCCATGTTCAAGAGACAGAAATGGGTGAGAACATGGAGTTACATGCCGTTTTTTACTCCACTGGGATGGCGGGGGTGACGGAATAAGTCACTGATGTCTCATAACGGAGATTAATGAACTCCAGGTGAGGACCGCTTCATCAGCCGAGTCAAAGGGCCCTGCTCTCTTCACAATCAAAATGTAAATCAGGCCTCTCTCTGCTTATCGTACCGGAGAGCCATAAAGCATGTTGACAAGCAGGCACGATTAATTCCACTCTAATCAACGGCCATATTAAATCATGAACGGCAGACTGACAGACAGACAGCAAGACTAACGGAGGAAATCATGTCTCTAATTTTAGTCTGGTCCTGAGCTTGTTACTTTATTTACTACTACTACTACTACTGTTATTATTATTATTATTATTATTATTATTATTATTATTATTATTATTATTATTATTATTATTAAGCAGGACAACATTGTGCCACACATTTTAGTTTTTGCTTCCTGTCAGTTTAGAATTTTCCAATGCCCCTCCAGCAGAGTAGGTTAACATAATCATATGCAAAGGTGACTAAGGAGGTTTGACTAATCATTACTCCCTTGTCCCAGATCAATCGTGGGTTACAGGAGTCGGGTGTTGGCTGGCCTCAGCAGAGCTTCTGGTACATTCGCACACATCACATAAATCATACAACGTTTTAGGAAGGCTCTGTCAAGAGAGGAACAGACGGAGTACAGGTCACTGTGGAAGGTCACCACTGACTGTGCTGGACTGTTGGTAGAATACTGTATTCTTACTGAGAGATAATAATAATAATAATATTCCTAATCATGAAGTCTCCGAATAGAAATTCTGGGATCGGTTCTTTATGTAGCCAAACAGACACATTTCCGGGTATTGAAAATCGTTAGGCAATGATATACCAAGGAAGCCTGAAGCAGGTGTTGTGATGACATGCAGTCAGATGAATGCCATCTGTACTCTCCCGATAACATCTGTACTTCACTGTGGGAGAGAGTATGGGACACGGACGAGCGACAATTTGTTGGACAGATCAAAAGGAATAGGCCCGTGTCAAATGCAACACCGTCAACAAAGAAAGACGTGTCACCTGACATAAATCACTCAGCCCATAAATCAGCATTAAGCCTCCCAGCACCATGCATGCAATATTCAGACGGCCACGGTAAATGGAGAGATTTAGATTTGATCAAATTGATCTATTGATCAATTGCCTGAGTGCAGTTTTAAAATGCACTTTTTATGCTGTGATAATGCAACCTTTGGTGCCAAATTACAATGAAGTCCATTACTTAATAGACTTGCGGAGGTCAAGGTGGTGGACAAAGTGCTTTTCAACAAACAGTTTCAAGCAGGTATATTTGCAGTAAACTCGGTCCTTGACTCCAAGCCATGCTCTCATTTTTGCTGAATTGTTCACGGGGAAATAAATCAGAGTGTTTAACATGAAATACAAAATTCAGCATCAGTCAGCTTTTCCTTAAGGAGCGGAGATCAGCTGATTTATCCCAACAGTGATAGAGCTGGATAGGGAGTTTCAATATATGGATCAATGAACAATTTGCTTTTAAATGTCTATGTACCTTCAGCTAGGACACCTTGTAATCACCAGATATATGCAATCTTATCAAAAATAATTCAGATTTGGTGGTGCTGTTTCGTTGTCTGAGGTGGAAGATGTTCTGATATTTAGTCAATTTTCCTTTTTTTTTAATTGAATACATAAATGCAGAATCAAGTTTCCTCCTTCAGTCGTCTAATTCAAAACCCATCATAGATAACTGAAATACACGTGGGGATAAAAGGGCAGTGGAGCACTGATACAGAGAAATCATTCTACGCCGTATTTAACATCGACACAATTTGTTAACATGCATATACAAAAGTACCTCATGATGATTCAGTCCAAGTAGAGATCTGTTGCCAATTCATATTTTATCAGTTCATGGCAGATGCTTAGGATCTGGATTTAGAATCGCTGTGATTTATTAATGATTACATTCTGTCTACAAACATGAGGGAAGCCACAGTAGATGCATAGTAATGAAAATATAAATATAAATAAAAATGTTGAAAACACAGGTTAACTTTATGTACAGCTTTCAATGACTGTAAACTTGTATCTTCATCTGTTGTTTTAACTTTCCGTTCTGTTTTTCTGTTGCAATTTCAGTTTGGAATTTGCTTACTGAACAAGCCCACCTGATATTTTTCCCATTACCATTGCAGCATATACATTTACATCCCTAACTGGATATGCAGTTGCAGGCACACTTCTCAGTGCAACCTAAACAAGTGACAAACCCACTACGCCAACAGAAAAACCACAAGAAAAACCCTGGGGAGAGATGCGAATGTGCCAGCAATTAGATTTGCTCAATGTAAAACCCCACACAGCACTGTGAAAGATTAATCCCGGTGAGGTGTGTCCTTATAGAAAGCAAACAATTTACAATTCAAATCAATTTTGAATTCAAGTGTAATTAATGTGGATGGCTGGTCCTGATCAAGGTATAGTTTTTTCTTTTGCTGTTTGCCAAATGCAATCAGATTTGATTTGCTGAAGCAGCTTCCAATACAGAAACAAACAGAAGACTGCAGTGATTGTCTCTGAGCCAAATTATCCTGATAGGCAGTGGATAACACGTGTTTATTAAATTATGAAAATATTAAAAAGCGCATTTAAACTGTAAACAATCAATTATGTCAATTATACAGCCTGTGTGGAGGTATAACATGGCCCACATAAACTGAATTAAAAAGAACAATTACAATTCCATGCAGTTGGCACACCTCCACAACTGAAATTGTAATGAGACGTTTGGAAGTGTAACCCTAACCCTTGGAAGTTTTTACTGGCAATCTGCAGAAAACTGTGAAAGAAAGTTGCTACTTATCTGTCTTTAAACAGTGAACTAAGAACAGGGCTGTAATAAGGCAGGTTAAGATGCATTCATTTTAGTACTTAAAGTTTATATTCTATATTTCACAGTACCTAGAATTAATGATAACAGGTTAACTAGTGGATTTAAATGTTTTTACATTTTTGTACACAGATAATTTTAATAAACTATCAAGGGAACTATAGGCCCCATCTTTTAACTTGGCATTTTGCTTCTCTCTTTCATCCTTTTACAAGTGAGAACGTAACGATCTCATCTAAAGTAAATCTCAGTGGACCTCTCCCTCCGAGAATTGCTCCAGATGGGTAAGATCACAGCTGATTTGCAATTCATGCTCATCAATATTCTTTTACCTGATTCATTCATCAATAACATTTCACAGCAGACTCCTCAAGTTATACGATGGGCCTTGACTTTGGAAAGTACGTTACAGTGCATGACTGTCTCTGCTAAAGACTCTGCTTGGGATATACTTTAATAATCAAGTACAGTTTATTACAGCTACTTATCTTGTTGCAGTGGCTGTTTATTGATCCACTAGAAGGCCTCCATTGACTTGTACACTTGACTTCTTGCAGAAACCTGATCATAATACAAGCATCACCTGCTCAGAAAATGAATTTATGCTGTTATAGAAGTGACCACATCAAACCCAAAAGGCTGATCCAGATCCATTAGAGAAACTCTCTCTAATGTAAGGATTGTTCAGCTGCTTAGTCAAACTACCAAGGATCCTATCCAGTCTATTTTTAAATGTTCCCAAACTTTCAGCTTCTACCACATCGCTGGGGAGTTTGTTCAGATTGTAACACATCTCTGTGTGAAGAAGTGTCTCCTGTTTTCCATCTTGAATGCCTTGAAGCCCAATTTCCATTTGTGTCCCCGGGTGCGTGTGTCCCTGCTGATCTGGAAAAGCTCCTCTGGGTTGATGTGGTTGATGCCTTTCATGATTTTGAAGACTTGAATCAAGTCCCTATGTAGTCTCCTCTGTTCCAGGGTGACTACGTGGGGACTTGATTAATTTCACACAACATGTGCAAAAACAGAGGAGTTGGATTGAGTGGTTTTTGTTTGACTGAAGCCAGAGAAGGAGAAAACCATGCCCATTACCCTAGTAGTTCAAAGGTTAAAGAGAAAAAAGATTGCAGCAAATTCACTGTGTCTCCTATTTCATCCACAATCCCAAATCACTTTCACTATGAGCTATTTTCATGCGAGCTTTGAGCTAAATAAAAAAGCACTTTTTTTTCTTCTCTCGCTGGAGATAAACATTCAAATCCATGTCTGGGAAAGCTTTTAATGTACATACACTAGGGTTCAAGGTACACTGAACAAAACCCCCAGGGATATTCCATACATCTCTTGGCTTACTTACACACATTTTTTTTTTTTTCCTTTCTAATTGATGCGCGGTACATTTTCGCAGTGACCTCAATTTCTGATTTTCTTTACCCACCTGTGCTTTCCTTTTCTTGAGTTAAACACTAGTGACTCTTTGCTGTGTTCCTTTTACATTAAAACCATCAAACACTGACGCCTGTATTAGATATGTAGAACTATTCCTATGAGGAGACAAAAATCTATAACCGTTTAATTCACAATTCAAGGCTTGTCAGATATAATGATTAAAAATACAGGATGCAAAAGACTAAAAGTTAAAACCAGCACGGCAGTTCTCATATGAGGACTCATGGGAAGTTAATACATTAATATGGGAAGTTACTTTTCACCCTAGACTGCAGTGTGTTCCCCCAACCATTAGAAATTAAACAAATATAGAGGTGTAATTAGTAAATTAAAACAAACAAACAAATATCTCAATTAACCTGTACAGTTTAGTTTTTATGATTTTTGTAAGATCTAAGATTAATGCAGTGTAGCTACTTTCCTCCATGCTTGCAATCACACAGAAATGATAAAAAAAATATCTGGACACTCACTCAAACTACAGCAACAATCTTAAAGAAGAAAGGGATCTATAATTATGATTGTACTTTTGAGGCAGTTTCTTGCACATGTGACATACGTCCCCTCACACACGTCCTTTCGGTGTGAAACTGCTGATGTCTAGACTGCCTCAGTCAACCATATATCGATGGAAAAGGGTCGAATTCTTCCTAGTTAGCGAGACCTAAAGGCTCCTGGGTATGTGGCTGTCTCGATAAATGATGGCGGTAAAACCTGGCTATTTGCCAGTTTACCCGGTGGGAAAAATTAAAGAGGTGTAAATCAGATCGAAATCTGAAATTCATTGGACTGTTCTTGATGATTTCGTTGTTTGTTTCATCCTTGCAGCATTTCCGATCGGCCTCCTTTTGTCCTTGTCTTGAAAGTTTTTCTCCAGTGATCCATACAAATGATGTTTACAAATAAGGGCTGCCCAAAGTCATTATACTGGACTGTTCCTCTTAGAAAGGAGCTTTGGAAATGGGTTTTGGAAAACTGCAGGTTTGTTAACTGTAAAAGTGGTTTGATTAGTGGTTTAGTATACGTTTCCAGAACATCTGCACTAAATATAATTTTTAGATAGAACACACACACACATTACTATTGCTCAAATAACCTTGTCAAAAGATTATTATGGAGAATTTGTGAGGTCATGGTTATATATTAAAACATAACTACATCTGTGAAATTCAAAGGTAAACTCTGAGAACCAAGAATCGCTGTCAATTAAGTTATCAATAAAACCAATCTAAAGAATAATCAAAGTAATCAATACAGTAGCTAGTTTCTAAGTAAGAACCTCCCCTAACAACCAGGGGGAGGTTTACTCACCCACTCTGCAGGGAATTGATTATATAAAGATTAACTAATTTGAATTTACTGACAGTATGAATTAAAATGGCAGATTTTAATATAAATTCAGCCACCAGATTAAAATCTCTGAATCTCAGATTTAGGGCAGTATTAAATCATTTTTTTTACTCACCCTGTAACAGAAAAGTACAAATCTATACATAATAACGGCTACATTTATGACAAGAAAATACACTCTTGCAACAAATTAAGTTAATTAAGAGTAGAGTTTTGTAGTTTTCTATTAGTGGGTGATTTGATTTAATTCCAGGATTCATTTTAATTACCTTCATTCCTACCTCAGTAAAATATCCACAAAATGTATTAGAGATCTGTGCCTATTAAACAGTTGTTTTTAAATTGGGAATTCATTTTTAAAATCAAATATTCTTTCATCAAGTCCAAGATGTAATTCCAGTATCAATACTGCATTATTAATTCACCTCCACCACCATTTATTCTCGGATATTTAAGATTTTAGGAACAATCCTCCTGTGAGCAGCTTGGTTCATAACAAACAAAACCATTTTGGCATAAAATCTTTACTTCAAAATGTGTTGTGACATTAAGTCCAAAGGGGTTGTCATTAATTAGTCATACTACAAGCTTCAGTTTTAATGTTATTCTGAAGCAGTAATTGAAAAGGTACACATACATTTTTATTTAAATTCACATATTCTATATTTATGCTATATAGCTCCCTTCAAATACATTAAAAGCATTGGAGTTGTTGTATTTTAACTCCCATCTGAAATTGTCATACAATTAATTTTCCTCTGATGGAAATGTAAGCAGAAGCCTGAGCCAGAACTACTTATATTTAATACTGGCTGGTAATAAGCTAAAGAAGATTTACATATTTTTCTTGCCTGCTTTAAAACTGTTTTCTTGTTTACCAAGCAACTGGGTACTTTTTTTCTTTAATTAGTTTTCCTTCTGAATAATTGACGTCTGACTTTTAAAGCACTGACTTCACATCATAATTCATTTATGCATGAGGATTTATCAATTACAAGTTTAACTTCTTTAATATTTTTCCTGCTATTGTATAATTTTGTTTCAGAAGCGTAGTAGGAAACACTCAAAGGCATTAACAATGATTATGCTGTCAGTTTGTTAAATGAACCCCCTTAGCAGCTTGAAAAAGAGTGTTGAAAAAGTATTTTTTTTCTTTCCCATCTGTAATGAGATTCCATACGCTCTATCAGCAAGAATAGGAAACTAGCACGACTTCAAGAAGAGTGCTTACAAAATGTTTCCAACTCGGATAATTAGTATTCCATAATTATTTATGTTGTCTCACCGCATTTCAGATAACTATCTTGCCAAGATATAAAACCAAATTCATGTGACATCTTATCCTTGTGCAGAGAGCATACGTCATTATACACTGTAATAACATTGTAATAACATAGTTAAATAGTGTTACCAATTGCAATGGGACAAGCCTGCCAGTAATACTTGGAACCAAAGGTCATGAGCAATGTAGACCATGATTTTGGGTGTGCATCACACACACATAGGTACATCTTGAGATCTTGATAATTCATTAAGGAACACTACTGTGCAACATTTTTCGGGAGGTGTGAAAAAATGCTGTAAAGTAAGAATGCTTTCAAAAATAGACATGTAAATAGATTATATTTATCAATTAACTAAATGCAAAGTGAGTGAACAGAATCAAATCCATATTTCGTTTCCCTTCAAAATAGCATCAGGAGAAATTTGTATTACAAGGTATTACATGCAGGCAACAAAAATGTCCACTATAATTACACTATGGGAGGAATAGTTCTAGATGAAGTAACGCATGAGAAAGACCTAGGAGTCTACGTGGACTCCTCACTTTCTCCATCCAAACAATGTGGGGAAGCAATAAAAAAAGGCAAACACTGTTTGTCAAAAGTGTAGAATTGAGAACAAGGGCAGTAATGTTCAGACTGTACAATGCACTAGTTAGAGCTCATCTGGATACTGTGGACAGTTCTGGGCTCCACACTTCAAGAAAGATATCGCTGCTCTAGAGGCAGTTCAGAGGAGAGCAACCAGACTTATTCCAGGTCTGGGAATGTCCTACTGAGAGACTGAGGGACCTTAACCTTTTCACCCCGGAACAGAGGAGACTACGTGGGTACTTGATTGAAGTCTTCAAAATCATGAAAGGCATCGACCACATCAAACCAGAGGAGCTTTTCCAGATCAGCAGGGACACACGCACCGGGGACACAAATGGAAATTGGGCTTCAAGGCATTCAAGATGGAAAACAGGAGACACTTCTTCACACAGAGAGGTGTCACAATCTGAACAAACTCCCCAGCGATGTGGTTGAAGCTGAAAATTTGGGAACATTTAAAAATAGACTGGACTGGATCCTTGGATCACTCAGTTATTAATGGACACCAAATGAGCATGATGGGTCGAATGGCCTCCTCTCGTTTGTACACTTTCTTTTGTTCTTATGTTCTTATGAATCTTATGTTGTAAGTTGCCCTGGATAAGGACGTCTGCCAAGAAATAAAAATAATAATAATAATAATAATAATGAATGTTGCAACCTTTGCACAGGACACAGGAATGCGTTTCTATCCATGTAAAGAATGTGTTTCTGACTTCTGTTCATAGAAGCGAGACATTCAAATATCACCATGTTCCAACTGCATCTGAATCAGAGATCTTCACGCCTGCTTGAGGATTGATTTTTCATTAATTAACAACATTGTACAAAACCACGGCGAGGAGCAACTTGTAGAGCAAAGCTAGTGTCACGGCTGGTGCTGGATGCATTAGAGAGAGGAAAGATGATGCAAAAGAAAATAAATAGTGCAGTGCATTCACACCATTAGAAAAAAGGACTAAGGCAGCTGTGAAAGGAAAATGACAGAGAAGGGGATATCACTCTTGAGCAGGTGGTGCCAAAATCTCTCTCCCTTCAACCTGATGTGACAATTTAACAGCAAACCTAAGTGGAATATGAAATAAAATGGGCCGTGAAGCAGTAGCCCTGCAATATTGACTTCTGAGATCTGCCAGTATTGATTGAAGCAAAGGCAGAGAATTAATTGAGTCCCAGGGAGGCAGTGGCTGCTAAAGTCTGGGACTCTCAATAACAGCACTAAATATGCTCCGAGTCAGGCAAACAGCCCTTGATTGTGAAAATTAGAAACTTGGATTATTTCTTATGTAATTCCAAAGTACACCAAATTATTTATGGTCCACCAACAAGAGTTCCCCAACGTGAAGTCAAAACTTAATTAAATGTAATTAATAAGACAGACTCAAAACATATATGACAGAGACACTGTAGATTGACAGAGGTAGAAAAACATCTTGGGGAGAAACTGGGAAGCGTCAAAAACAAGCAATGGAAAAAAAAAATGCCGTCTTAGCTCATGTCATATTTGAGTGAATAAAATAAAATAAAATAAAATAATTGCATCACTGAATTGCAGCTATCAGCAATTCATGTATTAATTTTGACTGGGAAGATCAACTACTACATGTGAAGCCATTAGTTTACAGATGCCCCTCCGTATCAGAATAAGAATACATGTTTCAAATCATACTGTAACAAATACCCCAGTGTTGGACGGGATCTGTTGGAGATTTTCCACAGGACGGTTTGGCATTGTTGTCATGCAGAAGGTATACTGAGATCAATTTCCCACAAGGCTTCTGGACAGCTTCACTGACGAGCTAAAACAGGAGCTCTCATTTACCTTTCATTGATTGAATCCCGGAAGAAATATATATTTAGATTGTCTCATTAAAACGATCCTTCTAGAAATGTAAGCATGGCGAAGAGAAGGGAGCAGAGCTACAGGAAAGAGAAAGAGTCAAGGCGTAGATGAAGGCAAGTCTTTGTTACTATGGAAACAAAGAAGAAAAGTGGAGAAAGAATAGGCTGACAGAAAGATGAATCTAGTGGGAAAACCAAAAGAAGGAGGCTTTGATTAAATTTATGAGTCGCCTTTGTGTGAGGCGCTGATGGAGCGTTTTACATCAGTCTGAGAGATGACAGACTTGAGTGACCCGTGAGCTCAGGCGCTGCAAACCTGTTAACAATAGCCATTAGGAGACTGTAATACAGGAGATGATTCGGTATGGAAACGATTCTCTCAATTCTCTCCCTTCATCCTTGAATATGCAGCGCAAACATAGCAAACAGCTAATTGTTTGTGTGCAAAATGTTTCAGCAGCTGTCGGAGGTATAACCGGGCTTACGAGAAGAAAAGAACAGTGCATCTTAATTACATTTATTGGATAATTAGATTTAGGAAGGAAAGGAATGTGCTCAATTATAGAGATTATATGCTACAAACTTTCGCAAGCTGACCTAAATAGTAAGGATCAAACACAGACATTTTTTAACTTTTAATAAAATGTCTGCTTTGAAAGGAGCATGTGTGAGGAAGGTTCTGTTTTTATGTTTTTTTTTAGAACTTTAATCTTTGCCTTTTTTCCTTTTTCAAACACATCTTGGCCACAATTCAGAGGTGTATGCTCTTTCAGTATTCATGGACCAGGGAGCAAAAGCCAGGTAGTGTTGCTCAACCTCACCACACCGCTTTAGAGTCCAATCATTGACTTTTTGTGAGGTTAAATACTGGGAAGAGTGCTATAGTTAAAAGGAAGAGCAACTGTTTCTTACTGCATACATCATTGCACAGCTCTATAAATGTGGAAACCAGAAACCACAAAGAAACCACACCGAAGGTAAACACCATACGGCCTGGGACATGGATTTCCAATCTTAAACTCCCTCTCAAGAGGTGAGGAGACTTCAAAACAGACTTCAGCACAAACAGTACATCCAAGTCTTATTAACACTGTGCGTCAAAACTGCACAATTGGCCACACAGCAGGGTGCGGACTGGCTGTGAAAAGGTCAAAAAGGCTTTTCTTGGGACTGATGTTTCCTTAATGGGAATATGACGAACTTGCACTAGAGATCACCTACAGAGGTAGCGCACTATTAGGAACGCTGCAGGGAGCTTGTTCTAATTAACTCACCCGGCCTCTGCCTCCTTGGTAATAATTAGAAGTAGCCTGTTTTGTTTTTAAATAGTCAACAGATGCCAGTCTCTCTCTGGCTCGGGGGGGTGGAATTGACCCAAATGACCTCCTGCGTTCTGAAAAGGAGGTCATTTGGATCAATTCCTCCCTTTTTAAAATACATTTCTCTTTCGCTTTCCTTGTAATAATGAGCTGAACACTGACACGTGCGTCTTTGTCCCCCACGTGGAGAATCAGGTTGAAGAAGGACCATCTCACACAGGTGAGTTCATTTCTTTATGAACGTTTGCAGGTTTCACATCATCTCGTGTCCCATGATGACATGGGTTTTGGTCGGCAGGACTTCTTCACGTGAGAAAAGTAGGTTCATTGGTTCCTACAGCCTCTGCTTACACATACAAGACATTATACTGGGCTGTTTCATTAAAGCAGCACTGGATTATCCGGCGATTTTTCTGAATCTCTTACCATCTCAGGAATGTTGGGGGGTTAGATCTGAATGATGAATGATGGTTCTGCAGTAAGTGCCTTTTTCTGTCTTTGAAGAGCCATTCATAGCAGATTAATGAATTGAACAGGTTGCCTATACAGTGACTCAACAATATTAAACATCCTATACAAGAACCCAGGCCCAAACGTCCTGTTAACGGTACAGTATCCAGAACAATTGACATTTTTATCACCTCCGATCATGTCCCAATTACATGGTTCATCATCCGTTTTGATAAACCTCCTAAATTTCCCAGATGGAAAACGAACGCTTGTTGCATGACAAATGTTCTAATGGTGCTCTTCACAAAAGGATATCATTACAAATAATAACACAACAATCTCACCAGCACCGCAAAAATGCTATTAAGAAAAAAAATGAATAAATTGGATGACAATATAATGTCAAATGCATTATTTCTACATTTTAATACATTATATCACTCTGATGACTGCATGAATATAGGAATTTATACAGTCAATTTTAAGTCCTGAAAATCAATTCTTGCTAAACTCTGGTGCATGCATCGCATAATTACTGAGCCGAACACAGGAATTAACAGGTTATCAATTGGAATTCGGGAGTTTTACATCTATTTTGCAAAATAGAATGCAAATAATTTGAAGCTGTTTAATAAATTACTAGTAGATTTTGAAAGATGACATACTTTTATTCAGTATTTTATTTTATTTGGATAAATATATGTTTTGTCTGGAATTTAAACAAAGTCTTCCTGTTTCCAGAATGTCATACCTTTCCAATGTCATACCTCACATGATCAATACTAATGGAAACACTCTGCAGTGAAAGACTACAAATAATGGTGATTATCATCGTGATTGTCCCCAGTTACGGGATACAGACCCAGACTCTGTATAGTACAGAATGGACAGAAACAGTATTATTACTGCACTATTTAAACTGGGGAGGATATTTTGTATGTGGGGGAAGGCTTGACTAGGACTCTTACTGCTTGGCTATGAATACAGATAGTCCATTATGGTTCACCTTGACAAAATAAACAAATATGTCAAGATGACGGGTCAATGTGCCACTGTACGCTTTATTGCCGTGGTAGATCAGTATATAAAGAGAGGGAGTATAAACTGATACTAAGCTAATTTTGACTTGAAATATTTGACAGTCATAGCATCCCTTATTTCTTTCTTCCTCTGAGCCACTGTAGGGGGAGTGATTTTTGCAGCTGGCAATAGGCTTTTAAAAGTAGCTTGGAACCCATCATTCAGTCTTGATGTATAAATGTGTGAATAAACTGGCACTGGATTACCTATTTGACAGCTTAATCCCAGTTTCCCTAAGCTATTACTTTACCAGTGCTTGAAGCAGAAGTGATCTAAGACTTCCACTGTGCCTTACTGGGAGTTGGCAGTGTTCATTTGATTAGATAGAGAGTGATTCTCAGCTGTATTTTACTAGCTACAATAATGGGCCATTAGCTTTTGTTATTTTGAAAATTGTCTTGCTTTTCAATATTTACCAAAAACATTTTTGTCACCACAAAGAACATTACAAAACCCATTTTGTGAAGCTTCTGAAATGTAAAAGTAAATAATTAAAATTAATTAATATAATAAATAACATTGCTTTCTGCTTATTAAGTCTTCCTCAAAGGTCATCTGTCCCATACCCAATCAAATAGACTGGACAAAGGGAAATTGAGAGAGAGACATTTTCCTGCAAAAGGGTGACTTAAACTTAAACTTAAACCCTGCCCATTTCATTGACATACACGGTACACGGACACCTTTTTATAACAAGCTTACTATGCCAACTATTTGTCTGTCTCAAGAAAATCTCGTTCTTGGAACAGAGCGGGACTGATTGATACCAACCAACAAACAGCACACCCTGTGAACCCTTTACAACCTTTACTTAGCACACATACACATGTTTTGAGTAAGACCTAAGACTGGGAAATGATGTCTCTATATAATCAGCGTCACTTTGTCTGAGAAGACACAGCTCCCCCTGATGTCAGACACATTACCTGGGAGAATAAAGGATGGCAATGAGCTCCCGTGAAGCACAATTACTGCACAGGTGAGGGTGCAAAGCTATCAGGGAGTCCGTCTTTAAAGATGTTTTTAAACAAAGACAACCATTTCAGTTTTGTCAGTGCAGTTCTGTATTAAATGTGAGAGAAAAAAATAATAATAATAATAATAATAAAAAAAAATATATATATATATATATTATATTGTGGATTATGAGACTGATGTATTCTTCAGCTCTAAAGGAAATATATGTCCTAGTTCTGGCATAGTAATGAGAGGTACATAATCCATCCATCTATTTCAATAACCACTTCACTGAGTACAGGGTCATGAGCTACAGCCTGACCTGGCAGACACATGGGCAGGGTACACCCTGGACAAGATGCTAGTCTAGCACAAATTAACATGTATAGATATATCTGCAAAATATCTTAAAATAGATCAGATATCTTTAAATGTACTTTAAAATAAAACATCTGCAATTAATGTTAAGATATTCGAAATACACTTAGATATTTCAAAATAATAAGGCAAGCCAAATGAACATGAAGAACAGAATCAGTGACTGCAGACAGGGAACAACTGCATTCTAAGTAGCCACATTACATAAGAAAGCTTTCCAGGAAGGGAACTGGTTTGTGTTAAAATTGTAATAGGATATGAGGAGCTGTGTCGCTTTTGTCAGTGAAGCAGAAAATGCCAATACCATAGAATTCAGGGTTTCAGAAGTGAATGGTAATAGAAAGTTACTTACTTAGACTCATGGTGATGTAAGTGGAAAACTGGATTTATAACTTCTGATTTTCAAATACAGAGGTACAGTAAGTTTTATGGTCAGGGTTAGAGGAGGGTTAGGGGCAGAGCTGTATTATTCAGAGGTGCCAACGGTAACACCTCAAGTTTTAAGTTGGACTTTGAACTGTGAAAAAAGTCACAGAGAACATACAATGCAGAACGAATTAATGCAATCTTTTTTTGTATTTTTTATAGCAAGCAGCAAAATTGGCATGACGCAAAGTTAATTTCTGCTCCCAGCCTGTGCAGGTATTCTTATTATGATCCCGTACACAAAACGTAATTAAATATTTGCCTTGTAAATTGTGTTAATGGCTTAATGCTTTACCCTTTACACTTAAAATTTCCATCACATGCCAACCAGCATCACCCTGTATATACACACATGTACTATTGATAGTCAATAGCAATTTACAAAACAGGTTATTAAAATGTTTTGTTTTGTTTTACCCCCCACTAAATAATCTGACATTCCTAGAGGGAGACTGCAATTAGAGTAATTTAAATGTCACATTTATAGGATTATATATGAGACACATTAATCCGTCTTCTGTTGAAATCCTTTAGTAAAACCATTGCATGTTTTTTTCTGATAGAGTAATATCATTTTTTGAATTGTACAGCAAGGGTGAGTTTTAAATGTTTACAGCAGTTGAATAGTACATTATTTTGCCTGCATTTGTACATGGATTGTCATAAAAGAAATCAATTGAAATGTTTTTGTAAAACAATTGTCAACTAATAGATGTCTTCTACCAAGGTAGCTTAAATGGTTTTGCTAAACACTATCATGCAATGATCTACAGCATGTACACAATATTACAAGGGCAATAGAATCACTTCCAGAATATTCCACAAATTATAGTGGATAACATTTAGAGTACAAACAACACAATTAAGGTCTAATCAGATTGGCCTGCAGGTGTAATCTAAACCGATGTGTCTTATGGAGGCAATAAAAGGTGGGAAGACACAGTGGAGCACAGAAACAATGCATCTGACAGAGAATATCGGGAATGTAAAGATACATTAACTGCATGATTAATTTGCTAGTATGTAAACCTCATGTTCTTTCATTCGTCTTTACATTTTCTCAGATCAACATTTTGATCCTGATGCAAGATCTCAAATAGATTGAGACGCTAATTTATAACAAACATAGGGTTTTCAATGGACTGGCTGAGTTATAGGCTAGAACCCTATTTTAAATCACATGCTCCTCTCCTGTATTATAGCTTCGATCCTGAATAGATGTTTTTGAAAGCTCTGCCTATATGTGTTAGTGCGATCCTGCTTATTTGTATGGGTTTGGCAGCTTCAGAATCAGACATGAAATTATATCTTTCTTACCTCGTAGAAAAGCATGCCCCGGGTTACAAGGACAGAATTCAGGATCTTATTTTTGAGAAAATAACGGAGTGCAGGCAAAACGGAATAATCGTAGCAGTCTTGAGCTGCAGAAAGTGTTTTATACAATTTTAATGTTTGCAGCAATAGGCCTCATACTGTAAACAAAATCGAAAAGCAAGTAACTAGGCAAGTCAGTTTTAACCAGAAGCAAATGTATTAGAAACCACATACTACTGATGTAATGCTTATATCACATCAAAGCATAATAACTTCAGGAAACTTATAACGATCAATATCATGTGCAACTGATTGACATTGGAAGAAAACACCTTTTAGTAATTTGGTGTGGGTCATCTTCAGTACTCTGGTATTTAGTTCTACCTTGGTATCCCAATTGGAAAGCAGGCAATTGAGCAGAATGTCATATTTAAGTAGTTCAGACAGCCCCAATGGACATATAGTAGAAAGTAAATAGAGTTTATTTTGGCGTAGATGCACTTGACTAAGGGAAGTATGACCTGGCCATGAGGATGAGGCCACTGGAACCCCCCCCCCCACCTCCACCCCACCCCCACCCCACTAGATGGAATGAGCCGAGGAACTGCTGCAAAGGAGAAGTGTGGGGTGAAGGATGGATGCAAAATGATGAATGCTGGGAAAGTGTGTGTGATGCCGGATACTTATGCTTAGGAGGGCGGAAGTCAGGCGCGAGAATTGGGGGTTGTCTTCCTCCAATCAACTCCATTAAAAGAAGATGCCGATCCTGATACACTTACACGTAATGTTCAGCGCTGCTTTCAGTGGTTTGGAATCAGTTGCATGTAAGACGAGTTTCAAAAGTCAAATCAAATTTCTGTAATAAATAAATATTCAGTAAATGGCTTGGGGGGGAGGAGGACATTTGCACTTTATTGGATTTATCCCCTGTTATTAACTCCTGGTCAATTCATTTTGGTTCTCATTGAGGTTCTCATTGATAAAGACATCTGGAGCAAGTCAGAAAGGAAATAGGAATCTAAACAGCTTACTTACAGCCTGACAGATAAGTAATTGCTAAGCAGTGGGAGGTAAGGAAGGAATTGCCAATAACATTAGCACAAGTGTACAAAGCTCCCATCAGTTCTGTTTATCAGATGTATCTTCCTCTGGAAAATAAACAAACACGGGCAAGTGGGACTGGGCAAAGTAAAACTAATGCCAAACTGTGCTATGGGGACAATCAGTAGTATTCATACGGACTGTTTATGTATGGAATTAAAATACCAAAATTGCTTCCATGATTTGTCCTAAATGATTGTGATTATAGTGCTTCAGCATTTACATATAAACATAAATATATGCATACCTGAGCACATGCTTTTACAATTGCAAAGATGCACTGGCTCAGACACGCTCCCCAATTGCCATTAAGCAAGCAAATTATGCTAATGTGACCTTCAAACCTTTGCCACATGAACGAGGAAACTTAGTGCTAATCAGCTGCAGCACAAAGGGCTCTCCTCATGAGGAGAAGTGTTTGAAGTCGGTTCTAACGAGCTGGCAGTCTAAGACTCGATGGCCCCTACTGGGAGAAAAGGGTGAAATTGAAGATGTAGTGACAATGTTGACCAGGTTACAAAAGGTGAGATGGACTGACACTGTACATAACCCAGCTTCTTTCTCTCACAGCAAGGCTTTCTCCTTCAAGCCTTTTTTGTCTGTAATATACATTTGATCGATTCATTTCTTTTGATGTCCCCTGGGAGACCTACAAACCTATTTTGTCATAAGCCACATATGAACCCAAGGCTCTGAGGGTCACCACCCTAAATAACCCTAAAATAAATATCCAATTTCACCTGCATTCCCTTTGTTGAGACCTTTTCTTAATATTAGTGAAACATCTAGTTCAGTTGTCCTTTAAGACTGTGACCTGAATCGATGCCGCTTTATGGGTCAGACATTCGCACGCAAAGTAAACCCACAAGCACATCGGATTAATAGGACATGGTTTAATTATTCAGCAGAGGTTGAGGGCAGTGCTCATTTCTTTCTGATTAAAGGTAATCAATCGTCATTACATTTGTCCGGGGAGTCCCACTTGATAGGAGGAGACAAGAAAAGTGTGCTATACAGTAACATTAATGGACAGAAGTTGCAGTTTGCTTTGACATGCACCAGGAACAGGATTTCCACTTCCCACCGTCCTTTTCAATTTAGGAGCTTTCAAAATGTAAACAAACATGAGCCCTAAGCTGTTTCTCTAGCTAAGCTTTCCCCCAAAGAGTTGGGAAAGATTAAATGTATTGCAATGAGAACCGTGGAGTTTTAACAACAGAACAAAACGTGCATTCAAGGCAATATAAATCTGTATTATAATATATATATATATATAAGTGATTTAATGTATGGATTTGTTTATTTTCACTTAAATAAAAGCAGCCTCAATTCTTGCAATAAACAGTAGAGTGATTAAAAAGAGCAACAGCTCCCTGAGTCTGAAATGGCATTCATACTGTTGCATGCAACACTTAAGCAAAGCAAAGAAACCTGCTCTGTTTTACTGGAAGGTCTAAAGCCGAGTTATTTTCATGTTGCTTTATTATTATGGATAGCATGATTGAAAGATTAAGCTTTTTGCATTAAAGATTCATACTTACATGCCTATGCTACGGTAGCAGAGTCACTTTCAAAAAGGGCAGCATAAGAAATTGGTTGCAAAACATTTCCCAAATTCACCCAGATCAGTTAATGAACTCCTTTCAAAGAGTTGAAATAAAAGACATGAAGTAACCCCTTTCTGTGGCTTTGGAAGTACAAATCAAAAGCTTTGGTTGCATAAATCAGGCTTTCAAAAATTACATCAACAATCAAGTGCAACTTCTTTACAGACACTCCACCCATCATCCTCCTTTTTGAAAAGTATGCTGTATGTCTTTAAAACAATTAGGGCCCTTTCAGTGCATAAATCACTCACCCTGAGTGCCAAATCCAAAAATCGGGGAATCAAAGACTTATCCCACTGTGGATGTGAAGCAGAAAAAGCTTTAAGCCGTTCCCTTTGCCAAGGATCCCACTGCAATCTCGGACAACACAAGGTGACTTGAAACGAAGGAGGTGTCTTTTCTTTGGAAGACACTCAAAAGAGAGCATATGAATGGCCCATTTTCTTTTCATGTGGGCCATTGATGGACATTAATGCATTGGCTGAGGCTGACATGTTCTTTCGTAAGGAGGTAACTGAATGATAATCAATGGCTTCCTGTTATGGCTGCTTTTCCATCTTTGTCCCTTTTTTCTGCTCAGCCCGGATTCATGCACGCACTGAGCACATTCAAGGTCTTTGTCAATGTCACTTATTCTCCGAAACAAAAGCCTCTTTTCGAGCGGGAGATAAAAGGCAGGTGACACTATTAACAGCCACATCTGCCCGGCCAATTCTAAAATTGGAAATTCGGCACCTATATGGCCTCATCAATCAGTATTTGGTTTGTACATGTTAACTGTTGTCATTAAGAGAACTTTGGCAGTTTTTTGGGACTCTTGAATACCCTTGGCTTTCTGTCCTTTTCAAATGTGATGACGTCTGAAAGAGAACAAAACAAATTAAGATTAGGTACAGATCTCTCAAATTAACTGTGCAGATTAATGAGCACACAGGCATATTAAAATTCCAGCAACTAATTATTTCCGAAAAACAAAAACACACACAGACAATAAGTTGAAGTGACTCATTAGTTTGTGAATTGCTTTCTTAACCACTTTCATGTCCTAATTAGGCTGAATATGAGGTGGTCTCTAGTGGATTGAATGTGGACAACATGTATATTAGACTGCTTCAAGGTGTATTCTCTTAGCAATAGACTGAAAATAGACTGCATTTTATTAAGAGCTAATGCTGTCAGCTTAAAAACTAGGCCCTGTACTTGATATGTCCAAATCTGAATGCTGTATCAGTGACAATTGTCCACTATAAGCATTTGTTTATGTGTATTGATAGTTTCTGTAAAATATTCATGAAGCAGGAGAAACCTGGGTCACAGAAATGAAAACCGTTTCACTGAAACCCTAATTACAGAATTTTTCTTGTTGGGCCATTATAATGAGATTGCCTGCAACAAACATCAGAGTGACTTGAATCTCAAATATTATTGAGAAAAAGATTTGAAACAATTCAGAAGCACATCTTGACAACAGAAATATCATGTGGTGAAATATTAAGCAGTGCAATAGAAACGCCACTTGACACACTCCTGCAAATATTTCTGAGAAAGGTACACACTCCCACCAGTTAAATACAGCTAAGAGCAATTACAGGTAAATACTCAAATTTACTGAGCAGGTGGAGATAAAAAAAAACAGATGCACAATGTTTGTTTTGCTGGAAGATTTGACCATGATGATTTCAATCTGTCCTGTATTTGCCTATTAGGTCAGTTAATGCTAATGCTCAGTATAAATAATGAAATCAGGGTGGTCAGTATTAAACCAAACCCTGGATAAGGGCATCCTCCAAGAAGTTAATAAGTTAGAAATTTGAAGATTAATCTTTTATGCAGTTTGAAATTTTTCAAAATGTGCATCAGAGTTTTAAACTGTCAAATCAAATTAAAGTTAAAGGGGTTAAAAACAAAAACAAAGTGACAGAATGATGATGAAATATTAAGGAACTTAAAAACAGAATCAATGATTTATTCTTCCCTTACTTGGTTTGGTTCTTCACCAAACCAAGAACTTAAGACTTATAAAAAAAAATGACATTGAACTTTTCATATTCTAATTCTAAAACCTGGTTTAGTCATTCCTATAATGAAAAATTTGCTATTGTGATTTTCCAGCGCAAACAGAAACAAACGTCTCAGGAAGGAAATGCATGCGCCCTTTATGAGAAATCGTGCTGCAGTCTTATTGAACACTGACAGGGATTACAGAAATATGACTGGGCTTTATTACATGTTGCAATAGACATGCTAAATGAGACATTATTACACTGGAAAATGGTGTGCCCTTTTCACAAGCAATAAAGTTCACCCACGACACCGTAATAAATTACCTCTATGCCCAAACCAGGAGGCTGTAAAAGTGAAAGCAGCTGCCTCAGAAATTATCAATCTGCACAGTATATGCTCATGCATACTGGGCAATCAGGCCTGGGTTCCCCACTGATAAATACAGCTAAATACACAATAAAACCACACTGCTCAGCATGGTCCTGGGAGAACCTGCACCTCTCTCTTATCAATGAACCTCAAAAATAAAAGTCTGATGATTTTCACTGAATTGAATGAAACGTTTCCACAAAATAAACATTATACAGAGAGATTCATTAGGTGCTTCTTGATAATAATAGTATTACAAAAGCTCATGTCTTTCTTCTTTCCACATCCCCACCCTGAAAACTGAACATTTCTAATTCACTTTTGATTGAACACAGATTCCAAGAACAATCAGAAATTTAACTGGAATAATTGCTAAGCTGGAATGCTCTTGGCAGCTATTTAATCACATTATCTGTTGTGGCAGTTATTTGGTGTGTTTGTATTCCTTTGTAGGGGCTCTATTGATTTTTTCCCCCTGATGTTATAGATCATCCCAGATGTGCTTCTTTCGGGACTGAGCATTAAAATAGTTGAGGAGAGCACTGAGGAGAACCAAACAAGTATGTTAGGCCTAGTTAAAGGTAGTCCTGCAGGTTTGGTAGACATATTGAAGTGCGAAGGTGCATCATACAAAAACGCATGCAAGTAAAAGCTATTCTACACATTAAGCACAGTACACAGTCACACTGATGAAAACAAATGGATGTTAAAATAAGACCATATAGCAAATGTTTCCTTATAGAATGAAATGAATGCATTAAATGAATGACTATCTCTGTGCATTAATTAAAATATGGCATAACATGATAAGAACAATTCACCCAATAGCCATCCCCAAGTGAAGTGAAACAATATTCACATTCAGCGTATCTACATGAGCAAGTGAGCATAAGTCTGTTTCCAGGGGCAGTAAACTGAAGAACAGTGCACAGATTGTAGAGCAAGAATATGAAACATAAAAATGGGCTATGTAGAGAAATCCATGAACCCATCCACCTGCACAGCGATCTCTCTGTACAGCTTGCTCACAGTAAATGCTGTGAATCTTTTTTTCCCAAGAGGAAACACAGTATATATTATGTTTTTATATAATGAATCCCTCCTGTAGCTTTCAGCCCATTGTGCTTGTTTTCACTCCAAACCATTCCTGTCACTAAAATAAATAAATGAAATAAAGCTTTAACTTCCATATATTTTCATTCCAATCTTTTTTGTAAATGAACCCAAGGGTACTGCTGCTTTGCCCTACAACAGGGTAATTATCATTATGATTTATAGGGTCAAAGTCACTTCTACCCATCCCAGGTTAAACACTGCAGAAGGGATAGACATCTCAGCAAGGTGCACCAGCTGATCTATCAGACTTTAGGAGCGCTCAAACAGGACTCCTGCACCAGCACTTTTGTTCCCCTTCTTTATTTTCTCATGAGCGCCCTAAAGCTGGCGGAGATCCAAACATTGCAAGACCAGAATGTTAACATGGTAAATGTTGCATGAAATGCTGTGAAGAAGAAGAAGAAGAAGAAGAAGAAGAAGAAGAAGAAGAAGAAGAAGAAGAAGAAGAAGAAGAAGAAGAAGAAGAAGAAGAAGAAGAAGAAGAAGAAGAAGAAGAAGAAGAAGAAGAAGAAGAAGAAGAAGAAGAAGAAGAAGAAGAAGAAGAAGAAGAAGAAGAAGAAGAAGAAGAAGAAGATCTGGGATAAAACGTACGCATTTGTGACAACCATGGATCTAGTCAAATTGGGGCAACTGAACATTACAGGAAAAGACTTAAGGAAATTCTAATTCAGCCACAGAAATCTGCTCCATGCATAATACATTAAGATGGCCTGTAGCTCTATGTTGTAGGTTTTTATTGCAGTGCTCTCTTTTTTCCCCTGATTACAGGAGAACAAATAAAGAGATGGCTAAACAAGGCATTTCATTAGTGTGGTTGTAAATCTGATACACCTATGCTTTTTTCTAAAAACAAAACAAATGTGGCAAGTGATCCATGACTATGCCAAATGACATCGACCTGGAGATCTTGTTAAGACACACACAGAGATTGTGTTAAAGGCCACGCTCAGTTGGCAGGCTGACCTCCAGTGTGGCACAGAGCAGAACACCAGAACACCCTTGAGTGGTGCCATGAGTGGCAGTTTCATCCACTGAAACTTAATTTGGAAGACACTTAATTTCATAATTAAATAATACCTTAAATCTGCTCCTAGAATATATAATCATTGCTTTTGTAAATACAATTTTAGGAAATTATAAAATATATGGTACCAATAACAAGTTTACAGGATAAGCACAGTAAGACAGAGCAATTTATTTTGCTGCAATATCTGTCATAACACAATGTCTATTTGTTGTTTACACACACACACGCACACACACACACAAATATGTTTAATCTTGCATTGCCTATAGAATTGATATATTAAATTAATCATTCATATCTGCAGACTGGTATGTAATTAAATTTTAAGCTATCCCTTTTGATATTTATTGAAGATTGCCCTTTAAGCTAAAGCCTGAAATTATAAGGTAAATGATATGAATTAATTAACACCAATTAACAGTTAATATGAGGTTAAGGTTTGTCATGTTAGGCATTCTGTGCTATGCTTTTTAATTACTCAGAAGTTCATGTTTGAGACTTGCACATTATAGAGGTGAATGGCTACATTTACTGATAGATACATAAATACAATATAGAATGTATTAATATGTTTGATATTGATCACTACATTCTTTGGTAACACTTCATATTACAGTGTAATTGATACGGTAACACTTTATAATAAGGTGCTGCTTATCAATGTGGTATTAATTATGTATAGATATTTAATAGATGGTTAATAGATACTTTATAAAGAATTAATACTACTTTACAAATTAGTTATAACTCGGTTATAGCAATACACTGAATGGACACAGTCAAACAGATAGCTAAAAAGTGTGCCTTCTATAAAAAAAAAAAAAAAAAAAAAAAAAAATCATGATTAAAAATTTAAATATGTATTTGGAATGTGTCAAACCAGTAGTAAAAAGGGACACTTTGTAGCTACCTGTTAAACGTTGTGACCATTCCATGGAGTGATATGACTGCATTATAACACGTTTAAAATAAATTATTCATGCTCTATTAATCGTGTAATTACTAATATAAATCATTAATAACACGTTAATAACAAATCATCTACTTCTGTTTTCTTAAACCCATTTCCCTACAAGCGTTACATTTTGTAAATAATAAAATAATAAAATGTACCTCTCTTTGAAAAATGAAAATGAAAATGAAACAAAACAAAGGGACAAAGGTGACAATAACACTGACAAGACAACCAACAGCTTCCCCCAGTATTGTTGCTCTATAGAGGCACCTTAGTCCCCTGAATGTTGGCATTGAATCCTTGAGCTTTTCCAGCTTACAGTGCATATTGCGACAAATTCAGGACAAGTTTGTGGGCTGCTGTTTGTACTCAGAGGCTGCCATGTCATTGTGGTCGAAGCAGGTTATGTGTTAAAATTCCAAAACATGAAGTCTAGGGAAGAGTGATTAAAAAAGTACGATAAAATAGGCCTTTGCAATTTGTGACTACCCCTTCAGCAACCGCTGCTGTACCCTTGCTTTTCGCGATTAATTTCATCATGCTTGAATTGATTCTCATACCATTTTTATTTAACTTCCCAGAATGAATGGTTTAATTTTTGTTTTTTCCCTCACTTGATACAATTTTAATACTCGCACCGTATCCCTTCCTGGTGGAATGCCAAGAGCCCTGGTTTTGAAAAACATAGTGGCCTTGGGAGAATATAATCACAAAGGAGCACCCGTTGCTGATCTACCATTAGAAATAATTTTGTCACTGTTTATTTCCGAAGATGAGCTTCATGCTGTCAGAGTTGTCATGGCTTGTAGCCCATTCACAGACTGTTACAGAAAGCAATATCTCAACGGACAAACCCTCGTTATTATTCACAATTCAATAACATTGTAAATGCATTTAAGCAGAAGCGCAGATGGAGGCACAATACAATTTCCAAGAAAGGGGATGAAGGGGAAGGCAACAATAACAACAACAATAACCATCACAACAACAAGAACAACAGCAACAATAATAATAAAAGCAATAACCCACTAACCTATCTATCCATCCATCTATCTAGTGTGTGACTGTATACGTCACCAGCCAAACAGTATTTTCCCATTTCACTGAACTACAGCTGCCTTACAATCAGTGAATGACAGAAAAAGTCCTGACATGACAGACTGAGCTTCTGTTATGATGAGACATCTGTTTCAGGTCCCCAGGCACAACACCTTTATCAGAAAATGTTTCTTGAGCTCACAGACAGCAGACCCATCTGGGAAATACTCTCTAATAACGCCTTTCATATCCTAAAGCAAGGGTGCAGTGTGCGCATCATGGAAAATTGCTTCTGTGTTTGTTGGGCAATGAAACTATGACATGCATACATGCATGTACACACACACACACACGCACACATGCATACACACACACACACGCACACTCACTCACTCACTTTCACACACAGACAGACAGACTCACACACACATTATGGATCTTTAATGGAACTCCCCCTGGTGGCCATTGTTGCAACAGTCGCAGTGTGTGTAATGTCAGGGAGCCAATCACAGTCCCCATAATTTGCATATTGCACAAAGGATTCTGAGAAACCCAAATAAACACATTTAGTAATGTATTTTTCCACAGTTTAGAAATGAGATGAAGGAGACAGTATGATGTATTTAGCACCTAGGATTCCTTGTGGGAATGTGAGGGGCAAAGGAAACCAGAACCCAACTGCGCTTCTCAGGGCCAATAGGTTGTAAAGGATTCTGGGAAAATGACACCCCATACTGAGTCTAAAAGAAGGCTGGGTGGGGAAATATAAATAGTAACAGAGAGCCTTACATCTTTGGCTCGGCCCTATCTATATAGTGTGGTTAGCAGCCAGTTAGCATTCCCAGCTGAAGTGAGCCTCATGCCCACTGACAGCTGGGTGTGGGGAGATTGGATTTAGCATTTCCTCTCCCTTTTGATTAGTACTGATAATCATTTCTGCAAAATACTTCATTGATACATACACCGATCAGCCATAACATTATGACCACTGACAGGTGAAGTGAATAACACTGATAATCTCGTTATCATGGCACCTGTCAGTGGGTGCGATATATTAGGCAGCAAGTAAACATTTTGTCCTCAAAGTTGATGTGTTAGAAGCAGGAAAAATGGGCAAGCATAAGGATCTGAGCGACTTTGACACGGGCCACATTGTGATGGCTAGACAACTGGGTCAGAACATCTCCAAAACTGCAGCTCTTGTGGGGTGTTCACGGTCTGCAGTGGTCAGTACCTATCAAAAGCGGTCCAAGGAAATAAAAGCAGTGAACCGGCAACAGGGTTATGGGCGACCAAGGCTCATTGATGCACGTGTGGAGCGAAGGCTGGCCCGTGTGGTCCGATCCAACAGATGAGCTACTGTAGCTCAAATTGCTGAAAAAGTTAATGCTGGTTCTGATAGAAAGGTGTCAGAACACACAGTGCATTGCAGTTTGTTGCGTATGGGGCTGCGTAGCCGCAGACCAGTCAGGGTGTCCACTGCCGAAAGCGCCTACAATGGGCACATGAGCATCAGAACTGGACCACGGAGCAATGGAAGAAGGTGACCTTGTCTGATGAATCACGAGTTCAAGGTGATGACTTGGCCTCCAAATTCCCCAGATCTCAATCCAATCGAGCATCTGTGGGATGTGCTGGACAAACAAGTCCGATCCATGGAGGCCCCACCTCGCATCTTACAGGACTTAAAGCATCTGCTGCTAACGTCTTGGTGCCAGATACCACAGCACACCTTCAGAGGTCTAGTGGAGTCCATGTCTCGATGGGTCAGGGCTGTTTTGGCGGCAAAAGGGGGATCTACACAATATTAGGCAGGTGGTCATAATGTTATGGCTGATCAGTGTATATATTTTACATGCACTATAGTATATATATATAAGTACAAGTATCAGTGTACACATAGAATGTGACCTGTTATATTAACACATTACAGAGGCCACGGAAGGCCAGATCAATAGCAGCCCCCTTATATTATATTAATCATATTTAATGTGCTCTTTTAATTGTTCATATTTTAATGTTTTTTTATGTTGCCATTTCTCTTCTATCATTATTTGTTAGCCTAAGATTGACAGATTACATCTCATACACACACAACCCCTCCCATTTTCCAGCAACAGAGGCCAGACAGCATGGATTTATTTTTGAAA
This sequence comes from Amia ocellicauda, assembly GCF_036373705.1. Taxonomy (NCBI): domain Eukaryota; kingdom Metazoa; phylum Chordata; class Actinopteri; order Amiiformes; family Amiidae; genus Amia; species Amia ocellicauda. The sequence goes on from NC_089850.1 coordinate 54,577,528, forward strand.
TTCAATTAAAAATGCTGCATGAATAAATAAATACGATTAAAGCTCCTGAATGCAATATAACTAACTCACTCGACAGCATCTCATTACCAGTGAGGAAATCGAATGTTTCTAGTTGATAATTGTTTTCATGAAATACTGTTCGGTTGACCTTTGTTTTTATTTAATCGGTTTAGACACAAAAATTGTGAAAAAGGCCTTCTGATATTGTATAGGCAGATATTATACATCTTGTAGCGTGCCAGAGGGTAGTGTAGTGATCTCGAGCCTCACTAAGAGGCCTGGGCCTTCAAGTGACACAGCAAGATCGCTGCACTGTGGCGCAGAATGGGATTCAACTGTTGTGGCTGCTACCCCTGAAATACCACACACACATTTAATTACAATAATAGGTAACATTATTGAAAAAGACATTGAGTAGCAGATAATGATTTATTATTACTATACTTCAAAACAAAAATCATTGCTCTATGAACTCTAAAAAATATATATAGTGTAAGAATTAAAAACAACAAGCTTGGTGATAGACATGTTGCTCACTCCTGGGAGTGGAAAACATTTTGTGGACAAACAAAGGAAATTCAAACAAAGGAAATTCAAACAAAGGTTTAAAACTGTTCTGAGGGGTTATGTCATTTGTAGTGTTCATTATGCAGAATGAGTGTATTTACGAATAGGCACACGTAAAATATGCTAATATGAACATGTGTATGATTATTATGATTGTAGTTTGGATAGCTTCTATGAGTTGTGTCAAGAAAATTAAAACAAATGCCAGCACATTCAGTTTGCTGTAAGAGTAGTGCACGGTGGTCCACACCACTCGGCCGAACCCCTACTGGCACCTCGGACACACACTCGGACAGCGGGCACTTTTGAGTGACCAATTAACCTGAACTGCATGTCTTTGGACTGGGTGGAAATGGGAGGAAACCACAATACACTTAGAAAAGAAGCGAGATACGGAGAGAATAAACAAACTTCACAGAAGTTTAAATGCATTACGCAAATTTCAGTCCAGTGAGAAGCCTATACATTAACCAAGAAGCTGTGTTGAAGCTCGCTACAGTTTCAGGATCACTTCAATTATTGAAAGGCATAAAACAATTTGTCTGCATTAGCCTAGTTGAAAATAAACACGAATGTGTTGGCACAGCACTGCCCCAGTCTCAGCATTGTCTCATGAAAATGATCACTTCCGCTTTCTCTGATAGCGAGAGAGAACATTATCTCGTGATCACGACATAACAACTCGTTATGTCGTGATCACGAGGTAACCAGAGGAGCTTTTTTTTTTTTTAATGTCCTCAATGAGCCACCATAATTATGAGCTCACAGTCAGTTAAAGTTTATTTTTTATGTAATTTATGCAGATTTGCTACTAATTTGAAACTAACATTCCCCCACTGACTATTTGTCTGAGAAAATAGATTCGTCACAGTTTCATCCCACACTTCCCCAGCTCATCAGCACCCTCTGTTCCCACTCGTCCTGCACTCCCAGCCACGGTTACCTGCTCCCCTCTGCTCCACATATATAAACCCCTTTGTTCCCTGCCTTCTTTGCTAAGTCTTGTATTCCATTTGTGTTGCATTTCTAAGCATTTCGTTGTTTTTCACTGAGCCTTCGACCTTTGCCTTGCATTAACGACCACCATCTCCTGGATTTCCCATACTGTCTTGTAGAGATGTGCCGATCCGATAATCCGTATTGGTATCGGTCTGATACAGGCCAAAAACACTAGTTTTGCCCTCAGGAAACCTCAGTCACATAGAGGGCATAGAGGGCATAACAGTCACATTAGAGCAAGGTTCCTGCAGGTTAAGGATGTGGAAAAATAATTACTTTTAATGACATTTCATAGTCTTAATTATACTGACATTTTAATGACCTAGATCAAAGTGTTCTAGGATTATAATAGTTTTATTGACAAATTCCATATAAGCACAATCGGTGGAATTCTGCAGATCTGCGCATATCTGCGGAAATCTGTGCTACAAGAACGCGACCAATGGCTTCCTCACAGAGACAAAAACACTTTTAAGTGTATAATATGTGCAGTGCAATTAAACTACCACAAATCTACAGCTGGTGTGTTAACCCACCTAAAAGCCAAACACCCTTGTGCAATACTAGCAATGACAGAAAAGGGAAGAGGAGCAACAAACAAATTAATATTATTAAGCTCCATACACACAGCCAGCTATTGCCGTTTATTTTGTATTGACTGGAACTCAAGCGCACAGGTGTTTCCGAATGTAGACTGGTAGTCTATATGTTGAGTGTTGTTGGAAATGTGGAAAAGTAAATCGTTTAATTAAGTAGATTGTATAAATTACTTACACAGATAGTCTAATACATTTTGTATTTCTCTGTTATGACCAGAAAACGTTGCCACAAGGACGCTAATGTTAATTAGCACTGCACTGTTTGCCTGACCATGACCCTCGCCCGTCCCTGGATTTGTCTTCAGCTCTGTGCCTGAGTTCGTTACCTTGGCATCCGACCTGTTACAAGATTAAGAAAACATCAGCAATACTAGTATCTTCAGGTGCAAATTGACAAACACAACCACATTTTAGAAAAGTCAAAATAAATGTAATAAAAATACACAAATGGTAAATACATCTAGTTGTAAATTCCTCTCTGAATCCAATCCACCAAGCATTGCACCAAGACAAGCTCAGGTTTCTCAAAGAAAGTTAAGTTTGGTAAACACTGGAATAGTGCACTTAATTGTGGCTAAGAGGGAGGAAAATGTTACAGACAAATCTGAGTTCTGGAATTCCAACCACTTTTATTAAACCACCAAATTCTAGAAGAAGAAAAATAAAATAAGGGCAAAGGAGAAAGGTATTCACTATTACCATGCCTTATAAGGTCTGATATACCTAATAGTATTTCCAAAGGCATTGCACAAGTGTACCCTGTGTTACTCGAACAGCTTCCATTAAACAATGACAGCACTTTCCTCTGGGCAACTGAGAGCAGCTCCTCCACAGGTTTGTTAATAACCCCCATAATTTCTCTGTTGGAATTTATGGTGCACATGCAGGGTAACAGACATGGGAATATGTGGAACCATAGCTATCTTAAATATACAGTGTATTACCAGAAGCAATGGACCAAGCCTCCATCTACTGGTAATAGACTGTACCAGATCTCATGAGTTATTTCCATGGCCGCCTCTACATCTTGGGATATTCTGAACAACAGAGTACTGACAGCCTTGCCGGGATCGAAATGGTGAGGGTCTCCTCTCACCCGACTGACCTGATTCTGCTCGATGAAGCAAGAAAATTGTTATTTTTTATTTTTTATTTTTTTTAGAACAGCACTGTGGAGCATTAGCGAGGATGCTTTTAAATTTAGATAAGATCGTATTCTTTGAAGTGGGCAATATGTGAATTACTAACCCTCTGGCAAATAAATCTTTGTCCTTACATTTGTCAGTCCTTGCCTGAAGATGCTCTTCATTGCACTTGTGGTGTGGAGGGTTAGTGGACTGATATTCATCTGATGACAAAACACCACCAAAAACATCTTGATTCAGTTGAGCTGCATTTCAAAATCTCAGGAGACCACATAGCAAGCAAATGAACTCGATATTTCAAAATGTATAAGAAGGGCAACATATGTTATGAGAATGGCTGAACAAGCCTGTTAATATGTATAACTTCCCATCAGCAAAAGCGGACTAAAATGCTGACGGTACAGAAAATGATGATGCAGACGGCTAATAATTTTAGCATAAATCACACGTCGGATGAGCTACCAAACTGATGATTGACTTTTCACCATTGGCAAGCAAAAAATAAATATATTTAAAAATCACAGATTGCCACCAGATAAGTGAAAGAAATAGATATGAACAGAAACATGAACAGCATCAGGGTATTGCACTGGAGATGAAACACAAACTGAGCAATCACATTAGCAAAGGCCACATGCTGGAAATGCGAGGGTTTCCATTCCAAAGAGAGAAGCCACAGTTCCAGAAGCACACATCAAAGCAGAGAAACAGTCTTCATAATGGCTTGGCTCTATATAATATGCGTGTAGTACACTGACATCGAGAAGCAGATACAATAATCAATAACACATTAGGAACTTTGAAATGCACTTCAGGCAGCCTGGTAATACTTCGCAATAGCTTTTCACGTTCCTAGCATTAGTGATCTATTTTTGGAAATGACATGAAACAAACAAGTTTCAAGAAATCAAGAAAAGGAAACCTTGCATCAGTTTAAACTAACAAACACAAAACATCTCACAAAACTAAACCAAACACACACACACACACACACACAAAAAGAGGGAATTGTGATCGATACGAACCAGATGCTTGGGGCTTGAATAACTGGTTTATGCGTGTTGAGTTTCTCATTATGTCTCTTGACAGATGGCTCAGGCCAACGATGTTGGTGCTGATAACAAATACACTATCTTTACCCTTGAGTCAGTGAGCAGTGATAGCGGAAGAAATTGATGTTCCCCAAAATGGAAGTTGGCAAAGGAAAAAAAGAAAAGAAAACAGAAAACATTTATTTATTTCTTCTTCGCGATTATAAGTTTACAACGCGACAAGAGCCATGATGATCACAGTGCAGGAAGACTTTCTCACTCATCAGAACAACTGAACTTCAGGTTTCAGCTAATTATGGTGTAGTTACAGATCGGAGGGACAGGATGCAATTATAGCTGTAACTCTAACCTCACAGTGTTCGATATCTGTAACATGGTACGCGAGGAAAAGCCACCAGACTCTAATCAAAGATGAGATATAAGCATCACTGTCAAATGTGTGTAATGATTTGGTTTTAATGCCACATGCCATTTTCGGTTTTTATTTGTGCTTTTCTAAGAATTACAAAAGGAGACCCATGATCATTTGATGATCACAAAACATAAACGCTTTCTGTTCTGGTTTATAAAATGAAGATCTTTCTCTCTTTTCTTTGAAATATTTGACATTCATGTGTCTGTCTATTAACTAAATGGAAAATTTGGAAGAAGAAAATACTTAGTATTTAAGTCAAAGAGTACAAATTGTTAATTTCATCAGTAAAGCAACACAGGTCATGTTAATGTTAAGTGATGTTTGCTCTTCTCAGAAAGTAGTCAAGTAGACAATATTAAGCATTAGTCGATTGTAAGACTATTCTCCAACTATTTTTATGGTGGCAGTTGCTCCTACCAAAAATACAATATTATGGTGTCATTAATAACTGACTGGTAAATAGTTTATAAAACAGTTATGAACCATTAATAATTCAATTTATAAATTATCAATAAGCCTTTATAAGATATGATTGATCATTTAAATAAATAAATACATAAATAAAATAATGTAGTGGGAGCTGCCAAAACAAATAGTGTAATGGGAGCTGATATTTTGTTTCAAATATTTATTATAAATGATAAATCATATCTTATAAAGGTTTATTGATAATTTATAAATTGAATTATTAATGGTTCATAACTATTTTATAAACTATTTACCAGTCAGTTATCAATGATACTGTAACATAAAGTGTAACCCATGAAGGTAATGTTTCTTTTAATTATCTGTATATGATCATAAAGTTACAAGTATATATAGTGTATATAGACAATGATTTCAGTTGATATACTCTAGTATTTGCACATCTAGATTGCAAATGCTATTTCAACTGTTAGGCTAAGAAATATCTTCAGCAAATAAGACGGGACCAAGTGGTGTTGTTTGAAGCGGCAAGCCTCTGTAGTGCACTGTGGGAGTCCACTCATGAGAGCTAGTGTCGCCTAAGAGTGGTTAGAAGAAAATCTTATTTGGCTTTGCTCACATACATTTATGTCAACACAGGATGCACAGAAGAAACAATATACCAGTTATCTTCTTATTAACAATAATATGCTTTTATAAGGCTTCATGCTTTCAGGGGGTAAACTAGATTTCTCCCAGGCAACATGAGGAATAGTCGTTTCTTATCAGTATTAGCTTGGCTATGATATACATCTTGTGTCTTGGTGTACGTGACTCTGAGCACAAACATGCTTTGCTATATATTCTGCTTTCCTGTGTACGTGACTATGAAGACAGCCATACTCTGCTGTATTGATTACACACATATTGATACGATGTTTTCCTGAGCCTTACAGAACCATTTGTATAAATAGCTCTAGCTGCATTGTCAGTACAGATCATTAAAGACATTTTCTCAGGAGTTTTATGCAGGTCACCACAAACTTGTCTTGGGAGTGTGGTTAGTGAATACAAAATAGTTTTGGAAATCAAAGGACAACAGACAATATAAACTGCCCTTGTGTGTGTGTGTGTGTGTGTGTGTGTGTGTGTGTGTGTGTGTGTGTATTTAGACAGGGGAGATAAGGGGAGACCATCCCACAAGGTGCTACCCTTCCCCGAACTGCCAGGGAAGGAAATCAACAGGGGGAGCTGACCAACTGCTAAATACCAACCCTGTTGCATCAAACAGCTGTACAATGAGCTGCGTGATGTAGTGGCTCAAGCATCCACGCAGACGTATTGATTGGTTTTGTAGATAAATGAGGATTAGATGGTGATCTCACAACACTGCATGAAATCCTGAGTGACCTAGCAACGGCCGCCTGGTCCATCTTATTTACTTCTGGAACACTTGACAAATTTGAGAATCTTACCAGATGTGTTCCGTGTCAATATATACGGTATAATTTTCAATCCCACTTCCATTTGGGTCGGCCGCGCTGCATTATAACAGTGACAATACAATCAGTCTTGGGGAGGGGAGCTTTACACATGGCCTCAGCACGCCAGGATCTGGGAGCACTAAGTGGTAGAGATTAAATCAGACTCACATATGCCAAAGTGATTGAAAGTTTTTAGTGTTTTTTTTTTTTTTCATAACAGCGTTTCAAGTCATGATAACCTGAGATGTTGCATATAATATGAAAACACAACAATCAGCCTAGTGGGTACTCTAATTCCAGGGGCCGTTCTAGAAAATCTAGTTAGCTGCCTGCTGAATCCAGTGCAATAGCATTGGTGTAAGTAATGTGCAATGATAGCAAATGTTTGAATTGGGGTGCTACAAAAATACACATTTTTGTGCGTGAGGTAGAAGGCTGTGAAGTTGAAGAGGGGTTTGGTGCATCTGGTCCAAACTCCCACTTCTTAAAACCACCCTTCTGCCCATATCTAAATGAATTAAATTAAGACCAAACATAACTCTAAGATAAGTGAGAATAGTTCAATTTTTATTTAGTATAAAACATAAATACAAAATAAACTAAATTGTAAGAGACATTTTTTGTTTTATATTGACTAACTATACATGTGTAAAGACTGGTGACTAAGGTGACTAATTTAATGCAATTATATATGAAATTAGATGATTTCCTGTTGAAGGTATTGAATGCATTCCTGACAAACAACATTTACTGGTAATATATATGAAAACATTATGAAACTATATGACAATGTAAAATAAATGCTTTATTAAGTGTCTTTACTTCTGACCACACAAAGCCACAGCTGGGAATCGTATTGTACTAACTAATCACTAATAGTTCCTTCAAGTTAATATCCCGGACATAAGAGGGATATTTGGAAAGCACAGTAATTTATATTGGTGACAGGTTTTAGCTCGTGCCTGTCCCTTTCAGCAGAGAAAGGGGATTTATTAACGTTTGTTTGCGCTCTGAGTCACTGTGGCTACACGCTGCTGCGCCAACAGTGCAGAAATAAAGAAAAAGAAAAGGAACAGAGCGAGAGAAAGTGTGTGTGTGTGTGCACATATATGTGACAGAAAGAACTAAATAAACTAGTCCCAAAGAAGCAAAGGAAACAAAGCAAAATAACTGCTGCCCACTTTGTGCTTCCTTGCTGTCAGTGAATTCCTCCATTGTCCCTCACACTGCGATGGGTAATTAAGAGTGAAATATATTCTGGACCTGCTGCTTGGAGCAGCGAGGGAGGGAGCATCAAGTACAACTTTGCACTCTTCAGTCTGAAACAGAGAAAGGGGGAGAAGATGTGAGCAGCTCAAGCAGATGGTGTGATGGTATCTGAGAGTTAAGCACCTTAGACTTTGGCCTTCTTTAAAGGTGTTGCTTTCTGCCCTGATTAAGCTCAGTGATCCGGCTTCAGAAAGTCTTTGTGAAAAACAAACAAACAGGCAAACAATATATCCCTGTGTGAGCGCCGCTGCTGCCAGTGAGTGGGTGTACTTCAAGACTCCTGAAAAGTCATTAGCAGTTTTAAAGTAATTTCTGTGCAGGTCAGAAAAATAAACAATACTTCTTCATTCTTGTATTGTCTTATATTTTCCAAATGAAAAATAACAAATTTGTTTTATGAGTAAAATAAATCAGTAAATAATAATAATTAAAACAAATCTCTCCTGGGTTTCTTTTTGTACAGCAAAAAGGACATGCATTCTGGATATGCAAGAAAACACTGTCAGTATTTTCTCACCAATATTCTGTATACAACATGAATTCCATAAATATGTAGAAAAGAAGTCCTCAGGGAAACGATGATGGAATTAATTTAATTCAAGATTATTTCAATTTTGTCTCATGCCGGCTGAATTCCTGATGGATGCTGACCGGCTGACTTTGATGCGCAAAAAAGATGTTGTGGAATCCTCTTTTTATCAGCCGTCACTTTGTAAATATTTTAAAATCTACAGAATAATTATAGAAACAGAGGGAATACCAGAAACGCCTTGCAGCTGCATGTGTGTATGTGTGGGTGGGGGGGCTGAATATAAGGCCAGCTTCTCGGGTGACTGGATCAATGACGCTTTTAATGAGACAAACCTCCGGGACAAAGTTAAACATAATCCTCCAATTTATCAAGGACACTGATCCTTTTCATCTGGAGAGAAGAGAACTTGGCCTACTAAATTGATCTAATAAAACAAAATGTAAAATGTCTGCTGAAACAAGAAAACAAATCACATAATTGAGCACTAAACCTGACATGTGTTCTCTCTAATGACTTTTTAACTTCTCATGTTGGGCTACTGAAACAATGTCTTCACGGCTTTGTATAGAATCGTTTTAAAGGCATCCAAAAATGTCATCGCTGGTGGGCAATTCCCTATTACTTGTATTATTACTTTGGTAGCAAAGTTATTTCTTGATGCTTCCCTTTTCAAGGAGAAACACATTCCTGAGGGGCCGGCTGTTTACCAAAGAGACATACATCAGAAATAACTGTCTTCCGAAATCTTTTACATATTCAGGGTAATACACTGGAGACACATGCTAACAGCATCCAGTTTGCACAATTGGTAGATAGAATTCATTCGGCGAAAGACAATGGCTTCTGAGAATGCTGCTGTAATCGTGATTGATTTATGATTATTTTTGTCACACAGATGGATTTGATTACAAGTGCAACCTTAAGCAGTGGAAAGATTGTTCAAGATTACAGCAGGGTTGTTTGGGCTGCAAACAACTTGTAATTATATATATATACAAGCACACACACACATATATATATATATATATATATATATATATGTGTGTGTGCTTGTATATATATATATAATCACATATATGTATATATTTCTTTAAGACCTATTTTGAAGAGTGAAAAGCCAGGTGTTTTACTAGTCTTGAACTGACAGTAACTAGCTGAAAACTGTATTTCATTGCAGTTAATAAGACAGCAGAAAAATGTATCCAAGCAATGACATGTTTTTTTTACATGGAATACAGCTTAGTTCTACTTCAATAGGAAAACACATTAGCTGTTTTAAAACAACTCCTTGCTACATATTGATGGAATTCTTCTAAATAAATTTCCAGTCAAGCGTCATTAAAATGTCAGACATTCCTTGTTTAATGGACACCATGAGCAAGCTACATAACCTACTTATCAACATTTTCAATATAAAATGCATGACTGCTTCTTTTTCACCCAACAAATTGTATATGAAGGAGAAAAACTAAATAGTACTTGACATTTTTTCTACTTATTCTTTATATTATGATTTAGTAGTAGTAATACCATTTGTTTATTTTTGATAGCAGCACTCAGTAGTATTATAGATATTTATTGAGTTTCTTTCATTTTCCCTTCCCCTTGAAGTAAAGTCTAACTGAAGCCACATCTGCGGAGAATGCTTTCCTATTCAGTTGTAGCACTATTGGCTTTTCCTGTAATTTAGCAAGGCTTTTCTTCAGTTGCCTCCAGTGGTCTCATTCCAACTCAAACACAGCAATACAACATGATACCAAGCATTATTCAAAACACTGGGATCGCATGTTTCCATCAAGTGCACAGACATGCATTACTGTATCAGTTATAGCAGGGGCCAAAGATTTAGGAAGTCAAAACTATACAGTGCTGGGTTTGTCAAAGGATCAAAACTCAAGGTAGGCCTGCTAACCCACCTCAAGCCAGACCCAAATTGAGGCTCAAACGAAACAACACGCCAGTTCCTCCCCATAAACCAATCCTTTCTTTTTGTGGATAACCAATAGTGGATTGTGGATGTACACACACTCACACCTTTTTTTTTTATCAAAGCCCCAGGACATGCTTGTGGTAAAGTGGACAAGTTATGGGTCAACAAAACAGCTGTAACTTAATAAAAGAGAGGTTTTATGAAAGCAAAAATGCTACAAAATCTCCCCAGACTAAAAATTGAACCACATGATTGGGCAGCTCCATCTCATCTCTTTATATGTGCCATATATCATTTCTATTTGATTTATGTGCTGCAGATTCCATAAACGATCATTTGAGAATAGTGAAAAACATTGAGGGGAAAATAAATAAATATTTGTCCCTCTTAAGATAGCAGGCTTCAAAATATCTATTCCTTTTGTTTAAAGCACAGTGACAGACCTATATTTCTTAATAACAGAACAATTTCATTATCTTCTGAAAGCTACTGCTTGCAATGAAATAGAGAAAAGTGGCACACACACAGACACAGATAGAGAAACACACATTTGGTTCAGTGCCTAGCAGAACTCTGAGAGTAATTTAATAGTTGGATAAAGAAAAAATGGCCAGATACAATTTAAAATGCTGCTGAATCCAGTTTAAGGCATACATATTTTATTACCTGTTAATTAGTTGAATTGGTGCATTAAAGCAAATGCACAAATAAAGGGATACATGCTTAGCTGGTAAACCTTTATAATTCAGTGATAAGAGTACGTTGTTGGGTTATTGGTTTCATGATGTGATATTATATTAAGGTCTGCTTATTTGTTTATATGATAATATATTAATTATTTCATTTATGTGAAATAACAATGATATATCATAGTAGTACAACCTTACAGATTCAAAATTTAAATGTAGCAATAACACTCATGTTTCACGCTTTATAAACAAATCTATTAGTGCAAGACTATTCATTTAGAAAGTGTGAACATCTGTGAACAATGTACCATTTGCTAATAACATGCAGTTAACCGTTAGTGGATGTCAGTTTGTACCTGGTATATATCAGTTTAACACTGTTCTAATACTATCTATGTAACAATAATAAGGAATAAAATAGACTGCACATTAACAAAGTGTGGCTGGTTTAATTCACAGAGGCAGTAGAGAAGACAATTGGAAAAGGGTAGTGATACTGAGTAAAAAAAAGATTACTATAACATATGTAATCAGTATATCAGTACAAAAATAAAATTACAAATGTTACCTACAAGTCGGCCAGGCTTAGAATAAGTAAAGCGTTTACAATAGATTAATAATTTAAGCACCTTAATAGCTCAGTGGACATGTTTGAGCCGATGAGCAAAATGTATTTAAAACGTTGTTTGTCTGAGGTGGTATTTTCCATGAAGCAAATGCTACGTAGACAGAAGCTTTGAATTCATCAGCCTTTTAATGTTGAACGGGAGCAATTTTATCTGGAAACAATGAAAACAATACAAAACAAAAAAACACAACAGCACTGATTTTGGAAGCATGTACTAAAAGGAAACACATTACATCAGTTCTAGGTCATTTGTTCTTTGGCTGCTGGTTATTCCTTGCTCAGCATCTTATGCAGATAGAGCATATTTTTGGTGATAGACCAGTGGTGACAGCCTTAGCAGGATTTCCATGATGTTGCAAATAAAAGTAAAAAAGTATAGATCATACACACAAGAACTGGAGCATCAGAATGTATACTGCATCTATTATAATGGCGAAGGTATTTGTCATTAAATAAATGCTTTCAGACAGCATATAGCTTTTTATGTTGGCACGGCTGCAGTAAGGAGGTTGTGAGTAATTCTGAAAGTCACTACAAAGATATTTATATGGATTAAATAAATCTGGATTGTCCTTATAATCTATTTTTAAACAGAGGTTCTGTGAAGAACAACAGTATGGGAATGGCTGACTCACAAGCTAAGTCTATATGGAAAAGCAGAAAAAACAAATATATATAAATAACAAATACAAAATAGGTCACCTGAGACATTTTCACACACACAACATTTCATATCAACTGTCTACAATCATGGAGCACTATTAGGTGAAAAATGAAATGATACACAAATTAAATAATAATAATAATAATAATAATAATAATAATAATAATAATAATAATAATACACATCTTGATATGCTTTTGCAAGTAAAACATTCTCAATTTTTCAAACTTAGAAGATAGATCAAAGAAGTGCAGAGGCCTTCTATTCTCAAATAACAGACTGAAAAGGGTGACATTCAGAGCAGAAACTGATCACACACTTCCTGTCTGTTTCCTGTTGTAGTGAAAAGATACTGAGAGAGAGGGAGACACATCTGTGACTGGGAAACAAATGCTGCTTGCCACCCAAATCCCATCACTTCCGATGCCTTGACTACCCTTTCCTTAGCTAATCTTGGAGCAGAATTGTATCAACCTAATCCTCATAACCAGGCTGCCATTCTTCCAACACCAGATCTAGTCCTAAAGTCATTACATAACCTCTGTTTGGATGTTAATTGCATTCAACTTCTTAGTGTTTTGTGTCTCCCAGGAAGCTCGAACATGCTTTAAAAATGATCAAATTATTACATTGTTAAGTCATTCAAGATCACCTACGTTAGAAAGATTAGTTCAAATGATAAAACTATTCACTGCAATGGCAGAACTATCAGTGTCAGCATGAATAACACTTTATAATAAGGTGCTGATTTATGATTTATAAATGTTTAATAGATGATTCATATATACTTTATAAAGCATTAATAATGCACAAAGTTATAACAATACATGGAATGGCCACAATGTCCAACAGGTATCAAAAAAGTGTCCCTCTTATAAATTATTTAAAATCACAGTGTAACATAATGTATTTTGAATGTGTCAAAGCAGTAGTGAAGTTTGCTTTATAACCTGTTAATTCATTACTTTAATTAAAAAGGGATACTTTTTAGACACCTGATCGACTTTGTGGTCATTCCTATGTATTGTTATGACTGAGTTATAGCTAATTTATCAATCATTGATTAAACATGTATAAATCATTAATAAAAACATTCATAAAAAACACCTTGTTACAAAGTGTTACACAACAGATAAAGAACAACTTCAAACATTTAGGAAAGTATTTATTTTAATGTACTGGCTTAGTCGCGTCATGTGAATGAATTGACTCCAAATGAAACCAGAAGCATGGACATGTCATGAACATTTTAAATAAATGGCGCAATCATTTTCTTATAGAAACTTGGTGAACCTATTACATTTTACAAATCCCCCTCCTTATTTCATTTGTTTTATCAAGAATAGACTGCTATTTTTGTGTTTCATTCCTTTCATTTTTCCAACTGAAAATCTTAGCCCTAATCCATCGTCTGGAATTTAGGAAAAGTTGCATATTCACGTGTCTAAAAATAACAAGAAACAGAAGGAAGCTCTGCTGAAGCCGCAGATGAGCACACTTCATTCGTATCTAGGTTACCATCCTCTTCTGACAAGTGCTAACTGAGGCTTTCGCTTTCCTAAACACGATTTAATGTTAGTTCAAGTGGTCTCGGTTCTCACAGTCAGTAATTATGATTTCAGAGCTCTCCGCAGAGTGGTTAACATAATAAAGGAAGGCCTGAATTAAACTCAATCCAATTATTAATATGAGACTCTGTGTTACATTCAAGGAGGCCGACTGCACACCCTTTATTCCTATTTAATCGGCCTGTCAACTGGGTTATTTCCAATGCTCAAATTCAATTTGTTTAACAGGAAATTGTTCTGGCTGAAATATGACCATGAGTGAGTGACCGTACCACATTTTTTAATCAACCCCTCCAAAATGATGTGGATGACTTTACTTTATATTCATATATAATCATTTTGAAAGGGTTGCATACAAAATCAGACGGAAAAAATATCATCGTAAAATATTCTTATCTTCCATGCTGATAAACAGGCAAAATACACAGTAAAAGTTCCAGTAAGGCTCTGCACATATAAAATGGTAATGTAGAATAAGTAATAGAGTTTGTTGAAAAGGTTACACTATATCTTACTACTGCAGCTGTTATAATGTAAACTATAGGCAAATATATTGTGTACTTTTTACTATGTACAATAAATTAATGAATCAGAGAACAAACCAAAACTTTTGGCAGCCAGTCTATTTCTGATTTCTTGCCCTTTACCAGATATCCTTAACTGTTTTCATCCATAATATCTTTATTAATCAACTACATAAAGAGAATGAAATATGCCAGTCATTTCACTGACATGTCCTATTAATTCTCTTTACTAGATTGAAATTTACCATATTCTCATTGTCAATATTAGATGACCAATCTGGAATTGAATCTCGTTGGCTAGGGTTAGGTAAATGTATCAAATAGTTTTGTTCATATTTCAGTTTAATGTCATAACCTTGGCTTCTCCTTGATATAAAAGAAAAAGTCAATTCTTCTTCAGACAGCCAAAGATTTTTCAATACAGAACCATGAAGACTAATTTAGATTGAATGGAAGTGGTTTGAAAGAGATTTCGAAGTCGTGGATATATTCCTTTAACTTGCCTTTCTTTAGTTTGAAAGTACCTTGACTCTGCTGTAAGGATTATGACTGAATGCCATTAACTGAATCGGTGACCTCTGAATGATTGGACATTTAATTAACTTTGTGCGTGTGTGTA
The DNA here is from genome assembly GCF_036373705.1 of Amia ocellicauda. Taxonomy (NCBI): domain Eukaryota; kingdom Metazoa; phylum Chordata; class Actinopteri; order Amiiformes; family Amiidae; genus Amia; species Amia ocellicauda. Next base: position 54,592,617 of record NC_089850.1, read on the forward strand.
CTTTATGATCCACAATATCAAAGGGGAAGCTTTATGATGTGATATGTTTAGGATTATAAAAATATACTAAACTGAAGAAACAAATATTGTACATACACCGTTTTTCCCCAGAGATACGTGCAAAAATGTTCTGGAAAACTTTGTGTAGGCAAGAATCAAGCAATTCATGGAGCACTATCACACAGCAAACAATGGAAATGTGACAATATTTACTCAGACACTATATTTTATACACCTCTATAACACTTAAGGCTACAAAATGAAAGATTTGCCAATCAATACTTTATTTATACAGTAACAACATCATATTCAGTGAACATTTAATCATTAAACACATATAGGCCTCAAGCACTATAAAATAGAAAGACAGGTAAAATGTTCAATGGAGATCAAGGACAATCTTAATCATTAAGAACTATTGCTGCGACCAGGCTGCCTGGAACTCATTTTCAAGGCTGTTTTATGCGAATTCATGCAGAAGAGCCCCAGCTTCCTCCCCAGAAACCCAAGCTGCGCAGACCACAAACACTTTCATGCGCAGCTTGAGAGAGACTGAATGTATGGTGTCACATCAGAACTTTCTTGATTGCTGTCCCAGTGAGCACATTGTAAGCACATTTCTGGTTTAAGTTTCAATGTATTACATGGCTTTAGTGAAATAATATCTTGCCAGCTCCATGGGCTCTAAAATGGACTTATGTGAACCTTGAGAACAAACGTGTGGTCACGTATATACAGTTAGGTCCATAAATATTTGGACAGTGACAGTGTCATCATTTTGGCTCTGAAACAATCACGATGTGCTTTAAGTGTAGACTTCCATCTTTAATTTGAGGGTAGTTACATCCAAATTGGGTGAACGGTGTAGTAATTACACCCATTTTTATATGTGGTTCCCCCAATTTTAAGGTCTCAAAAGTATTTGGACAAACTAACATAATCATTAATTAAATTGTGAGTTTCAATACTTGGTTGCAAATCCTTTGCAGTCAATGACTGCCTGAAGTCTGGAACCCATAGACATCACCAGATGCTGGGTTTCTTCCCTGGTGATGCTCTGCCAGGCCTGTACTGCAGCTGTCTTTAGTTCCTGCTTGTTCTTGGGGCGTTTTGCCTTCAGTTTTGCCTTCAGCAAGTGAACTGCATGCTCAATTGAATTCAGGTCAGATGATTGACTTGGTCATTGCAGAGCATTCCACTTCCTCACCTTAAAAAAGTATTGGGTTGCTTTCGCAGTATGCGAAACCCAGCATCTGGTGATGTCTATGGGTTCCAGACTTCAGGCAGTCATTGACTGCAAAGGATATGCAACCAAGTATTGAAACTCACAATTTAATTCTTGATTATGTTAGTCCAAATACTTTTGAGCCCCAAAAATTGGGGGGACCACATATACAAATGTGTGTAATTCCTACACCGTTCTCCCAATTTGGATGTAACTACCCTCAAATTAAAGAAGAAAATCTACACTTAAAGCACATCTTGATAGTTTATTTTCAAATCCATTGTGGTGATGTACAGAGCCAAAATTATGACAATTGTGTCACTGTCCAAATATTTATGGACCTAACAGTATGAGAATGTTACGCATTTCAAAAAATATTCTCCAGCCTGGATATCCACTTATGAATCGCATTTACAGGAAAATCACATAATTCTAATTTGCGTATCTGGAGGGATTACTGTATACTACTGCTAAGAGTGTTTCTGTTTCTAATGATCTGATACACATCAGGGCATCTTCCAGAAATTCTTCATTGTGATATAAACTTCACCAAAAACAGAGAGTTGAATTTTTTAAAGCCTGAAAATATTTCAGAGTATGACCTTGTGCCCTTGCTAGTCTAGTAATTTGTTAGGGAATAAATTGGGCTTCTAAAGACTTGGCTGTGTGAGATCACTACCTGGAAAAAATCCTTCATCCCTCAGAACACAGTGAGATCAGTCTTCTAAACGTTTCTTTTTATCTCTTCAATCTATTTCCAAAAGCAAAGGATAAAGTAGGATTTTCAGATGTATTTGGAAAAAGAAGGGCCACATTCTGAAGTATGGATAATAGAACTAAAATCAATTGGAACTACAGAATGTTCTGCTTAGTTTAATTTAGTTTTCGCCAGCAAATAGAAAAACATGATAATCTACGACTTTGACAAGAAACAGCCTGGACTAATTCAAATCAAATTAATAGGAATTGTGATGCTGAAGTTATATCATCAGATACAGGAGAGTGCTTCTGTGCATTGAAGACTGGTGTGAGTTTCACTGTCACTGCAACTCACAGTACAATCTAAACATACCTCACAGACAATTGCCTTCAGGTTCTGGAATGATTAATCTGTTGAAACAACATTGACACAAGTTTCCTTTTCCTGGAAAAATACCCTACTTAACCATGCATTAATAAAGCACTGTCACCTTTGAATGGATAAGGTGGAGGGATCTTTTTATCCCATGATTAGACCCGATGGTACTTAACCTTGGCTGTTAATGAAAGACACCGTGGAATGTTGATATCCATTTCTGAGTGATATACTTACAGTTATAATGTCAGTGAGAAGTCATTCCCTGCCTTATCAACCCTAATAAATGCAGAATGTAAAAAAGGAGAGTAAAGAGCTATAGTTTGTCTGTAGAAAAGCATAATGCCCACCCATTGTTCCTACCACTACAGTCTTATTCAAGGTGCTTTGACTTTTTAGCTTCTAGCATTACTCCTCATAGGGACACCTGGGGTTTCTGATGCCAAAAAATACAAAAAAAAAATAAAGCAATAACTGATTCAGTACAATGGACTCATGCCCTCGAAACACATCATCACATGTTTACATCACATGTGATTACTTCTATCTAGACGCCCACATATCTTATCCCCCGTGGGACTGGAATCAGATGTTGTTGTTTTTTTCACACACCTGGATCATCAGTCTGGTTTCCAGAAGCATGAGCATAGAAAAAAATTACTCAACCCTCCAATCCCAAACTACTAAACTAAGAACTTGATGGAGGCTTTTTACCTGCCAACTTTTGCCAAATGAATTAATTTGTATCTGTTTCTGACTAGTGAAATCGGTTTAGAATTTTTAATATATATTATTCCATATAGTCAAGTAAAGCAAACAAACCAATATATACACAATAAAGCCAATTTTGATAAACTACATTCTGCCATTTGAAAACAACTGGTGGAGCATGCTTTGTCCTTGGAGCTGCTCCAGGGAGTTAGTGTGGACTGTCCTCTTTAATTGAAGGGTTCGAATTGGGCTAGTGTAGGAGATGTAATTAATATATGCATGTTTACTCAAGATACCTATTAATCACTGCAGTCAGGACTCCCCAAAGCAGCAGGAGATTCCCAATATTAACAGAGCCTCCAGCATCTCTGTTTGATGAATCGCCTAATGATTTAAATGAGAAATCCTTTCTGATTGTTGGAAATGTTTTGTAAGGTGTCAGGTCATGAGATGACAAAAACAGAAAGAACAGAAGGCTGTTTAGCCCTTGGCAGATCTTTAAAAGGAAATTGATTCACAAGGTGGGCTAATTTTAGATTAATTAGCTATGTTACATGAAAAAAAATGCATGTATTAATTTATATACTCATTATTTTTTCTTCTTCATTGGTACAGGGCTTAATCACATTAGTGAGTGGATCATGGCGCAAGGGAAAATACAGTGTGACATTAATAGGTATAAGATGAGGCAAGAAGGGATCTTTATTGCTCCAGCTCCCCAACGCATTGAAATGCACCATTAGACTAAACCTCCTAGACGTGCACCCTCCCCCTTTTGTTGTTGAATGCAATTTCATGGTATCCAGGTTCTGTGATTTGAAATCACGTCATGCCATCCCTTCAAAAAGCAAAAGCCTTAGATATGAAGAGTGATATGTGTTTCTGAAAATGAATGGGTACCACAAGTGGGGGCTGTTAAAAGATCCTGTCACCTCCCAAGAGTATTGCTCCAATGCAACATGTCCAAGAGTAATAGTACATGAGAAAAGACCCTGGGAAGGTGACACACAGTTACACGTCCCGACGATAACAGGGACCATTTGTCTTTATTTGCTTTATTTGCTTTGGCTTGATGTATCAGAAAAAGGAAAGAATTCCATTTGTGTTGAGAGCTTCGGTTGGCGTCTTGCTGGATGCATAGGTGGAAGAAAACAAAACAATAAACAAAGCAACCGCTCACAACAAATAAATTAGATCGGACAACAGATTATGTGTTAGAAAAAGGATGTTTTTTCTTCCATTCAGAGAAGTGGAGCATAAACAAATTGAACCAAACAGTAGCCTTTGTTTCACTTAGAGGCCAACACACTTTCCTTAACATATGGCTAAAATACAGATGGTAGTTATGCTACTATAGGGGAAAATAATGCTAGAGTGCCAGGATCCTTGTAACCTTCATTCGCCTCTCAACAAAGACACGGGAAACCGATCCACACACATTTTTGCCTGCCAGTTATGAATCACACGTGCACGTTCAGAACAGTATCGGCACACTGCTAATGCTAAATAAATAAATAAATAAAGACGGATGGCAGATTTGTTAACTCCTTCCTCGCCTGGTGCTGCCATGGCAACGATCGTGACCTGGGTTTCCATGGCAACTCGGCCTCAAAGGTAGGAGATGGCATCCCATCACACCGCTGCGCCCGGAAACTTTAAAACACTGAGTGGATAGCTTTCAGGGTATGGTAAGGCAGAAAGTACATGTATTATTAAACCACACTGAGAAAGTGTACTGAGTAACAATATGACATAACGGAGGAAAGATAAATGGTCTGAAGGAACTTGTAATTATTATCATCTGATGTTCAGACAGGCCACCATTCAAAGCATCTTCCACCTCTCTCTCTGCACTGACAACTTCAACTAGCAACACAAAACACACTCCAACCCAGTTTCAGTGGGTAACCTGTCATGGCAAACAGTGAAAAGTCATAGGGCCAAAAAATAAAAAGAAACTGTTCAATGAAAAAAGAAACAAATCTTTAAAAAAAAAAAACCTTTCACTGGCTTTGTGCCTTACATGTTCTTCCTTAGTCATCTTTCTCCAAAGTGTTCCACACAACAGCACATCACAGCCAAACAGAATAAACCATCTCAACATTTAAAGCAGCCATTTGCTGTAATTTGTTCAGATTCCTGTGGCGTAAAAAGCTTTAAAAGTCATCCTGGAAAGTGAACAAAGAGACTGATGTACACTGTTCTATTCTGCACTCTTGCACGGGCTTCTTCAAGTGGTTCTAGCAAAGACAGTGAGTAACATGCAGAACATAATCAGGAAGAGATCGATTTAAAACAAATCAATAGTGGTAGCAATTTTACAGACGTGAGATTAGAGATCTTTCAGAATTTATTTTATGGAATCTCACCATCAACCCAGTTAGACGGTACAGTTGAAACCTAGGCATTTGTAGAGTTATACATTCTCTTAAAAGGACTTCCACAATGCGAATAAATCAAACTCTGCTCTTCTAAGATATGAAAGTTCAGATATTTAATATTTAATGGAAACATAAACACAATACCTTTAAATAAAAATAAAGTAGGATAACAGTTTTGGCAGGTTAATATGTCCTCAGTCTCTTATTATCTTATCTTCCCTCCTGTTTGATCTTATTCAGAATATTGATGCTTTTCTTTGGTTTTGACTCGCAGGCAGGAGCTGGGGATGTACTCATTGTATCCTGTTTCCTTATGGGCATTCTGAACATTTCTTATGTTATACAAAATTATGAAGGATGCAAACCAAGCTACTGTCCTACATATTGCGTGAGGGAGTCACTCTGCAGAACGCCTCTTACGGTGTTGAGGAGATTGTTATTTCTGAATCTCTGCCATTTCGTTTTATTTTTCTTTGATGTGAATGCAACCACACCCACTGCTTCATGGCAAACAAAGCAATACATAATTGACCATGGACCAGGAGAGTGTTTGTGCAAATCTCACATGAGTCAACCAGGGGAAAGGATGGTCAAAAGGAGTCTCCTCACATCAACAATGTCTGGCTTTTCTCAGCTGAGGACCAAATGCATTGACTCCCACTTTCTAATTATATGAAACGACACTGGAGTGCGATATGAAAACTTAATTGAAAATTTTGAGTATTTAAACTTGGAGCTCCGAGGAGAGCCTGTGCACCCATCTGGTTAATAAGAAATGGATTGTATTTTCTAGCCCATTGCTCTGTTTTCATAAAAGCCATGAGCGCTGAATATAGCAATGGAAGCTTATGGTGTTTTCCTATTACACTTAAACATGCCCGCCGCCTAAAGACACTGGCGGCACATTCAAGGGGATTGACTAGATTCAACTGATTTGATTGTTGATTTTTTAAATTTAATATTATTTGTTTTTCCCTTTATTGTTCTTCCCCCAATCTAAATCTATCACTGTAATGAAGGGTTCTCATATGTTCAATTAGTCTCTCCAGCCATGGTTGCTGTTGTTTTTCTAATTTTAAAATGAATTCACCATTAACAGGGAAAAAAAAAGTTTAACACAATTAGCTCCTACACCTTCATTAAGTCCTAATTCTGACTTCCACTTTGATTAATGTCATTTAGCGCAGAATCATTTGTTAGCCTTCTCTTTCCCTCCCTGGCCTGACAGCGTTTCTGGTAATAAGAGAGCTTCTCTCACCTAATGTCCCTTGAAGACACCTTGTTACACAGTTTAATTGAAAATTAAGGTTTTACAGTGTAAATAACTCAACTGTCAATTCGTAATCCTGCTCCAAAACCATTACTCACATTGCAGTCAGATGTTTGTACAGTTTGTTGGCAGTCTATTTCAGTCTCCAATTTAGAATAACATTTAAAGCTGAGGTCTTTGGAAGAGACCTTGATGAATATAAACAGTCATTAGAAAAGATTATGTCAAGCAGCACAACCTTCTTGTAGAGTCTTACCATGAGAAGAACAAAGAAAATGCATGTTTGGTCAGATAAATAAATAAATACATAAACAAACAAACAAACACATGTTACCAATTAACCAGTTAAAAACAGCTTGCTGTAAAGTTCAATACATGAACTTAATACATTTACTTAATTGTACTTATTCGCTTTTATAATTAATACATTATACTTAATTCATTACGCCACTGCACTTATTGTATTGATTTGTAACACTGCACCTTTGTAATGCCACCCTGGATAAGAGCATCTGCCATGAAATAAATAATAATTAAAAGGCTGGTAGTAGAACTTTGTTTTTTTGTGTGAGGAACTTGATAACAATTAATTGCCTGGAATAAACTGACTAAGACTGCATTTTGTTTTGGGCCCTGAATCTCATGAACCTCATGAAGGTACTCCACAAAAGATCTCTGAAGAGGATAATAAACAGTCTCTCATGTACTGTCAATAAAGTGTCCTTTAAGTCTTTTAAAAACTTCTGTCCTTGGCTGAGGTAACGCAAGACCAGCCCCCCAGTTCAGCTAAGAAAATTCAGCGCAGCAATCTTTTTAACTGGCCCCCACTATCCTGATCCTGATCTGAGCACTGTCTCAAGATCCTTAGTGCCGACGTTGGGAATTTGAGGCAGCTATCAAAAAATCTCCTCAAGAGCCGACTCCGACACCTGATGGAAATACAGGCGGTGTGGAGCGAACGCGCAGGTCTGCTCAGGAATGTCAAATGAGCTTGGTGTCCGCAGCCTGCCTGGAACCGAGCAATAACAAACCCGGGCTTCACTTCTCCACCAAGTGATTGCTCTGTTGGCTTCCAACACTTTTGTCTTTCCCCCCGTTGCCAGTGTGGATGGTACATTTGATCCTTAACAGCCTCTTTTAAATCCTTACCTTTCGACAGGGCTGGAGAAACTTCAGTTGTGATCTATTTCTTGCTGCATGCGTCAAGGAATACATAAAGAATTAATAGGTCTGAAAAACACTGAATCCAGCTATTTTCAGACCCAATACACTTCTAATGATGCATTATTGATTAGCGCAGTGCATGTGTTCGCTTGTTTAACTCTTTATTCCAAAAGGACCCGTCTTACTATGTGTCAGCAATTATTGAAGACAAAAGACACTAAGGCACTAAGAGGTGCAGTTAATTTTTTAATATAAAACATCCAAAATGAGATGAAGGCAAGTAGAACCACAAACTTGTACCACTGTTGCTTCAACTACACTTGCATGTTCAATACATTACCACATTATTGTAACATAAACTGATTTATAATGCATTAGGCTTTAAAAGCTGAAATTGTTCAACTTTGTCTTGGAAGAACAGTAAATTAAAATGAATAAGCCAAAGGAGATCGTGGTAAAAGACTATTTTAATGCTCCCATTCTTAATGGTGCAATTATCGTACAATTTGAATAGGCTTTGCTAAAATATATAAATCTGGTTTAACATTTAACATGAAAGTCATACTGTAGGGTGAAACAGCTGCATAAAAATGAATTTCCCCATCTTTTATATCAAGCAGAAATGAATCCAGCTTGTTAAATTATTTTTACTTGCTCATCATTACATCTAATTATTAATAATTACATACTGGTACAATATCAATATTTATCTTCTGGTCTCAAACAGACATTGACTCTTAATTAACAGGATAGCACATTTCTACAACATTTAAAAGTGCTTCTTGTATTATTAATATTATACTTTGTCAGCACATTGATTTAGCCATTCACCAGCAGTTTTACATTTGTGCCCCTGAGAATCTGTATTGTGGTTACAGCTCTCGCATTGTCCTCAGAAACACTACAGGTAGGACATTCAGAGGCCAGCAGTGCAGGGACACATTTAGCTTTTTGGAAAATCTTACTGACGTGCAACCCTGCTGCTATGTACTTACCAAACAGTAAGAGGAAACTATCACACTTGAAACTACTACAGCTGAAGAGATGAAGGGACGACTGTTTTCTTTGCCCTACAAATAATAAAAAAAAGGATTGCCAACTTCCAGTTACTGGATATAAGGTTGAGTAAGAGATAGAAATACCTTGGTAAGGAGCAGTATGAATAAAAGAATGAAATATACATTTTTTTTTACTTCCAAATGCTGTTTGTGTTGCTGATGTAGATTATAGGATTCATACATTAACTAAAGATGTAAGGTTTTGGAACCAAATGCTTTCTGAGATATATTTGGTACAACAAATTCTTATCACGACATTTACAGTTTTTTACAAATTCCTGGGATCTACAAAAGCAAAATGTACAATTGGCACCTTTAAAAAAATAAAATAATTAATAACCAAAGCTCTTCTAAGACATTTCTTTACAATATATGAAACCTTATTGGGCCAGTTGTAACTTCAGCCCTGTACGATATCTGGAGAGAGATCTAAGCAGAGTCTAGAAAACAGCATTGAGAGAATGATCCAAGCAGGGTACCTATGCTAGCAGAAATCACGAGATAAAAAGGCAGGTCAGAGTTGAATGCATCCTGGCGCGCCTGTGCACAGTGCATGTGGAGGTGTGCGTGTGCGTGTGTGCTTGTGTTTGTTTTTCTCAACATTACGGATCTCATGAAATGTACTGCAGTCATTCAGTCACAGTCTATGACCACAGATGAATAAGAGACAAAAGCCAGACTGCAAATGAATCATTGATTAGATGGCTGGCACGGAGCAGGGTTTCGGAGAACCAACGTTTAGGTTCTTCTCAGAATTTCCTGTTTGAGAAGATCACTTCAGATCCACGGTGGAGTGGCAGGAGGTGATGTTCTTAAAAATCATTTTGACGGTCATGAAGATTTAATAATTACCCAGATTAGGGTGTAGGCTCCAAACAAACTCCCAACTTCCAAGGGTTTGATTTGAGAAGACAGGACAAAGTGGAGGTTTTAGTATGGGAAGCACTTTTAGTTGATATTTCATCATAAAGAGATGCAGCTACTGTAAGAACCTGGCCTCCACCCCTAAATCATAGCAAAGGAAATTAAATACAACCACAAACTCCTTTGTGTGCCAGAGAAAGTCCTTCAAATATCCGTTTGATCTTTGTCTCTCCCTTGTTTTGCTCTCAAAGAACAAGCTTGGAAATTCTTGATGTCACAAGGTGTTAAGTGTTGCAGTAAGAAAGAAAAATGCAAGATGTCAGTTCTTCTAACCTTCAACTCAGAGCCGACCGAGCCACTTTCCCCAGGAATGCCAGATGGCTCTCAGAATTTACTTACAAACTCTATAAAGAACACTCTGCTCCCTGGCTGTTTGCAAAGAGCAGGCAGTTACAGGAATGATCCTCAAACACACAGAGCACTGCAGACACAAGCACTTATTCATAAAACACATTTGTGTCATCAATCATACAGCTTGAAAAGATAAGGTCTCTTCCAAAATTAGGCTCTTGCCGTTTCATTGGTCTATTATTCATTGATATGCATCTCAGAATCAGCTTAATCCAATATATATATATATATATATATATATATATATATATATATATATATATATATTTATATTTTACCAAAGTGCATTTGAATGAAAAACCTTTTTAATGTCCCTGTTGCTGGTAAGTGCTAGTAAACCCTGTTATTTGCTCCACATTCTCAATTACGGTACTTTATGCTATTTGGGTTGTCATGCCAATGTGTCATAATTTGGAAGTTTGCATTTAAATCTGACAGCACACCATTATCAGCGTTCACTAACAAACACAGTGTGTCATGAATATTAATTAAATAGTCGTCAGGAGCCCCTTCTCGGCGAGGTTAATCCGTTCACATTCATTTCCGTGAGTGAGTGAACGCTTTTGCAACTGAAAAATATTACAGGATATACAACACACACTATCAGTCTGAGCAACTGTAGAAACGACTGCTTACAGAAGAAACTGAGAAAAAACATGTACATTTTTTAACAGATCTCACTTAACAATCTGTCAAAATCAAGAACACAAAAAACTGCAAAATGTATTATAAGAAGTCAGAACAATTATCAGAAAAAAAACATCAGTGAAAACCATCTATCAGCTGCACAAAACAGGTTCCCTATAACTATATTTCACACCTTCTTGTTGTTTCTGTGTTTGATCCTCCACCTCCTTCATAGAGGGTCTACGGGGAAAACGGTCTTGCCTGGCACCTGTTCTGCCTGCTGGCTTTCATTTTACTTCCATTCACTTTTCATTAACTTTATTTGTCTTTCTTTCACTGTGCCAGCTTAAGGGCTGTTCCAGTAGACAAGGTCATGTGCCAAAACCTAGTGACAAATTAATTTCCAGAACAGAGGTCTCCTTTCTGAAATATTTGTTGCTTGTACCTGAAAGAGATTTGATCGCAACTTCACCTGAACAAAAATGGCCAAATGGAGCTGGACTTTTCCCAACATGCAAAAACAATTAGTAATGATTACTCTGAACCCAACTGAGTGAGACAGCATGATGTCTTTCTAATCAAACATTTATTTTTCCACTATTCTGCCCCTACCAAACCTCAAATGTATTTATCCTTTGAAAGGCATGTCCCAGTTTCATATGTATCCTTTAGAAAATGTCCATTGAGTTTTTCAGATAATCTCACACTGGACTTGGTTGCTTGCCAAAATATTATGACCAATGGGATTGAAAAATACTGGACTGCTATGGAGGTACACAGCCTAATGAAAGATTTTACAAATTAACCCATTCTTACTGGGAAGTTAAAAGGTTGGGGATGAAAAAAATATTTGCTGTAGAAATATAGTAGTAAAGGCTGTCAAACTCATGTAATTTCAAATAAGTTGATAGTTTACACTTCCAAGAGTAATCAGTTATCTGATGACAATGTGTTAGCTATGCGAACAAGCTTGCTCTGCAGCACCAGACTCCCACTCTAATTAAATACAGCACAGACCTTGGTGAAAGTAAGCTATCTTCAATGACATGCTAAAAGATTAATCAACACAAGAAAGTAATTAAGAAAGAATATGGTCTGCGGAAGAGAGGGATTAAAACGTGCACTTCTGTTTTGTGCGCACCTGCAACTGAGCACTAAAAATAAATACAAATAATCATTCAGACAGTAACAGCAGCTATGGAAATTAGGCCAATCAACCCTTCATTTCGAAGCCAGAGGAGCAACCTCCAATTGAAGCCAAGTGGACGGTGTTCATAGGAATAGGTGCTGCTTCCACTTGGTTTTAAGGCTTTCACAAATAATGACCAACTGCCAATCACTTCTTCACACGCATGACTGTCACTGCTAATACTAGACCTTGGTCTTTCAAGGCTTTTTCTTGTCTGCAACCATCTGAAGATACGTTTGATTGCTGTTAGTGCATGTCAATCTTGATGTGTAGTTCTGCTTTTTACTATTTAATTTCATACTTTCATGCTTTTTATACTCGAACCAAAATGCTCTGTTTCTAGCAACTTATTATTCCAGTTTTGGATTTTTTTTATTTTATAGGAGGGAAACTTTTAAGCTACCTGTTTGACTGTGGCCATTCCATGTATTGTTATAACCTCGTTATAACCAATTTTAAATGTATTATTAAAGTATTATAGAAGTATAAAGCTTTATAAAGTATCTATTAATTGTGTATTAAACATTTAAAAATCATGAACACACTGATAAGCAGCACCTTATTATAAAGTGTTACCATTGATTTTTAGCGCATAATTTCAATTCATTACTCAACATAAAGCCTTGCCAACAACCTTAATGTATCAGTAAGACTACTGAGTTTGTCATCTGTTTCCCTAAAACTGACCAGTTACATTTATAAATTATACTTAATTATAATACACAGACAGACAGACAGACAGACAGATACACACACACACACATTTTCCTTTCTTTCCACTTAGCTAAAGAACTACTTTTGGGCAAAACACTCTGAAACTAATTATTTTTGAAAAATGTAAACCCAGTGCACTTCATACAGGTATACTTTTTCCTTTAACCTTAGAGAGGCTATTCCTCGGTGAACAATGCCAAGACTCTTACAGTGTTTCATGTGTCAGCTGGAACAGCAGAATCACACTGATTTCAGGTGCTGTTTGTCCCTTTTTGCCTCATTACCATGGAAAAGATTAAAAGATTTCCATATCACTGTGGTAAATGGCATTTAAAAAAATGAAATTGAATAACTGCCGGTTGATCCTTTTCAAGGGTTTCACAAAGCGATGGCATTTGTTTTCTCATTAAATTTGCATTCTGTCAGAAAGGCCTTTTTATACAGCAGCGTAAAAATAACCATTGGTGAGGCTAAGTAGGGAGCAATTAATGTTGATTACATTCTTTAGGCAGGGAGAAAAAAAAATCAATTATTTTATTCATAGCTACAGAGACAATGTTTTGATCATTTTGCAGAACAATCCAACACATTATGTACAAAAGTTGTAATAAAGCCATCTGTTATCCTGTAGCATGAATAAGCTGGCGTAGGTTTTTATGACATCTGTCATAAGCATGGGGCAACTTTTGGAGACTGATGGTGCATGCCTGCAAGAAAAATACCATATGTCCATAACAAGGCAATTAGCCTCTGAACCTATTTCTTCTAGGTCTGCCTTAGGTGGCAGGAATCTTATATAAAAGCTCTCATATGTGTATTGTTTCTCACTGTACTTTTAGTTTTTTGTATCTAGATTGAAAGACTAAGATTTCTTATAATGGCCAAGCAGGTATGTGTATCTATAGCTTTGAGAGTATAGTTGCCAATCTGGAATAAATGTTGCCAGAATTAATGTCGCTCAGCAGCCCAACTGTCACTTTTCCTGACCTGTGCTCTGGGATGGACTCAGTGAAGATCTTCTGCACACACACTTCCCTCAGTTATCCACATAGCAACAAGCATGTAATAATGTTTCACAAACTCTAGCAAAAAATAATAATAATGGGATTTTTTTTTCTCCTCATGATTTCACAGGAGACATTTTTGAGCCTACCATGCTGACAGTTCTGCTGTGGCCTCCTGCCACTAACTACTGTAGAAGTTGTATTTTGTGTCCTGTGACCTGCATTGTTTCTCAGAGGACACAATGTGTTAGCTCCAACACCTGTTCATTGCAGTTTGGCCCATCATACCTACAATGTTGTGATCTTCGTGCTGTCTGTTTATGTTACATTGCCTGGAGGGGAGGCAACCATTAGGCCTAGGCCTTAAGCTGTGGACGCCCCGAGATTTATTCTTGCCAATAACAGGATGTCATCCTATAGGAGTTTTTGTTTTTCACTTTACTTTTAAATTTTGTATTAATCACAATCTTGTATTGTAAGTGGCAACTTTATGAAGAGCAATACTCTAAATAAGAATGGATTGAATTGATTGATTGATACGTCATCACTGCACACCGGTTTCCTTTGGCAGATGAGGCGTTTAGGTTTCAACTGACAAATACTATTTAAAACAATGTTCATACTGTTTTGTCAAACTGCAGTCAAACTGTTTTGTCTAATGCAATATGAGTAGAGAACACAGTGGTTGGGTCTCATGTTCCTCCAGAGATTAAAGCTCATCTGCAGAAAGTGTACAGAGTTCTGGAACGCTTGGAGGGATACGATGTTACCGTGTTTGACCTTGTTCAACACATGCTTGTATTTAGCTCCATTTTACCCAGGAGCTCTCAGATGTAATGCCACAGGTTTCTTCTTCCCCCTGCAAATCCTTGTGAAGAAGAATGCTAATTCAATTAAAAATAGAGCAGTTTTTTTTATTATATTCCAAAAAAAGATTATGAGGAGGTTTTGCTTAATGTTTACATTGCATATAATTACATATGAAAGCTATAGATTATATATGTATTGTTCAAATGGAAAGTGCATAAGGGTACTTACTTATTCATTATCTAAAGCTTTAATATATAATTAAATCCAATGTAAATTAAAATTCTGTATTTGGAGGGTCACTAATTTCTCTGTGGGCTGACCGCGATGACCAAAGGTGGTCCTCGGGAGGGGGGAAGGGAGCAACACTGAAGTAAGGCAGTTTAAATAATAACAATAGATTAGATTTCGGTACACTGATAATCTCTGGAATAGTCAATGGTGAAGGATTGTAGTATCAATGTTTTCAAGAATATATAGGCGGACAATGTGTCTGTCATCACCAAGACTTGACTAATTATCCACAGGAGCAAAGTCAAATGTGATTAAGTTGAAGGCTTTGGAAGATACAGTTGAGTGTTCAGATCCTGCGGCTGTACTCTATAGCTGGGCTTACTGTATATTTCAACGATACATTGTGAGGAGACAGAAGAATTTGCATTCCAAACTTAAGATCAGCTTGCTTGTTTTGCCCCACGGTTATGATTTGATTTTGTGCAAGAACAGAAAGTCTATTTATTTTTATCAGCCAAGCTTATGAAATTCATTACAGTTATGAAAAACTGATATAGTTTTATGAAGTGCCTTTGCTGAGAAAAGCGTGCATTCCATAAACAAGCAAAGGTCAACCATTTGCATAATTGCACAAACCTGATCAGGTAAACCTCTGCCTTATCCATTTACTTTAGTTTAATATCACGATTCGGGTAATTTATTCCCTGCGTGAGCCGGGGGTGTCTGCCTTCCCTGACAATATGAATCCTTAGAAGTTTCAAATTATCCAACAGAAGATAGCACTGCGAAGATCTATTTTATGGACTCACTCAGCAGAGACTCCACTAAATCACTTAAGGATGATATTCTATACTCCACTGTATGGACTAAATGAAATTGCTGAGTACTTTATAATCTGGCATATTGGGGGTATATAATGGTGTAATGGATTGGTTATGCAATATGAAGCCTGTTATCTCAGTGTTGATAGTATGATTTCAGCTTAAGTGTCTGAAAAAAGCCAGAGTAAATGTTTACAAAGAACAGTGGACAGATATTGGAGGCACTATGTGCGTGTGTTTATATACGTTTCTGCTTTTTACGCCAATAAAACAATCCTTCACCTTATGCAGACTGCGAAACAACCAAAAAAAAAATATATATACCAAAATCCTCAGGGAACATTCAATGATACATAATGGGCACAAAAAGAAGTCTAATCGAAAACTCCTCTAATTCAGATATCCCAGCCTATTCAGGTGTGAAACGATGTCCTCTAAGAAGTCTAAAGAATGCTGGGAGTCAAGGATATCAAAGGCGTGTAATCGAATCCCTGCAAACTTTAATTATTGTAATCAGATCAACTCCACATACTGAATCTGATTACAGCCACAGTCATTTTACTGAAGTGATTATGTTTTCGATTACTTTCAATTGGGGGGTGGTGGGGGCCTGTGGGATAAGATTACAAATAAAAAATTGTACATATGTGTGCATGTATATGTACTCTAGCATGAAAAAATCCCAATAAATCTATGAGGACTTGAGTTGGAAAGTTGAATTTGTTTTAAACACAACAGAGATTACAGAGATCTGTTAATGCATAACCAGAATATTGGTTTTTACCCTTTAATTCTTTTTTTGGTGAAGTTTAGTTTTATTTCTTGCATTCCATATTGGTACTAAATATGCATTCCTATACATTAGTCTTTGCCTTTGGAAAGTTGTGTGTTTCATCTATGCATATAGTGTGACATATCTCAATGTTTTAAGATCACTGAAATAAGCTCTCCTAAAGCAACAGTAAGATTTGTTCTCTAATAAATGTCTGTATGGCATCTTGATTGCCATTCATTAACAAAAATCACATCACGTATAAATATTTAAAATCAAGACTGGAAAATAATGATGTGATTCCCCCACCACTGACTAAAAGACAAAAGCTGTCTAACAGAGTGAACAACTGAACTATCTGCAAAACCATATAATGAAATGTTATTTGAGCATGATGCTAATTTGCACAAAACATATGAAAAATAAAATAAAAACCTGTGGTATCTTAGGTGATCCTTAAATTCCAATTTTTATAATAATAATTATTAACAACAGTAAAATGCCTATTTATCTCATTAACTTTAATGGTTTTGATTGGTGGCCCAAGGGTTCCTCCTGGCATGGAGTTTCTACTGAGGTGAGAGAAGCTGGTCAAGCCTGTAAATCCATAAATGCCATTCCAGATGATCCCAGAGGTGTTCTATGGAATTGGGGTCAGAACTCCAATTGAGCATTGACATATTTTCAGGGCAAAGCAACCATAAAGGTCAATTCACACCAGATGCGACATGACAGGCGATTTTATGGTACGACAAACCTCAACAAACATAGAACACATTGTTTAGTTAGGGGGCTTTCACACTGCTTGTGACAGATATATCCACTTTGGTATATGATATATCCACTTTGGTATATGATTTATTTTTTCCATTACTTTTCAATTGAACGGCCCCTCATAGTTTTCATTAGTCATTTCTTTATGCAAACAATGTATCTCTCAGCCTTTTGTCAGAAAATCAAAGTCACTGCTTAAAATGCCTGCTAGCACCTGTAAACAAGAAATCCCAGGCAGGAAGCAGAGACATGTTTGAACTTCATGATCAATCTCTCCCAGAGAAGGCACAAGCCTACCTTCTGTGACTGGGTTTGCATTTGAAGCTTTTGCAAATCTGAAACAAGCCCTTAACCTTCCTGATTATTCTGCCCAGTGTGCGTGTTTATTCAATAATCGGGAATGGCGGCTTCACATAATGCAGAAATGACCAACAGCATTCGAGGAAATGCAGAATTCATGCAAACGTGTTTTTCTTTTTTTTTTGGCATATCATCTCTGATTCTGTTACACTCAGATATAACGATTGCCAAGTACACCACAAAGAACTGGGACTGCTTTTTCCAATGCTCAGCCTGCCTCAATTTGTCAGCCTATATTCACATATGATGCTTTCACATCAACTATGCATTAAAGAAGAAAAGTTAATGAACCATCCACACGTCTGGGTCATACATCGGGCCAGATCCTACCAGCATGCTGGCATAAATAAATAATAACTTTATGCCAATTTAAAAAGAGTTGCATTCATATGAAATAAATGGTATTCCCATGAGGCTTAGAGAGTGCTCTAAATCCTACTTGGGAGAAAAAAATCTAAACAGGTTATTTTTAAAATGTATAGCGGTTTCAGCTATGCTACGTATGAAATGCAGTGACTTTAATTCCCAAAATATTTTAGTAAAGTAGCAGTACTTATTAGAAATTATAATTGAAATGGATAGCAGGGAATAAAACATTTACAATTCCACTAAAGCTGAACTGGGAATAATAATTAAAAAGTTTGTGATTACAAATTGGAACCCCGTAGAACCTTTTATTTTTTCGTTGTATTATTTTTTCTGGTTGTATTCTTGAAAATGCAACAAGATTAGTGTGAAGTAAGAATGATACATTCAAGTTAATTTTAAATTACTTTATGCAAATGTGTTGCTATTTTAGGCAAGGCTTAATCTATTGATGTAGCTAATGTCAGACTGCTAGCTGATTTTTAATTCCTGGCAATAAACAAATTATACATATAAGACATGGGAATTTCGTAATAAGCCCAAAGATAAGACAGACAGTTGGGATAAGGCTGTTCTAGTTTAAGGTCTGGTGCATTTAAACTTAATTAATGATTTAATTGATATGAATGATTTCTATAAATATCCTCCTGCAGCAATATTTTCCTAACAGTGGCCCACAGGATTAGAATTACCATTGGTTTCAATCCCTGACTTCAAACCGATATTCAGCTCTGCAGCTTTAGACCTTGCAATACGTATCTGAAAGCAATGTATTAATGGCTTGTTTAGATCAATTTAATGTGCAGTGATAGCACAATTGCAATATGCTGACTAGCCAACAAAACTCATTACTTTACAAACACTGTTTTCAAGAACCCAATAAGCTCTTAACTACATTCAGCATTTTAAGAGCCTAACTTGAGCAACAGTGGTGAAGTAATTGCCCAGCTGCAACAGTAGGAGCTTCTGATATCATTATACGTGGCTGGGAAATATTTAATTTTGGCCGAGGTCATCTGGTAAATACACCCAAGTAAAGATAAACAGACAAGTATTCTGCATGTTTGGAAAAGCTGTCAGAAGGGCTTTTGCTGGAGTCAATAACTTTGTGTTCAAAGTGTGAAGAAACATAGTAGGTCAAATAAAGAGATGCCCTTTACAGAGCCCACACTAGAGAGGTTGCCATCCCAGCGCATCCCACAATCCCAGGGCCTCCTGCTTTCTCATCCCAGCTGAGCTCAGAAATTACTAAATGGAAGCAAATTGAAGTAATTATTCATTTCATTAAACACTTTTAATGGGCCTCAGCTCTTAAAACAGTGCAGTTCTCAAAACACTTTGAAAATGTTCGCAGTACCTAAAATCCCCAAGTGGTGAAGAGCTGACAACAATTAAGGCTTTAATTAAAACAAATAATTAGTTGAACTAAGGGTTCAATTAAAAAACTGGCAGCTCAGAATGCGTGAAAACATGGGGGCCCCCGTGTCCAGGGTTGGCAAGCCTGGTACAGAAAGTATAGGCTAGATAAGGGAAAAAGTTACATTTCATACATGATAATTAGCTTAAATAGAAAAGTGCCTTTAATTCAAAGTGAATTACTGTGATTTATATCTAAAATGTTCACTGAATATGTACATTTTTGGCATATTCAGACCATACAAAAATATAAAAAAATCTACATCCTTACGTACCAATAACTTTTGCCATTTTCAAGATGGTAAAGGACGAGTTTCTGAGCATGTTTGATTTTGAGAAATTTAAACCCTGCAAAAATAAATATTTATACCCTTTATATAACAGAGTTAACAATAGCAGTCTTTCTGTCTGGGGGCAAGCTACTCTATGACTATCAGTAAGGTAAAATAAATGCCATAAATCAACCAGATCTAATGCTCTGGTGTTTCTTCATCAATTAATTGGAAAACTACATCTAAATGATCATCCAAAAAGGAAACATACACTAAACATGCATACTCAGCCTCATTAAAGTGCAGGGGGGAGTAGTAAACATGTGCCTTGCTTATGCAGTATGTATAAATCTAATCATGCCGTCTCGCACTATGCAGAATCTGAATATACGTCCTTTCAAACAACATAAGAATATGTACATATATACTAGCTTGATATGCTGATGGAAGTAAGTGCTGGGTTTTGCTACTCCTGTGAAATAAAGAAGAGACTGCTGACAGCCTTCAAATGAGGATGTAGATTCCTTACTTCACATTTCAAAAAAAGTGCTTATTAAGCACTGATGCTGACTCGAGCACAACTAGCAGGGTTCTTTTGAAGCACTGACAGTTACATAAAACACAAGCTAATGATGCCAAAAAGCCCCGGCAACAGGCTGACTGGAGAGAAGGAAGACCTACTGAAATAACTATTAAAGACCTGAACATCACTGCCACACCTTGGGTTTCACAACGAAGCAGACAATGCTGACTTTCACCAAAGTGTGGGGGAAATCAACGACCAGGGAATTCACAGACCCAATCACGTCTTCATGTACAAACCCATCACAATACCCATGCCCACAAATGAGATCTTACATCTTTTAACCTGGTAGGAGAAGACAAACCTTGTAAAATCCAGCTGTCAGGTATAAAAATAGACTGAACCTCACACATAGCAGGTGCTCTTGGAAAGCTGATAACAAAGATGTTGTTTCTCCACTTCTCACACCTAAGCAGTCACCTAGACAGCTTCCTGAAATAGGTTTCATATTCTATCGCTGCACCTGTCAGGTGTCTTTGCATGCTGCACGTTGATCGATATTTAGTGACTCTGCAAGAGCCTCCGAATGCAGTTGTTCTTCATCATACACATTGTGAACTCAAAGAGCTTCTAAAGAGGTGCACCATTTTCAGCTGGAGCTATAAATAGGTTCTGAAACTTCAATGGTCCAACAGTCCCTTTATTTTTGTCACCAGGCAAGTTAAGCAGATTTTTCTTTTTCTTCTTTGTACTGGTTTCTTATTGATTGATTGATTTATTGCCAATACCAGCCGTTATTCATTATTCTGAGAACAGAAGCATGCAATAAATAGGCACTCTTTAACAGATTTATTACAATTAATGATCTTTCGGTTGTTATTCCAGGGGAGAAGACAATGTCAACTCAAACCCTGCAGGTAAATTATTATTGTATTACAGTAAGTGCACAAAGGGAGACAATTGAAGCAAAAAAGCTTGCCTGTTCTTTTTGTTCATTCTAATTTCAAAGCTTAGGTTGGCAATAATTGCATCACCTGTCTGCATTTGTCTGCCTTTATCTTCTACAATGTCATATGGGAAGGGGCTTTATTTCCCAAGCGAGACTGGATTATACTGATCTAAGGAGCTCTAGAGAAGACGAGACACTGATGAATGGTCAGCAGGATCGATGCAGAGCTGCCAAAGCACTATTTTGACCAATTTACAGAGGGGAGAATATAATTTGTTTGAAGAATCATGCAATTAGCCGATCGGAAAGTCGGAATCAGACGACAGAATGGAAAGTAAGAACATTTGCGTCTTCGTAGTTATAGTACTGCTGGGGATAGGGGAAAGGCAGATTGCAGGGAAGGCGCAGAGAGCTACAAGGACAGCTTCCGAGGTGAATTGTTTGGGCATTAAACTCTAGTCACACTGAACACAGATTACTCGGCTGCTCTGTCAATAACGGTAAGAAGTGTTAATGCTTCCTGTCTTTATGAATCCACATCAAACAAGTGCACCAGCCAGCTTCTGATCTCAGTGCAATTTGTGCTGCATTTTTATGATGTTGCCACGCTGCATAGACATCAAAAGAAACAGCTGTAAATTTGTATTTTTTCTAATATAATAAGCTCATAAGGTATATTAAGGAGTGGTTATGATTAATATTATGGAGAGATTAATACTTTAATACGTTAGAGAAAATCACTACACAGAATCCAAACATCGAGTGCAATACCTCAAGCAGAATGTAGCGTATAGACTCCCAAAACAAATAATCATGATGTATATGCATATGTGGAGAGAGAGAGAGAGAGAGAGGCCACGAGCAGGCAGTGACAGCACCGTTTGTTCAGTTTAAAGAGAATAAAGTTCTAAGCTTTAGTTATTATAATATATTTGACGTCCATACCCTGTATAGTGCTTTTGGCCAGTTCCTTGGCAATTCTGCAGTATAATGCTTTTGAAGCACATCCCATAGTTTCCACCTCAAGATGGACAGTGATTTCACATCACAAATACCGACTGGTTATTGAAGAGGGGATTTAAACTACTGTTACAAATAAAATAAATGTGAACATTTAATTAGTTACAAAAAAATGTCCACTATAATTACACTATGGGAGGAACATAACTAGATGAAGTATCGCATGAGAAATGTGGACTCCTCACTTTCTCCATCCAAACAATGTGGGGAAGCAATAAAAAAGGCAAACACAATGCTAGGGTATATTGTCAAAAGTGTAGAATTGAGAACAAGGGCAGTAATGTTCAGACTGTACAATGCACTAGTTAGAGCTCATCTGGATACTGTGGACAGTTCTGGGCTCCACACTTCAAGAAAGATATCGCTGCTCTAGAGGCAGTTCAGAGGAGAGCAACCAGACTTATTCCAGGTCTGAAGGGAATGTCCTACTGAGACACTGAGGAACTGAACCTTTTCACCCTGGAACAGAGGAGACTACATGGGGACTTGATTCAAGTCTTCAAAATCATGAAAGGCATCGACCACATCAAACCAGAGGAGCTTTTCCAGATCAGCAGGGACACACGCACCCGGGGACACAAATGGAAATTGGGCTTCAAGGCATTCAAGACAGAAAATAGGAGACACTTCTTCACACAGAGAGTCGTCACAATCTGAACAAACTCCCCAGCGATGTGGTTGAAGCTGAAAATTTGGGAACATTTAAAAACAGACTGGATAGGATCCTTGGATCACTTAGTTATTAATGGACACCAACCGAGCACGATGGGTCAAATGGCCTCCTCTCGTTTGTAAACTTTCTTATGTTCTTATATATTTAGGCATGTTAAATATTAAAGATTACATACATTTGCATTCCTCTACTAATCCTCAACATGTGCCAATCAACATTTTAATAAAAAAAAAAAAAATCACTTCTAGAAGTTGTAAGTGGAGGGGGCGTCTGGGCAGTGGCACAAAGTTCCCTCGACTGTATTCCTACTCACCACAAACAGTTGAGTGATTAAAACAAATGAGCACTTGTGTAATTAAAGCACTATGTTTGGTCACTTCAGAATACAGTTCCTTTTTTTGGATCCTGATCTATTTTTGTGGTTGAGACCAGAACCCATTCATTAATGACTTCATAATATAATTAAGCACACAGAATTAATCATGTAAAAACTTTATTTTTATCAGACGAATGGAAAGAAACTAATCATATCCCTACTTGAAATTAAATTAACCTGCATGCTCTGAAGTATAAAGGAAGCTGAAAGGTTAACCTTCAAAATACATACATAGTCCAACTCAAAACTTGTATATTTGCTACATAAATAGAAATGACTTTAAATAAAAAAATTATAATACAAAAATTTGACTAGGTTGTCATTTTGTATTCTAAATAAACAAGGAAGTTGACTGAACAATCCTATTGCTTTAAAATCACTCAATCATCTCAATTCTTCTGAATATTGCAAAGTAAATAAGCTTCCTTTAATTTTTTCACTGCCAGACAATGAAAAAGCTCTCAAATGCCCCACTAAATCAATTATAGTATTGGAGGATCTGTCATGATTACTTTCAATATGGGATATGTTTCATTATGGGGAAAAAAAGTCCAGTATTTAAGGTTTCAGACACTTTCTGATATCACAATCAACAGGGGAAGAATACACAAAAACTTGAAAGCAATACAGAAATGTAAAACTGCAAATGGCATTGGTGACTCCTCATTTTAAACACATCTCCAAATCACAACGCTCAAAAACCAGTGCCCAGTGACACCAAAGCTCCCAAGCCCAGCTTTGCATATGATATGTGGTGATATGTGTGCAGACCTTTTTTTAGCCTGGTGAGTAAGTTTAAGATGCCCCTTTTTACTTGAATTGTATCAGCCTTGTGCAGGGAGAGGGGTGCCCTCCAAACAACAAGGTTGAACACTAGGCAGGTGTAGGGAGGATGATATCTGTGTGAAATGTGAAGTGACAAGCACCATTAGGATATGTTAGAGAATAGTAAAATACATTATTAAAAAGGTCCATCTTAGAATTTCTTCCATCTACTGGGAGTAAGACCAAGAGACGATGCATTTAAATGTAAATGTTTTCTCCTGCCCTTAAGGTGCAACATTCTCCTTTTTTGTTTAACTCTTGACTGCTGTTTCGAGCCTGCCAGGCTTGCAATATGTGCGCTTACGATGGATTGCTTTCTTTCCCTGCATCCTACACAGAGTCACTCTGATGGTCAAAAGGAAACTCAGTAGCGTCTAAGCATCATGTGGCGATTCCCTTGATGGCTGTGCTGGTTGTATCAGAGAGGCACAGACACTTCTCCTGGCATTCAGACACACACGTTAAGTGAAAAGTTGTGTTTTGAATTATGCGCAGTTGTTGAAGTATGTATACACTTAATCCATGAGCACACCGGCTGAGTAAACAGAAGTTTGTTTTACAAATATGTGACTTATGTATAAATGATTTGTAAAGCAATGTTGTTCTTTTTTCCCCTCTCTCTCTCTCTCTCTCTCTCTCTCTCTCAACCTTGGGTTAGAACAATACAATGAATAAAACATATGGATCCTGAAACATTAAAAATGACAGACAATGCCATGCGTCAAAATGGACAGATTTGCTATAACTGCTCAGGTGTAATTTTGGAAAGTTTGTGATCGCTTTGGCTATTTATTCTTTCATTCAGTTAAAAACATTTATGAATGTCATCTTTGGAATGATTCTGCCACAGCAAAACATTTTTCCTTGTAATCAGTTTACAATTCAAAATCTGTACTATAGATCTTTAATATTGCCAGCCTATGTCAAGTATACTGCATTTTTAAATTGAATATATTCAATAGCTCCACAACCCAGATATGTGATCACGTTAGACTGAACTTTTATGTTTATTTATCTCCTCTTAAAACTTAACAGCAACTGAAAAATCGCACTTCATGTCTTCCGCCGAGTTCCTTCCATTTCCTCAGATATCTTCTCACACATTTAATGACATGCTAGGTCTCATTTGTTTACGAGCTCCGGCAATCACATTTCATTCCTTAGCTCCGAAGCTTTCCCTTGATACTTTAATGCATTTCAAAATGCCATCCGCAAAACTTTAATATGCACTTTACCTATCATATCTATCATGCATCAAATTAATATTTAAACTGGACTGTGTCTGCATTTTAATCCATTTAGTGGCAGGGTGAAGAGGCGTGTTTGAAAGCAGCACAATGGATAATAAATACCTTTTTACAGGCAATCCTTACAATTACTGGAAGCCTGTATTGTATTTTATTTTTTACTTCTAATGATAAAAAATGCATTCGAAATATGACTTTTTTAGACTCGTGTTTTATACCACTGATTTTAATGGCAGGGTATTATTTTAATTACAGTATTCTGTGAGCTGGAAAAAGAACACATGCGCTTCCTAATTCAATTGCCTGCTGTGTGTTTTTTTTTTTCTTCTTAAACACTGTTATTAATACATGGTTTATTTACAGTAGTAACCTCTTATATTATCAGCCCAAAACTAATTAGTCTGCCTCGGGCGTTAGTAATCAAAATGTTCATACCATAGAGGAACAGCGGCAAAATCCATAACCAACACACAGCTGTCTAGACAGCGAAGGTCAATCTTTCGTCATTTCAGACCTGTACTGTATTGATATCTTTCACCACAGCAAATGGACAGAGAGGGGAAAGGTCAGAAATATCACCCAACTGAAGTTATTTGACTTGTAACATATTGGCATGTGTTTTGTAGTCATAAAAACAGAGGATATAAAATTGATTAGTTGCACAATCCCCTCAGGATTACATAAAATGCAAAACGGTGGGCCTTAAATCCAGTATGGGTGCATAAATTGTCTCTCTAGTCAATTCAAGGGGAGGTCATAAATATAGTAGTGTATCAAATAGTTTAATTTGCAGCTGCAGGTTCAGTGAAGTAAAAATGCTTGTGTGTTTTATTTTATTTCATTTTTAAATAAAACAGGAGAATGTTAAAAAAAAAGCTATTTCTTTTTTTATTTCATCCTTGATAAACCCTGGTAGGGCACATAAACGAAAAACCGGCAAGTAAATTGGGAGAAAAAAAAATCTTTGACTGTCGTTTCTCTATCCCAAAGCATATAAATCAACCAGTGAAAGTAAATACAAACATTCAATCTAAATAGAAATGGATAAACAGATCAATCTAGCATAGTTTCAGCAGGGAAACCCTCAGAGTTCAGGCAGCGCATAGGAGAAATACCAGCAAAGCTCTGGCTGCTCTCATTTGATCAGTTTTATAATAATTATTATTTGTAATTATTAAGTATTGTTTTCCTTAAAAAATGGTGTTAAAATGTTTAATTGCAATGACACCATCTAACAAAAACACAACCACTGCATCTATGTGCTATTTTAGGATACAATAGTAAAAACATTTTGTTTCTTAGAGGGTCAACAATTTGTATGGCTTTTCTTTGTACACATTCAATTAAAACAAATATATATTTTTTCTTTCATCCATTTTGCATACTAAACTAAAACATTATTTCTAGTTTTGCAGATGTACAACAAAATTATACAATGCATCTCTAATAATGACACACAGTTCAGCAATAAGAAGGCTTTTGAAAATACAGTGCTTACATATGGAGGGTCAGTCTTTCTGACAAATGTATTAATTTGTTATTTTTTCTCATTAGTATTACATTCAGTGCATATGTGGATGCCTTATTATTATTATTATTATTATTATTATTATTATTATTGATGTCTTACATTAAGTTTAGCTGAATTCGAATAATGATCCACTCTAACTGGATATTAACGAGTGAATTTGCCTTGCTGTCTGATTTGCTACTAGTTTATGTTCCCTGAACTGAAAAATCCTTATTAATCGCTTTCTAATTGTTCGTTCTACTCTGATACCGTTTAACTGCAGGACATTATATATTTTAAAAAATAATAATAATTAATGTACACATAAGAAAATAAGAAGTACTGATTGGGACTCGAAGCCAGATCGCCTGGTTCACAGTGTTGTACTCTAACCACCTGGCCAACTGATATATAATAGTAGCATGAAACCTATTTAAGTAGCCTGTAGCCATCGCTGCCAGCTGTCCTCACTAATTGTATAAAACTTAATTATTGGGGTTATAGTCTCAAGTTAATGTATCAATTAAAAACTATATAATAAATAATACAAAATAGTTATATATATATATATATATATATATATATATATAGCCTGCCTGCTATATATACACGTATGTGAGCTCTATGGCTCTGTAATAAGTGAATGCACTCATGGTTACAAATGCTCAAGTGGAGAACGTATAATGATGGGGGCGAATTGTCGTCGGGGACTAATTGTTATAGGGGCGAATTGACGCGGGGACCAATTATCGTGGGGGCAAATTGTCACGGGACGAATTGACATGCCCCCCTCCAGAAGAAGGCTTCAACATCAACACCAACATCAACACCAAGGCATGAGACAGATCAGATGTGCAAAGGTCTTCAATAAGTCATTCTTCCCTCATTGAACATTGTAGCCCTAAATCAGCCAAGAAAAACATTCAGGAATTATCTATTTATCTAGTTGATAAATCATCATCACAAAAACCTTGCTGAAGACCGAATTTAATGTTGCAATGGTAAACAATTTCTTCCTAGTTGTGATTTGATAAGTGGACAGTATAAAGGCTTTAACTATATAACCGTGCAAGAAGAGTCCTGCATCCGTGCAAGAAGAGTCCTGTGGTTTGGAGTCACCTTGCTCACACACAGAGGTCAAGTCTGTCCCTTTGGGTCTGAAGTCAATTAATCAGATGACAGAACAGGCCAACGTCAATACTACGACAACAGCCGTCAAAGATGTAATGCATTCTTTATGCTTTGGCACAAAGTCTGTGCATTGGGGGACCTGGTTATAAGTGCACTTTGGGAATCTAAAACCTGTCCTACACAACCTCCACATGAATGGGTGAACTTTACACATCTATAGCTGTCCTCAGTCCTCCAGTGTGGATTGTCTGTTTAAAATATCCCATTTCCTATTTTGTGCACAGAGACCGTATTTCATGTATCTGAACATTATTACCTTGCATTACATATTGTACCTCCCTGGTAACGAGGACAACATGAGCCAATTGAGAAAAATAAATCACAAAACATAATACTAAACTAGATCCCCTACCACGTCTAATGAGGGTGGTCTGAGTCCTAAGTGGGGAATCTGAAGCTACACACAATCTGTGATGCCAAAAGAGCTGTTGTGCTCAACGGCGCTGTGGGCGAGTGCTCTCAGCTGCATTCATTACACAACAGTTCCCAAGAACATTATGCAACTCAAACACTCACTTCAGTGTTCTCAAGGTTTATATTGATTGTCGTTTGCTCAACACATTTTGTACTTTTGCAGCTAAATACAGCACACATTTGCATGTATGCAAGAACAAAGTCAGGCATCAAAGCAAGCATGAGGGGTCAATGCTCCCTCTTTGACCTCTAGATTAAAGCTGTCTAGGGGTGTTAAGTCCGGTTACTGTTCAACAGTTACTTTTCAAAATCCGCCATTACATTCGTCACATTCTAGCACTGAATTTGTTCTCCTGTTTTTCATTGACAAGCGTAGAAAAGAAAAACGTATCTCATTAAGAATTGAACTATGATGGATTCATCCCATCTGCTGGAGCTGGCATCGACTCATCTTTCCTCATTGACACTGTGGAGTAAATTCTTCACCTGACTGGAAAGACAATGGTTGTTCACAATGAGAGAGTTTGTAGTTTCTGTCAAGCCATGTGTTCAGATGAATGGTCATGGAATGGACAGTTCTCAAACTCTTTGAAAGAAGATAAACCGTCATACGAAAAAAAAGGTAAATGAATAGGATGCTGACTGACCTAAGATGCTCACATCATGTCCTCAAAAATGTTTTTAAGTCTTCTAAGTCTTTCTTAACAAACAAACAAGGGCCTTCAGCCTTCACAACATTCCATTTGGGTTTTATTTTCAATTCACAGCCAAACATCAAGTTGAACTTGACTGTGGGCTATCGTTTTGCTCTATTGTAGTGCAACACTTGATTTCCCTTCCAGCTAGAAGAGAATGCACATATTAATCAGATATCATCATGGAGAAAAGTAATTTTTTCCCCGATCTCACACACAGCTGGCATCTGTGAATTAGGTTAGTTGGTTGGTATTCAACATCCATCAGAATATTTTTTTAAGGAGATCAAACCTACATTACTACGCTGAGAATCATGTCGCTTTTAGTAAAGTGATCCTTCAGCATCCATTTTCCCCGTAACGAGCCCTATGCTGCTTCCATTTCCATCTGCCACACTGGCATAGAGTGTCTCTCTAGGTGCCAAAACAGCAGCTGCT
This sequence comes from Amia ocellicauda, assembly GCF_036373705.1. Lineage (NCBI taxonomy): Eukaryota > Metazoa > Chordata > Actinopteri > Amiiformes > Amiidae > Amia > Amia ocellicauda. Next base: position 54,621,993 of record NC_089850.1, read on the forward strand.
AACAAGCTTCCTCCTGATTGATCTATCAGTCTGTCTGCGCTTACCAATGTGTCTGAGTCTAAAAGCAAATACTTAATCGTGTGAGACTACAAAGGCACATCCCGGCAAAAGCAAATGGGCCGTTCTGTGTTTTTATTTATTATTATTGAGATATTTATTTTGACAGGGACATTTAAACATTTTAAAACTGGGGGCGCGAGAAGGTAATGTTACCTTTCAACATGCAAGATGGTTATTGATGCATATTAGATGCTTTTCACAACGTTAAATAGTGTCAGCTTTGGATATTCTGGAACACCTGTTATAAAGAAACTACTTGATAGAGGTGCCAGGTTTGTACACCAATTAATGCACCAACAAAATCTGTGATTTTACATTCTACACATAAAATTAATTCAAACCTCTTCCTCACACCTCTCTTAGTCACATTTCAAAATTGTTAACGAGTCCCTGAATCCCATTAACCTGCATGTCACATTTTAAATGTCTGGTTGGAGCTATAATGTATTTGTTTGGATGCAGGTCTCTTTTAGGAACTACAATTTATTTTATTAACAATATCTATGCAGTGCCTCCAATATCTGTTTCATAATTGGTTTGACAGTGGTCTGATGATATATAAGCATTTTGTTTCCCATTCATGGGGGGAAAAAGTGCTAAACAGGTAAACAGCAAGCACATTACACAAAGAGAAATCACAGAAGATGGTTTTCACTCTTGTTTACTGTCCTTCACAACAATGTCCTCTGCAATAAGGTCACAGTCATTTAACATGGGCAATGATCTGTCAGTGCAACTGGAGGGAACGGGGAAATTTACTGACTTATGCTAAGTCTATTAGTTCATGCAGAGAAAACCAGGCAGACTGATCATTTTTTCTTCCCTGCAAATCACCTACCCATGAAATTCACTCATTCTTTGTTGTATAGGTAATACAGAAAATGGAGAATGGTGTGGATTATAGCAGATTCCCAGCAAATTCAATGAATGTAACACATTTCGTAGAAGTTATTGGCTAAGAAATTGCATGTTTTTCTGTAGCAATCTCAGTATGCTGCAAATACACTTGATTACATAATAGTCGACACTTTGGTAACTCACTTTTCTTTCCCAGGTGAAATGTGGTAACTAGATTTTAAGTTGGAATATTACAAAACAGATGGTTTGTCATTTTTTTTTAATTATTTTTAAATATGTGACTGTGATGAATCAAAGTTGTTTCGGTCTGTAGTTCAGCCTCCCGACAGCAGAAGTCATCAAACTAACCTGTGACTTCCCTTACCTAGGTCTCGTGACCATGGCAGAAGCCATCTTTATGAGGGGCGTAAGTGCGAGTATGTAAATCCTAGCTGCCAGAGTCAAGTGAGGGTTAAGAACACCTGTCGGTCTACAATTGGTGTTCCACTGACTACCGGGGCGGGGCGCTACATACTAAAGGGAACGCACTACCGTGTTCAGGGTTGGTCCTAGGCAGAAGGCGGAGACAAGGCAGGAGGGAGAAATACTTTTGAAAAAAGGAAGTGCTGTGTGTTCTTTGTGAAGGGCAGGAGCCTTATTTCTGTTTGTATGTTTTTCTCTCTGGGTCTACGGGTTTTTGTTTTCTCTTCTAGAGTCACCCGAAGAGGACTGAGACGTTATGGCTCCTTGATTTTGTTAACCCCAGCACTCCCTCCCTCACATCGCTTTATTATTATTATTGTTTTGTTTTTCTTTTCCTGTGTAATAAATAAACGTCAAAACATCTTTATTTTTACACGCAAATTATTGACTGGACAATCCATTTGTGCTCACATGCCTCACAGTGACTTTCTTCCCCTTCTTACAGACTTTAAAGATCAATCAGTTATACATTTTAAAAGTTGCAAAGAAGACCTTATGCAATATTTTAAATACCAATTTGCATGAAACAATAAATACCCAATTCTGACTAATAATTTCCCTGTACTACTACAACTTGATTTTCCTCCTCATCCTCCTCTTAATACTTTAATAACAAAAGAACCATGTAGAGAGTTTATAATGTAAATAAGGCTCATCCTGCATTCTTCATACTATTATTTTTGTCATGTTTGCTCACAGTGTACTCATCTATCAATCTGAAGATGGCTGCAATCTGCTCATGGCAGCAATTCAGTACCAATCAATCAACGGTGCCATCAGAACCTTGTCAAAACCTCTTTATTGCTTGAATTTAGGCATCAAGATAGAGACGCACTTGCCGCAAAATCAATAATTCTTTCTATGCTCTGGGAGAAAAGAATGTCATCTGATGTTTTATTAAAGAGACCCTTTTCATTCAAAGGTGGTATTTTGAAAATAAATCAATGCCAGAGAAGGCATATACTTCTTGACAGCCCTCACCCCACTGAATAAATAATGTCTAATATAATTCATACATGTAAACGTACACATACACGCACATGTGTATCCATCTATGACCCTTACTCATCCACACCTGTGACTCTGGCCAGACAGGTGGATGGTTAAACAGAAGGGGATGGAGACCAACTGAGCCACCCATGCCCTTGAATTGATCAGTGAAAGATCGACAAAACGAATGCAGGGAAAGGATATTAGAAAAAAGGCATCTGCAGACACCCTGATGATGAGATCTTATAACCTGGGTAAGCAGTTGATTCTAGACTCTGTGATGCATTATTTAAACAGGCTGCAGGCTGGATGTCCAGAAGAGCTTTGGACAACACAGCAAAGACACAGTGCACAGGCAGGCAAGAGCTGTTGCATTGGGAATGGCATGATTACCTCATCGTACACAGAGGCGATTCAAGGGTATTTGGGGGCCCCAGGCAAAATAATTCCTGACGGTGATGCCACGGGGGGGTGGGTGTGTGCGGCGGCGTTTTCTCCCGTGAGGGGGGGGGGTGTCCCATTAGGGGCCCCCCCTCAGCCCAGGGCCCCAGGCAATTGCCTAGGATACCTACCCCCTTGCGATGCCCCTGATCGTACATATGGAGACACAAAAAAGTTGGAGCCAGACATGTACAGACAGACCTTTGATGAAGTCTCAGTAGAAGTTGTTTTAGCAAAGACAGATGTTGCTGATGCATACAATATTAGTAGTCTTCTGATGCTTTTCCTTTCATTCATTTTTATCAAAGAGTACAGAGCAAACATTTGTATTTCCTTGCAAGATCCACTATTGTACGTAAAAAGTGACGCCACTGTATACAGAATAGACGGTTGCTGCTGCAAGAGCATTGTTGGTTATTTTGCACTTTAATTCCTGAATTGTGTCACCCAGGTATACTAGAAATGTCCTATAATAGCAAGGGACATAAAAAATGTCACTGCTTTATCAAAACAAGCCTGAAACATACAGAGAAGCTGATTACAGATTTGCAGATGACCTTTTGATCTGCTAATGGGGATATAAAATCTTTCAAAGATTAGGTGAAGGAGATTTATTAGAATTATTTCTCACTCTTTAAAGAAACTACAGAAGAAGCCTTGTAGGATTGTTTACGACCAACGCAGTATGTGCCCATCATGTCACAGCTGACACAGGAGCAGACAATGGTGAAAGCTGATAAGTTTCCAGGTCAGTTATGTTATCTTTGCGTAACAGCTTCAACGAGCATATCTCTGGGTCGTAGCTGGCCACTTCAGTCAGTGACAGCGGTAAAATCTCTTTGCTGTAACAAACCAAAAGCACTACACATAATGTCCCATTCTTTAACTCCTCAAGATTCGTCTTCTTAAGAAATAGCGCTATGTACAGAAAATGTCACACGTCCACAAGATATCATGAATAAGTCCGACACCAGTTTCACAAATGACAGCCAGCTGAAGAAATGACTTAACTGTGTGTGAACGGTAAGGTAGTGGCCAGTTTGATGCCACAATCCAGCAGGAGGCCATTCCTACCCCTTGGTGAGTCTATTTTGTTCCTTGAATTAGTAGTGCAAAAACTAATGACTAAATCAGAAGGAACATGAATGATCCAGTGACACAGCACAGATTTGCCAAAGGTAATTTGAAATGTGTCCAAGGTGAATTTGTGTGGCTACTGTGTTAAAACATGAGGGCGAATAAATGGAACAAGATGATCAAGTCACCCCCACCCCACACACAAGACATTCAGTAAACTACAGTATGAACTACATACGTTCTAGCACAATTCCACAATGTGTTATTTATAAACATACCCCTTCAATTCAATGTAACGATCCTGCTTTAAATTTATATGGCCCTTTTAATCGCAGATGTCATTCAAATGCTTCAAGCTCAATGGTTGTGACATGTCAGCTGTTGACTCATAGATACCGCAATAAATTCACAACATTATAAATTATTGGAAAGCATATGTTCCCAAAAATATGATTTAGACAAATGTTTGAAACCACACCATTTAAATATCTTTAAGATTTCACATTTAAAAATATCAGCATAATATTAAGGTACAGATACACTCCTGTTGTGTATTTCACCACAAGGAATGGTTAACTTCACAAAATGAAGCAAGATTCCATTTTTACTGCTTACATATTCCATCTGAACAAATTCAAAAGTCTGTCCTTCAAGTCTCTGGGGGTAAATTACACATTTATGCTGATGCTAAACTGCTGTACTTGTCACTTAGACCTTTGAGCCAGGCCTAGCATCTAAATGGGCTGTCGAAGAAAGACAATTGTCTAGATCCTCTTCTTAAACGGACTTCTGCCAATCAGCCGAAATTGGACACTTTCAAAGCCGAAATGCTTGCCGAGTGTTTAAAATTGAAGTAAGCCCTGTTTTGATTGAAAACGTCCAGCCCAATTATACTCTAGCTGTCAGGCATCAAAGACCTTATTATCTTCCTTTAACCTCAAATCTGATTTTCTAAAAGAACTTTAATAACCTTTGTGGAAAGAACGCCTGAAATGAAAACTTCATAAATTTGTTCGTGGTGAAAGGCACAAATATCGTGAAGCAAACGCATCATTTACAAGAAACGGTACTGAAGTACTTACTGTCAAATCATTTTTTTCCAGACGTGTTTGCCACATAGAGTAGGTGACAAGACGTTAACCAAAATCTTTCAATTAAAACTTTTATCTTTCAATAAAATCTCTTTAAAAGTCATATTATGAACAGTTACATGATCAACATGATATATACTGTATAACATTGGTATTATCATCATCATTATTTTGTATGATTTAAAGGCTGAAACAAAGAAAGTATACAAATGTATCAACCTTAGTAAGAGGTAATTTTAAACCCATGACTTCAAAAACAACATTCAAGGTACACAGCAATGAAGCTGACAAAAGTTGAAATATTTGTTGCTGACTAGAATTTGCATTTGCAGACAACAGATCTGAACTTCCCCCCACCCCCCCAACACACACACATACAGTAGTCCTGATCTTACTGTTGGGTTATGAAGGCAACGATGCTAAAATAAGGTCCCACATAGGACTTCATAGAGCTGTAAATCTAGGAGATCTTAACACCAATGACAAGCTGGCAGAAAGCAACAAATAATAGATCACAGGGTTATAACAATGACATACTGCAAAGAAAATACCTCCACAGCGCTGTTTTTATTAGTGAGTAATTGACTATTTACATTTAAAAACTGAACTATTAATCGCATAACTCTAGTCATGGTCCAGGTGAGCAAGGGTGCCTGGCACTGGGGTTCTGGTGCTTCACAATTGCTGTGAGCAGTACAGAAGTGGATTTAATACATAAAATCAGTCTACAATGGTGTGTACAGTTCTGGGCAACACAAAACCGTTCCTGGTGGGCTGCAATCCTGCAAATTGTGTAGTTCTCTTTCCATTCCTTGGATTGTTTAAAAAAAGTAAGAATTGAGAATGGAAGTTAAATTTAGCCGACATCTGAGGTGGAAGAAAAAACAAAAGAAGCTGTAATATGCTCCAGAACCAGCACCGCCCACCACGAGGCTACAAGATTCATTTTGTCTGAATAGGTCCAATGTTGTACTGCTGATTCATTGTGCAGCAGTCTGTGCCATTTAGGAAGTGAAGTATTCCCGTTGGGAGCCGTTGGGAGCTTTCATTATTTTCCTCCACACACAAGAGACTGTGTACAAAAGTGCTAACATTACAAACCTAGCTGTTTCCATGTTGAAAATGTTACATAACGTACCCAGATATCTCTGCAAATGGGCAGTGACCATGAAAGAGTTGGAGGTCTTGCGTAATCCATTGGGGCCTGGATATCTATGACACAGAGCAATCAGTCGTTATGTCATGATTACCTGGGACCATGCATTTCAAATAGAAGGCAGATTGCTAGTCTTCAGAATTTGAATCAATAAAGAAAGAAAGAAACCTCTCAAATCTAAAACTACCATGAAATCTTAACCTGGTAACATTGGAGTAACATTCTCCCCCTGGACTATGTACCTAGGCATGATTTTGTGTCACTAAGAAGCCCATATAGATGCATGCAGAAGCACTACAGAGCTTTAATTTCGCAATTATAGTCTTTTTGTGAATATCACAGGAGAGGAGCAACGTTTAAAGATTGGTGAAAGACGCTCCAGAATTCAATGGGAGATGAAGAACCATGACTCCACGTAATTCAGAAAGTTAGCACTCACAGAATAGCACAGAAAGCACAAACAAGCAAATGGAAAGGGGGGGTGTATTGAATAACACTAAATGAGGGTTACATGCCAGAAATAGCAACATGAATTTCCAATCTCTCTTAAAAAAAACTAAAATAAAAAACACTGCTGACAATTTCAAGCTGTGGTACTTTGTCAGTTCCCCTAATGCAATCTGAGAACAGCAACCACACAGACAATAAAAATAAAGAAAATCCACAGAAGAGAACGTAGGCAAGAACACTACAGATGCAGCGAGAAAAAAAAGCCATTAAGCATATGCTCCCTAAGGTAAAGCATGTGTCTGCCACATCACACAACAAAAAGCAATTCTTTCATAGCTTGGAGGTCAAGCTCAGTGGTCGTTTTAAAAACAGAAAAGATGATGACAGGCTTATCAATTTGTTGATTGCCCAAAAAAGGGGGACGAAAGGGAGACAGGTTCATGAATCAAAGGGAGGTCAAGGCATTTGCTTACCCAATGCCTTCTGAGGCAGAGAATGCACAAGTAATTAAATCATCACTTTAGTTTCCCCAAGAAGATGCAGTCAGGAAATGATGTTTTCCCACGCAGTGTGAACGACTGATTATAGCAAAAAGACGTGAATGCGATCAGATTAACTACATCTTTCATTCCCATTCCCTTCAAAGGTGAGCTACCTCAAGATAAAAATGCAATATACAACTTAAAATAAACAGAATCTATCTTTCAGTCTATCTGCCTGAGTCTGTTTGCCTGTGTGTTTGTCTTGTTGTCTGTCTGGCTCTCTCTCTCTATATAGCTGCACAGAAGACTGTCTGATGGGACAAAAAGTATTTCACACATCTATACATCCTCTGTAAATGTTTTTTGTTAGGAAAGGTAAGGTGTAAAATGTTTTAAAAAGTCATACATTTCTTGATATAATGCGTGTGCAGTCTTTAACAGAATCCCATAAAATAAAAGGAGCAAACTCTCTGCATGTGCTTGTTGTTGTTATAATGCGAGATGGATAATGTAAAATGCTTGATCAAGCAGCCTATTCTAAAGAAAAAAGAAGGAAGTCATTTAGCATCATGTCTGGAAAAGCAAACCCCGAACCAAGACAAATGTTTCATTCAGTTTTTATGTAGCCATATGTTTGCCCTCATGTGACTAAGACTGATGCATCTGCATGTAAATCAGATCGAACGCAAGATTAAAATAGAATATCGAATGCTCAGTTTTCAACCTACTGAACAGAACTGGGATATTAAAAAAAAGTATTTCAGAACTTAATCATGGACAAGACAGGAAGGAAAACAAATGTTTACAAGAAGGCTACAACAGAAGAATGTGAGATACGTGTCCATTAATAACTAAATTATCCAAGGATCATGACCAGACTATTTTTTTACGTTACCAAATAGGCTTCAGCCACATCGCTGGGGAGTTTGTTCAGATTGTGACGACTCTCTGTGTTAAGAAGTGTCTCCTGTTTTCTGTCTTGAATGCCTTGAAGCCCAATTTCCATTTGTGTCCCCGGGTGCGTTTGTCCCTGCTGATCTGGAAAAGCTCCTCTGGTTTGATATGGTCGATGTCTTTCATGTTTTTGAAGACTTGAATCAAGTCCCCACGTAGTCTCCTCTGTTCCAGGGTGAAAAGGTTCAGTTCCTCAGTGTCTCAGTAGGACATTCCCTTCAGACCTGGAATAAGTCTGGTTGCTCTCCTCTGAACTGCCTCTAGAGCAGCGATATCTTTCTTGAAGTGTGGAGCCCAGAACTGTCCACAGTATCCAGATGAGCTCTAACTAGTGCATTGTACAGTCTTAACACATTGTACAGCCCTTGTTCTCAATTCTACACTTTTGACTATATACCCTAGCATTCTGTTTGCCTTTTTTATTGCCTGGATCGTGCACTTCTTTGCCAAAGTCCTGTTTCTTGCATCAGTGCCAATATTTGCCTTGAAGCAGCCTTCGAATCCCCCCATTTTTTGGGTTTCACTTTCAGTCATGCTACCGTCTCTGCAAGGTGGGGTGGGTGGTCGATGGGTCAGCGCATGAGAATAAGTTCCTCTGGACATGTCCCACTATCCCTGTCAAACGGATTGACAAAATGAAAAATGGCAAGGAAAAAAAAAACCCAGTCACTTCTAATTACAGAGAAAAGATTGCAACGTGGGCAAGGAGGTTCTGTGCAGAAAAATAACAGAAGACTTGGGGGTATTGGAGCCGGGAAACAGAACTTCAGCTCAAAGGCAACAGTGCTGTCAGGAGGACGCTGCTAATAAATAAACACCTCCAGAAAATGAGAGATAAACAGCAGTCTGGGCTCCCTCTAATTAACCTGTTAGAGGCCTCTAATGATGTGTATAAATTAGTAATTTTCATCTGTGCTGCTGTTGCCTCCCAGGTGCTGTAGATTGTAAAGTTCATATTCATTTTTGTTAATCTCCTAATCCACTCCTCTCACCTGGCTAATTGGAAAGGGTGCAGTGTCAGAGCGCCATCTGCATGATCGACAAATCTCTCCTAGGCCTCTTTGGCATAGTTCGGTGAATACACAGATCCTGATCCCAAAGCGTACATTGTAGTATCTCCAAGTTCAAAGCTTGATTCTCAGAGCTTTCGCTTTTAAACATGGCCGACGGTGTCAACGGCTCACTGTGGTGGAGGCGGTGGATGGACATTAAAACTTAGGTACACAGGCAATCGTTGCCATTAATACATTATCTAAATGAACTAAATAAGAAATTAAAAGGAAAGTTATTAAAGTTATCAACCTATTCTGAGTACACCATGGTGAATATGAGCTGATGTGTATTGGGCCTTTTCTCGAAGTGTATTCTCATCTCCCATGTGCAAGCACTTCATAGGTACATTTTAGATTAAGGTGTCATAATAGATGGTTTGTAAACAGTTTATAAAACAGTCAGGGAAGCATTAATAATTCAATTTATATATTATCAATAAACATTTCTAAAATATGGTTAATCATTCATATTAAAAAAGTTGGGAAAACAGTATTTTGTTTAAAACCTTTATTATAAATGATAAATCATATCTTATAAAAGTTCATGGATAATTTATAAGTTGAGTTGTAACAATGTTATAAACTATCTACCAATCATTTAATAATAACACCTTAATCTGAAGTGTTACCGAGGAACCTGCTCTTACTATCATGACATCCACAGTCATAGAAAAATGCGTAACAAGTGACTGTGGCCAGATGTCATTGCTTGCTCACACCCTTGCGATCAAGAATTGAAGTGGTCTGATAATGATATCCTGGAGCTTCTGCTACTGGTCTCCCTTCAATTAAGTTAATTGACAGGAACCATTCTGACTGGCGTGCTACTGTGATGGAGGTAACATCACATCAGGTCTTGGTGTGAGTGGTCCGACTTGCAAGTTCAGGATATCATTGTGTGCGCTCTCTCTGATTACAGGAAGGGTCATGCCAGGCTACCGAGACTTCATAGCTGCAATGAGGACCTTTAAACCCGCCAGGAAAAGATCCAGTACTGTATTATTTGATAACTGAGCTGAGACAGTACCTTAACTAATAGCAGGAATAACTTGATGAAAGAAAGGTTGGAAAAAAAGGAAGGGAAAGCGGTTGGGACATAACTTGGGGACCTGACTCAGAAAACATCAGTACAAGCAAAGGCGTACAACAGTGAACTCGCTGGGCAAATATTTTCCTAACAAATAAATAAAGGTCGCTTGCCAGTCATCAGCAGCAGTAGAGCAAATCATATCTCACCCTCCAGTGAGACATAAGAGAGAGAGAAAACACATCCTGATCAAATGCCTGACACAGCTTTTGCTTTCCGTTGTAACTACCCTATTGACACAGCAGTAGTTACAGAACAACTGGTTTTGTCATGAGAGAGAGAGAGAGAAACAGATAATTAGTCTTTATATTGTTTGATTGTATCTGCCTCGCAAATTATATTTTATTAAGCAACAATAAGGGAAAAAAGACCATGCACATTTGCACATAAAAAGAGAAGAATGCATAATGGGTTGCAAAGTTAATCATGGATACATGAGCCCGGCTGTGGCTGCTTAATGATGCAGAACCTCGAGGCAGAGGGAAAGCTTTATTAGAGCGAATCTGACAATAGTGAAATTGAATTTCCCATTAATGCCCTGACCTGCTGATATCATTACATCTGTCATAAACACTGAAGGTGGGAAAAGAAAGTTTCCTTCATGAGAGAAGGTTAAAAAAATGATGGAATGTAAAGGTGCCTGAAAGAGATAATCCATCTCGTTAGAAAGTAATACAATTGAACGAAACAACTAAATGGCATGAATGAAAGCAGAGGCAGGGATTTATTTACAAACCGCCCTCTCGTTTTCTCCCTCTCTCTCATGTTCCCTCCCTCAAGAAAGGTCCCCTAGTAAACAACACTTTACTGCAGTGTTCATAATTTAATTTGTCACCCAGGTCTTGAGTAAAGGTTACAGTTATTATGATGGACATGCAACCCATTTCCATTTTAATCACACTCTGCTTTTCTCTTCTCTCTCCTTTGGCAGACTTTCTATGGTCCAAGACCAAGTGAAGCAGCAAAAGTTATTTTAAAAGATTCTTGTAATAATCGTGCATTCTTGCAACAGTTGATATTTACCTGGAGACATTCTCTGACATTCTTGAGGTCCTGAAATGATCTTTTAAGTCTGCTAAACTGTGTGTGTGTCTGTGTGTGTGTATGCATATCTATCTATCTATATATATATATATATATATATACACCGATCAGCCATAACATTATGACCACCTGCCTAATATCGTGTAGGTCCCCCTAGGTACTGACCACTGCAGACCAGGAACACCCCACAAGAGCTGTAGTTTTGGAGATGTTCTGACCCAGTCGTCTAGCCATCACAATTTGGCCCTTGTCAAAGTCGCTCAGATCCTTACGCTTGCTGATTTTTCCTGCTTCTAACACATCAATTTTGAGGACAAAATGTTCACTTGCTGCCTAATATATCCGACCCACTGACAGGTGCCATGATAATGACATTATCAATGTTATTCACTTCAATTGTCAGTGCTCATTATGTTATGGCTGATCGGTGTATATAGATATATATACCGTATAACTTCAATTAAACACCCCTGGCGTTTATTCCAAATAACTGCAAGAAGCCCCAGCGTCAATTGGAGACTAGCGATTGTAGGAGACCGACTATTGTAGGAGACCGACGATTGTATTAAACATTCACAAATAAAAAGACATCGTGGACTGTAGGGTAAGAAGAGCCTGGAAACATTGCTTCATTGTAGAAGTAGGCTAATAGGCCAGGCTTTTATTTATTTTTGTATTTATTATTTTTTAATTTATTTTTGTTTAATATTTTGCTGTCCAAACTATGGAAATAAGTTTTAAACCAAACCATTTACTTCAGTAATGCATTGTTTATGTCACAACACAGTTAGTTCAATCAATACAATTAACAGCAATACAAATATACAGCAAAGTTAAAGTGAAAAATAAATTAATAAAAACACACGTGATAGTGTTCTTTTTTAATATACGGTATATACATTTACTGAAAACAGGAAAGGTGCAAAAAATAAAAATAAAAGCTTCCACAACTAATTAATGCATCTTTAGAAACTGTATCTATTTCCCTTTTCTTTATATATAAAACATTGTCAAGTCTGTTTTGTAACAGCAGTAAAGCAGGAGAGGGCCTGGTTTATCGTGGATATTGTCACTGCTTGGCTGGTTGCAGGTACCCCGGCATTTATTTATTTATTTGAGACCCAGCGAGTATTGGAAGTTTTACGGTATATATATACATACATACATACATACACTCACCTAAAGGATTATTAGGAACACTTGTTCAATTTCTCATTAATGCAATTATCTAACCAGCCAATCACATGGCAGTTGCTTCAATGCATTTAGGGGTGTGGTCCTGGTCAAGACAATCTCCTGAACTCCAAACTGAATGTCTGAATGGGAAAGAAAGGTGATTTAAGCAATTTTGAGCGTGGCATGGTTGTTTGTGAAATACTCAGACCGGCCCGTCTGGCACCATCTGCTCAGTTACTGGGATTTTCACGCACAACCATTTCTAGGGTTTACAAAGAATGGTGTGAAAAGGGAAAAACATCCAGTATGCGGCAGTCCTGTGGGCGAAAATGCCTTGTTGATGCTAGAGGTCAGAGGAGAATGGGCCGACTGATTCAAGCTGATAGAAGAGCAACTTTGACTGAAATAACCACTCGTTACAACCGAGATATGCAGCAAAGCATTTGTGAAGCCACAACACGTACAACCTTGAGGCGGATGGGCTACAACAGCAGAAGACCCCACCGGGTACCACTCATCTCCACTACAAATAGGAAAAAGAGGCTACAATTTGCACAAGCTCACCAAAATTGGACAGTTGAAGACTGGAAAAATGTTGCCTGGTCTGATGAGTCTCGATTTCTGTTGAGACATTCAGATGGTAGAGTCAGAATTTGGCGTAAACAGAATGAGAACATGGATCCATCATGCCTTGTTACCACTGTGCAGGCTGGTGGTGGTGGTGTAATGGTGTGGGGGATGTTTTCTTGGCACACTTTAGGCCCCTTAGTGCCAACTGGGCATCGTTTAAATGCCACGGCCTACAGAGCATTGTTTCTGACCATGTCCATCCCTTTATGACCACCATGTACCCATCCTCTGATGGCTACTTCCAGCAGGATAATGCACCATGTCACAAAGGTCGAATCATTTCAAATTGGTTTCTTGAACATGACAATGAGTTCACTGTACTAAACTGGCCCCCACAGTCACCAGATCTCAACCCAATAGAGCATCTTTGGGATGTGGTGGAACGGGAGCTTCGTGCCCTGGATGTGCATCCCACAAATCTCCATCAACTGCCAGATATATATATATACACAGCTATGGAAAAAATTAAGAAACCACTTAACATTGATTTCTGAACTTGGAGTGGTCTCTTAATATTTTCTTAATATATATATGTGTGTGTGTGTGTGTGTGCATGTGCGCGTGCACGTGTGCGTATATATTTATATATATGCACACTAAATTTTTATTACTACCACATTTCCTTTAAATCCCATAAAAAGCACGCTGTGTAATGAAACCCCCATTCGATATACACCTCCTCCCATACAGAGTATATTTTCCCAGTAGGACCATGTAGATAGGAATCAGGGTTCTGGAAATTGGAGTTTTACATATAAGCACACTGCATAAAAGCCATGTTTTATTTATTGGTCTTGATTTGTTTGCTCTTATTCATTGCGGAGATACAACACTAGCGGTTAGAAAAAAAAAGCCACCTCTCTGTGTAGAGTCTTGAAAAATGGGTAGATTGATGTCAGGAAGAAGATTGAGAATATTCAGTGTTATTCCAAACAATACAAGGTAGTGCACAGCAAGGAAAACAGAATGCATTTCCATATGGTAAAATTGTATATGCGTGTTATAAATGAATATATATAATAGCATGCAAATATTTGTATTTACTTTTTAAATAAGTTATCATATCTATTTCTTAGATGTGCATGTGGGCTCAGTGTCTAATACATAAACTTACCCACAATTCCATTATTCTTTAATGCAGATTCTGGACAACACACTATCTTCAAACAATCTGAATTTGACTGTTCATGCCTGTGTTTTTTCGCATCTCTGTATGAAATAATACACACGGCACGTTAAAGTCATCAAAGAAACAAATAGGCAATGATCCAAGTTACTTTTCAGCTACTGTTTTATATGCACAGCAGATTACAATCCAAACCCAGTGGGAGTTCTAATACATTTGATATGTGTGTGCGTACTGTTCTCAAACTCTCATTTTAAAATACAAACACTTAGTTTGTTGTTGTTGCTGTTTCTGGGGCTAGAAATACACTAGGCGACCAGAGAGATCAGTCACGCACACCATAGAATTGCAAAACTCTATGATTGACAGCACTCACTCAGTGTTAGAAAGTTTAAACTGTCAACCACAATCATGCCCAAAAAAAAGACACCTGAGAGCACACAACAGGAGTGGAACAAGAGCTCAATATTATGTCACCTACACATTTTCCTTCATTTCACAGTTCAGGTTTGTTTAAAATAAGCAACCAATATTTTTTGTCCTGTTGCCACTATTAATACTGTGATTACTACTAAGGTGACTTCTACTAATACATTTGCAGCCATTTCTACTAATAGTAGTGTTGCAACGTGAGTCATGCTTTAGCTATTATTGCAGTTGCTTCTCCTACAAAGGCGACTATTGTAATTGATACTACTAATCAACTACTAAGCTGTTTTTATTTGCCCATTTGCAGGTTCTGCTCCTCCGTCTACAAGCACCTCAGCTACAATTACGAAGAACAACAATGGCAGCTCTTACAATGTAATGCAATAATCTTAACTCCTCCAAATTCCCATGCTGTCTTGCATGTTTCTCCTAATTGTCTGTACCTTGGGAGGCACAGATGAACATATCAGTCCCTCCCTGGGCGGATATTTCAAGGAAGCATGTCTGAGTCCTTATGAAAACAAAAAGATTACAAGGACAACTCTAGTTTGTAAAAATATGCCTCATGAATAAATAAGAGCTCTGTTTAATTCAGTATGTGGGGATTTACATCATAAATAACAATGAGGGGGAGAAAAAGGCATGCTGAAATGTTATACGCATGGAACATTCTGCTTTCTGCTTCCCCCTGCGTTTGCAGCTTCAGAGAGGGGATGCTTCCCGGGGATGGTTGTAAATTGGTTTTATTTAGCTTAATTCCCCGATAAACATTGACTGTTTTCATACATATACCTATATATTCCTATTCCTATTTGAACCCTGGAGGTTTCTGCTGGTTAAAACGGGGCAAAAGAACAAGGTATAGGCCTACATGAAATTAACTGTAACAGTAGCAAAAAAACAATGTTCTTCCTATTATGTGTATTGTGGTTTTATACAGACAACTTCTGTGTAAAACCTCTGAGGTTCATTAATGGCAAGTACAGCTGTTGATGTGATACCTGTGCTATGTACTCTGTCATACCTCCTCTTGATTTTATTACGATCTTCCCCAGACTTACGTTTCATCCTATGTCGTTCTGCACTTATGTTGGCAACATTGCATTGAGCAGCACGTGGGAGGGGCCCCAGAGCTTCATTCTGCAGTCAGCACTTGTATCGAAATCAACTCTCTGCTCTCTAATAATGTGTTTTTTATGGTTAATTTAACTGTTTACTCCTGAATTTTCATGATGGCTTCGAATAGGGATGCCTCTGCTTCAACATCTGTCTCAACCTACATCGCTGGTCTCAGAACCAATTACGGTGTAACTTCGGGGCATGGCTGTATAATTTAATTATTTTTCGAATTATGAAAGTAACAAACCCCAAGTGTAATAAACCAAGTAATAAAGTTGTATTCTCTCTTGTTGTACAGGAAATGCTGCTGCTTTTTTAAGGGGCAAAATTGAGTAATTCAAAACAAATTTTATGCACATTTAACTGAACTACATGCGCTCTCTAGTAGGATAGTAGGATGAAGCCTTTCTTTCCTGAGTCTGCTTCATTTGTACAAAACGTATCTTTAAGCAGCTGACTTATCCAAACACATATGCCATGCTTTATAAAACAAAGTATCCAAACTTGGCCTTCACTTTGTGTGATCTGTTTTTAAGAAAACACAAGGTCATCCTAAACCATTAGGACAGGTAATGCTATTATTTACCAGCCGTATTCAGTATTTCCTAATAAAATGATGGATGCTATAAAAATGATAATAAATAGTAATACATCCCACATAAGTAATAAAGTTAAAAATAAGTTTTGAAGTTTTGTCTTTCAGTGATTAATCGATTGGGAACAGGCACAAAATGTAAATGTAAATTGAATGAATATGATAATTGTTCTCCCCCCCGTTCAGAGTGTGACGGGACAAAAAAAGTTTTTATGTGAAAGCAGTGCATTAAAAGGAGCACAGACTGATACATTATACTCACTGTATTCCCCCCGTTTAGTTCTAGAAAATGTCATTGTTGGCAGATGGCCGACTATTGAGAATTCAAGTTTGGAAATGACAGCAGAAGGTTTAGGAGGCACTGGTGTCATTGATGAGCGAGAGAATCGTTTGCCATTGATTTGCCATAGAGTTTACCTTTCCAATATCAATGCAGTGCTGAGAAATTACTCAGACGCAATCACAGGGACCCAAATTCCTCCATTTAGTCTGGATTGATTCTTTAAAACATTCATGGCTTAGGCCAGTCTCTCTCAGAAAACTGTAAGAGAACAAAGATTGTGGGCAAAGGGATCAATTGATTCCTCCCTCAGAATGGACAAAATGATGCATTATCACTTAACTTACCTGCATGTGTTCATTAAACACATCTTAGCCAACTAAATAGTGTGGCGGAGCCTCCGGAACAATCATTGTTGGGCCAAATTAATATTTGGTTGCAGTACAAACATGGCTTTTGTAGAGCTCTTTACGAACTGGGCTAAGAGCCATTTTAGTTCTTTGTGTGACCTGCTCATTTAATCAGTCTTTTTTGTGTTATTGGTAGCATGCTCCGGTACGGTTTCAGTTTCATTTTTGCAATCGCTAAATTAGGATATCAATCTCTACGTTCTCAAACCAGTAGCTTGGTGGTAACCACTCAAGTCAATTAAACACCAGCACTTATGAGTGACAAACGGGAAGACAGCATGCAAGATCCTTTTTATAATAGGTGACATTCAATAGGTTTGAATGAGTGAAGGGCAGAATCGTGTGATTGCTGACAATTTCACACATGATAACGAAGTCTGAAACACTGAAGGAAAACCCATGACATGACGTGGCACAGATCAGACAGTGCTGTATTATACATGCAGCTCAGACAACTGGAAGTACTTATGAGGCTCAGGGAGGGATGTGTGTTAAATTAATTTTGTACCTGATGGATATTATAATTGTGAAGGGGAAAGCTTTAATATCTCAAATTGTCTCTGGTGTAACGGGAGAGCAACGATGAGATTAAAACCATTAACACGTCGGTATATTTTGCCATTTTGATCACTGAATTAAGCCCCCCTGCTGGAATCAAATGTAAATTAGCAGCGACTCCATCGGAGCTCCTGATTAAATGCACAGAGTGCTGGAGTTGAAGAACGAAGTAACCAATAATGCGAGTTTGTGCGATCTGTCCAAGCGCTCAAATGAATGAACTTATTCCAAGTAAAATCCAAAGGTGTGCAAGCTGGACATAACTCCTTTGCTTAACTGTCAATAATAACTCGGAGGGTCATAACTCATACAGGTTCTCGTACTGAATTCACCTTGCGTTTTGTGAAAGCAAGACTTTGTGGCTCCACTTCAGCACTTACAGAGCGCTGGCTCCAGTTTGCTGATATTGGTTGAGTTATGCCACAACTGGGATCTCATCAGCTTCATTAGACTAATTATAAAAGATTTTTCAGTATGCCTCTAATTTATGTCTCATTAATATGCTGATGAGCCTTTCTCCCCTTCCT
The DNA here is from genome assembly GCF_036373705.1 of Amia ocellicauda. Classification (NCBI taxonomy): domain Eukaryota; kingdom Metazoa; phylum Chordata; class Actinopteri; order Amiiformes; family Amiidae; genus Amia; species Amia ocellicauda. Next base: position 54,640,047 of record NC_089850.1, read on the forward strand.
GAATACCGAGCAATGCTTAAATCTTACCTCGTGCTAGCCCTCATGGGACAGATTTAAGACTGATGCTACACTGTGCCATTTCTGCACAAATTAGACCGCATAGTTTGTGAGTGACACATAATTATTAACACCATGCATGAAAACCCCAAAGTGCATCACTATACCTGGCTTTAACTATTCTGTGCTTTCTGGATCTAATGTCTGCATAACAAACCAGCCACTAATTTTACTTTGGTATTGCCTGACTTTCTCAGAGTCCCCGGAGTCCTTGAATCAGACTAGGATGTCAGGGAAAGATGTGACTCAATTTCCTACATAAGGCTCAGCTAAGACATTACTGTGCTCAGTGTTTTTTTTAGATTCAGTGATACTTTCATAAATTCTTACATCAGATTTGCATGTACGGCACATTCCTATACATGACAGTGTTGGTTTGTTTCTGTCCAGTGTAATTTTGCCATTATGGGGATCTTTGAAACAACACCCACCACAATAATGATGATAACAGTAAGCAAACAAACACACACACACTCACAAAACAAACTCAACAGCACTGATGAAGAGTAGGCAGACATCTAGCTTTTCCCTTGTTCCACACATTTCCAATGGCATGTGTCTTATATACATCTTATGATGTAGTTTTCAGTGTGTGAGTAATTCTTTTATACTTTTGCACTGCTCTGAGTTCTGGGCATATTAAACTTTAAGAAGGAAACAAGAAACCATCCTATATTAACCAGATGAGACACAAATGCTGAAATGCACCCCCATAAGAGAAGGGGCATTAAGTCTGACGAGGGTATACAGCAGAAATCTGATTTGAAGCTTTAAAGTGTTTCCAATTCTCTATTTCAAATTATAGTAAGCCTGAGACGTATTCCTGTTAAAATAATTACAATAGGCAGTGTAATAAATATACATCCGTTTTCATTTCAAAGCCGAAAATAACTTGCTCACATCAAACTCAAATGATTTGTCTTCAAGTAGGATGAGGTTAACATCATTCCCTGGCAATCTGAAAGCAATTAAGTCATTTTCCTGTGTTGATCTTTAAGGGATTGATAGAGGTTTGTTGCAGTTTGGTCTTAAACAGTGTGAAGTGTTTGTGCAACATTGTTGTACACAAGTTGGGCCTCATCTGCTTCACTAGATTTCTGCCAAAAGGAGGCAGTGTCTATAGTATAACAGATGCATAAGCTGTTTATAGGAGGAAAAGACTTACGCAGTTCACTTGGCTTTTCTTTATTCCATGTAATTTCTCCATGGTTATAAAATAAATGTTCCTTAAGCAAAGCTACAATATATATTACTGCAGGACGAAAAACAGAGTGGCAGCTTCATAATACCGAATTAATGGACTGAACAGACCACTTGGACCCCCATTGATTTCAATAAGAAAAACTAGTCAGGTGAGAAATGTAACACAGTGGGCTCAATAAACATTCTGCAGTAGGGATTTAAACATTTTAACCTGGTGGGTTTTCATTTTTGATCTTTACATAGAAATATCAGGAAAATAAACAAGGTGTGCATGTTAATTGTCATGGCTGAAAAAAGCCATTTTGACTTCCCAAAAGGTTCTTCTACGAGAGGGTTTAACATCCAAACCAAAACAGAAACATGTTTGACTGACTTATCTGTTTACTACGTCATATCTCCGCTAACAAAAAATAAAGTAGGGTACATACATAAGCACAAAGAGTGAGAGTATTCAATTCCACAATGGACTTCCTTTCCACGTGACAATATTTTCTCTTTGCCATATAACTTATGCTGATACTGTGCTGCAGTCCTAAGAGTATTGTGTGTTGTTATACCCCTATATATGCACCTGGCTGCTCTTTTGACATAGCTGTTTAAAACATGTATCAAGTCAAAACACTGCATAGGGTATCATAGTCCTAAAGACACCTTCTACAATATTTAGAGTCTTCCTTTATGAGTATGTCTGCCCACAGTGATTTGACCTAGTTTTCCAATAACAGCATTTCGTCTTTGGTTAAAAGCAGAAGATTATATTGACTTTCACTGGAAAGAAAACAGTGTCAATCCTGAAAGTAAGAAGAGCAGAAAGTACAATACTTTTCATTGTATTTTGATTTGTGTTTGTGTATATATGTATATATATGTATATATATATATATATATATATATATATATATATATATATATATATATATATATATATATATACAAACACAAATCAAAATACAATGAAATCCAATACAATGAATCACACATATATATATTCGGTTACAATTGTGTGTGCACAGTGGCAAATGGATAGTTCTGAACAAACTGGCAAATGCACCCAATATAGATTTCAAAAGGTGAAATGAAAAGAGCAAGGACTATTGTACCAACATGAAGCAAAACGCAAAGAAGTGCAGTTTTAACCTTCCTAAATTTCCCTCACCAAGCTAGACCTGGAGTTGTTATACTTTATGACCTGCACTAGAACAATGAACTTTACAGGGCAGTTAGTTTGAGTAATACAGCAGTACAAACAGTAAGTGTCCTCCTGATTGTACTTCTGCTATAAATCTGAAACTTTGTTGAGTATTGCTGCTTTATTATACACACAAGCAGCAAGAACTGTAAACACGTTTGTCAAAAAGTACATACAATGGTTTTATTCCCCCACAAGTATAACATTTGTAGATGAGCCATTTACGACCAAAGCAAACGGAGATTAAAAACGTAATTTAATTTACAGACCCCCTTCTATCGGAGAATTATTTAAAAGCTAAACAAAACCTGAATAATATTGTACACCATTATGTTTTATTTTCCCCATCAAAATGCTTCTTTGGGATTTAATAGTGCCAGGTCGTTGATTAAAATATGTTAATAATATGTTTGTGGGTCTTAATTACATCAATAGCCTACAGTTTTCAGATTCTTATCTTCTCCGTGCCGTGGGAATCCTTTGTTCGAGTCTTGGAAGCTATCAATATAGATTTCTTGGAAAATAGTAATAATAATGATGATATGAATGATGTTCTTGATGAGATAGTTGACTAATTATGGATTATTAAATACAATTTTTTAACTGATATAAAGAAGAGGCTCTTGCCTACAGCATAGACCTATTAAATTACCGTAACAATCAAGGGAGAAATTAATAACGCAGATCTGAAGTTTAAATTGCTTATCAGGTTGGGCAATTATAATTTTAACTGACCCTAACACTGTCTTGGAGTTTACTATGTATTTAGGGTGTTTTACAAAACATGAATTGAATGTAGATAGGATTCCAGAGCTCACTAAAGTCCACAAGGCTGGTCCCAAAATGGCCCAAGGAAACCCTTCTCCAGCTTAAAGAGAAAAAAGGTCAGTCACCACACTAACAGAGCCATCACAGGGAAAATATGTCCCCTTCCTACTTGGAAAACAGCTGCCTTATTTTCCTCCCACTAGAGAACTTAGAAGTGTGCATGTTGTTTAATTTGAGCATTACAAGACAACACGGCTCTGCTCGAAAAAGCAGTCTAATAATTGAATGTATATTAAGAAGCCCCATATTCCCTCGTCATGGCAGATCAGGAAATATGAATTTAACTGTCACCACTTCTTCAATGGCATCACTTTGTTATGCGAGCTGTAAATGGAATTCCCATTTAGGCCCAGCCGTCAAAATGGTGATGCGAATTGATGTGTACCCATCAGACTCACACAGGCAATGTGAGATGTGTTTTTCCACACTTCTTCATGTTTTTGACTTGTATTACCATGTTTTCAGTGTGCAGCAATCTCTATCCAATTATGTAAAGTAGAGATACTATACTTTTGGGATTGGTGGTATTATTACTATATAATTGCGTTCAATAACTGTTAATAGAGCAAATGCATACATATTTGAATGCTCTTTAAACATATATAGAACATATTATGATGTACTCAAGCACATCATACAGTGCAGAAAAACACAATACAAGATGCAGTAAATGTAACAAATGAGGTACAGGGATTTGATCACAATGTAAAGTCATAATTTTAGACCCTTCATTTCCAAAGAGTCCTTGCTGGCACTTTGAGTTTTCAGCAAATGTATGCCAGCCCTCGACCATTCGGCACGTTTGCAGGATTGAATTACATTTCTGATGGAATCCGGACACAGTCCATCTGCTGACATTAACCCAATACAAATCCCAGAAATTGCTGCTTTACCAGGAGCAGGGAACAACTGTAGGAAATTGAAAGATACATTGGCTGGTTATCCCAGTGAATTCTCCAAAGGAAAGACAAACTGATTGTTTTAGAGTTGCACTCTTTTAGACGTGCCTCACTGGTGATGTTTTTCAACAGATGAGCTAATAATATAACTTGGGCAACATGGGCATCATGTATGTAATTAACGTTAATAACTGGAGCAGGAAAATTACATGGTTATCAAAACCTTCTCCAACACGATCTTAGTGAAAGATTCTTAATGGAAAGATACTCAAATTAAATTCAAGACTGCTGAACACTCACCAAAACTCAAGGTCAAAATCTCACCATCATAATTATTTACCTCCGTTCTTTGTGCTAATCGTGTGCACTTTGCAGAGTGTTCCACAATCCTGTTTTTAATAATAATCAAACATTAAAAGCTCTACCAACAGAAAAACCAATTTAATACTTAATCAATTACCCAAGGCACTTCCAATCAAGTGCAAAACTGATTACTTAAGGAAAAACGGTTGTCTTTACACACTAGGTCAAATCTCTCCAGGTTTCTCAGAGCTCTGATGAACCCCAGGTACTTCCATAACCAACTTGTGGGTTGTGGGTCTTTTCAAATGAAATGCACAGCTGCTGTCTAAAAATGCATGAGAAGAGCAAGGTTAAAGAACACACACATAAGAGCTCAGCAAATGGAAGCATCCTTTGGCTTAAACATGCATAGTTCTGTACGATATGTAAGAATCAAGTATTTACATGAATAATGGAGTTCACACACAACTTTCATATGAATAATGTAGGAATGGGCAGAAACCCACTGAACAGGTGTTGTGTTTCATTAAAAACATTAGAATTCCTATATAATTCGGCACATTCATATTAGGAAATGAAATACAAACTCTGCAGGAGAACACTCTAAGTTTATATACAGTGCTTTATAGACAATGGGTGACCCCACCGGATTTGAAAATTGTGTGAATGCTTTTCAGAAGAACGGGCAGAGCACCCTGCTAAAACAGATATTCGTACAGACCAAAAAAGCAAACAAAATATAAATGGAGCAGGTACCGAGTAAATGAAACCGCAGGATGTAATCTTTTAAACAGCCGTATTTAAGGAAAACAAAGTGTACTGACTCAGCCCCTGGGGTTAGGTACAGAAATCGATAGTTCCCATCGAGCTTAGTGACAAAGATCCACTGTAATCATTGGAGTCTGAAGGGAAGCCCCCACTGTTTTGGAGCATACAAATTCTGCAGCGAATTCTGCAAACCTGCTCCTGCATGCTTATGGTTCTGATAGAAAGTGTTTAAAATGTGCTGACCATGACAAATGAGGTTTTGCAGGGCCTGTACATATCAATAGATCTCAGAGGAAATAAGGATTTACTGTTTCGGAAAACAAATTGCCTGTCTAAGTTAGCTCTCTGCTTCCCCCCCCTCTCTCTCTCTCTCTCTCTCTCTCTCTCACTCTCTCTCTCTCTCTCCCTCTCTGTCCCCGTCTTCCCCTCTCTCTCCTTCTCTCCTTCTGGTCAGCCTGTCTTTTGTTTTATGCTTGGGAGAGAGAAAGCCTCAGCCTAATGTTCAGGAGAACAATAAATATCTATTTCTTTGCTTCTGAATGAATTAAGCGGTTCAGCTTCGCCCTTTATACAGTGTGGCCCTGCCAGCTCGTGAGTTTTTATGAGTTTAACATTTAAATTATATGAGTGCAAATTAATACACCTCACAACGCCACAACCAAACGCACACACGCACACAGCACAACATAAACAGCACACGCTCCGCATTATGCACGTCATATTGTATTACGGTTGTAATGGTAGTAAACGTTCGGAGGTGATGTATTGAAAAATAAATGAAGTGTATATTAGAAATGAGTAATGGCTTCTCTAAACTCCATTCATGGTACAACCTTTTTCAATTTATGGCCCTTGAGAGATTTACAACTTTCCATTTACCTCTCAAGACAAGTATGTTCACTGATCCCATTAACAAGGAGGAAGAAAGACTGGACACCTGCAGATATACAGCCCGGAAAGAAAACTGCATAGTTTTATTATTTTTTACCATAAGGTATGTAAAGGAAAACACCTTGGAAATAAAAGCAGAAGGATTATGAATTTATGAAAGCACTTAGGTATAACATATTCTCTTTTGATGTATATAAAGTCTTCAATTTTCCCCCATTTGTGACACAATCTACAAATAATGTAATAACATTTTAAACCCATCATACTTTCCATGTTCTTCACTGAAATCAAATCCTTATTTGTACACAACAGCCACCTATAACAAAATGTAAATGTAGAAAACTCAAGCACCTTGGAACAATGATAAGCACTTTCAAACATATTGTCTAAAATGAGCTATTATGGAGAATTGACAACTGATATTGCTTTGGTATTACTACAGATTAAAAAGTTAAGCATCCATATCGAAGCCTGAACTTAAACTAGGAGGAAAGGCTAGACAATGGCTTTTGCCTTGGAGTTATGAAAGATGTACAGTGTGAAAGTATCCTGATTCTCAGAACTCTTTACAAGTTCTGCCAGTGTCATAACGTCAATGGTAGCCAAAAGCATATATGCACATTAAAACTATCATGTGCATTGCAATTACCTTTATTTAGCTGTGGAACATGTCTTTAGAATTCAATAACAGCTTGTTTGGCTATTGGAAGGCAATTATCCTTGAAACGTAATTAAGTTGGACCTTTCCATTGAAACGATGTAATGTTCTGTGTGTCTGGGATGTAAAATTACAGTGGTGTTTATGGAATATTTCAATAAAGTAAACTGAGGCAACAAATAAATATAAACTTGCATTGATATAAATACTTTAATCTGAACCTGAGGAAACTGAGGAAAAATGAACACTGTTCTTTGTGACCACTTAACGGTTTAAATAAAAATGTATTTGTTTAAAGTGAGAAGGGTAATGAGAAAAGGTGAGAAGAAAAGAAAGGAAGAGTTCTATATTAGTGTCTCTTTACTGGAGACATTCAATGATAGCTCAAGGAGCAACTGGTACTTAACACAGATTTACAGATCATTAGTTTGAAGCAGCCCTACATTTATAGCCACCAAAAAATAGCACCTTTATTCCAAGAGCAGGATCTCGGTATGTGACAGCTCACATAGAAGTGGAGTTATTGCCGAGGAGGGCTGCATAATAGCACTGGGAGACGGGGCTGAACTCAAGACAAAGGCTTTCTTAAACCCATCAGAAAGGGTTTACTCCACAAACATATGAAAATCATTCTTAGCAGACGGAAGGTGTTGAAAAATCCATATATTTAATATTGATATAAAAGGGAGAGGAACAGGCCCATTGTGACTTCCCACAAAAATGTAAAAACCATGTACTTGCTATCTGAGGGCCCAGAAGAGTCATGCAAGCATAAAAGGACCCTTGCCACTGCTGCAATTTCCACACCCATGGGTTTATGTAGAACCATACTTCTTAACTTAGATGTAGCTTGCCTCTGTGTTTGTCATGTTTGCTAATGTAGCAGCGCATCTGCTGCTTTGTCCACAGGACCAGCATTTGCATCAATAGTTTATACTGTTGCAAAATGAAACGCTTCTTGACATAACATTAAATATTATTATAGTGACGAACACCGTTGCCGTTTGGAAGAAGGTGCCACTAGAGGTTGTGTGAAGAGAAGTACTTTGTGCTTCTTGACAGGGACTCTGCAGCAGGTTCAGTCAGCAATCCTTTGGTAAAGACACACCCATTCTCTTGCACTGTCCTGGAAATTGCTTCTGTTTTCAGATTCAGTGTGATTGTTCTCACACTGCTGCTACTTTCTGATGAAGGCTGATTTCTCTACACAGTAAGCCTCCTTTGTGTTCAAGTATTGTTACCTTGTGTAAAACTGTTTTACCTGTACGTTTCAGAGCTTCTCGAAAATGCCTGCATTCGCAACTGCATTGTGCCAGTTTATCAGTGCTGTGAAAGTGCCAAACAGTGCTTCTTGCAATCGATTTTGAGATTTGATTGCATTTTCTATATAAGAATACAACTCTGCCTATTGACTTTGACTATGCCCAGTTGTAACATCTCTCCCGATAAAGCAGTGTGAGATTCTGCTTACAGGCACCCAACATTTATTTTTTAAATGATTTATTGATTTATCTGTAATCAATCTAATTTGCCAGGCCACACACACCACCATCATGCACTTCATGAAAACAAAATAAAAGAATGAAACAGAAACAAACAAAAATATGGTTATAGCCGTTAATAGAAGAAACACTCAGGGCTGTATGAATAAAAGATTTATCAAAGTGCTTAGTTTGCGTGAGATTTGCTTTATTTATTTATATGTTTTAATGAAAAGAGAGGTCTTGTAATCAAAAAGCTACCCATAAATACCTTAGGAGGTTGAATTAAAGAGCTCTTATTTATACTGGCTGTTTCTTCCTAAATCTTAATGACAAAGAAAGGTCTTTAACATTTTATGAGGTCTTGCATTTTGTTGGGGTGAAGAAAAAAAAGACATTTGTGAAAGGTCAGCAGCCGTCTTAAATGTGCAACACTGACTGGCAACTGGCACAAACACACAAAATAATACAAGAACAAGAACACATCTGTAAAATCACCCAACAAAATAAATAAAATCCCCATGACTCTATTTCCCAAGCACGTTTCACTAAGATGGAGCTTAGCAACATGAAACATGGAAATCCTGTTCATCCATTCAGAATGAGAGCTTGTTGTTTTCTTTTTCTGCAGAGAAGAAACTGAAAGAAGTGGGAAAGAAAGAATCCCTTTGGCTTCCAGCAGTGCGGAGTACACCAGCGTAATTTTGTTCCTGATTAGGCAGGGTGAAATGGGATAACACACTGACAGCTAGCTGGCTCCTGTCCACGACACCGAGCCGTTTCAACCAACCGAAAACACGCTAGTGGAGGGCAAAATAAATAAATAAACCCCTATTTTCCATCAGATGCAAAAGGCGAGCAGATGCACTTTCACTTCCCTAAAGAGGCGTTATGGGAAAACAAGAGGTACCGTTCTGCAGCTCAGACCTCAGACCTCAATTCAGAGCCCTGGTGAGAATCGGTTCTCTCAGTGCAATCATGAGAATACACAAAATGCAGCAGCTGGCGAGGGAATAGCAAAGCTCCTTGCATCGCACCTTTGGTCTGCTTAGAGAAAGAGTGACAGGTTTGAGAAGAAAAAATATAATTTAAATATCTAAGTGGTGTTAAACTTCACCAAGTAATTCATTCTATTTTTGGGGGGCTGTGGATTAGAATCGGATCAGTTCTGAATATACTGTAATCTTTTCCCACCCAAAGCGTAATAGTTGTGTCAGATTGGACTCCATTTTGCCAAGCAGCCAAGGCAAGGCGATTCCCCACAGTTCCTCTACAGGTCAGTTCAGGCTAAAAGAAACGTCCCACAGAGCAGTAACACATCCTTAAATGAAGAAAAATGGGTTCCTCCAGTGTTTTCCGACTTTTTTTTTCATACGGGGGGGTGGAAGAGAGTAAGAGTGGAAATGAGACTGTAAATGTAAAAAGAGAGAAGGGAGCTGAACTCACTAGCAGGGAGACACAGATAGTTAGGCAGCGCCCCGTCTGAGTGCCAGGCAAATAAAATACCATTGCTGACAACTAGAGTACGGCCTGCATTAAAATCCTGCGTGAGGCGAGAAACCGAGACGCGCAGCTGGAGGTGACTCAGCAAGATCTCACAACTTATAAGGCTCATCTGCACAAGACGAGCATCACAAAGCAGGAAACTAAAACATGTCCTCGTTAGTATGTATTCCCAAGTCATACAGATACACTATTACAAATCTGGCATCACTACTGTTTAATTGGAACTGGTAAATAATATAAATAATAATAATAATTCCAGGGACCACCACGTTTCATTTTGGGACGCAGATGAAAGAAAAATCATACTCTCTGAGTGAAGTTGTGAATCAATTCTGTTATAAAGATATAATTTCTTCTGTACATAAAACCTGAGTTTCCGTGCAGGTGAGGAGTGCACAGGAACATCTGTCCTTCAGGAAACCATGGTTACCAAAGCAACTTTTCATTAATGCAAATGAAGGTCAGGATTTACAAGCAAGAATATTATTTCAGAAAGTGTTCTGGTCCTTTGCTGGCTGGTTTTTACTCGCCTCTCATACAATATGCACTTACCCTTAAATCAAATAAATCATCATGACCACAATTTCATTCCGTTTCTGTCCTTGTCAGTCAGTGGCCTTTTGAATGAGGGTCCTTCTTAATCCCCATGTTCTTTAGAAAGGTACATTATGGCCAAATCAATAGGAAGCACAATCTTACCCCGGGGATGTGTTGATTGGCAGGATTTGCCTGACCTTTGAGCTTTATAAGGACATAAATATCTACCTCCCAATGAATCGCCACAACACGCCTGCTCTATGGTATATTGTCATACATTATGTATGGTGTCAGGGTCACCATCCCATTTATCACATATAATGTTAGTCTCTGGAGGTTAGTCATGATTTCAACACAACATACTAACACAAATTAAATACAATCTGCAGAATATTATTTGGGAACACTTTATTACGGTGTCATGCATAAATGATAAGTAAATAGTTTATAAATAGTTAGGAACCATGAATAATTCCATGCATAAATCATCAATAAACCTTTATAAGATATGATGTATCATGTATAATAAAGATTTTAAACAAAACAGTGTTTTGGCAGCTTTTTTAAAAATAATATATTATAAAGGTTTATTGATCATTTATACATGGAATTATTCATGGTTCCTAACTGTTTATAAACTATTTACTAATCATTTATTAAAAGCGCTGTAATATAAAGCATTATTGATTATTTTTGTCAGCACTTTGTATCATCTTAATTGGTTGGTAAACAAGATCCAAACAGTATTAAAAAGGGCCAGTTAATCAACACAGGATGGGAAGAAGCTCTCTGTTTCTCCTTCTGTAACGATTATGGTCGATATAAATCATTCAAAACAAGATGTTTACAAAAAACTATGCATAGTTTTTTTACTTTCCGCTTAGGGTTTGACACCAGATGTACACTTTAAAAAAGCATCAGCCTGATTTCAGCAATGCTACCATGTATGTACTGTGATACAGGCTTTCGTGCATGCAAGTGTTTATGTCTGAATAAGAGCGTGTTGTAATGTCAGCCTCTTGTGTGTGTGTTTTCTTTTGGGGGGGTTGTATGTGCTTTTGCTTATTTCTGTTTTGTCTCTTTTTTCAATGGTGTGCCTTTATATACCAAACAAATAATAAATAAATAAATAAATACATAAATAAATACATAAATAAATAAATAAATAAATAAATAAATAAATAAATAGTGCAGCTCATATGCAGTGTACAAGGTACTTGCCGTTTGTTAGTTTTTGTTTTGTTCTTCTTGAAGCCTTCAGTGATATTTCTGAATTCAAAGTGTGCGTCACGGGATGTACTCTGGGGCCGCAATGGGAGCTGGAAAGGGATCAGCTGTCTGTCTGTGGCCCTGCTGGGGCAGAGAGCTGCTTGACGAATGTGACTGTGCTGTGTAGTACACTTCACACAGAACATAGATACATGTTCAGGACCCGAGCAGACCTGATTGATGGACAACAAAGATCAAACATCTGCAAAAAAAAAAAAAAAAAAAAAGGATTTCACTATATATTTAGCTCAGAAATGCTAGCTGCTGTCTTTTTGCCCCCTCAAACTCTGGAAAAAATTATATCCCTTGCATCTGGCCATGTGTTTTTTGGTACAGTTCTGGGAGGTGTGACATGAATTATATAATTTCACCTTCAATAATAAAACGCCAAAGCAATACATCAGTAAAATTTAAAAACCACAGAAGCTAAAATACGGGAACAGCATTTGCTTACAGTGTTACAGAGTATAGTGCAGCTTTACCAAGAAACAATGATGCACCACTTAGATAAACTACTCTGGGTTATTATGGCCATCCCAAAACTTTGAATACCATTAATTATGTCTCAGTCTCATGGTAAAACTCAATGTGGCTGAACACTGTCTATAGTTACATTAATCAATGTAACATATGGCGATGGCAAATGAACGGGAACTGAAATGACAGAAAAAGTATTGTAAAGATATTTTTTAAAGGGAATAAAATGATACTGAATTAACTAGTACTGTGTTCAAACCTCAGGGATTCAAAGGGTCTATGAAAGCAGGGACAAGACTGAACGATGCAAACGCCAACATCCCCACCATCTGCCAACTTTGGCATCCTTGTGTTCCTCCCATGCACTGCAAGACACTTCGATGTCCCAAGCCACCTGGATTTAGATAAACTTATCCATTTACCTTCAGGCGCGCATGTTAAATTCCCATTCGCTACCCCCCCCCCGTGCTGCCACACTGGCTTTCCTGTGTATCTTCATCGCTGCTGATGGCCTTCTATAATGAGAAGCACAGCTTAATTTTTTTTGTGGTGATTACCCATGGTCAAATGGCTGTAATTTGCAGTTGTTGTTTTTTTTCGGAGTGTACTAATGAAAACACAATTTACCCTAACACAAAATGGAAATGCAGTTTCGCTTTATGTGCCCTGACCTGTGATAACACAGTGCACGTGCATTAAAACACAGCGATGTTGTCAAATTCACTACAGTTTGCTTTTATAACAGTGGAGGCCCAGACAGAAAAGCAGACTTGTGTGTTAGTTTAGTGTTTAATAGAAAAGGAAACAGGATCTTGAGCTTTGATTACTGACAAAAGATCACTTTCTTCTGAAAGGTGTAGTGTCACTAATGTATGTCACATATCTTCAGAGCAATGTATGTTATTATTTTTCATTACTGAAATTAAAAAAAAAATCTAATTACACCTCTCCTTTTTAACAGAGAAAAGAAAAGTGCAAATTGCTCTTCAATAGGCAAATCCTTCACATTTCCAAAGAGAAGCAACACATTCACGTCCAGAAACCCAGCACAGACTCCTGGGCTAACAGTAAATCTAGGAGGATGGATTACTGCGAGAGTGACTGACAGATTGACTGCCATATCGTCTGGTTGCAGCATGTTACTGTACTGAGCTGTCAGCCCATCAAGCGACGGGAGACAGCTTCCGAAGGCTTTTCTTCCTGTAATCTGCAGGTGCGATAATCAGCAGAAGTCAGCTCCCTTCCTGCAGCCATGCAGCCACACAGCGTTTATAGATCACCTCCGGCTCAATCCATATGGCGCAAAGCCTGATCAATGTATGGGCCGCTGCAAGTAGGCCGCAGAAAGTTGCACTGCATCATGGAATAATGAAACATAAAATGAGGTAATAAATCCCATGTATGACTTCAGAGTACAGTAATCGCACACAGGTTAATGTCCAGATCAGTTAGCCAAAGCTCGAGGGACACAGTGTAGCCATTAAGCTTTAGTAGGGGAAACGCATTTGCAGTGCATGATTGAGTAGCAAAGTCAAAGTTGATTTATGTATTTGTATGTTATGTTCAAGTTGGTTTTATTGCAGTTTGCAGGGTTCTGCTGTTCACAGAGCCAGAAAGAGTGTGGTGTCGTTATTTTGAATATTTATTTTTCTTTTTCCCCCAAACTGGAAAATGTTTATGTATTATTATTGTTTTAAATCTCTTCTCATACTGACCCCTTGCTGTTGTCAATCAAAAACACATGATGCTCAGCATGCATTTATGCCAAACAGAATACAATTTGTGTTGTGTTATGTGACTTTTTTTGGTTCAAGTTCTCTTTTTATTTTTTCTACTTTCCAAAAAGCTTTGCTCAAAGGGGTGTTTTTCATAATTATATGACTAACAGGAGCAAATCGATAGCTGAGATCAAAGAATCTTCAGCATGTTTCTACTCGAGTCACCCTGACACAGTGTCAGTTACACAAGAACTAAAATTAAACTTTACTGCTTTTGTTGGCTGTATTTTTAAGTACATGTTTTTAAAGACAGTTTTAAAGACCTGTTATAAGTGAAAGCAGAGACCAGTCTTCATATGTCATGATTTCTTTACAAGGACAAAAATCCTGATCCCCGTTCCTTCATCTTGCTCCACCTCCAGTCACAGAACCTTTAGTTAGGAGTCATTTTCTTCCAGCGCAAGAACTACATCAATACATATATGTACACACATACATATATATATTGCTTCATTAATGCATCAATATGGGCTACATATATCCCGTGTGACGGAGTGCAGGGGCTTTTGTGTGGAGCCATTTCATGCATTTATGACTGAGTAAATCAGCACTCAAGCCCAGCCTAGGCACTCCTGCACAGCTGACCTGATGGCAGCCGCGATGTCTTTGTTTCCATAGTGACAGTGTGGGATCCATACATTAAGCACACATTAAAGGATCCATTGCATTATCATGTCATTTCTATCCCTCGGCAGCAGTGCATAAAACCAAGCTTGAGCCAGCTGGATATAAACAGGGTGTGTTACCTTGGTTCCTTGTGTATTTGTTAATAGAAGTTGCTGACCTTGTGGCTGACCAAAGCACAGACAGAGGCTGCGAAACAGAAGCCACAGACGTCTTGCTCTTACTCCCTGTCTGGTGAATTGATGTCTACCCAAGAAACTGAGCTCACCTTCAAATATATAACATAACAACTTCAGCACTAAATAAAAACGCAGGGAAGGGGGAAAAAAAGAAAAAGAAAAGGCAATAAAGAAACACAGTTCTATGGGAATTGTGTTTCCAGCCAAGGATGCCTACCTTCTCACCCTAGATAACAGGACCAGTAAGCGGTAAATGTTAATGGTTAGTTTGAGACTTGTATTCAGTAAACATACAGGGGTTCCAATGCACAGCTGTACGCCAAGTGTACAAATAGATAGTGCTCTTTGATATGAGCAGCAGATTAGTTTCAATCACTGTGCAAGGGAGTTTGGAGTTTGCTTGTTTGTGGCATGATGATAAAAATGGCATCCAGTATTTATTAACTCTGTCTCTTATCTCAACTGACAGCAGTCTTACAGATAGGTTTATTAATCTGTGTTCAATCATCTACAATATTCATGTAGAGTATCGATAATCAGAAATTCCAAATAAATAAAATAAGTTTGTTCCAACTTGCATGAACAAAGTCGTGAACTCTTCTGTCTTCAACAACAGATTGTATTACAGATGCACAGACTTCAAAGTAAACTAAATTACTGGAAGAGATTTAAAGTTTTACACAGGGTAAAACCCTCATGTTAAGCCATTTTTAAGCTTCATTCTGGTATCCTCCAAACAATTGATTTTCGTATATGATTATTTTAATTAACTGTCATTTCATACAGAAACCATTTTTGTTTTTACCCACCTACTATTACAACAAAAGTCTTGATACAGCAATAATTATTCACTCATGATTTGTTTCTGATTACTGTAGAAATAGTGTGCAATTGTCTTATTTAACTTGTTTTTAACCATTTCAAAAGAAAACAGAAGCTAAGAAGCAGTAAATCTCAATATGAATGTACACGTCTTGGTTTTTATTTAGATTAACATACTCCCCACATACATCAAAAGGAAACATGGAAGATGAAGGAAATATGCAGATAATTAAGTACCGTGTGACCTTTCGGTTCAAATGACCAAAACACACACACAGTGTTAGAGCGGTAAAGCACTTGAATTAAATTCCACTTAACAGGGATGCACTAATGGTTGTAGGGGGCTGACATTCGCCGCAGTATGCCACAGAAAATACTTTAACGCCGAGTCAAATCAAGCACTCTGCCTCAAATGTCACCCTGTCATCGATAACTATCTCTTAATGGATGCACAACGTTTTTGGTCTTAGATAAGTGTACTGTGTGGTTCCTGTTTCCTGCCATCACATACAACCACAGTTGTAATCTTAGTAGAAGGCATCACAATACGGCTACCGCTAGTGCCTGAAAGTACTGTTCGATTAGTCTCATAAGCTGTAACGGGACAAACAAGCCTGCCCAGAAACAGGATGCTTTTCCATGCTAAGTCAGAAAATACACATTGTCGACAGTTTCAACAGAGAGAAAATAATATTTGTGAAGAAATAATCACCTGAGCAAGAGCAAAAAATGGGGATTGTATACAATACACCATCGCCACTATCAGTCAATAGGTTACACAGTCAGCTGTACAGTGTTTGACATGTTCGTATTTGGGTACATTTAGAGAAGATGAACAATGTATTTTCATATCCAGGCTCTGATGCGGTGACAATACTATGACAAACTGACATTTCAGTATGGTAATTGCAACGCAAAATAAATTGAAATAAAATAAAGAAAACCCGGCATTAGTTCTAGTTCATTGTTACCATTTGCTCACAGTCATTAGTGAACATCTGTTAATGGTTGCTGCAGTATGGTGTCACGAAGAGAAACAACAACCACACAACAAACCACTATATCAATGACATTTTGAAAGGGGGTTGTTAATTGGCATATTACAGCACAAGATGAAAGTTGAACTGGAAGAAACTGTTTGGAAAAATGAATTTGTTTAGAATTAAATAAGAAATAAAGGCACTGGAGATAACTGGCTGAATTATTACTTTATTATTTGCAGTTTAATAATAATGCACTTTGAAGTGGTGTTGTTTTGATATAGGTTTAGGCTTTTTTCCTCAAAGTTCATGCATTTTGTTTGTTATATTTTACTGTACTAGTCTTATGCAAGATTTAGGAAATTACTTACTACATTCTGACTCTGAATGTACAAAGGCAAATCAGAAGTGGGGATATACCGTGTCCCCATCAGGGACAAAATATAATGATCAGAGAGGGAGATGAGAAAAGCAGAAGAGGGGAATATCCCCATCATCCCCAGGGGCAAATCGTACCAAGGTGATAATTCATTTTCTCCATGTGTGGCAATTAACATGTCCCTGGAAAAAACAGGATGCAAGACATGGTAGACCATAAAGAAGCATAGACTAAAAGACTCCACCTGACTTAAAAGGAAGTGATTCACATGATAAATCAGGAGGCATCCCTCACAGATCATCAGGAGAGGTGGGCAAAAGTATTGAACATCTGCTTGACAAGTTGTTAACGGCTTCCAAAGGTTTATTGCTCGAACAGCCTGTTTACAGCAGACTACGTTGTTAGTTAGGAATGACCAGTTAATGTGCCTTGTGCTGGCAGCCAATCCTAAATTGATTCCAAATGCTTCAGTTCCCCTTGTGCAAACTACCTTTTATGAATCTAAACAAACCTGGCCCAGGAACAGCAAATGCATAAAACATTATTTTTTTGTTTAATTGGTATTTATTTAGTTTTGTTAAATCTCTGTGTCCCTCGCTGTTCATTTTGTACACATTGCGAAGTTAGCATTTCCAGCCATGAAGGGTGTACATATTGTTAATTATAAGAAACATAAGAAAGATTACAAATAGGAGCAGGCCAATTGACCCATCGTGCTCGTTTGGTGTCCATTAAGAAATTAGGGAAATTATGTATAGGCCACTAACTAAAATATTCCAAATGACACTTAGAACAGGGGATGTGCCAACTGACTGGAAGACGGCAAATGTCACACCAATCCACAAGAAAGGGGACAAAACTGAGCCAGGAAATTACAGACCAATCAGTCTCACCTGCATTACTTGTAAAATTTTGGAAAAATTATTAGACAGAAAATAGAGGTGCATCTTAATGAAAACCATATTTTTGGAGATAGTCAACATGGGTTTAGACGAGGCAGATCATGTCTCACTAATTTATTAGAGTTTTTTGAACATGCAACTGCAGCTGTAGATCATGTGAAAGCATATGATATGATATACTTAGATTTTCAAATACGTTTTGATAAGGTTCCACACCAAAGACTGATCCTCAAATTGGAAGCTGTAGACATTCAGGGTAATGTAAGTAGATGGATTATGAACTGGTTGATGTCTAGGAAACAGAGGGTGTCGATTAGAGAAGTTGCTTCTAACTGGAGTGAGGTTGTTAGTGGAGTTCCACAGGGATCAGTACTAGGGCATTTGATTTTTCTGATCTATATTAATGATCTGGACTCTGGGATAGTTAGCAAACTTGTCAAATTTGCAGATGATACTAAAATAGGTGGCTCAGCAGATATAATCTCGGCAGCACAGGTTATTCAAAGGGACTTGGATAATATTCAGTTGTGGGCCGACACCTGGCAGATGAAATTCAATGTGGACAAGTGCAAGGTATTACATGCAGGTAACAAAAATGTCCACTATAATTACACTATGGGAGGACTAGAACTAGATGAAGTATCGCATGAGAAAGACCTAGGAGTCTATGTGGACTCCTCACTTTCTCCACCCAAACAGCGTGGGGAAGCAATAAAAAAGGCAAACAAGATGTTAGGGTATATTGTTAAAAGTGTAGAATTGAGAACAAGGGCAGTAATGTTCAGACTGTACAATGCACTAGTTAGAGCTCATCTGGATACTGTGGACAGTTCTGGGCTCCACACTTCGCTGCTCTAGAGGCAGTTCAGAGGAGAGCAACCAGACTTATTCCAGGTCTGAAGGGAATGTCCTACTGAGAGACTGAGGAACTGAACCTTTTCACCCTGGAACAGAGGAGACTACATGGGGTCTTGATTCAAGTCTTCAAAATCATGAAAGGCATCGACCACCTCAAACCAGAGGAGCTTTTCCAGATCAGCAGGGACACACGCACCCGGGGACACAAATGGAAATTGGGCTTCAAGGCATTCAAGACAGAGAACAGGAGACACTTCTTCACATAGAGAGTTGTCACAATTTGGAACACACTCCCCTGTGAAAAAATTCAATTGAGCAGCATTACCTAGGCCTATATTATGAATATGCCTTTAGATATAGCTGAATCAATAATATTTGTTTTGTCACGTTATTTTTTAATTGTTATGAATCAGTGAAAACTAGCACCACATAGCTGCATATTTTGAGTGGCTTTTACAATACAAAAGTATCTCTGCGTATATGAATTTCTCCCACTTATCAATTCTTATATGTTACTAAAAATGTTAATTCAATACCTATACAGTGTTTGCTGTAAACTCGTCGAATGTAATAAGATATAAATACTTTCTTCAGCCGCCGGACCGCAGTTTATGCTGTAGGCTTGAATACAATAAAGCCGACAATCTGGGCCTTTTCATTTTGAAATAATTTGTATTGTGTTGAGAGCTGAAACACGTAAATGTAAATTGAAGAATCACACCTGCTCTAGCTCTCATCTGCTTGTCCTCTCATCGGCTCAGCAAGTTTCTAACTTTCCTTTGGAATTCACTCTTGATCTGGTCACAAACCCAGGTCTCTGGATCAATGCCTTGATCAGTCACTGTCTGATCATGTGCTAATTACGTTGTATCAGGTGCACGACTGGCGATAGGCTGGCTGCTGTTAGCGTTTAATTAGACTACTGTTGGCACTGCAATTCAGTACCAGTGCTGCACATGGGCATATGGAATAAAGACACTGCCAGGTTGCTAAATGCAACACAGACAGACCTGTCGATATTTCACATTGTTGAAATGCAGTCTGTGGTAAATGCACTGTAGTGCTGAAAAGCATGTTCCTGCACTGATGAATACAGACACGCAGCTGTATACAGTCAAACCCAGTCAAACCAGTCAAACCCATCTCAAAGCGCTTTCACATTGCATAAGATGTTATATTTTAATTATATGCTATTTTTATAACTGGTTGTTTATGTTTTTAATTATATGGTTGCTAACATGTGCATACCGATTTCTACACCAGTTTACACAGTTTATTGTGTAAAATGTATTATTAGTTTGTTCATGTTTATGTAGCCTATTAGCCTATTTTGACAACCCTACTCATGACTATGAGTAAAAATATGGGTGAGATTTGCTTTTACAAGTCAATGATAGGCTTACATTTTTATAATAAAAAAGACATGATGAGGTCTATTTCAATATCTCTAATATTTTATAAAGAATTGCTGAATCATTAAATGCAACAAATTTGTCAAAGTGGTTACATGCCACAACACACTATGGATATGAAAGAAACACAGAGCCTAAATAATTCTAACTATTGCAGATAATGTAAAAAAAAAATGCAGTGTGGATATGAGATGAAAGGATTAATATTTAACTCGATCTCTTGCGGCTCTTATTAGGAGAGTCCACTTCTCATTAGGGTTCAGTTTCTGCCAAGTAGTGAAAAAAGAACCTGACTCCATAGTATATATCCATGGTCTCAAGTGAGTTGTTTCTGGAAATTAATTTTTCAAAAGCTTGTGTTAGGAAAGACTGCCAATGACAATATTAACGAATCCATAGGCATTACTGTGTGGCTCTGAATTTAATAACTCAAGATGCGTCTTGTGAGGGCTTAGGGGAAAAGTACCCGGGAGAAATAGAGATACAACGCTAATTAGAATTAATATTTCCCTGGCCTCTGATGACACTTAGAAAAATTATGTGCATTCAACACACTTGTGCATAAAACATAAATTTGCAATTATTTTTTTACCTTTGTTTTTCTATTTTTTTAAGTGCAACGGAAATCAATCTCTCGTTTTTCCACCAAGGACTGTAATTGTAGCGGTTCTGCAAGCAGGTCACACTTTATAAGCAGCGTCTCCGAGGAAATTCTGGAAGTAAATAATCTGTATCTAAGTGTCAGCAGGTAAAGTCTGTGTGCTCCATTGCCAATTAAAGTACAAACCGAGGTGTACTCTGCCCACTGATAAAACACCAGGCAGAGAAACTGCCCGAGAGAGTCGCCATTATTACTCCACACAACCCTCAGAGAATATATTTCTCTTTGAGATGTTGTGTCTAGAGTGTTCAATTGAGTCTGGATCAGCACTGGAAGATATTAATGTAATGTGTCCCACAGAGTCTCTGCTGAAACTACTCCCACATTGTTACCCAGACTGGTCATTATTTTTATAAACACCGACAACACCGGTGGTCTAATGGTCTCGTAGAAAAGACCTAAATCTGTACTGTACTTCATGCATTACAAACAAGGGTCTGAGAATATTTGCAATCTCCTCAATGCTGCTTCATTTTTTTATATTCAAAACAAACATGATAATCATCTTCACCCTGGTGTTTACTGAGTCTTTCAGAGTGGGAAGTCACTCAGTCCATGAGGTGGATGAATTGGCTCATGGGGATGTTTGAGGGTGCCTCACCTCACCTCACCTCACCTCTCAAAGGGATAAACAAGTAATTGACCCACCAGAAAAGTGAATACTCCTTTAGAGATTTAACAAATCAGCAGCTGGCAGTGTCAGCAGCTGCGATTTGATATTGGTGAGAGGAGACAGACTGGTAATTTTCCTGAAAACAGATAAAGAAAGTGGGAATTCTTTCAAATTAAATAGTAGATTGTAAATTTAAAAATGGATGAATGAACAGTTAGTAGGATTATTTAAACAGAATAGAAACCACAGTAGGTTCTGAGTTTCTGCAAGCCTACTGCTCTCAGTAACACACAAGGTCATCATTTCACTCTCCTCAAATCTGCAGAGGCTCTGAAAATCAGCTCTTCTGCTGTGTGTCGTGTCCTCAGTGAAAGAGTACATTTGCCCAAACTAATCTGACTGTTTTGGTAGGAACAAAAGATGATTCAAAATCACACACAAAAAAAGAAAGGAGAAAAAGATTTACAGAAAAGGGCAATGAGGCAGAGTGTGTGGTTTATTGTATTCTTGTAAAATGTATTAGATTACTGAATTAAATCCCAGAGACACTTTAGCCTGAAGTAAAGAAAAATGCTGCTGTTCATTCATGCAGAATCTTAATAAATCGTGTCTACCCTAAAAAAAAAAGATACAATTAACAAAAACAAAAATAAGGAAATCAACAGCTGTCCTCAGATTTAATCTGTTGTTAAATATATTGCATAACATCCATTCTCCTTATTTCCACTGCTCAAGTGAGCTGAACCCATATGTCTTTCTTGGTCTGAGGTAATAAAATACCCCTTTATGAGCCCTAACTTTAACCAGAACCTCAACTATAGCCAAAACCTGAAGCTCAGCCCTATCCTAAGGAAAATAAATCTGTGTTTTCACAAAAACAAATAGATCACCAGGCCATTTTTAACCTTTCACTGAACTCCTAATTATGCCTAATAATAACATGAGGCTATCTTGGAATCGACAGCAATCCTTCAACCTAAACCCAGACCAGCCACACACTTAATTTAAGGGGTAAGGATTGACACAGGATTAGGGATCATGTAAGTGGGTCATGTCACATCAGTGAATGGGAATTGTGAATACATTTGTCTAACCCTCATCTGGACTATAAATATCACCAATAAAGTATCACCCAAATATGAAACAAATCATCAGGTGACAGACTTGTAGTGAATAGATATTTAGTCCTGGGATTTACCTCTATTACCAGGTAACTCCAGGAGCATCCTCGAGGGCTGACAACCTAAAATGGTGAGCTCTATATTAAATGCACAATTTTAGTTTTAAATTATGCTTAGCACTCTGCATGCATTCCCTCACACATGCCACAAGAACAAATCCAGTTCCATGTGTCGACCATAAACCCAGGAAAGTGCTGCTGTCCACAAACGCCTGACAGGATCGTTATACTTTTAAATGCCCTGAGAAAAATGAAGTCTAAGTGCAAAAACTCCAGAGACAGATACTAAATCAAAGAGAAACACAAAGGGCAAAGAGGAATTAACAGACTTTTCACAGCTAGGGCAGATGCTCTGGGCTACATTAAAATATGCTACATAGAACACAAAGCCGTGCAACACAGAAACAGTTTGTTTGGCAGATAACTACGGTATGTTGCACTTAGCACTACATTTTCCTGTCATTCAGTATCAAATTAGTTATAATAGGGAGATACTACAGTATGTAAAACAGTGCAGTACAACAGTGGAATCAAGGGGGAGTTCATTAGCATTATTGCCCAGCAAATCCCGAGCACACCTGGGAGTTCGCATGGTCGATGCTGTCGATTCTCCAAGAGATGCATGACTTACATGACTTGCTGTCACCTCCCAGGAGGATTGACTGAAAAACGCCTGCATTCCAGGTGCACATAAGTCACACATTTCCAATGATTGTTTATTATTCAGAGATATTTCCACATTTGTATTGAGGATCAGAATACAGGCTGCCAATCTCCAGCTATTTGGACAGGCAGAATATAAACCCCTTGCTCTAGCAGTGAGGTTGGATTTTCCCATGTGATCTTGCTATCCACAGATTAACATGGTTGAAATCAAGCTAACAATCAATACAACCTTCTTGCCTTTCACCAGCCAGCATTGCGTACATAAAAAGGAGTGCAGACAATACACTAGGAGATATTCACAGCACTCCAGGGAGACCAAACATGCATAATGAAAAGGGGGGAGTTGAGAACCGTGTGCAGATGCAGCTGTTCAAAATATATATATATTTTCAGTTCTAATGACCTTTGGCTATCTGTTTACTTAAAATGGTTTGGACAATATGCTATCAACATTTCAAATCAATATAAAATAAACAACTGAACTGGTATCGCAGCAATTGTACCACATCGTTATGCACTCAGATAGAAGTCATGGATAACAAGAAAGACCTGGTTCGGTGAAGATTCATGTTAATTGATTGATTTCTGTTACCCTGAGGGAAATTGGAAATTGATCAGAAGAGACATTGTGAGAAAGCAGATTGTATTTCTTTACGACCTTGAAGAATTAAATTACATTCATTATATACATATATATATACACACATATACATATATATATATACACTCACCTAAAGGATTATTAGGAACACCTGTTCAATTTCTCATTAATGCAATTATCTAACCAACCAATCACATGGCAGTTGCTTCAATGCATTTAGGGGTGTGGTCCTGGTCAAGACAATCTCCTGAACTCCAAACTGAATGTCTGAATGGGAAAGAAAGGTGATTTAAGCAATTTTGAGCGTGGCATGGTTGTTGGTGCCAGACGGACCGGTCTGAGTATTTCACAATCTGCTCAGTTACTGGGATTTTCACGCACACCCATTTCTAGGGTTTACAAAGAATGGTGTGAAAAGGGAAAAACATCCAGTATGCGGCAGTCCTGTGGGCGAAAATGCCTTGTTGATGCTAGAGGTCAGAGGAGAATGGGCCGACTGATTCAAGCTGATAGAAGAGCAACTTTGACTGAAATAACCGCTCGTTACAACCGAGGTATGCAGCAAAGCATTTGTGAAGCCACAACACGTACAACCTTGAGGCAGATGGGCTACAACAGCAGAAGACCCCACCGGGTACCACTCATCTCCACTACAAATAGGAAAAAGAGGCTACAATTTGCACAAGCTCACCAAAATTGGACAGTTGAAGACTGGAAAAATGTTGCCTGGTCTGATGAGTCTCGATTTGTGTTGAGACATTCAGATGGTAGAGTCAGAATTTGGCGTAAACAGAATGAGAACATGGATCCATCATGCCTTGTTACCACTGTGCAGGCTGGTGGTGGTGGTGTAATGGTGTGGGGGATGTTTTCTTGGCACACTTTAGGCCCCTTAGTGCCAATTGGGCATCGTTTAAATGCCACGGCCTACCTGAGCATTGTTTCTGACCATGTCCATCCCTTTATGACCACCATGTACCCATCCTCTGATGGCTACTTCCAGCAGGATAATGCACCATGTCACAAAGGTCGAATCATTTCAAATTGGTTTCTTGAACATGACAATGAGTTCACTGTACTAAACTGGCCCCCACAGTCACCAGATCTCAACCCAATAGAGCATCTTTGGGATGTGGTGGAACGGGAGCTTCGTGCCCTGGATGTGCATCCCACAAATCTCCATCAACTGCAAGATGCTATCCTATCAATATGGGCCAACATTTCTAAAGACTGCTTTCAGCACCTTGTTGAATCAATGCCACGTAGAATTAAGGCAGTTCTGAAGGCGAAAGGGGGTCAAACACAGTATTAGTATGGTGTTCTTAATAATCCTTTAGGTGAGTGTATATATATATATATATATACACACATATATATATATATATATATATATATATATATATATATATATATATATATATATATATATACACATACATATATATATATATATACTTATATTTTATATACAGTTAGGTCCATAAATATATGGACAGTGACAGAATTGTCATCTTTTTGGCTCTGTACGCCCCCACAATGGATCTGAAAGGAATATTAAAGTCTACACTTAAAGTATGTTTAATTTGAAGGTAGTTACATCCAATTTGGGTGAACAGTGTAGGAAATTACACCCATTTCTATATGTGGTCCCCAAAATTTTAGGGGCTCAAAAGTATTTGGACAAACTAACATAAATCAATAATTAAATTGTGAGTTTCAGTACTTGGTTGCAAATCCTTTGCAGTCAATGACTGCCTGAAGTTTGGAACCCATAGTCATCACCAGATGCTGGGTTTCTTCCCTGGTGATGCTCTGCCAGGCCTGCACTGCAGCTGTCTTTAGTTCCTACTTGTTCTTGGGGCATTTTGCCTTCAGCAAGTGAAATTTGTTTCCTTTCAAATCCATTGTGGTGGCACACAGAGCAAAAATGATGACAATTGTGTAACTGTCCAAATATTTATGGACCTAACTGTATATATAAAAATCAACACCATCAGCTCATATCAATCTACTACTGGATGATGGCCTCCCAAAGATGTTCCCACTTGTTTCAATCTACTGCTTCTCTTTTCCATGTCTCGCCTGCAAAGTTTATAGTTTCATCATTCCATGTGGTCAACTTCTAGGTCTTTCATCTCTTGGTATCCATTCCATAGCTGTTCTTCTGCAATGTGTCCATTCTATTGCCGCAATATTATACATCTCTCTCAATGTAGCTTAAAAATACACCACATCAGACCTTCATGCTTCAAATAGATGATGTGCTCATTGGACCTCCGAAAAAGACAAATTACTCTTCATGAGAGACTCTGGACTGTGCCATTCAATAACTGGTTAGTTATTGTCTTCATTAAATAAATGAGTTGTCAGATGTGTTAATGTGATTGGGTGGTAATTTGTGTGAACATAGACCTCCACAGGCTGTCAATGTTACAAAACCCTTCTAACGCTTCACTGTCCTGATTCATTAAGTAATAATGTAAATAAAACAAGATCAACACAAAGAAGTATATCAAAGCCCAACAGAGAAAATGACATCTCTCGAATTGTTTAATTCATTCACGTCGTAAACACTAAAACACTTTTTTACCAACAGCCTTTTTATGCTGGCACGATTGGCGCAGAGAAGAAGTAAACTAGTTTTCCCATCAGTAGAGGCCTGCGTTATTCCAGATTTAAAGCTGGGGGTGGGGGGGGGGGCGGCGGATATATTTAGAAAGACGGGACAACGCACTAAACCCAATCTGTTGTTGTGTTTTGTTTTTATTTTATAAGTGTTGCAAATGTAAGCATTCATAATGTGTTGCAGGAGGGGAAAGAATCAATCTGCCAAATAAGATAGACCTCTTGCCAGTTATCTGTGCCTGTGGCGCTCATACATATTCTCCAGTGATTGAAGGAACACAATTCCCCACTGGCACCATTAGATCCTCACCCCGAAGGAGAACACTTTTGTAGTTATACAGCTTATCCCATTATTTTCCTGACTGGATTTATTCGTGGTGTATCAGTGATGGCAAGAAAAAGCAGATTATATCGCTCTTGAGGCAAACATGGAAATCTCGACATACATTTTATATATGTGATGAAACAGTTACAATTAACTTGTATTATGATGAATATTATTATAATTATTACCCCATAACATATCATTGTAATTCCTTAAATATGAAGAGAACCACAAATTGATGTCTATAAGAGATACATTCAAATTTAAACCTACACTACCTTTAAACCAGCTTCTCTCTTTTCTTCCCCCCCACACTAACTCCGCTCGCAGCAGCAGTACAATATAAGCATCTGGATCAGGTTCTGAGAATCCTCAGGTCTGTCACAATCTCACTCTCGGCGAAGTTAAAACAGGCTTGAAAGCCGGCGTGGCAGAGTGTTTGAAGACCCTGTGGGGAGGAACTGCCGCGCTGCCTTCCAAGGGCTACCTACAACCAGCGGAGAGCTCAAATCTTCCCTATCAGCCTCTGACAAGCGAGCTGTATCATCACAGTATACCACAGATTAGTTCTTGCTCGAAAAAGTAGGCCCAGCTGCCTCATTGTAGCCTGCTGAGAAACTGTCATAACTGCTTTGGTTTAAACAAGGGGGGTGGAAAGAAGTGTGTGCTTGTGTGTGTGTGTGTGTGTGTGTGTGTGTGTGTGGGGAGGGGGAGATGCTTTGCAATTTTATTCAAATCACAGTAGCTCAGCAATCGCACTCGGATGGCTATCCCGAATCAATCTCTGTCTCCGTTATGTAGAGAGGGATTAGATTTATGGACTCGGGAATTTTAACACTGAACAATAATAAGGTCATTGTAAGCCCGGGGCTGCGTGTTTATTGAAAGGGACGGTTGATTTCCACAGACTACAAAGCCCATATGGTAATGCAGAGATCTGATTTGCGCATGAAGGTCAATTTATACGTGGACGCAGATTATGCACTGATGGTATGGAACAAGTGTTGGTGTGCTCCATGTTCCCCGAACAACACCAAGTATTCAGTCTAAATTATTAACCGATTTTGTGGTGGTGGAAAGACCTAAAGGCTGAAATTAACCCAGTTTTCACGTGTCTAAGGGGTTACATTTCAGTCCATATTGACCATTTACATCATTTCGGTCTCTCTCGTCTAGCAACTGCAATTGCTTTGTACTTGGCAGATTTTCTACACTGGTTCTTCTCTAGAGTTTTCATGTGTTGTCTACGAGGAAAAAGCAACATATTTACCTTTTGTTATCACATGAAACGAACAAAAAGGCATGTTCTTTCCAGACTGCCTTGGCTGCCAAAGACCAGAAGCATTAATTTATTTTTATTGCTATTTATATAAGTCTGTGTGCTGAATGAGGGCCACAGGATCAAAGAGCAGAGCAATCTCAAGAGCCACCCAACAAGATAACTCCTACTCATGTAACCTCCTGCCAGCCAACTGTCTTTATCCTTCAGCTAAATTATGTATGTATATATATATATATATATATATATATATATCCACAGAGAAAGAGAGACCTGTTAACTGTTGTAACAAGAAACAAAGGAGAACGTTATTTAATGTTTCTCGTTTGTTTCTACAAAAAGGTGCACCTAAAGTGGCCTCACCCTGTCCCCAAGAAAGAGAGTTATAAAGTACTGACAGATACTGAGGCGTTCTGTATAGTGTAGATATATTTATGAAAGATTTTCATAAATATATCTACACTATACAGAACGCCTCAGTATCTGTCAGTATCTTGACACGACTGACAAAGAAAACCAGAAGCAAGGAAACATTGATGGCCTTTCGCCAGCAACA
Organism: Amia ocellicauda; assembly: GCF_036373705.1. Taxonomy (NCBI): domain Eukaryota; kingdom Metazoa; phylum Chordata; class Actinopteri; order Amiiformes; family Amiidae; genus Amia; species Amia ocellicauda. The sequence continues at coordinate 54,668,553 of NC_089850.1, forward strand.
ATCCCTGTAGACAATCAAACAACTTGACATTAAAGTGTGGGGTGCCTAACAAAGAGACACAGAAATTGTGGTTGTGATCTTTGTGGATGTAATACCTAGAAAGGGAGCTTTCATTGTCAACACTCTGAAAGCGATCGATATCCTCGCAACAACAATAAAAAAAATAAAAAAAATAATGGCACCTATTGACAGCAAGCTGTCTGGGGACCCGGCGAGAGACAGCAGAGCACTAAGGCATGGCAATTTATGTGGAAAATAGATCAAGCAGAAGTCAAGCGAGAGGGGTGGAGTGAATGACAAATAAAAATAAAACAGAAACAAAAATACAGTAGACTACACGAGAAATGTTCAAGTAAAAAGTTCGAGAATTCTAAGTAATGAGCAAAAACTTCCAGGCCTGAGGTATTTCTTGTGAGAACGTGGGGAGTTTCAATCCCTACCTGACAATTGTTTCATTCAATAGGTGCGAATAAAACAGCGTGCTTTATGTATATGGATGGAGTGCCCGTCTGTGATATATATAGTGTAAAGCGTATGATTTCAGCTGAACTGCACCTGTACAGTGGAGAGAGAGCGGGGGAATAAAAAAGTCCTCAGTTTCTCAAGACTTTCGGTCGAGACGACTCTACTTCAGCATATGCAAACTTTCCTTCATAAAGTTATGTGTTATCGTAGGATCGGAAACCAAGGGAGTCCTTTCATTCAAACGCTGTGGAATATACACTGTGAATTACCCTAAGCTGTTACCACTTCCTTTTAGACAAGACTCATTTATGCTGTTTATGAAATTCAGATTGAAGTGTCATTGAATCTTTCTAATGCTATAAGTCTATGCCACGCAGCAGCCGTGTAATCTATTGTTTAGAAATGGATTATAATTCTAAACACGGTGTTAGTTATTTCACAATATGGCTCCTAATTAACTGTCAGAAATGCACTAGTGAAGGAATGATGGATTATGCAACAGAGATTATTAATAAAACTCACTCGAGCTGGCTCAAGTGCAAACTGGAGAGCAATGAAATTGGGAAATTGGCTTGCAAAGCAGCCTTGTGCCCATCAGACATTCGTCCAGCAGCTGTGAATGGTTGCCGGTCTACTGTACCATCCAATTAAAAGCACATCAAAACCAATTTCAACAGGAAGCTAAGAGGGGAGGTTAATAACAGATGATGAGTGAGCATGGCTGTCAAATCACCACATGATAGCCAAGAGTTTATTCCGCACAGATAGATATGAAGACAAATCTGAAGTTTGACATGATTTGCTTCTTAAACCCACTTCTGGATGCTCCGTCCTCTCCCTGCTGTGCAATTCAGTAAGCAGATAACCAACGTCACGGTATGATAATAACTAAAATATATATATATATAACTTTTCATGCATAACTCCAACAACAGACAAGCACAAACATACTCTATTTTACTTCCATCACTATTGATGCAGTAGGAAAGACCTGTTTTACAGCTCACTATGAGTTGTTTTCTTGGCATGATCATTACCACCCCACCACCGACTGCAAGAACGCGTTAACCGGCTTGCGCTTGTCATTGTTGGGAGACCGCGTGGGCCTCATCCATTTTTTATGTAACCCAAACACCTAACAACACTGTTTAAAAAAGATCACCTGACAGTACGTGACCCCTGACCTTCAGTGCCCATCTCCACTTGCCTTTGATATTTCATTGTTGTCTGGTAACCTGCACCTTTGCTTGACTTGTGTTCTCTGTTTAGATGAATATCAATCTGATTTGCACAAGCCCCCCCCCGACCCCCGTCATCACCACCACCAGCAGCATTTGTTCAGGTCCTGCCCTGTGACTCGCGCTACACGGCTGACACCGGCAGTGACAGTACGGGCGGCAGAGGAGCAGGCCGAGGACAGCCTCTGTGCTAAGGTTGCCATGGTTGCTTGCGGTCTGTTTTGATGAGACATGCGCTTGATTGGACAGTGAAACGCAAAGCTTGCCAAGAAAGAAAGAGAATAAAAGAATGTGGGGACAAAACAAAGAAGTGTAACTACATTTTTCCCATTCTTTTTATGAAATGTGTCTGTATTTTAAAAACATATAATTGAAAACCTTATAAGGCCAATAATAATCTAACTTATTTCATGTTAATAAAACAAGAGCATCTAAACATCCCTCTTTGGAGCTGTAGTGGGCTTTCTTTACTCTATTTTTCCTGCTTCACTTGTTATTGCCCTTTCTAAATAACTACAACTGGCACAGCCTGTAAGAGTACGATGTAATACTAAAAACCCTTCACTGCACATTAATCAGCTTCAGGTATCAAGTTAAATAAATACTTCCAAACGTATAGAATACAATCGGATTTCAGTTTGCTTTCATATAAATCATTATAATGACGCTAATTTAAATTAAATAACCCAAATGCTCTGACTAAATTGCAGAATAAGCCATTCTTGGCTAGCCCGCCACCTCCCATCATAATTATTCTACATAAATTATTTAGAGCTAATAAAACATACTACATGCTGTTACATGCATTTAAATTTCAACCTATATTTATAAGATGCCAATTGTTGCATATAGGAATCAATCAGGTTCCTGAATTGGCTCGCTCCCAACACTCAGGAAACAGCTGGAGGAAGAATTCAACTTATAGTAAATGGAATAAAAATGAAAGTCAGCAGTTACCACCTGCAGAAAACACAATCACATTTTAACATCAAAGCCTTCATGATGAAAGTAAGATAAAAGAGAAACACTGTCAAACTCTCCCCTAAAACTAGCGAGGGCAAATAAGCTCTGGGTTTAAAGAAAATGAAGAGGGGAAATGACTATAAATTATACTTAAGTCTTGAATTCTCATCACATTTATAAAGTTTGGGTCCCCTAATTAAGCACTTTCCGCTGCTGAAAACCTCGGCAGAATTGGATTAATTTCAAGGTTGGTAGTCCAAAAAAAAAGTTTTCTCCTTTGAAGAAAGCAGCAGAGACGAGAATAAAGTAATCCCCAGCCAAACAGACAGCATGCGGGTCAAACGCAGCGCCGTTTAGAAGCAGAAAATGTCATCCCGTGGTCGACCACAATATTGCTAAATGACCCCAAGAATGTGCAACGTGTGCGCAGTAAATGCAACGACAGTGTGTTCTTCACAGCCAGCTTCAAAGTCCCGTATCAACACCGCTTCAAAACCCTCACGCCCCGGGTGAAGCATGAAAGCCCTCGTGAATTAAGTACGAGTTTAGAAACGTTCATAATATGCATTAGCAGCATCCTGTCACTTTTGGCTCATAATGTTCTCCTTATCCATTACAAGATTCAAACTGAAAGTGCCACTCTGTGCCCTTGAGTGATGGAGGGTACACTCTCACTCGGAACAGTACGTTTTTTCTTAATACTAGAAACCAGTTAGTGATTTAACTGCATCCCAAATTGGGTGCACCATTTAAACCAGCCCCCTGCATTCACAGTGAAGAAATATTGGCCAAAAGATCGCAGGCAGGTCACTGCCAGCCGCTGGACACTCAAGGTAGGCTGAATGCTCCTCTTATTCCTTAACTTTTTAGATTTTTATTGAGATGGATATTAAAAATGACACATTGAGCTTCTGTATTTAACCTTCACATGCTGCACAGCTAAAATCCCCAAACAAAACACTTTGCCTCCTCTGAGCATAGATGTATAGTATTGATTTATTGTTTATACCAGGGGTGGCTAACCCTGGTCCTGGAGAGCCGCAATCCTGCAGGATTTCCAGGTCTCCCTTAATTACCGATCAATGGATATCTTGAACACAGGGACATTTTGCCTAATTATGACCTATAATTGGTTCAATTAATCAGTTAACGATCTGGATAAAACAAAAACCTGCAGACCCTGTGGCTCTCCAGGACCAGGGTTAGCCACCCCTGGTTTATAAGTATAAGTATAAGTTTATAAGTTTTGGTCACCGTCTGTCACCTCTGTGTCCATCAGACTATTCTTCACATCCCTTAAACTGGCTTTCACATATTTTCCCATGAGAAAAGTGAACAATTGCTCAAAAGAAAGTATTCAGTCTAAGACTTCAAATCGGTAGCACCCTCTTCTGCACCCCTAGGGTAGTGTGATTAGGACGGCATGGTTGAAATAAGTTGGTGATTCAAAGTAAAGCTGTTAAACTATGTAGAGGTGAATGATACATGTGTATAGAATACAAGTTCTCTCTTACGCAGCTTTCCACATGATTTATACATTTCAGGTCTTTCATTAGTTCTTTCTACTGCCAATTCCCGTCTTTCTAAAGGCAGGTTGTAAGCGCACATAAGAAATAAAGAGCATTGAATTGTTTAATGTTGTCAGTGTCTTGTTTCTGATCCCCTGCTTGACAGTGAAGGAGAAAACGGTTACAATATGTTGCTACACATTCTAAAGTAGTGATGAAAACATTCTGTATTTGAACTGATCTAATGCAAATAAAACTTTTGTGTACTTCTATGGGTGCATATGTTGAAAGATTAGAAAGAATAATAAAAAAAAATCTGATCTGTCTTTTGCTACACCTGCTAAGTCTTCCAAATTGGATTTATAATTTTTCAGGGACAAAAAAATGATCTGATTTTAATTGAAGAGTAAAAATACTTCAAGGCCAGCCTTTTCCATGGGGAGTTCAGTTTAATGATCTTCATCACTCTCGGACTACAGGAGGCTGAATGCCAAACTCTCTGTGCTCGAGGTCATTCCTGCACTGCCAGTGACAGAGTCCAGGAGCGCGGGTAACGGGTGTGACCGACTCATGTGGATGTGAAGTCCGTCTGTCCTCTGACTGCTGCATCGATCAGCCCAGCTCTGCGGAGTGCAACCGGTCTGAAGTGTGGCGAACTCACGGCAGCAGATTTCAAAGAGGAAACTGCACTGCTTTAAAAAAAAAAAAAAAAAAAGCCATCCTCAGTTTCAATTAACTTTCACACACGGCACACCGTTTCAAATCCCAGTCGCTCCCTGGGGAACTCAGATCACTGGGTCTCTAGCTTCCCCAGACTTGCTACTGTGGCTTTCCCCAGGGAGAATGCCTGCCTGGCTGCCTGCCTGCTTGACTGCCTCCCTGGCTGCCTGTCACGTCTACCTGCCCAACCTCCCTGCAGCCCTTCTTAAACAGCCCTTGAAAGAAAAAGCCTTGATCTTAACCTGCAGTTATCAAAGCTGTCAGGTTAGGGCTGGGGAAATTAAAACAGCAGTCCTACATAATGACGTAGCAGTCCAGTTCAAGGTCTTGTAGGAATAAGAGGAAGAGGATAATATTGTTCAGTATATTTCATTTTTTTTAATAAAGTTTACTCCCCACTTTCACTGATCCGTGGCTAACTATGCCAGCTTAGTATGTAAGATATCAGAATTACAGAACAAAGACATTGGCGTCATTGCAGTACTTCCTAGAACTGAACGAAGGTTACCAACATTGATCCCACAGCAAAGCTAATTTCTCTGAAGATTATAATCTCCATGACCATCTAAATATTTTGACCTGAGTTCTGATGGCTAACCCCACCTACTGATGCACACATTTTCAGTTTGGTCATAAAGGCCGGTGCTTATAACAACACATGAAATGTATGTTTATCACAATGTGTCACACTTTTCTGGGTTTGTTTCAAAGAGCACAGGGCTTGAGGTATATTTCAAAATTCATTCTAGAATGGATGGAATGACTAAGATAATACAGACGCAGTTGACATGACTCACATTTCTTTAAATCAAAGGCACTTTTTTGGCCTCTGTTTACATTTAAGTTTAAGGCCTTTCACATTCAAATGACCTTATTAACCAATTTGCATATAAATGTCACCAATGTTTACCTATTTAAACAAGATATGAATCAGCCTAGAGAAATCTGTCGTCAAGAGTCCAGTTGGCTGAACGGAGTAACACAGGGGTTGTGTGAAAACCGCCACTCTATTGAACTCTATTGAAAGGTACAAATCCCTTCAGCTTCATTTGTAGATGGATAGATTGTGAAAAACAGGGAAGAGGTTTTGTTTCCTTTCCAACGCGACCATTCAGCTAGAACAGGCTGCAGCGCATCCGCCATTCCCAATCAATTTCACTCTCTCATCCTGCTGAATACACACATCCCTCCTCACACTGCAGTCCGACTGAACTGCGTTCAATCTCAAAAACTAAACTGTCCACATCCAGAGCTCTTAGCATTCAGGAAATTGTCATGCTGTCATTGTTCATCAGTGTGATACTGCAGAGTTCGGAGGAATACTGGTAATGTCTCATGGCCGCAAAGGGTCGGGTACTTATTCAAGTCCGTGTTACAACACAGTCAAGATTTATTTTAAAGAAATGTGTGAATGTGATAACTTTGTAAATTGAGCGACACACACAAATGCCAAAACCTTTACTGAAGGACACCTAAACTGTCCTTGTACGTAACAGAAAATTAGGCACAGCAGTTATATAGAAAAACATCTGTGTAACAAATTGTGTAAGAGTGATTAAACTTATTAAACTTGTATGCATGTCTTCTGGAAGACAAAAGTAAAGGTAGAAAGTCAGTCCTGCTTGAAGAAAATGACGGTGTGATGGAAGTATACACTGTGATCGTGAATCGGGGAAATGCTTGGTGTGTTTACATGGGTATGATGGATGGTGAAATTCTGAGCTCTAAATGTCATTGTGTCTGCCACAGAGCTTCTTCATAAACTTGAAGTAAAGCAGTTTGTGAACCAGTGTTTGGCAAATCTTTTCATTTTCATATCCACTCATATCAGTATTACATGTTTTTGTGTGTGTTTGTTCTCTCTTACTCTATATTAGTTTAAATCAGAAGATACTGACTTTCTCCTTCTTTTCTTGTAATTAAATATATAATATGTTTTCTGCCCAGTATTTCTCCGAGTTGCCATAGCAATCTGCACAATATTGCTACTGTTTTTCAGGCCAGAATTTGTATTGTTAGAATTTGAACTTACCTATCCAAAAATAATGATGTGCAATTATGAGGTCAGTGGTTGAAGTTTTTCTTTTTTGGTAGTCGTGTATGTTCCCTCCAGTTTTTGTTATCTTACAGTGTATAAAATGTTAAATGGTCGTTCCCGGTCAGGATGAAATTGCCTCGTTTTCTAAGAAGGAAAATCAATTCTGCCTGAAATAGCACGGCAGCTAATTAACAAGACATCTTTATAATTCTAGCCAGTGTGGGAGAATCTCATGTTCAACAAACTAGTAAAATCAAACAGTACGTTTAACTGCAGAAATTGACGTTTACTGGAAGCAGAATAGGCTCTAGGGGACATCAAAATAATTGTAAATCAGCCACCCCCACCCCCACCCCTTTCCGTCAAATGATCGTTCAGAGCAGAAGTCCTGACCATGAAGATGATCCATTCAGCATATGTCAGCAAGGCTGTTATTAGTATTATTAATATAATTATTAGGCTTTTCTACTCTATCCCCTAAGATAGACTATCAAGCTTGTGTTTATATTTTTCCAAGAATGTAAGTGTAAGAGAATCCTCCTTGTGTCAGTGCCAGACATGCAAGCGATAGACCGGCAAGAATCGCACCTATAAGAGAAGCAGAACGATAGAGACAACCAAAGATGGAAGGCAGTGGTGAGATTCCCTGTTTTATGATTACTCCTTAATTTATCCACAGACAACACGCTCCAATTGGAATAAACAGGCCAGAGAGAGGACGCCTACAGTACAGCAAGAGACAGCATTCAGTGCCTTGGCTGTCCCACCCAATCCCGAAGGTCAATTACATTACACAAGTGTTGGCCATTGGTGTCCATTAGTAAATGTAGACTGGACTGGATTTTGTCATCTCAAGGCATCCAAATATATATATATATATATATATATATATATATATATATATATATACACACTCACCTAAAGGATTATTAGGAACACTTGTTCAATTTCTCATTAATGCAATTATCTAACCAACCAATCACATGGCAGTTGCTTCAATGCATTTAGGGGTGTGGTCCTGGTCAAGACAATCTCCTGAACTCCAAACTGAATGTCTGAATGGGAAAGAAAGGTGATTTAAGCAATTTTGAGCGTGGCATGGTTGTTGGTGCCAGACGGGCCGGTCTGAGTATGTCACAATCTGCTCAGTTACTGGGATTTTCATGCACAACCATTTCTAGGCTTTACAAAGAATGGTGTGAAAAGGGAAAAACATCCAGTATGCGGCAGTCCTGTGGGCGAAAATGCCTTGTTGATGCTAGAGGTCAGAGGAGAATGGGCCGACTGATTCAAGCTGATAGAAGAGCAACTTTGACTGAAATAAGCACTCGTTACAACCGAGGTATTCAGCAAAGCATTTGTGAAGCCACAACACGTACAACCTTGAGGCGGATGGGCTACAACAGCAGAAGACCCCACCGGGTACTACTCATCTCCACTACAAATAGGAAAAAGAGGCTACAATTTGCACAAGCTCACCAAAATTGGACAGTTGAAGACTGGAAAAATGTTGCCTGGTCTGATGAGTCTCGATTTGTGTTGAGACATTCAGATGGTAGAGTCAGAATTTGGCGTAAACAGAATGAGAACATGGATCCATCATGCCTTGTTACCACTGTGCAGGCTGGTGGTGGTGGTGTAATGGTGTGGGGGATGTTTTCTTGGCACACTTTAGGCCCCTTAGTGCCAATTGGGCATCGTTTAAATGCCACGGCCTACCTGAGCATTGTTTCTGACCATGTCCATCCCTTTATGACCACCATGTACCCATCCTCTGATGGCTACTTCCAGCAGGATAATGCACCATGTCACAAAGGTCGAATCATTTCAAATTGGTTTCTTGAACATGACAATGAGTTCACTGTACTAAACTGGCCCCCACAGTCACCAGATCTCAACCCAATAGAGCATCTTTGGGATGTGGTGGAACGGGAGCTTCGTGCCCTGGATGTGCATCCCACAAATCTCCATCAACTGCAAGATGCTATCCTATCAATATGTATATATATATATATATATATATATATATATATATATATATATATATATATATATATATATATATATATATATATATATATATATATATATACACTCACCTAAAGGATTATTAGGAACACCATACTAATACTGTTTGACCCCCTTTCGCCTTCAGAACTGCCTTAATTCTACGTGGCATTGATTCAACAAGGTGCTGAAAGCATTCTTTAGAAATGTTGGCCCATATTGATAGGATAGCATCTTGCAGTTGATGGAGATTTGTGGGATGCACATCCAGGGCACGAAGCTCCCGTTCCACCACATCCCAAAGATGCTCTATTGGGTTGAGATCTGGTGACTGTGGGGGCCAGTTTAGTACAGTGAACTCATTGTCATGTTCAAGAAACCAATTTGAAATGATTCGACCTTTGTGACATGGTGCATTATCCTGCTGGAAGTAGCCATCAGAGGATGGGTACATGGTGGTCATAAAGGGATGGACATGGTCAGAAACAATGCTCAGGTAGGCCGTGGCATTTAAACGATGCCCAATTGGCACTAAGGGGCCTAAAGTGTGCCAAGAAAACATCCCCCACACCATTACACCACCACCACCAGCCTGCACAGTGGTAACAAGGCATGATGGATCCATGTTCTCATTCTGTTTACGCCAAATTCTGACTCTACCATCTGAATGTCTCAACACAAATCGAGACTCATCAGACCAGGCAACATTTTTCCAGTCTTCAACTGTCCAATTTTGGTGAGCTTGTGCAAATTGTAGCCTCTTTTTCCTATTTGTAGTGGAGATGAGTGGTACCCGGTGGGGTCTTCTGCTGTTGTAGCCCATCCGCCTCAAGGTTGTACGTGTTGTGGCTTCACAAATGCTTTGCTGCATACCTCGGTTGTAACGAGTGGTTATTTCAGTCAAAGTTGCTCTTCTATCAGCTTGAATCAGTCGGCCCATTCTCCTCTGACCTCTAGCATCAACAAGGCATTTTCGCCCACAGGACTGCCGCATACTGGATGTTTTTCCCTTTTCACACCATTCTTTGTAAACCCTAGAAATGGTTGTGCGTGAAAATCCCAGTAACTGAGCAGATTGTGAAATACTCAGACCGGCCCGTCTGGCACCAACAACCATGCCACGCTCAAAATTGCTTAAATCACCTTTCTTTCCCATTCAGACATTCAGTTTGGAGTTCAGGAGATTGTCTTGACCAGGACCACACCCCTAAATGCATTGAAGCAACTGCCATGTGATTGGTTGGTTAGATAATTGCATTAATGAGAAATTGAACAGGTGTTCCTAATAATCCTTTAGGTGAGTGTATATATATATATATATACACATATACATATATATCCCTGACCTACTGGACACTTTTGCTATTATGATGAGCAAGAACACAAATGGTAATGACTGAGATAGACCTCACAGTACTTCAGTGACCTGAAACAAGTACAAATGAGAGTGATTAAAAACAAGGATCTCACATTGAAACGCTATCCTTATTGGCAAATGAAAAAAGCAGACCATTTGCTCTTGAGATGAATCTTAGAGAGGTGTTCCAGATGCAAACGTCCCCATCAAATTGCTTGGATTAGAAGCCAGTCATGTCCATTTTGATCTTAATAATGGCAAAAGCCTTAAGCTGTTGCGGAATTCACAGCCTTTCCACTCATTGACCCTAATCCCCCCAAAAAAAGGTTACATCCAGAGACACAAAATGCAGTTGCAATTTAGTTGTAAACATGTGCACAGCCGTTTCCTGCAATGGATTTGGAAATGTAATGTTGTGTGTAAATCTACAGAGCTTTGAGGCTGAGATCAATTTGGTTTTGCATCGGGTATCCCTCATTATGCTCTTTCATTAATTACACTGGGATTATGAAAAATTTTGAAAATGAGATTTTGAAATCCTCTGGGGCCTCACATGAAGGATATCTTGCTGGATTTCTCTCATGCATTGTATTTATTTTTAATTATTAGCATTCTTTTGATAAATAGAATGAAACAGCGGCAAAGATCATCCACATTTGTTTGCATGTCGGCTTTTAGATTGTTTTTTTTTAATTGGTAAATAAATCCTATAGAGATTGAAGTCTGATTGAAAAGAATATGCACACATATACACACACACACATGCACACGCACACACACACACACACACACACACACATATATTTCCTTTCGTTGCTCTCCCAGTTTCCTCAATCGCATTTCATCTCTTTCATCTCATGCGTAATTCAGAGTTTTATTTATTTTATTTATCCATCTACTTTACTTTACTGTTCTAAACACACACACAAAAAAAATTCACATTAACATGGCCACATTTACATCAGGGGGAAACATACAAGCCCATAGGCAAAATGTCAAGACAAATAAGATTGAGCAGATGCAATGCAGGGATGCAAATCCTTCCTATAACTCTCCAGACAGTAGGAATGATTTTCTGCTTCATACACTCACATCACAGACTTCCTGCTGGCTTACTCTCTGTGCATGCGTGGCCTTGCATGGCACAGCTTGCATGGCAGTGGCAGTTTGCTTATGCAAATGTTTTGTACTACTAACAGGACAGCTACTTCTACACCCCAGAACAGGTAAGACGGGAATTAGTTCAAATCGAAAGTCTCATGGGAAGGCATTTTCAATGATGATCTTTTTGATCGTTTCAAGGCCTACTTGTTGAACCACTAAAGCTTCTGCTTTTCCTTATCTCTTTCCATTTTTACAGCTTTATAAAATGGTAAAGGTAAAAATACCGTGATGTTTTAGAGTTCGATATATGTCATCATATATATGTTATACGAAGCCATGTCTTTAACAAGCAACATAAAAGTCAAGATTCTATTTCCTGGAATCATTCAATACACTATTTTTACTTTCAGCATCTAGAAATACTGTGGCCCATTTTTAATAATGCATCAACAAACTGCTGGGTGGGATTATCTTGCCAAAATTAATCAATTTATTTTCTTTTGATATTATCAGAAAAATAACAAGACAATGCAGAGGAAATAAAGTTGGTTTCGTGGAGAAATTCCAACAACACTATGCAGGAGAAAGATCGTTGGAAATGCCCTTATGAAGGTCTGATGTCTCCACAGCATAACCACCCATATCACCAGGGTTACAGATTCCAGATGAGGTTCATATGAGGTTTCAGACTGGTAGTGGTCACGTTCAATTGGATTTCATTCCAAGCATTTTAAATGAAATTATTGGAAGTTCTGCCGTTGATGTCAGGGTAGAGCAGCACGGGGTTAAACACACAAACTGCAGTTCCCAGGCATTTAATAGGATAAAAGTGACAACAGGTTCATTAGCCAGATGAGCTGCAATTAATATGTTTAGGCAGATTAGAGAGTGAAAAAGTCTATGAAAAGCCACTGTTCGGGAACAAGACACCACTTGATACAAGCATATGATTTTGTGACAACCAGCAGTGACTTTCGTGGTTCTTTCATGGATGAATGACTACAAATTTACTAGTTGCATCTTCTAATGTGTATCAACTGTGCAGCAGCAGGTATGAAGTTACCAAGAGAGTTTCCACCAGCAGGATTATACCCAGACATGTGATGTTTTTAGCAACCTTATGTGTAAATATCATATAGTATCAAGAACCAATGCGTTGTGCCAAAACTTCATCAGGTTTGCTTAGAAACAATTAATATCAAGAGAAGTGAGGAACAACAGCTTGAGTAATTTACAGACACCTATGCCAAGCAGGTGTCATAATATCGGTAATGGTAAGTCTGCGTCCTCTAAAGCATGTTGAGGTTTAATAGAAGAAAAGAAGACAAGTATGATTACTTTTGATGGTCTAAAAAAATGTAATAATAGGTCCCTACATTTTATTTTTCTGAAAACTAGAGAAGCTCTACTAGTTAACAGGTACGTTTCTTTGCTTCAGTCACAGCAGGGAGAATCGTGGTATGTAACCTATATAAGGTGGTGAAATATAAGCTGTAATGACTCAGTACCTTGGAGCCAGTGTAGACATTAATGACTGATTTTGTTCTATTTCTCTATGGGTCTCCTTAAAAGTGAGAAATGGTGGCCCATCCTGTGCAAACCAATTTGCAGCTGGATAGCTTACAGGAAAAACTTCATATAAATCTCATAATCATCAATCTGTAAGAATCAAAGAGAAAAAGCAAAACAGGATATTGGTGCAGGATGTACTTGTCTGTGATGTAAAGCAGTGTTCGAGTTATTTTTCTTTGTTCTGTTTTTTGTTCTTTGCTTGAAAAAGGCACACAGGGTTGGGTGAAGGATGTGCAGTATTAAAACCACAGGATAAAAGAGTGCACTGCATCACTCCACTTCTCTTATATCACATTACACATGATTCAAGAGTCACGGCCATATCTGACTATTTCCTTATTATTACAATGGGCATTTCTAGCATCAAGTAATTCAAGTAAATAACAAACAAATCAGACTGTTAGTACTGCTACAACAACTACGGGTATTAACATGGAAGCACTAGATATGCTGTCATTCATTAGTGCTTTAGAAACAATTTGTTAGATACATGTGATACACCCTGTTAATGGAGTATTGATGGAGCCTTATCCATCAATTAGCAAAATGCACACAAACGAGCAATTCAATAACAATGACATTTTAAATGAGATTTCTGAGATTATTCTTGAAAACAGCAATAAAAGTTTATTCAGAAACTATTTTATATATTCCTTATGTCGCCTTATCACAGGAGTCACTCGGACAGCATTAGGTAGCATGTCCTTAACTAATCATGTATTACATGTTTATAAAGCATTAATAACTAGAAGCATAACAAAGCCATACTACTCAAGTCAACAATTCAGAAATTTGGAAACATAACGGCACCAAAGCTACACTATCATGTCCATCTTCAATTAAATCAAGAAAGAGAAAAATACAGCAGTTATTCCAAGTGAATTTGTATCCCATCTGTCAAAAAGACAGCAGCCATATTAAGACAACTTGCATAATATATTCTTCATGAAGATAAATTATACAAAAAAAAAAAGATGGTCATAAAGAGTTTTATAGGTCTTTTTTATTTTTACAGAAGGTGATGAAATGCATCTTCTAACACCCAACGGAGAACAGAACAAGCTCTAGCCCTTCCTCTCTCACCACCTTCTCCAGATGTTTTGCCATATGTATGGTATCATTGAAGCAAGGATAAAACCTTTGGATTTTACAGCATTAAACCTGTTTTATCTCGGATTTGCAGTGTTTTCCCTTGCAGAAAGAGAGATTACAGCACCGAAAGACTAAACTAACCATCTGTCTAGACCTTGGAGATGAGAGAATGAGAGAGAAGGAGACACAGAGAGAGAGAGAAAAGGAACAAGAGATCTTATGATTAAAACTTAGGTGCCAGTCTTGAGATTATTAAGGGGGGGGGGGGAGAGAGATAAAAATAAGAAAGAAAAAACATTTAAAGGAGATATTTAAAGGAGCTGGGCAGAGATTAAAAATGAAATGGACATATGCAATGATTCATTAAAGATATTGCCCATATATAGATTCTGTGGTGATAGATTTTATTTTCAATCCAATGTTGGCTCACTCTCGTTCACATATGAGCGATTCATCTCCCTCACTTTGTACTCCTACACAGATCAGTAGACAATACACCTTGAAAATCTTTTTCATCTCTCAGCCATTAAGTTTGCAGACATCAGAAAGTGATCCAACTGTCTTGTAGTACTGGCTTTCACCCAGTGCTCTGTAACGGCAGTACAGCACAAAGGCAAATACAAGTGCAGAGATAAAGAACAGCAGAAACATGTTCAGTGTGTTTGTTTGCACGGTTTGTTCCCCCCCCCCCCCCCCGAAATGGATTACATGTTACATCGGGGAGATGTCACGGAACCATGTTTTTATTTTGCTTGTGCTTATCACTTCACCTTGCTCTCCTGACAGGGCTGTTTACAGGACTTCTGGCATTTTACAGGGCATTCACAGAAAAAAAAGAGTCTCTAGCCTCATATCAGACTTTAAATTAAATAATGAACTCAATGATTATCTGCTGCATGGACAGATTATTTGTCTTTTCCAGGATCAGGTTATAAAAAACAAATATGACCATGCTGTCTGAAACTGTCACTGCAACAAATTGTACAGGAAAATTATATATATCAGCCTATTTTTAATAAAAGAGGACATTTATTTTGTATTCATAACGTGTTATTTTGAAACAAGGTTTACTTTAATACACATTTTATGAGTTCTGGTTATGAGTTTTCTTTCCTTCTCTGAAGTGAAAAACAATATGCTTCTAGTTAGCAGTATCCTGCAGTACAATTATAAGTCCTTATTTGTAAGTTACTTTCCCAGTCGTGGTTGAAAGATATCATGTGGGGTCAATACTGCAATTCTAATGCAGAAAGGGTGTTTGAATCTGACCTTACTGCAGGAACTTAAGGTTCTAGAAAGAGATGCTGCACAGACCACATCAGGGAGAGATATTTGCTCACAATTTTGTAGCCATGATGTTTTCCATTGATATTGTTAACTGTTAAGTGGATCAAACTGCTCATGTAAATGTGGTGGCCGACTGGTTCATATAAACCTATGAATATAATACTACATATCTTTGATTACTTATCAGGATCCCCGAAGCACTGAATATGATTTGTCCACCCCCCAAGACAAAATCACTCAGCCAAAGAGTTCAGAGCCAGTTTGCAGCTACAATGGTCATGATCTAAAGTCAAAACAGAAGGATTTACAGAAAACAGAAGTATTTACAAGTTGCCATAGACCGACACAGGACAGTACAGTACAGTACAACAAGATGTTATACCTAGAAGCCACAGTGCTGGCGTGTGACTATGACGTTGAAGGAGTAACAGAAACATGGCTTACAGATAATGATGGGGGTGAATATAAGTTGAGAGGATACACACAGTTTAGGAGAGACAGGAATAATTGAAGAGGTGGTGGGGTAGCATTATATGTGAAAAATGACATTGAGGCAGAATAACTCAAATTAGATCCTAGTAACGAAACAGAATCTTTGTGGGTTAAACTTTTGATGAGACAGATCATGTCCTGCTAATCTATTAGAGTTCTTTGAACATGCAACTGCAGCTATAGATCACGTGAAAGCATATAATATAATATACTTAGATTTAAAAAAAGCTTTTGATAAGGTTCCACACCAAAGACTGATCCTCAAATTGGAAGCTGTAGGCATTCAGGGTAATGGAAGTAGATGGATTATGAACTGGTTGATGTCTAGGAAACAGAGGGTGTCGATTAGAGAAGTTGCTTCTAACTGGAGTGAGGTTGTTAGTGGAGTTCCACAGGGATCAGTACTAGGGCCTTTGCTTTTTCTAATCTATATTAATGATCTGGACTCTGGGATAGTTAGCAAACTTGTCAAATTTGCAGATAATACTAAAATAGGTGGCTCAGCAGATACTATCTCGGCAGCACAGGCTATTCAAAGGAACTTAGATAATATTCAGTTGTGGGCCGACACCTGGCAAATTAAATTCAATGTGGAAATGTGCAAGGTATTACATGCAGGTAACAAAAATATCCACTATAATTAAACTATGGGAGGAATAGAACTAGATGAAGTAACGCATGAGAAAGACCTAGGAGTCTATGTGGACTCCTCACTTTCTCCATTCAAACAATGTGGGGAAGCAACAAACAGAATGTAAGGGTATATTGTCAAAAGTGTAGAATTGAGAACAAGGGCAGTAATGTTCAGACTGTACAATGCACTAGTTAGAGCTCATCTGGATACTGTGGACAGTTCTGGGCTCCACACTTCAAGACAGATATCGCTGCTCTAGAGGCAGTTCAGAGGAGAGCAACCAGACTTATTCCAGGTCTGAAGGGAATGTCCTACTGAGAGACTGAGGAACTGAACCTTTTCACCCTGGAACAGAGGAGACTACATGGGGACTTGATTCAAGTCTTCAAAATCGTGAAAGGCATCAACCACATCAAACCAGAGGAGCTTTTCCAGATCAGCAGGGACACATGCACCCGGGGACACAAATGGAAATTGGGCTTCAAGGCATTCAAGACAGAAAACAGGAGACACTTCTTCACACAGAGAGTCGTCACAATCTGAACAAACTCCCCAGCGATGTGGCTGAAGCTGAAAATTTGGGAACATTTAAAATCAGACTTGATAGGATCCTTGGATCACTTGGTTATTAATGGAGACCAAACAAGCACGATGGGTCGAATGGTCTCCTCTTGTTTGTAAACTTTCTTATGTTCTTTTCTTATGTTGTAAGTTCAACTGCAAGTGTTATTTTTGTTAAAATTCCCAGGATGTAATCACATTTCTAAGAGCAACATAAATGTCATCAAGGGTTGGCATTTAGATTCCCAACTGAATGTAACCTGGCTATCAGTGGGATGATGCAAGGATGATGAACGTGAAGCAGCTACGATTTGCATCCTTCCTTCCTTGAAATAATGCCCTTGTTATTATCTGTCGCTTCTGTGTCATCCTTTTCAAGGCAATCATCTGCTGCGATATATGAAATCCAATTATCTTACACATAAATCAAGTGTTCCTTAGAACACCTACATCTGAGTGACATTCACTTTGATTAAAGGACATGCAGTTGGTATAAACATCTACAGCCAACAACAAATGTACTGAACACTTCAATTTGATGCTGAAAAGTAGCACTTGATTGCAAAGTTCTTTCATTAATAACCTTGTATGTTTTGGACAAGATCTTACATTATTTTCACAATTAATCATGGTTTTGTTGCTTTAATTTTCTCTCTCTCTCCCCTATCAGATTCCTGCTAGCTGTAATAAGGCTTAGAATAAGAAAATACTGCATTTTCAAAACAAGAACCTTCTGTCTAATTTATTTACTTCCCCGACTGCATCTTTACAAATCGCTTGATGAAGTGTACACACACACACACACATACGCACACACACACATATATACTGTTGCAATTTGTACCATAAATCTATATAACTTATTTACTGATAAAACCATGCTTGCAAGACCACTGAGGGTATTGTAATATGTCCCCTTAATACTTTAATAAATGTACATTACACAATGAAGCACAATTGTAAACGCAGTCACCAAAGGGGATAGAGACATTGTAAATATGTTTCTCACCTTGTATTGTTAGTCAGGGGACCAGTTTCAAAAATTTAAATAACAATTTTCAGGAACACTGCAGTTCCTATGAATCAGCTTGGATTCTTCAGATTTTATCTATTTTGGTTGTTGAAAATGTACCTCAAATGCACAGATAAGAACATAAGAAAGTTTACAGACGAGAGGAGGCCATTCGACCCATCGTGCTCATTTGGTGTCCATTAATATCTAAGTGATCCAAGGATCCTATCCAGTCTATTTTTAAATGTTCCCAAACTTTCAGTGAAGAAGTGTCTCCTGTTTTCTGTCTTGAATGCCTTGAAGCCCAATTTCCATTTGTGTCCCCGGGTGCGTGTGTCCCTGCTGATCTGGAAAAGCCCCTCTGGTTTGATATGGTCGATGCCTTTCATGATTTTGAAGACTTGGATCAAGTCCCCACGTAGTCTCCTCTGTTCCAGGGTGAAAAGGTTCAGTTCCTCAGTCTCTCAGTAGGACTTTCCCTTCAGACCTGGAATAAGTCTGGTTGCTCTCCTCTGAACTGCCTCTAGAGCAGCGATATCTTTCTTGAAGTGTGGAGCCCAGAACTGTACACAGTATCCAGATGAGGTCTAACTAGCGCAGTGTACAGTCTGAACATTACTTACAACACTTTTGACAATATACCCTTACATTCTGTTTGTTGCTTCCCAACATTGTTTGGATGGAGAAAGTGAGGAGTCCACATAGACACCTAGGTCTTTCTCATGCGTTACTTCATCTAGATCTGTACCTCCCATAGTGTAATTATAGTGGACATTCTTGTTACCTGCATGTAATACCTTGCACATTTCCACATTGAATTTAATTTGCCAGGTGTCGGCCCACAACTGAATATTATCTAAGTACCTCTGAATAGCCTGTGCTGCCAAGATTGTATCTGCTGAGCCACCTATTTTAGTATCATCTGAAAATTTGTCAAGTTTGCTAACTATCCCAGAGTCCAGATCATTAATATAGATTAGAAAAAGCAAAGGCCCTAGTACTGATCCCTGTGGAACTCCACTAACAACCTCACTCCAGTTAGAAGCAACTCCTCTAATCGACACCCTCTGCTTCCTATACATCAACCATCTACTTACATTACCCTGAATGCCTACAGCTTCCAATTTAAGGATCAGTCTTTGGTGTGGAACCTTATCAAAAGCTTTTTGGAAATCTAAGTATATCATATCATATGCTTTCATGTGATCTACAGCTGCAGTTGCATGTTCAAAAAATTCTAATAAATTAGTAAGACATGATCTGCCTCGTCTAAACCCATGTTGACTATAAGAACAAACTTGAAAACAAAATAGAAATGCATGCAAGTGTTAGTAGGTATCTGAGCAACTTTATTTGGGTTGGCCATCATATTGGGTTAGGTCATCTTCAAATAAATGGCCATGTATCAAGTAGATGTACATATTATATACATATTATAAGTAAGAAAAGGATTGAAAAAGCTGAAGCATTTCTCAGTGTAGAAAAATTAGAAGAATAAACACGTTCTTTAGCTTTTCTGTTTAGGGATTAACACAAAAATAAACAGTGCAGATCCTGGAGGAGCTTGTATGGATGTTACATTTGGAAAGACAATTGACAGGTGCATTAATTACACAGCTGTCATAACTTTCCTGGATGAGGTGTGCTAAATCTTTTGGAGCCCCTCCACCAGTGCTTTTCTGTTTGTTTTTGTAACAAGCAACTTCAAGACCAATGCTTCTCAATCAGTCATCTGCTGTACAGTTCCAAAAGCTTCTTCTCAATGAAAGTTTGTGGAAAAGTTTGAAAACTCTGAATAAATCTCTCTATTTCTCCTCAGCCTAGTTTCACAGTGTCTGCATTCAACAACAACGACCTACCAAGCTGGAGCCAGCAATGATTGAATCGCTTCCAGGCTGTGACCCTACAATTAGACTGTGGCTATTCCCCAAGAGACCAGGCTATCACAGTAAATAAGGCCTGTGATTAGGTTAACAAGGCACACACCACACAACACACACCAGCTCAAGATTATGTGCTTATACCACAGTAATACAATGAATACAGTCAGGCTGCCTCATGCAACTTATTTTCAAAAAAGTTAAAAATAATAAAGAAAACAATAACAGACACTTTTCCTGCTAAAAAGATTGCATTTTAAACATTTAAAAACCAATGTCCAATGTAGCATCTAGAAAAAAGTACTTCAATTACATATTTGGAAGATGTTTGTTTTCCACAGTGGTGGAGATATAAATGCAAGCAGGAGTTTTGTTGTGCATGTTATTAATATGTTCCCATCATTTATTTAGGTTTGCCAGCTATAACAGTGCTGGTCATTAATTCAAGGTTAGTCTCAAATGCATTCTTTTCATTTTTAACTTGTAAATTATGCATGCGTAGTTGCGTACAAACAGATGAAATGGGGGATGAGGTCGAAATCTCTCTGTCTGTATGCTATTGATCACCATGATAGGCCATCATATAGATTGACATCCACTTAAAGAGAGGCAATTGGGGACTATCAATGAAGTCATAATGAATTCATTTCATAATCCAGTAGTAGGCCTATTCCACATTACAGTATAATTATAATTGAGAGGAGCTCATAAGAAATCCTGCAAAGCTTATCATGGTATGTTCTGGGCCTTTTTTTTTCTGAATATGCTTGCTGATTAGTTCTGATTAAATTGCATTTATTTCGTTGCATATCTTTTATTGACTTTCCATGTAATATACGTAAACAATGTCTGCTTTTCCAACACAAATCACTGAATTTTAGTGATATTCTGTACAGAACAAACTAGTCCAGACACACTAATCTGTGGGAGTTCATTAAATAATGGCATCATTGCTTTCTAGATTCCTTTGGAGTTTTATAGACCTAGATTAAGAAACTCAGTTCACAATTCCCACTACCCCCATGGAGGAAGAGAGAGCAGATGGAATCTATTGCACCCCGTGAACTGAATGAATTTGGCAACGATTCAATCTACAGATGTAATGTGGGTTCAGGTGAACCAGAAGGAGTGCTTTTAGAGAAGAAATATTTCATACCTAGAAAACTTAGGTCTCCAAAACAATTAGTTAAAATAAGAATTAAGGAGTATTCTCATCGGGGGAGCAGCTCTCAACAAGGCAGTATTAATTAAACATTCACTATGTGGTCTTCAGACTGTGAGCGCTGCATTGCAGCACTGCTCCACACAAAGGCTAATGTCTGTCTGGAGAAAGACCTCATGAACAACTCCATCTGAGCACACGGGGGTGGGTTGTTCTTTTCCCTGGAGGTGAGACTGTTTCACAAGCAGAGTTAACTGTGCACGCACACTAGGTGCCCGAAAATGTAGTTAGCAAGAAAGATTGGCCAAGTTCTTATTTCCTTTCCTAGAACAGCTGCAGGCAGATTCCCAGCACAGACTGAAGAGCTGCACCTTATACACATTGCACCTTATTCTGCACAAGAGTGGAGGGGAATAACCCAAGTGGTCCTTTGTCTCTGTTTTCTTTCTTTATGTGTTTTCCCCCCGTTTCTGGTGTTTGCCTCTGCTTGCATTTTTCTCCAGCCAGGAAATGCATATCTTTCCGACTCTCATTTGTAAGGTACAGCCACTGTGTTTGCATTAAAACAAAAATCATGAAATAAGATTAATTTATTTCATTTACATATTTAGTAGTGTATTCATTCATATTAATTCATGTAATGATTTTTTTGTTTTCTAATTTGCTTCCATAAAAGGTATTCAATCTGTAGACAGTGGACACTAAACTAATATTTGTAAGGATAACCACAGCACCTTGTTCTTTAAGTATTGTATATTTCTCAGCCACAGTGCATCTGTCGATTACATACGTGGGAATATGGGGAAGAAGAGAAAGCTATTCTTATAGCCATTTTCTCTGTTCCTACTTTAATTTCACATAATTATTATTACTAACACAACTGTTTTAACACATTTACTCTAAATAAGATACCAATCTTGATAGTGACTGGTGGAAGCCTATATACAAGTGCTTGCTGCTCCTAAAAACCTGAAAATGATCATAATAATGTACAATGAGAGTCTTGTCTGTTTCCCTGAAAGAGGCAGTAGTCAGACTGAAAGATGGATGGTGGGAAATAAAGGACACAGTTTAGTCCCTGATTTTCGTTCCCTGGGCACTTCTTGGCATCTTGTCGAAACGCTTTCACACCAATAATTATACTGTGTTAGTGAACCACTGAAATAGAGAAAGTGGTCTCAACACAGGCCACTACCAGCCTACAGCTAATCCACAATTACAAACATGTGCTGAATTCCTGTGCATACATATTCTCATTAAGTGTAACAAACAGGCCTATCATTCACTAATTTACAAAGTGATTCAAATGATATACACATACATCTCTAAAGTGTAATGTTTCTTATATTTAAATTGCTTCTATCTTTTCTGCATGCATTTTCAGTCAAAAAGGTGACACTCAAACTAACTTCCCTGATCAGCAAAAAGGAGCCCAACTGCCAAGGATGACTGCAAATTTACTTTACATGCAAATTAAGAAATTAAAAAGCAGTAGGTTTTCTTAAAGTCATTTAACTTGTCTTCCTATTTGTTATCTCTGTCTTTCTTTGTCACCGAGAAGTAGCTGTCAAATCTTTCCCTTTTTATAACATCTATTCTAGAAAGAATTGGCTTTTAATTCCTCATTATTCAGTGGAACTCAAACCATCTCCGATATAAATTGAAATGAAGGGGTCTGGGGACTGGGCTGGTCTAGGACACAATCATCAGAATGAATCTCATCGGGACCGAATTAAAAATAATCTGAAAGTATTACTCGGAGCTGCAAGGATTTGGACTGTGGATTAAGGTTGGAGGCTTAGGCCCGAGTCAGCACATATATTCAGATTCTGCCAGATAGGGCAATAGGAAGGTACAGGCAAAGAGCCGGTATCAAAACACGCTAGCATCAGATGGAGAGTCTTCACAGACTGGAGAGGAGAGGAGGAGAATTTCAATTTGCTCTCTGAACTTCTCGATGGAGCAGACAGCTCATATATGATGTAATAACAGTGGAATATTGGTCCATAATTAAAACCACGCAATTGTTTAACTGGTAATTTTCAATTTTGCTTTAAGTATCATTACTTACACAGCTCCTTTCTAATCAGCTCTAACGGCGGGCCATGGGCACCTCCACACTCGGCAGAACAGCTCATTAAAGCGGGTCATTTTACAGTGAGCATTTACTGTACCGAGGGGCAATTTGGACCTGCTGTAACTAATCTGGCGAGTTGCTGCTCTTCTGTAATCATCGTTCTCCTGCTGCTTATGGCTCCTCTCATGTCGCAACTAATGGACTTTTTCCTAAGAACGATGCTTTGGGGTGGATGCAAGGGCTAATTTAGGACGAACCATAGAAACCATAGACTCGTGATATAGCCTGGCCCTGACACTGCATTCATTCAGCAAAGTGTATTTATTTTTATATTTATATACACATACATACACAGTTCATATAATTTACATATTACTTTTCGCATAATGCCACAGGGGCGGCTCCCTCTTTTGCTTTCATTCACATACATTCCTGCTTAATGTATTTGCAAGTATTTACAAGTTGCCACAGACAGAGACAGGAGAGTACAGGTGAGAGGCAGCCATTTTGTTGTTTGACTAGTTTCAGAGCGTTGTCTTAGCATTGCTCATTTTGTTTTAAGTTTGCCTTAATTGAAGTTAACATTGTCTGTAGTGTGCCTAAATTGAAGTCAATTCAGTTCAGCTGGTGAGTTGGTGAAAGTAAATAGTCTGTAGAAAGGAGATTTAGTCAAGGACTAGCAGGAATTCTGTTGCAGGAGGAGCCAGGTGGGGCCAGTTAGGTGTGAATTGGGGGAAGGTAGACAAAAGCTACTTAAAGCAGCTGTTGAAACCAAGAGGGAAACAGAAGTATTTCGAGTTGCCACAGACCGAGACAGGAGAGTCCACATTATAAACCACATTGGAACCAATGACATAGGAAAAGGTAGGGCAGAGGTTCTGCAAGACAAATTGAAAGAGTTAGGAACAAAACTAAAGAGCAGAACCTCCACGGTAGTTTTCTCTGAAATACTTCCGGTACTACATGCATGGCCAGGGAGACAGACTGAGATTAGAAAGTTTAACACGTGGTTGAAATCTTGGTGTAGGGAAGAGGGTTTTAGATTTATGGAGCATTGGTCTTTCTTCTGGGATAGATGGGACCTGCACAAACCGGACGATCTATATCTAAACAGAAGGGGGGCTGATGCATTGGGAGAGCATATGTGCAGAGTAATTGAGAATATTTTAAACTAGGGACCAGGGGGGCAGGGAGCTCTGACAATGGGACATGTTCCACCAAGTAAAGAAAACAAAGGGAAACTGCTAGTAGGAAAGTCCTGAAATGTTTGTACCTCAATGCCAGGAGTATAAGGAACAAGATGTTAGACCTAGAAGCCACAGTGCTGGTGTGTGACTATGATGTTGTAGGAGTGACGGAAACATGGATTACCAAAAATGATGGGGATGACTACAAGTTGAAAGGATACACACAGTTTAGGAGAGACAGGCAAAATCGAAGAGGGGGTGGGGTAGCATTATATGTGAAAAATTACATTGAGGCAGAAGAACTCAAATTAGATCCCAGTAACAGAACAGAATCTTTGTGGGTGAAACTTCTGAATAAAAGATCCGGAGGATTAGTGGTAGGAGTGTGTTACAGACCACCCAACTCAGATATTCAGCAAGATGTTGCATTGCACAGTGTAATCAGGACAGCATGTAGCAAGGATGTGGCTGTTATAATGGGGGATTTCAATTTCCCAAACATAGACTGGGAAAGACCAGTTGGGACTACAGAAGCAGAAATATAAATGGTTGAGATGGTAAATGACTGGTTTCTAACTCAATTTGTCAGGGAACCAACCAGGGAGAGTACATGTATTGATTTGATATTTTCAAATGACCAAGATAGAGTCAGAGGGACACTAGTTAGAGAACCAATGGCAAACTGTGATCATAATATGGTTAGCTTTGAGGCATTCTTTCAAAAAACAAGGTCCAAGTCTAAAACAATGGTCTACAATTTTAGAAAAGCAAACCTTAAAGGTATGAGGCAGCACTTAGAAGAGGTAGACTGGAGCACATTGGATACAGATTCAGTTGAAAATGGATGGTTATGTTTTAAGAATATACTTCTTGAGGCTCAGGAGAAATTTGTAGAAAAACTTAGCAAATTGAGGACCAAAAAACATTGGCCAAAATGGTTTAATAGAAGCATGCAAAAAAATATCAAGATAAAGAAAATGTTGTATAGCGCATACAAAAGGGATAGAGTCTAAACAAAATACAAAGAATATGTTGAGCTGCAAAGAGACCTTAAGAAAGGGATCAGGAAAGCAAAGAGGGAAATAGAAAGAAACATAGCTCTTGGAGCTAAAACTAATTCAAAGAGCTTTTTTCAACATTACAACAGCAAGGGGTCAATAAAGGAGGAAGTGAAACAGATAAAAGGGCAAAAATGGAAGTATCTCGGAAAATGAACAAGATGTGGCAAATGTTCTAAATGAGTATTTCACAGAGGTTTTCACAAAAGAAAAGACATATAACATGCCACAGGTTGAAAATCAGTCCAGTCAAACCCTAAGAGAGATCAGGATAAATGAGGAGGAGGTACTAAAGGGACTAGCAGAATTAAAAACAAACAAATCACCTGGGCCAGATGGTATATTTCCAACAGTACTTTAAGAAATGAGGGAAATTATTTATAGGCCGCTAAGTCAAATATTCCAAATGACACTTAGAACAGGGGATGTGCCAACTGACTGGAAGACGGCAAATGTCATACCAATCCACAAGAAAGGGGACAAAACTGAGCCAGGAAATATTCAGCCATATTCTTGGAGATAGTCAACATGGGTTTAGATCATGTCTCACTAATTTATTACATTTTTTTGTACACACAACTGCAGCTGTAGATCATGTGAAAGCATATGATACGATATACTTAGATTTTCAGAAAGCTTTTGATAAGGTTCCACACCAAAGACTGATCCTCAAATTGGAAGCTGTAGGCATTCAGGGTAATGTAAGTAGATGGATTATGAACTGGCTGATGTCTAGGAAACAGAGGGTGTCGATTAGAGGAGTCGCTTCTAACTGGAGTGAGGTTGTTAGTGGAGTTCCACAGGGATCAGTACTAGGGCCTTTGATTTTTCTAATCTATATTAATTATCTGGACTCTGGGATAGTTAGCAAACTTGTCAAATTTGCAGATGATACTAAAATAGGTGGCTCAGCAGATACAATCTCGGCAGCACAGGCTATTCAAAGGAACTTAGATAATATTCAGTTGTGGGCCGACACCTGGCAGATGATATTCAATGTGGAAATGTGCAAGGTATTACATGCAGGTAACAAGAATGTCCACTATAATTACACTATGGGAGGAATAGAATTAGATGAAGTAATGCATGAGACCTAGGAGTCTATGTGGACTCCTCACTTTCTCCATCCAAACAATGTTGGGAAGTAACAAACAGAATGTAAGGGTATATTGTCAAAAGTGTAGAATTGGGAACAAGGGCAGTGATGTTCAGACTGTACAATGCACTAGTTAGAGCTCATCTGGATACTGTGTACAGTTCTGGACTCCACACTTCAAGAAAGATATCGCTGCTCTAGAGGCAGTTCAGAGGAGAGCAACCAGACTTATTCCAGGTCTGAAGGGAATGTCCTACTGAGAGACTGAGGAACTGAACCTTTTCACCCTGGAACAGAGGAGACTACGTGGGGACTTGATTCAAGTCTTCAAAATCATGAAGGGCATCGACCACATCAAACCAGAGGAGCTTTTCCAGATCAGCAGGGACACACGCACCCGGGGACACAAATGGAAATTGGGCTTCAAGGCATTCAAGACAGAAAACAGGAGACAATTCTTCACACAGAGAGGCGTCACAATCTGAACAAACTCCCCAGCGATGTGGCTGAAGAGACAATTTGGGAACATTCAAAAACAGACTGGATAGGATCCTTGGATCACTTAGATATTAATGGACATCAAACGAGCACGATGGGGCGAATGACCTCCTCTTGTTTGTAAACTTTCTTATGTTTCTTATGTTTAGTAAATAATCGGAAATCTGTACATTTCTGAAATATTGTAGGCAGTGCAGAACATTTTCATATTTTCCTTCATGTCATGTTTCTTTTATCAGGAAATTTAGCTGCCTTTTCTCATGCCTTACTTTTCAATAACCAATTATTTGTATCTTGCACTTACGATTGCCAAGGTTACAATTGGAAATAATGCAAGTAATCACACAGTACCAGGTGTACAACTACTTTTGGTGGCCATTTTAAGGCAGTTAATCTAACACTTACAATCACAGACAAGGATGAACAGGACAACCACGTATCTGACTTTCCATTTGAAACCAGCTGTGGAGTGGGGGGTTTGGGGCATAATAAAATCCAGATATGTTCATTTTAAGAAATAAACTTTTTGGAGCTGGCTTGTTGTAATGTGCTGAAATTACCACCTTCGAAGAAACCTGCAACACACCCCACTGAGAGAGCTTCATAAACACCCTCCTGCGCTCGCAGAAACACGAACCTCCACCCCGCTGGTTGGAATAATCAAACTCCTGGTAACGCTATAGCTGGGTTATTTGTCTCAGTTACCTCCCCAGACACCCTGCCCGACTCCTCTAAGCAAATGGACGTTCATCACACAGGGGGACTGCGAACTAGAGGGAGACAGAGCGCGCGAGAAACAGAACGTGCGCAGAGATTTAGTGCAGATTTTTAAACAAGTGACAAAATGGCTTTTTCAGCAGATATTGCAAGTTGAGACTAATATAGATTCCATCTATCAAACAGTTCTGCCCTCATCGAGTCAGCGCAGAACTGCAGCCTGCATGCTGCGTGGACTTAAAATACAGTCCTCGAGTTCCCAGCTTGAAAATTGAGTTCACCATTTTGTATAAATATTAATTTGAAGCTGTCCTTCAGGTGTAGCATTCCAGGCAGTGGATTCACACAATCCAGAAGACTTGTCATGCTTTGTTTGTACTGAAAGTCCTTTAGGGTCTTTATTTTTAATGAAAGTACATACTAATTAAAACCAATTTGTTTTTGATTTTCTACAGTATGCAGCCAGCTTTGAAGAATGTAATTGGTGCCTATGAAATAATTTGTGTTTGGTATCTGAAACTGGCAAATCAGCAGACAACAAAGAAAGTTAAGCTGCAGAACTCTATAAACAAATCAATAATTCAGCATGTATTAAAACAATCGATATACTTAAATGTATGTGCATTGAAAGATTGACATATTAATACATAATTCATCATTCATAAATAATACATGCAATTTAAATTTAAGGAGCTGGTTGGACCAAATGCCTGCATTGGTTAATTCTGAAAATGTACCCCTATATTAGAATAACAGTGAGTTCACACCTGATATCCAATGTCATGAAAAATGTATGATTGTAAACACTCTCTGATGTACCTTGCTTTCTTTCTTTAGCTTTGCTTTTGGCCTCTATAAATACGGTACATACATTACACAATCCCTGACTGCCATTAATCCTTTGGGTGTCAAGATGTGTAACAATAAAAGGTAACTAAATAAATAAAACTAATCCACTAATAAAAAGAAAATCGAGTTTAAATGTCATTTATCTCTGGTCTACAGGAACAAGGAAAGACATTTTCGCTGTCTTGATCTCCCTCCATGGAAACATGTAATTCTTGAGGTAATCTTACAAATACATACATGTCTCTTCTTAACCTCTCTTTGGAAACTGTGCAGTTTCCTCACTTTATTCTCCTTCTACTCGTCTACAGTGTTTCAAAGCTGTTTTGCTCAGCGAGGCACAGGAACAGGGTCAACATGAGCACAGGGCAGGCTGAGCCTCACACAATGTTGACATCTCGGACATTTATCATACAGCTAACGCTGTCATAATGATACAGTGTGCCTGTTTCAAAAACACTGGACCCTATGTGCATCTGGATTGCCCTGAACTAATGAGACGAAGGATCGCTGTGGACACGATCACATGCGTTGCCTGGACATTGCATCATCCGGGGTGGGGGGCGGAGGTTGTCCAAGCTCTTCAGCAAACAGAGTTACTCGAGTTAGTGACTGTCAGCCAGTTGTGCAAATTCCCCCAGAAGCAGCTCCGTGTCCAATATTGTCCAGATTCATCAAATGTGATCACTTCCATTTGCTTTTCCTTGCAAGCTCAAAATAATACAAAAAAAAGTAGTCATAGCAGTGGTGGTTATAATGTCAATAATAATTATAATACACTTATAAGGTAACACTTTATATTATGTTCTCATTAATAAATAGTTTATAAATCAGTTAGGAACCAATAATTGTTCAATTTATAAACTATCAATAAACCTTTATAATATATTATTAATCATTTATAAAAATACAACTATAACAAAATAGTGTTTTGGGAGCTGCCATTGAATTCTTAATTATACATGATAAATCATATATGATGAAGGTTTATTGATCATTTATAAATCTATTGATGACACCTTAATATGAAGTGTTACCCAATTATTTATAAGTGTATATACAGAATATAGGAAGTCAGAGCCTGACTTTCTCAGTCAGAAATAGAAGAGCGAAACGTATTCACTAGTAAGAGTATAATTAGTAATATTAGGAGTTGCAATGGAATGGCTACAGTAATAAGAGTAGTAGTAGTAGTAGTAGTAGTAGTAGTAGTAATTCCCAGGGGTAGAGCAGAAGTGTTATCAGTATGTAAAACGGTGGTGTTGAAAAGTAATGACTGCATTTCAGGAGCAGCTCTCATTAACATCCCAGAACAAACTGAGTTCTCACTCCCCCGAAAGGCACGAGCCGGGCTTGAGAATTACTTTTATTGTTTGCTTACTGTTTCCTTGGGTTCACCTCAGTTGTATATCAGACTGGCTAGAGGAATTCATGGCAGCACTATCAATTACAGAACTGAAGAATGAAGACATTCTGCTACTCCTGAGACAAATCGCACATATGCTGCGGGTTGTCTCTTCTCCCTCGAGCAGAGGGAAGACAGAGAATTTAGCGGGTTAACGTTGTTCAATGAGGCGAGCTCCAAAAATATACTTCTAAATCTGGAGTGCAGCGTCTCCAGAGACACTTATGGAAATGAGCTGTATAATCTCTGGATAAAGTATGTTTTGAATAAATAAATAAATGGGGGGGGGGGTAAAAGCCAGGATTAAATTCAAGCAAATCTCATTCATCTCCTATTATACGAGCAATAATAACAATTTTAGGGATACAGTTGCCTCATTTCACAGAACACTTAAGTATGGCACGATTGGAGAGGAGATGTGTCAGCATGATGCGCTGGAAGATTGACATTTAGAGCAGCACACACCGGTCCATTTATTCAGAGTTAAAAGGATAACAGACACAAGGATACATGGGGGGGGAAAGAATGAGACTTCCCCAAAAACAGCCAACCTAAATATATATATATACTATATTGTAGGCTTTCAGAAGTATTCACACCCCTCATTTAGATTACTTAGGAGTGCCATAGCAAAGGGTTTAGCTAATGAAGACTTTTTAGGTTTTGAATTTTAATTGATTTGTTTTTTCACACAACACCCCCCATTTTATCCCAGATTGAAAATGTGGAGTAGGTTGTGTAAGTCAAAGGGGCAAAAAACATTCTGCATAAACATATCAAAATTCCAGGTTGACATACCACAAAAAGTCCAAGGACCACTGTGTGTGTGTATGTGTATATATATATATATATATATATATATATAAATGGTTTATAGTCACTCTTATATACATTTGTTTTAGTAGTAATGCAGCAGCAGTGACGCACTGGACAGTACGTGACACATCAATCACTGTACCCTGTGGGACTTTACTCAAACAAGCGGAGGAAATGTGTGGCAGCTGCAGCAATTTCTTGGTCCTGAGACGCGAATCTGTTCTGACAGACTGAGCACAAGAGATCGATGGTGTCCACAGAAGCGTTAGCAGCAACACTTCTGTACGAGCGCTGACCGATGCCCAAAAGGTACCGGACGGCACCTGAATGAAAGGGGGGACTAAAACCTCCTGAATGATTCATGCTCTCTGAACACTCAGAGGCCAGATTAAAATCAATTCTCCGGTTTTAAACAAACCCTTTTTTTCTGCCTTGTTCACAATTGCCAATCCCTTCTCAGTCTAGTGTGAGATGTGGAAAATAATACTAAATGCAGACATTGTGAGGTATGAACAAAACAAACGGACATTTTTTTTTTACTTTGTTAAAAAGGAACAAAAATATAGAGAGAATTCTGGTTGAAGAGGATTAAAAACTCTAAAAAGCAGTAATTGAAAGGACTAGGCTATATCAGAGGGAGACTTATGTAATATATTTTATTACAGATGTGTTAGGAACTATATCATGAGGTTTGGGAAGTGAAAAATTTACCAGAAGATTCCATCTCTCTTAAGTTGGATATATTGAAAATTGTTAGCATTATGTAAGATTTACAGATATTACAATTTCAAGTAAAAAGAGTAAATGCTGTGAAACTCCTGCCTGGAGAGTTATAAAATCACAGTCTCAAAGTGTTAATATCTTAATCGTATCAAAACAAAACCAAAAAGAAATTAAATGAGGTGCGATATTCTTATATTCCTGCTATGCTTCTGTAGTGTGACTCAGACTCACATTTCCATTCACACGATCACGGCATGTTTGCGGTAAATGGCACGTTTACAAGTTGGCATTAGGACCTGCTTCCTGCTTACTACCAGCTCCTGTCAGCTTAGCGTCACTCACCGACTCAGAGGCTGTGAGTGTCTGAGCATGTGTGTGAGCGTGTGCGTGTGCATGCATGTGTATGTGTGGGTATGCAGCTCACTTCTGCATTTCTGACAATGGTAAAGATTAGCAGATTTAAAAAAATATATACATATAAATATCTATAGCTTCTTAAACAGTGCTAGTGTTGCCTTGAGAGATGCAGTTTGCTATCATGTTCATAGATAAACATTTTCAGTTATCTTTTAAAATGTTTGCTTATTATTACTACTACTAGTAGTAGTGTAGGCTATGTAAAGCTTTCTTCTTTTACCCTCCACCATACTGTCACTGTTGAATAGTACTGAAGTTATCATCTTACTACTTCTTTCACATTAAGATTCAACAGCGTATCTTTTCCCAATGGTCCACAACACTGAAACATTTTGACATATTTCACAACACCTATTAGCAGCATCCCAAGCTCCCATTACTCAAATTAACTGTTGGTTATCCCTCCCGATCCTGCAAGTGTGCTCTCTAATCTGTAGAAGCCTCGAACGTTTCCTGTCGCCTAGCCAAAACAAAAGGTGTTCATTTTTCACAAACAGTAACAGTCAGGGAAGACCAGACTCACAGAGGGGTACAAAAACCGTTTAAACTCTACATGAATAATAAATCTTTCCTAATGTATAGCTTGAGCTGCAAGATTGCACTTTCATTTCTGGGTCCATTAATTTTTGAGCGCAGAAGAAAGGGGTTTTAACAATAAATAAATCTTTGGCGAGCGAGGCAACCTCCGTGTTGGTGATGGATTTCAGAGATATTGTAACACTTGTCCTCAGAATATCTTTGCAGCTGATCTTGGAGGTAAAGTAAAGCAGGTATATCATAAACACATCTGCGGTACAATTTCTCTTCACTGCATTGGCAGATGTACTGTGTTTGGGGCCCAAAAAAATACGTTTCTAATTATGTTTAACTGAAATTAGACTTATTACTGTTTAAACTTTTATTGCCTATGGCTCATGTAAGCATACCCTCAAGTATGCAATATGAACCTTGTGTTAATCAGAAGCTTCTTAGAAAAACAGAATTTTCATATGTGTCGCTACAAGGAAAAATAAAAAAGATAATTTTTTGTTCATAACGCGTCTTCATATGCTTTTCCCTCAGAACAGAGAAGTTGGTCTTTGAGGTCACTTGCTGATTCACCCATCAAGTTTCTCCCAGAGGCATTTAACAGAATTCAAGGACTCCATGTTTTGGGTGTAATTCTCCTTTTTTATTATATTCCCAGAACTGTGAAATGTTGTGTTATGATATTGGTAGTTCTTCCAGGCCCTCACCAAGTTACAACCAGTTCAAACCCTGTCAGGTTCGATCCCTGCTCTTTGTTGCCAGGAATATCCTGTAACAGGTAGAAGATTGCCTTTTGATACCCTTGCACTGCCTCTACATAGCATGATACTACTCATACAATACATTACTACTGGTCCTTTTCCTTTTGATAATGTTATCATTGCTGTTATTCTTGGGGGGGAAGAAAAATGTCTTTAATAAATTACTGATTTCCAGTCAATACCATCTGAAAGAACTTAGCTTCTGCAAAGAGAAAGTTTAATCAGAGTTCAGAACAGCAGTCCTTGAAACAAAGGGATTATGGTAATAATAATGCATTTGTAAAATCCGCTAGGGGCATAATTACAGCTAGAAGAGAGAGCTGATTTTTATTCAGGGGAGAAGAAGTTGTTTGGTAAACTATGAATATTCCATTAAGCTGCTTAGCCATTAATTGGCTTTCGGAATTCTAGAGTAACAATGCACCACAAACCCATTAGGAATAGAAGTCTAAATGCCAGGTTTTATGTATTTTTTACAATCACGACCTCATGGCATCAGGTAATGAAGAGGAAAACACTGTTTACTAAAATGTGAATGTTTTCACAGAACATTACACTGACATTAGGGAGTGCATTAATTTACCAGAGGGAAAGAAAAGCCGGCAATCAGTTCTTCTATATTCCCAGAAGTGGCTAATAGAATTAATAAAGCAACAGCCCGCACTACTGGAAAATTTCAATATTTGTGCCACGGTCTGATAAATGTGAAAAGGATAAAAAACTAAAATAAAAACGAATATAGGCTTTTATTTTAATGCATAAATATGGAAGATTATTTGCAGGATTATGTCAGACTGCCTGAAAATGGCTCCTTCCTGGGCTAGAAAGAATTTTTGCTATTTATTACCTATTGTCAATGTGCTCTGTAATCTGGAAGTAGTTATGAATAGTCACTGTGTTTGTTGCTGTTGTCTGGTATTAAACTGCAGCACTGCCATTTCATTGGACCCAAGCTGGAATAAACAAAGGCTATTTCCTTTGAGCATTGTTTGAAAAGAAACTCCACAGAAAAGGTTTAAAGAAGCAAAAGACAACAAACCAGTAGGAAATAGGATTATTAATATTATTATTATTATTAGTGGTAGTAATGTACTAGTAGTTCCAGTAGTAGCAGCCACAGTAACAATAGTAGTAGTAGTATTTACAAAACACAATTATGAAAACATTATCTGGAGTTATTTGGATATAATAAATGCAGAGACGTGTGCACTGGAGTAACATTCGACAGTTGTCCTGCTTATGTATATAAAATGAAGAGAAAAAACAACAGATAAAGGTTTTCACTTATATCCAGTGTGTCATTAATGCATGCCATACATCTGTTTCATCGGGAGAACTCTATATTTGTTTTCTCACCCAAGAAGCACGTCTGTTTTGTTAAAAGCTTGATAGGCGCTATTTTTAATACTTATGATTCACAGCTCTTAGATAAATCAAACTGAGCTCCTGCGAAAATAATGGAATCTGACAATGTAGAATTAATGATCCTTTTCACCCCTACTTATTATTTTGAATGAGATAGCATTACCGAACAATACCATCTCATCATCCAAATAGTCTGCCGCAACTTTTTAAGACCTGCATTTAACAGCTTGTCGCACCACTAATCTGCTTTATTACATTCAGCCAAGAACGGAAAAAAAAGTGTTTTTTCCCCCCTATATAACATTACAAGCATATTATGTGTTTGCTCTCTTCCTGCGTTCCACAGACACAGTGGCGGAAATTTAACCCTTCGACACGAAAAGCCCGAGAGAATGCAGTCAAGAAAGTGTTCTCAAATTGTCAGATATGTCTTAGGGACAGAATATTGCTCTTCAACCTGAGGTCCAAGTGAAATCTAATGACAGCCTCACTGTTTTGCTACAGGACTAAATGCATGTTGCTGACTGATGGAGGGAACTAAAGGCTTTCAATAACCTACATTTTGCTGTCACAATATAAAGGCCTTACAGTAAACAGGTGTCGCTTTGACCTAAAATGCAGACAGCACTATGAAATAAAGTTGCTAGAAATACATTTGACTTATTTTCTTCTTCCTGCAGAAGAAAAAGGACTCCATGGACTCCGAAGGACTCCATTCCTGCAACAGATTTTATTTCTCTGCACTCTGTACAACAAACGGAAAATGGGAAGCGTACACAAAAACCTTTACGGTGAGGAAGGCAGGGAGTTGTTGAAAACAAACAGTGACTCACCACCTAGGCAAGCAGGTGAAACTCTATACAGGTGTACCTTGCTACAGAGATTCGTTAGAGCATGAATTCAAGAAAATATTAATTTAAAATGACATTTAAAAAATTATTAAAATAACAAACGTTAGTAAAACTGAAACAGCACACTTTTTTATATTGTGTAATCAAAGATGGTGCCAAAGATGGATGCCTGATGCATTTGTGCATGAAGAATTAGAAGTAGAATACAATAAATCTGTCTTTTTGGAGTTGCCATCCATTTGATATTTTTGGTGTGTTATCTGTGCAGACTCCTAAATGACAATGGATTTCATCTTGGGATATTGGACTTTAGCATAAATAAAAATGGATTTTAGAGTTAAGATATTAGATCTTTGACAATAGCATTTTAAATTGTATATGCATTGATTATTGTAACAGCAAAATAATTCAGTGTTTTTAATTACAACTGTTTTTAAGAACCTGTAATAATGCTGAAAGGTCAATAAACAAACAAATAAACAATAAGCAAACAATAGAGACTGAGGGCAGTGATCAGTAATTTTTAAGCAAAGTGAAAAGTGAGGTATATGTGTATATATAATCATAACTATAACCAAAACTACAGATGGGCTGCTGTGGGAGATGACACACATAAAGGACTCCTCCTTTTGGCCTCCAAACTGAGAAGGTTTGCAGAGCGACCTTGCAGATCGGTGACTGTGTTCCCTTTCAAGGGAGCCAGGGTTGTAACTGAGGTTGGTCAGTTTGTTGGTGATCAGAGAATTGAAAACATCAAATGTGTTTTTTTATAAGCCTCTCTGTCGCACATTTTAGTGCACTTTAATGCAGTAGGAGTGGTCTATCACTTAATCAATATACCATCTTCCCTTCTCAGTGGTTCTGCCAGGCCGATTCTCAGGAGAGAATGTGGATCTTGTCAATTAAAATGCTAAGCAGAGGTCACTGAAATTCATTCCCAGCCCTCCTCTGAACATCTTTCGAAACTATAGACGTCGAAGTGCCAACTCAGGCCTTCTTAAAAAATTAATCGTATGCATACATTAACTCTTCTTGAAGGCGATTTCGAATTGTCTTTGATGAAAAAAAGAAGAAGCTATATTATGCAGGCACTCAAAGCTTGAAAGCTGTCACCTGTCACAGAGCACTTTTCTCAGGACACACCGTTCTGTTGCTGGGAACAATATTTGATCTTTGCGGAGCTGCTGTGATTTCAGGCATGATGAGTGAGGTAATCTATGAATATATGTATCCCATTTATAAACTGGATTAATGGGAGCTGTTGATCATGAATGAAGAGCCAACAGCAGAGCCGCAGAGAACCTAGCCTTTTAAGCAATAGCTGTACCACTTTGAAGTGTGGTTCCTCGAGGCTGGGCTGGCAGTGCTTGGATGGGCCCATCAATAGGACTTTTGCTTGCTGGAGGACTTTATCACTGGACCAGAAATGTTGAACCACTGCCTCACTGAGATGACTGGGAGGCACTGTACTGCAGAAGGTGGCATCCTTTAGTTAAGATATGGCACCTGGTCTGGCTCACACTGCGGATATTAGATCCTACAGCCATTTTTTAAGAGCTGACCCCAATATCAAGTACAGATCTGAAAAAGGGTTTTAAAAAAAGCTAAATGGTGTAGCTAAAAAAACTTTATTGGTTTAAAAAGACCTTTATCTCTCAGGCCCCGGGTCTCTCTTGCAGATAGCAGATATTAAACAGAATGACAGTGGGAATACTGCTTTCGCTGGGCAACCTGTTAAAATGTAGGGCCTGGCCTCACCACAGCATCCACACATTGTTTTTATTACGTTTTTCTTATTTATTTTTTGCTTCCCAATTTGATTTATCTGCATGGGAGAAGAGAAAATAAGGACATCCTTGAAACAACCTTTTCAAATGAAATGTGTTACTTATCTCTTTGATGAACTGCTACCACACACAAGCGATTCTCTCGCATTTGAACAAAACATTTCAGGACTTTGAAATCCCTGACAAAAAGACAGCAATCTTCACAGCACAAACAGCTCTTTTATCAGCGTTCTCTAATATGATACTAGCACTTCCAGCTACATCAACAATATGTGCATTCTTAATTCCCACTTATTACTCCTGTGTTATAGTTGGGGCTTTGATCTCGGAGAAAACAAAAGAACTAGAGACAATAGATTTTGGCCCAGCTCCATGAGTCACTGCTTTTAACCAGCATGGCCTCATTAGCACTTCAGTCACTTTATTCTGAGTTGCACTCCTCCGTGCCTGAAGCAGCAAAGCAAGGATATTTGAGTGACAGTAATATACCTGAATTACAGCTTCTGCACAACCCAGTTTACTTGTATTGAATTCACACAGCTTTTAAATACATACTACTATAAACAGACTTTCTCACCCCTCCTCCTGAATATCAGACTATATAATAATCATTCACTTCAAACACAGTAACATTAAGGATTTTCCTTGCCTTAAAAACTCTGACTCAGACCCATTGAGTGGACCATGCAAACATGGTCATGAAAGGAAGATCATCTATATGAAAAGGAAGACTAACTGGTTGATGTATAGGAAACAGAGGGTGTCGATTAGAGGAGTTGCTTCTAACTGGAGTGAGGTTGTTAGTGGAGTTCCACAGGGATCAGTACTTGGGCCTGTGCTTTTTCTAATCTATATTAATGATCTGGACTCTGGGATAGTTAGCAAACTTGTCAAATTTGCAGATGATACTAAAATTGGTGGCTCAACAGATAAAAAATGTATTTTTTTCTTATATGTTTTTTATGTGAGACAGGTGAATCAAATCATAAATACAATGGTTTAATGTCCACGGCATGAAGCCCGCTCCTTCTCATCCCTGGCCCCCTAATGGTGGAACGACCTGCCCACAGAAGTCAAAACAGCAGAGTCCTTGACCTCATTCCGGTGCTTACTCAAGACGCATCTTTTCAGACAGTACTTATAATATTAGACCTTTTAACCCCCATCAGATAGCACAGAGTTTTATTATGCTTCTTGGGTTTTTGATTGTTTCCTCCTTGCTCCCTTTCCTGTAGCCCTTGACTGTGACCCTACATCTTGACAGCACTTAGCTTTTACCGTCCAGGATGTAGGACCTCACTTACTGTACTTGCCTGTGTAAATTGTAACTTAGAAGTTGTAAAATGTATTATATTTTGAATTGCTATGTATTATGTAAATTGAATTTGTAACGATTGATGCCTTTATTGAACTGTACTTTGAACTGTATTTTTGCACTTTGTTTTGCACTTATGTTGTAAGTCGCCCTGGATAAGGGCATCTGCCAAGAAATAAATAATAATAATAATAATAATAATAATAATAATAATAATAATAATAATAATAATAATAAAGACCAGTAGTTGGAGTGGGCCTTTCAATGAGGTCACACTTGTAAACTCTGTTCCTGAACTTTTACCCGGCCATGTTCGTCCTGTAGTTTTAAAAACTCATTACTCCAATGTGCTGACAAAGTTTTGTGTCGTAAGGCAACCATACTTTATGAGACTTCAGGCAGATTGCTTGCTGTTTGAAGAGGTTCCCATGCATTGATTTTCTTCGCCTTCCCCTATTTTACGGGTTGTGCCAATCAATAAGGCAAATCAAACATTACAGCAGCAGTCAAAACGCAGAAGGGGAAAGACCTTAACCTTTATAGCTAAACATATGCAATGAATACTAATACCAAACCCAGCATGGTGGCAAAAAAGTCCAGGTTTTTCCTTTCGTCATTATTTAACTTAAATTAAACTACCTCTGCTAATGTGGAGGGAAGGCCTGATTTTCCAGTTTGGCATCCCACACTTAACAAATACATAGTTGAAATATTCGGCAAATCTTTTCCAAAATATTTACAGAATTCTTACTGTTTATAAGTTGGTTAAATTGATTTACAAATGGATTAAGAGTCCATAAGTTAAAACGGTATATCTCACATAATGAGTCTTAAAAATGTGAGCAATGTCTATGTGAGGATACTGGTAATAGCTATTTGATTTCAGTCAATATGTTTTTTAAATAGTTTAGATTTTTGGTTTTGATCCCAGCTGTGACACTAAACTTTGCTTTCAGAAGTACATACAGCAACAACATCTCAGATCTGGAAGAATGTAGGGAAATTGTGCAATGAGCCTGCCGGGAACAAAAATGCTGTTCCTTTCAAAACTACACGGTAAAATTAGTCTGCTTCAAGGATAGTGCTGGTTAAAGCAATCGTGGATGTTGGTGTTCGGGACCATTATTTTCCCACAGGTGAATGAGGAGAAAAAATATCTTAATCAACCAGAGATTTCCATGTACATTGAGTTGCTTGTTGGGCTTGTGGGAGACCCCAGATTCAAAACAAAGCCCACTAGCGTCCAGACCCTGAGACAGACCTGAGCCTCACTGATAATCAGCCATCACCATCACATCAGTGCTTAATATGAATCACAGAAAAGGGTTCATAAGGGGATACAAATATTAAACTTGGCCTTGGTTTGTCTGTGTGGCGATGTGGGCAGCCATGTTTGATAAGGGCAATAAGGCCATTACAGAGGCCATTTTTCGTAGGGTCTTTATGCAGCGTAACTACCATAATGCTCCTAAGTGTGGGCCCAAGATATTTTACTCTGGAAAGTACATCATTTGTATTTATTTTGTTCTCAAGGTATGTAGGTTGATAGGTTATTATATTAATAGGTTATATATGATTTTTTTTTATAAAGAGATTGTCATAAATACTAGTGCCTAACTTTGATCCTGCTTTAGGATTTATTTTTGTTAGTTGTTTTCTATTTCCATCAATGATCTTACTTTATTGAAGGCATTTACTTTGTTCCAGGGTTTGTTTTGTTTTTGGTTTATACCAATAACATTTTCAAGTGTGTGTGTGTTTTACCAATATTGAAACCTTAATAATAAACACAGAGAGGCATAGATTTAACTGTAAATGACATTCATCATTCTGTTTTATGCACAAAATAGCTAAATTATTGCAAAATTATGCTCTCTGAACCACCTTAATGTATCTGTCACACAATTCCTACCTTCGGCGATCAAACTGCTTGCTCAGATTTGTTATATGTTTATATGGGGTGGGCAGACATGAGGGTCATATGCCACACTACATTTTATATTAACAGGGTGTGTCTTTGAAATGAAAGGGCAACACTGTTGTCGATGAAAGACAAAGGGGATGTTCTATTGTGTAGCTCCACAGATGTCAAATTAAATCCCACCCTGATTAAAACTGTTCCTTTCAGTCCAAGGCTATTAATGAAACAAACAACTGTGGGCTTGAAAATATGCACGTTCAGAACCGCAGATAAAACTTTACTTGATTTTAAAATATTGTTATACAGGAAACGCGCACAACCCACCAGTTAATAATTATAGCTTTTAATGTGATGTGTCTACAATTAATTTGTTTCACAACATGTCTGTTCCTCCCTCATTGCTGGAGCTGCAGTTCTGCAAAGCTCTAGTGAACAGCGGGGTGTGCGGAAGGACTGCCTGGGAACGTGTGGGAAGACAGTTTTAGACAGTTT
The DNA here is from genome assembly GCF_036373705.1 of Amia ocellicauda. Classification (NCBI taxonomy): domain Eukaryota; kingdom Metazoa; phylum Chordata; class Actinopteri; order Amiiformes; family Amiidae; genus Amia; species Amia ocellicauda. Next base: position 54,709,505 of record NC_089850.1, read on the forward strand.
AGTTGTGAAGGATGTATGCTTCTTAGAATACATATTTGGTTGTGTATCTATTTTTTTTTTCTTTTGTGCATAAACCTCAGATTTCAGCAGAGTTTTACTTTCATCATCAAAATGATTTAACACATTTTCAATTAGCTCACACACTTACATTATTTAACATTTAAAATCAAAAGTGACTGGATCTGCAGATGTTTTACAATATGACTGATCTCTTTATTTAATCTGAAACACAGACCACACATCTGCTATCTTCAAGACTGAGCGGTCTGTAAAAGATTGTGGTACCATGGTGTCCAACACCATAGTCATAGTAATAACAAGTAATGAGTAACAGTCTGTTATCAGAGCAGCACACTATGTTAAAATGATCATCCGTGTTGTTTTTCAGCAGGAATGGATTTCTGAAGCTCAGTCACCTGCAAAGGGATCATTTTCGTTCATTGACACAGAAAGACACACCCCTTCGAATGTTCACCATCCTTGGCTCCCTTACAAAAACCTCTCACTCTCTCGCTCTCTACTCGCTCTCTACTTTACTCCCTTTTCCCCCTCTCTGTCTTTCTCGGCCGTTCACTGTCACCTCCTCCGGCTGGTCAGTGGATACCGGCAATTTCCCCACAGTGGCGAGTTATCACAACCTCTTATCAGATGGTTCTCCTGAAGGACGCGGTTGCAGCAGGAAACTGCCCATCATTTTCACGGTGAATGAGCAATTCTCCATCATTCGCCAGGGCATCCATTAAAACCCTGGGGGCCTCTCTTACACCTCCCTGTGAGGGAGGAGAACACTTGTATCACTGAGGAAACTTGACAGGAAAGAATGACATTGATAATGACTTTTTTATTTGCTGAACCAAGTGGGGGCACCTTCACACTGACTACATTTCAAGCCATAGTTTAATTTACATGGAATAGGCCTATATACACAGACACACATGCACACACAAATACACACACTATATATATTTTTTTCTTTTCTTTTCCAACATAGTACCACAAATAATTAATTTGTCACCAAATCAAGTCATTTTAAACAAACCAACCTTGCTGCTTTGTTTTATTATTATACGTGCTGCACCTGTTTATAGCAAGGGACCGTACCGTACTTGTTTGTTTTCAAAACAAATATTTACAGCCTCCTTCCAAAAACACAAGGGACGGAGCAGCTGACTGCTTAAAAAAAACAAACATAAATCAATTTATTTTAGAGTCAAGCAGGAGCCAGTATTATGAGTTAGTAGGATGAGTTATGAATCATACTTAAATAGTGCAGGATAAAGCCACTACAGTAAAAATTGTAGATTACTGTCCAAAAATGTGAATCATTAGGAAGCAACGGAACACTAGAGAATTATTTAATTGCTTTAGAGGCTCTGAGAACTGCATCCCTTCTCTTTGCTTTGAAGTTGGAAGGGATATGTTTTAATTGCTGGACCAGCTTTTTTTTTCATCCCCTCCATTGATAAACCTCTTTGCGCACATAAGGCGCATCTCAGGCATCAAACAGATTTTTTTTTTCTGACAAAAAGAAGAGAAAAGCTGAAGCTGCAGAAAAGGGCCCCACTCTTCATTAGCACTAATCTTCAAACAAGCTGTTCACCTCCAGATGATCATTATATTACAATACCACCCACACTCGGCCTCCTTGATGAATTTAACGAGCTCTAGAGATTCCCAGTTCAAGACACAGGGCTAAAGAAGCACCATGCATGTTCTGCACTGACCGCTCTCCGATTCCTCCCAATCTTGGGTCCCAATGTTGCAGTAATGTTCACATTCAGTGCACTGACCTTTGAGAATCTCATCTTCTAATTTGCCCTGAAGCCATAATCAATATGTGGTAGGGAAATGGCGGGACAGTACAGCCCGGGTATAATGTTATTGCTTTCCCTGTGCCCTTTGAATCGATTGTCCATAAAAACACATTCTGTCTTGCATTAAACCAAATTTATTGAGTAATCATACGGAGATGATCACTCCACTGACTAAGTTTATGTTATCCTGCACTCATGTTAACTGTAATGTAATTTGTCAATCTCTTCAGTGTGTAGTGCCTGTAGTGCGTGGTTTTCAATCACGTGATGCTTTATGTCCTGGGAGGACACGGGGCAGAGAAAAGGCTGCAGTTTAGTGAATTCAACACACACACACACACACACACACACGCTGGCACACAACTGCCAGGAATGTGTGTCAGTGTCTTCTTACTGATCCATCTTTCCCCTCCTCTCAAGACAATGTTTTGAAGAGCAAGAAACACAAACAAACCACCAAAACATATAACGGTTGGCTCAAAATGCCACCAGTGTTCAGGTTCTCAGAGGCTTTCGTTTGAGCGTATAATTGGCCTTCTATATGCAACAAAAATACTGAATGCAAAACAAAGGAGGACAGAGGACTGAAAGGCAAAATTTAAATGGGTGATTATTACCTTTCCCTGTATATGATTATAAATTGACTGTTACTTTCTCTCTGCTCCTTTCTAAGGCTTCTACTTGGTTAATTACACCAGTGATGGCTGTACAGTTTTCAACATATGCCCAAGTGACCCAAGGAAAGCAAGCAGGTAGGCTCAGTGATGGACTTGCTAACACAAAAAGGCACATTCTATATATTCTTTTTGACTAATGTGTAGTGCTAATGTATATGTACATTGTGTATGTGGAAGTGTAAAGCCAATCATTTCAAGGTGTTGAATAAAGGTAAGAAAGGGGAGAGGAAAAAAGTCAGAGAATCCAAATCTAAATCAATCCTGGGGATTTGCGATGCTCATTTGTTTTCATGTATCCTTTTACTTTTGATTTCTACAAGGATTAGCATGCACCCGAAGATGAAGCAAAGTGCTCTCACAAAGTAGCGAGTAGTTTAAACACCATACTGCAATTTGACAGCAACCACACTGAATTCTTGCTTCCAGTTGTTTCAGGGATAATTTCCAATGACTGTATCCTTACTTACATATCTGCTGTGTAACGTCAGGAGCAAGCACTATCAGAGATGATGCCTTTAGAATATGCCTCAACAGATGAAACGCAGAACAAGGCAGGAGTGAATGACTGACAGTCTCTGCTCACCCAAAGGAATTATTTTAAACTCAGACAGTTTGAGTCAGTACAGGTACACAGGGTAAGAGATGTCTCAGACTGCCAGGAAACAATTCATTCATCATTCAGAGAGCTCACAATTTAAGGAAGATTTTCAAGATTGTCATGTATTTGTATGACAGATCGAACTTCTGTGAAAGGAAAAGCAAGTACCACCACAGGGGAATGTAAGGAGTTTCATAGTCATACACATTCCTTATTTTACTCTCTAATAATCTCTCTCTACTGTAAATCAGGTACAAAGTTATCCAAGACCGCTTTATCCTGAACTGTAATTTGAATTCTTCATTTTCTCAATGGGGAAGATGGGTTGTCCGCTTCCCAGTAGGTGACCTCACATCTAGAACACAAGCCCAAGTGTTCAGTCATCATGGCTCACACATGTATAGAGTCTGCTTGGCCACCCTTGGTTCACCATTACAATATAAATTCCTCAAGGCTTACAAAGTGCCAGGATTGACTACTAATCCTCCACTCACTCAAAAACTCTGTAGTGTTTATTGTAGCAGGAGAACAATCCAAACAGCAATAACATTAACATAAATCCTAACCTTAATTTGTCTTCCCCTGAATTGATGATAACACTAATAGAATCCAAGAGAAGGAGCATTTTCTTCTACTTAATTCATCACAGTGCCCTCTGGCTGTCAAAGGCAGCAACAGTATTAAGTTAATGAAATCGTTAAATGTCCAGCTTCCCCACATGACCTGAATTTTGGAAGGCGTTTTAGCAGGGCGTAAGTGTTCTTTGCCAGTGATCCACAATATGAACAAAAACACAAACACTGAGAAGCATCTGACTTTACTTTAATGCTTGAATAGCTTCTGTCCTTATTTACTCCCTGACAGCATCAACTGGACATCATTGAAGCTTGCTCCTGTTATGGCAGCTTCAATGTGTTGAGACTTACTTCAATAGAGTTCCAGACATATGAGCAGCATTTAACTTGGATTAGTTCAATTAAATACAACGTTGTAACTATAACTTGTAGGGATAAATGTGTGTTCAATTATGAGATGTGTAGCCGAGGAATATTTGAATAATTGTGTCTAACCAATATTTCACTTAATAAACTAGTGAATTACTTTGTGTCATATGCAGCACAGGGTGCCAATATTTAGATCTGCAAACATACATTCACTCACACACACACACACACACACACACACAATATATGGATATACACTCACCTAAAGGATTATTAGGAACACCATACTAATACTGTGTTTGACCCCCTTTCGCCTTCAGAACTGCCTTAATTCTACGTGGCATTGATTCAACAAGGTGCTGAAAGCATTCTTTAGAAATGTTGGCCCATATTGATAGGATAGCATCTTGCAGTTGATGGAGATTTGTGGGATGCACATCCAGGGCACGAAGCTCCCGTTCCACCACATCCCAAAGATGCTCTATTGGGTTGAGATCTGGTGACTGTGGGGGCCAGTTTAGTACAGTGAACTCATTGTCATGTTCAAGAAACCAATTTGAAATGATTCGACCTTTGTGACATGGTGCATTATCCTGCTGGAAGTAGCCATCAGAGGATGGGTACATGGTGGTCATAAAGGGATGGACATGGTCAGAAACAATGCTCAGGTAGGCCGTGGCATTTAAACGATGCCCAATTGGCACTAAGGGGCCTAAAGTGTGCCAAGAAAACATCCCCCACACCATTACACCACCACCACCAGCCTGCACAGTGGTAACAAGGCATGATGGATCCATGTTCTCATTCTGTTTACGCCAAATTCTGACTCTACCATCTGAATGTCTCAACACAAATCGAGACTCATCAGACCAGGCAACATTTTTCCAGTCTTCAACTGTCCAATTTTGGTGAGCTTGTGCAAATTGTAGCCTCTTTTTCCTATTTGTAGTGGAGATGAGTGGTACCCGGTGGGGTCTTCTGCTGTTGTAGCCCATCCGCCTCAAGGTTGTACGTGTTGTGGCTTCACAAATGCTTTGCTGCATACCTCGGTTGTAACGAGTGCTTATTTCAGTCAAAGTTGCTCTTCTATCAGCTTGAATTAGTCGGCCCATTCTCCTCTGACCTCTAGCATCAACAAGGCATTTTCGCCCACAGGACTGCCGCATACTGGATGTTTTTCCCTTTTCACACCATTCTTTGTAAAGCCTAGAAATGGTTGTGCATGAAAATCCCAGTAACTGAGCAGATTGTGACATACTCAGACCGTCCCGTCTGGCACCAACAACCATGCCGCGCTCAAAATTGCTTAAATCACCTTTCTTTCCCATTCAGACATTCAGTTTGGAGTTCAGGAGATTGTCTTGACCAGGACCACACCCCTAAATGCATTGAAGCAACTGCCATGTGATTGGTTGGTTAGATAATTGCATTAATGAGAAATTGAACAGGTGTTCCTAATAATCCTTTAGGTGAGTGTATATATAACATTAAATGAGACCAGCTACATCCTACATGTTTAGTTATTATGGGATTTGCGTAACTGTGTGTTACATTCTGCTATGAACAACTACAGCATGAATAAGACTGCTAGTAAACAGCATAAACTGATCCCCTTCCTCATACAAGTGTGCCCCAGAGTCCTGAACCCCATATTTAGAGTTTAAACTATGCAGCTCGGAGCACAGACACAGCAATATTAAGTGGCCTCTTATGCTTTTTTCAAGGCAACTGTTTTGTGGAAAGTTAGTCATAATTGGCAGAATGGAGACATGCCCACTACGGCTTTCCTCGGGCACATCGTCTCATTCGTCACTCAGCGGTTTTAACCACACTGTATGAGCAGAGAATTACCATTTTCAGAACACATGAACTTCAAACCTCTCGCACCTGAAAGCCAAAGGACCAGATCCCTGCTGCACACCCCGACTGAGTTAAGCAGGGCTGCTCACAAAATAATTCCGCTAATTACATTTCACGCCACTATTACTCAAAGAGCCTGCAGCAATGCTTTAATTTTGACCAGCTTGAATAGATTTAGTCTAGGCAAATGTGAGGCCTTGTCCTTCCACCAATAGGCGTCATGAAGGAAGAAACACATCGTTCATCCAGGACTGAGGAGTACCTTTGCAGCCTGCATAAAATGTAAGAATTGAATGTATGGCAGCTGCATGACATAAGACAAAGGCCGCCTTAGCCTGCACAAGGGTTAATAAGAGTTCAAAGTAACAGCTTTTAACCACATTCAGGGATAATTTCACAAACAGTTCTGTGCATTATTTGTGCCATTTCAAAGCAGATAAGGCACTCCAAATGTGGTGTCAATTATAATGAATGAGATCAGTGAACAGATAACGAGATAATGGGACTGACTGAAACAGATGCATAATTCTGTACATGAACAGTTTATACGATATCTTCCTGACACACTCTGGCACAAAATATTTGATGAAATCATAATTCTCTGCAAATGTTTTTTTCCTCGAAACATCGAAAGACTTGGCCTGAACCACATCACACCATTACATAATGGCTGTGTATGCCTTTAAACAAACCCAGGCCCCAAAGATAAAAACATTCAAATTGTGTTTTTAATGGACGTCTTATTTAAATCATTACTTTTCATCTTTGTCTCCTTCCAATATAGTTCAGGTCCTGGAAGCTGTAGGTATTTTTGATTATTTTTGTTCCCCCTGTAGCTCACCAATTAAATCTCCAGTTAAATTCACTGACGCTTCATTTCACAATTAGCACTGCAATGCACCTGGGGAGGCTACCTTAAATAGCACTCACTTTTCACTTCAAATAATTCTCAAGACCAGAAGAATACACAAGCTTTCCCCGGGTCTTTCATTATTGGAAATTTAACAGCGTATTATATTTAACAGTGTATTAATTTGAGACAGCAAGCATAACAAAGAAGTTGTTACAGTCACACAAATGCGCAACTGAGAAGTCACTAAAGGGCTTAGGAATGGAAATCAAAAGCATTCAAAACTACAAATGATTTGAAAATGATTTGATGATCCACATTAACCTAGTGCGACAACATCACAAATGTATATAAATAGCAATGAAACGGTGCAATATGTATGCTAAACAAATTAAAAAATGTATTTCCCTTCTGCTTTATCGATTTTGTCTGCATATAAATGTTGCCCTGTTTTAGTTCCAGATGTCTTGAGATGTCATGATGTGACTACAAATACTATTATAATTATGAATGCATGTTGTTTCTGTACAAAAATGTATATATTTACTTCTCCCGAATACTGAGAAAACCCAAAATAATATATTTGCCAGTTTAGTCAACATTGGAACAGTGATGGACCATTAACATTAACAATCACAGAAAAAAAGCAATACTCAAACTGTGAAATCTTGAAAGAATACAGTAAATGAAATATTTACCTTTCTCTTTACCTAGCTGAACTCATTCAGGAAATATCTACTTTTCAACATTGCTATGAAATGGAAAGGGTAATATTTTCTTCACACCTTGCAGGGGTAAAGTAATGGCATAAGAGCTTAGATTTAAAGGAACATATGTCTTCTTTATATCAGTCTGAATGGCTCTACTTATTATAGTACTTTGCATGCAATTTAACATGAGAATGAAGAGAAACCCATAGAAGCATGCAGTTCATGCTTGCAGACTATAAGCAAAAACAAGGCCAGCTGCCAGTTGTTTAATTCTCAAACCAATTGGGAAGACACCTGGACTTTTTTCAACAGCGGTACATTTCATACATGTTGAAAATAAATATGCTCTTTAAAAATTCATTATCACAAAGAAACAAAAAGAGGGCTCTGCAAGCTTGATTTCAGAAGGGAGTAAAAATTAAACAACATGTTACAACTAGAGCTGCTTCTAGTAAACATGTGCCTACCCTATCATAAGATCTTACCACAACCTGAGCCGCAGCCCTCACCACCCTAACCTTAACGTGAGTCAATGTGTACTGGGAAATGTATCCCCCATCTAGTCAAACCCAAAGTCTAACCCTAGTCCGAACCCTAACCCTAAAACTGCTTAGAAAAGGATTACTGTTCAATATACATTTAGATAATTCAGTAACACTTCATAGTGCGGTGTCATTAATAAATGATTGGTAAACAGTTTATAAAACAGTTAGGAACCATGAATAATATCAGTAAACCTTTATGAGATATGTCATATATATATGAAATATAATTTATCCCCCAAAAATGTAACTGTTTCAAATCTTTATAATAAATGGTTTATTAAAGCGTTACCAATAATTCCTCAGAATGATTTTTCTCTAGAGTTGCCCCAAGTAGATACAGTTCCCCAATTTCAGGACAATGCTGAGGGAACCTAAATTACAATTTAAAAAAAACTGTGCTCACCTGGCTCAATCCAAACCAAAGATTTGCCGTTTTTAGCTTTTCCTCATTTATATAGAGCCATTCGGAAATTTGAGATCAACTAAACTTCTAATTGTGCCAAGTATTGATTGCTGTAGTTACTGTAGCCATGTTGTGTGTCTTGTTTGTTTGTATCAAATTACTTATTTATTATTATTTTTTCTTATCTAATTTATTTTTAAAACTTATTACATGAAAAGATTTGCAATAAGATCTTTCTCTTTCATTTTTGCCCTGTTCTAAAATTACTTTAAAATAGTGCTCTCCAGGCACTCAAAATAAAAACCACTGAGTGACAGAACATCAGCATGTCCCAGAGAGCAAATTGTTACCCTTCATACAACTGAATCTTGTCCATCTGTTATTTTAAATGTAGTTGACACTAATTGAATTACACTCCGTCACCCTGAAGCACGCACTCTACCTGATTTTACCAAGTAATGACAGCATGTGGTACACCCATATTTGCATCACCCATATGCTTGAAAACCTACCAAACAGTTGTAATTATGAGAACCCAGGCTGCACGCTGCAGATATAATCCAATGCAATAAACGCTGATCGTCCGTAATTGCAACTGGAAAAAACTACAACCCTGCATATGTATTCAAATTCCCCACAGGTCTGACATGAGGTTAGGAAGAGGGACAAATTAATTTCTATATGCAAGTGCAATGTGCTTTCTCCTGGACCTGATAAAGAAAAAAGGGCAGACAATGGTATTCTCAGGATATCAAGCAAGGGAAACATGAACACCTTAAACTGTATTTTTTAACAGTGTGCCATGGGAATTGCAACAGCTTTGGATTTCATCAAAATATGTAAATTACGAGTGGATGGGTGCCACTGTTGACTTAATTTTGATCTCACTGAGCAAATGATACAAAATCCAAAGGAATGAACTAAAATGAGCCTGTAGTGCCGAAAAACAATTAAGAACATCATATTAGTTACTTCTTATTTGGAGTTTAATAACACTTATTACACATGTATTGACACAAAGTTACACATGACTGCACTGTACAGATACTTGATTGATTGAGCTTTTGATGGAAAATGTTTCCAATGGCTCACACCCTTTCATTCACACAACACACTAGGGCTGGCAGTGCTCCGGGTTTGCTGGCTGCGGCTCCGGAGTGGCTCCAGAGGTTCAACTCCAGCTCCAGGCCGGCTCCAGCAGCCCCAGCTCCAGCTCCAGCTCCAGAGCCACAAAAAACTGTGCAAACTAGGATGCAATCATTATTTATAATGTTTCCTTTTTTACTTCTTTTATGTAAATAACTGTTTAACAAAACTAAAATATTAATAACAACCATCTGTTTTGCCATTCAAATATGAAAAAGTATTTTAATGGACTTAATGGAATTTGTCTATTTCAGCCACACCCATTGCTGAAAGTTGTATACAGTGGCTCTCAAAAGTATTCACCCCCCTTGGACTTTTCCACATGTCATTGTGTTACAACATGAAATCAAAATGGATTTAAATCAGGAGTTTTTGCCGCTGATCAAGTGAAAAATATAAATCGGCAAATTGTCTAAATTAATTACAAATACAAAACATAAAAATATCTGGCCAAACTGGAAGCAGCGTCAGCACAAGAACTGTTCATCGGGAGCGTCATGACATGGCCGAGCAGCCACACAAGCGTAAGACCCCCACGCGCAATGCCAACCGTCGGCTGCAGTGGTGTAAAGATCGCCGCCATTGGACTTTGGAACAGTGGAAACGCGTTCTCTGGAGTCATGAATCAGGCTTCACCATCTGGCAGTCCGATGGACGAATCTGCGTTTGGCGGATGCCAGGAGAACACTACCTGCCTGAATGTATAGTGCCAACTGTAAAGTTTGGAGGAGGAATAATGGTCTGGGTCTGTTTTTCATAGTTCGAGTTCGGGCCCCTTAGTTCCACTGAAGGGAAACCTTAATGCTACAGCATACAATGACATTCTAGACGATTTTGCACTTCCAACTTTTGGGCAACAGTTTGGGGGAGGCCCTTTCCTGTTTGCTTTGGAATGAAAGCGAGGTCCATACAGAAATGGTTTGTGAATCAACTTTTGGACAAACTAAAGTCAGGACATTTCAGATAACAGGTGGCTATAAAATTAGATTAATTTAGGCAGATGATAGTTAGTTAAAATTGACTTTGCTTCTTTTGGAAGTGGTTCATGAGAGATGTGCCCTGAGATCACAGAATCATTTCTTGAAGAGAGTGTGAAATATAATTACAATTAATAAAAAATAAAATATTATGTACTAATAGCTGGAATGAGAACTAATCATATTTTATAACCCCCAACACAATACAATAGTTATTTTTTTGTAAATTTAATAACCCAAACTTAATATAATTAAGAATTAAGAATATAATAGAAGGGGGGGAGAGTGGAGCAGCTCCACGACCTCAGCTCCACCCTGGCTCCAGCACTGCCAGCTCCAGCTCAGCTCCTGCTCCGGGTCATGGAGGTGGCTCTGGGCTCCAGAGCTGGTGCATGGCCAACCCTACGACGCACGCCCTGGCAGTGCACACACATTATGAGTGTGTTGTACCTCAAACAGGTAAAGACTTCATCCAAGTACAAGGAAACAAACGTGCATGACAGTCACAAGCCGGTCATCACTCGTGCTCTCGCCTGTCATATTTAATATCCACGGATAAACCAAGCATGTTACACAAATAATTAGGCTATATTCCGTTATAACCTAATCTTTTATTTTTATGTAACTGTAACACCAGTTTTCTTCATTGCTTGGACACAGCAAACACATTTGTAAGACATTAAAATGTTCAAGTTAAGATAATAAAATGCAGCCAGCCATTTAAAAACACCATAACACTCATCTGATTGTATTGAAGATGAAATCCAACCTCGAAAAATGTTCCTTTGGCTTTCAAGACCATGAGAAGCTCACTCTCCATAGATCCTGAATATGGATAAAGATGATAACCGGACTTGTCCTGTTGTATTCCTCGAATATCTCTCCATCCATTTCATGGCAGTAAATGTCCGCTGGACAGATGCTGTGGACACCATTTCTCTGGCGTTCAACGAATCAGAAAGGTACTGCTCAAATATAGCACCACCCCTTGGCACATTGGTCTAGGCTAGGAACTCACTGAAGGCCCAGAATTATGTAAAACAGTTGAAGATAGCCCACCCACAACATGTCAGAATATGAGTGGCTACTCATACCATCACTCCAAGGTTACAGTTATATAGCAGCTGTTTGTTGAAGGTCCTTGTGTGAGGAGCCCACACAGTATTTTACATAGTAACTTAATTTGAGCATTTTTGATTGGATAATACCCTCTTATTATTCTTCCCATTACAAAATTTACAAGGAAGACAATGGGAATATTAATTTATAATTCGGCTTTGCTAAGGATAATGTCAAAACGCTATATTATTCTATACATTAATGTATTTCACATATTTATCTTTCATTTGATTTATCCAAGTCCTTCATATATATTTAAATTATTATTTTTTTCCATTCAACAACACATCCCACACTATAACTGCCAAGTGAGAAAATATTCTAGAAATTTGAGGAAAATGTATTACAAGTAAAAACTGAAATACCTTTGTTGGGTAAGTTATCCACCCCACTTGTAATAGCAATCCTAAATTTGCTCAAATCTAAGCAATAACCTATGTTAAACTGTATTGATTCACATGATTTCAGGATAGATTCTGGAGATCCTATAAGTTTCCTCTGCTGGGTAGAGCATTTCAAACCAAAGACTCAATAATGAGCACCAAGGACCTTACACAAGAACTCTGGGACCAAGTTGTTGAAAGAGACAGATCATGGGATGGGTAAAAAAAATATCAAAAACCTTGAATATTCCTTGGCGCGTGATCAAGATTATTATTAAGAAGTGGAAGGTGTGGCACAACAAAGACCCTGCCTAGAGTAGGCTGCCCTCCAAACTGGATGACTGAGCAGCTGGTCAAAGTATGCATGTGACAACAATATCCCAAGCACTACACAAATCTGGCCTGTATGGTTCTCAAGAAAACCCAGACTGAATCCCATTTGAAGTATGCTAAATAAATAAATAAATAAATAAACACACTTGGGGGATTCTGTAGCCATGTGGCAAAATGTGTTGTGCTCTGACAAACTGAAATGGAACTTTTTGGCCTAAATGCAAACCCAACACTGTACATCAACTAAAGACCACCATCCCTACTGTGAAGCATGGTGGTGCAGCATCATGTAATGGGAATGTTTTTTATCGGCAGGGACTGGGGTGCTTGTCAGGATAGAAGGGAAAGTAAATGGAGCAAAGCACAGAAAAGTCCTTGAGGAAAATCTGCTGCCCTCTGCAAGAAAGCTGAAACCTGCACAGAGGTTCAGCTTTCAACAAGAAAATGACCCAAAGCACACAGCCAAAACTACACTGGAGTGGATAAGGAACAAAAAGGTAAATGTCCTTGAGTGGCTCATTCAGAGCCCTGACATGGAAACTGATCGGAAATGTGTGGCATGACTTGAAGATTGCTGTCCATGAAACTTTACAAAACTGTTAAAGCTCTTTCAAGAAGAATGGTAAAATATTGCTAACTCAAAGTTGGTAGAGATCTATCCCAACAGACTCACAGCTGTAACTGCTGCCAGAGGTGCTCCAACCAAGTATTAACTCAGGGAGGTGGAGAATTATCCAATGATATTTCAGTTTTGTATTTGTTTTTCACACTAAAAACCTTTTCCCCCCTTAACAGTGTGGAGTATGGTGTGGAACAAATCTTCATTTAAATGCATGAAACGGAATCACTGACACAACAAAATGTGAAAAAGGGGGTTTAGACTTTCTATAGGCACTGTATATATGTGTGTGTGTAGGTGTTGATGTGTGTGGACATAGTTTGGATTTTTGTCCAAAAAATATAATTTTAGGCCTCTTAATATTTCTCGGGAACATTCCTCATTGTCAATTCTACTATTATGAAAACAATGTGCCAAAATCCATATTTATGTCAAAAAAAAAAAAAATGGAAATGAAAAACTGCTTTCTTTGTGTCTGAAATTGGTCAGTCCAAATATATAGGGCATAAAATCTTATTTGATATGCTTTTGAACATGGATCTTATGTTGGTTACTGCTGTTGTCACCAAAACAGGAAAAAAATAACCATCAAAGCATAACACTGTATAGAGACTGTCACTTCATTGAAATAATTAATTCAGACGATTCAGATATCTTCTTAACTGACAAACCGTTCTGCATTTCAGCAAATACCACGGCTGAAAAGCAGTCTGGGAACTATAATTGACATTATTTAATCTCAATGCTGTTTATTGTTAAGGCATAATTTTCATGCTCACAGCTTTAGAAGCTCAATGTATTGCTCAAAGTGTTAAGCAGTTTGATAATAACATCAAAATGCTGGCACTGAAAGTCCCTAATTACCGAAAGAATAAAGCATACATCCACAATGTGAACTATTTTTACCCATCTTCTGTTTGAATTTTAAACATCCACCCTTTAAAGGCAAAACATATGTACATTACACTTAGGCATAAACAAGGAGGTGTGATGATGGTCATAGGCATAATCCTAAACCTAATACTAATCTTAATCATTGCTCAAAACCCCAAAGTCCGGAAATGTGACCAGTATAGTAACTCAGAGAAAAGATACACAAGGTTTTCGGTGAACATTATCACATGGTAGCCTTAAGAACTGTGTCAGAATTCATTAACAGAATAATTTGCCTACAATCATTTCAAGTGGAGCACAAGCTACAATATAGGAAGAACCACATATGCATGATTTACTAATTTAACCATCATATGTTATTGGGGATAGGCCTTCTCTTGGAAATAATAATTAAAAAAAAACATCTATGGAATCAGTTTAGTGTTCCCATAATGCAGAGAATGTCAAGCAAGCAATGTTACACTATATGTAACATTACAAGGGTTGCCACTGATCACAAAGCTAATATAATTTGTCCTGAAATCCATTACAAACTTCTCAGCCACACAGCCTAATAAGATGAAGTGCATGCAGGTGTTGCAGTAATTCAAAGAGTAATGTAACTCCAGAAGTTTATTTTAGATCATTTATTTCTTGGCAGGTCTTAAATTAAACTGAAGGTTTGTGAATATAGTGAAAGATCGATTTTGTAATGTGATGGCCACACTGACAGAACTTTAACTTTTTAACTTTCTTGCTTTCATACTACCAGAGTGCTTTTTCGATTACTTTCGGTTAAAAGTTATACTTCAATGTTACCTCTCTCAGAGCTCGGTGAAGTCCTTGTTGTTGTGGCGGAACTACATCTTTCGACACGTACATCTTCATTGTCTCTGCAGCAGTGGTCTTAATTGTCCTGCTGCTGGTTTAATTGAAACCTACATAGCCTAAATATTAAAATGAACCTCCTGCTTTCATGAAGTGTCTGGGGTGAAACATGGATCACTACACATACACCCGGCACACACGAAACAAAGCAACAATCAAAATGCTTCCTAATCACATCATCAAACAAATGCATCATTCCTTGGCAGAGTATCTGTAACAACAAACAAAGGACATTTTAAGAATATGAATGAATGTTAATTTGTACTTATTCAGCTTTCTGATATCTATACATCATCATCATCTTCAGCCTGTATCGATCCACTACTGGACGAGGGCCTCCCCAAGATGTTTCCACTTGCTTCAAAGTACAGCGTCTCTTTTCCAGGTCACGCCAGCAAATCATCTTATTCCTTCTTCCCATCTTTTATGTCATGTACGTCTTCTTTCATCTCTTGGGATCCATTCAATAGCTCCCTTTGTCCATCTCTGATCAGTTCTTCTTGCAATGTGTCCGGCCCATTGCCATTTTAACATTATCATTCTTGCGATGGTGTCACATATTTTCAAGTTCTTGTTCTATTAATTCTTGTTATTCCAAGCATGTATCTCTCCATGCTTTTTCATCTCGTCTGCAGTTTCTGTAACATTTGCACATTAATTGACCAGGTTTCAAAGCCAAAAATGAGAGCTGGTAGTATGCATTGATCAAATACTTTTCTCTTCAGGCAAATGGGTAGATTTCCTTTCAACAGCACTCCATCCCATTTTCACTCTTCTTTTGATTTCTTCCATAATATCTCCATTTGTGCCAATTTGTTGTCGAAGGCAGACACGTTTTTGCAAGTATCTGTTGACCTACTTACATTTTCTTACATTTAAGTTCTTAAACATGACTTTTTTTACTCAGATTTACTCCGGTTCATTTTAAGTCCAGTTATATATATATTAGTATTATTATATATATATTTGAATAACCTCAAATTGCTTCAGTGCGTAGTACGTTGATTAGTGCAGCTCTTCCATTCAAGAAGCAAATCACTGCACCAATCTGGGCCTAATTGTCCTTGCAGCGAATGCATTCCCAAACAACAATCTTTGCGCTAGGAGCTTATAATTAAAAGTTATGTTTAAATGGTTGCAAGGATAAGCAATTTATTTCCCTTTTTCTTAAAGGTGCACTCGATTAAAAAAAAAAAAAAAAAAAAAAAAACACCTTTCTGGCTTTATGTATCACCTTCCTCTGTGCCACTTCCTGTGTGTTGCTTTAACTAAACCAATAAAGGGCTATCTGGCATAATCCCTGATTTGTTACATATCATTTAATCTCGGTTTAAATCTGACGCTTAGCTAGGGAGTCTGTTATGACGTTTAGTGTCAATACTTCTGCGATTAATGCTTTTTTTCTCATCTATCTCTACAATTCTCCTCATCAGCCCTAAGTGTATCATTAAGATTACGCTCTTTTTCAATGTATGTATTTCAATACATTTAATACCACTATCATCTTGTCCAATCTGAATCGATCCATTGCTAAATAAATGCCTCCTCCAGATTCTATGAGTTACTCCTTCAATATTTTTTTTCACAATTTTTCAGTTCTTGTGAGCATCACTACTACCTTGGGTGGCCTTTGGTTTTGTATACTATTTTAATTCTGAATGCCACTTTGGATTTCATGTTATATGTGAACACAGGCACAAACATAAAATTCAAAGAAAATTGGGAAATAATTATTATAAAAGGGTAGCTGTAAGACTGTAATATTTTTTGCATTGTGAATTTCCCTGAGAAATGTACCAGGGGGTTTGTGTTTGTTCTGTCTTGTTTTTCTATTTTCTACATTAAATCCTGATATGAAATGGATTTCTCCAAATCTCTGCGTTGGAGTGGTATGTCTTGAAGGTGGAGATTTACATCAGTAACTCCGGGGATTGCAAGAAATTGAATTTCTGTCTGCGCGCCTCACGTTGAAATTTAATTGGCTTTAACTCAATTAGATAAAACTGAGGTACCCTGAGAATAGAGTCATGTACGAAGGCTATAAGGAGTCCAGGGTGAGGACGCGGTCTGTCTCACGTCCCCCTCGGATGCTCCCTCCCTCAGCGCCCAACCTTTTGCCTGAAGCCTGAACTCCGTTCGTTTCAAGGCAAAGCTCCGTGGTAACAGGGGATACACCCCAAGGCAATGCAACTGAGCTGTGCTGCTGGCTAGGCAAGCTGTTCACACAGGCGCAGGAGAAAACACTGCCGCATGCCTCCCATCTCGCAAATGCTGTTGTATTGTTCCTCTAAACCACAAACTGTTCACAGTCCCACATGTCCCAAACGTTACCAAAAACGTTCCAGAAAGAGATGCATTTTGTTTTGCTTTTAACAAGAAAATCAAAGCATTTTTTCTTGTGTACTATGTGAATAGCGTGAATTTGACCTTTCCTTCTCCAACTACTTAAAATGCAAGCTGGCCAACTTGTAAGAGTTTTGTAAGCACAGTGAAGTGTTGTTTTCATTCTCCCAATGTGCTGCTACTTTATTAAATGTAAGAGCAGCTGGCTCTAAAGACATTATCTGTCATACTTCATAAATGCGATCGGCATCAATAAGATTCAGGTACACTGTTGTACTGCCAATACCTATTCATTAATGTTATTTTGAACTGAATTTTGCGGTATACATTTTGCTCTTCCAACATCAGCAACTCAATGCATTCCAGTCTTCCATGTTCTTTAAACTAATCTGCATGAATGACCATCCAGCTGTCACAATATTATGAACTTAAAAACAACAAAACAAAACAAAAATACTTAATTCATAATTACCACAAGCTGCTATGCAATATGGTTCATCGCCAGGAGGCTTTTCCTCTGCCCGGCCCTTTTCGGCTTTGAGGAGACTCAAGGCAAAGCAAGCTTCCAGAAACTGACTTACTTCTGAAATCAGATGCCTTTGTGAAGTTATACTTGGAATGGAAAAGAGGAAAGATAAAAGATTGCCCGAACAGAGCAGGGAGCTAACACAGTGCTCTCGCACACAGAAGATGAGGAATCACGGCATGCAGGTGTTGTTAGTGGCTCCTAATGCTGTGAGAAAACATAAAAGAATAAAGGTGCTGTGCACTCAACCCTCTACAAACCCCATATCTCCCTAGAAAAGCCTGTTTTCTGTGAACAGCTGCTCACAAGACCACAGTTGGATGCGCAAACAGTACCCAAACTGTAACGAAAAAAAACATTTATGAGAAATTGAATTAACTGAAAGACAAGTTTTCTATTGCTAATAATCTAGAATCTTTCAAAACTTGAGCTTTCCTCTGCGGTGTCGATCTGTGGCTCCTGGCGCCAGTTCCACAATCAAACTTGAAAATAGTGTAGCACAAGTTATTCTGAAAATGCACACCCTGAGATGTGCGATTGTGATACCCTGCTCTATTGAACGGGGTATTTCATGCCTCTTCTGTTAGGACACGAGAGGATGATGTCGGTTTCATAATAATAATCATAATAATGAATAAGGCACACACACACACATACACACACACACACACACAACTGTCTGGCTTGCCTCCATCACTGCTGCACACAATGGATGAGGGGGTTAATGAGAGATTAATACTGGCAATCTGATTGCTTTTGTAAGAAACAGCAGCAATGGATTAGCTGAACAACTAGCTGGATCATTCCCTGAGACCTGGCATGTACCACTGTGACACGGGGCCCCGCTTCTCCTGTGCCGTGAGCAGAAAGGGAAAATAAGAAAAAAACGCATACAGTGGGAGAATCTAGCGGTGCTCGCTCAGACACACACACAGTCTCCCTCTTCCTTTCCTCCTCTCTCGCTCTCTCCCTCTCCGTCTCCATCCCCCCCTGCTGCCCACCCTGCTGTACATTAGTGGTACGAGCCATTAGCAAGCCCATGTCTATAAGGGGGGTGGGCTCTGTTTTTGCCAAGAGGCTACTTTATTCACATATAAACACATTCACAGATGTGTCTCCACGCTTGGTGTCCTTTTCCCCCCGTTACGACAGCCTGCTTGAGCTCAACACAGCCACAGCCAGGGTGGTGAGAGGGGAAATAAAAGACAACAGAAGAAAAGGCAGAGGAGGGATAGAATAATGCTCCTTCCCCTTTTTTCTCCTCTTTTCCTATAAGCCATGTACATGAACCTGTGCAAGTGCGAAGAGAGAATGAAATAAGCTGAGAAGAAAATCTGTCCACTGCTCCTGCTTTGGTCCAAGCCTGGGACCTGAATACGGCTATCAGCTGCCACTGGGATAAAATAAAGGGATGCTTTGAAAGCTGCCACTGTTTCTCAAAGAGGAGAGAAGAAGAAGAAGAAATCAGGGTTTGGGAATGAATGGGAGTCCTCACGCTGCATGTGGTGGGAATAGCAGACTACTCAGAGTCTCCAAGTAAGGTAAGCAATTTTATTATTTTTATTCTGCATGGATGGAGGCTGTTTTATATACTGGCAGGTTCTTGCACAGGAAATACACTATACTGTGCCTGCAACTATACATTCCCCAAGTGTAATTATACAGGATCTGCATTCATGCGAGTGTAGGGTAGCATAAGAACAGTGGGGAGAGATGCGTATCTTTGTCCTACATCCACACATCTTACAAAGAGGCACAGCGTTATTCGAGCAGCCGGCGGAGAGAAGCGATGGGTGCGTTACAGATCTCTCCCAGCTGTCTGGAGGGAGGAAGACACAAGGTGTTCCTGTCAGATAGGTGTGCTGTCTCTTGTACTGGGTTTTAACTATAAAAAAAAAAAACATAGGGTGGGGAAATACAAGGACTGGCATTTCCACAAGTTACCCTGTGATAGGGGTAGTGGGTCTATAAATCTATCCAGGGCAGTATATGTGTCAGGAGTTTATGAGAATGGACACAAAAAAAAAGTAGTTGCACTTGTAACACACACACACACACATTGTCTTTCAATTTTGATAAGCTTTCTAAACAGGCTGGCTGTGTTTAAAATGGAGGGGACATATGCATGGTGAACTCTCAGCACAGTCAGCGTCCAACTGCATATACAAACGTGCTGGCAATGGGGATGCCCAGAGAGAGAGCGAGAGGAGAGAGAAGTTAATGTGGGCACCTCATTTTTATTTCAAGCGAAACAGTCTTTCAGTAATAAATGTTCAGCTATCAGAGCAGAATAAACTTCTCATCTGGTAACTTGTGCAGCAGTCTGCTCCCATAAAATTTTAATCGCAAGACAACGGGCTTGATGACTGGCTGGAAGGACCTTTATGCGTAGCTTGCCGCTGTGGCAGGACTGGCGGCTGCCTGGCCCCGTCCTTGCCTTTAACAAGTGCATTCAGAAGTCGCTGTGAAGTACTTCTTTCCTATGTGCTAGTGGATGGCCCAGCTATGTTGCCTCTCCCACAGATAAGCCCTGTGTGTTAGTAAATGCAAGCTCATTAGGAGCTCAGTGCCAAGAAAACATTCCACATGACATGACATGATGAAGGAAAAGAAAAAATAAAGAATCTTAATAATTTTACACTACGAAAACAGCGCCAATGAAAGCCCAGCAAAAGCAGAAGAGGCAACTTTAGGGAATGTGCTAATTATTGAGCCCATGACAAGATTAATGAGTCAGACCCCTCTCGTATTAATACAAAAATATTTCAGATTGCAGATGAACATTAATCTTGCTCAATTCCACAGCTCATCTTATAAATCACTAAATTAAAGTGTGTTTTCTGCCCTGGGGCATTATTCTAAAGCTATTATGAGGGATGCTTTTCTGTGTAATTAAACAGGTCTAGGACATTGCATTGGGCTGATAAGTGGGTGTCTGAGCATGGAAAAACACTTCGTTTGTAAATATGGATTTAGTTTTCCTTCCTGCATTTTCTACGGGTGACAGGGCTGTGCAACGTGTCGAAGTAGGGGTATCCAGCCCTACCGAACTGTCAACCTTGCCTCCATAATGTGGCACCGCAGAAACTACAATCTTTCACCGCCTAGAGATTCTAACCAAGAAGGCATACGAGTGTAGAGACATCCAAAAGTGGATTCTGTCTTTAATCACTGTTGTTTGATGTACCTTTTTGTACGTAGTTTCTGGGAAACTTTAATGGGATGTACTGCAAAACGACTGTGTAAAACCATACCAAAGCCAGGCAGATAATTAAACCATAACACGGAATATTATGTCAGAGCAATATCAAAATCCTTGTTAAAACATTGCACATTCCATAATTTACTGCGCCAAGGTACACAAGTAAAACTGTTGGAAGAACTGTGGTTTGTAATTGTATTTGCCATAATACGATTTATATATCCAATGTTCTCACATCTGGCTGCTTGTTTGTTTTATATTAATTGCTGGAAAACACAGAAGCTAACACAAACATACTTCATTTGGTTGAAATTCAATTTCGTGGAGAGAACGAACAATCAAGGCAAGTGAACATAATGTTTGTATACGTATCCTTGAGCTTTCTCCAAGTGCTTTTGACAGCCTGGCGCTTAATTGCAACAAATTGAATACCTAACAGCTCCAATATTGTTTCTCTCTTTTAATAAAACAACAGTAAATTGAGGCAAGGCACATTCTTATGGAAATACAGACGCTGTTAAAAAGTATATAGGTTTTAATGAAGTTCTTTTACTGAACCCCTTGGTCTATTGATGCCAGAGCAAATGAAAATAAAAGCTTCAAAAGCCCTCATCCAGCTGCAATACTGCTTGTTCTTCTTACATTATTTAATCTTCTCTGATTCACATGAATGAGAGTGAGGGCTAGCATAAACTACAGTTGCTCGGTGGTGATATAGCCAGTGTTGGTCTTCAGCATGGCATATTTGTGTAATCTTTTCCACAACAGATTGTTCCATTCATCAAACATACAGTGAAGCCAATATTTGCACTGATGATGTTTCTCAGGTAGACCAGGCACTTAAAAGCAAAGGATTCTTTACACAGCGGAGTACAAAGCCTGTGATGCCAAATTTTACAATTCCCTTTTTGCATGTGGCTTGTGACCGTCTCATTCAGGTTTTCGAAAATTAACCTATAACAATATGACATCTTGGACGTGATCTCTGATCTATTGTATCTGTACTCCGAAGCTGCGCTGTGAGTGTTGATTAAGGTGATCAATTCTTGAAATGCAGTCCGCAGTCATTAAATTCCCATGCAGCAATCCCTGCGCTAAGAGCTTTGACAGCGATGACAAGTAAGCAGTTATTTGATGGCCAAGTCGCATGGCGTAGGGTTAGAGTGGACTAGAAAATTGATCAGCCCTAAGTAAATATTTGGTTGCATGGTTTATAGAGACTGTCACCCAGGCACCGTTCAAGCTATAAATTAAATAGAGAGAAAAAGTGAAAGTGTGTGTGTACCCCTTCTATAGCACAATGTTTTCTTAATGATGCATTCCTATTACTAGAGAGCATGTTCAGAACCTTTTGATTCAAGAATCATCTGTCTTTTGTCATAGCTGATGGCAGTAGGAGTTTTAAAGAGCATTAGAAAAGCTTTAACACAGAAGAGGGGAGAGTATTGAGTAGTAATATTCAACATATTGCACTTTCCCTCCTCACAGCATTCAATAGAGCATTCATTTTCATCTTAATCACCTCAAATACGCATCAGAGCAAGGCCATATATATGTTTTGCTTACACCATGTGTCAGTAGATCATGGTTCTGATTGATGAAAGCATTGTGCTCTACAGACAACTGCGGAATATTAGCTGTATAGCATTTCTTCTAGTATACTGCTGTTCTTTCCCGACTATTTTGGTTACGTTATTAATTTGTCCGGTCCCCATCTGGTAGATTCTGATATTGGGGCAATAATCTTAAGAACATTTATAGTGTGAGTGTCCACTATCTGAGATACATTAGTGTTTCCCCAGTGTTTAGAAGTCTACTTAGATTTATTGGTTGTCATTTTGTGCACATCTTCTCGTCAACTTCAATGGGTTTGAAACCAAATTTTTTGAAAATGTCGATTGTACATACGCCCAGACAGTATACAAATTTCAGAAAGAGATATTAGTTACAGTAAAACACCCTGACAACTCTGAGGGCATTTCCACGTTCAAAGTTATGGCTTCATTAGTTACACACCTCAGGGAGACTGAAATGCTTTTGGGCACACTTTGCAACAAAGAAAATACAGCTGTCTCCATGTCAAAGCGCATACAAACACAGGCATCATTCACTGAGTGTAAGAGACAGCCCTTCCGGACGCAGATTCACCTCACAGAGTGGCATCTGTGAAGCTGCTAGATCTCAGTCCGTTGAAGCTGAGTGGCCAACCCAGTTTCAATTAGGATGCCAAACGCTATCCTGCTGTGCAAACCTCCAATTCAGTCAGGGCACAGCTCCAATGTCATATGTACCCTGCCTCTGCCGTGGGCAGAATAATAAAAAAAAAAAGAAAGAATGAAAGAAAAGAGGTTTTTCCTGACATGGGTGTCATGTCATTGTATTAATCGTCTTTGGCATCCATTTTGCATAATCTCATTATGCCGACTTTTATTTATACTTTCTCTGCGCTGAGGGTACAGTGGAGAAGGGGGCAGCTGGCAGGGTGGAGTCTGTCATATCACTTCTGCTTCTGTTGAGCAGGGCCCCCGCCTTGTTAGAGATTAAGAGCTGCTGCATTCTTCCCCCAAAAGATCTGAACCGCATGTGAGCCAGGCGGCGAGTTCAGCACCGCGTATCCTGATGGCAGTCGTTCCTGCCAAGCCAGCAACGCGGGTCATGGGTGTCCACGGGGCGCACGGGCACTGATCAGCGTCATTCTCCGGGCAGGGGCTGGGACAGCTCGGCAGCTGCTTTCCTATACTTTTGTCTTCATGAACTTGAGCCTAGTCTGGAACAGAATCACCTCCTTCCTTATAAGAGCTGAATTCCCTCCCATGTCAAGGGACCGCTCAAGTTTGTTGCAGCAAGCTTGTCACTCATTTTGGTCCAGCTGATCAGCTCTTCAGAGGTGTGCCTGAGACACAGGTGTGCCTGAGACACAGATCAGAGCAGGTCTGTCTCTACACGCCACAGAGGAAAAACACCGGGAGAGCTACAGGGCTTAGTGTCCCTCAGAACAGTAAGCCTCCTTAAATCCAATTTTCATGTCATACATCTTGTTCTTCCACTTGCATCGCTAAATAATAGTTTATCAGAGAAGAAGTGGTAGTGCCAAAAAAAAGTATTGTTTTCTATTTCTATTTCTATAAGGAAGTAACATCCAATGCCTTTTTCACAACACAGTGATAAGAACATAAGAAAGTTTACAAGAGAGAGGAGGCCATTCGACCCATTGTGCTCGTTTGGTGTCCATTAATAACTGAGTGATCCAAGGATCCTATCCAGTCTATTTTTAAATGTTCCCAAATTTTGAGCTTCTACCACATCGCTGGGGAGTTTGTTCAGATTGTGACGACTCTCTGTATGAAGAAGTATCTCCTGTTTTCCGTCTTGAATAACTACAAGGTACTTTCAGCATTCTTGGAGAAATTCATCTTCCTTGCTTGGAAAAGTATCTCAACCTGCGATCTCACCCATATATGAGCTCTGTACTCTTCACATCTTCTCATGAAGATCGTATGACATACAATATCATCTGGGCAGTGGCTAGCTAGAGTACAGATTACACATCAAAATCTATCATTTTCCTCATGAAAACTATCAAACTGAAATGGTGTATAAAGCAGCTCATAAAGGTGTCTACTGTCCTCAGCTTTACCTATAAAACTTGTGAGTTTGCCCAATGCAGCAATCCCATCATCCTGGGCATTTTAAGTAGTAAATTATGTCATAATTTAACGCAGATTCCTTCCATAGTGCGATGCAGCAAATCCATCTGTCATTTTACTAACATGAGTCAGTTAGATCATTTTTAAAGAAAACCATGCATTAGGTAACAGGAGTCAATCCAACAATAACATGAAAAGGACCTAATTTTAACAGATACCACTCTCATAAATCCTTCCTCTTAAAATAGATCTCTCGTTACTCAAGTCTTCAAGTCCAAGAGGCTTTCACTGCAAGACAAATAAATAATCAACAGATACTCTGCGGAAAGCACTCTATATTTCACACACTCATATTACAAATACTTTTTACCAACAGTTTTGTCTGTCAGCCTTATCCACTGCAGGTATTCCCCAGCACAATGAGCACGATGAATGGAGAAGGATATTATGAGATAACAAGCTGTTGACCTTTAAAAACAATAAAGTCACAGAGTGTAAATCTCATTTCACCGAATGATTCTTTAAGCTATTCTTTAGAAAAGGTCTTAGTAATAGAGACGGAGAGGCCACCTCAGTTACCTGGGAGCACGTCATGGGACTGGCAGCTCACTGGACCATCATCACAGAACATCCATGAGACTGGGATACAGAATAATACATAAATCATTCAAAATCTGTCTTTTCCCAAAACCGTCATGTTGATTGACCAATCAGAAATGCTACTTGAATGAAATCCTAATCAGTTTAGTCATGTGAAAGTAGCATTTAGGGCTCTGGACTAATGAGAAGAGGGTCTTCGGTTGAAGCCCAGGTGTAGTCTTAAGCAAGGTACTTTACACTGCCGTCTGGGAATCCACTGAGCTAGACTGCACAAGCAAATAAACACACACACACTTTCCAACAGCAAAGTACAACCCTATATCCTATGGCAGTTTAAATTATGGTGAGAAGCCTCTATCTACTCTATCTATCTACTTAAAAATCAAGACGCGATCGTGTACAAGGTTATAATTTGCGATTTATGGGTAGGTTGACCTTAGTGTATGTTAATTAAGAAGATCTCTGATGTAACTTTACACTTTCGATATTTTCTTTGATTGGGACTAAACTTAAGAACCTAGGCTTGTAGGCAATTCATCCCACATATCAACTCTACTTTTACCTTTATCTACTTATTGATTGAATCCAGACACACACACTCTCTCTCTCTCTCTCTCTCTCTCTCTCTCTCTCTCTCTCATTGGACTTAGTCAAAGCAGCCC
The DNA here is from genome assembly GCF_036373705.1 of Amia ocellicauda. Lineage (NCBI taxonomy): Eukaryota > Metazoa > Chordata > Actinopteri > Amiiformes > Amiidae > Amia > Amia ocellicauda. The sequence continues at coordinate 54,735,224 of NC_089850.1, forward strand.
AGTTAAAACAAGTTTTGTTTTTGTTGTATTTGGTTTTTCATAGGATGTTCTTATTGCTCCAGAAATCTTCCAACTACTTTATTCAATAAGAGAACATACAGTGATTGAATACTTTTACAGACCGTCTCTGATTAAGACAAGAGCAAGCCAAATCTCGTCTTGCTTTTATGTTGGTTGGACACTTGAGCAATTCCACTTCCAACAAATGCAGGATAAGATTTTGGCTTGCAAAGAAAAACAGTAAAAGAAAACAGGTGAGTTTCTCACAATAATCAACTGTACAATATTTCTCTAAAATTGGGCTTTTATTGCAAAGGAACGCACAGCGAACAACATAAAAGAGGAAGCTAATGAGAAAATCAGCCACTGAAAATGATTGTTTTACAGAGAGATCTGGTGTAACTGCAGAATAAAGCTGCACTCAAATGATGCGGGTTTGAGCCTTGCATGAAAGACACACTTCAGGGAGGCCAAATCAGCAGTTAACCACCATGTTTATTTGAAAAAGATAGAGGCTAAAGCATGTTGTCCTATTTGGTCCAGGATTTAATCATTATATGTTAATATGGCACTGACGTACACAGAATCATAGCCCATAAACCCAGCATCATTTGAATTAATTAGTCCAAGTGTAACCATTGTGAAGAGAATATAATAGTGTATTAGGGCAGCTCTAATTAGTTGTAGGAAACACTTGTATCCCATTCACAATGGCTGTGTTACTTCACTGAAACCAAGACAAACATTGTGCCAAAACACCAAGTGGCAAATGGCAAGTCAGGAATTGCATTATCAAGCAGATACATTTACTTGCAATGCTCAGTCGTATCATAACATTGGCAAAAACTCCAAGTATTGTTTGGTGTGTTTTATTGCACACTGCAGGGAGACTAATGTAACATGAAATAATTAAAAATGAAACTGCGTTCGTCAAACAGGTTTCCGTTTGTTTTTATTAAATAGGCAGACCTTGGGATTGCTCCCGTTTTGACTCCCCAAGGAGTGCGTGCCTAAGCGCACTGCGTAAAATCAAATAAAAAATAAAACATGAAGTAAATACAACCAATGAAAAGAAAATTGATTTGATTTCAAAAGTAATAAAAATTAACAAGATCTACTCTCACAGCTTTTCTTTTTTTCTTTCTTTTTTTTTTGCTTCTGGCTTTAATTAACAGTTAAAACGAGTACCACAGCTAAAACTGAACCTGAAGGACCTTAAATTTAATCACAACGCGCCTTTCATTTCAGATTTCCAAAGTGAACAAGCAATATTCTACTTCAAAAACCGGATTAATTTTCAGAGTAAAAAACTGTAATACTGAGTATGGACAGTAATGCCTAAATTACATTCGATAAATGTAGCAATTGATACTTATCATGTTGTTATGGGGCTATTAAAACTTAGCTGTTATTCTAATTAAGGTCGTCCAGAAACTGCAATGTGGCTATTATGTCTGAACCGACTACTATTCCTGCTATGAAAAACAATGTTTAATAATCGTCAAAGAATAGACATCCAGCCAACACAGGAAGAAATGTTCAAAATGTAAAAAGATGCTTGTAATTGAAGAGATCATATTCTTTTAATTATATTTATATATGATGTCATTATAGGAATCACATTACAAGACACACTGCGCTCCAGGGAGAAGATCAAAGAAACATTCATTAGTGTAACATTAATATTGTTGTCTCTGCATCTACAGAAAGATTTATCTTTCTAGGTATTGTGTTAAAAGACAGACTGATGGGTAGGTAGATAGATGCAGAGAGAGCAAGCGCAATACTGTTTTGGATGCAGGATCTATAAACTTGGGGATGAAACTGAATGTCTTCGTTGTTTGCTAATATTTTATTTAATGTTGGGGTTTGGGAGGACGGGGCGTCCTAGTCAGTAGAGATGATTCTCAGTGATAGAGGTTGCCAGGTGCATTATTAATATGGCTGGCAATACTTCGGTTATGGTAAAAAAAAAAAAAAAAGAATAAATATTCTAGTGGCCGTGGGGTCCTCGAGAGACTGAGATGCAGACTCGCGTTTCCAACAACAGACATCTTTAATTTAGACCTGGCAACCCTAGTTAAGAAGGAGCCACACATCAAGCCACAGGTCAGCTCCGAGTGCTTTCTGACAGACTGCATGCCCTAGTTATGCATTCCTATAGCACCCAAGCCTCCAAGTACAACCTTATCCACTCCTGCAATTTAACCATTTAATCACGCCCCGTAACCTCCACTCTCCAGAATGCAGTGCTGTCCCTATTCATATAACCCTGGGCCATCCCATCTGTATTGAAGGGGACCTTATTGCCCTCATAAAGTGCCAAAATGGTACCCTCCAGCTGTGTTGCCCTGGAAACTGAGCTATGGCACACTGCAGCATGCAAAACCTAATGTGCTAATAAAACAAAGAAAAAAAACCAAATATGAGCCAAATGCAAACCACAACAACAAAAAGTGATGGGGAAGTTCCTGGAATATATAGTAGTAGAAGTAGTAGTAGAACAAATCAAAAAGCAATAAAAGAAGAGTTCGTGCTTGAAAGAGTGTCTTCAGTTTAAGGTCACACATCATTATAAGGCAAATGCTTCCCATCTCTTAAAGTGCCGCATCCTTACATAATTACAGCAGACGGCCGGTGAGATTCTGTCTTCATTATGGGTAGCTTGGCCCTGTCAGATGTCAGCACATTGTGTTCATCGTTCTGTGTATCCCTGCCGCCTTTGCCAGGGTCCTCTGTGTGATTTGGGGGCCAGTGAGGTGGAGGGGCCGGTGAGGGGAGCAGTAGATGTATTATAAAGAATGAGGATGGCAGCGGGCTATTTCCAGCCACGGTTTTCACACTTATTACCGCGTGTTGGAGGGCGAGCAATTTGGCTTGTGAAATGGTGCCATTCCCCGGAGCCGGGGGCCAACATGGGGGAAGGGAAGCGGCTCTAAAAGGACGGGGCCGGCCTAATGAGGGCTTCACTCATGTGCGTCAGATAGGAGAACAAGACACACAGCCTCTGGTTAAGAGCTGGGATGGTGAGATCTCGATTACACCTCCCCACTAAACCCAGACAAGCCGTTCAATTCCAGGTCATCTCCCGCCCAACATGCTGCAGAGGAGAGACTACAAAGAGGTGCCCCCGCAAGGGCATCTGAAAAGCCTTTATGGTAACGAGGATGCAAACAGGGCCATGGCACAAGAATTTAAGGTTCCCACTTTCGCATCTTTCCTCTGGGGCAGATCAGGCTTTAATCTCTTATTTCAATCTTGCAATAAGGCAGAGATTAACGATGTTTTCCACGGCTCAGACAACGTTGTAATCAACAGTCTGCGAGTGAATCGGCCAAGAAATGTTAACAGCAAAGGTCACACTGCACCAAGAAGTTGATTTCTACTCTCAAAGCAGTTCTGGTAAGAAGAAAAGCGCTGCCGAATGCCAGTTAACAGGGTCGTGTTTGCCAAAACGGAATATCGATGGCAGAATTGTCTCTTGCTATATACATTTGATTTATTTTACATTGCTGCATGGTCTATGTCACGTCAGCTCAGGGGCCAGTGCCCTCGCATATCGGGGATTTTGAGCAGCCGTCAAGGCTACCGAAGACATCAGCCCTACCGCATCTTTGTTTTTAATTTGACCTTGTCAGGAAGCCAGGGAGACTTGACGTCAATTCCAAATCACCGTCATCTCATTCATTGTGTCCATACTGTCATGAACTTTCCCCGTCTCCTTCCATTAAACACCCTGCTCTTCTGTTAGACTGCTTTGGATGATCTGAATTGTCCTTAAATTTCAGCTCTACATCTGAAGGTGTAAAGATGTATATGTTCAGAAAGAACAATCTGTTGAGACTGTACATGGTTTTTGAGGCCTTTAATCTTACACATCTTACCAACAAACTCTTACCTCCGGCATGGACTGCACAAATGCAATGAAGTGACTGCGGTTTATTCAGATTTTTTTTCCCCTTGTTTTAAATTTCATTACTGTGGGGAACAAATAATTAAAACTAGACTGCTGCTGGAGACTCGGCTCAGTGAAGAAAAGAGGTTAGTCACACAGGCGAAAAGTGGTAATACGGCTATTTAAATTACTGAATTCAGCACGCATTGCTGGAATGGCATAAGGCATGGCAAAACATAAGAAGCAAAAGGATTAAATTCCCATGACAGCCCATTGGATTGGTCTGTTTTTTCAAAATAATAAGAGGAGTAGTGAGCCAAAATATTTGTTTAAATACGGCACACAATCCAGGATTGAAAGATGAGATTCTTTCTGGGAGAATTTTTTATTTAGAGCAACTGTAATGGAACGGCTGTATCTGAAAGTGAGCACAGGGGCAGTTGGATCAGGCGTGGGTTTCAGTGCCATGACACAGAATCGCAGGCAGTATAAGGCTGTGTTATTCATCATCCGCCATTTTCAAGATGTGTCCAACCTTTAGTATACAATTCAGTAGTCTCTGGGTGCTGTCGCTTTGTACACAGCTGTTCAAATTGTATATTTTCTGTCAATGGTTTCTGTCTATTTGCCGTCCAAATACAAACACTGTAGGAATTTGAAGAACAGAAACAAGGCTTCATCTGCACCTGGGAAAGAGGGACAGCTTATTTGTATATTCTGTGAGTAGTCATATGAAAGATATTAGGCCCAGCGGAGAGTATGGGTGAATTCCAATGGTTGGGCAATGTGATTTATAATGTGCAAATTAAATCTACACCCTCCAATGAAACAAACTCAGTGGCTGGAATATCGGTTACCAGCTAATTATAAAACTTACCCTAGCAGTGACAGATACTTAAGACCAGACTGAAACTGATTTAAAGGGGAAACTGATCATCAGATTGACATTAATCATGACTAAACCACAAATATTGTTATTATTTCATTCAATAAATAAGTATTTGGAGAATGAAGAAGCCTGGAACACAGAAATTATTGATTGGATTGGCATTTATGCATTTTAACACATACCTCGTAAAGAGAAAAACTTTATACAAATCTAAAAGTTGGATGGATTCCTCAGAAAACAGGTTATTGCTTTCAGGAAATCTTATAAGATCAATATTATAAAATGTGTAAATGCTTGAGAGGGGGATTTTAACGATGCCAGTGGGTTTGTGTCTGAGCTATAGGAAAAATACTCTTCAAAATATTGACATTTTCCACTGAAGGACACACATCAGATTACAATTCAATGCAATGTTCTGAAGAGGGATCTGGGGATCTGAAACAGCTTTGATTGTGGGACATTAAAATGCCTTCCTTGGGTATTTTAAATACTGACTGCTCAGCTTATGAATGTATAGACGCACCAATACACAGAACGTACAGATTTTCCAATTTTATAAATGATCAAGCAAAATTCTCTCGGCAGTTTTCTCTGCTACCTTATTACTGACTGTAACCTCCGGTGCTGTTTACTCAGCTCCCTTTTGGATTGGTGGAGCACAACACCCTGGAGCTCTTTATGGGTCTGTTGAAGCTCTGCCACCACACTATTCCCCGGTGCAGCACATTCAAATGAGGCTGCATCGTCTGGACCTCATTAATTTACCGCTGGTACATGCTAATTCATCACCATGCCACAGTGCCATTGTGCGCTCCGCCGATTTAACGCCGCCCCGCCAGATCTCCATACATTCCCCCCAGACAGTTTTCAGGCACATCTACAGATGGCATCGTTTGAGGAAACATCGATCCGAAAATGGGTTATTGATTTCATTCGGTTTGTTAAACATTCCGAGTTGTAAGGAACGCATCAGCTCTTTCGGTTTGCATTGCTTTAGTTCAGTCAGAGCAGAGGGAAGGAGAAAAGAAGAAAGAATAGATTTTTGTTTTCCATACAGTTCCCAAACCAAGCGCCCCCCCCCAAAAAAGCCTTAATCACATCTCCCTGCTAATCCCAGTGGGCATGGTTTATCTGCAGCCTCGAGGGAGATGAGCTCACACACTCCCCGAATGCCTCTTTCACTCGGTACCAGAGCACTAATAAAACATTGCCATCGCTAGCTGTTACCTTCCCACCTCAACTCCAGCAGCTGTGAGCCTCCAAAAAAGTGATCTTTTCTTTAAAAGCATGGCGCAACAAAAATAAGCAAATCCTTTTCCTTTAAAAACATTTTTTTTTATAGCGTCCACGGCAGTTTGAGATGGTTTTGCACCAATTTCTTTCCCCCAGCAGGTAGATCTGATCAAATTAAAGCTGTAGTTTCACTAAAATAAATAAACCAATATAATATCAAAAAAAGACGCCACTTGAATTATATATTTACATGCTGTCTACATACAAGTCTGTTCTACTTTCAACTGCTCTGGAGCTTCAGAACAAGATTAAGAACATAGATCACTCTTACTACTGTGGCCTCCCTTCAGACTGTTTCCGGCACACTGTATGCACAAATGCGTGGGTGGGTGGGTGGGTGCTCTCTGATCACTCAAGCACTGCAATTACTTAAGTTAATTAAAGAGTAATCATTCAAATCCACCCCTATACACTCTATTTCATGAGCGTATTGCTAAACCTCACAGGGAAGTGGCAGCCCCACCTTGGAAAAGTGCCTTGACAGCCAGTCGGCCAGATTGTATTCACATTAAAGCGGCCATGACTTGCTTGCTTTTTTAGCATGTGGATGCAAATTCATAAGATTACCCATCCATAGACTTTTTTGCACTGCAGGCTGTTAAGGCAAATGAACACTTCTGTGGCATATCTGTGCTGTTTAAAGCTGGCCAGCCCTGATCTTGGAAAGCTACCATCCAGCAGGGTTTGTAGGTCACCATTAATCATCAGTTTGTAAAGACGTCTGACGAATGTAAGTTGGCGTCTCCTTTTTTTGCTTACTGGTTTAGCAAACATTTGTTTAATTAAGGGATGGAAGGGCGAGCCGTACTCCCGGAGGGCAGCAGTTGTCTTTCCAGATCATCTCAAAATAATGTAATTGAACCATTAAGAAAATGGATCGTTTGAGTTAAACTGTAAATTTTGCTTGATTATTGAAGCTCATCGCCAGGGTTGGTCATCTGTGGGCTCGAGGAGAGCTTCCCCTCGCCTCCTGCCATGCTCTCTCTTTTCTGTTAGCGAGAGTGGCCTCTCTCTCCCTGGAAATTAATCAGTCCCGACACTCACATCACGAACCAGAAGGAAGAGATCCAGTAATAAAAATTAGGTATTGTTATGAGAGTCGCCGGCCATGCCTGCGCAATGACTCACTCGAGGTCCCGCATTAACTCTGCAGATTAGCCGCCGCACCGCTCCCCCCTGGCCCTCGTGGCGGACGATTAATGAGAATTGGATTATTGCAGCGACACTCTACCTACCAATTAAACCTTTCCTTGCTGCCCAAACAAACCGTGTGGTACCTTATAAAGGGGATAGGCGCGAAGGGATGCAAGAATCAAATGTGCACGGGATGTTAAAAGGCCTGTGAAAGCATCTGTATTCAGAGTGCGATGCCAGCTTCTTGCAAGGCAATAAAAACCTTACAGACGAAAAATAATGCACAAACACACACACATACACACAAACACACACACACACACCATGTACCATGTTGAAATATGGGAATTACTACAATGGTCTGATTAGCTGATTAGAAATGAGCAGCCCGTGTGATCTCGATGCCCTTGTGTACAGAATACGGGCGGTTTAAAAGCGTTGTTGACACGAACATTAAATCAAATCAAACCCACCGATTAAAACCCCCTCTGTTCTAAGGTCACTTCCGAATAGGCTTGTTAAGTGTTATGAAATTGTATTAACTTATCAACAAGACAGACATATGCCCTTGAGCCTCATACTATTTTTCTTCTTTCCCTTGATGTAATTCTATGTGCACAAACTGGCTGCCCACAGAATATTTTTTAAAGCTGCAGGCCATGTCCAGTGTGTTCCCGTCTCCGCTCTCTCTACTCAAAGATGATACATTCCCTCTGCGAATATGTTTCTTGATGAACCACCGGAGGAAGTTTCAGCGTCCTCGAAGTCTGTACATCGTGTTGGCAGAGTGAAAGATGCTCCGTCTCTAGTTGATATGACATGGTAACCAGCACTCGACTAAAGCAACACAGAGATCTCTTTCTATTCTCCCAGCAGGTGCCATAAAAATGTCACCGAATGTTTACTTTTAGACTGCTTTTGAGGTGAGCTGGCCTTCTGTACAAAGCGACTGGGATTTAGCCTTTTATTTGAAATGAATTAAGTCAAGTTGGGATCGCAAGGGAAAGCATGCAAGACTGACTGAAAAATTTAGAGAAAATTGGCTATAAGAGGCAGGGAAAAAGAGCAGGGTCACTGCAAGTGCTTTTAATTGATTGCCCCCGTGCTCCTGTCACTCCTGTTTTTCCAGTCGGAGTGACACTGAGGATGAGTCATCAGAAAACATGAAAAGGCAGATTGTGCCTTTGCTACAGCGGGGCTCCATTAGTAACGCTGCTAAAATAAGAGTTCAAATGCGTGCGTGACACCTGAAGTCCTTTTGATTTAAAGGAGCACAGTTCCACAAGCTAATAAAGGCCATCATAATCGCGGTAAAGAAGAACCACCCCGCCAGAAATAGCGACGGCTTTATTTAGAAGCCTACATTTCCTACGGCATCCTGGAGGTGACCCTATAATAGATCGGACCAGGTCTCCCCGCCTGACTCCCATCCCTCCTCACAACTCTCTTGGACTCGAGCTGTGTCATCTTTCTCGTGAAATCATGACACACTGAGAATCATTCAAGTCAGCTTCGGCCAGTAGTGGTAATTGCAAAAGCAGTCTGGCCCTTCTGGAGGACAAAAAACTCATAATTTAATGATATGAGTATTTGTGTTACTTTCAAGAGCATTTTTTTCATTTAAATCGAAGCATATGAGATCTGTTTACAAATATATAAAGAATATGGTAAACATCTGTGTAGGAACTACGCTAGGATAAAAGGTTTATTGTGACATTGCTTAATTTTGTGTCAGACTTATAAGGTTTCAGAAATCATAAATATTGTTACTAAAGCCATATAGAAGTGATTGTGCAGAGTAAATTAAAGCTAAATTGCAAGTCTCCTTGCAAGTCACAGAGAAAGACAGACTTGATCTTTTAAACACTTGAGTATTTTAAACAGCTGAAATGTGCCGCTTGATTTGTCTGACAGATTCCTCCATGCATTAATAGCACATATGACACGTTAATTTCAACCCCAAAACAATAGATTTTAGAATTGCTAATTAGCTGGTGACTGAGTGATCTAAATAATGGATGAAATGTAAGCCTGCACTGTATTTTGTGACATTTCTTTTACACTTCAAAGACACGCACAGCAAAACAAACCTTTACTGCATTTCTTGCTTAGAAGAAAAATACATAATAATACAATCATAATAAATGGATAACTCAACAAAAGCCCAAAGTAAAAACCTAACCGAAAAAATGACTGTGAAGTGCGTATTTCAAAACCTAGATCTTGCATTTGTCTCAACGTTTTATTACTCTTTTCCGTGCGATTGTTTGTCGCTTGCTGGATTTGCAACTTTAAGCCCTTTACAATTATTTTCAGAAAGAGAAGAAAATGTTTTTCTCTTCAAAACCCCATCATATTATTAATCTCAGCTGGCATACCATAGTCAGTACCCGGACAGAAGCCCTTTCTTGCAATGCTGTGCCTTGAGCCGTAAGACCAATTGAACAAGCAATACCTTTTTTTTACATGTTTATGGAAGGAGTAAAGCATCATCATTATAAGACGCCATGCATTCTCCACAACATGTTTCTGATGGATTGTGCATTGGCTGAAAGGAAGACTCCCTACAGAGAGCAATGATGCATAACGACTAGGATATAACCACTCAAGATTCCTCAGACGTGCCTTTGAAGCCGACCTCATTTGACATTACTCAAACACAAATACATGCTTTCTTTTGCTTTTTCACCCCTAATAAACAGAAGCTTCCGCCAGTCTCCTTTGCTTAAGTGCAAGAATTGGCTGTGTTGGGAAAAGCGTAACGTCGTCATGAATTAGAGATGGTTACAGCAGAGTTCATTGTAGATTTCAAACAACTGGTTCCCTTCAGGTTACTCTGTTCCTACTTAATATGACATTGTACAGATAAGTAAAAAATAATTGACAAAACGATTAAGATCTAACACTTAAATTGCTTCGTAAACTGATGCTGTATATTGCTGTAAATGTAAAAGGAAAGTAAAATGTAAGTGCAACCTTGTTATTTGTTTCTATGCCGTTGTGGCGAGGGGTGAAGTGACTACAGTGAGGGGAAAAAAGTATTTGATCATTTGCCTACTGACAAAGAAATGATCAGTCTATAATTTTAATGGTAGGTGTATTTTAACAGTGAGAGACACAATAACAACAAAAAAATCCAGAAAAACGCATTTCAAAAAAGTTATAAATTGATTTGCATGTTAATGAGGGAAATAAGTATTTGACCACTTCGACTTAGTACTTGGTGACAAAACCCTCGTTGGCAATCACAGAGGTCAGACGTTTCTTGTAGTTGGGTACCAGGTTTGCACACATCTCAGGAGGGATTTTGTCCCACTCCTCTTTGCAGATCCTCTCTAAGTCATTAAGGTTTCGAGGCTGACGTTTGGCAACTCGAACCTTCAGCTCCCTCCACAGATTTTCTGTGGGAATAAGGTCTGGAGACTGGCTAGGCCACTCCAGGACCTTAATGTGCTTCTTTGTTGCCTTAGCTGTGTGTTTTGGGTCATTGTCATGCTGGAATACCCATCCACGACCCATTTTCAATGCCCTGGCTGAGGGAAGGAGGTTCTCACCCAAGATTTGACGGTACATGGCCCCGTCCTTCATCTCTTTGATGCAGTGCAGTTGTCCTGTCCCCTTAACAGAAAAACACCCCCAAAGCATAATGTTTCCACCTCCATGTTTGACGGTGGGGATGGTGTTCTTGGGGTCATTCCTCCTCCTCCAAACAAGGCGAGTTAAGTTGATACCAAAGAGCTCGATTTTGGTTTCATCTGACCACAACACTTTCACCCAGTTCTCCTCTGAATCATTCAGATGTTGGCAAACTTCAGACGGGCCTGTACATGTGCTTTCTTGAGCAGGGGGACTTTGCTGGCGCTGCAGGATTTCAGTCCTTCACGGCGTAGTGTGTTACCAATTGTTTTCTTGGTGACTATGGTCCCAGCTGCCTTGAGATCATTAACAAGATCCTCCCATGTAGTTCTGGGCTGATTCCTCACCGTTCTCATGATCATTGAAACTCCACGAGGTGAGATCTTGCATGGAGCCCCAGACCGAGGGAGACTGACAGTTATTTTGCATTTCTTCCATTTGCGAATAATCGCACCAACTGTTGTCACCTTCTCACCAAGCTGCTTGGCGATGGTCTTGTAGCCCATTCCAGCCTTGTGTAGGTCTACAATCTTGTCCCTGACATCCTTGGACAGCTCTTTGGTCTTGGCCATGGTGGAGAGTTTGGAATCTGATTGATTGATTGCTTCTGTGGACAGGTGTCTTTTATACAGGTAACGAGCTGAGATTAGGAGCACTCCCTTTAAGAGAGTGCTCCTAATCTCAGCTCGTTACCTGTATAAAAGACACCTGGGAGCCAGAAATCTTGCTGATTGATAGGGGATCAAATACTTTTTTCCCCTCACTGTAGACACCACCAAGAACTATTTTGGTGGCCTGCCATCTTTAATTCATTCAACATTGCGCATGTGAGTGAGTCTAAATGCTTGTTTACTCGACCCCATACATTTATTGACATTTATTGACTGACCAGAGTAATGAATAGTCCACTGCCATCATAAATAAAAGAGGTGGACTCAGTAATAAAGGCAGCTATCAGAGATAGCAATACAGTGTTGCAGATGCAACGTAGTGCAGTCCAATAGCTTCAATTATTTAAAAGAAAAGTATGGGTAAAGACATAAACATTGGTAAAGTGTATCTGCTGTAAGAGCATAAGCAAACTTGAGAATGCCTGTTCCAGGAAGTTGACATGGTTTGCAGTATGACTGGAATCACATTTGGATACGATGCACTAGATTTTGATATGTTCAACCAATACATGAGTACACATATGTTTTGCATGCATGTTACAAAAGTGGGAATTTAGTATTTTTATTTAAGGCAGCTCAAATATTTGGTATCCGCAACCTACAGCAAGAACATACAGAGGAGCTAAAGATATTTATCAGGAAAAAAAAGTATAAAGTTTACATTTGTGCAAGTATTGATGCCATATGAACTAAAATAAAAGTTTGTCAATTCCATAGAAGAAATGGAAATCAGATGAAGAATTCTTTAAAAGAATCCACTTTTAGAGTGGGGTATGTATGTATTTTTAATACAATAAGTACAAATGAAAGAGATTAGTATGCCAAACCAAAATAAGATACAATCTTTTCTGCACACATTCATTTTCTAAAATGAAAGGCTGTTGTTTAAACTTCAAAACCAGGTTCAATTGTATGTAAGTAGTCTCGACCAGATTGACTCTTTGAGATATGTAACATGCTGTGTTCTGTTAATAAGCTGTACATAAGACTTTAAACCCAATCCCCGTTGGGTTTCTTTGCGACAGATAAAATAAAATCATTATTCATAATGTACAACTTGGCTGTCAGATTTGTTTTTTTCCTGAGATGGGGAACCTAATATCGTAGTCATCACTTGATTTTCCTGTGGCAAGCAATTCCCAAACAAGAAGTGTTCAAATTAGTTAAAGCAGACCCACATCACTGCAATAACAAAGTGTGGAGCAGTAATAGACGACTCAATTTGAATGTCACACACTTTGGTTGTGCAGTTATAAGATCGTGTTTAATCTTACATTTTTCAGCCAATATGACAGTAACTTTCAAACGAGGGCTTTCTTTATTGTTTAATTTAAATCAGCTCAAAGATTTGGTAGACCTGACACAAAGCTATTTCTTCAGTAGGGACACAAAAGGACATTGGCTTAGTTTGGTTGCTAAGCATGTATTGCTATTGACCTCAGCAGTTAATAACAAATGAAGCCCCGTCTGAAGCTCAAAGTGACAGCACTTCCCATACAAGGACTCATGTGTAAGCTGTACTGTACTTTACTTCAGTTAATAAGTTTGTTCAGTCCAACACCTCCCTAAACGTAAAGGAAAACTAAAAACCTAATTCAAATCATGTGTAATCTTCTCTAATCATCAATGATGTTCTGTTCTTTCTCTTTAATCTTTTAAAATTCACATTCTGTTTTACTGCTGTTATATTCATTTATGTAATTTAATAAGCTGCTTCCTTCATGAAAAAAATAAATGCAAGACAAGTGAAATAGTGATATCTATCCATTTATATCTATATATGGGGGTAGGTGGAAGCCTTGGGGAGGCCTTCATTGCGCAGTGGATCGATATAGGCTGATGATGATGATTTTATATACATATATGTATGGAACCAACATAAAGCATAACCAATTTATTCCAAGGGCATCCTACTGGAAACAAATAAACAAAAAAAGCCATCAGGCTCTTCCTCTGAATGGTAAACACAAAGCATACCTATTTTATGAATGTATTTATCGATGGATTTATTCCTAAATTACAGAATCAATATTGGGAAGACACCGTCCTTCCAAGACAAGGCAGTAAAAGTCGAGTCAATGACCCTGGTAGCCTGACGGAGCATCGCCCATCGTTCACGATCCCTGGCACACACCATCTGCATCTGGGCTGCAGAGCAAAACACAGCAGCAGATGTGGGCGGCGGGGACAAATGACGCCATAGCTGGAAAAACAGCCAAATAGCAGAACAGGATAAATTGACCATGAGATCGTCTGTAGGCTCTTGGGAAGTGCCGTGAGGGCAGGCGGCTGGCATCGCCTGGCTCTCTGAAGCGGGGCGGCTGTCTCCTGCGCGATCTGCTCAACCTCATCGCCAGGTTTTTGGCCAGCAGTGCGCAGATGTCCACAGATCGCCCCCACCTTCCCCCCCCCAACCTGAGGGGTCATTAAGTGTCTCATTATTCATCGGAAGTTATTAACCTTTGGGGCCTCCGAACACGCACCGAGTGATGGGAGAGACGCGCTTTTGTTTTCGTGTTTTCCATCTCCCCGTGTCGCGAAGGCTAATGCGGTTTGTAATGCCGTGTAATAATTCTTGGCGTGCAGCTCTGGAAGAATGACAATGAGGCTCACGTGAGCTGGGGATCGTAGCGTGACCAGGGCTGCTGCCTAGCCCGAGGGCATGTGCAACAGGCAGTTCGACAGAAAGGTTCCAGCGAAGAAACCAGGGGAGCTCGCATCTCAGGGCATCTGTGGCTTCATCCTTTTGAACGTCAGCTAGGGGTGCCAGCTCTGGTACAGCGGGGTCCAGGAGGTCAGTGTCATTATACTCAACGACGTGAAGGACGGGGCCTCGAACATCCTGAAACTATCTCACGGGGGCCCTTTGAAATCCATCCACCGTATGCGTGTGCATTCGGACGCGTATCACTGTTTTTAAAGATCCTAACGGTTGGTAGTTGAAACAGGGATAACAACTAAGTAGCCAACAATTAAACATGACAAATCTGAACCAACTCTTAACACAGTATAAGAATACTAGAATACACAGGCGCTTAGACCATTTTCTCTTGAAGGTGGAACCAGGCCAGCAGGTTTTTGGATGGTTAGTTGTTCCTGTTGGTAAAGTGGAACAGCACCGATTTAGCAATGATAGCCATTTCTAGTGAGCCCTGCCACTATGGAATTACACAATTGAGACAATTGCGTTTCAAAAGCATCCACATAAATCTACAATGAGGGCAATAGCAGGATGAGAGATAGACTCAATGGACATTTCGATTATTCCTCCGAATGATTCTTCTCCAGCAGCGTCCGAGAGATTAAACTTTCATTCCTGGCCACTCCACGACTAGCTTGGAAGACTGTCATCTGTTTAAAGCGGAGTGTCCAATTTTCTCTAAAGTACCGCAAGAGACATCAGAGAATCAATTTTGTCAAAAGCTTGCGACAAAACGTACAATTTGAACACATGAAGAGTAACATTTGCTTTGTTATACCAAACTCAATTCTGTTATCTGGGAAAATAGAGTTGCAAAGAGTTGTACTAATTCCCCACATCTTACACGCGAATTCCCTTGAACCCACCACTCCGACAACAGTGCCATATATCATCTTGCCAGGATACTGTTTGCAAACTTTTCTTCCTTCAATAATTCCTTTCTTTTCCTACGGCTTTACTGGATATATCTCATGTGGGGCCTCGGCAAGCTCTGCAGAATAAACTTACATCCCAGAGCAAAAGTTTAATGTGCACTTATGTCTTACTTCTTGAACAAATCCTTTCTGTGACACAAGGCGCACAACAAAAGTAATTATTTTATTGCTTTTATTTTGTTGAATATGTTTCCCACAGGCACAGGATAAGAAACTGGATATTTCATTGACACATACTGGGAATATCCTGACTGCTACAGTAACTAAACATCCCCTTTTGCTACCCTTCCAAATTAGGTAGAACCTCCGTTTCACCTTAAGGTTGCCGCTGAAGTGCTTTGCTTCCTAGTGCCAGTTGTGGGCCTGCTAGGTGCAGCTCCGGCTCCAGCTCTGCCTGCCAAACTGACATCCTGCGGGTCCCTCTATTCCCTGTGTTGACGAGGTGAAATTGGACACACTCAAGATGTAAGCAGATTTGATGCGAAGCACTGCCAGTGAGTTTACCACTCAGTCATATTGTAGCCAGAAGGTTTAGACTGCATGACCGTTGTTATTTATTTATTTACTTCTGCATTGTTCTTTTCATACAGGAGACTAAAAAAAGATCAAGCGGAAAACCGTAAGCAGCCGTGTCGTATTTATTAAGAGGATAGGCCTGTGCTGTAAAAGTGAATGTGCTAAGCAGTTTAGCAGCCTTTTAAATAAAAGGTGAAAGAGCCGTTGAGCTCCTACAAAGTGGGATTTATATTAATCCGTGGCTAAAACAAAATCTGATAAGAGTTCCATCTGAAATGGTTTTACAGAAGCTATGCACCCCCCCCCCCCAATCTCTCTGTAAAGCAGCATGCAGCAAAGACAAGGTATATCAACAGACATTAAATGGGAACTTTTATGGTAGATTCCACTTCACATCAGTCTGTCAAAAAAACAGTGATTGTTACACTGCAGCCATAAAATTCATGATTCGTGGCTTTTGGGTTGAAACAGTCTTTCAGAAAAGAATCATTTAAGTTCACCTTATGGAGAAAGGAGAAAGATCCATGAGTGATTTTCTCCCAGGATTCTGTGCAAGTTGCAGACAACTCACAACACATACAACGTCTGTTCCTGACACTGTGAAAAAATGAAGGTGGGATTGGTTGCTAAGTCTTTAACACTTAGTTAAGCCAACACCCCTCTTTAATATTAACACATACATTACTCTGGGTGTGTGCTTGGTTTGAGTAACAGGAACAATGCAGAAAAGAAACAATTCTAAGAAAACAAGGGGTGTGCATTGGCAAATGTGTGTACCATCAGATAATGAACAGGCGTGCCAAGGACTTTCTGAAAACTCACACATGACGAAATAAGATAATTAAGGAAAAATGTTATAATAAACCAACTATAATCACTGATTTCATTTCAATCAGTTCCAGGCAGAATGAAACGTTGGGTGTGCCACAAAACACACACTTTTTTTGTGTGTTGTTGTATTGTAAGCCAGTGAAGCTGAAAAATTGATAATTAAGCTTTTGAATTGAATTGTTTGGGTCTCAGTCTGCACTTCATACAGGGAAAACAATAATTATACTTGGGTTTTCAATCGTGGCATTTTTCTAAACCATCCAAATCGTCAGTTAATAAAGATATGGCAAATTATGAAGCTGACACCCAAATAATATTCAGAAACTGTATGTTGAACTGTGACAGTGCACAGCAGTGAGACTTTTCACTATAAGCCATTTACATTACTAGATTACCTACCCTAAGTGTAAAATGTTCTAATCTCAGGTGGGCCACAGAATTTCAGAAAATGCACAGATGGGAAAAATAAAATCTTAAGTAAATGAATAATCCCAGAATTATACCATTCTGTCCAGCAGGACGAGCGCAGGTTACAATCCCTATGATAGATGGCTGATGGAATGCAATGACATTTCTTCCTGCAGTGAAATTATTAGCACTGTGAAAGAAAATTGGCCTCCGAGTCTTTTTCCCATTTCAGCGTTCTAGTTTATCCCAGAATTGCTCTGCCAGTACTGAATCAGGAGGCTGAAATACCTTTTTCTATCAGCACTGTGTTTCACTCCCAGCTTAGTGACATGCAGGCCTATTGTGTTGGTAAATGTATGGGGCATTACAGCATTACACATTAGTCAATGCCTGCAGTACAATACTGAGTCAAATATCACAATACATAGTGGCAGTCAAGGTGTCTTTCACAATTACCAGCCTCTGCACAGCCCATGACCTCTCCAACAAACCATGGCTGGCAAATGCGAGAGTATTCAATTACTTTTGGTAATGTGCTGTATGGTTCTGGCATTTGTGCGCTTTTGTTGTCAAAACTGGCTGAAATATGCAATGCGTAATTACTGCAGAACACACAAATGGAGTTGTAATTCACTGTATTTAATATAAATTCATTCATTCATTAATTTATGTTAATTGTAATTATTTATTTATTCAAATTCAAACCTTTATTTAACCCAGGTAAGGGCATTGTGAACAAGTTCCCATTTGAAATGCCGACATGGCCGAGGGACAGCATAAACAGAGCAATTAACAAATGCATACAAGTTAAAAACATAAGGGTATAAAAAACAACCTCAGTGAAGGCAGCATCTGCTCTGACAGGTACACGAAACAGAGAAAAGTGCTTCAAGCTGCGAGAGGGACTCACCTTATAAAATAAAGCCAGGGAGTTTAATTCTTGATTAGGATAAAAAAAATATTTATTTTGGGGGGGGTTGTTTGTTTGTTTCTGAATAAAAATATGAACTTCCTGTTTCTTCCATTCCCATGAATACAAGAATTGCACCCCATCCGAGTTTTCAGGCACACACACTGCTCCTATTCTACAGACAAACAAGTCTCTGGTGATTGAGGTATTTAGCGCAAGTTACTGTGGGCCTTTTTTTTTTTTTTTTTTTAAGAAAAGTATAAGATTTCAATTTCGGGAGCTGACAGCTGGAGATCTCTGTAACGAACATGTTTAATTAACTTCTTCCATCCATCAAGTGGGGTTTCATGGGAAAACGATTAACATGTCATTGGTGACTATAATCGTTGTAATTAGTTTTTTCATTGCTGACAGTGATTTTTGTGGCACGTACACAAGGAATTTTTATTCCATTATGTATCCCTGGTTGACTTCCTTGGTCTCCGATATTGTTCGAGATGTAAATGTCTCACCGTTATCATGAAGAAACAACAACCACACACACGTCATTTTAGTGCAGAGTGGACAAAAAATGTGTCATATGAACTCAAAATAACGTTCAGAAGAAAAATCTCCTGGAATTCCAGATATTTGGACCATTCCTCAGCATGTAAACATGTCACCGCTGCACTTTGCTTATTCCTATTGTAGCTGCCAGGCACTGCAAATAAAGATAGAAAAAAAACATTTACGTTCTAAATGTCATTAATAATACAGATATTACTCCCCAGATACGCCGGCTGGAGTATAGTGAAGAAATCCACACACTCGTATAAGTCTCATTTATGAAGAGAAATAGCCCTGTGTGGCAATTCTGTGCCTTTTATCAGGACTCAAAATACTCTTCATACCACCTCAAGGAGCAGGAAGGTCTGTCGTTGCCTTGACCCGCGTGATGATGGGGTTTTGAGGGGGTGAACACCGCACAGTTTGTCATGGAACCCAGAAGGGAAATGTGCACAATAATAACAGCTTGTATAGCATGCCTAACAATAATAAAGGTATATTATAATTATAGTAATAATATAATTATAACCCCAGTCAGTTAAAATCACTAGAAATTCACACACGGTTAATTGAACTTCTAGAACATTGCTACATTATAAGGCAAGCGAGTTCTCGGTACAAATTGACAAGAAAAATGGGACTGAGGGAGGTAATGCATCCCTGGTGTTTTCCCTATAAGCAGCATGCTGATATGCATCCATTTAAGAAGATGTACAATGTCAAGTTTGCTTAATAGCCAGCCTCCAGAATTTATACAATGTATCAGAGAAACCCGTTATCCAATTTGATGGCGCTGTGGTTACTTTTCGGGTAGGAAATGCATGCTGGTGGCTGGTGTTAATGACTTCGGTTCATTTATTTATTAAATTTTCTATTGGCTGTTTAAAAAAAGCACATTAACATTCACGGCTACATCAGAGCATTTGATGAAAAGGTACAAGTTGCCTTTCTCAATTCATCATGAAGAAAAAAAACTTCAAAGGCAAAAAAAACTACTTCCAAAATAAATAATAATGCTTGCTTTATTTATTTATTTTTTATTTTTTTGGATTTGCATGCTATTTACAGATTTATTAAGGATTAGCCCAAATCACATTTACAGCTTGGTTAATAATTCCCCTAAGGTGCTGGAGTAGACGATGCAAATTCCTCACCCATTAATGTTGATAGCAGTGGATGAGAAAATCTCTGCTTTATTTACTTGCTTTCCACAGATTACTGGATTTATTTATTTATTTTATTTGATGGAAACCTCTTGAACTGTAGTTGTCATAGTTGTGTGGGCCTCACTTGTGTATGCGGATTGCACCGAAAATGTAATCCGGCTCTGTCACAGTGACTGTGAAGTGCACAAGACATCTTCCACTGTCTCGATATAGAACTACGCTGATGTTACGGATAACTCTTGCAAGATGTCTTCCTCCTCCGTCCTCAATGAGGCTTCTCTTGGAGGACATTGTCTGATAAAGAAATTAACCTTTTATATAAGGACAAGGGGAAGATATTAAAACATCACACACATTATAAAATGTACCGTAAAACTTTTTTTTTTCCTTCCTTACTGCACACACACTGTATAAATTCTCTCAACTCCCGGTGAACTATTGTCCAGGCCATTGCAATACATTACAAATAGTTCCCAATGGCTCTCTCCTGGTTCAATAGCGTCTGCATAACAGCTTCGGTAACCACAAGGGGATGGAAGCAAACTCAACAGTAGTGCTCCCCAGGGATTCATCCCAAGGCAAATTAAGTCTCAGGTTTCCAATTGCAATGAGAAACACAAAAACCCCAAGTTAACCCATCCCTGTTTCTGAGAAGTGTTTTTTTGCATCTTAAGGCAACTGTTTATCACGTGACTGGATGTTTTCTTGTGCAGTTTCACTGCAGTTCTTGTGACAATTCATTGTGAAAGAAGATTTACATGTAGGGAAACAAAAGAAAGAATAAATAAGCTACTCCCTGCTCTGGATTTATATCGAGCGGTCATATTGGGGTCGGTTTGTTTCTTTGATTTTTGGTTAAGAGATTTATGAGTGATGACTGAAGAACAAAAAAACGATGTATTCAAGATGCAATCCATGGCTCTTGTCTAAAGGGTTGCGGTTTGTTTTTAAATGTAATTTAAATTATTTACTTGCAAGTGGGGTCTGCAGGCTCTATAACACAGTATAACACAATCCCCAGACTAGCCCTCCAACTGGGTGGATCTCTACTGTTTGTTATTCAAGGCTGTGATGACACAACAGGATCATTATATACAGTGAATTATTATTATTATTTTTGTAGAAACAGGCATTTTGGAATTACAAAATATGGACAAAGTTTGAGGAGGCTCAAGACTAAACGCTTTCACTATCAGCCAAGAGGAAATGTGTCTTTACAGAAAGTGTTAGGAGAATATTTATTACAGTGGTTGTGTCTCCCAATAGCAACGTGGAAGGAAATAACAGTAAGGACTAGCGGGGGGAAAACAGGCCATAATACATCGGTTTGTGTGTGTACTATATTGGTTTGTGTATGTACTTGTGCATACTATATTGGTTTGTGTGTGTACTATATCGGTTTGTGTGTGTACTATATTGGTTTGCATGCTCACTATATCGGTCTGTGTGTGTACCACATCGGTTGTTCACGTGACTCGAGTGGGCGGGGCAGGACTGGGGACGAAGGGAAATCAAGGCGGAAGCCGCAGTGCAACCGATGTATTATGGCGTGTTTGGCCTCTCATAAAGGACATTTTGTACAAGATAATATTTATTACAAAGATTTAATTAGATAATATTTCGATATCAAAGAAGAGTTTTAAGCACATTGGCTGCTATTTGCTCTCCATTAAAAACTGAAAAAGATTTTCTAACACAGGTTCTGTGAGTCACTGTCTTCATCATTCCAATTCCTGGATAATAATGTCTTACCTCAGAGCAGAGTTCAACTTCAAAGCTGCTCATTTTTAGTTCATCTACCAAAGGAAATTAAATAACCTTTTCAAGATATTTTTACATCTACGAGGCATCACAGAGTCAATTAAGGAGATGCCAAAATAGATTCTGTGCAGGAGTCTGGAGAGCCTGAGAGCAAAATAAAGGTTGGCATGTTTCACCATTTGGCCCAATCTTGGCTTGCTAGGTTGCAAACTAACAGATTTGTGGACAAGTCTCAACATACCCCTCAATCAAGCTTGTCAGCTGACTATAAACACTTTAAATCAATTGTCACTTGTAATTTGCAATAAAACATTGGGTGTCGGTGCTAGAGCTTGACCTTTCAAGGGCATACGAAATTGAATTTACACTATCACGAGCTCACCAGTTCCTCTGACATGTCACATCACACAAAAAAGGAATACAGGTCCAATGGCAAAGTAGCTGGGGATGAAATGTCAATCCAGCTGTGGAAGATTCTGCGCTACGGGCAAGGATTACACCGATAATTCATGACTATTTCAATGTCTGTGTCTGCCTGTTAGGTTATCGTTTGCTTCATGCTTTGCCATGCAGAGACCAGAATTTGGGTTTGTTAGATGTTTGTGTGATTTGGTACAGCTTTGTGCCAGTTAACTTCCACCGAGTAAAGGGAATCTTACCTGATGAAATCTACTGAGCTGCAGGTAAGAGTCCTGCTGCAGTAGATGTGGTATTGTAAAGCTATTTTCAACCTGGGAAAGTGATGGACCCTGCCCTTAATAACACACCACCAGAGGGACGTTCATCCTGCGGATTGCATGTGATGTTTGCATGCTACAGCACTATGGCAGTGGAGGCCATGTAAACCCAGCCAGTGCTTAGTTAAGTCTGGGGAATTGGCTTCACAAAAAGCACAATGCGCGTTGAGAGTGTCAATGACCAGCAAAGCACGAACCCTCGAACAGCGAGAGACTGGCACAAACACTGCACAGCTCTGGACAAGCCTTCAGATGCACTTTCACTGCATTTTCTGCTAGTATTGTTCATCTCAGTATCCGTGCTGTAATACCGTTGATGCCCAGTTGATGGAAAAATAAAGTATATGAAATTTTCCAAAAAGGGTAAAAATGAACAAAAGAGAAGTGTCCGCTTTTCAACTCTTTTGACACACACAATACACAAACGGGGTTCGGTGGGAGCAGAAAATAAAATGATTCACTATGTCTTCAATAGCTCCTTCCCCCTACATCCCCCAGCACAAAGGCACAAAGCCACGAGACGCAAAAAAACACCAGCAGTGGAGATTTCTAAATGCGTAACCAGGACAATGTTTCAATAGTCGACAACCCCAAGCCTTTTCCACCACATTACCAATAAATAGTCTAAGTGCATACAGGTCTTTTGTCTCCTCTGCTGAATAAGAGAGGCCTGTGTCTGAGAGCTCCATCCAGCTTGTGCTTTTATGAGCCTGCTTCTGCTTTTATAAAACACTAAACTTCAACTTTCACTGTGCCTTGAATTCAACCAGCAGAAGCAGCATTCTGTCTTCTCTCGGGCGTCTTCGTTTAGTGTATTTGTATTTTGCATGTAAGTGTTTATTGATGCATTTCCCTGAACAGAAGGTGAAAGCCTTCTTGTACTACAATAACTACAACACAACCCCTCCGATAAACTCATTCGAAAAACTGGGAAGGTTGGGGAGGGCGCAGCTCCAAATAGTCTGTACATGAAACTGTGGCGTTCTTGGTTTTAAGGTATAGCTGCGTGCTTTTCCATCTTCGGCACCCATTTGTTATTCCTCTCCAGTCTCGAGTTCACTACAAAACTCAGCCTCCCTGGTGTTTCTTGGCATCTTATTTGCACTCACTACAAACAGCTAAATCCCTTACATTTCTCTCTATCGGACAACTGCTCCCACACCAAACTGATGCTTGAACATTTTGGAAACCTGCCAGATAATCCAGTTTACTTTTTTTCTTCAGAGTATAATAATAACTCAGGGAAAATGCAGTGGCAACAAGTGTGACTGAAGCAACATTTATCCAACACCACCTCTGAACTAAGTGTCTAATTCTATGTTCAATTCATATTAACATATTAACAAATCCCCCTTTTGTTTTGACACATGTGGGGTTTCACTTGAGTGTCTTTAACATTAAAATGCATGTAATTTGTCAGGTGGGGTTCAGTACATGGACACCGATTTAGCTACAAATCTGTAAATCATAGATATTAACCTAATAGCCCAGTTCCTTCAAAGAAGTATCCCCAAATGCAGAATTCACCTGTGTTTCTCTCTGATCAAGGCAACGCTTAAGATGTCAGTTTGCCTGCCTTCATTTTTTTTTTTTAAGACTGGCTTACCGTTCTCATTTGATCTGATGTTTATTTTTTTCTTCGTCCGTGTTATTGATTTCTACTTAGTGTTCGAGAAAAAAAACAAAAAAGAATTGTAGATTTAGTGCTGCTACTTAAAAAAAAGTTCAGATTTGTTAGGAGCAAAAATCAGCCAATGTGTGTCAGATTAACTGTGATACATTTCAACAGCCCTGCCAAGCTTCAAGAACACTTAAGCATTTAAAATGCCATACAAATCATATTTCTTGGTCTAAACCATGAACACAAATTCAAAATAAATTAAATATTTCTGTATTTTCGAGTCTTGTGCGCTCTCAGCAGGAGTCTGTGTATATTACTTTTTCATCCTCATTCCTGCACTTTTGCCACATAATAATTTCCACCGCAAAACAAACAAACAAATAAACAAGAAAATGGCTACAAATGTATGGTAATATCACCACTTAGATAAAGTTGTCGTAGTCTCGGGTGAAGAGAATGAACAAAGTACAAAGAACAAAGCAAAATCACAACATTTGCAATTCAGTTATGTATCGCTCGATGAAATCTTGACGCGGGTGACTGGTTTAACTAAAAAAGCATATCCCCCAGCAAACTCCATCAAAAAAGTTTAATATAATAAAAATAGTGTTATGAACATTCTGTAGGAGTAGGGTATTGCACATATGATCTTTATTCTTTTTGAAGGTGAGATTCTCCATTTCTTTTTAAAACCTTGTATGCATCCAGGTGGATAAAGGGTTTCAGTAGTTGTCTGGGATAGCTTAGAAAGAGTATACTTCCTCACTGCAGTCTGAGGAAATATGCCATCCTGCAGCAAAGATGTCCTCAAAGAGTGTGGGGTGGAAAAAACTCTAGACATTCCCCAGTGCTTGTGCAGGTGTCAGTGTTATGTCACATATCCCCATTTCTTCCTCCTTCCCAAAATGCCTCTTCCAAAGCACGCATGGCTCAGGAGATCAACGCTGGGTGATTTATTTACCAGCCTACCGTTCTTAGAATTGATCAGCAATCAGAGGGGAATCATTTGACTACACACTCTCTCTCTCTCTCTCTCTCTCTCTCTCTCAGACACACACACATTCGCCTGCACAGAGACACGCTGGGAAGAGGCTCTCGGCTCTGCCAATCCATTTGGTGAAAGGAAGGCTCAGCTTTGGATTTTGCTCTTGTAACGCACATAATCGATATTTTGACACGAGCTGAAGGAGGCTGCAGCACCAGCAACTCGGCAGGAGAGCGGTGTCCTTTGCAGATGTTGCAGAAAGCAAGGTTGCTTATTAGCGCCCATTCTTCCTATAGGACCTTCGTGGCCTAGACATTGCCTCAAATCAATTCATGCAGGATTCTTTTTACACAGCTTTCGCAGATTTAGTGAAGTTGAAAATAGTCTTTAAATCACACTTCTTTGTTGTGTGTGTCAGTCAGAGGCTTCTTTTGGGGCTGATTTTCTCAGGTTATAAGGAAAGAAAATGCACCAAAAGCTTCATTTTTTAGAGTTTGCTTTTCTCTCATCGCCAAGTGTGTGTTTCCCTTGTCAGCTAAGCAGCAATTTTATGAAATGTATGCAAGAATTAGATGCAGCGAGAGGAAAGGTGCACTTTAGGGCAGAATGCACTTTCGGTGTCAGTAATTGCGTGTCTGTGTGTTTTTCTGTTTAACAAAGAAGCATGAAAACATGTCAAAAAGCATAGGAGATAGAGACTGTGGAAACAGGGAAAAAAAAAATAGGCACAGAAGCTTGAATTTTTACAGCCCCACCATGGTGACAGCCTGCTTAGGAATTGTGAAAAGCCATCTTCTGTCTCCACTTCATATGGAAGACTTCTGTTAGCCACCATCGCCTCGCTGCTAGTGACGCCTCTTTTGACTATAGCAGTGATGATAATGGTGGTTTGCAGCGAGTGCTGATTATGGGTGTTGCAAAATCCTGATTAGGTTCTATTTACTGGGGCGGAAAAAAACGGGGGAAAAGAGGTACAAGATAAATGTTATGCTATTGTTCATTTCACTGTATCAATAGCCCTCTCAGTCTGCTCAGCTGTTAGATGAATATTTATCACACACAGGCATTCTCCCTTCCATGGTGCCAATGTTTTTTTATTAGCTTTTGGGGTTTTTGAGGGGCTACTGGGGCAAACTCAGAACTGGCACTGGTGTCTCTTGCTAGTTTTATCTCGTATGGGCCTGTTACGGTGATGCCATCCCTCTCCAAACATAGCAAAGTCAGTATGCAAATCCCCCGTGTCATGGATCGGTCTTTTGGCGAACCAAGTTGGGAAAAGCCTGATGTTTTAGTAATTCAGTACACCAGGAAAATTGTGTTATTTTTCATTTAAAGTTCAACAAACCCAGAAGGCTTAAGGATAAGTTAAGAAACCCAAATGGATTATTTTTTTTTAGCTCTACAGGGTTTAGTTTAAAATTCTAAGGTTTCATCCTTTCTTTTAAGAACATATATTGTAGCAGAGCAGCTTTGTGAATCCTACTTTTGTGTTTTTTTTTCTCCATTTCAGTGAATCTCCGGTAAACGTCTGCATATTCAAAAGTGCTTTTCTCCTGAACATTCAGAAGAAGCTCCCCGCAGCAAATGAGAAGGTACTTATCGCACCAGCCAGTGAGCAGTGACAGCTTCTATACATTACGGTCCGTGTTTTCCGAGTGATTAAGTTGGGGGCTATCTTCAGCTGAACACTGACAAGTGCGCACGCAGCGTTTAAGAAGGAGAGCTGCTTGGGCAAACACAGGTTTTGTTCGATTTCGTGTTTCTCATCTCATTCGCATTATTTAAGCGGCATTTAAAAAAAAAAAATCTCCCTTTTTGTTAACTCAACTCTAATATCCCTGAGCGGTTTTAATTATGCAGCATTCCACAGGAAGCACGCTAATTATGCAGAGGCAGAAGGTGCATTACCTCTTTAGACAGTCGGTTAGCTTAGAGCAATGGCATGGTGGTCTAATTCAAATCTTTTCTTTTCTCTTAGTTTTTCAATATCAAAGGATTATTATTATTATTTTAAAGTAGTTTTCTTGTTTACTTGTTTGCCTGGCTAATTTTTTTCCCAAGATTTTTAATATGAAATTTGTTTGTGTGCTGTTTCAGAGGTAATATTTACCTCCCAGCTGCAATAGGTTAATTCAAAAACATGGCTGTGGGACATGTTGAAATGTGTTGCACTTCTCAAAGGGTTTATGTTTCCTTTTAAGATTTTAATAATTACTTACACCACACCACATCAGACTCTTTCCAATGTATTGTTTTGATACATGGTCTAAAAGCCATGCAAAGCACTACAGGAGTGAAATGAAAACGACTGCATCCTTTCCTTTCAAACTGGGTTTAATCTTCCCGTCACAATGGGGGAAACAACAATCTGAATTTGCTTGTGCAAAAGAGAAACATCTAAACCCAAGTCACGAAACATCCCTCTCTGAATTAGAAGATAAATAAGCAGAACAGATCAAACATCATAACACCCATGAACGAGTCCTCGCAGATACAGCAGATTAAGCGGCTTCTTGAATGAAGTGAGAAAAGCACAGGAAAAAGTCCACAAGGGCACTTTTTAAAAGCCAAAGTGCTGCACAGTCAGGCAAAAGATACTGCTCTTCACCAGAGGCTGTGAAAAGCGGCGAAGGGAGAGGGGTAAAGTGAAGGAACGATAATTCCCATTGGAAATGTGATAAAGCGAGCAGGGGAACACATACACAGGGAGGGTCGAAAAGCACTGTGGAACAGGGAAGCCGTCTGCAGCTGCAAGGGGAATTCGAAGACTGCTCTTTGACGGACAGGGGATATAGGTCAGAATACGTATTGGAATTAGGAACACAGATCCTCAGAAGTGAAGTTAAGAATTCACAAAGGAAAGGCAAACATTACCGAGGAACAGGTGAAAAATTACATACTTTAAGTTACAATATACAGGCATTGGCTTTAAGATGAACATCTGATCCAGGCTGGGGAATCTAGGTCTCCTCCAAAGCCTGTCAACACGTTCCGAGACTTAGAAGCATGTTTTTTTTTTGTCAGGCCTCAGCTCTGTGGCTTTCCGCATTCAGACCGTGTTCAGCCCAGGGCACAGCAAGGACAGGTAAAAAAAGGTAAAAAAGACAGTGATTATTATAGTGACGTTGCTCACAGAAAAAACACGTGATTATTCTCTGCATTCTAATGGAATTCATGTAATCTTATCCACAAAAATGGGCAAGGCATGAAAAATGAGGGCCACAAAATGTCACAATTATCAATAGAAAAAAAAGAAGAGAGAACTAAAAGGATATTTTTGTGCGCTGTTATGAGCCCTGCATGCTTGCGTGCATGTGTGCATGTGACTTGACAAATCCTTTCAGACTGGATGCTAAACTTCACAGTCAAACTTTTGAATGTACTCTTGAATAGGTTAGTGAACTAAAGCGGTGCAACTGTTACAATTGTGCTTGACTGCATGATTCATCCTGGATATTTACATCTCATTGGAGATGATTTAAAAAGACAACAAAAATCTAGTGCAACAACATTGTGCTTCATGTTAAAGCTACATTACCTGAGATATGGCATGGCTTCCAATATTTTTCAATGTCTTTATTAGTAGTAGTCATCGTTCTATTAATCCAATGATCCTGTCTTTTTTTTTTTATTAAAATAGAGAATTAAATCTACCTGTTAGGTAACCCTTCTATACATCAGTTCCAAAATATTATGAAGAGCTCTTATACTGACCAAGCAGCATAGCAATACATGCAGTATTATTTTAACTTCACGCATCTTGTGCCTACGCATATTTTCACAAAATTGCATTACCTCTTATAACCCCTTTAGACACACTGTTAGCATTTATGTCATATAGAAGTGCTGTACACAATTGTACATGCAGTGACCGAAGAGGATAATCTCAAAATGCCCAGTACCCAGTGTCTTACATCAGAACTCTACATTTAATGAAACCTGATACGGATCCAACTGTTGTGCAATAAGTAGTTTTATTTGCTTCCCTACAGTAGAAGCATTCCCTGTGACAGATTTCATTTTAGCCAAGGGAAGTTGCAGACTCCCACCCAAGGTAAAAGAGAAAGAGAAAGCAGGCCGATTTAAACTATTCAAAGGTAGGGATAATTAGGGCTGCTTACTACTCACCTCTGGCTGGGTTTGTTGTTGCGTTTCCCTGCCTGGGGTTTCGTGTCTGTGTGCGGAAAGCAAATATCATTTTACAGCAGAGAACAGGGTCTCAGCGGTCGAGCCTGGGTCTGAGGTGAGGAGATAATGTTGCCACAACCTTGGCTCGACCTTTTCTCAAGTAGCTGGCAAACTTGACACCCCCAGAGGTCGGATAAACTGAGCCAGAAACAGGTGTTGGTGTCTTATTGTAACGCACTCTTACAATTTTTTATATTTATTGATTGATCGATTCCCATTATCCTAAAATGCTTTTTTCAAAACGGTCATTTCCACACTGTCCTCGTCAGCTGGCTGCCAATCCCAATTTAACATCTAATAAAGGAAGTGTCCAGGTCTGCCCAGTGGCCGATCTTCCCTAAGGTGCGTGATGTTTTCAGTTTGTTTTTATTACTTACAGATTACACGGGGGGGGGGGGGGGGGGATTTCAATAGGAAGCAGAACCATATTGATCCGAAAATACCCTCACTTTGGAACCATACTGTGTACAAAAGAAAATATGAGGACAATATGTTCCTACAACCTGGAACAGCAACATCATTCAGGGTTTTTATACTTCGCATCTTGTTTTTTATCTTGTTGTGTTGCACAATGCTATAACCATTAACGCCTAATGTATCTGATCATCTGTTCCAGTACCACCCTGATTGTAATAGCATGTGTATTCACTATCTTATAACACTTGTAATAGCAAAGTCCTGCTCTGCTTGTAATAACACAATGTTTTATTTTTTTGTCATTGCAGAAGCATTCTCTGTGGTGTACAGTCTGGGTATTTATTTATTCATTGTTCAAAGGCAGTTTCAAATGACTGGGTTGTATTCAAGGCTTGACTGAGTAACTTTCAAATCAAGGGCTCAGTTTTGACTCCAATTGCTGTTGCTTGCAGAACTCTTTCAGCCAAAGTTAAATAGACTTTTTAAAATTTGATCAAACCCCAGATTCTGCAGGAAGAAATGCTTGGAACAGGAAAAATATTTGGTATATTTTGAAGGACACTTCTGGATTTCTGTTTCTAAATAAACATTGCCACACTCATGCTCCAGACCACTCCGCCCTGACCCACACATTTAAAGGATAAAATTAATTACCACAGGGACACAACAAAGTGCAAACGTCTGCTAATGCTCCTTGCCTCCACACTGCCTACACAAACCCCCCGACCACAGACAGTCAGGGCTGTGTGGGCCGCAGCTCCGTTCCACAGTTCAGCGCCGGCTCTGGTGAGAAGAGACCGAATCCACAGCTGTTCCGCTTTGTCACTTCTGGAACTGCAAACGATAACGAGATTGGCCGGTTCCAAGCTGCCGCACCGAATGCCGTGTCTGGTGCTTCGATGCCCAACCTAACCTAACCCGAGCGCTTTGCACAGTTAGAATGGCGCACTGGAGGCCACACAACAACATAACAACAACATCCTTTATAACCACAGACGACGTAGCATGCACACACATCCCCGTGGTGATTTCTTATGTTTGCATTCCCTCCGAGTGTTGCTCACGTGAACTTGAAATGTGTTTTGTAATGTGACGTGATGAAAGGAGAAGTAGCTGAGTTTGGTGCTGCAAAAGAGGGAATTATTTGTAATTGCTAACTTGATAACTAAGAAGTAGGCGCTAAATCCCATAATATCAGTTTGCTCTTTGCATGGTTTGCTCTTACATTGCATTTCATCTCATGACAAATTACAGCCACCATATAATTTCTACTTATTGGGTCACTGGTGTGGAAAACTGGTATATTTTGCCAATACAGTTATTTATCATAAGCAGTGTACATTAAAACATCAGGAAGAATACATACAGCTGAATATAAACCCACTTTTTCTATTCTCTATGCAGCGTGCATGCCACTAACACAGGCACTTTCTGATGAACAGCAGCGTGCATAATAGGCACACACTACCCTGCCATGTTGTGAAATCTTTCAAGAGGTCTGGATGCAGTTCTGCAATCGGTCAGCTGTGAGCAACACCACCTGCAAGACAGATGACCTCCCTGCATCTGTAACCTCTCTTCTGTTCTCATTTTCTCCAACGCTGCCCAGTCCTGGAGCTCAGCATCCCCCTTGTGGAAAATACCCACAGACACAGGCAGGCGCATTCAAGTGAGGAGAGAAGAAGTCGCCGGCAATTAAATAATGGTGCCGCGTGTCTGCGGAGTCTCTCTCTCCCGCTGCCGCTGCTCCCCTTGATTTATGAGAGTGTTAATGGAGTGAGGATTGATAGGCGTTCAGAGGGACAGTTGATTCATTTTTCCATCGGTGAATGATCAATACTTATCCGCTGGTCCCTCCAGTGCCTTCTCTGAGGGTCAGCAGTCCCCTATCAATCGCCTCTCTGCCCTCTCTGCTGCCATTTAGCTCTGCCTGTCACCAGGTCCCCTCCCACCCCCTAAGAAAAGAACACTGCCGCTAAATGTAAAAAAGAACAGCAGCCCTGAATTCAGATTTTGTATATTAAAGTAACTGTAGTTTTCACATCGTCATCTAAAATACTTTGTGTTGAGTTAACAGCAAATGCTACACAGAAAAAAAAATCTGACAGAGAAAGGGAAATTAAATAAGGCCCTAGATATGATGACAAATGATTTGTATTATATTTCTGAATAATGTTTTATATCTATATATACCAAAGGGTAGTTCAAATGAGTTCACCAAAGCAGGATTTGCTTTTATTTTTTAAAAAGGTAAGCTGTGTTTGCTTGGCTTTCTAAAATAATTAATCTGAGGTTGTTGTGTTTATTTTTGTTTTTGTTTCCTGACAAAGCTTAGGTTGTATAATGGCATTACAGTACGAGAATAGGATCACTATAGAAATAAACCTAAAGAGCACAAAGCAGCTATAAGACACATTTAACAGAAAACACACAAGACCTTTTTGGGGGTGGAGATGAATTAGTTACTTAGCGGAGGTGCACTGTTTGTTTAAAAAACACAAATAGATGTTTTTGGATGCCAAACAGTCCCCTGAGGATGGGCTGCAGAGAAACTTGTTATCTTGTTATCAACTTGCAGATGTGTTATATACTATGCTGTCAGAAGAGTATTTGGGTTGGAGTTGATTGTTTTGCAGAGTTATATTCACATGGCCTCTCTTTTCTTTTCATTCTCCTAGCTGGAAGAACAGATAAGATATATACATTTTAAAATGTGCACGGCTGCTATAGGGTATAATGTGCTTAATTGGATGAGCACAATTTTTGCATTGTACAATTCCATACCATTGATATTTGCTTGGTTAATAATACTTTTCTTCTGATGAAAGTCTTATCTTTCTGTTTATTTTATTTTTATTTTGGAATTAAATACTACTTGGATTCGTAATATGGTCATTCAACATCTACATCTTGAATGCACTCCAGTACTGTTACTTAATAGTTTACTGGAATTTTTTGTATTTATCTATTTTGGTATGTTTAACAGTTGGTGCAGGTTGAGCTGATCTAGCAATCTGTCTAAAAAAACCTGACACAGTTGGTTGAATGTTTGTTCGTTTATTTCTGGCAAAAAAAGGTATAAATCAACAAACAAACGAATCTGTTTGGGATGAACATGCCTTTGATGTAAAAGCCAGGGGTTTAATTAAACACAAACAGATTTCCAATTAAAATAACATTTTGGAGTTTGCTAAATGATAGGATTGACCTTTGTCTTTCCTATTTTCAAATTAAATCCGGTACTTTGCATTTTAATATAGTATTTTGAGAATTCACAAGGACATAAAATCAGAAGCAATTCATGTCTTTCACTTCAAGAGCTATCTTTAAATTGGCTTCTATCGACATATTTTACTCTTTTGGGGAAAGGTCAATCTAAATATTCAGTAATTGAATAACTTCTTGTAGCATAACTTGTATAATGGTTTCTGCTGAAGATTGGATTGTTTTTCTTATTCCTGTCAAATAACCCCCTTTCTCCAAGAAACACAATTAAGATTGCAATCTGGAATTTAGGATTTTGCCTTTGAATGTAGAAATGGAAATCTCTTTGTTGTGCAGGCTTGAAAGATATATGCCACAGCTGTAATTTTGTCATGATTTACAGCAAAAGATAATGGGCTCAAATCAAGTGCCAAAGCATTTTTGTCATTAAAAGGACCGTTCTAATTCTCTGAGATGGAAGCATCTGGATTGGCCTTTATGTGAAATAATAATCGGTTTGAACAGACATTCTCATTAGGGCTGCTTTATTTCCATACATATCAGTGAACGACTGAAAATCCTTGTTAAGATATTCTTGTGGGGTGTAGAGAAATGTACAGCACATTACAACATTAAGAGGTTTATTTTCTAATATACAGAATATAGACGGATAGATATTTTTGTTTTCTTTTTTCACTCCCAGTTCCCTTGTCTGGTTTCAGGCTATCAATAGCAGTCCAGACTTGACCAGTACAATTTATTAGAGAATTATAAAATGCATAGGAATTCAATACACACTGAAGCCTGCAGTAAGTTCTCAATGTGTATTATATTTCACTTGATGAGGATTTAAAAGCCTTGATGAAAAAATAACAACACAGCAACACTGCAAAATTGGTACTGGAAACTTTCAAAGCTTTCAAAGAGATGGATAAATGTATTAGAGAGTTCCAAACCAGTGCTCCCACAAAATTTTTTCCCTAATGCTCTTG
This sequence comes from Amia ocellicauda, assembly GCF_036373705.1. NCBI lineage: Eukaryota > Metazoa > Chordata > Actinopteri > Amiiformes > Amiidae > Amia > Amia ocellicauda. Next base: position 54,768,660 of record NC_089850.1, read on the forward strand.
TGCCGATCATTTGTATTGTGCATTGCCTTTCACAATGCAGCTGTTGTCCTTAAGGCAACACATAAAGCTGTGCTAAAGGGCCACTAAATAATAAATGTATAGGAGATGTGCTGCACACCCAGGGCCTGGTTTTCTAAAGTTGTTAAATTATTAACTCATGATTAAGACCAGCGGTTTGAATTCATTTTATTACTTTGTAGTTTGTCAAGTTAATATAATCTATGGGAGCTATTTTGAAGCCTTTTGAGTGAGAAGAGAAGCTATGCGCATGTTACAGTAAGTCTTACACAGATACTGGCCATATTATTATTATTAAATACTTTACCAACTGCAAATTCATTGACCAGAGTCCAGCTGTTTAAGAGTAACTACAACTGTTGGTAAATAACATGATTGTGAGAATATTGATTATTACTCACAACATATCATTAACAATAGGGATGTACGTGTGGGCACGTATAAAATGCTGTGCTGGACATTTCATTGCGGCATTATATGCTTTGGGAGGTTTAATAACCAATTAATGCATAAATAAATTAATAGATCAATATATCAATAAAAAAAGTTACATAAAAGGACCCAACAGCATTTTTAAGTGAACAAGGTTTTATCACTGGCATGCAACTCATCCAGCAAATGAAAGTTAACTGGGGTCCCACAGATTCCATTGTGACTGCAGCACTTTTGATATTAAGAGGCTAAAAAAGAAAATGTAATTGATAGACTTGCCTTGCAGGCAATTTTTTCAAGTCAGGTTTTGTTGTGGATTTTCCACACAGAGTACTGTGATGTTCAATTACAAACAGGAAGAGTTTTTTCTAATGTTCTTCAGTGCCGTTTCTACAATGAAACCCATTGTTCTGAACTAAGAAGCTCTGTTCTTACACAATAATGACTTTTGGGGGGTTGTCATCTTTACTTTGTTTGTGTCTTTAGGGGTTGTTCCTGGAGATGCATACTGTCAGAGGAGCTGATGTCCCCAGAAAATCTTCCAGGCCCAAGGAACCCTGAATATTGCCTCAGATCTCTCAGATCAAGTTGACGTCTGAAGTTAAAATCACCAGGGTGTGGAGGATCTTAAACACACACAGACAGATCAGAAACTGAGCTGGAAAGTCAACCTACTTCAAAAAACAACACGGCACTTGTAAGTAGTGAGTTAAAAGATACTACACATTTGAACCAGGCTTGGGAAATGTTCCACTGCTCAAAGTTTCTAAACACTCGGGAATCAGTATCATATTCAGATAGCACACAAGGTTTGCAGGTATTAAGATGGCTTTTGCATTGTCCTGGCTGGATGCTCAATGTGTTCTTGTCTTTGCCAAGCACATGCACCTGATGTTCAATGTATAGCTGTATTTAAGGGGTGATCATACTAGTAGATCTTGGCATTTCCAAGGCAATTGTCTTTTTTTTGCCATGAGGAAAAAAAGTTTTGACAATTTAAAGAATACCTAAGAGTTTATAGTCCTCTATCCTGCAGTTTTTCTGAATGAGTGTGACCATAAAGTTTGTGTAAGCAAGAAGAAACAGTTTCCATACTAACTTTAAGGAAGAAGAAGAAGACAAAGACGAAGAAGAAGAAGACGAAGAAGAAGAAGAAGACGAAGAAGAAGAAGAAGAAATCCTTTATATATCTGATCATATTTCCCTCAATTATTGCATTTCCATTTTAAGAAGTGCCTTAATGATAAAATCCATAATATAAGTGTTGCACATCCTCATAGGATTGTTAGATTAGAAACACAATGAATCCAGGATCTAACAACACCTTATGGTGAAGTTCACATACACACTCAACATCTTTATGATGTATTCTATGAAAACAACAAGATCTAATTTTGTCGCATGTGTGACTGCAGCTGTTCTAGACACGGATACATGGAAAACTATGTTTTATTGAAGCCAAATCAAGATCATTCCCGTAGTTTACAGTTGTTACACAAGTCTGAACTCACGCACTGGGATATTTGCGCTACTGTGGTGCAAAGCTTCCCAGCTGTTTCTGTGGGTTCTGCCCTTACTGCTGCAGACCACTTAAAACTGAAGGACAGCGATCACAAAGAGATATAGAGCCAAGTGGAGGAGCGCTGTGACAGATCTCTTCATTTCAAGTATCTTGGAGCCCAGAGAGCCGGATATTATTAGCACTGGCCTCCTTGGGGTAGAAGGGGGGGGTGTGGGGTGGATTACTGAAGAGCAGATGCCCCTGATGGAAGGAGATGTAAAATGCACTACAGAGGCAGTGCAGGAGTAAAAGAGCAGCAAAATAGGCAGATGAAATTGCTCTTGGGTGCTTGTGTCTCCTGCGAAAAGAAAAAAAACAGTCTCTCTAATAAAAGCCCCCAGCCAGAAACATTCTGCATCCCTCTCTCTCTTCATCAGAGAGCAAAGACAAAGCAGAGCGAAGGCCGGTCGGCTCTGCAGTTAGACTTCCGCACGTCAGTCTTTGTTACGGATGTCTCTGAGGTCTCATCGGGGGAGAGGAAAGGCTAGCAAGAGGCTCTCATGGGCATCAAAGTGGTGTTTTTTGATGGGGGGATTTGGGAGGGAGGGATTGTGTTTGACAAAGATTTCAAAGTCAAGATTTCTCCTGAAACCTTTAGCGCCTTCTTTTTTTTTCGTATGTAAACCATTGCCAACAAGACATGGAAACTACAAATCCATGAAATAATTATTGGTAGATGGTAGAAAGAAGGTATTGAAAGTTAAGATAAAGTACAGTAGATTTACCGAATCCTCACCTGCACACTCTTGTTAAAGTCTTTCAGCAACTCAAGTTCAACTCTCAAGTAACTGAGATATAAATCTAAACCTTCCGCTGTTGTATAACGTTTAACCCTTCATCACTTTGTACATCTTTGGAGGCACTCATGATCTTATGACCTTGAGTTGCTTAGCACACTGAAAACAAGCAAATTTGCAGGATTAAATGTCAGGTTGTAAACAGTTGCAAACAGCCCTTTCACACTTTTTCAAAAGGAGACAATATGCAAACACCCCTTGACTGCTTTTGAGGGGGATTCACAAAAACATGTACCTAGGGACTTCGAGTGCAAAAACATGGAGAGACAGAACACACGTAAAAATAGGCCAGAGCTAGTGTCCCTGCTGTCTGCGGAGCCAGCCTGCTGGTGAGCGTGCGACACGGGGGATCCGAGCCTGATCGCTCCAGCTCTTTATTAATGCCACCCACCGCGGTGATCAATCTGGAGTCGGGGGTCTGTCTTTTGTGGCTCTCAGACCCTAATGTGCTCCGTCAGGCAGAAACGCAACAGCTGCTCACAGCGATGTCTGATAAATTACAATTTTCACTTCGCCCGCATCCCCCAATCAATCTCCCGTCATAACACAAAACAAACGCATGCATAAATAAATAAATAAATAAGCAAACAAATTGCGATTTACACTGCATAATAGGTGACTGACATGTAAAGATGGGCTTGTTTCGAGGGCACGCGCATTCAACGCGTGGAGCGACAACAGAAATCTGAAGCGTCTATCGCATATACGAGGACAGTAGGACGAATCTGTCACATGTTTCTGTGAGTCGTATCACATGTTAAATTAACTGTACAACTCTACTGTCTTGACCTTCGGGTTCTCACTCCGGTGCTTCATCAGAAAGCCACAAGGGAAGGCAATCTGTGTAGACGGGCCTTGCAGCTACTGTCACTGAATATGTGAAATCGTAATCAGTGAGACTGTCAGGAGAGTGCTAACAGAATAGAAAAGTTAAAAATCTACTCCAGCATGATCAAATTTCAGGACAAAATAACTACTAACAGTTGCAATCCTTCAGTGTCCGCTTCTCGACTTTAATGGGTTGCAAACCGAGTCCTGATTCAAATCAGTTAGAATTATGGAAACCTCATTAAAAATACAAATTGGGAAAGATGAGGTGAAACACAGGGTTTTAATAGGATAGATATGCCTTCGGAATTGATCACAGATGGTTTTATATTGAGAACTTCACTCAGGCGTGTTATAATTCAACCTTCTCACTCCCAGGCAAACTTTACAATACCTGAATGTTTACGCTTTCAGCAATAACAATGACAATAATTGCTGCCGATAAGACATCTGCTCATCTTAGAGACGGGCGAGTTTTGGATACTGGGAAACAGTGGATGGTGGCATTTCAGTTTATTTGAAGCGGTTATTTTTGCTCATTCAGTGCTCCACATTAAAATGGAAATAAATGATTTAGCTAGTGTACGCACGGAACACATCTGTTCTTTCTGCGTGTCTGAAAACATAAATGCTAGAACTTGAGATCTTTCATGTTTCCCATCAAAGAATCTAAAGCACAAACTGTTGACAAGCAGAAAGCACTCATGAACCTTTATGAGCTTTGTGAAATAGTTGTCATTTGCCTTCAGTCTTTTGCCTTGAGTTGTGCTGGGAATCTGTCTCTTTACTAGCTTATCTGTTTATGAGCATGTTTTTTTAAATGTATATATGTTTTCCTGATAGTTTTTAATTTAGCCTCTAAGAAATATAGTATACAACTGAAATTTTCCAACCAAAGTTGCATGAAGGTGTTTTGTTAGGACACCATGTATGTTATCAGTTAGTAAGTTAGTAAGCACTTATTCCTATGCCAAGCTTAACAAAAGAAAGTGTACAATTGTGAAATGTAGACAAGCTTCCGACTTATTAAGGTTCCTCGATTTCTCTCTCAATAAGGTGTCATCCCAAGTATTCATTAGAAGATGGGACCCAACTTTTTTTGAACAGCAAAAAGGAGAGTTGCTGTCTTTGCTTTTTTTTCCTCTCTCTTTCTTTCTTTGTTTCTTTCTTTTTTAAATTCAAGTCCTCAGATATGGTATGGACCTGTCATTAGTTATCAAGTTTAAAATGATGGTGCTTCAGTTTTCTATATCCTGCATCTCAGTGCAACATTTTAATGATTCTGTCTGTTCGTGTGTTGCATTACGCTTTATATCACAAGCATCGTGGTAAACAAGTTAATATTTAAATGTTCATTGCAGTGTTGTGCAAATCCTTTCATCATCCCCCTTTTTTTTCCTTTAACAAAACTTTGTTTTCAAGGGCATAAGTGTAATTCAGTCATGGTCCAAATATAGGTCTTTACATTTATATTATATAACTTGCAAATACAAACACACACTCTCATACACATACATACATACAAATGACACAAGATCCCCCAGAACCACGGATGAGAACCACCGTTTTAAAATATAGCATAAGTTAAGGATGTTGGGTTGCATACATTAATTTAAGGTCTGGCAATGACAGGATGCTTTTCTGGTTCTGTAGTAAAACAGCTAAAGAGAATTACCAACAGCAGATGCAAAGGAAATTCTTATATGGCATCAAATAAAAGTAAAGCAATTGTCAATTCCTGCTGCACAAAATGTACCTGTTCAATTAATAAGCCCAGAATATATAAACTGTGTAAATAAATGGAAGCAATGCCTAGCAATTTCTCTTCAGAGAAACATAGAAAGGCAGCCACACTGCTATAAGACACAGGCCTATAACATCAATCTGTTTCCATGCAATCTGGTTGCCAAGCCCTGGAGACGGGAAGGATGTTGTTCCATACTGAAGCGGATGCTTTCTTTGCAGGTGTGAATTAAGGGGTGACAATAACTCACATTCGCGTAAAGTGCACGTTCAACCAACTGGTTCATGTTAAAATCAAGAACTTGTCATGTGCAACTATATTCTTACCTGTGCAAGTTTATGTGGATGTGGAGCAAGCATACAATAGGCTGTAATGCTTAGAAGAAAATGATGACTTCAATAGTAAATATATATAATACTACAGTTAAAAAATATAAATGCATTGGAATTATTATATTCTAAGTAGTAGTAGTAGTAGTAGTAGAAGAAGTAATAGTAGTAGCAAATATATATTATTGAAACAATTATAAAAAATACTCTTATAGCATATTAAAGATACACACCGAAATAGAAATGCAGACAGATTTATAAAGTGAGGGCATGAGGTTGTTCCCTTTGGAAGGTAAATAAGGACATTTCTATATATAAAGTTAACAAGAAAAAACTCCACTGAGAGCAAAATCTATTAGTCTGTCATGTATTCAAATGTATATTTAATAAGAGTGTACCACCATTTCTCTATGAATGAATCTGTGAATAGTAGATGTGTGTATGTGTGTATCAAAGCAGCATACAGATGCATTATAATCCGCAAGAGGCATGTAATCAGGTGGGAGGGCTGGGAGAGTCTCATGGGATGCCACTTTCAGAAATAACCAATCAGATAAGAGTGTGAGCTCCTTTACGTGAGCAATCAGGAAACCCTTTTTATTTATGACCCCTTGTCTCAATATACTAATTAGAAGATCAAGTGACAACAGTTTCACAATTCCCTCCACCCCTATCCCCACCCTGTCTATTTACCATTAAACACCTCAATGCCACCCAAGGATGTTGCCTTTAAAGCTTAATTGGACAGATTTGCTTTGATTTTACTCCATCAAGTAGGTGCTCAGCAGCATCTCCGTTTCCCCTGGAGTGTTTAGCAGCCTGCTTCCCTGCCCAGAAAGGAGGGTTTCACATTGTTGCCTGTGTTCAATTGCGCAAAATGTCACTTGGGTCTTAGTGCACGGCTCACAAGTCGCGCCTGGGAATGAATAACTGCATCTGGATGAGCTACTTGACAGAGAACAACAGCAATGCGATCACACAATAATGAGATGCACTGTAAAGCGGGGTCGATCCGGCACATCTGAGCCTCTTCATTGTGTTTCTAAGAATGGAACATGCAAGTTCTGGAACTGCAAAAGTGTTCGAGCATAACCATTCCAAAGAGGCGTTTGAAATTCGGCCAAGGAGCATGCATCACACTTCTGCGCTGAAACTACTTCAGTTTCTCTATGGATTAGTGGCAAAAGATGTTCCTTTCAAGCTCAGTGATCACGCTGCGTGCGTTACACATTGTTTCACGGATGGGAATGTTCAGTCCAACTTGTTGTTCAGGTCAATACAAATGCGCTTTTTGGACTCTATACAAATCAAGTAAACAAAGCATTGTTTCAATAAGATCCACTTAAATTTACCTTTATTTTATTTTACCTGAATCCTGATCATTTGAAAGCCATAGTTGCTGCTGAACAAAAAGAAAGATTTGCCCAATTACACTGTCCAATTGTTGCGATTATGAAGAAGGTTACTGCTGGTAAAAAGTCAACGATGCACACATGGTTTTCAAACACAAATGTCACAGATTGAAGAACACACAAATTGTGCTATGTACATCATTCTGCATTTCATTGTTTGTTTATTAATTTTGTGCCGTAAAGTATGTCGTTCTAGTTTAAATTTGTGACCCTGTGAGGTCATGCACATTGTGACATGAATAGGCCCTGTTATTTAGCAGGGTGGATGAAACCAAAGCACGTGGCATACAATAATCCTTCTCACAATCAATCTTGAGCCGTACTCCTCACACCTAGCTTTTGACGCCCCACTTTTAAAAGACTGCTATTCTTCTCTCTCAAAGTTTTATTTTAATGATCTTTTTTGTATGTTTCGTTACTGGGCCACTGCGAAAGACAAAGACAATTTGACACTCTGCTGCTGCTTAAATAAATGAGCGCTGCCTTTTAAGGAGTCAGTGCTCAAATCTTATCTTCTTCGGTGGCACCAAATGAAAACAGACCTCCGCTACAGCGCTTCAAAGTGGAAGGTGCTAAATGAAGACTAATAAGCTAATGCATCATAGCTTTTTTTTTTTTTTTACCAAGGGATGGGTGTCAAAATCACTAGTGTTCCACATTACAAAAAAATAAGAAAAAAATTAGAACTGCTCCCCAAAAGCAAGGGGAGCAAAAAGTCTTTACTGTTTTTATTTCAATGCATCGTCTCACATTTCCTTCAATGAACTTAAGAAAGACCATTCTTTTAATCCTATTTTTGGTGTTGTACTATATTCTCATCCAACATGTAGACCCCATGGGTTAAAAAAAACAACAACGTAAAACTGAAAGGCTTTGTGTTTTGTATGTTTTTATTTAGAGATTAGATCATTGAATAAGGGGTGTGTGTGTTGGGGTCAGAGGCTATTTATTGCTTTATTATACTGCAGATAAACTGCTGAGCATTGCAAATTAGAAGAAAACAAAATGAGCAGAATTAATTTCACTGACTGCAACAAAATGGGAAACATAACACAATAACAGAAACGCTTAGGAGCGAAATCATTATGAAGATCCCAGCCAATGAACTGAGAAGAAAAGAAAAAGCAATACATAGAAAATATATAGTGTATATACATTTAAATGTCACTAGAGTATCTGGGCAATTCAATCTCTATATGCAGTCTGATTTAGCTTTTAATAATAAACTAAATAAGAAACATGTACAAGGTGTGTACACACACACAATATAGGTTTCAGGTGTAGCTCTCTTGAAATGCATTGCTTGCCACCTTTCATATTACGCTCCGATATGTCATGTTTTGTTGCTTTTCATCTACTGCTTGCAGAGTTAGCATCATGAATATAAACATTTAATATCAGTTAGCGCTCAGCTTAACGGTATGCTGTTGACGAAAGCGTTTATGCTGTGCAAAAGTGAGTGGTGACTGTGTGCGTACGCAGGCAGCCACTTTTGAGGACACTGCCAGGGAACAGGGTTAGCGAGGATAATAAATGCGGTTTGTGGTGTATTCATTTTCTTCAGAATGCAAATCTCCACTACGTACTTCGCCTCGCCTTCCCACATAGCAGAACTGCCCAACCTCAGCTCCCCAGATCCATTCCATTCCCTTGCAAAGGTTTTGTTCCATCTAATCCTACATTGTTTAAGGCCCTGATTAAATCAAAACTGCGACCTAGCCCCCGATCGCGAATTATAAAACCCAGTAATTGATGTCGGCTTTTTGTTTGCCGGAGGCTTCTTGCTTCTATCCAATTTGTTGGTAATTTTCGTCTGGGACGTGGGTCAACTTTTGAATTAATTTGCGGGCTAAGCGATTTTTTTTTGAGAGAGAGAGAGAGAGACATGAAAGATATGGAGATAAAGCCCCCTTCCTGCTCAGATGGGTGAGATGATATCTAGCATCTTGTAACTGAGAGCACTGGTTGTCGTAATTAACCTAAAAAAAGTGATTAACCTGGGCTGTATCAGGGTCTGATTAAGATTTATGTAGATCACAATATTTATATATATTTTTAAATAACTCATTCATGTATTCTTGTTCAGTAATGTTGTTGTCATACTGATCCTTTATAGCAGTAATTATGGATTTTTCTTTTGTGCATTTTAGCAGTTTAGCTAAACACGGACTAGACTGTTCTCCAAATTCAAAGTGCTTTTGTTAAGTGCAAGCATGCAGAAATTCAGTTCTTGATTATATGAAATGATTTAATTAAAGTTTACTTCAATTTACAGACCAAAAACCATGATAGTCTAATTATTTCACTATATTTTCAAGGATTTCACTTTATCTTTTTATTTTCTTCCGTACTCTGCAGATAAATACGTAATGATCGTGCCCCTAAGTAGTGCCAGTGTGGTTTCCCATCACAAAGTGGGCGAACAGTCACGGGTTTTGTTAAACTGTATATATTAAGACCATTCTTTAGGAGAAAGAAAGTATTAAATCCAGGATCAGATAAAGAGATATTACATCCCTATCTAGTAGGCTTATGGTGGGTAATATTAATTGATAGAGTGAAACTAACTGGAGCATAAAAACTTTACAAAAAGCGCTGCTGATTAATCTGAAGTGTCAGAAAACTGTGATTAGGTTTCTATAAGAGTTATAGAAATTCAGAACAAAAAGCTTCTCTTTACCTTTTCTGCTAGCCCTTAATGACCATCATGGCAGAGTTAAAAACAGAGTCCTGCAGGTAGACATGAATGAGCTTGGTAATTAGCATAGCCATTAATAAAAGTACTGCTGCAAACCGCTTGATTCCTTAGGCAGCCTTCCTGCTACTTGTTCAAAGCAGTTGACAGCACATCAAAAGAATAAATCATGTTCTTTAAGTAGAGCAGCTTATCATGCTATTCAAAAGCAGACTTGCAGCCCACTAATTAGTAAACATGAAATGGAACAGATTTCTGGAATTTAATTTTTGCCAGAACCCATTCATGCGGCACCTTATGCCAGCGTGACATTACAGTGAGCTTTGCGTCTGTAGTCAAGGTGTGACTCGCTGTTTGCCTTTTCGGATGGCTTACAGGTATGTTTTATTCTTCCACAGAACCCATCAAGCTGTACCAACAAGAACCAAACCCCTTCCTCAGGCAACAGTGAGCTTTGAATGCATAACGTGATGATGAAATCATGTGTAGCATTCAGACATCATGTTTTTAAGGACAATGCTGGATATTGCGGGCTTTTACCAATTTATCTCATTTTCTTTGGTTTGTGTTAAGATCCCTGTGAGGACCGCAGCACTTCATAAAGCTCAGAGTGGTTTGATTTCTGGTCGTTTGATACCCTTCATGAAATCAATTTTGATACGCTGTCCCCCACCACCCTCTACTGCATCCAACATGATGTGAATAAAGACACCAATAAAGCTGAGGAAAAACAACATAACACATACAACCCTCCCTGCAACAGAAACTTATTCCACAGTTATATCAATTGTCCAGCTGGGAAATGTTTATGAAGTCTTCATTGCTGCCACATGCACATTACAGTAACAGATTTAAAAAAGTCACAGCACAGATCGTCTTTTAAATATGCAGGAAAACGCGTCCCCTCCCAATTGCTTTTCCTGCTTTATTGTATACCTGCAGTTGCCAAGTCTCCTCATATCTATTCAAAGATAAAAACGTAGCTTTCCTGCACCCAGCAAGGAAGGCTGTGCATCTTAGACGAGCAGATTTAATTCAGGGTTGGAGTTCATACCATTGATTTTTAGAGTAGGTAAAAAGACACACTGAAGACTTAATAATATCTGTTGTGAGCAAACAGCTTTGTGTGACATCACATAATTAGGCAATCCGTATGGTAGCCCAATATGAACCATTTTGTACTAATAAAATAATATGCAATAATATCTGCTTCTTTGGTATTGCCATATTCACATATAGACCTATACTTCCTGGCACCTTCATAAATCATTGTCATAAATAGCTGCTCATTTATCAAAATAACAACCACACAAAAGTGACGAAGGCTGTGACGAATCAGCCAAAACTGGGGTCAAAGTGGCCCCCACATTCCTCTCACTCCTTGGGCATCAAAAGGCACATTCGTCACTTTGCTTCCCTTTACTCAGAATCTCAGCATCCCTCTCCCCCAATTCTGAGAGGTGCGGTGCTTCCCTCCGCCGACATATTCCCCTCAGTTTAATTATTAATGATCAAATGCATAATTGCGTTTTGTTTTGGCACAGGTCTACAGCTGACATCTCTGAACTTGGGAGAATTTGTTTTGTCGAGATAGCTCTTTTCCTGCGCTTTCCAGCAGTTTTCCTCATTAAGGAATGCAATGCACCCCCCCAATGTTGCAGAATACAACAAAGAACATATGTTCCATGCATTTTATAATGAGTAGAAATTAGAAATTAAACCCTATGGAGTAAAACTGTTTTTTTATTTTTTGGCAAAGGAATTTCTCAGTAACATGCCTTAAACAACCACATGTTATGCATTCATTACTGTTATTGTAATGACTCAATTTCTATAAAAAGACACTGTGAACATCTATAGCTGCCTATGACTCGTCATAGCTTTGTGTGGTTGAGCTCCTCTGAGCTGCCACAATTATAACCCAGTGCCAGAGCTTTGTGTTCTGAGCACCCAGGAGTTATATGACCTTTCTGAGAGCGGCTACATGACTGAAAACAGTGGGTGGAAGGTCTTGTTATTATCTGACTCCCTACTAATGGAAATCTCTCCCAAATTACATTAGAAGGTCTGAATGTCTTATCTCTTTGAGCTGACCTTGAGGGCAATCTATAAATCTAGATTGCATTGTACTCTGTTGTTTAGTACAAACTAATCCATGACTATCTATCATGTCTTGATCAATATAGAAACCAAGTCATACCTGTGGACAACACTTGTGGTAGCCTTTGTTTGTTTGTCTAGAGCCACAACACACCAGGATATTGGGACCATAGTGTCTCACACTTTCAAGAGCTGCCAAAAAGTCCCTTAAGAAAACCTATTGATTTGTTCCCCTATACGGTTGGCACCCACGGAGATTGCAAATGGGAGGCAATGCCGGCAAAGCCCCGCTGCTTCTAATTACGTGTCAATCGATCTCTACAGTATCACAAATATCGAGTGCAACTTGGAAGAGTATGGCACATGGGTTCACAGTTTATCGCGAATACGAACTCCATAAAAGAAGGGGGCTCTTACGACCGTGGAAAGCCACAACAAACAACTGGCTGTGGAGGAAACGTCGTCGTAAAAGTGCACTGAAATTCATGGAAATGGTACAGCTGTCTCATTAAACAATGCGCTCTTTGTCCGAGTTGAAAGATAACCGCAGTCTCTGAAGAGGTGAGGATTGTACCTCATGTTTTCATAGAATAACTTTAACTGAACAAGAAGTGCTACTTGGATTTCTTTTGAAATATCTAGTTGCACTGTGGGTTTGGAGTGCCTCAGCACAAATTGTGAGGTGTAGTTCAGCACAGCAGCACGGCGCACACAAGAAATGCACACTGTGCTCAACCGGAGTATACTGACACCAGGTACTACGAGACGTCGCCGACCGTAAACAGCAATACTGGTGCGAGTGTGTGCTGTGGAGGACAGGGAACGATTCAGCACACTACCAGCTGGGCTGCTCTCATTGCAGGGAATCCCACTCTCCAATCCACTGCGTCCTCCCATTCTCCACTGCAGAACTTTAATTTAGGCAAGCAGTTGGCTGCTGCCCTCAAGGGACGTCTCTCTTTCCCTCCCGCAGCTGCCTCAGATACCGGAGGCCTGGTGTAAGGCTTGCACCCAGGGATAAATAACATTTAAAATGGTTGTCAAGCGGCCTCTGTGGCTATCAGCAGAGAATAACCTGAGCTAGGCAAGGGCTTAAATCCTTCATTAGTGCTGAGGTAGCTAGCCTGAGACAGCCGCCTGCTCATCCATCAAGCAAACTGCTTAGTGCAAATGGCTTACTTAACTTTTCTTTTTTCGGTTACTGTCACACCGCCTTGCTGAGTGTGAGTAGCGAGGTACCTCGGGCGCTGGGGAGGTAGGGAAAGTACTGATGGCAAGAAGGCACCATGCATAATCGATAATGAAGTAATACGATTTATTATGCGATACAGATAAATAAAATCAGCCTCTAGGATATGCAAAAGAGAAAAAACAAAACAATAAACCTGCATACAGATATCTATATCTACATATAAGTCAATCTACACTCAACTAACTAGGATCAGCCAGAGCTCTGTATACCTCAGACTAACCACCTCAATGGGGTATATACCGATCTACACAGAGACAAGACTCCACCAAATGGATTTAACGAAGGCCATTGTAGACCCTTCTGATAAAACTGTCCCACAAAGCATCACACAACAAAATACACAAGCTAGATTGGCATTGCATACACATATTACAAATAACATACAATATATTAATATATTATACACAAAAATAAAACATTTTCCCCAACCCACTACACATGCAACAAGGTTCACGCTGTATTCTGTGCAGATATAACCGGTTATCTATTGTGGCCCACCACCCCCCCCAACACTGCAAATGGTACAATTAAACATAACCAACTGAAAAATAATGGTTATAACCAATACCAAACCAAATAACATGCATGTGCAAGCAGAGGTAGATTACTGACTCTGTATAGGCGAGCATATAGCAACCCTTGTCGATCTCTTAATCACAAACAGCCTTAAACAGTTATTAAACAGCCTTGAATTGTGCGGTGTCCTGGCCCCACACAGCGCAGACCCTGCACTGCACACTCTGGTCAGTGCAACTCACTAAATAGAGTACTGTACCCCTAAAGGGATATGGGATGAGGACACAGTGGTCTCACACCGAGTCGCTGATTGTGTTCATATTCTTTTAGTCATTTTTATTGGTTTCTCACCATTTGAAAGTCATAAATACTCCTGGCGGGAAGATAAATCCGGAGAGCTGCCTGTGAGAGTTGTTGCACAGTCCGCTATTTGGTGTAAATTTCAATCAATGTCCTTGTAGGATGCAGGATATTATTATAAGTCATATTCTCTTTCGCAGATAGCTCAATCATTATAAAAAATAACTTCACACACACATCTAGCTAATATTACACTGGACTAGCTTGGCTGTGTCTGAAGTTTTGCCGCACAAAATGTTTTATGTTGTCTTTCGGAACCGGAAGAGTTTCCACAATCCCTATGAAAAAGTACTTTGAATACTTAAAAGCTTCTAGTAACCAGGCACTGCATAATAAATAAACAATGACTGAACAATAGTGAAAAAGAATGAAAACAAATTGGCATTTTTGAGCCCATTTTGCCAGTGGTTAAATCCTTTAAAGCAGGTGTTAACTGCAGCCCTTTCAAAATTACAACTCAAAGATGTTTGTGTGGTCGTTGTTGTTAATCAAATCCATCTAATCACAACAAATGGATAAGCTGTCTTCACTAGTTCAACTCCGAAATGAATGCCCCTGAAACCTAACCTTGTTAGAGTTGTTTGCAATAGAACAGAATTCAATGAACACCTGCAAATAAGAAGTTTATCCTCCTCAAATAATGGGTCTCTGCCCGCCGGTTCCTCCAGAGGCCCCCTTCATGTTTCCAAAGTCTTTAAAAGGTATTTAGAAGCGAAGCCTCGTTCAGATAGTCTGCCAGAGCAGGTGAAAGGGCAGATTTAATTCCTTGTCCCTTTGCTGAAGTGGCAGCATTAATAAAATTAAGAAGAGATTGATGCTAACTCTATTGCACAGGGCTGCAGGAAGATAGATGAAGAAGCGATAGAGTGAGGGATGAGTTTTCAGGTCCATGGCTCTGGTCCATGTTGAAGTCTCCCTGTCTGTTCCAAATCAGTCTTGCTGCTTATTCAGGAGAGCGTGCTGGCGGGAGCAATACTCAATCACAGAGCAAATCACGGCAGGCTCACTAGTGCCACCATGTGAAGAGCTGCTGTATTACAGTGCAAGACGGGGAACTTCTTACGCACGTTTTAGGTATTTTATTCGATTTTATTTTAAGAGAAATTCAAATTTTGGTAATATATTAAAATATGACTTTTAAAGAAAGGCTTGGCAATTCTCATTTCACTATAGAGTATTATAGTTTAAGCGTTTCATTAAGAAATTCACTCTCATTGGATGGCTTCGTGGTTGCCTGTTGCAGGTATAAAGAAAATGTCTACTATAAGTGGAACAATACGTTTTTGTTGCTGGACACCTTGCCCACCATTTGAGTTACATTTTAGATTAGAAAATAATAAATAATCATTAGGGGAAATAAAGTTATCCCTGAACCTTTTCATACTGGGTCAGTTTGGTGCCCAAAGCAAAATAAAAACCACTGCTCTTCCGAGTTTGCTCTTGAGAAAACCGAGAATACAGGCACTTGGTAAGCTTGTGTCAGAGTCCATTGTGACCTTAGCAAAGAAGTTCAAGGAAATAAAGGATTTTGTAACGGATGGCTGGAAACAAAAGCAGCTCGTCTGCATTCTAATAGAAAGTGTGGTGGTTATTTGCAATAAATTGGAAATACTCAAGCATAACAGATAGTCTGCGGGAAATTATCTGTGATTTTACTTTGACAAACATGGTTCAGTTTTGCATATCGTAAAGCCCCCTCAGGAGTGAAATCCCCATTCTGCTTCAAGTACGGTTTTGTGTCAAGAATTAAATGTGCCCAAAAATATCAGAATTAATATATAACCCTGTGTCGGGATAAATACCCTAAACAGCATGTGAGCATCTACATTTTTTTAAGATTATTTATTTCATTATTTTACTTAGCTGTTTAATGTTTTATCAAAGTGGGGGCAAGAAACTCCTTTAATAGAAGACAGGATAAATATCATGGCGACCACACAGAGGCTGATCACACACATACAACTCTTGCAGACCTCATTTCACACAAATTATTTATTGAACGAGCCTCCACAATTATTCCCATTATGGTACCAGCCAATTGTCTGTCTTTTAAAATAACACAGCCCCTCTCCCTGCCTGTTGTATTGTGGCACCCCTGGACTGCTTCAATTACTTCATGCTGTCTCTTGTTAACTAAAATGCTTTTCTGAATCTATAATCTTAAAAAAGTGTGCATGGGGGGGTAAGCTTGAATTCTCTGAAACTTATTACACTTTTTTGTAGAGATCAATATTGTATTCACACATACTGACACCTCCAAGCATAGTTGTTTTTGGACAGTGACAGATTGTCAATATCACCTGTTTGTCCAGCTTACTTTGAGCCAAAAGGATTTATTCCTACACAGACCTGCGCCTTAATTAAAAGCCTATAGCACTTGTATGGTTAATAATAGGAGAAATAAATGACAAGGAATAATTAGTTACATTAGGGTAGAAAGTTGCGAAAGCTGTAATGGGAAAGAAGCTCTTCCCTCGCTGTGATGTCACAGGAGACCTTTCTCAGGAGGGTTTCTGAAGAGAGAGTGACAGGCGCTGTGGTTGAATCAAGTCATTAATCACCGTGTTGTAATCAGAGGGACAGAGGGCAGGAGCGGGACGGGCAGGCGAGGCTTCGAGAGGAAATGAGCGTTTTTCCACCTCTGATGATTTTCCTATTTAGGAGGGCAGGGGGACAAATTGCAGGCCGCTGGAGACAGGAGTGGAAAGACCACTGAGGAAGGCCTTGTGGAGAAGCGGGCTGTGATAAACAGAGTGCCATTTGTTGTGCAGATGCCTTCATGTCATTTTGTATTTATTCAGTTTTCAGTTTTTTTTTTTTTTTTTTACCCACTGTCGATTACATTTCTGACACTCAAAGCTCCGCCAGGTGCTCATGAATAAAGAGAAGCGCCGGCAGAGTCAAGCAGTCCCTATTTCGAGGTATGCTCCGGCTTTTCCTTAGCGCAGGTAATTAAGTCCAAATTATCTCACTTTCTGGCACATTCAGATGCAGCAGGAAAAGGACTGCTGCAGTAACGGCTTCATGCAGCTTTTCTTAACTGATCATCCCAAACAACAGCGGCAGCAGCAGCTTCTATTTACATAACTCTTCTCATCGAAATCTGGGACTCCCAAAGCGAGGGTCTGCCCAACTGTATCAATATGTGTGCTCTGCAGTGCAGGTATCACTAAAGAGGACTGGAGCCCTTGTGCACTGCCTACGCCACCTGAAAACCACGTCTGCCTTTAATGTGTATAATGGGTGAATTTCAGCTGGGCAGACTGAATTAATCAGCATCTACAATGACATGGATACTGGCATTAATCACTGAATGTTAAGAATGCCAAGGCCTCCTTAGATTCTGTCCTGGCAAAATGTGTAGCCCACCAAGTCTAACATAGCATAGGTGCTGAACCAGAAATGCAGACTCATTCATAAGGTGATACCTTTTAGAGTCACTAAAAGGTTATTTGTTTGTTTTTTGCAGTTCATCAAAGACTCACCAATTGACAGCACTGAAATGCCATTCAATTTAACTCATTGCATTTATTGAACGAGTTTAATCATGTAAAGATGTTGGCAGGGACATGGGTTCACTTATGAGTAAAAAAGGAAATAAATCAATTTGGCTCAAACATACACATTTAACAGCCAATTATAGACAATAAAATGTTAGCATTCACACCCTTACCCCCTCTCAGGCCGAAAGTTATTAGGATGAGGATGGAAAACTGATTGCCATAATGATGTTCACTAGTGCATTACCATACTTCTAATTACACCTATTAAATCAAGGGACATCAGAAAGTTGTGCCGAGAGAGATAATTAAAGACCAACCCTTTAATCCAAGACCTGTTTCAAGGTTTAGCCTTTTAATCAAGTATTCATTGCATCTGCACAGTAATAAGTCTGCATCTGTTTTTCGGAATTCCCTTTGAAAATGAAAAAAAAAAAAATGATGAATTGAATCGCATAATGACTTTTCTGGAGCTCTGGAAATCATATGCTGTTTGTCTTGTTTGGCACCCACGAAGCAGTATTTTTGCTTTTTCAGTAATCTAGGTACTATAAAATGAAAGGGGAAAAGTGCATAAACATATTTCATTTGGATATCATATTTTCAGGTGTTGTCACAGTTTTTCAGCCTAATGGTGATAAAATATCGATAGTAACTATTATACATTGCTTAGAAGCCTACAGCTGGTAAAGTTTAAAGTAGTTTCTCACCATTTAAAAGTATTATGAAAATGCAACTTCAAAATTCTAATTACAATATGAAACCATGAAATTAACTTTTAAGTGAGCAATCTTATGAATTCCATGACTATTTCATGACTACTTATGAGCTCTTCCCTCATTTGCAAAAGTGTTACGCTCACCGAATGCAAACTTGAGTGAGCAGCACGCGTGAGAATGAAATGAGCTGCGCGGTTAGGATCTGCTTTGGGAGAAATCGGCGACGGTTTCGCATAATTACCTAACCATCCTCCTCATTGAATTACAAATTAAATACATCTGCATATATCCTAGAATCCCTCAACAAAACAAAAGAGTTATTCTGCAGCATCACAATAGAAAACTGCGTGTCAGCTTTGGTTCACTTAGCCCTCCATCACGAATGAAGCTGTAGAAATGCAATCACATCTGACACTAGCTTAAGATACAACTGAATGACAAAGCAAAAACCTTCACTGTCCGTGCAATACTAGAGAACATGTTTTTGCATAAACAGAACATTCCTTTATATATATATATATATATATATATATATATATATATATATATATATATATATATATATATATAAAAAAGACTGATTTGAACAGCAATTATGTGCTAAAATACTAAAGCAGCATTATTGAAAATGTCAAGGTTTCTTGCTCTAGGTTTATTGTATAAAAAAGTAAATATGCATGCTTTGTACCATAACTATAACAAAGGACTTCTGCAAAAGTATTTCAACACAGACAATATTGGATACTCAGATATATAATCTTATGCATTAAATCTGCTCTTTAGCAACTTGTTGTGAAGGCGTTATGTCAATTAAAAATTTATTTAATTCCTAGATATTTAGTACTGATAATTTGTAGTAGTTGTATCAGTAGCAGTATTAGGAGTTGCTTTATCATGATAACCCATTTATCCAGGCTTCTCTGTTACAGATCTCCAGGCAAACTGACTGGGCCAGGTACATGGAGCATGGCCAGCTGAGACCTCTTGGGTTTCCTCACCACGAAACAGCCCCTTTGCTGTGCAGCCCCTGCACTGCTCATCTCTGGTGCTGCCATGAACAAGTTATAACCATAGGTGAGTCCATAGTGGGGCAGATGGATCACCCCACAGCCTGCATGGTCACCCCACAGCACGACACGACCACAGCGACAGAGAGTGGCGAGGCTGGTCTCACTTCAGATGGGTCAGACCAAAGGAGACCTGTTTTGTTTAGACGTGTCCTGAAAGCTTAATGGTTCAAAGAGCGGGGCTTTCCCTCTGTGGATTAAGAACACAGCTTCCATGGAACATCATTTGAGGGCAGATTTCCCATGTCATTGCTAGACACTGGTCTATTGCACGTCATGCAGAAAGTAAGAGGAAAACATACTTTGTGCATTAAACTTCACATAAGGCTGTCCAAAGCAAGTTAGGCATGGGGCATGTGAGGTGAACTCTTAATAGTAGCATTTCCTTGTCATATCTGACTGTATAGAGCTTGCATTTAAAAACAAAAAGGAAAATAAACGGCTCTCAACTGGTGCTGACCTGTTCCATTTCTCAAATGTGTCCGCAGTGCCAAATGACGTCTGGGGTAAGTAGTAAAAACTAAAGTTAAAGGTACATAAAAATAAAAAAAACAAGTTCCGTGACTGACAGTTGTGCCCCAACAAGCTTACAGAGAAGTTAATGAATGACCAACATAAGCCAGTCCAGTGCACTACTGCCTCCACTGGGTGAAAAGTGAAATGACACCCCTGGCTCAGAGGAGAAAGGTGAAATATGTACGCTATGTTTAATCTCTGCCACAACACTCTCCTCTCTCCCACTGCAATCCAGGTAATGAAGAGGCATAGGACCAACCCTGGAGATGCCGAAGAGAAGAGACATCCTTGCCATCGTATTGATAGTGTTACCTTGGACTTTACTCATCACTGTTTGGCACCAAAGCGCAATTGCCCCCCTGCTAGCCATCCGCAAGGGTAAGGACCAAAGTTGGGGCTTGCGAGGTTGGGCTGATAGATGATGAGACATTTACCACACAGGTGAAACACATTCAAATCCCACAGGTGGATTTCAATCATTTTCATGGCTCATGTGCTTAGAAAAAAAATGAAATAGTTTTGAGGTGCAGCTTTAGCAAGAGATTAATTTGGTATGGAGTAGATGTTAAATGCCTGTTCTTCTCAGTTAAACATAGTTTGGGGAAAAATGATATGCAAAATCTTATTCAGGCATCCTTCTGCGCTGTCTAGTTGCGGCACAGGAACAAAACATCGAATGGCTTGACGTGTCGGAGCGGTGCTTCAGAGAAAGTACTAAAAGCCTGCTGCCTCTTTTCTTTTTAAACTTGACAGACGTATCTCTGTGCGGTCCACGAATCTGCCTGAAAGCAGACAGAAATAAGGAACCTGCCAGGTGAAGGTTGCCTCCCTGTAGACACGGCCATATAAGCTCTGAAACTGAAATCGAAAGAGTAGTGAAAATATGCCGCTTTGTCAACAAGAGAGAAGATGGCTCCTAATGAGATGCACGGCTCTAATGTGCCCATTGACTGCACCGCTGTGATGCAACACAAAGACAAATAGTAACATGTTTGCACAAATTATCCTCCAAGCTTTCAAAAGAGATTTGGAGTATGCCAGGGTGCTTTCTGGCATGAAACGCTGAACATCTGGCAGTCGAGTGATTGTATTGATGTATGTGTAGGAGAATATATTTTTAGCGCCTGGAATTATGTTTTTTTTTGTCTTTTTTTTTTGTAATGTTGCAGTGATAAACCCTGCTATTAGGAAGAAATAGAGCAGGAAAAGAACGACTTTAATGATTCAATAATCATTCCAATTTAATGCTCTATTTTTCAGACTCGCTGGAGTTTGGGGACATCTAATCAAACTACACCAGTGGTTAAATTGGTGCTAAATTAAATCATGTTTGTACCGTTGCTCCACTGAGTAATGCTGTGCGGCGACAATAAAGCACTTCAGGGCGTGCCTGTGCAGTACACATTCTCTACACAACAGTTTTGGTGTATTTAACAAAAGGCAGGAGCACATTTAATATATAACGCCGGCAAGCCCTCATAAATCCACAGAAATTTAACACAGTAGCATAATTTATGCTCTGTAAATCAATTAGAGCTCCTCTTATGACAAACTGTCATTCAGATGATTTATAAATCGATAGGCATCTTCTCAGTGGAATGATCTTGGGAATTTATAATATTAGATTACACAGCGCTAAGGAAATGTAGTTCAGTTCAGCCAGCCACTATGTGAGGAATACATGTGGGTGAGATCAGTCACACCGGAGTCGGTTCCTGATGTATAAAGTGCCCAAGGAAGTCAGTAGAACTAGATTGATTCTCTTTTTGTATGAAAAGGCCAAGGATGAATCACAGTGTTCAATGGGATTAATATCCGGTTATGTGCCAGACTGTGGAAGAACAATGTCTTAAGAGGATCAATAATTTTTTGGGGTGGGGGGTTGTAGCGAATTTAGAAATATCTTCACTCTGACCTGCATGGACTGTTTTTTATTTTGTTTTGTTTGGGGTGTTTTTTTGTCACCAGTCGTCCATTCATGGCGCCTGCTTTTATTTTTTTGTCACTTTTTGCAGCCTGTCACCATCTAGTAAAAGAACTGTTTATCATACCAGAGAGGCTTGCGGTACGACGGCACCACTTGGCAGGTATCCGTTTTTTGGTTGGGTCAAAAAAGTGGGGGAATCACAACAATACAAGGTCGGTGGCAGGAGTGCTAATGCTTAAAATGCCTTTCTTTTCCTGCAGATGACGGGGGGGATGGCCACCGGGACCTGGGGCAGGGCTCGGACTCCAAGGAGTACTGTTCCTCGGACAAGGACATAGTGGAGGTGGTCCGCACCGAATACGTCTACACCCGGCCCCCGCCTTGGTCCGACGTGCTGCCCACCATCCACGTCATCACCCCCACCTACAGCCGGCCGGTCCAGAAGGCCGAGCTGACCAGACTGGCCAACACCTTCCTCCACGTCCCCAACCTGCACTGGATTCTGGTGGAGGACTCCCAGCGCAGGACCCCCCTGGTCACCCGGCTGCTGCACGAGACAGGCCTGAACTACACCCACCTCAATGTGGAGACACCACGCAACTACAAGCTGCGGGGGGACATCAGGGACCCACGCATCCCTCGAGGCACCATGCAGAGGAACTTGGCCTTGCGCTGGCTTCGCGAGACCTTTAACATCAACAGCACCCAGCCAGGGATCGTGTACTTCGCCGATGATGACAACACCTACAGCCTGGAGCTGTTCGAGGAGGTGAGGACAGCTAACTTGGCATTTGCTGCCAGAATCTTCCGCACTCCAATCTGTCAGGAATTGCCCCCAAACCTCTCAGGGACATGGCTTTTCATCACCTGTCACTAACAAGCATCTTTAGAAACATGTATTCCTCCCCCCGCCCCCCACACACACTAGACACTAACTAGACTCCTCAAAGCTTTTTCCACCAGCTTTAAATTGGATCCACTTTTTCCCCAAGGTAAGTACGGCTCAGTTAATTTTCCCCAAAACCGCATTTAAAGTCAAATAATGTATGTAATCTTTTCCATTGCTACACTGTCTCTCAATAGATTGGTACTTTAAAAGTTATTTTAAGAAAACTAGAATTCTGTTCTGTAGCAAAAACCTCAAATTACTCATATGCGGCCTTAAAATATGAACGAAATCACTTACTTTGTATGACGAATCTTACATGGTGACATTTAGAAGGTTGAACGACTTTTTTTAAGTGCAAGAATACCACAGAAATTTGATTATGATTACACTTTTGTATTGCTCTTGTACCCTGTAAGTTACTCTGGATAAGGGCATCTGCCTAGAAATAATAATAATAATATTATTATTATAACGACTAGGAGATCTTATGACGTAATGCTGTTAAGCGTACATTCGATCATAAACATTGTGCTCCCAATATAAAAACATTTTTCTTTTAAAATTGCTTATATTTCAATGTATCTCAGACCCATGTGGGAAAAAAACGAAACATGCAGACATATTTTCCAAACCACTTATCGGGTTAGTAGGCCTTTGGACATGCTGTGATAAAATGTGCTAATGTAATTGTATTGATATCGGTTTTGCGAAGAAGAATTGCACACTTGAGAAGGAAACAAAATGAGGACGGAGGCTGTTTTTGTGTAATGACAGTGGAAGTCTCTGAAGCCACAGAGCAACACGAGAGAGAAAACCGCCGGGGGTCAAGACGCAACACTACAGCTCGGCTGCCAACTTTAATTGGCCTGGCATCTATAATCACGGACGCCATTAAAGACGATCGCCCAGGGAACGCAAAAAAGGTGCACTTCCAGGTCCTCGGCAAAATAGGTCGTGACCAATAATCAGCATTTAAGCCCAGCTAAACCTCTGCCAGATGAGTTTCCTTATTACTAAATGGACGCGAAATGGTCTGAGAGCGTTTGCGACAGGACTCGTTAACGTGTAAGAACCCTCATAAATAATGATATGCTCCATATGTATGGGCCTGTCAACTGCCCTTTGCACTGCGATCATTAGTTAAACACACTCTCCCCTGCTGTCTTTGCCTAACCTTCCATCACTCCTATCAGCTTTTATGGGTTAGTATAACAACCCCAGAAGGCAGCACTGTCTCAAACTGAGTAATGACTGGTTTCCTTACAATTTCTAACCCTTACATCCACTTTAGTGCTATTACAGCCCACGGAAGATGGCACCTTCCCTCTGACTCATTTCCTCGCATTCATCACCGAGGATTATTTCATTATGATTATTGTAAATTATGATTATTACCATTATTATTGGAATAGAATGGCATGTGACCGGCTACACGACAACAAAGCCTTGAAGGACACATTCAACATGCTACCGAGGAAGGCCAGGGGCAAAATCAATTGCGGGAACAGGTTGTCAGGATTAAACGGCACTTTCTGCTGTGAACACCTTGGTTTTTCCTGGGTTGTGCGCAGTGCCGTTTCTCTGGCATCGATCTGGGGGATCGATCTCGCAGCTCTTTTATATGAGAGGAGGCTGTGAGTAAAGACTTCTGCTTTCATACAGCGGCTGCTGAGCTCTACATTTCAACATGGTGGGTCTGCCAATGCTGCCACCTAGTCCGCTCACCTTGTAACTGCAGAAAAAGCTTTTCCCCAACACTATGTATAGGATTGTAACAATTAAATTATATTTAGAAAGGAGGTGGGGCGAGGATCACAAACTTCTGACTGGCTGCCCTAAATCTTTCTTTTTTTTGTAATAAACGAGCACTTCCACTCCCCACGACACGGCCAGTTCAGCAGTCTTCAGAGCCACTCAGCAGTCCATTGCTTTGCCCCGTCCCAGGGTAGAGATAAAAGTCCTGCAACCACACCATATCCAAAAAGATGTTGGGCCCCTTCATTTTTAATAAGAGCAGTGTGATTTCCATTCATCTTCACGGCACAAAACAGAGACGGAGGAATACATAACAGGCCGTTCCTGAAAAGACCAAATTAAAATGGCCCATTAAATATGTATCAATTTCTGTAAAGAACTGAGCGCCACAGAGCCGAGTTCATTAATTATTCAAGTTGTATTTTTAAAAAATGCTTATGTTGCTACTGTGAACCACGAAGCTTGCTTACAGTGGTTATTGATTTATATTCAAACGCTGCTCTCTTCCCTTGGTTGTTAAATTCTGTGCTCCCCAGCACATTATACTCCTTAAAAACGTATTTATTAAATTATTTGTTCAAGAGTGGTTACGACTGTGTAATTTAAATTTAGATTACGGTCTCTATTTGCAAATGCGAAATGTAATACTGTCTTTCGGGGCTGCTGCGTTCTCATTTCAATTCATAATGTGAGAGCAGGAACCTTAAAGTGTTGCACATCTTTATGAAACTCAAAAAACATACCTATCTGATAGGGGGAATCTCCCTATAAGTTGGAAAAAGACACATTTGTAACACTAAGGGTCAACTCTAAGAGGCACCTTGTTTGTGTGACTGAAATTAATTAAATCATAGCAAACTCCATTCATTTTAAATGATGTATTAAGCAGACTAAAATTGAACTCCCTACCGGAACATTAAAATAAATACATCTGTAACTATAACCTTACTTTATAACACGTTTATGCTGACAAAATGTAAATTACAAAATGTCATTAGGATCACTCTACAGTTCATGATTTTTTTCCCCCTACCTTTTTCATCTGTGGTGCTGCATAGGTTTATTGCAAAATTATGTTTGTGAAGGTACATATTGCAGATAATTCAGTGTGCCTAGCTCAATTTGACAGTTAAAGCCAAGACGACCAATCCTGTCTGGCAAATTGCCTACATTGGATCTACAGCTCCCTCCGTCTGTGGAAGGCAAATCTAATTTGGTTTAATTCACTTCAGAGCACCCCAGCTTAGACTTCTGGGCCGTAATGCGTTCAGGTACCGCGGCTCTTGAGGTGATTAGGTATATTGAACGAAATGGCCGTCTTGGCCGATGGTGATTTTGGAATGCACTCGTTTATCAGCTTTCCCCACATGCTTAAACGTGCGTTTCAGCAATAATGTGAAACGAGATTTGGACGTTCCAATTGGGGAGAGGGGAGAAGGGTTGCTGTGTCAATGCAGTTGGGCTGCACACAAGGGTGTTTTTTGAACAGCGGCACTGAAGGCCTTTCAATCACGAGGCACAACATGGCAGGGATTCTGGGATGGCACGTATCAGGGATTTCACGGGGACAGGGAGCACGGCAGAGCAAAGCATTTCTCTCCCTCACACTTAAGAGGAGAAATCAGTGCCCACCCAGGGGAGATGTACATTTACGCTGTGCCCACACAGAGTGCAGCTTCATTAAACACATCTGGGAAATGTTGCTTCTGCTCAGCTTGCTCAGATATTATCCAGAATATCCTAGGTTAACAACAATTTATGTAGGCAGCTGGCAAACACTGGGTCTAGCTAGCACATCAGTCCGCTTGTCATGAAAATGTATGCTTGGCTGAGGTTCGTGTCCACTTCTGCAAGCCTTCATCCCTGGCTGAGTTACTGGAGTATAGAGAGCTTTTTTTTTTTTCTTCAAGGAGGAGAGCTGGCTTCAGAATATTTAGCGATCACAAAACTTAGCTGTGCTCAAACTTTTACTCAGTTTTGCCTGCCTACCTTCTCAATGTCATTACTGCTGCTATAAATTTCACCTCATACACCTGCCTTTGTCCTCCATGTCCAATCCAGACTAATAATTCACTTTAACATAAATAGACTACATACATTCATAAAAAGAATATAAATCATAGATGGAGGGTTCTTTTAGAGGCATGAAGCTGTCCAACCATAAAGACAGTTGCCTTTCAAGAAGACCAACAAAGTGTCTGGCTATAAAAGACAGCTCTCAAAGCCACCCCCCTCCTGTCTCGCTCCTTCTCCAGATGCGGTCGACTCGGAAAGTGTCGGTGTGGCCGGTGGCGTTCGTGGGCGGCCTGCGGTACGAGTCTCCCAAGGTGAATGCGGCAGGGAAGGTGTACGGCTGGAAGACTGTGTTCGACCCCCACCGGCCATTTGCCATCGACATGGCAGGCTTCGCCATCAACCTCAGGCTCATCCTCTTCAAGCCCCAGGCCTACTTCAAACTGCGGGGAGTCAAGGGCGGCTACCAGGAGAGCAGTCTCCTCAGAGAGCTCGTCACCCTCAACGACCTCGAGCCCAAAGCAGCTAATTGCACTAAGGTGAGGGGAACCGGGAGCAAGAAGCCTAGTTTCAGACTGGTAGCATCATCTACAGCAGTGGGAAAGCCTGGTCCTGCAGTGTGGCAATGTCCTGCGCTCTTCTGGGTTTGTTCCACCTCAACTCTTAATTACCGAATCATTTTCTGAACCAGTTAAGCGTGGTTTTCAGGCAGGGATGTACTGTACACTGACCTACAAACCCTGCAGGACCGCCATCTTCCAGGACCAGGGTTTTCCAACTGCCCATGTAGTTGGCCAGTTAACGTTTGCAGCTGTGCTACGCTCACCCTTTGGCCAGGATGGAAATCTTCCCCATATCTTACCAACCCATGTATCCACAGGAACCAGCTAAAGAACTGGCTAATACGAATTGTGTGTAGTGGATGGGTCGACAGGTTTTGATCTATGCCAACCTGGCTAGTGCACTGGAAACGAAATGTGTATAGTTTTAATTGTATTATAATTATGAATTGTCAATAACATTGCCCAAGCTCACTTCAAATAAATAAATATAAACATATCAAATTGAAACCATAATAGACCCTTGACATATTGTAATAGAAAATGTTTATTTTTCCATTCAATTCATTTAAAAAACAACTCGTACACAGCAACAAACTTGCTATGCTCACAGAGAAATATGGCCACGATTCTGTAATTTGTACTTCACCAAAACATTCAGTGTTTTTTTTTATGCTTTGTTAATACACATTTAATGCACACTTCAAAACAATGCTCCAGTGCTGATAGAGATACAGTAGCACTCTCTTCCAAAGGTGTTATGTTAATAAAAAAACAGATCTTCACTAAAGTGTGAGAGCACATTTCAGTCTCCAGGGATTTGCTTTGCTAAGGTGTAAATTCATAATTCAGAGCACACCTAGGAGTATCAGAAAGGTCAAACCTCTCTATCACTTCGGGGAAGGACTGTTCTTTTATTCCTTTCCTATTCTCTTATTTTCCACTCAAGCAATATGCCTTTTGTCTTGGATTTATTAATTTATTTGAAAGCAAACTTAGCCCCAGTTACCGGTCAGCCACCTGACGGAGTGAAAGATTGCGAAGTTGAGACGTGCACAGGCAGCCTTGACTCGTCTCATCCCCCTAATCTCCCTCTTCAGCTGAAAGTGTGACTATTAACCTCCTCTACACCCATCCAAGTACAAGAGACTTCTCAGCACATTTTGATCATGTTGATGCATAATTCATGTATGAGAGAGAGGGAGGGAGGGAGCGAGAGATGAAAGGGGTGATCACAGCCCTGCTTTAAGAAGGACGCACAGGAGAAAAATGAATTTCAGATTATTTTTGTATTTAATTAATTTATTTAGTTACTTTATCAAGCGCTTGCTACTCTCCAGAGGACTACAAGCCTTCAGTCTGATTGCACACCGACAGCACGGTCCACATAGTGGCTCCTTTGCACTGATTTGGCAGTCTTGGCAATGAGGGTGGATAATAAAGCCTGGCTACAAAGCTCGCCATGAGGTTTTAAAAAGAACAGCATGATTTAAAAAAAGTGTGTGCCTGAATTGCATGTTTTCTGACTTCAGTTTGTTCTTTTATGGAAAAAAAAAAAAACTTTGATTACATTGCTTTTGGTTTTACACTTGATTAAACATAGTTTGCCAGATCTAAACAATCACATCTACATCTCAGGTAGCACTTTTATGCTTGGTACACAGTTGAAATGTGCATCATTTTCATAAAAGCCCACAAAACATTGATTAAAGCCCCATACTTGGTAGAGCAACACTGAGGAAAAACAAAATGCCCTGCTGCTGAAATGTATCACAGATATTGCAGGGTGTTTTTGCTAGGAACACATCGTCTGAGAGGCAACCGGAGCAGACACAGAGCACGGATCTGTACTAATGCACTGTTTCCGACCCACACCGATTGAAAGTGTGTCTCTCTGCAGATTCTTGTGTGGCACACCAGAACGGAAAAGCCTGTTCTAGTAAACGAAGGAAAGAAAGGATTCACGGACCCCAATGTAGAAATCTGAAGCTGCTTATGACACAGGTAAGCCAGCAAACCCCACAGTAATGAGCACAATATCAATACACACAGCGACAACAACACACAGCATAGTATGTGTTTACCACAATGTTCCCATGCCAGATCTGTTATATTGCTACTGCACATTTAGTTTGCTTCCACAGCACGGCGGTTTGCTGTCCATTGTACAACTAATCAGCATTAGTCAATAAACCTAATTATTCTTACTTTGTTTTATTGCACTCCTCTGTGAAAACACCATGCTTATTGATAGAAAATATGTACAATTGTGTGATCACAATAGAGTAATTACTTCCTCAGTCAGAGAGGGGTGATTATTTACGTTGCATGACATGTGATTCATTCATTTCAAGTGAGGAAATGAAACGTGTAGAACAAGTTGAGTTTTACAAAGACATACATTTAACTTCTTGCAAAACCTTTAAAACAGATAATTGGAAAGAACACAAACAAAAAGACTAAACACAACACAACAAAAACAGATTCCCAGGTATATAACAAGCAATGACACATCATTTATCAGCAAACTGCCAAGCTTCACTAGATCAATGGCAAGTGAATAAAGATACAAGTTTACCTGCTGTGTATTGTCACTGGGATTATCATCTCACGCCACACTGGAGTGCATTTCGAGTTTGCGCCCCCATCTGTTCCTCCTCAGTCCGCTTTCTTCTTTTGCTGTTCTACTACAGCCAGTCTATATTTACAAGCAGAAATGTTAGGCATAAAACCTCCATCAGTTCAGAGCAGGTTCTCTTTGGCTCTGTTAACTGGGGTCAGATTGGCTGAGGACCTGCAGCTGGGACAGGGTAGGACGGCCAAACTGGGAAACCCCTGACTGACCTTCACCTCATGATTGACATGCATTTCAGCCAATCATATAGTTCCCTTAAAGTCTGTCATGAGCTCAAAGGTAGTTCAAGAGTAGCGAAGGAGGCCATGTGGGCTGCAGGTTGGCTTCTGCAGTCCGAACAGATTCTGCATGTGAGAAACACCTTATACATGACTTGCCTTGACATTCCTACACATCTCTAGTGTTGGAAGCAGTGAGTGGAAACTTGATTAAAAAAAAGCTGCTTATATAGTGCTAGCTTTTAATAATAATAATAATAATAATAATAATAATAATAATAATAATAATAATCAGTATTCGAATTGTGTCAGAGGTGTGTAATAAATCTGGCATTAATTAAGAAATATATAGGTGTTTTTCCCCTGTAATTTCACAAGTATTAACAAGCAGGCCCTATCACTAACCTTAATGTACAAACTCTGTATGAGCATACATTACTTACAACCTCCGTTTTATGTAGCTTAAGTTAGATAAAATTATATATATATATATATATATATATATATATATATATATATATATATATATATATATCAGATAGCTGCTACGTTATAAAGGTGAACAATTGTATTATTATTGTAACTTAATTGTAACAACAACCCTAAATCAGAAAATCATTTTTACACTTGACGTGACGAGGCCCCGCTGTCAGTCGCTGCTGACGAAACTGCGCATGTTTAGAACTTCCCGAGGACGTACGATCTAATTTGGAACACTGAAGAAAACTAGGAGAATAGGAGCCGCCTGCAGTCAGGGCATTCATTTCAACAAATAATTATAATTGTATTCTATGAAATAGCATGGGACCCCCCAAGTTGAATTTGATCTATCTTATGGGGTGTACTGGACCCCTCAGCCACCCCTCAATTCGAACACTTAATCATAATCATCATCATCATCATCATCATTATAAAGCAGAGAGCTATGCAGTAGCATTAAAGTTATGGAAAGTGACAACAAGGTTTGTGCAAAGACAAAAATAACGTCGGAATTAAGTCCCAACGGAGAACAAGCTTTTGCATATGAAATGTAAGATATGACTGCAGTTAGCCCCATAATGCAACAAATCACGATTATATGCGTCTGTATGTGTTGTTATTGTATATAAGTAAGATGCAAACCACTCTTCCACGTCGATTCTATCATTTGCAACTTCAAAATAAAAAATAAAACTTATCTAATATCGTCTGATCTCAAGCTCCAGCAGATCCTCTATCAGTTCGCCCGGGTGAGTCGTGTCATACAGACACACGGACCAGATCTGTCTTCCCACCGGCAATTATTATAAATCGGCCAAGCGTTTTCATGGTCCACTTGATAGTCCTGAATGATAGTGTCCACCATAGACAACATGTCTTATTTCCAACATGTCTGCTTTCCAACCACAGAGGCGATTAATCCGCAGGAGAGATTGGTTGTGCAAGTAACACATCCCGCATTCAAAAAAGAGGGGGAAACCGTTCATCTGAAGTGATCGGTTTGATCGCAAAATTAAAAATAAATGCAGAGAAAATAATACATTAATCAATTAAACAAATACATTGAGATAAATGCACGAAAAGATAAATGTTGAAATAAATACATTAATACATAAATGTGTATTGATTAATTGATTTCAGCGTTTATTTATTGATGTATTTCAACATTTATTCATGTGTTTATTCTTATATTTATTTAAACATTTACTGATTGATTCATTCATTCATTTCTCCGTGTATTTGTCTTTAATTTTGGCATGGATACTCCCTCATAGGCAATAACTTTCTTATTCCAGTACAATCTACAAGAAGTATTTAGAAGCTTATCTTATCTTGCTTATGCGCTATAACAACACATGAAAAAGACGCATAAAACCATGACTGCAGAAGTGGGGGATTTCCCCTTAAAACCACTGTGAGGGGGATTGTCTTCATGTTGCAGAAAATGTTACACTGTTTATTGAAAAGTCTGAAGAAAGCTATGAAGGAGTGACAATTTTCAAAAGTAAACCAAATTGTCAGTGACTTAAAAGAGTAAAACATGTTCCCTAAATCCCCTTGAAAAATTATGTCTGACAAATAAGTTATAAATAAGTACTACTAGTTCCACTGTTGTTGTTTTTGTTATTATTATTATTATTATTATTATTATTATCAGAAATCTGAGCCAATTCCCGTGATTCACCTTTGTGACTGGTTCAAATCTATATATACACCAATCAGCCATAACATTATGACCACCTGCCTAATATTGTGTAGGTCCTCCTTTTGCCACCAAAACAGCCCTGACCCGTCGAGACATGGACTCCACTAGACCTCTGAAGGTGTGCTGTGGTATCTGGCACCAAGATGTTGCAGCAGATCCTTTAAGTCCTGTAAGTTGTGAGGTGGGGCCTCCATGGATCGGACTTGTTTGTCCAGCACATCCCACAGATGCTCGATTGGATGGAGATCTGGGGAATTTGGAGGCCAAGTCAACACCTTGAACTCGTGATTCATCAGACCAGGCCACCTTCTTCCATTGCTCCGTGGTCCAGTTCTGATGCTCACGTGCCCATTGTAGGAGCTTTCGGCAGCGGACAGGGGTCAGCATGGGCACCCTGACTGGTCTGCGGCTACGCAGCCCCATACGCAACAAACTGCGATGCACTGTGTGTTCTGACACCTTTCTATCAGAATCAGCATTCACTTTTTCAGCAATTTGAGCTACAGTAGCTCGTCTGTTGGATCGGACCACACGGGCCAGCCTTCGCTCCCCACGTGCATCAATGAGCCTTGGTCGCCCATGACCCTGTCGCCGGTTCACCGCTTTTCCTTCCTTGGACCACTTTTGATGGGTACTGACCACTGCAGACCGGGAACACCCCACAAGAGCTGCAGTTTTGGAGATGCTCTGACCCAGTCGTCTAGCCATCACAATTTGGCCCTTGTCAAAGTCGCTCCGATCCTTACGTTTGCCCATTTTTCCTGCTTCTAACACATCAACTTTGAGGACAAAATGTTCACTTGCTGCCTAATATATCCCACCCACTGACAGGTGCCATGATAACGAGATTATCAGTGTTATTCACTTCACCTGTCAGTGGTCATAATGTTATGGCTGATCGGTGTATACTGTATAGATATATATATATATATATATATATAGATATATAAAAAAATGTTTTTCCTTCCTGGCTCTGTATATCCACAGAAGCAAAGAGGCAATCCTCATAAATGAATCTTGTGTCTGTTGCTTTCTTTTGCAGAAATTGTCCTTCCAGAGGATGTTTCAGTGGAAATCATCTCCTGAAATTAACAAAATCAAGTAAACTGGATCTCTGGTGCTGTACTTTATCGTGAGTGTTAAAAAAACACACCAAGAGAGACTCCACAGTACTTGGAACGGGATTCTGAATCCAGAACTGTTAACGAAAATTAACAAGCAAACAAAAGATTAAAATGAAGAAATAAAAAGAAACACTTAAAAAAAATATATGATATAAAAGCACAGATAGTATGGGATGGCAATATTTATTAATTTTAGTGTTACATAAAGCCAACAAACAAAAAAGAAGCAATGATGCAAAGACAAAGAACAACACAAGATGATTCCGCAAAAAAAAAAGCCTCAGTGACACAAATGAGAGAGAGTAGGACTGCCATTGTCTTTGCATCTGCATGGCATGATACTGTGAGAACAATGGCGTCTAACAAAGATTAGCAGCACAACGTTACCCCTCAGAGGTGAAACTGAGACAAGAGCACCACTCCTGAACTGCCATCCAAACTGAGCACTGTGGGCCAAGCGGGGTGGGGTAGCAAGTGGGTATTGCAATCGTCCATTTGATACAGAAATAATAATAAAAATACAAAAAAAAAAGGAGTTCTTCTTTGTGACCTGACCCAAGAGCCATTTTGGGAAATGAAGCTGAACAGGAGAAGAAATCCCTGTTGGATGTGTCTGCAACCTGAACGACTTCCCAGTTTGGAGAGATGGAAGAGGAGTCGTCATCCCCAACTTCACAGTCATTAAAA
Source organism: Amia ocellicauda (assembly GCF_036373705.1). Lineage (NCBI taxonomy): Eukaryota > Metazoa > Chordata > Actinopteri > Amiiformes > Amiidae > Amia > Amia ocellicauda. The sequence goes on from NC_089850.1 coordinate 54,802,499, forward strand.
AGCTATTCAAAGAAACAAAAATCAATCGGGCTGACTGAACCGCACACGCAGCCAGAACGAGCAAACAAACAAAAAGCAATTGGGGATTTTCTAACCAAAAGAGTATTTTTCTTTTTCCATCTTCTGTTTCGTCATCAACAGAAAGGGAAGGAACATCTAATTTTTACATACCTCTTTTTACATGATGCCTGTTTTTGAGCTGTTAAAGGTGTATGTGTATGTGCATTTTACTACTAGTACTGCTACTACTACTACTGCTATCACAGACTGTCCTCATTGCAAAATTGGGTCCTGGTAGAACGTGCAGTGTAGCTTCGAGAAGTGTCATGAAGTGTGTAGTGGAGTTGTAGTCCAAACACAAAAACATTTACCCCAAATCTAAGAGCCCAGTGAGTATTACAGTTACACAATCACACTAAGCAGCATTTATAAGTAATATAGTGCCATGCTATTTTCAATCAGACTCTCACTTAAATAGATACGTGTGTAAATAATTACATATGAGTAGAATAGGATTTACCCCTCACTACAAAAACGACTTTGTATGTAAATAGAAGAATTATTTAATTATTTATACTAATATAAGAGGAGGGTTATTTATTTGAAGGGCAATAGTATTATTCTTAGGTTTTTGCCAATGCTGTATTAACAGATGTCTTCCTTATGGGTTTTACAATGGAGAAGACATTTGCAGTCTGATGTCTAGCTTGCGTACTGCACCCATATGTGCTGCTGCCGAGGCAGTGTGTGTCTGTGAGTGCGCTGCTCTGAGAAACCGCTGCGATGCACTGAAGCAGCTTGAAAAAAAACAAAAATGGACGAAAATGGAGTCATGCTTCCTAGTGCATTTTAATTGGGATCGTCAGTGAGGAGTAATGGGATCTGACTGGTGGGGCCCAGAGCTCCAAATGTGTTGTGACATACACTGGGTTAATTAGCATTTGCTAATTGGAGCTGAAGAACTCTTGCTTGTATTACCAGCCCGTGTGCATTTGTGATCTGCTCTCTTTTCTCTGCACCAGAGTTTCATTTAATGCACTCCACTATTGATTTGGTCTGCCTACCCATAATCCCTTGCTTCACAACAGAACAAGGCTGGAGATTCTGGTCAGTGAGAAAACTAGAGTTTGGTCATATAATTTTAAAAATATATTTATTTATTTATTCTCATATAATATAATCATGTTTTCGTTAACTTAGGACTGTACAGTTATGAGCTACACTAGGCACTTACACAGCCTAAAAATACATGTTCCTCCCCCTCAATTAAGGGATTGTTCTCAATGGCAATTTTCAATGATTGCAATACTCTCCCCTGGGTGTTTGTGTGTGCCAGTCATTCTGCAGCGCTATCCTCAGCGCACAACTTAGAACCTGTTGATACTCAAATTCAATCAGTGATATATATGCCTTGTAAGTAGTATTGTTGTATTGCTTTCTTAACATGACATTCAGATGTTTGGGCTCACATCAGTTCTGTTACACAGTTCATGACAATTTTTAACGCACTGCTGTGAGGATTAAAATGACACAACAACCGAAAACAAAACAAGCACAATTTTACAAAGAAAAGGAGAAATCTAATCGAAAATACTAACATGATCAGCAAGATGTCATTATGATTATGATCATTACTGAATTATTATTTTGGGTCTTGTAAGTCACACGTCCGGAATACTTTCAGGGTGGTGTGATAGGGTTTCTGATTGTGAGATCTTCTGAAAATGTGAATGTGTACAAAATGTGAAAACAAAATAATCAGACAAGGCAAGAATCGCACTTACAGTAAGCTGGATGAAGGCCAAAATCAGAGTACAATCGATTCAGACAAACCAACAGCTATGATTACGATGTTATTCCAGCCTCTGTACTGAACCCGTTTTTTGAAGGTTCAAAAAAAGGTATAGGGTCTGGCAGCTGTTCTTAAGGACATTTTCTCTCCTGTTATCTAGAATCATACTTTTCCAAATTATTTGTTTCTTTTTTATTTGGCAAGCACTGCAATTTGAGTCAAGAAGACTTAACAGAAAGAGAAGATGCTAAGATCCATTTACCATCAAATCTGTCAGCAGTAACACTTTGAAAACGACCAGTGGATACATTTCCTCTGTCCGTCTGTGTGGTTCATTCCCATTACTCAGTTTCCTGTTCAAGAAAGACATTTATTTAACACCCATCCCTTCCATAACAGTCAGAATGGGGTTTTAATAATTGGTTTATCGTTTATAATGCCAGTTTCTAATATACAAAACCTGAGATTGAACTGAATACGAATATGATCGTTCAGGATTTACATATTTTAATAGTGAACATTTCACAGATCAATCAGAATGAGACTATTTCATGGGTAAAATGTGCAAATCAACTTGCCATTCTATAAATACACACATTAGTATTAATAACAATAATATAGTCTTTGTTTAATAGTAGTCATAATTTATAATTTCTGTCAAGCATAACACTTTTTAGCATTCCAAAATGGTCACTTTATTGTGTAAAAGAGTCCGGACGCACACAATCGAAAGAGAAGCCTAGATGAATTCTGTCAGATCAGAGCTCTTTCTGAAATATACCCGAGTGATACTGATAGTCTGCCAGGGTAATAATAAGATGCTGCCCTGCATCACTGCTAATATATGCAAGGAGGTTTATCTCTTACGTCACGATCGCTACCGCGTTTTTAAACGGACACACAAGTTGGCAGTTGGGAGGTCTGCATCAGGCTGCTCCGCTGCAACGCGTTCGCGGTTAGCACTCCCTTCCGATGCCAGTGACAGCACTCTGAGCCCCTGCTGCCATTTCACTCACATCCAGCTGGCTTATTGCTCGAGATCTGGTGAACGGGCAGCTCGGAGGTACTGACACGTCCTGCGGCGCGCTGCGAGGCCTCTTCACACACGCCGGATGACCTTACCTTAGCAAGATGAAAACCGCAGTGGGGAAACAGGCTGCCCTCTCGGTTGGATCCAGAGATGGCAGGGATTTTGTTTTTCATACAATCTCTTTAACTCTCAATTTCTTACCAGACAAGGGAGCAGTGTGATCCCCTTACTAAAGATCCATCCGGGGTAATCTGAACAATTTGGTTGAATTTATTTTTCACCATAAAAAACGTTAAGTGAAGGACCCCATTCACTCCTGTTAATAGCCAAGCCATCAATCCTCAGACGGGCAAGATCTTTGGAGAGCTTTGACCATCTCCGGTTGCATTATAAGAGGATTCTTGTTTTGCACACTTCGGCTGCGCTTTTCAGCACTGTGATTACCCCCCATTCTCCTTACACTTGTCCACATTAAATCATTCATGCTTTTGAAGTTCAGAATACGTCCCCTCGTGTACCGAAATACAACCCGTATTCAATATTCATCTCAGAACTTGCAGACAAATCCCGACTTTTAATATTGATCCCTTTGGAAATGTATCCCTACAAACAATCTGAAATGTATATAATCTGACACTGAAGATCCTAGAATCTGTGCTTTTCGGGTCAATAATTTATAAAACTCTAGAATGGGATTTAAAAGTGAAGTCAAGATGCAAAGCCCAAATGAATCAAAGTGCTTTTCTAGTTATGCACATCGGTTAAATGTTACAAAGCCGTCTGAACGATACAGAATATGATATCTGGCCTTGGTGTGTGCCTTTGAGAGCAGCTGTGCAATGTCCTAATGGCCAAAAAAGTGAATCCACATTTCAATTGAACTTTTCTGTTTGTTTGTTTGTTACATTTGGCGATGACAAAATGACAACTAGTGTAATCCCAATGCACTTTTTAATCTTCTCTCTACATAGCCCCCACCTTCCTTTGATCCTTGCATACAGTACATTTTTTCATTGCTCTATTATTCAATTGTCATCTATATCCCAGTGGAAAAAAAGCACTTTCTGCATGTTATAATACTAAGGGTTGTTCATTTTCCTTCATGACTCCATTTTAGTAAGAAGAACTTAAATATCAAAATTTGGAAAAATAAAAAAATAGAAGAAAATTTGAAAACAATGCCTCCTGTCTTTCATTTCACATTACACATCTTCAGTGCTTGAGTGAATTCACCTTCTCTCATTTTGACCTTGGACAAACGCTGTGAAGGAAAGCGCTGAGCTCTGTGGTTCAACTAAAATTACATCAGTTTGGGTTTCACAATTAGCACACAACTGGGTAACAGTGCAAAATATGGCAAATGCAAAGAATTATTTATTTTATTTCAGATAACATAGCAATATGATTTCAAGTTGGGGCTGTAGTGCAAAATTAGATCCGTTTAAAATGTGCTTGAACCATTAAAATAGAAAATGCCAAGTACAAACATACACTTAAAATACACATATGCCTCAATTATTTTTTTCTTCATTTGTAAACAATTTATACGATTTATATTTTCAATAAAATAAAAAAATTCACAGTAAAGCAACAATGTGGACCAACATCTGCATCATTCATAACATTGCACTGTGCAATTCAGTCATCTAGCATATGTGATCCTTTTTTTAACCCAGATCCCAATGTAGTTGTAAAAGTTAATAATTACATCATCGACAAAACATGAAAACATAATAATGTAAAACAGGTTTTTGAAGGCACATATTTGACAGCCAAACACGTATACATACACATGGAGATGATGAAATAATGGCATGTAAAGTAAAAGCCTTCATGTAGGAAGGTTATCAGCAAGCTCCTTTTGTCTATAAACACTAAAATACACACACAGTGTTTTATATTGATTTATATACACTACCATTCAAAAGTTTGGTGTCACCTTGTTTCCCATGAAAACATACATGAAATGAGTTTGAATAGGAAATATAGCAAAATGAACAGGAAATATAGTAATTGACCACCAAAGCACCCCCAGACCATCACATTGCCTCCACCATGCTTGACAGATGACGTCAAGCACTCCTCCAGCATCTTTTCATTTGGTCTGTGTCTCAAGAATGTTCTTCTTTGTGATCCGAACACCTCAAACTTAGATTCGTCTGTCCATAACACTTTTTTCCAATCTTAATCTGTCCAGGGTCTGTGTTCTTTGCCCATCTTAATCTTTTATTTTTATTGGCCAGTCTGAGATATGGCTTTTTCTTTGCAACTCTGCCTAGAAGGCCAGCATCCCGGAGTCGCCTCTTCACTGCTGACGTTGAGACTGGTGTTTAGCCGGTACTATTTAATGAAGCTGCCAGTTGAGGACCTGTGAGTCGTCTGTTTCTCAAACTGGACACTCTAATGTATTTGTCCTCTTGCTCAGTGGTGCACTGGGGCCTCACACTCCTCTTTCTATTCTGGTTAGAGCCAGTTTGCGCTGTTCTGTGAAGGGAGTAGTACACAGCATTGTACAAGATCTTCAGTTTCTTGGCAATTTCTGGCATGGAATAGCTTTCATTTCTCAGAACAAGAATAGACTGACTGAGTTTCAGTAGAAAGTTCTTTGTTTCTGGCCATTTTGAGCCTGTAATCGAACCCACAATTGCTGATGCTCCAGATACTCAACTAGCCTAAAGAAGGACAGTTTTATTGCTTCTTTGATCAGCACAACAGTTCTCAGCTGTGCTAACATAATTGCAAAATGGTTTTCTAATGATAATTAGCCTTTTAAAATGATAAACTTGGATTAGCAAACACAATGTGCCATTGAAACACAGGACTGATGGTTGCTGATAATGGGCCTCTGTACGCCTATGTAGATATTCCATTACAAATCAGCCGTTTCCAGCTACAATAGTCATTTACAACATTAACAATGTCTACACTGTATTTCTGATAAATTTGATGTTATTTTAATGGACACAAAATTTGCTTTTCTTTCAAAAACAAGGACATTTCTAACTGACCCCAAACTTTTGAAGTGTATATACATGCTCTCTCTCTATTCATATGACATGAGGATATCAAGGTTTCAATGTAAAGTCCAGTCCCATTTGGCTTTTTACTTTAATCAAATACAGCAACAGAACTTAGAGGATTCACTAAAAGTTAATGTTCATGAAATGATGATAAAACACATTGGTTTTTGTACATCATATTTTCTATGGAAAAAATAAATAAACGAACCTCTCTTTTAGGTTGCATAGATATAGGACACTCTTTGATTGACCAACAGAATTAATAAACTCCACAAGACAACTACGACAACTGATTCCTGCAGAGTGGTTTGGGTGTTGTGCATTAAATAAATATCAACAAACACATTAGTCGGACAACGGCATGGTATTCTACAATGATCCGAAGAATAAACACAGGACGGACTGATGTTGTTAACTTTTATTCATTGGATATCCACAGTCATCCCGAGGTCGGGAGTGTCCACAAACAGGACTTTCTTCTCCGCTTCCTGTTCTTCAAAAATAATGATCTACCGAAAAACAAAATCAAGGCGGAAATGGAGAAGTTATTAGCACTGGACAAAAAGCTGCAGCTCTAGATTGCGATCCAACTACTGACCAGGCCTGAACTATTATCCAAATAAGAGTGCCCAACCAAATCCTTTTTTTTTAGTTTTAGTTTTAAGGAACAAAGTAATTAAAAGAGGGCGTACCTGATTGATTCCACTGTGCAGCCAGGGGCCTGGGAGGTACAGGGTCTGCTGTGGACCAATGGACCAGTACCGCCCAAGATTCTGCCCATTTATAAACACCACTCCTTTTGACCAGCCCTGTGCACAGAAGTGGTTATTGTGATTAAAATTAAAAGCACACCATGATATATCTGGTCTGAAAGAAAAAATATCATTATAAGAGCCATTTTCTATCATGCAATGTAATAAAAACACACAGTCTCTTCTATATGCCTCCACAAACTCTACAATAAAAAAGACCCGAAGCTTCACCACACAAGAGCCCAACTACTAAAGCATGCCAGCATTGCGAGTTTGGCACCGCTCCTGAACAGCCTGTTTAATAGTTTTGTAAGATCCATTTCCAAAACATGGGGAGAGAGATTTCTCACCGGCAGTTTGACAAATGTGTCCCTAGGATAGCCGTCCACGAACAGCCTCCCTTGGAAGAAGCCAGGAACTGTCGGTGCGTCTGGAGCGACTTTCCAGTGCGCTCCACTGAGCCTAAAGACATGGAAAGAGGTGACCTAGTTTAGGACGAGAGAAAGCTCTCTCTTCTTAGCACTTAAAGAACTCTAGAGATAATCACAAATTAAAACCCATCTAGACGCTGCATGGGTTCTGGCACAATGTTGCAAATGTATTCTTTAATGGATTTTTTGTCATAAGCAAAAGTATATTAAAAAGTAAACTCAAGGAGGAAATACAACAATAGAAGCAGAGGTGTCACAGTGTGGATACAAAACCCTAATTATCCAATAGAGGTACGAAGGCAGTAATATGGTGGGGTATAACTGGAGTAATTCAGAAACCGTGCAATGCATGATTCACGTTTAAAACCATTTGTAATTATGCAGTATTTCTGCAGCTGAGTCTAACATACAGGTATAAATATAGAATGGTAGTGCTATACTTCAGGAATCTGAGTTCTAGAATTATACTGTATTTCTTTGACACAACTTAGAAACACATTTCACTTCCATAACATTTGTTTAGCAGAGTTGGGATTCTGTAGCAACAGCAAAGTGTTGGCATTCAATGTCGTCTCAACTGTTTTTCTTTATTTTTCTACAACGAATGGAGCTGCGCTGTCCACCAGTGGAATAAAAGGGCACAGACTGATGCCCTTGCACTGCTGTACCAACCGATTATCCTTCAGCGTGGAACCTCTTTATCTTCCAGTTTCACTGAACAGTCCAAACCACTGAAGCAATACCTCACACTGGGGTCTGAAGACAACAAAGGAGAGAAGAGCAAACAAACGTACCGATCTATGAAACCAGGCTTCATATCCAGGCTGTAAATAGTGAAATCCTTTAAAGGGATATTGTTCAACAGGATGTCGCCAACGAGACCTAAAATAGATAAATAAATAACAATACAAAAGGATTGCTTTTCATGTCATAGAAGGAAAGGAAGACAAACGGTAAGTGTAAACAAAAACTGCCACTGGCAATTCTTCCCCCCCTTCCTTCCCTACTTCAAAAGTCTACCCAAACACATAAATATTTACTTCTGATCTATCTAACAGTTTTTGAAATCTGCTTCTGGATGTTACCATACCTTTCCGCTGCTGATCTAAGACTTTGCCATAGTTCACCCTCCCGCAGTTTTCCACCAGCACACTGAGTTTCCGTACACCCTATCGCAGAAGAGGAGGCACTTTCACACACAGAGCAGAGATGAAGGCGTCACAAGACTGGGCAGTGAGGGGACAATGAGTTGCAAAGAAATCAACATTTGCCCTCACACTTTAGGTAAGCATTGGCTTTTCTCAAGCTTCAGTGTACAACAAAAAAAAAAAATCTTTGATCTCTTTAGCATCGTTAGTGGAAACGTTTTATTGCATTAACACAGCTAGTTTCCCCTGACAGAGGTGTTCTTCAGCAACGCCAGGACCTTTCAAATCCCAAAATACCAATAATCACACCTATAAAATCTGCCCAGTGGTTAAAAACAAAGCTTCATCTTAGACACCAGTCAGCCAAAGACAACAGTCTGTACCTTCCCGTCAGGAACAGCCAGTTCCACGGTCTTATATTTCAGGATGCCAATGAACTGTTGATCAACAAACACCTAAAGCAGGAGAGAGTCAAGTTAGCCACGGGGAACCATTCTCAAAGCACACAACCCCCCCCCCACACCGCAAACACAGGTTTAAACCCTAATCACGGTGCTGGGCTTGCTTTCTTAATCAATACCAAGAGAATACAGAGAGTAAAATCAAGGGACAAAACTGGGCACTTCATTTAGAGCTTGTCATGAAGACAAATGAATTGAAAGTGATTGAGTGTCTTGATTTAACCAGTACTCTGATATATTACTAAAATATATATAATAAAACCAACTTCTGGTCCTTTTGTGTAATTGTTTTCCTGTCCAAATTGAATGTGCTCATGAACTCACAGGCAAACTTTCACAGTGGGTTCCCTTCATATGTCCCTCATATCAGGGACCTCGAATCAACCTAACGTGCTCTTGTTCGGATCAATGGCTGTGCGTGATACGACGGGGGAATCCCAGCGCTGTGCTTACCAGGGCTCTGTCTCGAACATTGTTCTGAGAATGCAAAACCCCCCCACGGTTGATCTGGGTCTCATAGAGAGTGTAGCCGTAGGACTGTCCATTGTCATTGTTCACAGGCAGGTTCTCCATATTCACTGGGCTCTCCGATTTGAAGGGCTTGATAAGGGGGGAAAAAACATATAATTATTATTACTGTACACGGACTTTGCAGGGTTAAGAGGAGTACAAAACAATCCTTTATTTTCATGTTCAATTAACCCCTTGTGCAAGGCATGGGTTCCAGCTGTGAAGTGTCCCACACAACAATTAATACAGGTTTCCTTTCCACGACTTCCAATTTCTCTGCCATTAAATGCAGCCGACTGCCTTTTCTTTGAACTGGTTTCCACCATTAAAAAGCTCAAATGTAAGGTTGTGTGCTGTTTGCCCCAGCATTCATCTGTGTAATTGTATCTTACAAATAAAAACAAACCAACACACACAAATAACACTTTCTCTAGAAATATATATTGAGAACCCCCGATGCTGGCATTTTTTGATAAACCAAGTCAGTGGTTTCCCTCCTCAATTCCTTTGAACAGCCAACTGCATTCAAAAGATAAACAGCGGTGGCCGTGACCACTTTTAATTAGTTTGTTAAACTACAAAAGTCTGCTTTTATTCTCGTATTAGTTTGTATTCTGCAAACAAAGTGCATTCATCCACTGGTTTTCAAAGAGCTTGCGTGCATGAATCGGTTAAGAATCAATTCCTTAACGAAGACTTTACAGTTCAAATAATAAGGCTGTGCTCTTCAACTCAACATATAAATTCCAGTAATGGATCGGCATAGTCTGCGTCTGTGTGTTACAGCTTCAGAGGAACTTGCTCCAAGAGATTGGGTGCAACCGAAAACAAACTCCATAATACAGCACAGTGGCAGGAAACTTAAAATGAATATATATATATATATATATATATAAAATCATCACCTGACTAGGACAAATTTAGCTCAATGTTCATCAGTCACATCAATCCGTTTGTCTGTACAATATTTAGATCCAATGAGTCCAGAGTCTGATGTGTAATTACACAGTGTACAGTGACTAGGGGTAAACATGAACATATTTAATATAATTGCTGATTGAACAGGGTAATAACAGTGTGCAGAAACACAGCATTTAACAAAAGAGGCCTGCATGCCAGTCTTGCTTTTTCTGTCAGAAACTGTTGGCCAGCCTACACCCGGAGACGGAGACAGCCCACGACGTGTTCCAAAACAAACAGACAAACAAATAAATAAATATACAGCTCTGCGGCCCTGAAGAGGGCGATGAAAATATACCATTACTGTCACACACTTTAAAGCTGCTTGCTCCTTAACTAAGTGGCTCACAGTAACAGACCCTTTTAGGCCCTTCAGAGAAGACAAACAGCTCGGGAAAATGCACAACAGGGCGATACCAAGTAAATCATTTAAAAAGACTGCGAATGAATATATTTTCTTTCTATATATCCCCATGAAATTGGCCTGCAAGGGCTGCGAGGAATTGTTCCACTGTGCCAAGTCAAGCAGGAAGAATTGAACTGTGCAGCCTCCCCCCCTTACCCCTTCTGTGTACTGCAGTGCCTCCCACATCGATACGTGTTGGTACATAATTGAGTTTTCGTAGGCTGCTTTTCTGGACAAAGTGGGCATGTCGGGCAGCCTCTCACCTGAGAGAAGCAAACAGACAGGAGAAAAACTCAGAAATAACAGCAACGTCTTTGCACACATACTGACTAATTTCACGCAGGACTGAAGTTATAATCAGCTAGCAAATTGTCTTCTCAGCAGTGCAGGCGAACTCATCTACAACAGACACAAACTACTTCCATTTAGTGCGGGACTAATATGGTTAGATACGTTATTAACATGAAGGTTAGTAACATCAATAGTAATGGTAGTGTTTTAAGACAAACAAGCAGAATAATTTACATTTATTATTTCTGCTTTATTTAGCCACAAACTGAATTTAGATGATCGCTGTTGAAAACCTGTTATGAATTCCCGAAAGAATGTACCTACTTGCCCTCAATCTAACCCCCAAAACAATGACAATAATGAGTTTCAAATAAATTAGGAAGAAAAGCCCCCCCCGCCAACCACCCCAGAACTTTTCAGTTTTAACTTAAGGCAAGAAATTAATTACATTTCAAGGGTTTATAAAAAAAAAAAAAAGGGCCTGAAAAGACAGTGTGCATGAGCTAAGTCAAACAAAGTTGATTTACATTAATCATAGCCGCCTTGCATACAGAATCACAATTAAAATAACTGAAACGATAAACACGATTGTTCAAGCCAGATATTTTCAGTCAGCGCTAACATTTCCCATAAAAAAATAAGACTTTCAACATAAGTATGTTTTACAGCTGTATTATATCTATCCGTTTATTTTTTATAATACATTCAGTGTCCAGGATGACATTTTCACCCCTCGATGGCCCAACTTACTGTGGTACCGGCTGAATATGTCTCTCAGAAGAAGGTACTTCACAGTATAATCGCCTGCTTCTGATAATGGGGCGTCATAATCTGGAAGACAAACGTTTTCACAGTAACAAGAACGGTGCCTCACATGCTCCAAGAGCCGCAGGGGTTCAGAGTTCACTTTGTTTACTATATATACATATTAAAAAAACAGAGAGCCATGAGAAAAAGATTCTCCGCCGTGAAAGGCGGCGCTCTCCTTCATGCCGGTCCCAGAGGGGGAGCAGGAAATGCAGTTGGCTTCATTACCATAACCTCAAACAATAATTTGAATACATTAGTTAAATTAGAGCAGTATAAAACACCAGCTTCAGCAGCCATCAAAACACCTCCGACAGCACGACTCACTTAAAAATGGGATAATTAATAGCCGGAAAAGAGGAGAAACAGTCACAGACTTGATTTAACCCCTCGGAAGGCGAGCCCCAGGGAATGCAAGAATATGTTTCTCAGATCTTCTCGGCTCTTATGGAGACATTTTGCATTATCTTGCATTGTTCCCAAATGACTACAGATTAATGGTATTAGACTATCGAGACTGTCACTTATTATTGAAGAAAGAGGAATAAACAGTGACAGACATGGCAGTAGAGTAATAAGGTAATGGTTCTAGTGCTATACCTGAACGTTGTCTGATTCTGATCTGCAGGTATTGGAAAGTAACTGCGTTGTTGGTAAAGGAATAATGTTACACAAACTATAAAGCTCAGCTGTTGATTGTTGGCTCCGAGAAGAAAAGGAAGCGAAAAATCTATTACATTCAAAATAACTTTTTTTTTTTCTAAAATATTAAAATTAAGTGGGGGGGGATACTTAAGAAGCATCTTCTGAGCTTGGGCAGGCATTGTGAAAATCCTCTTCATCTTTACAGTGGTATATAAAAGGATACAAAAGCAGCCGCTGACAATATGAATCTCTGGCCCCCTGCTGTGGCCTGTCATATTGCAGAAGGGCAGCCCGACTCCAGCTCTGTGGGGAGTCAGGGCCTTCAATATATTATTTTTTCTTTCTAAAGCAGGCGTTCAGTTACTTAACTGATTTTAGTAGTATTGCTATTCACTCAGCTGGACAAGGTTATCCACAGTGGATGGATACAAATGCAGACTTGGCTCGCGGTGCAGCTGCTTTTTAAACATGTGGAGCCATACGGGGAAAGGTTCACTTGTTTTATAGTGAATCAAATAATCAGGGTGATTACCCAACTGAGGGATTGGGTTAAATAAACTAGAGAAGACACTGTACACTGGTGTTCCCCACTCGTGCACCTTTAACAGCAGTGACACAGCATTACCGCAGGGAGATTACTACAGCAGTCTCTCAGAGCCATCTGCTGGACAGAGTCTACCTTGCTGCTATACAGTATGCATCTGAAGTGTGTTACTCCTTTCATTTGGACGTTTCACACACCGCTGTAATGATGCCCTCTCCACATGCTGTTAGGCTGAGCTCTGATGGGAGAGGAGGGAGTCTCCGATAAGGAAACAGTCAGATAAAGAGTGACCTTGCGTCCGTGGCTCGGTTACTTGCCATAACTGATGACATCGGCCTTGTAGATGTTGAACTCCAGGGCTCCGTTCATGAAGCCAAAGTTGGTTCCCCCGTGGAACATGTACAGGTTGATGGACATGTCCTTTCTGAGGATTTCGGTCACCACGTTGGCCATGTCTGCCAAAGACGACAACAGTAATCAATGCATGTGGGACAGAGCGATTCAGTCAGCATATGATTTCAGAACATAGGGGGTTCCTTATTCGGTTACTCATGTTCACAGTTTACACAGCAGAGAATGGTCTAAACTAAACCTTGACATAAACAGCACTGCTCTCATTTTGTCCCCCACTTTACCTCTAACCCAACAGATTATGAAAGTATATTTTAAATATACAAAATTGCACAAACTTAAACAAACCAAAAGAAGAGACAATGACTAATAATGTAATCAGTTTATTTTTCACTACTGAGCACGCACAAAAAGGCAGCCAATTACAGTACATTTGTTATAAAGCAACATTTAGACCATATTTTCTTTGCCTGCAGTCCGTTGCCACTGCTCAAAGCTGTGATGAACTGGGTTTAAAGATCATTAGGAAAGTATAAAAATGCTGCCAGCCTACGATCATTTTTAGTTCTTTTATGATTTTTATGTTTTAATAATCCTGACACGGTGACCTGCCAACTGCAAAACGACCCAGCGTGCGAGACATTTTCTCGTCTCACAATGGGAAATCCCATTTAAAACATCCTGCGATGCCAAGCACTGAGCAGGCATAGTGTGCCACGATATCCTGGTACTCCCGGAATGCAAACCTGGCCTGTAATTTATAATGCACGCTTCCTGACTATGCAAATACATAAATGCTGGTGTAAACTGCCTTACCCTCAGGAGGGAAGATGTGATGAAGGTCGCCCCAGGAGTCAAACCACCCCGTCCAATACTCCATAACCATCTTAGGTTTGTGGGGCTAAAATACACAGAAAGACGCAGTACAGCTTTAGCTTCAATTTCCCTCCACTACGATGGCTTCAGAGAGGTGGGAGTTTAAGATCGTGTTTGATTAGATTTATCAACATGTGACTTTGATATAAAAAAGACTAAATAAAAAAGAAATGACAACTTAAATGTAAACAGGAAATGTCCTATTTGAGAAGTATGGAAGCATATAGAGGACTTAATTCAAATGTAATCCCATAATTTGCATAATCATGTCCATTTATGCATGCATTATTTGGGACAAAATGAAACTGCAATAATCCCATTTGCATTTTCATTTCCACATCTAGTACGTACATTCGCAGACAATACTTATACTTGAAATCGAGCGCTTCTCTCGTGAACAGAGAGTGCTGACTAATGGCAGTGCTTTAGTCTTGTGTGTGTTCAGAGGTCGAAAGTTAGAGGTCGATAGAGCAAAATCATGTATTTGCAATAGCAATTGCAACTGTATTTACATTTAGTCCGGAAAACTGCGTAAGAGTTATGACATGCATTTTCAAATGGAATTATTGCATTTTCATTTTGTCCCAAATAATGCGTCCATAAATGGAACATAATTATGCAACTGTGGGATTGCATAATGATGTTCCATTTTGCATTTCCATTTGAATATAAGTCCTTCTCCATAGAGAAGCAGCTGAATAAGCTTGTTGATTTGTTTTCCCTCCAAATATTTTGTTTCTTCTCATTTTAACCTGCTGAGTCAACCATTGTCTCAAAAAGAAATGCAGTTACGAATTTGGGTGTAGAGTCAGCTTATCTACATTGGCATTCAACTTACACTTTGCCCTCTCGCCATGATACTCTTATCTTTAAACATGAGAAGTCAATACTAAACAGAGCCCAACTGCACAGTTTATCTGTATCTGTGGAAGTCTTTCCTCACAGCGCCTGATAAGAGTTGCGTTCCATCTTTCCTCCTTCCAAATTGAATTTATTCTACTGTAAGTTATTTACCACGCTTAGCTTATGCTAGATACTGGGGCTCCATTGAAAAGAAACACATTGTTCTTTCATTTCACTACTGTTTAGTGTGACTTCTTGTATCCGGCAGTAATTGTCTCATGACACGTTCAGAGCACTTTTGCCGTTATCTTTATCACAAAAGATGTCACCCAAAGGAAAAGCTACTGATATTCTGCTCTGTTGTTTTTAAACTTACCTGCGCAGTAGCTAGATGCTTTATGTGTTGATGTTTGAGCTTCTGAAGGTTTATTGTACCCAGCGCTTTAATAGGGAGCAGAAAGTACAATGTTATAGGGGAGGAATACACTACAACATTTATATGACATGTAATCAATATCTAAAAACTACACAAAAGCACACAAACACATGCAGTGCAGTTTATATACAGAGCATGCACCAATACACATTTTATTTTCTTCTGTAGTATGTGACTTCAGAAACAGAATCACATGAACCTCTCCTAATGCTGAAGACAGATTCTGTTTGCAAAGATGACTTTCACTGATTAGGGAGAAACGGTATTGACATCACAGCAGTCACATGGGAATACTCCAGTTTGTAATTATTGACACAGTCTGTTTCTGAACACAATACCTCCATTCACTCCTCCCTGCTTAAAGCCTTCCTTATTGTCTGAAGTCATCAGCAGCTCATCTATTCCTCTGGACAGGAGAGCCTGTGGGAAAACAATGCAGTTACTTTCCAATACCTGCAGATCAGAATCAGACAACGTTCAGGTATAGCGCTAGGACAGAAACACTACTTTTCCCCCTGTAATTGCCCTCTACGTGTGCAGAGACTCTACTACAAAAAGTAACGAATGGATACATCAACAGTTCGCATCATTAAATGGATGTTGGCAATACATGCTGGTGTTGTTTAACTTGGTTTGAACATATAGTCATGGAGCGATACAGGAGGTGTATGTTTTTTCCACTCAACAATTTTCCTTTACAAAGTCCAATTAAAAAAAGAGAGCTCAATGGCTAAAGCATATTGCTCATTACGTACACTGCAGAATGACTAATGGCAATGTAATGATGTATAACAAACAAACACCACTTATTTATATATCTGATGAGGGTCTGGAGAGTATACCCTCTGGGGGCTGGCTGGATGGCAACTGAACGTACCTCAGCTCCTCTGCTACATACTTCATCTCCGAGGGGAGACACAGTGGGTTTTGTGTGTCAGTCTCGTGTGTCTCGACCAGAATTCGTTTGTGTGACAAGACTGCCAGAGTGCACAGACAAACTTCTGATTAACGAGCACTTGAAGTCAACTTTCGAGAAGATCCCAACAGCTTTCCTTGCCAAACAAATCAAGACTCGGTAGAAGGTGCCTTTGATCGGACAAATGTCCAACACCTCCTAATTTGTTGCACAAATCTTGTGAGGGGCTTGGCTGGTGTGAGTATGGCGGCAATAACACCAATAGCTTGGGCTCCATCCTAACAAGCTCCCATATACCAACTGATGTGGGACAGTTCCCTGTCTAGATGTCAAATACATTATATTCACACCATTGTTGAAGCAAGATTGTGTAACCCGTGTATGAATTCAAGCTTTCTGTATCGCTCTGGAGAGGCCAGCTGCAGTAGTTCTCTGTAGCTGATTTCTAGAAAAACATTTTCATCCAAGGCCATACAGAGAGAACAGAAGACAAAGGAGATGTGTGTGAGGTCTGGGGTTCCTCAACTGTTGTAGCTGAATAAACTATTTTGATATTATTTTAAATCGGGCCCTGAGTATTCCTTGTCTGCCTATCTATTGAGGGAGTAAATTCCTCCCTATCACCCACCAAGCTCAGCCAACATGGCGAGTCATTGGGAGATCTTCTATACACATATGAAGAATACACAGAATGATACACATCCCAGATACCTCTTTAATATAGGGCATGTATTCTTTGTCCATGGCATAGGATCCATATTCATTCTCCACTTGCAGTGCGATTATTGGTCCTCCTTTCTTGAACTGCAAAATATTAGAAAAATATTATAACTACCACATTTGTTATACATTTGTTTGTTCTTTCCCTGGTCAAATTTGAATAGGACAATGTATTCCTCCATCACAGTTAAATTTGACCAGGGAAAGAACAACAACAACAACACAAAACAATGACTAGGTGGTATAACAAATGTAATAATTCAATTGTTATTATTTAGGATTTTTTGTTGTACCGTGAATGTGTTTTGATCCACCCTTTATCACTTAATCTTGCTTGAAATGGTTAATATACTGATAAAAACAAATGATGACTTTAAAAGTCGGGAATAAAGCAAATGGGAACAGGAAGGAATGGCATAAAAGCACTGATGTCGTGCAGAACTTCCATACCTGCAGTGGGACAACTATTGGAATGAGCTTGTCAAAGTATGCATCTACAGCCTCTGTAAAGCCTTCGTACGTTGTTCTCAACCTCATATCTTTGTCGCGGAGAAGCCAGCTGGAAATCAAGAAGATATTGCTTCAAGGATCATCCAGCAGTAAGAAAATAAAAGATTACTCTGAATTACTTAAATTCGACTGTCTCTAATCTCACAGTGAAGGACAGTCCAACAAACAGGCTTAGCTGATCTGAAAGAGGAAACATATTTATGTGGAGCTGCAATTAATTTCTAATGTCATGGTCATTTAGTGTCCTGGAATAAAATAAGTTAGCATTCCATATGTTTCATTATTATTATTATTCTGGCAGGAATTCAAATATCCATATTGCTTAGACCTTAGAGAAACCGATTACCCACTTAGCGGCTAATCTTTCTTTTAGCTGAGACATAAACAATCCATGGCAATATCTGAGCCTTTTAATAACATTTGGGAAATTAAGTCACTCATGCCTTTGATTATTGCTAGAACTTCAGATGGCAACGGGGCTTTCGCAGAATTATCCATCTCAAAGCAATCTGTTGTCTTGAATGAGAAATTAAGTGACATTTTCTCTACAAGGAATGGATGGAAAACAAAATCGTTTCAGAGAGAAACCTGGATCAACAGCATAAACCTCAAGCATAGTGGTCCTGAACTAACCAACACTGTGTCCCCCGCATTTCCACTGTGCAATGAAATTTGCAAAACAAAAATGTCAGCTTTTATAAATTAAGTGCTCTCTGTTTCCACACCAACACAACCAGCCTCCCTGTGATTGCATTAGCATTAGCATTTGCTACCGTAGACAGACGAGTAAGTGTGTGACACTCTCTCAAGCTGTGAATATGCAGTGCTTGTAGAGGAAGCAATCAGAATATTGAGCTCAGAAGGTCAAAATAAATATGAAATTAAAGAGGGCTCTGAATCCATTATAAAGTTATTAATATACCAAGCATTGCACAAAAACATTCTCACTTATGGAACACTTTTTGGACAGACAGTACACTAACCTTGGCAACCCTCCGAGGTCCCACTCTGAGCAAATGTACGGTCCGGGACGCAAGATCACCCACAGTCCCACTTCCGCGGCCTGATTGATATAAGCTCTGGGAAATTGGGAAAGACAAATAAATGGCACGGCTGACCTGGGAACAAACTCACCCGCTGACTCCAGAGAGCATGACAACACCATACCACAGCCAGATAAATCCCTGCTGCCTACAATCACGCAGTCGTGTTATAGCAGTGTTACAACTGGGACATCACACCGAACAAAACGGAGCACACACTAACACACTGTGCACCACGCCAGGCCTCATACAGATGGTCATAAGAGAGCATCTTATTTGTTACTGTGGAAGTATAGTGGCCAAAATGGATGACTGCAGTATTTTTAGGGCAGCTCGTTTTAATATTGCATTCTTCTGCACGTTCAAAACACTTTGCAATATCATTCTCAATTCAAATGCCGATAGATGCAATGCACAGTAAATCAAGCCAAGCTTCAGGACTTAGTAAAATGTCCAAAGCTTGGGAAAATCTCTTACACATTTAGTTTATTTTCCATCTGCGTCTGAATCTAGCGTATCTCATCGGTGTCAGGAAAGTAAAACTGAATTAAACGTTCGTGCAACGCAATGTTACTGCGCATTGTTTTCAGGTCTCGAAATGACAAAACGCAATGGAGCATTAAAGAAACTTGGCAGTGACTTAAATTAGGTGTTAATAATCTATTATGACTTCTTGCAGAGAAGGAAGCAGATCAGCTTTAGATTTGAGGCTGTTATCTGGTGAACACACCTACACTGAAATCCCCAGCCTGGAGACCGAGCTTAATGAACCAGCTCCTTAGAAAGAAGCCAGTCTCAGGTGGTGCGAACAGAGCACAAGCTCATTAAGGCAGGAACCGTCAAAAAGGCTGCGATGGTTACAGATCGGAAGATAAAGCGTGGATGTCAAATTCATTGTGGGGGGAAAAAAGGTGGAGATCTCTGATAGTTATCTCACTGTTGTTCTTTCTTTCTTGTAAATGAAAATACTTCCGAAAGAAAATACTGCTGAACTTTCAAGAGGACTGATACATTAAAGTTTAAAACCTTAAATCGATTTTCTTTTGTTCAAAGTCACTGACTGTATTTGTTCCGCATTACTTTTTCTTCACAGCTTGTATTGTAGTAGGCACACTAATTAGTCATTCCAGCTAAAGGTTTAAGTGCTTAGTTCTTTGTCTTAAATTTAATTGCGACTCACTCTGAAAATAGCACTTTTGTGGACTTTTCTTTGAAAAATGCATCTGTCTGAAATCACTTGAAAATCTTTTTTGGTTTGGACCAATTTTTTGCATTAAAAACTGCAAGGAGCAAGGGAAGCATGTCTTAAAGGAAAGCTGATACCAGTGACAGTATTTATAAAACAATTACTGTGCCGCAATACATTTTGAAAACCCTCTGTGCACCAAAGGGGATATAAGCTAAGGAACTCATCTGTAGATCATGCTACAGGTACTGAATGACAACCAAAAAAAATAAATTAACTAAACAAATCAGAAGCAAATGCAATCTTTGACCTGCTTTGTGGGCTAGTTTCTTGTCCAGACTGAAGCTGAATGAGGAACTTAAATCTTACTCTAAATCCAGCTGGTCTTTGAAATTAAAAACTCCTCTCTCTGGTTCATGTAGATTCCACGGCACATACCTGGAAAACAAAAACAAGAGGATACCCTTTAGCTTTTCAATATATGACTACAAACCCCAGAATTGGAAAATAAGGGAAAATAATGGTCCTCTGTAAGTTTTCTCCTATGTGTTCAAGTCATTCCACCCCTGGTATTTGGGTCTTTATTTGCTGTGGGAGGCATCACTGCTGCTCATTGTTCTCAGCGAATGCCTGTCCAAAGAGACTTTGCACCCTGTGTCACTGCTCGGAAGATTGAATAGCATAGCATTGCAGGCCAGCTCTGTTCCACAAAAGCAAGCAGAGCTGAAATTAAATCAAATAAAGCAAAAGAGCTGCTATGAAATGCTCCCTCAAAATAAAGCTATTATTGTTTTTAAATACCACAAGCTGGAAATCAAGATGGTTTATAAAAAAAGTCACAACGAGTCCGGGGCGAACAGAAGAGGAAACGTTCTGGCGACAGCCACACTTACGTGGTGAGCGTGTTTAGGCCGCCAGCCTTCATCTTCAGCATGCGGTCCTTCCAATACGCTCGGGGGACGCGGAAGTAGTGGACGGAGCCCCCCAGGATCCTGAATGCTTCTCCCTCGAGGGTGAACTCGGGGGAGTCTGCCTTCAAACCCACATTCCTGCTGATGTTCATCCCCGCTGGCTGCTTTCTGCCGGAAACAAATCGATCAGTATTAATGCATTTTTCAGCTCTTGCATTCTGAATGGGCTTCAAAAAGCCACGCAATGGAAGTTGAAATCCCAAATGTCAGTGCGCCTGTTGAACAGCTGTATGGTCAGGTCAGCTGGAGATGGCTTAGGTTGAGTTCTGTCCTGCAGGAAAGGACTGAGCTGCACAAAAGTACATTAGAAGGATCCTGGGGACTGTATAAGACCAATGCACACAATTCTGCTTCCCGTCTCATTCACTCAGACTCAGGGTGAAACTGATGTTTGAAGGCTGAACGCAGGCGGGAGGGACATCATGAGTACTGTACATTTTATTAAAAAGATGCTTTGTTATTCTTAACTGTGATAAGTGCTATTTTTTGTGGGGTTTTTGGTTTCTTTTGAAGCTACTTTGCACCTTTATTTATTTAAACTGATGATACAAACAAACCAGGCTGTAACTGATTATGTTTCCACAAACAAAAATCTTTTGTATCAAAGAGAAAACCACACTAAATATCACATAGATCATTTGCTTCTACTATTGCTTCTCACCCTTATTACCTACTTCTTATCAAAAACCCTCTCTCTTAGGAAGTATGGCGATAGTATCAGTATATTGGTCTGTCCTCTTTAAAATCTTTATCATTCCCCATTGGAGTGGTGTAAGGCTGAGCAGGCTGAGTTCCTACTTTCCTTGTTGTAATTACAATTAATAATAATAATAATAATAATAATAATAATAATAATAATAATAATAATAATAATGCATGTAAAACTAATGTGATATATTGTAACAATTGTAACAAGTCGTCCTGCGTAAGGGTGTCTGCTAAGAAATATTCAAGCATACTTGGTGGGACCTGGGTATGGAAGCTTTTTAGTGCCACAATACAAAACAATGCATGTTGAAATAGAAACGTTATCGGCATATTGCATTACAGGATATTGCGAATTTGTTGTGCCATAATGAAATACAATATAGATGTTGTTAAACAAAACAAGCTTATTTTTGGGTTTTATCTCGATTGAATTGCTTAATAGCATCGTAGTATTTTAATGGCACGATTAAATGAAACACTAATGCTTTACATTGCTTCAAGAAGCGTGATGGAAGTGACTGAATTAAATGTAATACACATTCATATCAGTGTTTTGTTTTACGCGATGGCTCCGCTCAATGAGTGACAATTAAATACAATGTAGGGGCGGAGATTGGATCCGATTAAAATCCCGGAGTGGGATTATAGACGTGGTTGATTGGAATTTCAGCACTCACACAAAACCATCAAAATGCATTGGAAGAAGTGTTGCTATGTTTTTTGTTTTATTTTCCCACTTCTAATTGTAAAAATAATTAAACAACAAATATACTACACAAAATATGTGGCACCTCTGCATAGGTGAATTCTGTGGCAATTGTATAGTTTTCTGTAACTGCCTCCACTGCTTCTGGTTGGAGGGAATTATGTTTCTATGGGGTTCCTGGTACCCCTTGCACAGGAACCATCTCATTGTTTAATGCCCCACCCCCTTGTTGTGCAATGCCCACACCCCAGGCTGTGACTCATTTGACCACACTCGTTATCAGGCCATTCCCAAGTATACAGTTTACAGGGCTAACGTGGGTAGACTGTTTCACACCTCCCAGATCCCACCCAACAGACCATGTGCCTCCCAAACAACAATACAAAAAACTACATGTATATATTTCTCTGTATTTCTGCCAGTTCAGTTGCTTCATCGCTGCATGAGTGATAGGTGGCTCTTTCCTTGCATGTATCGAATCAAATATCCAGAGCTGAGAATCAACCCGAGTCCTGTGTCTCTGTGGATAACGGAGAATAAATCCACTAGAGGATTTGGTGCTAAGAGCAGGCCCTGAATTTGCTGTGGCTGATCATCTTTTGTCTGTTAACAATCTACCTGGAATGGTGTGTACATTCAAATTAAACAAAACCATCTTCCATAGTTAGTGGCTACAATGCGAACAGAATGAGATTGTATTAAATGCCATGTGTGTATTCGGATCAACAGAACTAGGGTAAAGGGGTTGTAAGGTATCAGATATTGTTGCTCACGTGCATCCTGGGACGGACAGTTTGGGTAAATGGGTAATTGTAATTAAAAGTAAAATGTGATATATTGTAACAATTGCAAGGCGTCCTGCATAAGGGTGTCTGCTAAGAAATATAATATATAATGATTAATAATTATTACAAGTTCAATTCACTATCAAATAAATACATTAATCCAGACCCTCATGTTCATGTTGCTTGTGAGTAAATGCTACCAGCAAGGCTGACACTGAAGTCAATAGACCAACCGGATAGGAACACAAAGCAGTGGCTGCTGAAAAGATTGGCTGCTCTCAGGGGTACGTTTACAGAATATGAAATGCCAATATAAATCCATTTAAAAGTATCCACTCAAGTGAGTATCACACGTAAGCACTTTAGTAAAGAGGGATTTCACAGCTCAGAGACACAGACAGTAAGCCACAGTCCCCCCGAGCAGACAATTATTGGACTGGTCACCTGCATTGACTAAATGGAGACACGGATCGCATGTCCATGTCACACTTGAGTGGCTCCTCTGGTTTTGGGTCCTCCTGCTGCCTCCAGCCTAGTCCCCAGTACAGCAGTCTGTGCGTCTCCCACTAGATCCTTAAATCCCCCAGGGAAGTGTTCACGAAACTCAAACACCCACCCTTTCCCCACAGGTATGAGCCCACCAGTGCACAATGCACACCAGTCTCTCACAATTGCCTTTCTGTTGTTGTTTCTTTTAGGACGACATGAAAACCAGTAGATATGTATGCACTCTCTCTTCTATGCACAGCCAGTCAATATAAATGGACTGCAACCCTGCTTTTTCAGTTATATTACAATCTCTTTTGACTTTGGAGATCTGGAGGCGGTGGTTTTCTCACACCCATTTTGACATTACTGAGAGGCGCTCAACCTTAAAACTTAAAACACTACAGTGACTGATGTTCACTGCTCCATTGTCTTTATTATGGCAGTAACAATACCAGGACTATACCCGTTACATTATTCATGCGAGAACAAATAGTGTACCCAACAAAGCCAGCAGTATGCTGGGCAAATAATGCCCCTGATCACGTTTATTTCATGCAGCCTCACTAGCAGTATATTGCAATCATACCACTCCAATAGCATCCACTAAATAAGTCCAGCACACAGCTCTTTGCTCATTTAAAGCCATGTTAAAAACCCAGGTCAACATGGTGTGCGATTAGTCTGGTCCATGCAATAAGCTAGAAAACTACTGCAGAGAAGAAAAGTAAAGCCAAGGCTCGACTCACCTCAGATAGTAGTACACAACAATCCCCAGAAAAATCAGACCGAGAGCCACAAGTCTCTTTCTGTGCCCATTCCTCACGCTGAGGATCACCATCGGTGTGCCACTGTGCGCTCGGCGTTCAACTAAAGCCCACAAACTGTGCCCGGCTCACACACACGCCAGATATGTGTCAAAGAAAACACTGGTGCATCCCAGGAAAAAAACAACGAAATGCTGATTTGAAAGACTGTAAACTGAAAGTAACGTGGAAAAGGCTGGGATTGCACAGAGGCTTGTTTAAGGAGCTGAAAGCAAACCCGCAGCGCCGCCCGGCCGACTGACGACTGAGCTGCGCCCGGCCGCCGCGGGGAGACGTGTGGAGGACAGCTAGCGCCAAACTGCATACATACATCAGTATATCATTACACAAGCATGCATAAACAACCGAATAAATATATATCATGAATCAGTAGATACATAAATATACTTCTCTTTTATTGCGTCCTTATATTTGTATGTATGCGTTTATTTCTTTATTCATTTATATACATTGTTTTATGTTTGTTTCTCTTTTAAACACGTTATCCCCTATAGCTTCGTGCTATGATCCTGCCCAGGCAGCTGTCTGTGCAGGAGTTTGCTCACTGTTGTAACATTATGTCACTGAACTCTCACTACTCACTAGTAAGTTAGTTGCTTTTCCCTGTTCAGTGATCTGACCTGACAGAGGAAACATGGCATTTGCTTTGTTTCAATTCCAATGCATGTTGCATTTGAATTAGCCTAACTTCAAGACTCAGACGGGGATCTGGGCCTTTTGTTGTGTAAGGAAAGGGCTGACATTATCTAATATTGTCATTAGTGCTAGAGGTGCATTTCTACTGCCTAAACTAAGATGGAATAAGCAGATCCATACAGTGAATATATACACATTGTTTACATATGACTTTTTAGTCCCTCTCCCTGGAATGCATGTACATGTAATTGTCTTAAACTTTATATTTATATAATATATATACATAATATAAACATGATGTTGCTATTTTCTTCAAATTCAATACAATTCAAATTCATATTAGCTAAAACTAAAGATGTCTTTAAATACTTAACTTCGCATTCAAGAATGCATACAATGGAATCCACGAATAAAATGTAATAAAGGGGTTTTTAATCCGTTTTAAAATTTAAATTAATACCTGTGGGAACATCGACCCTGGGTGCCAGATTTTGAACTCACTTGACCTTTCGCTGGCAAAGCAGGAAACAGGAAGAACATCCTTAGACACGCCCCCGGCATGCGGTCAACAGAACCCTGAAGCGTGTTCCTATTGGTCGGAGGTCCCGTCCGTCACTGCCGTCTCCGCCGCGGAAGGAATTCTCCAACACACTTTCGGACGCACACGCTGCGTAATCGCATTCCCCGGTAAGAGGCTTACGTAAAGAGCGCAGCCGCAAGTGACAGCAGGAGGAAAGAGAACTTCGGTCATTCCAAACATGCACTTGGAACCGACAGGGTTCAACTCTGTATAAGTTCTCCAGCTCTTTCGTTATTCATTTTTTATTCCTTCTGATTTATTCTCATATCTGTAAAGTGCATGTTTAAAAAACTTCATGCAATCGAGTTTATTTGTGGGCGAGAAAGTGGATATAGCTTAACTTTGGAAGTAGCTGATAGCATTTCTTTTCCAATGCATCTCTTCTGTAAGGATTAAGTTTTCTGATCTAAGTTATTGTTTAGTTTTCAACTTCTCTCTCTCTCTCTCGTTGCACCAATGGTTTGTTTGTGTCGCTTGGCTGCATCGGATTTAAAGGGCTAAGTATCTGGACGCTGCCTTCCAGGTTTTTTAGTTTTACATTGGATTTCAGCTCTCAAATTACATTTTCTGCGTTAACATGGATTGCTGTTGTAGTGTTGCAGCAGTGCTAGGGTGCCTTTTTGCAAGTGCCTGTGCAGTGTTGATGTTTGCTGCTTACAAACTTGGAGTCATTTACCAACTCTTCCACAAGGTAAGTCATATAGGCTGTTCAGCTTTGGGTTGTGGTTTTATTTGATGCAACTTAGGTAGAAGTCTTGGGTTTGTGGGATTCGTCTCCTGCCTTTTAATAATGCATGGTGATCGTTAGTAAGATGTCTGTGCAAGGTGCATGCCCCACACCCGGTGAACCAGTTTAACAAGTACTGGGATCTCACACATCTTGAGGACAGGTTGCTCTTAAGGTGAAAAGTTTGAAAATTCCAGTTTTGCCACCTTCATCGATATCCCAGTTGCTGATCACTTAATGGCATTTACATTGTAGTTTTTAGGTTGTATCTGATATCATCTGTACTGTTCTCTTCATGCCCGAATGAATATAGTCTATTCATGCACATAAAACAATATGTCAGAAATTGTGTAATCATATATCTTGGCGTGCATAACTCCCACACAACTTCTCAGAGTGCAGTGCAGCACTAAATCTTAAACCAAGCAATGTTTATAAATGAATTCTCCCCCCTTAGAGTTTACAGCTACACATTTGAGGTAACTGTCCACATATGCAGCAAAAGTACCCCCCATGAGCGGGAGAGTGTCAAGGCTTCTGTTTTATCCAAGTGCATGAGAATTGATTGAATAAGTTATACAATTAAGTGAATAAGTGTTCAAAAGTGACATTTATTCCAAGTAGCCTACTTGGTAATCACTGATTTTGTGCCGGGGTTTATACACCTGGTGGTATTGAGCCACAGGTTTTCATTCCACTTGGACTTACACAACACAATTTATTTGTGGCTTAGTTTATCAAGATCCATTTTATCATTAGTTACTGATTGAAGACAGTTGTAAAACCTGAAGGAAAATGGCATTCCAGGGCCAACGCTGGAGTCCACTGATTTAATACATCTAAAAAACCAACCTTGTAGCAACCTTATTGTACAACTCGTTTTTTGTTGTTGTTTGTCAGGCTGAGTTGAAGAGCCCGCGCCACGGGGGGGAGAGTGTAGCTGAGGTGCTCCAAGCCCACGGCATCAAGTTTGTGTTCACTCTGGTGGGGGGGCACATCTCCCCAATCCTGGTGGCCTGTGAGAAGGTGGGCATCCGAATTGTGGACACCCGGCACGAAGCCACTGCCGTCTTCGCCGCAGATGCTGTCGCCAGACTGTCCGGTAAGAGCGATCTCCAACTGCACCAAAAGAACAAAAACAACCTGACTGATGGGCTCAGAAGTGAAAGAAGGATCAACTGTGATATATGACATTTGATATATAATATACACAAACACAGTTGTGGGGTGCCTGTCAAAATTTGGCACATCTCTTATCTTCATTCAGGTCAATCGACCGGAATGCTTGTTTTCATCACTCGGCTGAATCGGTGATCACCAAATATTGAAAACATAAAATTGATAAACAAATACAGTATATCTAACGATAATTATTCAAATAAATGTAGCACTATGGTTCAAGATAAAGAGTGTTAATGTGTTAAATGTTAATACTTAACCTTGATACGCAGAATTAATGCCAGTGTCTCTCTCTCATGCAGGCACTATCGGAGTGGCCGCAGTGACCGCAGGGCCGGGTTTGACCAACACTGTCACTGCAGTGAAGAATGCACAGATGGCTGAGTCGCCTTTGCTTTTGATCGGGGGGGCAGCAGCTACGTTACTGCAGGTGAGCTGTTTCATGGTTGATAACAGGATACTGCTGCAGATATTTGATTATTTTAGCATGTGTCTTCAAAATGACATTGAAGGCTAAAAGCTGCTTCTTTGCAAACACACATCTTGTCTGTTCATTTTATTTTTCATGCGTGAGCTGGTGAGCTTTATTTTACAATTAACCCCTCGACCCCTTTTGGCTCAAGAAAATGTAATGTTTAATTTACAGAGTTCTGGGAATGAACTTGTTGCCGTCAGGACATCTGAGATGAAAAAATTAATTGAAACTTTGCAGAGACAGACCATTTCATTTTAAATCGCAGTGTCAGTGTGAATCATTTTAAGGCTGTGACTTTTAAAACTTAATGTATGCTGATATTTTTCTGTGCCTTTCTATCTGTGTGTCTGTCTGTCTCTGTCTCTGTGTGTTTATGTAGGGTCGAGGGGCTCTGCAGGACATAGACCAGCTCTCTCTTTTCCGGCCGCTCTGTAAGTTCTGTGCCTCGGTGCGGACGGTGCGGGAGATTGTCCCTGTGGTGAAGAAGGCCATCGCCGTCGCACAGTCGGGAACCCCAGGTACTCCAGGCAGTCCCACCACACGACCGCATGCTTACACTGCGCACATGCTTTGCCATGTCATGGTTTACTATACCTCTCCATGCTTTAGCATATCTTCACTTTGCTTTCCTACCCTTTACTGTGGTTTTACTGTGGTGTACTACAGTAGACATTTTTAAGGAAATTACTTGGTATTACACCAGCAGATTAGACTGATCTTGCAAAGTCCGACATTCATCAAGACAAACTCGGTTTAATTGAGCTAGCTTAATTTAAAGGAATATACTTTATTTGCTAACTTCAGTCCAGAATCAATCCCTGTACCAGAGCAGCTGTCTCCATTTTCCACTTCCAGGCCCCACACCAAGTACTTTTCATATAGATATCAACGACTTTCATTTGCTTTGTAGGCCCGGTGTTTGTGGAGTTTCCTATTGACACGCTCTACCCTTACCACCTTGTGGAGAAAGAGTTTGCAGCCAAAAACACCCCCAAGGGACTGGTGGGGAAAGCGATCTCCTGGTAAAGAAAACTGAAAGAATATGACCGTGATCAGCTCAGTCATTACTCTGTTGTGTATCATATATCCTATTCATATTATTTTAATAATAATAATAATAATATGGGTTGATGCTTGACTTTCAGTGTATGGTCTATGATATGAAGTTAGACTTTTCCATCCTCCGTCAGGTATCTACGCAATCACTTGACCAACCTATTTGCTGGGGCCTGGGAGCCCCAAGATCTCTCGCCGCTCCCTGTCCAGATTCCCAAAGCCACGGACCAGCAGGTACTGGCAAAGACAGTGCTGATACAAAACGCAGTGTAGTTTCTTACAAACAAGCATTTAAGTCTACCTCGATTCAAGGATATAAAACAAAGTTGATGTAACCTCCTGGAATTGATGCCCTCAGGTCCAGCAGTGTGTGGAGCTGGTGAGCAGGGCTAAGAAGCCAGTCATTCTGCTTGGCAGCCAGGCCACTCTACCCCCGACACCTGTGGAGGACATTCGGTGAGATGCCTGTGTTTTTGTTTTAAAGACCTATAACCCACATGTAACAGAAGTTTTCATGTACAAATTGTGGCTGAATCCACAGAGAAACACCCAAACTCTTATTTGCCCCGAGAGTTGAGTGTGCACTCGAGTTAATCCACTGTGACCTCTCCTGCAGGAAAGCACTCGAGTCCCTGGGCATCCCCTGCTTCCTGGGCGGAATGGCCCGGGGTATGCTGGGCCGAGACAGTGAACTGCACATCCGACAGAACCGCAAAGATGCCCTCAAAGAAGCTGATGTGGTGCTTTTGGCAGGTGGGGCTAGGCAACATGTTCTCTCAAGCCTACAGAGAAACTTTACATCTCTGTCCTCATTCCCAATGTTGTTGTAGTTGTTTTTGTTGTGTCTGTGAAATGAACCAAGACTACTTAAGACTACAAAATTCAACAGAATGTGTACTTTCAACATGTTATGTGCCTCACTGTGCAGTTGTGTAATAGTGATGGTGTTTTGTTATGCATGCTTCAGATAAGCAGTTTACGCTTTTCACATAAGAACATAAGAAAGTTTACAATCGAGAGGAGTCCATTCGCCCCATCGTGCTCGTTTGGTGTCCATTGATAACTAAGTGATCCAAGGATCCTATCCAGTCTATTTTTAAATGTTCCCAATTTTCAGCTTCAACCACATCGCTGGGGAGTTTGTTCACACAGAGAGGCATCACAATCTGGAACAAACTCCACAGCAATGTGGTTGAAGCTGAAAATTGGGAACATTTAAAAATAGACTGGATAGGATCCTTGGATCACTTAGTTATTAATGGACATAAACAGTTGATCGCTGTCATTGACCAAACTGAGGCCCCCGATTCCCCAGACTGGAAAGGGAGACTGCAGCGGCACGGGAGAAGCCGCTGTGGGGGCGGTGGGTGTATATGCTCAGTAATTTGGCATTTTCTCTCCCTAGGCACCGTGTGCGATTTCCGGCTGAGTTACGGTCGAGTCCTGAATCGGCGCAGCAAGATCATTGCGGTGAACCGTGACAAGGGACAGCTGCTGAAGAACTCCGACATGTTCTGGAAACCCACGGTCGCCATTCAGGGTACGGGGAGCACTGCCAGCAAGATACTGACCTAATAGATTGCACAAGGTCTTTAGTCGGGCTCGGCTGCACAGCTGTGCTGGGTCACAGTGTGTCACAAGCGCCCACTGTTCACTGTGCTGTTTTACTCCCAGCTGTTAATCTGCCCTTTTTTCTATCATGTTGTTCTTTAACTGTCTTATATATATTTTTTGTTTTAATATATTCGGCTTAAGTTTCGATTACTTTACTTTTACACTATGCTTTATAAAGGCGTGGATTAAAATATGCATAATACTTGAGTGTCCCACACCACACTTGTTTTAATCTACAGCCCTGTATCTGAATTACAACATCAGAGCCAGATTGTGTTTTGTTTCTTCTCTGCCCAAATTATTGGTTCTGCAAAAATGTGAAAAGATGCAGACCACTGATCCTTGAGACCTTCTTATTGATTTGCTTTGCTTTAGGGGATGCTGGTTCCTTTTTGTTGTGTCTGTCTGAGGGTCTGAAAGGCTACAGATGTCCTCAGGATTGGCCGCAGAGTCTGAAAGAAGGCGATATCACCAAGGAGAAGGCAAACAGGTACGCTCACTGGCCCCCAGCGACTTTGAAAGCAAGTTCTCTTGTGAAGTGATGATACCAAGCTGGCCAGAAACTCCTGGTTTTTTACTCCTCTGGGTGTATGTAAAGGAATTGGTCAGTGGCCATCAGATCTGTAGGTTCTTAATTTGGTTTGGTGCAATGCCACCAGTCCGAGCTGGACTTTTGAGATAATTTCAAATCCAGACTGCTTTTTTCCTTGTGTGTCTGTGAACAAGGACTTAATAACTTAATACCCAGAAGAACAGGGTTTGATAACAACCAGTTTAAGCTAGTAGTTTCAGGCTCATACCTCATATGCAGCCTCTGTGTACGTCAACCTCAAATTTCCTCGTGCTTGACCGTATATGGGTCCTCCACTGGAGCTGTCAGGCAGAGAAGAGCGGACTTACACAGGACAGCTTGTGATTCTTGTTATCTCTTCTTCTGCCCGCATAAAAACGCTTGTACTTCTTTAGGACTGTTTGTGGAATGGCCCCATGAATGGTCCTCTGCAGCTGCTCCTAATAAATACTTTTTAATAACCCCACACCTCTTTCTCCGGATTATTTTGGACTCGTCAACTTTAAGCATAAATATTTAGTTTTTTCCAGTTGAGGCGGTGGTCAGTGAAAGAGTGTTTTGTATAGTGTGTTGAACATCTTTAATATCAAAGCATCCTCTAAAATGTCAAACGTCAATCACTAGCACACACGACAATGAAAAGGAAGAGAAACGTGGCGTACGAGAGGGGGTAGTGGAGTTCTGTGTCTTTTCCTCTGTTTAACATTCCATTCCACTGCCAACGTCCTATTACTCTTCACCATGTTTAACAACGCGGCCCTGTCTGCCCACCCCCCGCAGAGACAAGGCTGCTGAACAGACCCATCGCCACCTGAACCCGCTGAAGGTCCTGCACAGGGCAGAGGAGCTGATGGCAGAGGACAGTATCATCGTGGCGGACGGCGGGGATTTTGTGGGCAGCGCTGCGTACATCATGAGGCCACGGGGGCCCCTGCGATGGCTCGATCCAGGTCAGGACACGGGGCGCTCTGCGGACAGCCTGCAGCGCCACCAGCTTAGTAAAAGAATTATAAAAAGATCAAGCTAGAAAAGTGGAACATAAACATTGCCAATATCTCTTAAATTAAGTGACAATACAGAACTGGTGATTTTTTTATTTGCTCAGGATTGTAAATGTCCCACAGGACATTGTTGTCTGGTACAATACCTGTAGCTCGATCAATGTCCCTCCCTCAGTCTGAGCTCTGGCCTTTTCCTCCACAGGTGCGTTTGGGACCCTAGGTGTCGGCGGGGGATTTGCACTTGGAGCAAAACTCAGTAGGCCAGAATCAGAGGTTCAGTACTGGATTTTATACATGGAATCTGGAGTGGTTGCATTCATTCTGTGCCAAGCTTTCCTAGCCACAATACCGCCCAGCTAATAACTGTCTGACAGCATGGAAAGACGATCTGCCCTCAGCTGTGCTCCTTTAACCAGACTCATCCCTTTCAGGTGTGGATCATTTACGGAGACGGATCTCTGGGATACAGCGTGGCCGAATTTGACACCTTCACTCGACACAAGGTACGGTCTCCACATTCAGCTCAGACATCGGAGAGCAGAGTCGCCGAAAGCGGCAAATCACTGGCACGTGCTGCATATTGATCCCCTGCAGTTCACACAGATAGCATTTTAACAGCCCAGCATGGCATATGGCCTCCTGAAGCAGCTATGGGAGGCAGAAGGAAGGTCCTTGGTTTGAGTGGCACGGTTTGAGTGATTCATAAAATAATCCTCATCATTTTATAAAGATAAGGTGTGATCTTCTGTTGTATCTCTCTCTCGCAGACGCCAGTGATCGCTCTGGTCGGAAACGATGCCTGTTGGAGCCAGATCTCCAGGGAGCAGGTGCCCATCCTGGGAAGCAACGTGGCGTGCGGCCTGGCGTTCACAGGTCAGTGTCAGTACAGATCACAACCCTCAGCCGACCCAGAATGTCATCGCCTTTTGTATACAAGTTTTTGTATTATCACAACCTTGTCTATCTACAGTAACATCTTTTCCCTGTGGTCAGATTACCATGTGGTAGCGGACGGTTACGGAGGGAAGGGCTACCTGATTGGCCGAGAGGACGAGGGCAGGCTAGATGACATCATAAAGAAGGCCCAGCAGGAGAGCCGCCAGGGCCAAGCGATCTTGCTCAACGTTTTAATCGGGAAAACCAACTTCAGAGACGGCTCCATCTCTGTGTAGATGGGCGTTTTTTATCTGGTTTCTTTTGCAGTGTTTGTTTTAAGACTTTTTTTTTTACTAGAAACCCAAAGCTCTTGTTTTTCTGTTGAACCGTGTCAGGCAAGCAGAAAAAGGCATGGAAAAAAGATGCTTCTTGACATTCCACTCCTCAGCTTTTCCAGGATAATAAAGGGAAATGAGGGAGAAATTGCTCGGTGTCCCGAACACAGTCCCTCTCCTGACCAATGAACAGGAAAAGGAAACTGCTTTTGGTGCTTCCATGATTATGTTTTGTTGGTTTTGTTGCTTTATTTTGCTCACATTATTCAAACTGGAAATGGAGATGTTATGAAATTATGACATATTGTACAGAAACATAACAATAACAATGTGTGTATTTTGACAAAAGGTGGAATGTAAGCCGTGGATACATTTTGAAATCTTAACCATTTTTTCAAAGTCTGACTGGCAGTTTTTACTTTTGTTTGAAATACTACATACTTCCCTTTTTTTTTTTTTTTCAATTAAGCTATCATGTAAAGTTTGAAACTCTTTTTCTGCAAATATAGATGTGTTCAAATCTCACCCCAGCAAACGTAAGCTCAGTTGTTTCTTACTACTTTTGTAAAAATAATGTTTTTAAAAAATGACGTTCTTATTTCTTATAAAAAAGAGAAGATGTCCGGACTTCACCTGACAGCACTGCACAGGTGAACAGCGATGAAGGTCTGCACTAGTAAAGGCGGTCACAAGCTACAGTATCATCTCATTCACTTTTATTTGCAGGTGCTAAACATGCAACTTGTTAGCGAACCCAAACACTATATTAATGAGATGGGCAATTTAATGCTACATTGTGTACTCATTCTTAATTGTGTGCCCTTTTTAGTTAAAATGAGATTGTACAACTTTTATTCCTGAATGTAAACATTTTAAATGGTTGACTGCTACTCCTTTTCAAGGTTCACATAGCACTGTTTGCAGCTGCAACTATACAGTACCATGTGAATGAGAATAAATGTGTGCCCTTCTCTCTTGAACTACGTGCTTTTTTCCAGCAAGCCAGTATTCAGCGGTTTAGTGGTACCTATTTTATTTAACCAACACTCCCTATAATTAATTAAAGGGAGGTAAAACAAATACCAAAACTAAATCAAATAAACAGACACTGGAATGCTGTTGATTTGTGTGAGAAAGCCGTGAGTGACATGCAGATTGAAGTGCTGTGGTGAACTTGCCACTGTGTGGAGGTGCACCTGAAAGTCTCGGTGGGAAGTGTTTTTGTATTTACCATTACAGTGCCTGAAGGTATTTTTACTCTTATGGATACAAAGTACTTCGATTCAGGACTGAGAAGTACCGACACGATGGTGTACTTCTGCTTCAACATTTTGAAAAATAAACCCATTTATACTTGGCGTTTTAAAAAGGTGTCTTTGTGAATAGTGAAGCGATTAAGATGCGGTAATGTTTTGTGGGTGCAATAAAACATACAGATGATAACTGCAACGCCTCTGAGCTGTGTTATTTCCGTGCATTAACACAGATACACAATACTTGTTTTCACAATCTTAAATGTTTTGCTTAGTAAGAATGTACAAAAATAATGTATAGAGGGGCTGCATCCCTCTATTTAGATGCATGTCTATCTATCTATATTTGTATATAAGTATATTAGTGTTTCATGCATTGGTTACTGTACAATTATCTAACAAACCAGAACACATAATTTGATTTACAAAGATGAAAACAACAGAAAGGTAACAACCAACTAAACTCCTGTAAGCATTGGGGATTTTACGATATACACAAAACAAAACCAGGCATAGATTAACCATCAGCAACAGTTGCATGTAGGTGCATGCTTTGTTTTGAACACCACTACAAGTGTCTGATGTTTGGACTGGGTTGTCCAAGCGCACGTCTCTCCCGAGCTCTGACTACATTTCCCACAATCCTATCCGCCACTCGAAGCATGCGCACTGCGGCGCGGCGGAGGCCCTGGGAGCTGGCTGGCACTGTTGTTGTGGGGAGAGAGAGAATAAAGCAGTGAAATAATCCGGTAAAAGAGAAGAAGAGAGAGTTTCGGTAAAGGAGATACATGAGGTAAGAAAGGCAGGTTGTCAGACCCATCAGGCCCGGGTCTGAAGCGGTCCTCCGGGGCTGGCGGCTCTCAAGAAAGGACGGCGAGAGGAGGGAGTCGCTGGCTGGGCTGTTTGTGCACCGCACTGGTGACAGCTGCTTAATGTATAGAGACCCAGTACTGAGAAATAATATATGCATTGTACACGACCAACGTATTCAACTATACGGTAGTGCAGTTCAATAAGAGCTAGATTTATATCAGTCGTTTGATTGTATTCAATAAGACCTAGAGCGTGTGTTACATATATCCACATTACATGTAGTCATCATGAGTATTGTAACGTAATTGTTTAATTGGCTATTCAAGGCACCTAACAGCAATTACCTAAAAAATAATAAGCAAGCAGCATTACACTGGGACGTCCTTCGGCATAAACCTGCAAATTGATTTCTTGCAACTAAAAATAATGTATATGTGTTCTTATTTTAATGTGTTCATTTCTGCATTACTTGTTTTAATAGCAGTAAACATGCTACCACTCCCTATAGCATTTATGAACTGTAATAAGTTTGTTTCCCTCCTCACATTTCCTACAACACAAATGCAAAGTTTGTAATGATGGAGGACAGACGCCAGTAGGATTTTTTCCATGTTTGTTTCCTGTTATGTTTTTTCTCTTCATGGATTTTGATTATGAAACAAGGTTGTGTAAGATGCAGTCCTGTCCTGTGACACCAGTTTGAAATGGTGGAATGGCATTTTTCACTGGAAGAATATCATTTGTTTGTTCAGTTTTGTCTTTCATCGGTTACTTCAAGGAGTGTTTACATGCAACCACATCCTCAGCCACTCAAGACACTAGTGTATACAATACTCTGCAGTGACATTTGCATATTAAACCTACCTTGTGTTTGTGGTTTATTTAACTTCCCTGAGCCTGTGCTTTGGTGTTGGTTTCCTCAGCATGCGTTATGTCAAATCAATAAATAAATACATTTAAGCTTAGCAAACACCTTAATGCGTCGTCCTCACCGCACCCTGTTCTTTAAGCATTTTCTGGAGGTGTTAAGGTCTCCTTGGTTTTGTTCTTTCCTCCAGGTTCCTGGGCTTTCTCCTGGCCAACATGAGAGTTTTCCAGACCCCCGACGCACCTTCCTTCTGTAGTTGATGACGTGGGAGCTGTGCTGGAAATGGCAGACAGTGTCCGGGCCTTCCTCCGCGATGTTGCGACGGTCAGCATGCACACCCCTTTAATTCTCATTCTCAACAGCAATAATAATAATATCATCATCATTTAAACACATACATGCAACAACAAAAACTGCTGGGGGGAAAGTGCTTTAAGTGAGCTACATTTTATTATGATAAAACAAGGAAATAATAACATCAATCCACGACCTAACATTAACTCTAGTTCCAGTAAAATGAAAGGGGAATAAAATAGCAGCTGTCTGTTAAACTTAGAGATTCGTGAAGTAGCAGTGAGTTGAAACTGAATGGCAGGGGTGCTCAAAGAAAACGGTTATAGTTTGTCCCACCCCAGAGTTTTGAATTACTTAATTTAGGTACTTGATTGGTCGCAATCATCATATTGCCCATGTTTTTAATGGGTAATGATTAAAAAGACCTACATGTTTTGGCCTTGCATGTCCAGCTCAGTCACCTCTGCTCTATCTGTGTCAGAATCAGTGTGCTCCCGACTGACAAGTCCAAAGTTGCATGTAACGTAACTTTAACCTGTTCTCCTGTGTGTCAGGCTGACAAAACCTAGATAAAATAAACTTGTACACAGAGTAAATGGCTGCCCAGTGTGATTGATCTGGTTTCAAGTCCAAATCGTCTCTTTGTGGCTTGAAAGACTCATTCTGCAAACGAGGGGGAGTCTTTGAGATGGAATACTGGTCAGAACCCTGCCGCATGGAACTCCCAGTTCTACAACGTCACCCGTTTCTCTGCTTCTCCAGGGGATTAAGGACTCAATTCTCGGGATCGGGACCATCTCCAAGCTGGACGCCCGCATTCAGCAGAAAAGGGAAGAGCAAAGGCGGAGACGGGCGAGCGGTGCACTGGCTCAGCGTCGGGCGCAGAGCGAGGAGCGGAAACAGGAGAGGTAGGGAGAGGGCCACCCCTGGCCGGGAGGAGCCGACCTGGAATATCACTGCACTTTGTCACGGCTACCTTTTATTTAGTACTTCTACCTGTGCACTATTCAAACTAATTGTAAACTTTACATTTTACTAAAACTACTATATTTTGTTGTGTTCTACACTTATTTGTTAAGCTGCTGAACACTGTACTTTTGTATCCTTGTATTTTTAAAATGCCGAAAGTAAACGATGAGAAGAATGTGTAACATTCACAAGAATGAATAACATTTTGTAACCTCCTACAGCTTTGCTTTACCTGAATAAACTGTTGCACTAACATTGTCTATAGCTGATAGAGGTTTTAGTATTCGTGGTCTGTTTTAAAGCTCGTCTAATTTCAGTTTGTGGATATTGGTTAAAACTAGGCGCTCTGGGAGGTATCCACGCTCTTGAACAGTGCAGGTGACAGCTGTCTGGTCTGTCCTGTAATTGAAGTGAAAGCAAGGCCGTGTCTCATCAGTGTTTTTGTTTTTCACGCAGCGAACCCAAGCTAGCCAGCCGAATCCTGCAGTGCTGTGCCTGGAATGGAGGCGTGTTCTGGGTAAAGTCATAACTCTGATTGAAAGCCTGTTCTGTGACTGTGAGACATGAAAATCTGTACAGTGAGCATTTCCTGTTTTCTCGATAATCTGTGTGGTCAACATTGCAGGTTTATATCTAGAGCTGTAAACAATATGGCAAAGAATCGTCTCAAAGCTACTGAAGTTTCATAATTGTGGCGTATGGTGGCATTTGAACCTCCTTTTACTGCTGAAAGTTAGAAATGGTGCTTGTGAATATCTTTTAAATGTATACAGCAGCTTGATGCATATTTATATTTCCCTTCTTTCTTTTTCTTCCAGCTCAGTCTGTTTCTTTTCTACCGAGTGTTCATACCACTGCTCCAGACTCTGACGGCAACCATTATCGGTATGTGCAAGTCCCGAGGCCTACTGAGGAAATTATTTTACTAAGACCAGGGCAGGAATTCAAGTCTGTCACAGAACCGTGGCCCCCCAAATCAGGGGTTTCCAGCTGTGATAAACAGATCTCTGTCTTGAAAAATAAAAAGGCACCTCTAAGTAGGAGCAAATTTTGAACATTCCTGATGGTTACACATGCCAAATCCTCTCTCAGACTTCATTTATTGTGTCCTAGAATCTGTCTCCTATCATTTATTCACTTTTTTTGTTTCTTTTTTTGTGCTACGGTTTTAAATCCTACCACAATGAGGTGCCAAACACACAACCAGTGTCAGGAAATGCATGAAAACATTCGTTCTATGTTTAAGAACATAAGTTTACAATCAAGAGGAGGCCATTGACCCATCGCGCTCATTTGGTCTCCATTAATAACTGAGTGATCCAAGGATCCTATCCAGTCTGTTTTTGAATGTTTCCAAATTGTCGCTTCAACCGCATCGCTGGGGAGTTTGTTCAGATTGTGACGCCTCTCTGTGTGAAGAAGTGTCTCCTGTTTTCTGTCTTGAATGCCTTGAAGCCCAATTTCCATTTGTGTCCCCGGGTGCGTGTGTCCCTTCTGATCTGGAGAAGCTCCTGTGGTTTGATATGGTCGATGCCTTTCATGATTTTGAAGACTTGAATCAAGTACCCATGTAGTCTCCTCTGTTCCAGGGTGAAAAGGTTCAGTTCCTCAGTCTCTCAGTAGGACATTCCCTTCAGACCTGGAATAAGTCTGGTTGCCCTCCTCTGAACTGCCTCTAGAGCAGCGATATCTTTCTTGAAGTGTGGAGCCCAGAACTGTCCACAGTATCCAGATGAGCTCTAACTAGTGCATTGTACAGTCTGAACATTACTGCCCTTGTTCTCAATTCTACACTTTTGACAATATACCCTAGCATTGTGTTTGCCTTTTTTATTGCTTCCCCACATTGTTTGGATGGAGAAAGACCTAGGAGTCTACGTGGACTCCTCACTTTCTCATGTGTTACTTCATCTAGTTCAATTCCTCCTATAGTGTAATTATAGTGGACATTTGTGTTACCTGCATGTAATACCTTGCACTTGTCCACATTGAATTTCATCTGCCAGGTGTCGGCCCACAACTGAATATTATCCAAATCCCTTTGAATAACCTGTGCTGCCGAGATTGCTGCTGAGCCGCCTATTTTAGAATCATCTGCAAATTTGACAAGTTTGCTAACTATCCCAGAGTCCAGATCGTTAATATAGATTAGAAAAAGCAAAGGCCCTAGTACTGATCCCTGTGGAACTCCACTAACAACCTCACTCCAGTTAGAAGCAACTCCTCTAATCGACACCCTCTGTTTCCTATACATCAACCAGTTCATAATCCATCTACTTACATTACCCTCAATGCCTACAGCTTCCAATTTGAGGATCAGTCTTTGTTGTTTGTTTCAGACAAGGTTGTTTCTTTACAAAGGCCTGACTTGTTCCGTGTAGGTTGCTCACCCTCTCGACAACACAGATGCTTATCATGGCCCGAGTAGTTAAACCTCCTCGATTTTCACTGTCCCTTTAGGTGACCCCTCCCTACATGGTGATGTGTGGTCCTGGCTGGAATTCATTCTGACGTCCGTGTTCAGTGCTCTCTGGGTGCTGCCCCTCTTCGTGCTCAGTAAAATCGTCAACGCCATCTGGTTTCAGGTAAGGCTTTATCGCAGAGGAGACGAGGATCGTTCCACACGCACATGAAAGCATAATCACGTGGTTTTGGACGCGCTGCCCGAGCCCGACCGTCTCCCCGTCTGTTCCAGGACATCGCAGATCTTGCGTTCGAGGTGTCCGGTCGCAAGGCTCAGCCCTTCCCCAGTGTCAGTAAGATCATCGCAGACATGCTCTTCAACCTCCTGCTGCAAGCTCTCTTCCTCATTCAGGTGACTGCTGCTATAGATGTCTTGTTTTCGGTTGCACACCGTTGTTCAGTTTTCTGTCGCTTGATTTTGTTTCAGATCGAAGGTGTAATTGTTTTATTTGCTTGCAGGGCATGATAGTCAGCCTCTTCCCCATTGATGTGATTGGCCAGATGATCAGCCTCCTCCACATGTCTCTGCTGTACTCTCTGTACTGCTTCGAGTATCGCTGGTTCAACCATGGTGAGCACACACTTTAGACGAGACGGTCTTAAACCAACTTAGAGGAACATTAAAACGGTTGGTGAACACACGTGTGCTTTTCAGTCTAGTTTGGCCTTGTTTCACCCTGTTTCTTCTCACCGCTGTTCCTGGTCACACAGGGGTTGAGATGCACCAGCGTCTTTCGAATATAGAGAGGAACTGGCCCTATTACTTTGGTTTCGGGTTGCCAATGGCCATGCTCACTGCCCTGCCATCCTCGTACATTATCAGGTATGACTGAAACCTCATCTCCGCATTTAAAGATGGAATCTTATGCAACATTGCATCACAGTTTGCTTAAAATGATATGCTCTGTCTTTATTGAATAAATAATATGGCTTCTCCTCTCTCTCTCCCTCTCCTAGTGGGTGCCTGTTTTCAATCCTGTTCCCTCTCTTCATCATCAGTGCAAATGAGGCCAAGACCCCGGTTAAACTTTAGTGAGTTCCCGACTTCGCACTCACAGCGATCCTTTGACTGTTTGAAAACATAGCAGTTTTTAATTCCTTTAAATGTACAGTGTCATCATCGATCGAACTAAAGGGCAGTCAGGCCGTTCGAAACTCATGGGAATTATGAAATCCGTGATATAATGTTTATGGACGATCATAAACCAGTTCATAAAACATATTTAATAGACTAAAAGAACCCCTAAATAACTAATGCAGCAGAATACACAGTTAATATAAGCTTTATTAATTAATTGGTAACAATCATTTTACATAAACAACATTTGCATATGT
This sequence comes from Amia ocellicauda, assembly GCF_036373705.1. Classification (NCBI taxonomy): domain Eukaryota; kingdom Metazoa; phylum Chordata; class Actinopteri; order Amiiformes; family Amiidae; genus Amia; species Amia ocellicauda. The sequence goes on from NC_089850.1 coordinate 54,843,705, forward strand.
AGGAAACATTAAAGTTCAGCAGAAATCTACCTTCTGTTTCCATTTTCAAAATGGCACTTGTCCTTTGCCATAGTTATTAGATCAGCACTGTGAAGAGAATGACAATCAATTAAATTTTGAAAGATCCAATACTGATCGAATGCAACACACACACACTGTGATGAGAACTGAACTGAACTGAACTGAACTGAAGTGTGAGTCAGACTGGGTCGGGCTGCGTCTCCTACAGCTGACGGGGCACAATATCAGTGTGGTGTAGAGATTTGCCATTGGTTTCCACGAGGCAGTTCACAACATTGTGTATTGGAAATCTCGTGACTGCACTGTCTCTCGGTGGATCCAGTTTACATAAATAGCCTATCGGCCCCAACTCGAAAGATCCGAGTTTCTAACATTTCATCCACGTGGCTGGTCATCAAACATATACTGCATCCACCCAGTGCAGATGGTGAAAATTAAGGAAGTGCTCACTTGTGTAACCCACTCCTTAGGGGACTGTGGATGACAGTTGTCGTTTGTTTTGCCAATAAAAGCTAATATCTCCCCTGTCCTTCCAGCCACTTTCAGCTGCGTCTCTTCTCCCTGGTGGTGCTCATCAGCAACAAACTGTTCCACAAGACCGTGCACCTGCAGTCCTCGCTCACGGCCTCGGCGTCCTGCGAGAGGCTGCCCTCACCGCACGCCTCCCCGGCCCGCCAGCGCCCCCCGCCAGCACAGTGACGCCACGGCAGGGAGGCCAGGAGGGAGCAGGAGGGCGACAAGGCGGTGTCGTTCGAACACACTACACACACCCCCTCCGGGAGTCTGAGCCCGAAACCTGTCTAAGCTGCTCAGACAGAGGGTTCATCGGTGTCAGGTTTTTGTTTTGTTTGTTTTTTTGTTTTTTTAAGGTTTTATTTTATTCTCTTTTTTTGAACAAAGAAATCGGTTTATTTAAAAAAAAAATGTGACAGACATGTTAAAGAGGTCGTGACTGCCCTGTGCCTGACATGTTTTTCTTCTGTTCTTGCTTTCATATTTTATTTTGTACAGATGTGCCATTTGCCTGTTTTTAGACGTTGATTTTCCATCCACGGTTTGCACAAAGTGCGCGCACTCTAGAGTATGTGCTCACGTGTTTTTCCCGTTTCTCATACATGCCTGAGCAGTTCGTTTCTAGACTCTTACAGCTTTCTTGGTTGCAGTTTGCCTGACTCGGTCGAGTTTTAAGTGAACCCAGATGTCCTTTTCTCTTTTGTAAAAGGTAATCCAGCTAATACTTCATGTATAAGTAGAATAAAAGAGCATAGAGAAAACTAAATATTTAAAAAGCCATCCAAAGTTTCTTTTGATGGCATTGCAGATTCGTGCTCAGGCAGTGGCTACAGTGTTACCTAGATGTTCCCTCTTTCTTTTGTTTTGCTTGCCAAGTCACAGGGGAGGTGTGGGCAGGCTCTGGTCTTTTTATGGACAAAATGAAAGCTTATCACAAGAGAAGCTGGTCTTTCCTTGAAGATTTAGAGGGCAACTTGTGCTCTAAGAAACGCCAGAAGATGAGTCTTTTCTTCTGATGCCGACACAGCTTTTTCTCTCTCTTTAAACAAGACTGATTCTTGTTACGTGTATTTTTGTTGTTGTTGTTGTTGTTTTTTAACCTTGTGAGCTTCTCCATAAATTCAGGGAATTAGCAATCTTCGTGGAACTGTATTCCCAAGGAATTCTGTAACGATGATAACAAAAGGGAGACGTTTTCTACCGGCTCTATGAAAGAATCTTATTCCTCTTCAGCCTGGGAGCTGATCCACAGTTTTTTTTGGGGGGAAAAAGGACGAGTTTCTCCTAAGGGATTCAAATCCTACAGATATGAAAATATGTTCAAGTTTGTGCAGTGATCTGTGAAACCACTTGTGATGTGGTGATAGAGTATATTCCTTTAATTAGGAAATACACTTCTTATGTATTTTCATTTTCATTCTTAACTGTAGTATAAAGACTACAGTTTTATATACTGTTCTCAACTACTCTGTTTGAATGTTTCTCTTTGCTTTATTGGCCAGCAATGAAACAAACAAAAAATATCTTAAAATAATATAAATTGAAGCTCATTACAGATAGGTGTTTTAGAATTGTACCATTCTTACAATACAGGGATCAGTGAAATGTACTTTGAAAGCTATGCATCCCTCATGAAAGGGATTGGCTTTAGGACTTCTGTTTTTCATGCATATAATCTTCATTTGGAACTCTTCCAATCATTGCTATCTGAGAGGCAAGTGATTTGGCTGCTTTACGTATAAGAACTAGGAAAATCACAAGAAAAAATATGAAAAAGTGCTCCAGAAAAAGTGCCTCCTTTTGAAGTAGATGCTCTATATTCAACAAAAGTGTTTTGTGTTGTGTGTGTGTGTGTGTGTGTGTGCGTGTGTAAGAAGTCGGTCCTTTCTAACAATTGAGTAGCATTTCTATCAAGATACAGATTAGTTTGCTTGCTGCCCAGGCTTTTAACTTAGTTGTCCTGTTTTCTCCCCTTTCAAGACTGGCACTTTCTTCAGCAGCTTTATTTTCAATTGTTTTACCGTAAGTGTCTGCACATCTACATATTTGGTTGTTTCTCCCAGCCGTGCGAGAATGCAGACGACAAAGCCATTCTTGGTTTAACTGAAATCTGAAATGTTACCTTCTTTGTGTAAAGACAGACCTCAGTCTTCACGAGTCCAGGCATTGTGCAGGGATGACTGCAGTAGAATCCAGAGTGCAATACGGTTTTTACCAAGGCCCTCGTCTGTAGGTACTGTAATCGACAACAAACAAACAACAAAGCTGAAGATATATGATTCTGTGTTTGCTGGCACAGATGATAATGTGCCAAACTGCTACACTGTCCGATCACCTGTGTTTGAGTGCGGATCGACCCTTGACACTGCGCTGAGGTGCACGATGGTAACTTGAGTCATTGGAGGTTCAGTTCCGACCAATCCAAAGAGTGCATCGTGTGTCCTGCAAGACCTTGAAGGCAGTGACGGCACTTGCTCCAAGGTGAAGCTTTCATGTGGGATTGGATTCATACCCTGTGTATCGGTGCAGACCTACAGAAATTATGCAAGTGACATAGTGTCTCATAGTCTGTCTCACGGGTAGCATCCTGGATGGAGAGTAAAGGAAGTCCTGCCTTTGAGCTCCGAACCACGCTTAGGGAAAGTGTTTCTGTGTGTCACTCGAGATTCGTGTTTAGGGTTAAAATGTTTGTGCGAAGGAGTAATGGTGAGCCATTAGCTTTGTGGCAGATAGCCGTTAGCTCTTACGGATGGTGTTTATAAAAGGTATTTAATGACTGTAACAAGAGCATACGGAACCAAGTATGCAGATTAATTGTTGTGAGTGAAGTTTTGTAAAAGTATTATGCATTTCTTTCAATAAACTTTATCAGTACACAAACGTTGAAGTACAATGTGGTCTTAGTAAGTGTAAGTACATGAAAGGGTCTGCAAAATCTGCAGTAACACACCAGTTTGAAACATCTATTTTTTTGGGGGTGCTCTTAGAATTCTTGATTTATTTTACAATCTAAGGTGTTTTGAAATTCACACACAAATCAAATGTTTAGATAAATGACAGGTCACTATCAGAAAGCTATAGGTGTTGCTCAAAGAATAAATGACTTAATGTACACCGATCAGCCATAACATTATGACCACCTGCCTAATATTGTGTAGGTCCCCCTTTTGCCATCAAAACAGCCCTGACCCATCAAGGCATGGACTCCACTAGACCTCTGAAGGTGTGCTGTGGTATCTGGCACCAAGACATTAGCAGCAGATCCTTTAATTCCTGTAAGTTGCGAGGTGGGGCCTCCATGGATCGGACTTGTTTGTCTAGCACATCCCACAGATGCTCCATTGGATGGAGATCTGGGGAATTTGGAGGCCAAGTCAACACCTTGAACTTGTGATTCATCAGACCAGACCACCTTCCTGCATTGCTCCGTGGTCCAGTTCTGATGCTCAAGTGCCCATTGTAGGTGCTTTCGGCAGTGGACAGGGGTCAGCATGGGCACCCTGACTGGTCTGCGGCTACGCAGCCCCATACGCAACAAACTGCGATGCACTGTGTGTTCTGACACCTTTCTATCAGAACCAGCATTCACTTTTTCAGCAATTTGAGCTACAGTAGCTCATCTGTTGGATCGGACCACACGGGCCAGCCTTCGCTCCACACGTGCATCAATGAGTCTTGGCCGCCCGGAACCCTGTCGCCGGTTCACCGCTTTTCTTTCCTTGGAGCACTTTTGATAGGTACTGACCACTGCAGACCAGGAACACCCCACAAGAGCTGCAGTTTTGGAGATGCTCTGACCCAGTCGTCTAGCCATCACAATTTGGCCCTCGTCAAAGTCGCTCAGATCCTGACGTTTGCCCATTTTTCCTGCTTCTAACACCTCAACTTTGAGGACAAAATGTTCACTTGCTACCTAATATATCCCACCCACTGACAGGTCATATTGTTATGGCTGATCGGTGTAACTATAAGTAGGGATAGTTAAAAAAAATCCTAGAACAACCATGTAAGGGGGGAAGAAAAAGTAAAATCGCCTCCAACGGCGTGGGGTCGCTGCCGCACACATGCATCCGGCAGCACGTCCTTCCGCTGCGCAGCGAGTGGGACACGTCACTGCTGAAGCGCCGCACAAACTTGACCCAACCGGGACACACGCCCCTTCGTCTGATAGACGTCTTGCTTGACGAATCCAGGAGTGACCAGCGTCCCGGTCCTCGACGAGTAGCCAATCAGCGAGTGCCCCGGACTGCTTGGAGGTGGGCCTTAGCGCCAGTGGACTAGGGTGTGCGTGAGAGCGATAGAGAGAGGGAGTGTGTGTAGCTGGAGCCGAGGAGGGGTGAGTGTAGTTCATAGAAGGTAATTAACAGAACTAATTAACACGGCAATCGGTTAGTGTTAAAACCAAATCGTTGCATTTATTACGGCAACAATATGTGCAGATGAAAGACTACAAACGGCTACTGATACAAGTCAAAGAGCGTCTGTCTGAAGGTAAATCGTCACGTTTCTGTTGGAGCAGCGAGTCTTCCTTGAATTAAAACGACCCCGCAGATCAGCTGCAATAAACAATATATACACGGAAATGCATTTCATTTGTAAAAGCAACTCGCATGAAGTTTTCTTGTACAGCCGGCAACTCTGTGTAGCACGGAAGTGGTTGCACCGATGTACCTGATCCCACTGCACTCAGTCGGCAACTTTTTCTTCTCCTGGTCGTCTTTACTGCTGTGGCTCCGGTTATATCAGCCCGCCACTTATTATTAGTATTGCGAAAGTGACGTTTGTGTGTATTTGTATACTACAGTGCCACGTAGGCCATGCACTAGACAAATGTGTATGAACTTGACATTGGCTGGAGTGTGTGAGTGTAGAAATTGTGATTCATTATGTACCCTCTCTTACCCTGTGAACGCGTGTAAATCCTGGCACTAGCAGTGATTGATATTTCCCTGGCGTTACAGTCACCGATTTGAGCTTATTACAGAGCTTGGTCTACTCTTACCCACTCCAGTGCAGGAACCAATCAAATGTGCCTGTTCAAACTTTTGATTTGATTTTATTAGTAATGTGCATTTCAGAAGGGATTTCCTAAATTGCTTAATTGCATTAATTGCTGTTCAGTGATGGTGTGGTGCAGAACCTCTGAAATGTCACCACGAAGTCTGTTTAAAGCCTGGAGGATCAATGCAATGTGCAATGCAAGGATTTGCTGTAGGCCAGTAGTAGGCTGGGGAAGACCACAAAGCCAAATTCCAAGACTGTAACCAGAAACGGTGAATTAAGTCCTGGAAGCCTTGGGTGGCAGCCTTCAGGACTTCCAGACATTTCTCATCTTTATCCCCCTGTGCCTCCCATTGATCGTGCGTCAGTCTGGGTATGTTCACTGTGCCACTTGACGCTTTCTGAGCAGAGCGTTGTGTGAAGGTCGGCCCCGTTTGCATTCAGCTGGAGCTCCGATCTGCTCAGACGTTGGCAAGCCGAGCCCTCTCCCGTTACCGCTGCTCTGCCGTGCCAGGTTATCAGAGGACGTGCGTGCAGGAGGCGAAGCTCGGGATATCGCACGGCCTGGCTCACTGCTCTCTCTGTCCCCTGTCTGCAGGTGTTTAGGTTTAGTTGTCCCTCCCCCCCCCACCGTGAAGATGACGAAACTGGGTTTCCTCCGGCTGTCCTACGAGAAGCAGGACACGCTGCTCAAGCTGCTCATTCTCTCCATGGCGGCTGTGTTGTGTGAGTACCCGGCCGAGCGTGGAAAGGACGCCCTGCGCTGATGGGCGCTGTGCCCTCTTGTGAGCCGGTTCGGTGGAGGGCACGGAGGTGGGGCTGATCATCAGTAGGAGCTGTGATGTGGAGAACGACACGGTTCGGCTGGTGATTTGATAAAGGGAAACGGAACATGGCAGTGTGGATTTCTGCTTTTTGTTTCTGTGAGATTTATGGGGAGCTGTGATCATTTCACAGCAGTTCTTAGTTTACCGATGTGTGTTTAAGGAATATTGTATTTCATTAGCAGTGGGTGCAGACTGTTCTATAATCGGTGAGGCTGACCTTTTCTCTCTTGTTCTGCAGCCTTCTCCACTCGCCTCTTCTCTGTCCTGAGGTTTGAGAGCGTCATCCACGAGTTTGATCCGTAAGTGTCCGTTTTCTTGCCTGAAATTTGTATTCTTGATGAACGTAATTTCACTTCAGTTCTAAATACAAATGATTAGGTCTAATCTAACATTTTAAGTGTCTGTATCTTCAGGTGATGGTTAGGGTTAGAATACCACCAGAAGAGCTATCTATTACCTTTTACATTGATATAGCAGAGACACCACTAAATACACTGTTTTTTTTTTGTCCGTGCTGCCAGGTATTTCAACTATCGCACCACTCGCTTCCTGACAGAAGAGGGTTTCTACAAGTTTCATAACTGGTTTGATGACCGAGCCTGGTACCCGCTGGGGAGGATCATTGGGGGCACCATTTATCCAGGTAGGGCGAGAGGGCTGCTGGACAGGGTGCAACAATCCTTAACTGGAGTCCTTAACACTTCAGTGTCGGGAATGGTTTAAGTGCCGCTTTATAAAGCTTCATAAAACAATATAATTAAAGAGAAAACATTTTGAAACGCTGTCGTCTTTGAACAAATCCTTTACTTTGCACTGTCCTGGTTGGGGAAAAATACAATCTAAGAGTGGTTTAATACGTGGGCTCTACGGGGTTAGCCGGGGAATGTAAAGACTGATCTAGCTGTGTCTCTGGCCGATCAGGACTGATGATCACATCGGCGGCGCTCTACCACGTGCTGCATTTCTTCCACATCACCATCGACATCCGCAACGTGTGCGTGTTCCTGGCCCCTCTCTTCTCGTCCTTCACTGCCATCGTCACGTACCACCTGACCAAGGAGCTCAAGGTGAGAATTCTCAGAGGATGGAACTTTTTACGATGTCAGTCGATCTTCCATTTATTTTTCTCCTTGTATACATTTGTGTGGTTGTTGTCTGAGTGATTATGATGTGCCTGAACTCTCTCTCTCTCTCCCCCACTCTCCCCCAGGATGCGGGCGCTGGGCTCCTCGCCGCAGCCATGATCGCTGTAGTTCCGGGATACATATCGCGATCCGTCGCTGGCTCCTACGACAACGAAGGTAAGGGTTTGATCCTGTCTGGTGGCTGTCTTTTCTTCTGCTTCTGCTTCAGCTGCAGCAGACGAAAGTAAGAACCGTCTCTTGCTCTTCAATTGCACAGGAATCGCCATTTTCTGCATGCTGCTCACCTACTACATGTGGATCAAAGCCGTGAAGACCGGGTCCATCTACTGGTCATCCATGTGTGCGCTGGCCTATTTCTACATGGTGAGCAGTCTAAACGATCTCTCGGTTACATTGGGGGATGGCGGGGTTGATTTCTTGGTGCAGCCTGTGTTGGTGCCTGGCCCGTCGCTCCTGGGCCGGTCAGCGTTGCCCCGGGCTGGTCGTCCCGTGCTCTGACCTGAGCGCTTGTGTTGCAGGTGTCTTCATGGGGCGGCTACGTGTTCCTGATCAACCTCATCCCCCTCCACGTGCTGGTGCTGATGCTGACCGGCCGCTTCTCCCACAGAATCTACGTGGCCTACTGCACCGTCTACTGCCTGGGGACCATCCTCTCCATGCAGATCTCCTTTGTGGGGTTCCAGGTAAACGCCTGTTCGCCCTCTGCATCCCGTACGCGGTTTGTGTCTGAGTCTCTGTGTGTGTGTGTGTGTGTGTGTGTGTATGTAAAGGTGTCCGTTGTTGTGCTCTGGCCTGCCCCGGCGTCGACTAGCACAGCTGAAGGGTGGCGTGAGTGTAGCTAGAGCCGCAGATGCTCCTCCTGTGACCGGTTGTGCCAGTTGTGAATCGGTCCCTTTGCAAGAAACACAAAGGAAATGGTTGCCTTGAGGGAAGGGAGGGGACTATTACTTATCAATAATGTGTGTGTGTGTGTGGGGAGTGTTTTTGCGAGGGTGATTCCGCATCTAGCGAGATTACACTACACTACACTAATGATGCGTATTTATTTAGGAGTCTACTCTAGCTCTGCAACTCAGCTCTCTGCACTCCTCTGTCCCCCTCAGCCCGTGCAGTCTTCGGAGCACATGGCCGCCTTCGGGGTGTTTGGCCTGTGTCAGGTCCACGCCTTCGTGGACTACCTGCGCAGCAAGCTGAACGCCCAGCAGTTTGAGATCCTCTTCAAGAGCGTCATCTCCCTGGTGGGCTTCGTGCTGCTGTCCGTGGGTGCAGTGCTCATGCTGACAGGTAGGGGGCCAACCTCGCCTACATTGAGACGAAACGCAAAGTGGATGTCTTTCGATTTGTCCCTCCCCCCATATATCTCGCGTTCTAATCGTGGGCAAGTAAACATCTGCTTGTGTAGAGGTGTAGTAACCTGTGTGTGTCTGTAGGTAAAATCTCTCCGTGGACGGGCCGGTTCTACTCCCTGCTGGACCCCTCCTATGCCAAGAACAACATTCCCATCATCGCCTCTGTCTCCGAGCATCAGCCCACCACCTGGTCCTCCTACTACTTCGATCTGCAGCTGCTGGTCTTCATGTTCCCAGGTACGGCGCTGCCCCTCGGCCAATGGCTGAGCAGTGTGTACAGGAAGGGGCGGGGCTTAGTCTCATGAACATCCGTGATAAAATCCGTACAGAATATTTTACGATCTTGGTCTTTGTTGTTTCTTGTAACAGATATGTAGTTCTATAATTGAGGCATACAGTGATGTATATCAACAATATTATGTATTTAATCACGTGTCAATATGTCCAGGCTTGTGTATCATTTCCTTCCTTGTCCCGGCCTTACTGACGCAGTTTCCTCTCGCCACAGTGGGGCTGTATTACTGCTTCAACAATCTCTCTGACGCCAGGATCTTCATCATCATGTACGGTGTCACCAGCATGTATTTCTCCGCTGTCATGGTACGTCCTTCTCGAGGTGGCTGGCTGACTGATTATGACATCACCACTGTCAGAGGCTCTGAACGTTTCGGTATTCCACGGTTCTGCCAAAAAAACTAAGTGTGCGTTTGTTGGCAGAATCGCATGCTAGGATTTAGGAAATGAAGTCAATGAGCATTTGCCCAAAGTGTGTGCGTGTGTTTCTTGAAGTGTGGGTAAAGTGTCTGCTCCCCACAGGTGCGTCTGATGCTGGTCCTGGCCCCTGTGATGTGCATCCTGTCTGGGATTGGCGTCTCCCAGGTCCTCACCACCTACATGAAGAACCTGGATGTCAGCCGGCCCGACAAGAAGACCAAGAAGCAGCAGGACTCCACCTACCCCATCAAGAACGAGGTGGGCGGCCTCTCTAGGATGTCGGGGTCTCGGCCAAAAGAGAGAAATGTGAACGTGATTTATTAATGCGGGGAAATAGCACTTGAAATCTTTCTTCAGCAGCGCGCACGGCTGACCCAGACAGGCATATTCACAGTGGACCTTGTGTGCCGGTGAACTGGGCCAGTTTCCGCTCGGTGTGGTACTCACTGCTCTCCAAAGACAAGCTATATATGTCTAATGGAAAAGGAGATGTCTGGGTCGTGGCTATAGGATCTCTTGCAGGCGAACCCGACATAAGAAAGGGAACTGACCTTTTTCTACCTCTTACTATTTCCGTACTGTATTGAAATGCACATCCAGCCCAGGACATATTCAGGATGTTATGAGACGTGTGTACGGTGCGAAACGGCAGAACTGTATGTCCTGCACGGTCGACCAAATCCACTGTAATGGCACGTACTGGGGTGGGGTTGTAGTCTTGTTCCCTCATCGTGCCCTCACCAACTATCTCCACCTCCCCGGCAGGTCGCCAGCGGGATGATCCTGGTCATGGCCTTCTTCCTGATCACCTACACCTTCCACTCCACCTGGGTGACCAGCGAGGCCTACTCCTCGCCCTCCATCGTCCTGTCGGCCCGCGGCGGGGACGGCAGCCGCATAATCTTCGATGACTTCCGGGAGGCTTACTATTGGCTGCGGCACAACACGCCCGAGGTCCGTGTGTTTGTCTTTGTGTAAATGTGTGAGACCTTACCTCTTGCCCAAGTGTTTTTTAATCTGTATGGGAAGTTTTTATTGTTTACATTTCTAACAGATCCATCTAACAAAAGAAGGGTTTTGTACAACGGTTCAGTACTAGAGGGATCTATTTAGAGCCTTTTGTAATTGATGGTTTGCCAGCGGCTCTGAAGAGTTGTTGCATGTGCAGTCTCTATTTATAGTAGCGGTGTCCTGAATTGTAACTGTAACTGTGACGGGCACCTTCTGCAAGGTGACTGCTGCGTCTGTCCTTTTTTGTGCACGCTGCTCCCACTCATATTTTTGTTTTTCACCCCCCAGGATGCTAAGGTGATGTCTTGGTGGGATTACGGATATCAGATCACAGCCATGGCCAATCGAACGATCTTGGTGGACAACAACACGTGGAACAACACGCACATCTCCCGGGTGGGGCAGGTGAGTCAGTGTGTCAGCGCAGAAGGTGCTACAGCTCTTCCAGACTTCTGACCTTTCTTCAAGCGCCGAAGACAAGAAGCTTGTTGATTTTGTCCGTACGTTTTCCCCCCCGAGTATGAATCAATGCTTTGACCAGATGAATTTGTCCTCTGACAGGCCATGGCCTCGACCGAGGAGAAGGCCTACGAGATCATGCGGGAGCTGGATGTCAGCTACGTGCTGGTGATCTTCGGAGGGCTGACCGGATACTCCTCGGACGGTAACGAGACGATCCAGTTTGTTGTACAGGAATCGCCATCTGTTCAGAGATCATTTCCTTGGCTGATGTAGATCGTTAAAGTTTTAATCGTGGGTTATGGGTCAGTAGCATCATGTGGATGGGATGGGATGAGATGTGAAACGGGTGATGCTGGGGATTTCGTTTTCCTGAGCGACGACTGACCGACATCTCCCGCTCTGTCAGACATCAACAAGTTCCTGTGGATGGTCCGGATCGGAGGCAGCACCGACACGGGGAAGCACATCAAGGAGCACGACTACTACACGCCCACCGGAGAGTTCAGGGTCGACCGCGAGGGATCCCCCGTGCTGCTCAACTGCCTCATGTACAAGATGTGCTACTACCGCTTCGGCCAGGTCTACACGGAGGCCAGTGAGTAGAGCGGCCGACATGATCTAGAACAGTTTATTTTTCTTCAAGGTGGCATTTCGAGTGCTGAGCCGGAGTGCTCGTGGTTCAGACCGCGAGTGATCCCGCACAGGGGATGAGGGGGTCTGGTGCAGGACTGCTTGCTAACCCCCCCACCCCTTCTGCTTTGTTTCTCCCCGCCCTCCTCGATTCAGAGCGCCCCCCTGGCTACGACAGGGTGCGCAACGCGGAGATCGGCAACAAGGACTTTGAGCTGGACGTCCTGGAGGAGGCCTACACCACAGAGCACTGGCTGGTCAGGATATACAAGGTGGGCCCCCCTGCTCTCGAGCAGCCATCTGTTGAGGCCTGTAAACATCTTGCTGTGGAATTCAATTGTTTTGATCGATCACATGTAATCAGGCTGCAGGCTGGCGCTGTGACGGATGGCTTCTGTCATCCTAAATAAACGCAGATCGTCCTTGGCTGTTAATTAATGTCCTTAAATTGGACAATCCTGTAATCAGAAACCAGCTTATTACCCTGTAGGCCAGGTTGATGCCCATGGATTTGTGGTGCTCACTCCCTCCCCCTCTCTCTGCACAGGTGAAAGACCTGGACAACCGCGGTCTGTCTCGGACATAAACCCCGCCGGCCTCTGTCTCCCCGCGCCCCCGGCACACAGCACTGACGCCTTCACCTGCGAGACCACGGAGAAACAAGCGCGATTTTTTTATACTTTAGTTTCTAATTGCAGAATTTTTTTTTTTTTTTTTTTTTTTTAATATTGATGTATGGAGATGTCAGGAATGGAAAGATGAGAAGTTAAACAAACAAAAAAGGAAAAGAAAAAAAAAAAACGTCCAATCTGGTGTGTTCTGCAATCGGTGCCCAAGAGACCAAATTGAGAGATGTGGGCTTTAAGCTTTTACAGTTGTCAAATAAAGGGAAAAAATGGGGTGGAATGATGCTCGGTTGTGTCTTTCTTTAAAACGTTTTGCTATTGTGGTTTTACATAAATAGAATAGTTAAGTACTTTGTCCCACGTATGACGTATAAGACTTGGTCACTAAGTTGTTTGGGAATTGTTATGAAGTCATACATTTTCACTCCCTGCTTATAATTCTGACTGCTCTCTGGTACTTTGTACTGTTATCTCTGGGATCTTCAGTGGAAGAGACTCGGCACAGTGATCGAAAGTATTCTGCAAAGTAATGGAGGATATCATAAAGACTACCGTTATTCCATAGGATGTTAAATCAAAGGCCTGTTTAAATCCTGCTACTTCTGGTGCAGACAAATTATCACCAATGCACAAGTTAAGTGGATATGATCCAAAACACTGCCCAATATACCAGTTCTAAGCAAATGTAAGCAAATGGGGGGTGGAGTATTTATTTTAAATCAAATCTTCAGCCATTATATTTGCATCCAAAGAAACCTGACCTTGGCAGTTAAAGTGAACTGTCAATAATAATCCTGACTTTTCTGATCAAGTTTAAAAGCAAAGCCATCCGAAATAATACAGAATGCTGTTAAATGGTCCTTGATATAAATACAAGCTCTTCACACACACAAAAAGTGGTACTTGCTCTGCAATCCACATGGTGGAGACATTGCACCATCAAATAGTCTTAATTTTAAAGGAATTGGGCAGTGTATTTTGAAAGTCATAAATAAAGCACACTTAGACCTCTGGAGCCAAGATGGATTCAAAAGGTTTTTTTTCAAAATGCAAGAGGTCAATAAAGGAGGAAGTGAAACCTAAAGGGCAAAAATGGAGGTATCTTGGAAAATGAACAAGATGTGGTAAATGTTCTAAATGAGTATTTCACAGAGTTTTTTTACAAAAGAAAAGACAGATAACATGCCACAGGTTAACAACCAGTCCAGTCAAACCCTAAGAGAGTTCAGGATCAATGAGGAGGAGGTACTAAAGGGACTAGCAGAATTAAAAACAAACAAATCACCTGGGCCAGATGGTATATTTCCAACAGTACTTAAAGAAATTAGGGAAATTATTTATAGGCCGCTAACTCGATTATTCCAAATGACACTTAGAACGGGATGTGCCAACTGACTGATTGAAGCTGAAAATTTGGGAACATTTAAAAATAGACTGGATAGGATCCTTGGATCGCTTAGATATTAATGGACACCAAACGAGCACGATGGGGCGAATGGCCTCCTCTTGTCTGTACACTTTCTTATGTTCTTATGACTGGAAGACAGCAAATGTCTCACCAATCCACAAGAGAGGGGACAAAACTGAGCCAGGAAATTACAGACCAATCAGTCTCACCTGCATTACTTAAAATAAAATGATTAGACAGAAAATAGAGGAGCATCTTAATGAAAACCATATTCTCCAGCCATAGTGTCATTAGCCCAGGTGAAAAAAGCAGCTGAAAAACATATGAACATTCATTTTACTTAAGGAGGCAATCATTATTGAATTAATCAATGTTTTTTGTTTTATTACAGTTTACATACGAATTGGATGCCATGTATCGTGCTGTTTGCTTATATTTACGCATTCATGACGCCAGAATTCTTGAAGTGGGAGAAATCGGGGTCTAATAATAGTTAATTTTGAACTGATCATTAACATGTACAGTACAAGCTTAAACATTTGTTACATAAAATATGACCCTGTATCTTTGCTGGTACAGGAAAGAAAAGTATTTAAACACACGTAAGATATCTGAAATACATTTAGATATCTCATCATCATTTTTAGATATGTGTAAATGACTTCCTGATCATTTAGAGATGTGTAAATCACCTCAGAACTCCATTATCACACTTCAGGGCTTGAGAAACTGGAACACAATGCATGTAAAGAAAGGATAAGTAAAGCCACACTGAAGTCATGTAACTGACTCACAGTGAGTGTTGTGGTTCACTATGGACATTAAAACATTTATTTAAAGCACATGCAAAGTCTGGCTCAGTGGATCCCTCCTGCGGCCAAACTGCGCAGCCTAAGCCACCCTGGAAGTTCTGATGTCCTTATTGGCTTTAGTGACAAATTATAAATGTTGCAAATGTGTTCAGTTGAATGCTTACATTTAATAAACATGTTCATGCAACTTAAATCATCATGTTTCTCAATTTATATAGGCCAACTAGAATAGGCATCAAATTTAGCACTGCCTGGACTGCTTTGAGATTAACTTGTACACAGTTTATAGATTGTTTGTTTTTATAAGAAACCACCCCAGCAACTGTAGCAGTACACTTAATGTCCTAAAAACTATATCCTAAATTGAAATGATTATAGTATGTAGTATATTCACATTCTGGTATCAATGGGCATTACTTTGTGCGTTTACTATTGATTTTGGATTAGTTTCAGCTGCTTGTACGATATGTAAAGATTTGCATGTTCATTTATAGATCTTTTTGTACCAGTGTTTACACTATTTTAATACCACTCTAGCTTTAGGTGTGTTTGCATATAGGTTCAATCTATGTGATCTATGCAAAATAGATTTTTCAGTTCAATTTAATTCATAAGCAATAAATCTACAAGTCACCATACACATACATTACATCATTAAGTTAACCATGTTTTGAACATTAAAGTCTTTGTATAATCTAATTACCCACTTCATCATTGTTTGCATATGGTCCAATAGTTTTACTAATTACAAAATCTTTAAAATTGTAAAACCTGATTAAGTTAATTGCCGTGACAATTTTAAGGATAATAAGAAACAAAGGTGTAACGAGACAAATAAAATGCATGTTTTGGATTACAAGTTCATTTTTCCAGGTGTGGAATCTGAAACCAGGCTCTGTTGGATCAGAAAAACAGAAGACAACACCCAGCTTCAGCAAATTCTCGAACTGAGTTACTGTCTGTTTTCAGCTTCACTGTCACTAGATGTCACCCTTTTCCTTTGTTAACTATTTTTGGCTCCAAATTAAAAGCATGTGCTATAAAAAGGTTTGTTCTGATGCCCAGAATATAATGTTTCATTTGAGTGATCTTCCAGTTGTCTACTGTGAGCTTTTAGTTTGTATATTTTTGTAAATGTGTGGAAATCACAACAAGAACCATGTCCTTGTAAATGATTAGTGCAGTGGTTCCCAAACCGGTCCTGGGGGACCCCCTACCCTGCTGGTTTCAATTATTTGAGAGCTCGGTTGAAACAAAAACCAGCAGGGTAGGGGGTCCCCCAGGACCGGTTTGGGAAAGACTGGGTTAGTGTATAAGGCTATGAAGATTAACAGTAATTTCCCCACCTGATTATATTAACTATATGAACATTACATTAACGATTTGACTCAAAGCTGATTCTCAGTTGAATAGTAATCTGATGAACTGATTTGCTATAATTGCTCAAATGCTGCAAATGCACAAATACTATGTGCAGAGAGTTAAATTACAAAGTGTCATATTAATGCTGTTATTTTCCATTGTACTGTATTAGTGTATTGTACTATAGTATAATATGTTGTACCATACTGTGATACACTATAATATAATACACTATATTGTATTGTAGTGTAATATACTGTAGACCAGTGGGTCTCAATCCTTGTCCTGGTGGACCCCCTACTTTGCTGTTTTTTGTTCCAACGGAGCTCTCAATTACTTAATTGAACCCTTAATTGAATTAATAATTTCCTAACTCAGAGCCTTTTAATTAATTTAAACAGTTTTAAGATAAATATAGAATTGTATAAATAACTTATTAAAGAACTACATTTTTTATTACACAATTAAAAAAGTCAAAACTTTACAGATTATTCAGTTAAGGGTTCAATTAAGTAATTGAGAGCTCGGTTGGAACAAAAACCAGCAGGGTAGGGGCTCCTCCAGGACCGGTGTTGGGAATCACTGGAGTAGACCATGGCATCAACTCCAGTCATATATATACTTCCCAGAAATCCAAGGCCATTTCTCAGGGAATGTCTGTGTCTGTCTTTGAGTTCTTATTATTTATTTTCTGTGTGTGTATCAATCAATCAATCCATTTTTATTTGTATAGTGCCCTTCGCAGGGTAGCCACAGAGCGCTTTGCAGACTGGTAAACATACAACAAACGTATAGCAAAATAAAAAACATAAATACAATAAAATCAAATATAGACCTGTAAACATTTTACATGATCTAGAATAAAGTGAGTGTACATTTAAGTAAATAAACCATTTAGGCACGGAGGAGAGAAAAACAAAAAACTCCTATGGATGGCATGTAGGAGAAAATGAATCTCTGGGGGTCCACGGCTTAGGGCCTAGGCCTAATGGTTGCCTCCCCTCCAGGCAGTATAGTTATTACATCAGCAAGGAGATCAGAAAGTTCTTTATCGGTGCTGCTGGCTGGCTCTTCCCTCTGGAGGAGGCCTCTCGCTGGCCATCGGGGGTGGAGGGTTTGGACCATCAACAGGCTTTGGGTTGCGATGGCTCGTCAAACCTTGGGTGTGGATGCCCCGTTGACCCTCCGTGGTGAGGTGCTTCTGGGATTAGTTGTGCCTCATCAGACTTCCATGGTGGGGGACGAGGTGCCTCGTTGGACCCTCAGAGGAGGCTGTTGCTGGAAGACAAGAGGGCAGACGTGCTCAGATACTGGTCATGCAGTGGAGGACATTTCCAAAGACAGTTGTGCATTGCATGTCCATGGCACACCGGCAGCACTATGGGCTAGAAAAACAGAGACTAAACAGTCTTCAGACGTGATTTAAAGGCTAAGACAGAGGGGGCATCTCTTACATTGGCTGGAAGATCGTTCCAAAGCTTCGGGGCCCTATAACTGAATGCTCTACCACCTGCGCTTTTCTTGTGTATTTTAGGGAGCGCTAAGTAACCGGCTTCCTGTATCTCAATGGCCGACCTGGAGTGTATTCGATAAGGAGATCTTTTAGGTAGGGAGGTGCCAGTCCCTTTAGTGGTTTAAATGTTAATAAGAGCACTTTAAAGTCTATCCTGTAGTGCACGGGCAGCCGGTGAAGAGAAGCCAATATAGCCAACATTCAACACATTCTGAATGTGTGATTCAAAAGATAGATTATGATCACAGATGACACCCAGGTTTTGTGCCATCTCCTTAGGGGAGAAATTAAAGTTATCATTACTCAGTTTTGTTAGTGCATGATGAACAGTTCGATTTTTGTCTCCTAAAATTATGACTTCTGTTTTGTCAGAATTAAGCATAAAACAATTTGTTGTCATCCATGTTTTAATCTCAGACAGACAGCAAATTAGTTTTTCTAGGTCTATGGTGTTGTTAGGATTTACTGACAGATATAATTGTGTGTCATCTGCGTAACTGTGAAAGTTAATATTATGTCATCGAATTATATCACCTAAAGGGAGCATGCATAATGAAAAAAGTATAGGTCCGAGGACTGAGCCCTGTGGGACTCCGTACTTAACCTCAGTTAAATTTGAGTGGTCCTCGTTAATCTGCACATATTGGAGTCTGTTTGAGAGATATGATTTAAACCATGAAAGCACATTGCGAGACAGGCCAATACGGTTTTCTAAGCGGTGTAACAAGATTTTGTGGTCGATTGTGTCAAAAGCCGCACTTAAGTCTAATCAAATAATAACACTGGCGTGCCCTACGTCGGAGGACTGAAACACGTCATTCAATACTTTTAACAGGGCCGTTTCTGTACTATGGCCAGAACGGAAGCCTGATTGAAGTTCTTCATAAAGATGATTATCGGTTAAAAAAGCTTGCAGTTGGTTTGCAACTACTTTCTCTAGAACTTTAGAAAGGAAGGGAAGGTTTGAGATAGGTCGAGTGTTTAAGTTGGTTAGGGTCGGCACTGGGTTTCTTAAGAAGTGGTTTAATTACAGCTATTTTAAATGAATCAGGAACAGATCCTGAGGATAAAGAGATTAATAATATTGTGTATGCTGTGAATAATTAATGGCAGAGATTGTTTTAGCAGTTTAGTGGGTATAGGGTCTAGTGCGCAGGTTGTTGTTTTCATTTTAGTAATTAAGGAGACCAATTCCTGGTGATTTACTACGTTAAACGAGTCCAAGGTAGGCAGGGGCTGTGAAGGACTGCATGTGTCAGCTATAGTATCTGTGTATGTTTCCTGTTCTATCTGTTTTCTAATGCTGTTAACTTTGCTATTGAAATGATCCATGAAGTCACCACAGGTGAAATTGGGGGGGATAACCTCTGAAGGCTTTACCTGCTGGTTAGTAAGTGTCGCTATTGTATTAAAAAGAAAACATGGGTTATTATTATGCGTCTCTATTAAATTGGAGTAGTAGGCAGACCTAGCAGAGGACAGGGCCTGCTTGTATCTTATTATACTGTCATTCCATGCCATGTGGAAGACCTCTAGTTTTGTTTCTCTCCATTTACGCTCACATCTACAGCATTCTGTTTTATGTGAGCGAGTGTGTTCGTCAAACCATGGTGAGTGTTTTGTTGGTTTAATTTGTCGTGTCCTTAATTGGGCTACTGTATCTGAAGCAGTGCTTAGTGTATTGTTGAAATTATTTAATAATTCATCTGCAGATCCTGTTTTGATAAAGCTAGCATTTGGCAACAGGGTAGTGAATTTATGAATAGCAGTGGGATTTAGGCAGCCAGTTTCTATGTTCCTCTCCTGTGTGTCTAATTCTACTCCAGGCAGCTTAAATGTAATAAGGCAGTGGTCGGAAATCGTCTGGTTTTGGGGTGATATTATTAGGTTGTGAATCTGTACCCCACGGGTAATAACTAGATCTAGTGTGTGATTGTGACGATGTGTGGGTCCAGACACATGCTGAGTGAAGCCTACAGACTCCAATAGGGACAAGAAACTAACAATGAGGGGGTCGTTTTTAATGTCAATATGTATGTTAAAGTCCCCCAAAATAATGAGTTTATCATAATGTATGGCTAAGTCAGATAAGAGATTGCTAAATTCGGTCATAAAAAAAGGAATGTGTGTGCCTGACCTTCTCCTGGTATCAACACAATCAGTTGGCGGTTCTTCTAGTTGACTCTTAATGTTGAGCAATAGTTCTTGAAGACTTACACTCGACTAACATTTTCAACTTCACATTATGGCAGTAGTAGCAGCTATTTAAACGCTGTCATTCACATGAGGACGGGCCACAGCCTCGCAGTGGGATAATACAGCTGCAAATAAGTGTATCCAATGCTTCAATTCAATAAATGGTCTAGGCTAGCTTAAGGAGAGCAGAGTGGAGAGAATTAAGGTTTAAATGTATTATTATTGTCATTATTATTGTAAAGATCCTGAAAGAGGGCAATACTCTGCTTGTTCTCACATGATTTGTGCAGCAAATTGGATAAAGTAGACAGTGAATTTGCTGGTAGGAGAATGAGATCAATTTCCTGTGACACAGTACTTTGACAAATAAAAGTCTTAAGACTGACTGTGCATAAGATGCTAGTTGTTTAGTTTACATGGCAGTCCTAAACAATTTATATATGGTGTTTTTTTGTTGTTAGGCTTTTATCAAATGCACCCACACACAGTCAGACATAACACTTCAAAATTTGGGATATCAGAAATAAAACTAAATACACACTCATACATACATGACTACTTATGTTTGGAAATAAGCTGTAGGAATGGGAAACAAAAAGCAAAACTCGGATATATGATCGGAAATGGTCAAAATCTGCTGATAACAACGTCACTATCCTCTGCTCTGTCATTCTTCTTTTACTCCTCCGCTCGGCTGTGATTTCGCGTTGCGATGCCGCTCTGCCTGTCCTGAGCGGGGCGCCGTAGTTGAAGTATCTGATTCAACTGGTTGCTGTTTTAAAGGCGCAGAAACCGGCCAGTGCGAGAAAAACTGGATCATGACAGACGACACATAGATAAAGACAACACGGGCTTGTGAAAGAGCGACTCGTCAGCAGGACATCGGAGAAACAATCGTACAAAACAAAAGTCTCGCCGGTCCAGTACGTGTGTTGCCTCAGCCGGGGTGAGTGAGGGTTGTGGTCGGGACTGAAGTGGAGAGACTGCTGACATGTTGCCGGATCCGTCCCGGCGATTTCAGTGGATCTTGTTTTAAAACGTGTTGGCTGTTGTTTGATTAACTTTAATCCTGTGGCAGCGCCATCCCTGTTCAGATGAAGTTAACGACAACTGCACATGTTTTGCACTGTACACGTGTGTCCTTTTTGTCTCTTTTTGAATGTTTTTGCACAGGTAACTTTGCTTTAATGCAACGCAATAGTAAATACAAACTACTTGCAATATCAGGCAAATATGAAGGAAACTCGTTATTCGTGTTTGGGAAATGAATTCCCGTTTTAGAGATTGCAAACCAGATGCATTGTGTTTGGCAGACATGGATGTTATAAGTGCAGGTCGTGTTTAAACAACTGTCCCCTGCTGCCAGACCCGGCCATGTCTTGGTGCATTCAAAGATGCTGGCGGTGTGGGGCTCGTCCATAGCAACAGATGGGACAGGCAGTGTCATAAAGCAGAATAAACATTTGCTGAGATACTAATAGGGTTTTACATCCTCCACGTCCAGCCCCGGCTCTAGTGCATTTTCCATTAGAGGAGCCGGGAGAGTGGCAGGTGAGTGCGCTTTCTCCTGGCTATAGAAACCGAGGGGATGCATGGCCAGCCTTCCTAATGGTGTTTATCTTGTGCTCAGAGCCTTCAGTGCTTTTATTTATGAGGATTGCATCTGTTTTTATGACGCTTCATGTTCCTTTTGTACTTCCAAGGAGTTTTTTTCTCTTGCACTGCCCTTGGTTGATATTCGTAAGCTTGTATCTTGTCCTGTACAAGGGCAGTCAACAGATTGGTGTTTATTTATGACAAGGCAGATAATGCACAAAACAAGCCAGGAAAGAACAACCTGACACCGGAGTCAGGGCTTTGCAAGTCTTGGTCGGTGTGTGCAAGGTGACTCCAAATCCAGTGATGAATTAGACAGTGTTTTGCCAAATGAGTGTGTAAAATACATTCTAATATATATCATTATAGATCATGCATTTTATTAGTTATCATTATTATCCTTTCAGATAAACTATATGGCTCAAAGGGATTTCTATGTAATATGACTGCTATGACTTGTTTTCAGTAGACCAGTGGTTCTCAAACCTGACCTGGAGGACCACCTACCCTGCTGGTTTCTGGTCCAACTGAGCTCTCAATTACTTAATTGAACCTTTTAATTGAACTAATGATTTCCTAAATCAGAGCCTTTTAATTATTTTTAACAGTACAGATTTTAAGTTAAGTATAAAATTGTATAAGAAAAGTGTTAAGGAACCAACTTGTTTGGCTTAATTGTTCTAATTGTTTAATTAGCTAGACGCATTTAAACACCTATCCAGGCCCTGGGATATTTTATAAGCAACTTTACCATGAATTAAATGCAATTTTAGACCATCAACCGTAAAATACCTCTCAATATATTTTTTAAATATGTCAAATAGAAAAATTAATTGGACAAATTAAGTAACTGAGGACTCGGTTGGAATGAAAACCAGCATACACACGGCCCTCCAGGAATTGAGTTTGAGACCACTGATCTAGAGTCAACTGTAATCAAATAAAATTCAATTAAGGGTTCAATTAAACAACTTATAGCTCAGTTGGAACAAAAACCAGCAGGGTAGGTGGGACTCCAGGACAGGTTTGAGAACCACTGCAGTAGACCGTCACGGCTCGTGTTGCAGGGGTCGTTGGGAATAGTGTGTGATGATGGTGGTGTGACTGTGGCTGTGTTGCAGGAGCCGGATGGCCTCACTGGCGATGGTGAAGACGGAGAAGCGACCAGCCCCTGACAATGCCGACTCTGCTGCCAAGAAACCCAGGTAACCGCATGTTTGTGTGGCCGTAGCGCATTGCTCTTGTTTCCTCCTTGGTGTTGTTCTTTTCTGTGTGTGTTTGTCGAGGTTAATGATTTGCACATTGAAGAGTCACAGAAATCCAGAGAGATGCACCTCCAATCAAAAGGTTTTTATTACAAGCAGCTGCAAGGAAGAGGTTCAAGAGGTGATCTCAAGAACAGTCTAAGTTACAAACTACAGTCACTTTTATGCAGACCAGACAGGAGAGAAAGATAAGAGGCCCACATGTCTGTCCCGGGATGAGTGCAAGTTCGGTTTCTACCTGACAACTGCTCAGGATGACCTATATATATTCAAACCAGGGAGAATTAAGTCATATGTAATGTTTAATATAATGGGGGTTTGTACGATGTATCAAGCCCAAATTGCTGGAGAAAACTGGTTCTTATCAGACACTGTTCTTCTGGCTATCAGGGCTGAACTATAGCACAGGACCGGAGCACAGCGAGACAGTGATCTTGTTTACACAGATACACAGGGAAAGAAATGCAGTTCTTCACACATCAATTGAAAAAAGCCATCATGGTTTAATGCTGTGGCCTTTATTGGCTGTGGTTGTTTTTCCATAATAAGTTATTTAAGTTAGCCCAGAGTAAGTATTTTCCTATTTAGATTAATTCCATTGTCAGTAAATGTGTTTTGTTTTGTCTGTGGATGTGAAAATGCTCTGAATTTCGAAGAGCCTGCGTGCGAACCATTGCTTTCAAATAATCACAAGAAATTACATTTGATCCTATGCAGCATTCAGACCTCAATTACCAATGAAAGAAAACTGACGTACTATTACTTCCTCATGATCATTTGGGGAGAAGAAATTAGGCCAGCATGTCTGTTTTGAGCTTTCTAAACAGTTATAAACCCAGTAAAGTGAAACTGCATGACTATTCATTATAAATAGTGATGCATACCTTTTGGTAGACAACATGCTACATGGTCTACACAATGCTAGCTATTCAGGGATGTTTTGTTGTAATCCTTCAGCCCATTTACTGCAGCCACTTTATCACGTGCTTTTGTTTGAGTTGCACTGTAACATTGCATAATTTAGGACTTTTACACATGGTGTCAAACCACTCCCTGAACATTGACCATTTCCTACAACTTCATACACTGAATTCTGAATTCGTGAAGCTTTGGATTAAGGTGTCATTCAAGCAAACTAGCAACAATAACCAAATCGTTCCCTGTGCGCATGCCTCGTGTTGCTGTAATTCACGCTGAGCGGCGGTGAGACCCGTGCAAGGATGACCTATGAGTTCCTGCCCTGACCTGCCCCACAGGAAGCTGCTGCCCAGCCTGAAGACGAAGCGTGCCCCCGAGCTGGTGCTGGTGATAGGCACGGGGGTGAGCTCGGCCGTGGCGCCCCAGGTCCCTGCGCTGCGCTCCTGGAAGGGGCTCATCCAGGCGCTGTTGGACGCAGCCAATGACTTTGACCTGCTGGAGGAGGAGGAGAGCCGGCGCTTCCAGAAGAGCCTGCAGGAAGACAAGAACCTTGTGCACGTGGCCCATGACCTCATCCAGAAGCTGTCCCCGGTAAGCTGGGAAACGCAGGCCTGGTCTGGGTGGGGATGGGGGAGTTGGGGTGTTACCGGGGCCTGCTGCCAGTTTTCACTTCAGGTCATTCTTCAGTCGATTTCTTGGTCCTAAAGGTCGAACTAGTACTGGATTGTGATTCTCAAGTCCCAAGATCCGTATTTTAGCAGGAGGTGAAATGATTGAATTGAATTGAGTCAGGCCCACTTTAAATCAAAACTTCGACCCACCTGACATTGGGTGACCATTTTGTTTTCTTTTGCCAGACTTTCCATCCTATGCAAACAAACCCCCTGCAATCTGGAAAATAACAAAAACGTGGACTTTTTTTTTTTAGATTCTGTTCTATTCAACATTTTTCAATTCAATATATTATTTTGCCCTCGTTTTAAAAGAGGGTTATTTCAGTAACTCACTCTGTGTGCTTTGAATCAGTTCAGATGTTGATGAGTGGTTATGTGTTACTGTGTTTAAATAGCTTGGTGTTAAAACAAATACATCTTTCCAATTTAAACACTAGAGGAGTGCCACAGAATCTGGGGAAATCCACACACAAGAAAATGCCATCATGAATACATAAATAAGAATGAGCTTTCTTTATTTACAGGTACAGACTTAAACAAAGGTGTTGTAAACTATTTGAAGCCAAGTAGGTGGGCTTATTTCATTACATCAGTAGGTAACTTGTCTACTGTAAACATAGAAATATTCACTTAATACAGGCATACAGATGGATTAAATTAACACCTAGATAATACATTTTCTAATTGTCCGTGTCCCACATACGTAATTTATTACATAATTCCTACAAGAATAGCACAACTCTTGATATTGTCACTGGTTCAGGTTACTTTCTCACTGAATGTTTCCAGTGGGGTGGGCAGGCGGAAGGGGTTGGCGTGCCTCGCAAAACTTTGTCAAGTAGGTGTGACTTGGGCTCAGAAACACTGGGAATCACTGTTCTCTGTGACCCATGTTGTGACCTTGAACACACCCTCATATCATAATGTAGAAAGAGTAATGAATTCTACATGAATAAAGCCAGAGGAAGTTGAAAGCGTTTGAAAAGCCAAGAAATTAGCTCATATGAATTTCCACACAAAGCAGACAATAAATGCGGAAATATCTTGGACGCATTTGTGCTGTACAGCCTTGTTCTCTGTATTCTCATTTAACAGAAGCCAAACTATGTGACCTTTGGGTCAAAAACTTCCTATTTCGGTCTTGTCACGGTGCGTTTACATACTTTGTCTCACTGGATTGCATTTTGTTTCCTTTGCTGAGGAAAACATACCATTACTGTCTTGATTTCTGCTCTTTTGCAGTCAGTGTTAAGGCTTCAGTGCTGATCAATATACAAAAATAATTCCTGCACTGTTCCATTATAAACTCCCACTCAAAGCACATTTCTGTGAGTGATATTGCAGTAAGGCATAGCAAAAAGAGTTCAAGACAAAGTATAAATGTTAAATCGATCAGTGTTTTTAAATGAATCCCATGTCAGGCAAGTGGTGAGGGGGAGAGAGAACAGGAGGGGGCCCAGGACAGATCCTTGGGGTACACCTATTGAGAGAGGTTGAAGGGTGGATGCAGGTCCTCGCCACGTCGCCTAGTCGGTGTGGCCGATGAGATGGGAGGAGAACCAGGACAGAAGGGAGGGGGCGCCGCACCGGCAGAGTTAAGTCAGTCAGTGGCAGATAGGAGAGCGGTCCCGGTGGAGTGAGCAGAGTGAGGACCAGACTGCAGGGGGTCCGGGAGTGAGTGGTTAGATAGAAGTGAAGAGAACTGCTGGTGAATTGTAAAAAAAACTAAATAAACCACCTGCATGATCAAAGTGTTCTCTCTAAGCTTGTATTTCTCAAAGGCAAAACAATTCTAAGCTAAGAAAATAAATAAATCGCAGCCGGCAGAGGAGAGAAGTCAGCGCTGAGCCCAGAGAGGCAGTGAGTCGGCATGTGATGAAGTATCGCAGAGTAAAGGAAAGCCTTGCAGTGAACAGATTTGTAGAATGAGAAGTTAAGGGACAGAGAGTTCCAGTGTGCGGGGGGGGTGTGTGGAGGTGTTATGAATGCAAATTACTTTCCTTTATTCTTTAGGAATCTGATGCAGTGCTACTGCCTTTTCTTTGCATACACAGACCCAAATTAGCTTGTACACAACTGCTTTTGAAAGCACCAAGTCCGATGCAGGGATTTAGATTTAAATCTGTTGGTTTGGTGCAATGGATTTGTACAGTGAGGACTTGCTCCCCTGGACCTTTTCACATTTTGTTGACATTTTGATGATTTTAAATTGGATTTTTCTTCTGATCTACACAACCTACCTCACACTCACAATGTGGGTGTAAATGGTAGAATAGGAAGAATGACACATGAATACCTTGCACACTTCCTCTGAGTGCTGCTGTTAAATTGTATAACATTTACGAGATGTAAATGTAATTTAGATTTGCTGTACCGGCCATATTGCTCAAATGAATACTCATGGAGTTGTGCAAACAAAAGCCTATGTTTCCTGGTCGTGCCAGCTGTTCTCATTGTCCTTGCTGATGTGATTAAAGCTTGTTTTAGTTTGTTTTGTCCGCTGTTCTGGTGGTGTTGGGGTTTTTGATTCCTTTTTAACAAAACCATTCTGGATATTAACCCACTATGTGAAATATCAAGGTCAAACTGACACATAGAAATGATGCTAAGATGTGTTCTTCGTTCTGTGGTTGAGAATAACCTCATGGTACCGGAGCAGGTGCTGGATTGACAAGCTCTGGTTGCTTCATTGCAATTCTCTCTGCTCAGGAGAAAATGGGGAAAAAAAATAAATGTAAAAATATGCTGTTCTGATTCTTGGTGGCAAGCTTTGAATGGAAACAAAATGATCAAACTACTTGATATTTCCTGACTCAGAAATAACATTAATGTAAAGTGTACTCTCTTTAAGATGTGATGAAAGACTAATGCTTTGAAGGTGATCTTGACATGCAAAAAGTTAGCAAGTGCCCCTAGGGTGTCTCTGTCTTGTTCAGATGGTAGTTTTAAGAAGCAGGAAGAGATAAGAATGATTATTGTCTCCCAAGTCCTGGAGGCTTACCTCGTTTTAATCTAGTAGATGGTAAATAAGAATCTGGAGGCGACATAATCTAACACTTACTGTGGATCGTGAAGATTTTAAACTTCAAAATCGTAGTCATGACTTTGTGGAAACTTCTGAAGGCCAGTGATTCTGTCTTCTGCTTTTGTTCCTGTGTTTTTCCTCTGTTGTGATCTGATGATTGTCATCTAAATCTCTCCTTTCTTTCCTCCTATCTTCTGAATGTGAAGGGGATTGGGGGGTACACCTAATATATTTGGCTTTTACCTGGGATTGAATACAATGGAAAACGCTAGTGCAATGAGGTACCTCCCATGGAAATGAATCTTCACTTGAGCCAATTAGATCTAATCTCGGGACCTCTCCGTGCCCATTGCCCTACTAAGCCGGAAATAGGAGAGTTTTGCAGCTATTCATAGTAGCTGCTCACTGTTTCCGAGGGAGGTTGCCAGGTATGATGCTTGTGCCCAGCTCAGTATAATGAGATTTACTTTGCACAAGAAAGTAATCTATAGAGTCCAGTCAAGCAACTCGCTGTTGCAATAATAAAAGCCCCTTGACTGTTTTAGTGTACATCAAGCAATCTCTCTCAATCTCAGTCACTGTCTCTAAATTTGTGAATGAAATATATATAGACAAACTTCCTCCTTTTACTTTCCTGTTTATGACCAATCTGTTATATTTTAAATCTCTGGAATTTAGCTCTACACACATCCTTAATTCTGCCTCCCCCTGATGTGAAATGTATCGGTCCTCCTGTGTACTTGAGTGGTTTGAGATGGTGCATGCTCGGGGAGAAGCAGACCAATGCATGGTATAAAACCCAGGCCGATTTAATGGATTTATTGACCCGGCCTCTCTCCCCTCGGCAGCGCACGGGCAATGTCCGCTCTACCTTTTTCAAGGACTGTCTGTACGAGGTGTTCGACGACCTGGAGTCCAAAATGGAGCACGCGGGGAAGCACCTCCTGCGCTCGGTGCTGCAGCTGATGGAAAGCGGCGCACTGGTCCTCACCACCAACTTCGACAACCTGCTAGAAATCTACGCGGCCCACCAGGGCACCAAGCTGGAGTCGCTGGACCTCACGGACGAGAAGAAGGTGCATGCGCTCGCTCGGCGCGTAGGCGGAACAAAAACCGTCACATGCCGGGGGGGGTGGTGTTTTGGGTTTCAAGCCGACGCAAAGACCTAGTCAAACGTTCGCCCCTACAGTTTGAAAAAATGTACAAATTTGTCCCCTCTCTTGGTTTAATTTATTATCAGAAGTCACTACTACTTAAAACTACAAATGTGGTGGGGTTCGTGGGCCGTTCATCGTTTGGATTTGGTCTATGCCCCAGTTCTGGCAATTGTGTGCTTGCTTTTTTGAGTCAGATGTGTAGGTCAGATGTCTTTCCCTCTCTGCTTCACCAGTATATTTTGTGCAATATCATCCAGCTGTGAACTGTGTACACAAACACACACAATAGGCCGCCCTAACGCACGGTGCTGCCGCTGCCTATTTATAACCGTGCTGACAAGTGGTCTGTGCTGTGTGCCTCAGGTGCTGGAGTGGGCCCAGGAGAAGCGGCGCCTCAGCGTGCTGCACATCCACGGCGTCTACACCAACCCCAGCGGCATCGTCCTGCACCCCGCAGGATACCAGAACGTCCTGAGGAACACTGAGGTCATGGTGAGGGCATGGGGGGGGGGTCGTGGAGGGAGCGTGCTCTGTGGAAAGTTTTTCTCATGTAGCGCTGTGGTCAGCTGTGTATCATCTTGTCTTGTGTGTCTGACTGTGTGACGGGGTTGTTGTCCCTGGGCCTGTGCAGAGGGAGATCCAGAAGCTGTACGAGACCAAGTCGTTCGTGTTCCTAGGCTGCGGGCGCACGGTGGACGACACCACGTTCCAGGCGCTCTTCCTGGAGGCGGTCAAGCACAAGTCAGACCTGGAGCACTTCATGCTGGTGCGCCGGGAGGACGTGGGCGAATTCAAGAAGCTGCGGGACAACATGCTGGACAAGGGCATCAAGGTCATCTCCTACGGGAACGAGTACGCTGACCTGCCGGAGTACTTTGAGCGGCTGGCCAACGAGATCTGCACCCGGGACGTGGTGGGCAATGGCTGGGGTGGGTATGGTCCTCTGTACACCAGTGACCCTTGGACTCCTTCAATCTGTCGCCCCTGCATCACTGCTTTTAGGACTCCAGTGCTTTTATCAGTCCAGTTATGTAGGCTGAATTATTCCAGTTGCATACAGGGTCCTCTGATCAGCGTGCTTGAGGTACCAAACCAAGTGTGAGTGCAAGCTCGCATTCAGATTCTCCCTCAGGGCTTGAGTAGGGAGATTCCTAAAATTCGTTTTATGCGTGTTTGTGCATGTTATATGCGTGTTGTGTTATATGGGAAGGAGAAAAGAATAATACTGCCTTCGCTGCACAGCCCTGGACACGGCAACCATTCATATTGTTTGGGTCAACTATCATTACTATCTGGAAGTAGGACCACTGAGGTTGCAGGAGGGAAGGCAAATCCGGTTCGTTTGTAGTTCTACCAGGCCATTATTTGGTATGTTTCACATTTGAGTTTTGAAAGTTGCTTATGTGATAGAATCGATCTGGACGAGTGGTGTGTATCTTACTTATACACTCTACCAACACATAAAGACGCATATAACCCTGATTTTGGGAATTGCTCTACTTCCACTTTAAGTTAAAACCGTTCCATTCAAACATTCTTCTTCTCAGTGGGTTTTACTAGTTCAGACTGGTTCAGACATGCAGTAATGTGACCCTGACTGAATCAGCTCCTGCCATATAGATGAGGAGGCATTCTGATTGAGATTTTTAGTACAAACAGGGGATTCTGGTGCCAGGACAGCAGTTGAGTGCTTCTTCCCGACAGTAGATTTGATTGGTGTAATTTACTACGGTCGACAGAGTCGGAGTCGTTAATCCAGCCCATGGGGTCGGTTGCGCTGTGAGAACGCAGGCTCGGAGTCACGTGGTCTGTAGAGAAGCTAGGCGTAATCTGCTCATGTGGCGCGCCGTGCGTTCGTCCCTGTCCTGCTATCCTATTAAGCCTTTGAAGGCAGTCTTTGCAGGAGTCTGTCCACAGAAACCACCAGGCCTAAAACAAATCGCTGATGCCTGCATCCTCCTTGTTGTAGCATGTCGATTTGTAATTATCGGGATGCTGATCTGTTGTACGTTTATTTGACCGCTTGTTTTTCACAGGGTCCCCAACTCAAGATGATGAAAACCAGAATGGATTTAATTCACAGACAAGCCTCTTTCAAGGTAAATGGAAGCTTATTTTCCATTGTACAAATTGTACTAATCATAGATTTGTTACTTCAGCCACCCAGTACACTTTTTCTTTTCTGTTAAAGCATGTAGTTGATTTAAAATAATAATAAGAGCAACAGTACAATTCAATACAAAACTCAAAATAAACATTAATACAAAGTGCAGAAGTACAGTTAATATAAAATACAAAGCAACACATCATAGTTCAAAGAGGAAACAAGTGTGGACATGATGCAGTGAAGATATGAGCTACAGGGATGGGGCATAGGAGAAGTCACAGTCAACAACAGATTATTTTTCACTCCACGGTACATGATTACAAGGAGCATTTCTCCGAGATCAATTGATTTTGCCCTCAAACACATTGTGCTTGTTTCTGCATTTTATGAACCTCCGCTTTTGCTTTTTATAAACCAAATTCCTCATCTTTTGTTTCATTTAAGGAAGCAAGCGATCTGGTTCTCCTCTCTTCTCTTGACGGAGCGGCGGACGGAAGAGCCCGTGTCCTCACAGATCACTGACCTGTGGGCTCTGAGAGGCCGCTCAATTCACCGGCCAGGTCTGACTACGCAGGGCCCGTATCCGGAGGCATCGCTGTGCCCACAACCACTCTTATAACGAGGGGGAAATGTTGCAGTTTTTCTCAAAAGTCTTATTTAAATTGTTGTACGATGCAATGAAGGGAGGAACGGTAGATGTGCAAGAGCCTTTGACCGAATCCATTCCCAGTCAGTTCCAGTAAATATGAATGTTGAGAGAGAGAGAGAATAAAAAGAAATTTAGAATGTAGGGAGTGCAAAAGGCCTGCAGAAGACTTCAGAGAGAGACACGTCGGCTGCAGCTGGAGCCGATGAATGCTGTCTGAAGTGGTTGCAAAACATTTCATAATCTCTAGTTGTAGAGCCTGAGACGGGTGAAAAGGGGATGGGGGGTGTCTGGGTTTCTCTCCACCTGAAGCTGCATATCGTCTCTGATCACCAGAAACCCCCTCTCGGAGAGTCTCGTTGTCTGCGAGTGTGCAGACCGCCTCGGCCGTGTCAGGAAGATGGCGCCTCCTTTTCCTGTTTACCCTCGTAGCGAGATTTGCTTTCCGGTCTCCTGACTGCTGCTCATTCTGGACACTTGGATGAAAACAAAATCTCACTGGGCAGTTCTCAGAACGGCCACCCCTCACAATCCCCAAAGTCTGCACCCTGCTGCGCAATCTTATTGTTGTAAAAAACCAGTTCAGCAAAACCCTGTGTTGATGTCTAAAAAAACACTCGCCTGA
This sequence comes from Amia ocellicauda, assembly GCF_036373705.1. NCBI lineage: Eukaryota > Metazoa > Chordata > Actinopteri > Amiiformes > Amiidae > Amia > Amia ocellicauda. Next base: position 54,875,308 of record NC_089850.1, read on the forward strand.
TATCTCTGAATTATCTTGCTTATACAAGAGTTCATTACCCTTTATCGACCACTGAGGAGCTCCTGCTTTTACCTTTTAAAACATAAAGATTCTTGTGCATTCAGACATTCAATGAGGGACTAGGCTGCTTAGATTTAAAAGATGTATTTGTACACTTTTTAAGCCTTTGTATTTAAAATATTGCCTGTATTGTTTTGTGGGATTCGCTACTAGAGATCTGTGTATTTATATGTACGGTTTTGAAATAAAACGTTTCTTTTTTTTCCATTTCAAGTTTGCTGCTGCAGGCCACTACACAATCCGAGACTTGGACGGAGATAAGCGTTTCTGCCCTAAGCATAGAGCTGTTTACCCACCTTGAAAACAAAAAGGACGAGTTGTCCCTCGTGTGGAAATAGTGTGCGGATGGCAGATAATGTAAAACTCGGTGGATGACGTGTTTTTAGCAGATAAACTCGCAGTACCCATCAAACTCGGAGATGCCTTAAGACACGACCGTGAATATGTTGATTTGGGCGATTTACTATCAGAGGAGGACCAGTGGAGATCCTGCAGACAGCTGAAGTGGTGTAAGCGTTCAGCTGTAGGAGGAGAGTGTCCTTTTAGGTGGATTTTCTGTGAAGTTCTGGTCTGAGCTGTCCTTAAAATAGGCAGAGAAGTGGAGAGTGTGGAACTGTAAATGCTCATCCCACAGTTTCCTCTGGAAATGCTGAAGAGGAAGCAGGGGCTCACAGCTGAAGATATGAGGTGATGGCAAGTATTTATAGGTAGACAAATATAGTTTCCCTACTGATATATTGGAGAAATGATAACACCCCTTCCTGGTTAGCCTTGAAGACTAGCCTTCCAAATCCAGATGTCATGAAATATAAATGAGATGAGAACCGGCACTAGAATTAATTCTTAACAGGAAATGTGCCAAAAGGGGTGTATTTAATTTCTTAAAATTAAGCAGGGGGAATGCTGAAGGTGAACCCCCTCTTTGCCACTGACTTTATATTCCAATATACTGTATACAGAGTGAGAAGGCAATGATGTAATATCGCATATCCTGCCCGAGACAAAGACCGTACTCTCCTAACCATTCCAATAGTGACCTTGCATTTTACCACCCTACTTCCATATTTTTCTGACATGATAGGAAGTGAACAACACCTGCCTCCACACTCAAGAACACCGCTGTCAAGACTGGCCCATTGTTACGAAGGGCAAGAAAAACAAATGCACCAGACCGGCCATCATAGCAGCTTTATTTAAGAAATGCAGTACATTCTCATAAATTATGACGTCTTTTTCTATATAGCTCTCGCTTCTCTCATTACTCTACTGTAGAATTAAAGGGATTGGAGGCTTTTAAGACTAGTATTATATATTTCTTTTGGAAAACAAAAGAAAAAAAAATTAAATTAAATCTCTGGAACAGCCCCGACAAAAGGTGTAGGGCTGCTGTAAGCCACTGTGGGCTGCCGGCAAAACAGTTCTCGAGTCACACGGATGCGCCTTCCAAAAAAAGGAAAGCGGACTCGAGTTGCTATTCTGGCTGTGTCAGTGGAGTTTCTATTACACAGTAGGCCCTGGCAGGTGCAAGAGCAAAACCGAAAGGCAGATGTGAGATGACACACAGGATTTGGGACATTTCGGAGCCGGATTGAGATGATCTACTGTACACCCTTCACGCGCAGCGGAGTCGTGTGCTCGGGTTTGTGGACATCAATAGGCACTGTGGTAACTGGGCTCTCTCCGGGGGCCTGGCTGTGAATACATTTCAGTTCGGCCAGATGTGGGTGGAGGTTTTAAAACTGGTGTCTTCAGACCTCTGTGCTGGGATCTGGGGTTCGAGGTGTTGTTCATGCTGCTGCTTTTTGGAACATTTAGAAAAGGAAAGGCAACCTAGGCCAAAAAATGAGAACACTGGAACTGGAACTGGAGTTGTGTAAACCAAAACGAACATTTTCATCCCTGAATATAACTTTCCTTAAAAATCGAACATGTTTATCAATAAAAAGAACCGTGGGGGACATCAGAGCTCTCTACCACGGGTCTCCCGCTCTCCGTCGCCGGTTTGGAAAGCTGACGCGCGTTGGGGGTCAGTGTCGGAGGCCCCCGGGGCTCGGAGGGGACAAGGGGTGAAACGCGTGGATGTCGAGTTCAGAACTTACAAAGCATGCTGTAAGCCAAGCGCAGTTTTGCCCGGGTCGAAATGCTCGAAAGCCTGTGTGTGCGCGTCGGTTGGTCGGTGGGTCTGGTGTGAGGATGGAAGCCGCTGTAGCAGGACTGGAATTCTCGAAGCGTGTTTCTTTTCTCTTTGCGGTGTTTCACGATGTCAGCATCTCTTCTCGGGGCCTGGGGGTCCGGGCTTCAGGCCTTCATGAGGGCGCTGACCACAGCCCTGGCGTTGAGGTTGCGCAGGTCGCTGTAGGTCTGCCCAGTGCCCACGAACACGATGGGCTGCCCGGTGATGTAGGTCATCGAAATGGCAGCGCCCACCTGAGGAACCACAGAGGAAGCAGGACAGGTTATTCACGGGAGACCTGGAGGAGGAAGAGTAAAGATCCTGGCCTTTCCATCCCCAACACCGGGAGCATGTTAAGTGTCATGAATAATTACATGCATGCCAATTGCAATTAGGCAGAAAGAGGAGGGCCTGCTTTTCATTTCAACTCCCTGTTTTTATTGCTTTCCAGTCTTTCCCAATGAAGGGGGTCCGGGGTAAGACCTTCTCAGAGCAGCGTACTGTTTGTGATCACATCTATACAGACCATGAACCCCCCCCTACCCCCTACCTTTAAAATAAAAAAGATCCATCATTGAATCATAGTGTTGACAGAGCCTTAAGCACTTCAGCAGTGTTACAGTGAAAGGATGCCTTTGTACGTGCCATATCAGGCGATCCCTATTTTGGGGGACGGGGGGACGCACCTTGTCGTCGATGGTGTCAAACTTGGTGAGGACGATGCCGTCAATGAGGCGTGGCTTGTCGGACATGGAGTGATCGGCCAGGGCCTGGTTAAACTTCACCTGCAGAGAGAGAGACACAGGTCAGCGCCGTGTAGGGAGGAACATGATGAGACAACAGCGCCAGCGGCAGAACTCAGAGACCGAGTGCACCGGGCAGTGAGTCTACAGTCTGGGAACGCGTGTCCATCCGCTCCCGCGAGAGAGGACAAGACTGCCCCCTGCTGGAATGTCATCGGCACACACGGCCACCACCACTGCAGGACTGGCCAAACAGCACTCGAGTCACATTCCACTTGGATCACAGAGAGCCCAGACACGGAGCACCTACCAGCTGGTCCACCGCCTCGTTGCCCACCAGGGCCTCGCCCACGAACAGCACCAAGTCGGGCATGTTGACGGCGATCAGCTTGGCCAGCGCCGTCATCAGGGGCGTGTTGTCCTGCATGCGGCCGGCGGTGTCCACCAGCACCACGTCGAAGTTCTGGTTGCGGGCTGTGGAGGAGGACACCAGCAGGTCAGCGGGGACACACGCACCCAGGGACACAAATGGAAATTGGGCTTCAAGGCATTCAAGACAGAAAACAGGAGACACTTCTTCACACAGAGAGGCGTCACAATCTGAACAAACTCCCCAGCGATGTGGCTGAAGAGACAATTAGGGAACATTTAAAAACAGACTGGATAGGATCCTTGGATCACTTAGTTATTAATGGACACCAAACGAGCACGATGGGGTGAATTGCATCCTCTCGTCTGTACACTTTCTTACGTTTCTTAAACTTCACCTGGAAACTAAGTTGGGCAGGTTTACATAAGCATGCGTTTAAGTTTGCTCCGATTTGCTGGATGTCTTTTTTTGGAGCATATTTTATTAAGAACATAAAGTTGACATTCGAGAGGAGACCACTCGCCCCATCGTGCTCGTTTGGTGTCCATTAACAACTAAGACAGCGCTAGACTCGTGCTGAATCTGCCATCTGCGTGCAGGTCAGTGGGACCGCAGCGTTTGCTTTACCGTAGGCGATGGCCTCCATGGCGATGCCGGCCGCGTCCTTGCCGTAGCCCTTCTCGTACAGCTGCACGCAGGGCCGGCCCCCGTTCTGCTCGGGGGGGTGCAGGGAGTTGAGGCGGCGCTGGTGGGTGCGCAGCTGCTCCACCGCCCCGGCGCGGAACGTGTCGCACGCCGCAATCAGCACCGTGAAGCCGTTCTCGATGAGCCAGAAGGAGATCTGGAGGAGGAAGGACAGAGAGGCCGGAGCCAGCAGGGGGGTCATTTCACAGGCCAACGCTCCGATACTTGGGTGGGGGGGTTCAGGGGACAGTTAGGTGAGGTGCCAAAATCCAGCTCGGATCCGTAAATGACAGGATTTCACTTGAATTCCATATAAAGGTGGGCAGATATCTGAAATGGTTTGGCTGATGGTGAAATAAAGTCAGGGTGAAGTTGTTTACACCACAAATGTCATTCGTGACGGTGTTTTTTTTACTTTCTACATGGTCAGTACTGTTTGTTTTGTTTTGTTTTTAAATTGAATGTAGCTCCAGTCCCTGGACTCCATCTGCTGCGGAACCCAATTTAAAGTTGACCTCTGTGTTTATTTCATTCACCCTGGTGATAATTCAGGGTGTGTGGTCGAAGGAAGGTGGCTCATTCTATAGGAGATAGCGGCGTACAGGAGTTCAGAGGAAGAATAGCAAGGCTGCCCCCCAGGAGCGCTTTGTGAAATTCACAAAGCGCTCCTGGGGGGCACCCTGTCTCTCACAGAGAGCTGCGGCCCAAGTGCTGGTGCAGGGCAGTGGCGGGCCCCACCTTGGCCAGGTTGGTGGACTTCCCCACCCCGTTGACCCCGCAGAAGGTGATGACGAAAGGCCGGCGCTGGGTCCGCGCCTCCAGGACGTCCCGCAGGATGTCCACCCGCCGTTTGGGCTGCAGGATCTGGACCAGGGACTCCTGCAGGGCCTGCTTCACAGTGGAGGCCACAGCTACGGGGGGAGAGACAGGGCACGGTCAGCAGGGGGGCTCTTAAAGAGTGTCGATCGCAAGGGGGGGACGTGGATTCTCTGAACTGTACGTCAAGGTTCCATTTAAGATCATGAGATTCCGTTGTTTTGCGTTCTAGAATGTAAACTCTCGGAAGTAAATGAATCTCACAGGAACGTGATCTCGAGCTGAGGTTACTGGACTCTACATTACATTAGAGCGTCTTGCATCAGGTACAGTGTTGGGTCTTTTCCTGTGCACTGTGACAGGTAAGTGGGTGAGTGGGGTGGTGGGACTTACTGGTAAAGGTTCCCATGACTTTACCCTCCAGTTTTTTGGCCACTGAATCACAGAGTTGAGCAGCAATGTCAGCTGCTACATTCTTAGCTGCAATAAACAACAGTGCATTAGCAGGCATATCTAAAACTGCCACAGGTCACAGGTATTAGCATGTCACCTGTATATACCCATGATCTTAAAATCTCGTAATTATACCTAACATGCAATAGATGCAAAAATAAATACTCAAAATATTAAATAAACAAACAAATGATAAGTCTTACTGCTTTTAGACCAAGAACGATACAAATATCAGAATTGTCAGTACACTGCTACACAGAATTAAACACTTTAGTAATAACACAAATCTAGTTATGCCTGACTCCTGCAGACATTTCACACCACTGATTTACAGGGCTTTTGCCACAAACTAGCCATTTCCTGACTGAACGGTGGATAATGAGTTGAACGGCGGCGCTGCAGGGTGTGAGCAGTCCCGTGCTGGGGAAACCGCGCAGACGGTGACGTACCGATGAGATGGTCCTTCATCTTGTCCAGCACTGGCTCCATAACCTCCTGAGACAGGCTCTTAGAGCCCACAAGACCCTTCAGCATGCCGAACATGCCCCCAAACGCACCCTTCTTGGAGCTGGCAAGAGATACAAACGACCTGAGACTTTGCCGGACAAAAGCAAATGAAAGCCTCTACAAAGTATCATCATGGTTTTCATACGAGCTGCTGTCCCTGTATATTTTGGCCTTATTGATCATTATCAGAGCAAGCTTTATCAATAGTACATTAATCCATTTAAAAAAGCATCTGTTCTGTCCAGACCGTGATAATACAAAACTATTCAGGCTACAACATCTCCTCGGTGAGACCCCTCCCTCACCTTTTCTCTCTGGTGTTGGAGACCACCACAGTCTCCTCCTCCTCCTCTTCTTCCTCTTCCTCGCTGGACTCGTAATCCACAGAGCGCAGATCTCCCTTCATGGAATTGCACTGCACCACCTGAGACAGAGCCACAGAATGAGCCCCGAGCTGGGACTGAGACAGCGACTGGCAGCAACCCCACACTGATCGCACGTGGGGTGTCAGCCCAGGCAATCTACACTCCTCAGGGAATGCATGTCACAGTTTGGTTAAAGCCCCCACACAATACGCAGGCATATCAGTCTTCCGGCACAGACTCGGAACGCCCCCCCCCAGACAAGCTGCCCCCCCCACACTCACTGGATCTGCGGCGAAGTCCTCCTCGGCGCCCCCGGCGGAGGAGTTGTTCTCCTCACTGTAGTCCAGATGCTTGCTGCTGTTGCCGCCCATGTCCCAGACGCGGTTCTCCTTTCCCCGCGGTTTCGACGGCGGTTTCGGAGACTTGCTGTGGGTGCGAGCAAGATGGAGGAGAGAGAGAGAGAGAGAGCTGAGACACACGGGCACGGCAGGCCCCAGCGCAAAACCCCAGTGCCGTTCAAACGGACTCAAAACTCAGTCCGCTCGGTCGGTTCCTTTTCAGTCCTACAACTTGTTCTCTCCACAATGCACACACACTCCAGATATAACTGCTCCCTTACCTGGGCTTTTCGGTGCCTCCTCCCATGCGCTTGCGGAAGAACTCTGCGCGGTTCTTCTCGATCTCCTCCGGCGACAGGCCCCGGTTCCCGTTTTCCGCCGTCTTGAGGGATCCAGCGGAGGTCCCGCCTTTGGGAGAGCCTCCCACCGACTCCACAGCCAGGGGCGGGGCTGGAGACCCAGAGAGAATGTCAATCTAGTAACAGAGCCCTCTCTCACGCTTCTGTCAGCCTGAATGCGTTTCTCTCTCTCCCCCATTTCAATTAATTGAACAGAACGTTTGAAAACTCACCTTCCATTTTGGCTTTTTTGTTCTTCTGGTTGCTCTCCTTGACCTTGTCCCCTCCGTTGGTCTTTATCATGGACTTCACAGTTTTCTGGGATTTCTGGGACTGGTTGAAGGCCTTCATGGAGACGGGGGCTCGAGCTTTGCTGCTCTCCTCCGCCTCCCTGCAAGAGAGAGCACACCGTCAGAGAAGAGCACAGAGCGAGGCGAGGCCGAGACGCCGCGTCCCGGTGAGTGCTACGACCCGCGTACCGGAGAAGCTGGTGGAATTCTTTGCTGAAGTCGAAGTTGCAGTTGAGCAGCTTTAGAGCCCCCTTGTGCTCCAGCTCGTTCTTGTAGCGATCCCGGAACAGCTGCTGCACGTCATCTATAAACTTGTCCACATACGTCAGCGTCAGGATCTTCTGGAAGCCCACCTGCAGAGCAGGCAGAACAGAAACGGTCCGATTCCCAACTCTGAGACGTTTGCTAGACAAACCAAGGAACAAGAATCCGTGCCCTAATTAAAACAGATTCTGCCTTATACTAGAAGCAGTGCCAATAACTTACTATTACCCCAGTAGGCACGCAGTTATTGTGCAACTAAAGTGTCGTGGTCCAGTCTCAGAATAACTGATGAAGAGTTCCTTATTCACAGCATGCAGCAAAAGCAAGATTTAAAAACAACACAAATCTTGACACAAGTCAAAAAGAAAGAGTCTCTTTGATTGAAATATTGATCAGTGTGTGACTTTGATTGATCACCATGTTATTTTATATATAGAAAACATAATATTAGAAAGTAAAATAACCATTTAAAAACATTATATACAAGAGAAGTCACACGTGGCTGAACAGGTGAAGGTGTGTGGCTGCCATGTGCCGAGTTCTTGTAGAGACTTTCCACATTTCATCCTGAGCAATGCTTCTACAGTCACTCACCACAAATACAAGCTCAAACTCGTTATCCAGTTTATACTTGAGGCTCAAGGAGTCATGGGTGTAGGAGTTGTTCCCACTCCGTTCCTTGAAGAAAAATAAAAATAAAAAAAGTGTGTGAATATATACACACACACACACACACACACACACACACACACAAACAACTTTACTTGAACCCCATTGCGTTGTTAGTACTGTACAAAAAAGATAATTTATTTGGAAAGCATACATCAATTTTTTTTACTTGAAGAGTAACAATAATGCATTGCACAGTCCCTGTTCATATCTGGAGTCACAGGAGTGAATCCCTCTGCGAACACTAGAGAGCAGAGATCATAAGAAACATAAGTGTCCAATCGAGAGGAGGCCATTCGCCCCATCGTGCTCGTTTGGTGTCCATTAATAACTAAGTGATCCAAGGATCCTATCCAGTCTGTTTTTAAATGTTCCCAAATTGTCTCTTCAGCCACATCGCTGGGGAGTTTGTTCAGATTGTGACGCCTCTCTGTGTGAAGAAGTGTCTCCTGTTTTCTGTCTTGAATGCCTCGTGTCCCCGGGTGCGTGTGTCCCTGCTGATCTGGAAAAGCTCCTCTGGTTTGATGTGGTCGATGCCCTTCATGATTTTGAAGACTTGGATCAAGTCCCCACGTAGTCTCCTCTGTTCCAGGGTGAAAAGGTTCAGTTCCTCAGTCTCTCAGTAGGACATTCCCTTCAGACCTGGAATAAGTCTGGTTGCTCTCCTCTGAACTGCCTCTAACTGCACAGGTTGGTCACAATGTGAGCCTGGGATTTTGCAGATATTTCCTGCATTCCACACAGGCATTGGGGTCTTGTTGACATCACTAGAAGGATGGGATTGGCGTCCTGCACGTTTCTCGCTGGTGGCCACAGCAGTAGGTCATCCTGAACTGGTTCCTTCGCCCCGGACCTCCTGGACCACAGCTACTGCAGCTGGGGCACGAAGTAGCCTTGTTCGCCCTTGGATGAGGGCTGTAACCAGCGTCTATCCCAACACTGAAAACTGGATAGAAGCGTCTGCCAAGTCATAGATAATAATAACATCTCCAGGCACATTAAAGGATTTTGATGTCATGGACGCACATGATGACATGTCCAGTATGCCCAGGTTGATGTTAGAATTGGACAGCTTACATCGACTTGAGGGTGATGTCCATGTTGTCACCATCTTTGGATCTGAATGTCTCACCCACACTAGGAGCAGTGGGTTGTTTTGATTTGATGTCCATGTCCTTGTATTCGTTGAATGAGAGACGGCGGTGCGTTCACACAAACATCTTGATCACCATCACAATCGTCTTCACCTTCGCACACTACCTCCTCGACTCCACATCTTTTACAGCGCCGCAGCCCCCTGCCCACCTGTACTGAGGGGGTCTCGAAGACAGGGGCGAGGGTGCTCTGCTAAGCTCTGCTTTTTATTCGGGTTGCAGTTTAGAAACATGGCAGACATAATTGCACTAAAGCACACAGTTAGACTAAAATGACAGATGGAAGATTGTTTTTACTTAAACCTGCGTAGAATAAAGCTAAATAGAAGATAAAAGGGTCACAGTGGCCCGAAACATCTTTGTAAAAACCGAAAAACGTGGTGTGGTGTGGGGTGTGGGGTGTGGGGTGTGGGGTGTGTGTGGGGTGTGTGTGGGGTGTGGGGTGTGGTGTGGGGTGTGGTGTGGGGTGCGGGGTGTGTGCGGGGTGTGGGGTGTGTGCGGGGTGTGGGGTGTGTGCGGGGTGTGGGGTGTGGTGTGGGGTGCGGGGTGTGTGCGGGGTGTGGGGTGTGGTGTGGGGTGCGGGGTGTGTGCGGGGTGTGGGGTGTGTGCGGGGTGGGGTGTTGGGTGCGGGGTGTGTGCGGGGTGTGGGGTGCGTGGTGTGGGGTGCGGGGTGTGTGTGGGGTGCGGGGTGTGTGTGGGGTGCGGGGTGTGTGCGGGGTGCGGGGTGCGGGGTGCGGGGTGTGGGGTGTGGGGTGTGGGGTGTGGGGTGCGGGGTGTGGGGTGCGGGGTGTGGGGTGTGGGGTGTGGGGTGTGGGGTGCGGGGTGTGGGGTGCGGGGTGTGGGGTGTGGGGTGCGGGGTGCGGGTGTGTTTTCGGGCCGGCACCGCGCACTGACAGCTGTCACATGTGCCCCCGCGTCCGTCTCACCTGCAGGATGACCGAGCGGATCAGCGCGTTGACCGGGCCGGTGAAGGAGCCGCTGACCCCGGCCCCCTGGAAGCACCAGAGCACGATGCCCCCTTTACTGAAGATGGTGAAGAAATCCAGCATCTTGTCACTGCGGAGGGAGCCGAGTTCGTGCGGTTAAAAACAGGACGAGTACAGAAAATAACACTAACACGACTAAAGCGCCGCAATCGGAACACGAAAACAACCCCTACCTGTTGCCACGGCCCAATAACACTGTCTCCGCAAGCAGGGGTGTTTTAATATGACTTAATCGATTTAATAAAATAAAAAACAGTGAAGACGTCCCCCCCCCGCCTGACACTGGGATACAGACACGTCAGTTGCAGTCTGGGAAATGACGTTTCGCTTCCGATGATGGCAGAGGTGCAGGAGATTTCTTCCCCGTCATGTGATACGGGACTATTTCGAATAAATAAATAAAACATAAAAAAAAGAACAAATATGTAATTAAATAGTATTCAAAACAGAACTGATCCCTTCAAACTTGACAGCGAATCTGGCTTAAATAAATACATTATATTAAATATTTCCCCCCGTCACGTGATCAGGGAACACGACGTGTCGCATGTTGACGTCACCGCACCGCCGAACACGTGTGTTTGGCAACTCCGACCTTCACAGCCAATGGAAGTGTTGCGTGGGCTGTGGGTTTTCTTGATGGCTGAGTAACTGCAGTGTGCGGGGCTGTTCTTCCACACAAGCATGGCAGTGTGGGTCAGGCTCGGTGGTGCAGCGCGGCTGGGCACGGGCATCGCAGGCTGTGGGCAGAGGGTGGAGAGGGCACTGCAGTCCAGGTGCTTCAGCATTAGCACAGTCACCAGAAATGACTTCTACAAAGGTATTTCTTATATACATAAATAATGCACAAGCTTCCGTGTTGTGCATGCGTGCATGTGTTTATTATATTCAGCACACCATGCATATAGAGGTGTAAGGAGTAAAGCTGCAGAAGAGTGAAGGAAACCCGTTACCTCTCATGTAAATGTAGGCATTTGTTAAAAGGTGCATCACAGCTTAACTAAATTCAGTATCTAGCTGAAGTATATATACACACAATATGAAATGTGCTTGTGTTTCATTCCTATGGCCTGTGTTATTTTGTTTATACATATTGCAAACAAGAGTTAAACACAGTTATAATAAAAAGATGAAAGATTTAGTTTTTACTCAAACCTGCGTATATAAAAGCTCTGGGCCACAGTGACTCAAAACATGTATTAAACCAAATGCAGGTCACAAAGGCATTATATTTTGTGTATAAGTTCATGACCCACATTAGAAAAAGTCCTGAAATATAATACAAATAAAAGTCAAGTAGCATTTAAGCTCATCAAGTCCCAAAGAAACAGCTGAGAAGTCAGACATGAGTCCAGTCATAATTTTATTTTGGAAGCCTAGTCGCTATATTACACTAGTTACAACGAATACACTGATCTGTGAGTTAACTATCAATCTGGAATGTACTTTTTAATGGACTCCCACCGCTGTTAAACTGTGAAATCCTGCCCTGGTGTGTGTGCCTGTCTTATGCAGGGGCAGTCTAGTAGCATTTGTTGCATTCAATTAATACTGTGACACAATTGTCTCACTTACTGCTGATTAATTAATAATGGAGCTGGTTCATACAAAGGCCTGCAGTGGAATAGATTGGAATATGTGACGTTTGTCCAGCCTTGCTTGGTGTTAAAGAGGTGCCACAATCCGTAGAGGTTTTGTTCCACTGACTTTGTGAATGCACTGTTGTATTACAGTAAGTACTTTTGTTGAGTAGAATTGTGTTGCTCATTGTACACAGTGAGTATTTCTCTTTAATTTACAGTTTGTCTTCAGCCTGTGTTGAATTAATGAGAGAGATTAAAAATTAAACCACCTTGGTTGCATAAGACACCTAAAGTATTGCATCTAAGTTTATCTCTTAACCCTTGTATTGACTTTTATTACTTTCAGGTATGTTTGCGCAACACCCTTACAGTCAAGGAAAATTTAAACTAGAAGGCTTTTAATATATTTTGTGCCACTTCAGGGCTGGATTTTGGAGTCCAGCCCTGAAGTCAAATGGGTGATCGTGGGTGGTGGAGTGGTGGGATGGTCGGTCGCCTACTGGTTGAAGAAGAAGGAGAAGATACGAGGAGGGGTCAAATGGGTCTGAGTGTTTTCTTCCACTCGTTTTAATTTGACCGTTGCAGATCTGGAGTCGCAGCTGAAGGCGTTCCGTGTCAAGACCAAGGCGGTGCTGCCCGGCAGCGACTGGAGCCCTCTAGAGCTGACCCCTGGCCTCCCCCCGGAGCGAGCCGACGTGGTGATCGTGGGCGGTGGGGTGGTGGGATGGTCGGTCGCCTACTGGTTGAAGAAGAAAGAGAAGATACGAGGAGGGGTGCGCGTGGTGGTGGTGGAGAAAGACCCCACAGTGAGTTGCGGCCGCCACGCTGGGCACTTGGATCCCCTTTTATGGTCAAAATTAAACTGAGCTTAAAATATGAAAGGTGTCACATGTTCGTTTAGGACTTGTCTATAACCTGATATGTAATATAACAGTTATTTGTTTACACAGTTATTTGTTTTCTAGGGGTCATTCAGAGCTCAAGCCATCTGGTGGTGATGAGCAGTACTTTTATATTTTATTTTAAATGTCAACAGGAATGTCAATGTCAAATAAATCAGCAAAAACTTAAATGACTTATTTAACATCTTAATCTGACAGTCTAAAAGTATGAGCAGCATGTCTTTATTATATATATTCTATATTATAGTTTATACACCGATCAGCCATAATATTATGACCACCTGCCTAATATTGTGTAGGTCCCCCTTTTGGCGCCAAAACAGCCCTGACCCATCGAGGCATGGACTCCACTAGACCTCTGAAGGTGTGCTGTGGTATCTGGCACCAAGACGTTAGCAGCAGATCATTTAAGTCCTGTAAGTTGCGAGGTGGGGCCTCCATGGATCGGACTTGTTTGTCCAGCACATCCCACAGATGCTCAACTGGATTGAGATCTGGGGAATTTGGAGGCCAAGTCAACACCTTAAACTCGTGATTCATCAGACCAGGCCACCTTCTTCCATTGCTCCGTGGTCCAGTCCTGATGCTGACGTGCCCATTGTAGGAGCTTTCGGCAGTGGACAGCGGTCAGCATGGGCACCCTGACTGGTCTGCGGCTACGCAGCCCCATACGCAACAAACTGCGATGCACTGTGTGTTCTGACACCTTTCTATCAGAACCAGCATTCACTTTTTCAGCAATTTGAGCTACAGTAGCTCGTCTGTTGGATCGGACCACACGGGCCAGCCTTCGCTCCCCACATGCATCAGTGAGTCATAATGTTATGGCTGATCATGTAATAGGAAGCGGATCCTTTTACTTATGGATGTGTCTAGATATGTGTGGGATATCTGTGCTCTCTTGATCGACAATGCTTGTGTCCTTCTGCTTAGTATTCCCAGGCGTCAACAGTGTTGTCTGCCGGAGGGATCCGACAGCAGTTCTCCATGCCCGAGAACATCCACCTGTCTCTCTCCTCCGCGGAGTTCATGAGGAACATCAACGTAAGGCTGGGGAGGGTCTGAGGAGTAGTAAACCGTAGTAAAGACCAGTGCTTTCCTTCTTCTCGTGAAGTGTTTAAAAGCAAGGTTCTCAAGGGTATAAGCTGTTCTAAACGCTGTACAAATATCTGAAAACGTGCAGGAATCCCTTTTGTTTACATTGCATTGCACCTGCTAAATCTATCTTATTATTATTTTTATTTACTTATTTTTAAGAAAGGTTAAGGTTTTGTTTTTTACTTTTAATGTTAAATTGGCATGGAAAGCCAGACACTTTTTCTTTGATTGTATTTATTGATTTTAATTTCCCCAGGAGCATCTTGATGTGATGAATGAAGATCCGGTCGATTTGCAGTTTAATCACTCAGGGTATCTCTTCCTTGCAAGTGAAAGGGGGGCAGAGTTGATGGAGGAGAATTATCGCACACAGAGGTGATTTAAAAATAACGCTTTGTCATGGAGGAAGTAAACCAAAAAAGGATTTTAAAAGTTCAATAGCAGTTTCCATCGACATCTTAAAATATAAGAAACAGTGGATATTATGTAAACTGCAGCCATGTATAGTGTGTGTGGGATTGGGATTTCAGGCTGTCCCTGGAAGATTGATCTATTCTGATGTATATTTACAATAAAATTGGATTGTTTATTAAAATTATTTCTAAGAATGAATACCGCTGGAACAGTATTCCCCTCTGATCTTCATAGTTTGCATGCTGTTCTGTTCACTATGTAAAATCTGCTTGAAAACCTGGCAGATGGAAATGAAACATGACCTGGTGATGGGCCTGCATTCATTACATCCTGGACATGCAAACAATCTGGTTTATTATGACCTCGCACTGACAAGTCTAACTTTATCTATGGCTTCAGAGGAAACAAGATTACTGTTTGAGGTTAAAGGGTTTCTGTTTTGTACAAAATTATTATAATAATCTGAAACATTTGACTGTTTTATCCTGTGGTGAGCTTCACTTCTGCGTCTTAATTAGGATTCATCAGGAAATGGGAGAGTTAGATTTACTGTAATCACAAGTAACCTGAGCGTCGTCGCTCCGAAGTGGGAAGAGAAAGTGGCACTATAATACCACAACCTTGTGGCCAGTGGGGGAATTTGTTGTTCCTAAGAATCTGCTTCAGCTAAATTATTTCACATTCATATCTTGTGTTTCTCTGTCTGTGTTCCCATGTTAGATATGCAGGAGCAAAAGTTGCCCTTTTCTCACCAGCGCAGCTGAAGGAGAAATTTCCCTGGATCAACACAGATGGAGTGGCGTTAGCTTCATATGGTAATTTGGTTTTTGTTTGATTGGTTTTCCCAATGTTTTAGGTTTTGAATGTGCAAGTACTGCACAGTTTACAATTTAAGCTTGCACTCTTTCTCCACGCAAATGAAGCTTGAACCTCAAGTCAGTCCCCTGGTATGTCTCGCTAACTCTAAATACAGACCATCATTTGAAATACATTTATACACATACAGTGAGGGAAAAAAGTATTTGATCCCCTGCTGATTTTGTACGTTTGCCCACTGACAAAGAAATGATCAGTCTATAATTTTAATGGTAGGTGTATTTTAACAGTGAGAGACAGAATAACAACGCATTTCAAAAAAGTTATATATTGATTTGCATGTTAATGAGGGAAATAAGTATTTGATCCCCTATCAATCAGCAAGATTTCTGGCTCCCAGGTGTCTTTTATACAGGTAACGAGCTGAGATTAGGAGCGCTCTCTTAAAGGGAGTGCTCCTAATCTCAGCTCGTTACCTGTATAAAAGACACCTGTCCACAGAAGCAATCAATCAATCAGATTCCAAACTCTCCAACATGGCCAAGACCAAAGAGCTGTCCAAGGATGTCAGGGACAAGATTGTAGACCTACACAAGGCTGGAATGGGCTACAAGACCATCGCCAAGCAGCTTGGTGAGAAGGTGACAACAGTTGGTGCGATTATTCGCAAATGGAAGAAACACAAAATAACTGTCAGTCTCCCTCGGTCTGGGGCTCCATGCAAGATCTCACCTCGTGGAGTTTCAATGATCATGAGAACGGTGAGGAATCAGCCCAGAACTACACGGGAGGATCTTGTTAATGATCTCAAGGCAGCTGGGACCATAGTCACCAAGAAAACAATTGGTAACACACTACGCCGTGAAGGACTGAAATCCTGCAGCGCCCGCAAGGTCCCCCTGCTCAAGAAAGCACATGTACAGGCCCGTCTGACGTTTGCCAATGAACATCTGAATGATTCAGAGGGGAACTGGGTGAAAGTGTTGTGGTCAGATGAGACCAAAATCGAGCTCTTTGGCATCATCTCAACTCGCCGTGTTTGGAGGAGGAGGAATGACCCCAAGAACACCATCCCCACCGTCAAACATAGAGGTGGAAACATTATGCTTTGGGGGTGTTTTTCTGCTAAGGGGACAGGACAACTGCACCACATCAAAGGGACGATGGACGGGGCCATGTACCGTCAAATCTTGGGTGAGAACCTCCTTCCCTCAGCCAGGGCATTGAAAATGGGTCGTGGATGGGTATTCCAGCATGACAATGACCTAAAACACACAGCCAAGGCAACAAAGGAGTGGCTCAAGAAGAAGCACATTAAGGTCCTGTCTGTGTCTGTAAAATCTGTGGAGGGAGCTGAAGGTTCGAGTTGCCAAACGTCAGCCTTGAAACCTTAATGACTTAGAGAGGATCTGCAAAGAGGAGTGGGACAAAATCCCTCCTGAGATGTGTGCAAACCTGGTGGCCAACTACAAGAAACGTCTGACCTCTTTGATTGCCAGCAAGGGTTTTGCCACCAAGTACTAAGTCGAAGGGGTCAAATACTTATTTCATTAATTAATATGCAAATCAATTTATAACTTTTTGAAATGCATTTTTCTGGATTTTTTTGTTGTTATTCTGTCTCTCACTGTTAAAATACACCTACCCTTAAAATTATAGACTGATCATTTCTTTGTCAGTGGGCAAACGTACAAAATCAGCAGGGGATCAAATACTTTTTTCCTCCACTGTACGTTTAGCAAAAACAACTGCATATGAGGAACACGCAGACAAAGCCGTTCGTAACAGAAAAAATTATCACATACTTCTGCTTTTGAGCATCCTGAGTGTGTTATTGGGTCAAGAAGTCATTCGGTATCCAGGACAGAAGTCAGCCTTGCAGAAGTTTCTGCGGTTTTACATTTTTAGACAAATAGACCAGCAGCCTGTCCGCCAAGACTATGAAAAAGTGATCTGTTTTGGAGCTAATGAGTGATGCGGTCTGGGTCAAATTCCACTAACGGCAGACGCTCGATCCTCACTATGGACAGGGATTAGTCTTGTAAACGCAATGAAATTAATATTAACTAAAAAACCGTGCCATACCGAGTGTTCACTTGGCACAGTCTCTGCAGGCAGCTTAATGAAAGGCACTTTACACGATGGAAGTTTAGTTTGGAGCAGATATTGCACAGTAACGGGAAAGTGGCTCTACCCGTAACTAATGTGCAATACGCTTTTATTCTCGGCACGCAGGTCTGGAGAACGAGGGCTGGTTTGACCCCTGGACTTTGCTGAACGCTTTCAGATGTAAGGCCATGTCGATGGGGGTGTACCAGTGCTTCGGAGAGGTCACAGGTCAGTACGCATTGTTGTCATATATGAGAGTAGTGTGGTGGTAGCATGGTGAGGCTTCATTTGGTAGTGAGAATGGGGTATAGCATGAGAAGACCAACTGAAGTGCATTGAAACAAGGTGCCGAAGGCTTGAATATGGTACGCAACTGAATGGTATATTTAAACTTGTTTTTCTATATTGAAATTCTATATTCCGTTTTGCAGTTTGCCTGTTCAGACCATTTCCCAGCTAAATATTTTTGATGTTCCCTGGTAGCAGTCTAGCAGGGCCATGTGAGTTTTCACGTGTTTCAGTTTAATGGTTATCGTAATATTCCATACAAGTGGTAATGGTAAAGCTGTGTGCTATCTGGTTGTGGTGCAAGTGTAGGGGGTAGATTTTGTACATCCTTTCAAACTGCACGAGGAGGTCTGACTGCACTCTCTCCTGCAGGATTTAAGTACTCGCAAAACCAGGCGCAGACAGAAGACGGAGGAGTGGTCGACTTGAAGAGGATTCACCATGCCATCGTAAGTGCGGCAGAGGGCTCTGAGCTGGTACTGCAAATAAGCAATTTTATGCAGATGATGGGGGGGGGGGGAAGCTTCTTTCTCAGCATTAGTATTTGTCCCGTTAAGGGCTTATTATTAACACTATTAACTTACACGGTAACCTCATAGTGAGGCACGGGTTTCTGCTCTTGACAACAGAAGGTTTCTTTCACCGTCACAGAACAACCGAGAAACAAAATCGAACAACAAAACAAACAATCGCTCTGCGTTTCCCTCTGCTCAGGTACGAATGCCCAACAGTCTTGAGTACCAGCCTGTGGAGTGTGCTATAGTGGTGAACGCATCTGGGGCCCAGTCCGGGAAGGTGGCTGAGCTGGCAGGGATCGGTTTAGGCCCCAAAGACACGATATCCAGCATACCAGTCCCAGTGGAACCCAGGAAAAGGTATGCAATCTGTGGACAGGTTTCCGTAAAGCCAGGCATCAGAGTAACTGTAGTCTTTAGGGCAAGGTTCTACAGCTTTAAGATGTACCTTGCGGTCAGCACCTAAATAATATCTGGAAAAGAGCAGGAGATTGGAACCATTATCCAAAATAATCACCTTATTTACTCGCGAGGAAAGACGAAAATCCTTTGCAAAGCATTTGCCTCCCATCACTGCAAACCAAACTCAGATGTTTACAAAATTCGGGAAGAAAACTGGTCAGAGGCTCCTTAAAAGATGACCTCACTGTATGATTTATTTTAAAGTGGAAAAGCAGGAGTCATTGGGATTCATAGTTCTGTAGAACCCAGCAACATCAGAAGCTCTGGGACAAGTTGTTAAAAGTTGCTGGACGATAATCAGAACAAAGGCTTTTTGTTCCATGTGGACTTAGAGGGTCCAGGACTCTGTTTAATATGTGCACTGCTTCAATTGCCCTACAGGTATATATATGTTATTCATTCCCCGAACGGGCCGGGCTTGGATACACCTTTCCTCATTGACTACAGTGGAGTTTACTGCAGACGGGAAGGTCTGGGGGGCAACTACATCACAGGGATGTCTCCTGAAATGGTGAGGACTGGGCATGACCACGTTTCATGATAGGGAGGCTGAGAGTGAGAAAGCAGCACATTATTGTGACGATGCTGATCTGCACCAGTGAAAGTTAGAGCATCTCCTCACAGCACGGAGAACAATTTAATACTTCGACAGCAATTCACACAGTCTTCAAACAATGACTAATGCGCTTAGTGTTACTTGCTTCTTTGCAGCAAGCGCGATGCCCTCGCCACAATCACAGTCTCTTTTTAATACATCAAGGCAATTTTCCTAAGCTGAAGAACAGTAAACAATGGGTGAAAACAAACGAGACTGCAGCCATTACTAGATTATCCAAGTAGTAGAATTAACTATAACAGAAAGATCCCCTAAAGAAGGTGAATGTGAAGGTGCAAAGAAATCGAATACCGCAGATACAATATTTTTATCTAACTGGAAAGGGTGATGCTTTCGTTCTGATTCTTGTCTGAATATACACACGAATATGCACTGCTTTCCTGAGTTCCTGTACACCTGGTCTCCCTTAGGACGAAGAACCAGACACGAGTGACCTGGAAGTGGATCACAACTTCTTCCAGGAGCAGGTCTGGCCCAAACTAGCCTATCGCATCCCAGCCTTGGAGAGTCTCAAGGTCAGTCAAATACAGTCGTCCCTCTTTCGTTTGGCCCCCTTTTATAACATCACTGTGGAATATCGCCAGAATTCCCTCTTGACCAGTTTCTCTGCACTGACTGTCCCTCATTATACCAACTCCTTTACACGGGCACTGTGAAAAGGTTCAGGTCCCTCAGTCTATCAGTAGGACATTCCCTTCAGACCTGGAATAAGTCTGGTTGCTCTCCTCTGAACTGCCTCTGTCCACAGTAGCCAGATGAGCTCTAACTAGTGCATTGTACAGTCTTATGTATATGAGCACGTATAGCCTATGTCTGTCATCCTGTGTCTCTCACTGAGTCCTTCTCTGTGGTTTGTGGCCTCTTCTGTAGGTGAAGAGTGCCTGGGCAGGCTACTACGACTACAACACCTTCGATCAGAACGGCATCCTGGGGCAGCACCCGCTGGTCAACAATATGTACTTTGCCACAGGATTCAGCGGGCATGGCCTGCAGCAGTCCCCTGCAGTGGGCCGGGCAGTGGCCGAACTCATTCTGGACGGGGACTTCAAGACCCTCAACCTTCATGCTCTGGGCTTCGGACGCATCTTCTCCATGGAGCCAGCCATGGAGAGCAACATCGTCTGAGGAGCCTGGGCTAAAGAAGGTGGATGTCTCTGGACTCTTGAGTGGGTGGTCGTGGGTTCAATCCCAGCTGGGGATTGTTGTACCCTTGAGCAAGGTACTTTACCTAGACTGCTCCAGTAAAAAAATACAACAACAGCTGTATAAATGGGTAATTATATGTAAAAATAGAAGCTCTATGGTGGAATTATACAGCCACAAACATGCATCATCTGCCAGGAATACTCTGTTATAATGTGAGATCTGGCATTTGGAATAATGCACCACCTTAGGGATGAACTGATTTCTGAAATGAACAGACATTAGATTATTATTTTAAGTTGTAGAACAGTCTGATTTAATAGAAATGTTGTACATTGTATTCAAATACTGCACTTAAGGAACAGGCTACACCCCCCCACACTCACAGTATACAATACATATCGATGCACACAATTTAAACACACGGATATTAACCTGGAGGTTCTCTGCCGTAAACTTTGGAAGCCTCAGAATTGTGGAAGATTGTGAAACCACAGTGATCTCTAATACGTGACTTTAAACCCTGGTATGCACTCGTTCCTCCAGGGCTCAGTACAAACATATAAAGTGTCAATATTAACAGGAACACAGGAGCTTCTTTCTCAAACTCTAAACCGCTTCTGAAGTCTGGCCACGGCTGTAAAGAAAGAGACCCCTTGAGCAGATTCCTGGTCTGGGAGAACAGTCACATTGTTGGACCAGATTAATTCTCCTCCGCAGTTTCACCACGTGTTTACTCAGGACAGCTGGCTGCTCTCTGCACACGTGTTCGGACCAGCTTCCCTTAATCTGAATTCTTCTTTTTCTTCTTCGTTAGTAGCTCTGCCACTGACACCCCTTTACGCTTTTGAGCTGAGGAAACAAAGACATTTCATATGTATATGTATAAGCACATCACATTTCTTTGCATGTACAGAGAACAGATCGTAGGCACAAACTAAATTTCATTATTAAATGTACAAATGTATGTGAAAAGAGATCGTTCATCAGTGTGTGGCCCATGGATTATACTTCAAAAGTAAAGAAAGAGGGTGAAAAAGTAGCTGGAAGTAAGTGACATATGAGCTTGAAGGTATTGATTGTACTAGGATTATAAAGCTCTGATCCCAATTTGAGCTCTGTGCTGTGCCAGGCTCACCTTTGCCTTTGCTCTCTGGCTCCTCACTGGTCCCCGAGCGCCGGGCGTATGCCAGTTTCATCCTCTGCAAGTTCTTCTTGCTCGCCGTGTCGTGCTCTACTATTGGCCGAGGGTAGTCTTTTCCCACAATGCACCCTGCTCGCTCCTGGATGCTGCGTGGGGCCTTCCACGGCTCGTAGATGTACTGTACTGGGAACTTCTTTAGCACGGGCAGGTACTTCCTAGCAAGAGAGAGCAGTGGAGTACACCAGACCAACTTGGCTGCAGGTTTCAACAATAATTTTTTTTGCAAATGGCATTTACATTGTGACTATTCATAGCGATACCGTGGCGTGGCTTCAGATTGCCTGGATATCTCGGCAGCAGCTGCTTTACAGCCCAGCAGGTCCTACAGAGTGACGGGGAAGCCTGTGTGGTACCTGATGTAGTCGCCGTTCTTGTCCGTCTTCTTCCCGAAAGCGATGGGCGAGTACACCCGGAAGTACTGGTGGAAGAAAGCACTGGCCGACAGCCACTGCCAGTTCCCAGCATTCAGGGCCCAATCAGCATCCAGAAGCAGCTCCTCAAAAACCTGTAAGAGTGACCCGGTACATCACACCTACACAGTGCTGCTCACAGCCTCCTGGGATTAAGGGCATCAGATTCAGGGATTGGATGGATTAAAAACCTCAAGTCTAAGCAGAACAATTCCATTAAATTCCATCGGATTGGTTAAGCAATGAATGTGGGAAAAGGAATGACGAGAAGATGTCAGGGCTGAGGAGGACAGATGGGGAAATAGCTTTGTTAGTTTCTAAACTGCATGATGCCGGTACATGACGTCGCCCGTGTGAGGCACACCGCGAATCTCCTCGCCCGCGTGACGGTGTTCTCCTACAAGCCCACCAACCTTCTGCCCTTCCTCCCAGCTGATCCAGAGGTCCCCACGGGTCAAGAAACAGGCCACCGCGTGTCGCGCCAGGTGGTGGATCCAGCCCTCAAGCCGGAGCTGCGTCATGATGGCATCGATGAAAGGGAAACCCGTGCGGCCCTGCGGGTACGGCAGGGGGGTCAGACGGCAGTTTCTATAGCTGTGAACTATCAGAGTGTAATGCATCATATTCACAATTTATAGTTCCCAATATTGAAATAAGACATTTTTGTGTTCTTTTTGCAGACAAGTGCCCAAATCTACGAGGGTGGCAAACTAGTTACATATTAAAGAGACTGGACAAAGTACTGTTACACATGAGTGCATGAGATAAGACTGCAGGCAGCAACGCCAGCCCTCACCCACTCGCATGTTGCGCAGCTTTCCTACCTCTCTCCAAGCTGCCAGATGCTCTTGGTTGCTGTCCCAGTCCACCTGCACACACACTGGGTTGCCCTCCATGCGATCGAAGTTGGGAATGCCCATCCCCGCCGTGTAGAAGAACTCCCTCCAGAGCAGCTGTCCGTGCAGAGAGACCGGGGGCTGTGAGTGCTTCTTCTGCGGGGGGGACAGTCACTGACATTTAAGCTGTGCGGAGGGGCCTGGTTAGGCCTTAATCACTTTCGTACGATGGGAAGAGATCAGCCACGTTCTGCGATCTGAGGGGACAATGTAAGTGGCAGCCCGAGTCACATGCCAGGTGTGCATCTGCAAGATATTTTCAATGCTGTGGTTGAAGAGCATACAAGAGACACCCTCCATGTGAGGAATACACTTTAAAACCACTTGGCTCAAAAGACATACAACAGACTTTTCCACGTAATACTATAAACCACGTAAATCTTGCTTCTGTCATTTCTTGTTCAGGCCTTGCATTTATAATTTACAATGAGATACATAAATCTGCTGCTGCTCTTCAGTCTTGGTGAAGCTACTTTAAAGCTACATGCTTTCTCAAGAATGTTCACATTCATAGCTAAAATAATACTTTGCTTATCAAAATAACAGCCTTGATTTTCAACAGTTAATTTCTAGTGATCAGCGTCCGAGCTGTACTAGAGACAGACAGCCCAGCAATGCTGTCAGTTGAGTTATTTCAAACCCCTCCCACTCGAAAAGCTTGATTTGAGCTTTAGTTAATTTTGGCTGGAAAAGTAGTTTGCTAATGTTAAAAGCTACATTAAAATAAATAAGTACTGAAGAAAGTAGTGAACTACAGTAGTGCAGCTATTTTAAGTGAGCAACACTTCTGCTCTCTTCTCATAATTACACCTTGTCTGCAGGCTAGCTGGATGAAGTTTGTTTGCAGGCCACACACTTCTTTAAATGATGTGTCAGTCTGGTGCTGCTGGGAAGGAGCCTCACCCCATGGTAGACGTCCGTAATTCTCCACCAGAATGTCCTTGCAGAGAGGCAGCCAAATTTAACATAGGGGCTGAGCACTGTGGTGCTGGGGTTTAGTGTGTTGGGCTCCGTCTCGGGCTTCTGGAAGTTACAAACCCACGACTGCGGAAACATTGAAAAACAAGATGTCATCAGAAATTAAAATTAAACTGAATCGTCTGTGGCATGAATGTGGAAGTAGAGCAGTGGTTTGGGTGTGGTAAAGATTTTCCTATCTAGACACGAGCTACCAAACATCACTGTAAACCTCTACTCTTCAGAGAGGAACACAGTGCAGCAGAAGAACATTAAAACAAGAAAGTTTACAATCGAGAGGAGGCCATTTGCCCCATCATGCTCGTTTGGTGTCCATTAATAACTAAGTGATCCAAGGATCCTATCCAGTGTATTTTTAAATGTTCCCAAATTGTTGCTTCAACCACATCGCTGGGGAGTTTGTTCCAGATTGTGGCGACTCTCTGTGTGAAACTGAACATTTTTAAATTACTCCCAACATTTAACAGCCTGGCTGCATGTACCAATTAAGTTGCATCCACTTGATTATTAGGCAGAAGATCATTAAACTACCGTTGAAAGCAATGGTACTCAAACATATGAAAATGTTTGGCAATTTTCATAGAATGTTCAGTTTCACTCTGAACATCTCAAAACAGAAGCGCCTCTTAAAGCAGTACAGCGCAGATTTATACATCAGTAATCTGGGGCAGAACACAGTGCAGATATCATTGTGTAGTCCTGCTACTCAAATAGGGGTTAGAACCAAACTTCTGTATATGACATCAATGATGCAGAAACACCTCAATCAAAATAGTGCAATTATCAGACTTATTGTGCCTTAACAATTAACTGATTTTGTCGTCATATAAGACAAATATCTTTGTTAGTATTACAGGGTTTCATCTAAACCTTTAAATCAGGTATGGGCATCCAGAACGTAAGGTCCACCTAAATCTTAATTACTTAATTGAATTAAAGATTAAGATCATTAATGAATCAGGCCAGTGATTTAAACAGTAGGCCAATTCCAGCCTAAAGACACTATCGAATCTGCTGTCCATTCGGGAGAGATGGTACGGTTGGAAGAGACGGGTACCACTCTCTCCATGTGCTGCTCCAGCCGGCGCAGCGCCTCTCCCTCCCCCCCAGGGTATAGCTCAGGGCCGGCCTTCTGGGGGTCCTGGCCCAGCTCCTCCAGAGTGGGGACCCCAAACTCCTCATCATGCTGCTCTGAAAATGGGGTGCAGGTACCTGTCACAAGGAAGGGCAGAAACCTTTTACAGACTCTGACACACGCCAGTCTTTTATTCAGTAAATTCAGTTGTGCTCGGCTCTCACAGTGTCAAAATCCGATATCCTTCAGTGTTTTATAAAGCTAAAACTAACCAAAGCAACATAGTAGATTAGGTTTTGCTATGAATAATAAGGAAAGGAAACTATGTTTGGATTGGGAGGATTTGCAACTAAAGCAGGGGTTCTCAAAGTCTGGTGATGGAGGGAAAATTTCCGGATGGATGGGATGTGGGGCCACAGTCGAAAATGAACCACCAATGAAAACAAAATGTGTCCCAAATCATAATTTTTATTTCCTATATATTTCTGTTAGGGAACATTTATGACATGCAATTGTTGTTTTATTATTTCCCCCCAAATGATATGTGCAATTTGTAACAGACAATCTTTAGAAAGTGTAAAGATATAGTAAATGTTCAAAAATAGGGGGGTTGAAGGTTGGGAACCCCTGAACTAAAGGGTAGTTGAAGTGAATCCTGATGTATACAAAGTGAATGGGAGATCTGTAGATATAAAGGAGTCCTCCGGTTTCCTAACTCGTCCTTATTACCTTTCATCGGGATATTTTGGTGTTCGTAAGGGACTACGTCAATCTGGAGGTCCATCAGAGGGGCAAGGAGGAAGCCTATAAGAACTGGCACATACAAGATCTGGGGGAGCTCAGGATCCCATGATGGGACCCACCTCCGGGGACGGACAGTTCCCCCTGCTGGAGCCCGAGTCCAAGATCTTTTAATTATTTTATGGATGATTGTTTTTAAAACGATTTTAAAAATGAATCTTAATTGTTTTTAAAGATTTAGTTGTTTTTAAACCACTAATTGTTTAGGGTTTTTTTGGTTTAGTTTTGTTATATTCTTTTGTCAAATACATTGACCGTTTTGGATTTAATTTTAAATGCATTGGACCTTTTTTGTTTGTTTTTTATTTTTACTTTTTTAATTGTTTCTTTATTTTGTCCAATGCATTTTCAGTTATTTTCAATGTATTTGACTTTTATGTTGGTGAGCAGTTTTGCTTTAATCACATTTGTTTTGTTGTTTTGGGCACGTTTATTTGAAGTTAATTGTTTTGTTTTTCGTTAAAATCACAAAGATTTTAAATTTTTTTAAGTGATTTTAAGAATTGATTTTAAAAGTTTTTAATCACAAGTATTAAAAATTTGAATTGTTTTTTTTATGAAAATGTAAAATACTACACCCAATAAAACAGTATTATTACCTTTCATGTCTTCGAGTGTTGGCCGTGGGACAGGTCTTTTGGGGCCACCCAGGGTCTTCAGGAGAGCCTGCAGCCGGTTATATGTCAGAGGAGCCTTCCCATTGTTCTCTACAATTATCCTGGCAAGCAGCAGAAAGACCGGAGAAAAGTTTAAAAAAAATCCAATGCAGAAGTATTCTAATGACTCATTTGCATAATGGCTTGTTCTACATTGAGTGAAGCCCTTTTTGCTCAGATTTTCAACCATGTACAGTGGGGGAAAAAAGTATTTGATCCCCTGCTGATTTTGTACGTTTGCCCACTGACAAAGAAATGATCAGTCTATAATTTTAAGGGTAGGTGTATTTTAACAGTGAGACACAGAATAACAACAAAAAAATCCAGAAAAACGCATTTCAAAAAAGTTATAAATTGATTTGCATGTTAATGAGGGAAATAAGTATTCAACCCCTTTGACTTAGTACTTGGTGGCAAAACCCTTGTTGGCAATCACAGAGGTCTGACGTTTCTTGTAGTTGGCCACCAGGTGTGCACACATCTCAGGAGGGATTTTGTCCAAGTCATTAAGGTTTCGAGGCTGACGTTTGGCAACTCGAACCTTCAGCTCCCTCCACAGATTTTCTATGGGATTAAGGTCTGGAGACTGGCCAGGCCACTCCAGGACCTTAATGTGCTTCTTCTTGAGCCACTCCTTTGTTGCCTTGGCTGTGTGTTTTGGGTCATTGTCATGCTGGAATACCCATCCACGACCCATTTTCAATGCCCTGGCTGAGGGAAGGAGGTTCTCACCCAAGATTTGATGGTACATGGCCCCGTCCATCATCCCTTTGATGCAGTGCAGTTGTCCTGTCCCCTTAGTGGAAAAACACCCCCAAAGCATAATGTATCC
Organism: Amia ocellicauda; assembly: GCF_036373705.1. NCBI lineage: Eukaryota > Metazoa > Chordata > Actinopteri > Amiiformes > Amiidae > Amia > Amia ocellicauda. The sequence goes on from NC_089850.1 coordinate 54,902,316, forward strand.
ACCTCCATGTTTGACGGTGGGGATGGTGTTCTTGGGGTCATTCCTCCTCCTCCAAACACGGCGAGTTGAGATGATGCCAAAGAGCTCGATTTTGGTCTCATCTGACCACAACACTTTCACCCAGTTCTCCTCTGAATCATTCAGATGTTCATTGGCAAACTTCAGACGGGCCTGTACATGTGCTTTCTTGAGCAGGGGGACCTTGCGGGCGCTGCAGGATTTCAGTCCTTCACGGCATAGTGTGTTACCAATTGTTTTCTTGGTGACTATGGTCCCAGCTGCCTTGAGATCATTAACAAGATCTTCCCGTGTAGTTCTGGGCTGATTCCTCATCGTTCTCATGATCATTGAAACTCCACGAGGTGAGATCTTGCATGGAGCCCCAGACCGAGGGAGACTGACAGTTATTTTGTGTTTCTTCCATTTGCGAATAATCGCACCAACTGTTGTCACCTTCTCACCAAGCTGCTTGGCGATGGTCTTGTAGCCCATTTCAGCCTTGTGTAGGTCTACAATCTTGTCCCTGACATCCTTGGACAGCTCTTTGGTCTTGGCCATGTTGGAGAGTTTGGAATCTGATTGATTGATTGCTTCTGTGGACAGGTGTCTTTTATACAGGTAACGAGCTGAGATTAGGAGCACTCCCTTTAAGAGAGTGCTCCTAATCTCAGCTCGTTACCTGTATAAAAGACACCTGGGAGCCAGAAATCTTGCAGATTCATAGGGGATCAAATACTTATTTCCCTCATTAACATGCAAATCAATTTATAACTTTTTTGAAATGCGTTGTTATTCTGTCTCTCACCGTTAAAATACACCTACCATTAAAATTATAGACTGATCATTTCTTTGTCAGTGGGCAAATGTACAAAATCAGCAGGGGATCAAATACTTTTTCCCTCACTGTATCTCTGAATGGATAATTTGATAGTAATGAACTTCATGTTTTTGAAAACCATCTCACTGCAAACTAAACAACTTCTGTATTTGTGGAAGGCCTGGACTTCTGATGGTAAGAAAACCATGGTAAAAGTGAAGTACAGAAAGGTGCGGTCAGTGGCAAAGGATGTGTCTTCATGAGTTGAATTTCTTTTCAGTAGCATAAATCTTGGTGTATCTTTTGGATCGTGTGTGAGTATCGGCTCCCGGTGCACAGTAAAGCTGAAGTAATTTGAATCGGATACCTCTCTGTGTCATACAGTGTGTGAGAGATCTTCTGGATGACCTCCACTCCATGCTCCTCTGCCAAGCTCAGCACCTGCGCATCACGCTGCTGGGCATAGGGCTCTGTGTCAATCTCAAAGGTCAGCCTGGTCACCTTCCACTGCTTGAAGAGCCGGGGGAAGACCTCTGCAGGGGTCCCTCGCACCACGAACAGCCTGAAGACACACACCCTGGGGTTACTACACTAGCACGCCTTTCTCCTACTTACTTTAGCTAGAAGCTGTCAAAGATAACATAGTGTGACGGTTATACTGAAGAGTGTTCTCGCAAAAATATAATAATGTGTATAGTACACACAGAGATGAAAGTTGAAGTTGTTATAGCTACTATGGCTGACCTGGAGTTGAGCTTCCTTAAGCTGCTGTCGAGGTCTTTCAGCGCCCCGATGAGAAATCTCCAGCGGTTGATGCCCACTTGCATGGTCTTGGGGAACCAAGGGTCAAGGATGAAGATGGGTCGGAGTTCGGCGCAGTCCTTCAGAGAGGCCAGCAGAGCTGGGTTGTCGTGTAGACGGAGCCCCTTGCGGAACCAGTGAATGCAGCTGTGCGGCATGGTGCCTGGGTCAATGCAAGAGCACGTTATCAGTGCAATGGGGAGTTTAAACCATGCGACCCAATATATTTCATTTTTGTATTTTACATATGACTAAACAATTACTTTACCCAGTACTAGTTCATGGAAAGCCAGTCCTGTTTGTTTTATAGGTCTGTCAAAATCATGAATCACTGAATACTTTGGAAATATGATAATTTTGCATAATAAACCCAATGATTTTATCAAGTAGTTAACAGTTCAGATACAACAAAATCCAGGAAGAGACACTGTGGCTCTAGGAGTAGGAACAGGAGACAATGCTGCCATGTAACAAAATAACTAAATCTGATGTAATTTATCTAACTGCAAATAGACTAGGAAATAAATAGGATTATTAATCTCATGTGAGGTCTGTGGATCAAATTGTATTAAATGTGTTGTACATTCTAATTAGATCAAAGTTCAGTTTCAGATTTTCAAACACTTTAAAAAAATAAAATAAATTATATATATATATATATATATATATATATATATATATATATATATATATTAGACAGCATATCAACTACAAAGGTATCTCCTATGTTATGTTATGTTTTCTTTAGACGTATTAAAGCGTGATGTATTTTGTAATGCTATTCCGCTTTATTTCTATACGGTTTATGTTAATTGGTCGGCACTTGTCTTTATAGTTTGTCCCGCAGAAGCTACACACCGAAACGATGTTACAAAACAGTGATCACATCTGTATCCTGTGAAACTACCCCTGGCTTTCTATATCAGATGGCGTATCCGTCAGCGCTGCCGAAATCTGCCAACACCTGAAACACAATTCTCGGCTAAACATCTTCTCTGATTATCGGGTTGCAGTACATGCATGCATGCATGCATGCATGCATATATATATACACACACACATTTTTTCGAAAAAGCTTTCAGAAACACCCACATTATACTGGCAAATTAGTAGAAACTTTGCGAACTACCTCACGCCCAGTGCTCGATCGAGAAGTCAACAGTGACTATGTGCTATCCAGGGAAAGCTCCTGAATGCAGTCAGTCGAAGTATTCATTTGCCTGCTTCTTTAATGTGGTGGCTTTGGTAATCGTTTTCTTGCAGGCTATACCCTTCCGAAAGTGTTACAAAACAGGGATCCGGCTTGTGACGTCACCGCGCAACGCTCGACTAGAAGCCTATCAGAATTCACTTGGAATGTAAGCAGCCAATCGAAACGAGCAATTACTTCAGTGGGCGTGTTTTCTAGTAAAGAAAGTAACTTTGTGTCTTACACTGCCAGCGTGCGTTAGCAAAGACAGAGCGATCGCGCTGCTCAGGACATGTCAGATATTGCCAACCCCGATTTGAGCTACTGGAAAAAACGATAATGAATAATAACCCGGTATGTACGTTAGCATCTGATCATCCTTCTTCATAACAAAGCACAGGGTCATAGATTACTCCCCAGCTAGACACGTTATGTGTTAGCAGCGTTAACAAAACGTTTGCAGTTTGCTTAGTTTCGTTCGTTTAAAAGGCTGCAGAAACATTCATGTGTGTGGTCGTGATTACGTCCAGAGAACGGTGTAACTTAACGTTGTGGAAACGTTATTAAAACCTTGTCAGAACAGTGATAAATAAAACACTAAAGACATTTGGACATTTTAAATATGTATTAATAGCGACATCGATTGAAACACTTGTTCGTATTTAAACGGTTCATGTTCGTTGTAAAACGGGGCGTGATATCTGTTCACACTGGAAAATGTGCAGTTCTGTTTAGGCTCATCCGGTTATTCTCGTTATTTATTTAATTGACGTTGTTATCCAAGGCAGGTTGCACAGATTAAAGCCTGCGAAACTGCTAGGGATTTGGTCATCGTCACTGGGGTTGCATCCTTGCTGATGGAACAATGGAAATTAAAGCAGCAAGAAAAGCAAGGGAGACGTTTTCGTGTAAGGGCACGTATGGAAATGGATATGCACCACCTGTTAATTTTAATTATATACAAAATTCGTATGCATTGTAGATTATTAGCGTGCAGATCGCACACCGTTGCGTATACACCTGCGACCTGATTTGTGCGCGTATGTGTTGTATACATGGTGTGAAAACAGTTTGAAAAGCACATGAAGTGCAAGCAAATAGCGGAATGAGCTGTCAACAAATAAAACATTGATAAATCACGGTGCTCTGAAAATGATGTTTATGCAAAGATTGCAATTAATTAATAAGCATAAGCCTTTTGTAATAATAAGGATACCATGTTAACTAATTGTTTTCCAAGTATCGTCCCATGTATGTATTGCACATTTTGTAATGGTTTAAATCGGAAAGATACATTACAAGAATATGTACAGCTCATTATATCATGTGTTTAATTTCCTGCGAATGGAGTTTGATTCATATTGCTTCCTTACTTTTTCTTTTCCTTCCCTAAAAGCATAACATAAGAAGAACGAGAGGACCCATCGTGCTAATCTAAGGAGTAGTCATGATTGTTTTTCTGTTTCTGTTTTAGGTTCAGGACCTTTTGTGTATGTGTGTGTAATACTTCTCTGTATTTTCATTTTAGGGAAAATTCATGACATAGAAAGCACTGCCTCCAACAGCATGTCCTGTAAGTCACAAGCTTCCTCCTCCTGTCTCACATTAGTGGTGTCCCATGCTGGGCCTGAAGAGTCCTGCCCTAATATATTTTGAAGATCTTCATAATGCACCAGTTCCTATGAACGTGATCATTATTGATCAATTGAGCAAATCAATCAATCTTTGAAAAGTCACACATGACAATACATAAGTAAGAATAAACCTCACCTTATTAAAATGTTTCTGACAGACTAAGGCAGGCTAACACACTGCAGTCCTGGACCATAATCATTTACACTATTCGATGATTGCCAGCCCAATGGGTGTGTTTCATGAATGGCATGGTTTGAGTACTGAGTACTGTGTTATTAGAGCGGGTCACTCTTCTGTGCACAATTAAAAGGAAATAAAACTACTGTTAAATCAAAAGTAATGTGGTCCTGACCTCGTTATTACATACACGACCGAACTGCTTCAATATCAATAGGTTACTTAACTTAAACATAGAAATCTACATCATACAGGGATAAAAACACCTAAATAATCATCACAATTCTGATCTGTGATGCTGCACACTGTGATTCACTGCCAGATGGAAAGAATTTGACATAATACACAATCACATCATATTGCTGACAGATGTGCAGCAGTCAAGAACTTCCCGCGTTCCACCGACGTGGTTTTGAGCACCAAACTGATTCATTTCACCATGTTGCTCTTTTCCCACAGGGTGGTTCACACGCATCTTAAACAGACGCAAGCACGAAAGCACTCTGGTCTCCTCAACGCACATTACCTCCCCCAGGGGACCTCTCCCTTCCTCCTCTCGTTCCGTCTCTTCAGCCTCCTTGTCCTCGTCCTCCTACTCTGTCACTCCGGTGCCTGACCTGAGGTGCGGCGCTCGCTGGAGCAGGGACTACGACGTGTGCGTCTGCCACAGTGATGCCGATTTCTGCGAGGCGCAGCTCCTTGTCTCGTACCTTGAAGCACAAGAACACAATCTTCGTTGCTTCTTTCAGCTGCGGGACTCGGCCCCAGGGGGCGCTATCTCCACAGAACTCTGCCAGGCTATACACAGGAGCCACTGCTGGGCTCTGCTCATTACAAGCAGCTTCCTGCTGGACCCCTGGTGCAGGTACCAAATGCATCAGGCGCTGGCTGAGGCACCCATGGCCAACGGAAGGATAATTCCCATCATGCTTCAGCTCCCACGCTCGGACTACCCTAAAGAGCTGCGCTTCTACTACTTCATTGACATCACCGCTGCCCGTGAGCGGGGTTACAGTTTGGTGCACAAGGCAGTGCTGAACTGTGAGTAAAAGTGAGATTTCATTAATTCGTGATCAAACCTCTTCCTGTTTCAGCCAAATGTGCAATCGTTAAAGGTCGACTGGGACCATGAAGGATATTTAACGCTCTCGATGTGAAAGTCACAGATGATTTATTGATTTTCACGTGCAAAGATTACATTATTCTGGTGTCTTGCCCAGAACTTATTGCCAGTGAAATGCCAGTCAGTAAAATGGTGACTTGTAAATGGTGGATATGGCACATACTTATAAGTTCAAATAACTAATAATAATAAATACAAACGTTTCTCTGTTGCAGACTTGGTGGAGCTGTGTAAAAAGGACAGTGCTGCTCGCAGTAGTATGTCCGAGACTGCGGCAGCAGAAGGGGACTCCATGGACTCGGAGCGCTCCCTCACGGACAGCAGAGAATCGAGTGCTACTCTGTCCACCACACAGACACACCCGACACCGGTGCCCAGACCTGTCACAGATTCGGAAGTCATTCGGATGTCGGAGCTGCAGCGATGCCAGGGGAAAGGCCCGGACAGCAATGCATCAGAGAACGGGAGCACTACGGTGTGCTGTGGAGAAAGAACAGAGTCCGGAGATACCTTAGACATCCACATCTGACCCGAATGATTTGGCTGCTGGTATCCCCAGTAAGGCTCAGTCCCATAAAGATACAATAGGCCTGATGCAAATAGTCATGCAGAAAGCTCAACTTTAATATGTCAGGGTCATATTGTTATTTATTATGCACTGTTAATTAAATTGAGTGGTTGTTTTAATGATTTGCATTTTGTAATCTGCAGTAAACCTGTTCTTCCTACATGCATCAGAATGCATCAAAAAATGGAGTACGGGGTCTGACCAGGCATATTCACTGTCAAAGCACAATGCTGCAGTTTCAATGCAGCTTTTTAAATTTTTCATATTGAAAGTGAAACGTATAAATACATTAATAAAGAAATAAATACAGTTGAATCCCTGATATAAAAGCATGTCAAATAAACACATTGGCCCGTGATAACAATGATTCTAAATTACATAAATATATATTTTAAATATAAATTGCAGTTTATTGTTTAAACCTACATTTTGCACAATCTATGTTCTTGAAATAATAATCCATATTCGATGATGAGGTATAATTGTTGACAGTTATTTATGTTTCGGGAGGTGGCGCTCTTTTTAAAACTTGTCCCAGTTGTGCTTGGGGCGGCTTTCTCTTCCTTTGATGCTTGTTGCGCAGTTCAAAGTGATCTGCGCTAAGGTCGCGGACGTGTAGCGCAGATGTGCGCAGTAGTGTGCGTGTCTGCGCGGCTCCACCAATGGGAGCGGAGGATTCTGCAGATCTGCACAGAGCTGCGGACATTTGCGCTACAAGAACGTAACCCACGTGTTCAAAACAAACATGGCGGACCGCAGGAGGCCGAGCAGGGACGGTGAAAATGACACAAAAGCGTCCGGGGACAACGATAGCCTGGACTGGCCGAACAAAAAGCCCCGCACCGCAGAGGCCGGGGCTGGAGCTGCGGATGGCGGGTTTGCATTGTCCAGCTTCCGAGCAGAAAAGATCTTGCGGGAGTCCGCCCGGGAGAAAAGCATCTTCATCCACGGAAAGGTACTGTCAGATTGCAGCTTGTATTGCATTAGCCATCCAGAGTGGAATACCTATATATGAGCATATGATTGCTCAGATGTCATGCATCATTATGATTAATATTGGCTGATGTGGTTATGAGTCGAATCTTACGAATTCAGTCTTTATATTCAATAAAACCATGCAACATTATATTGCCAGTTGTGTGCGACCAGGAAGCTGAAATGGGCGGATTTTGTAGTGAATAAAAGCAATGCTGGTTTGCACACGAATGCATTTCTCTCAGTGTCCACCAGGCTGCGTCTGCGCTCTGCGTGTTGCGTCTGACTGCATGAGTTGGACTGGTTTTAGTCCATCAGTGACCTGTGCCTTTATGAGTGTTGCTGTTGAGTTATTTATTGTATATGTTGTTTATAGATAATACCACATATAACTCACATACCATATGCTGTCCCATTGATGGCAAATGTTCGTTTTGTATATGGTCAGCTTAAACAAGTGTAATCTGACCTGGTTGTCCTGTTCTCAGATGGGGCAGGACGGCGAGGAGGAGCAGAATGCTGTGGTCATCCTTGAGAAGACCCCCATCAGAGAGGACACCCTTCCCGAGCTTTTCAAGAACTCCCAACTGCAGCTGGACATGAGAAACAATATCTATAGCACCTACCATCTCCAGCCCCCGGTCCATCTCAACGGTGCGTTCCAGTGTTATGTACTGTTTGGAGATGTTTGTCAGTAGACCCAAACGGGGGAGATTCAGAAGATGGTCTCTCCAGTTTCTTTCACTGGGTGTGCATTACTTTAACTGTGCAACATCTATAGTAAAGTGTCAGGGTCCCCCTCCAGGCCATAAAGGTGGAAAATTGTGAACGCCGAACAAAGTAATGTGCATGGCAGTGTGAATATTTATTTATTTATTTTTGTCTTCGTCCTGCTGATAGATTTTTGCTATAGGTTTCATGCAATCATGCAAAGTCACTTTTTCATGCAAAAGCCATCATGGTCTCATGCTGTTCTGCAGTTTCCTGTAATACATCTCTACTGGGCATTGATGCAGAAGATGCATCCGCAGGTCTCCTTGCAAAGGTCAACGCCACAACCTCACTCAAAGGATGCAGGGACTGAATTAATGCAGGCTGAAAAGTGACTGTGCTGGTCTCAAAATGGTTTACTTGTTTGTAAGACTTGTTGACTGGAAAGTGCCAGGCACATTACTTACACCGCTGAAGCAAGATGCATGTCTGCACAGTGCAATATGTATAAAGCTTTCCTTTTGATCCTAAAACATAATTTCCTCAATTAGTAAGCACTTGCATACCCCCTCCTATGTATGGACTGATTTGTGTGCATCAGTATGGCCAGTTTCTCTTGTTACATTATAACCCATTGCATCATATTTCCTGAAATGCACGACCAAAATCTCAAGATAAATACAATCCCAAATTATTAATGGCAGTGTCATCAATGGCGCTCTTTGTGATTGCAGTATTTATCACTGGACTTTTCACTCCATCTCGCATGTTGAGAGAAGAACTTGCGGTTCTTGCTGCAAGTATAATTTCTCCTTTTTGGGGTTTCCTTTTCTTGCCTTGCCAGAAAAAGCATCCGGAAAATGTCCAGAATACTCTCATCTTGGTACTTTTTTTTTTTTTTTTTTTAAAGGATCTGGTAATAATTTCCATTAATTTCTCCAGCATTACATTAATTAGATCTGTGGAAGGGTTGAATCACTGGTGGATTTGGTGCTTTTAGCTGAGCTTATCTGGATGACATACGGCACAGAACTTCAAAGGTGTACAAGTTGTTCTTTCGTGTCTAAATATAAAGCTCCTACTGTACTTTAAACTCCCAATGAAACTCCCACTGCTGATATACTGGAAAATACTTAGTTTGTTTATGACCTGTACAGTCAGGTTGAGCAGTAATTCAGCAAGCAGTTCTGTTGAAGTGGTGGAAAAGCAAAACCCACCCAGTTTAAAGTTCAATTCAGCGACTTGCAATATGGTTTTACTGTTTCCACTAACACTCCCTGGAAATCCAACGTTGCTTGTTGTTATTGGAGCAGTTTCAGACTGTGGAGGGTTCCCAGACACAGAAACGGGACACCTTGGTGTGAATAGGAACGGCTCCTTGATTTTAGGTACCGCTCTTACACGGTTCCAGCAGAGACTACGGGCTGTGACAGGACACAGACTGAGGGGAAAGGCAGGAAGGCTGTTTCAGACACTGACCCCTAATTCCATTAAACTATTTACACTGGTGCTCCCCTCCATTGTCCTTTGCATCCACCTTTTGTCTGTGCAGAGGGGGCAAGTCCCAACATGCATCTGTCCTCGATATGCCAAGACCACCACTGAGGGGCGAGGGTGGAAAAGGGCAGGGTTCTGGAGGGAGGGTGGCAGAGAGAGGGTACAGTGTACAAGACAGAATACGATATTTACCTCAGACTATATTCTGCACGTCGGTTGGAATTCAAAGAATGAAGTGAGCAGCCATACAGGGTCCATCAGTGGCCTTAAATGTCCTCGCCTGTCCTGGCTGTCTATCCCAGCAGAATTACCTACAGAGGAGAGAGATGCAGCGCCCGGAGCTGTAACAACGGCCTTCAGATCGGCCTGTTAATTACCCTCCCGTCCCCCCAGGCTTACCCGCTGGCCTAGAAAATTAATGAGCCCGTCTATGTTGTCCTCAGCCAAGCCTTTTCTTTTTTTTGTCATCTTCTTAATGTACCCACTCTTCAAATCACGCCAAGCCGAAACGATTCGCACAATGGATTAAATGGATTAACAGGCATTAAGAAATGAGCTTTTCTGAATCCCTCCCGACTGAAAACAAACACCCTGGTTGTTGTTTTTTGGTCCACGCAAGCTACAGTTTTTCAAATGTTTTTTTTGCCCATTGAAGCGAAAGGCGAGACTAATCTAGAGAAGTCGCTCTAGGCTTCTGTTGCTAAAATAATATTTTGGGGGCCAGTGAGTGCCACGCCTTCATTGGTGTGGCCTGAATACCGACTCTGTTTGCGGTGTGAGTTTGACACCCCTAAGAGCGTCATGCTGCTGCCCTTTCTCTGTGGGGGGAAACGAGGTCTCAGGAGAGATTTAACTGAGCTTGAAAAGATTGTCGGAACAAATTCCATCTTGACGGGTGGAGAAGGTGGCTGTTGATAGGTAGTCATCACATGATTAAAAAAAAAGAAAGATTCTGCCCCATCTCTTTCTTTAAACCTTGTGACATTGAAAAAATATAATAATTATTAATTTATTACCCGAAGCCAGTGTGCAGGGCTGTGAAAGGCACATATGTTTAGTCTTGTTTTGACGAGATAAGCATTTCCGAGAGATAATTATTGAGAAGTCAGATGCGAGGTATGCACCTGGAGGAGGCCACAGCTAGGAGATGAAAGCTCTCTTGTCTGAAGACCTTCAAGATTTCAGCTTTATAGCACCGCCCAGTGTTTTTGAACACAGGGGAACATGGACTAGCTTCAGCTGAAATTGGTCTCTGCCGCTGTTCACACCTACCACACGAACTTTTGAACAGCATTTTGACTTCGGAGTGGAAAGGTCAACAGTTAACGCCAACAAATTTAGAGGCAGGGAGGTTTGGTCCTTTTTTATTTGGTCGTCCATACGTTTGTGGATTTGCCAACAGCTAAAACAGAAACTTGTTATCTGTGCGATTCTTCTTTGAATCTGAGAATGTCAGTGAAAAAAACGCACCCACTTCCCTTGCGTTTGTGGCAAAGCCCAAGCCACGATTACACGGCATTCAGTGTGGTATTGAGAACAGCTGCTGTTGCTCTTAGCAGGCCATTCGAAGAACTGGGGTCAAAGTGAGTTTGCAGATGCATTTAAAATCATACGTACACATACATGCCTTCAATCCACCTCACCTGTTCGTGACCTTCTCAGTTTCCGAGGAGTGACAGTTTCAAAGTGGTGGAAATGATTACAAATGGGGGCATCAGTTGAGTTCAGTGGATGGTCATTGGTAGAGCTATGATTAGAAAGTCCTGCCTTCTTAAAGAATATTTGAATATAGTTGGGCACTAGAAAGGCTGGTAATTAGTGAAGTCCCCATTGGCTAAAGGTAATGAGCAAATTTTCATCCCAAGCAATGCTGTTGCTCAACTAACTGGTAGAGCGATTCAGTTTGGGGAAGCTTCTTCAGATGTGGAGTTGGCTTTGGAGCAATTACTTATTCTATTCGAGGTTTTCGTCACCATAATACAGTTTACTTTCTGCATTTCAGAGACCACTGCTTTCCACTCAATTTCACAAGATTAAAAGACATTAATTGAATGTATGATGTTTTTTATCCCCAATCCATATTTTTTACATCTTGTGTGGTGTACTGCGTGATTGTAGCAGCACTTGGTTCTGACGGATGTAAGCGAGTGGGATTAGCTGTGCATTTCTGCCTGAAAGATTTTCAGATGTTTAGCAGCAAGTCAGCTGATGGCTTGCACTCTCAGTGCATTTTAATCAACGTTAATGTAAGTCTGAGCAAGGGAGTAATGAGGATGTAGCCATGGCTGACATGATTGTGTGTGTGTGTGTGTATGTATATATATATATATATATATATATATATATTATACACACATTTTCCACATCTGCTATCATTTTGCAAAAAGAGATCAGATGTAAAGGCAGTCTTATCATATGAGCTTTTTATATTGTCTTCCCTTTTTTAAATGTCCTGTACTAAACAAGTAAACACACTGTACCTCTCTGACATTTCACTAGTTTCACTATTCAAACTGATGTGCAGATGAAGAACAAGCAGAGGTTAATGGCACCCTTAGCTGAGGTTTTGCATCTGTTGCAGTATCTCTGGGATGCATTAGATTTCGAATGCAGTGCCTGGCTTTTGGCGTCTGCTCAGGTCTTGAGGTCGGCCCCGTACCTTGGCCCTCAAGCTGGGCTGAGTTAATAGGAATGTAGAAATGTGGAGTCATATCGAACCTTCCTGGAAGGCTTTCCGACCTTGAATGCCTCTGAAAGTGTAGGAGGAAAGATCAGCCTAGAGACAACAGTCTGCATAGCGAGCAATTTATTACAAAGATAACAAATACCTGCCCCCTGAGTTTTCAGCATCCAGTGTGGAGGACTGGGGAGTCGGGATTGTATGGGACAATTTATGAGTAGGAAAAAAAAAAAGATTCAAATTTTATAATTGCCAGAAAGGAAAAGGTGATAAAAAGTAATTCATTGCTTATTACTGATGACAGCAACACAAACGAGCACAAGTGCTGATAAGAACTTATTTCTGAAGCGCTAAGCATTGGCATCCGCAATCTTAACATCACCGCCCCGCAACGGTTTCACATTCCTTGTACTGAGTAGAGATGTTTTGTCTGAGTGGGGGAGAGGTTTCAGTTTTAACCCTTCAAATGAGATGAAAAGAATTAGAAAAGGAGATCTTCCTTGTCGCCACAAAACCATCCCCTGGCTGCTCTGGTTAGAAGATGATTTAAATCGGCATAAACAGAAGTGTTTGGTGAAGAGCTGCACAAGAAATCATATTGGCTCCAATTTCATTGTAGACGCCCTTTGCCATCTGGCCAAGCAACTGGCCCGTAGACTTATTGAGAGGCAAGTCATTTATATTAGTTTATAATGTATGGTCTCTGATTAAGATATATTCTTCACAAATTAAAAAGAAGAGGTACACAGCTAAACTCAATAAGTATCTTGGCCTTATTGACCCTTCTGACTCCTGACCGTCTTTCTTCAACCGCAGAGATGAAGGCAACAGTGGTGTGTCCAGCTACAGAGAAGCACGTTAAGAAGTACCTGCGACAGGAGATGTTTCTCATCCATGAGACCGGGGAGGACTATCGAAGCATCACCTTGCCCTACATCCAGAGTCAGAGCTTCAGTGTGCAGGTCAGTCCCCCCTCCACCAGCTCTCTGGAGGGGCATTGTTTCTCCTCTTTTATGCCCTGCCTCCTGTTGTGGATGCAACAAGAAAAAGGAAATTAAACTGATGCAAATGAAACGACATCAATGTCATTTTCTCGCAGAAAACACGACCAGGATATCAAAAACCTTGCGCTGACTCTAGGCCTTTATTAGATTGTGTAAACGGAATATAAAATAGCTTGGCCTTGGCCTTCGTAAGTATTTATACAGTGCCTGTTAAGCCCTCTGGGTATTTTGAATGGTAAGATATAGCAAGGGCTTGGATTTGGGCCTCTGTTCCCCTGGGTAATTAACTGTTTGTCTTGTAATATTTTGAGATTCAAGTAAAGATTTTTTTCTTCATGCTTTGAATGCACTTAAGATTCTTCATGTGCTGTGCAAAACCAAACTCATTTCCTGCTTAATATATTTCTGGCTGCCCTTTGAAAGTGATTAATAGCTTTCTGCACATCTAATGGAACGAGGGCTCCCGGACGACTATGAATACTGTCTGAAAGGGCATTTTAACGTTTCATTTCTTCTTTTTAAATGAAGATTTTGGTCCTGGTGGGTGTCCTTCAGGGAAAATGAACAAAAGTCGAGAGCTATTATTCAGGGGATGTATCCATCACGGAGCAGGGGGTGATGGCTTTTGAGATGAGGACGTCTGTGGCGTTTTGACAGGCCGCATTAAATGTTTTGATCTTCTCTAATCGCATCGGCTTTCTGTCTTTGTGGGGCATTGTATCATGTGCTAATAGCCTGCAAGCATGAAGAGCGGCATAGGGATATTGCTGAAGGCCAAGAAATTGCTTTAATCTGTAAAACAACTTTTTTATTTTTTTCACTTATTTATATATTGGTATAACCTAAACCAACACCAGCCATATAACCACCTTTAATAAGCCATAATAATACCTCCTCTGCCATGATTGAGGCCAATTTACTGACATCTAAACTAACGGTGCTATTCTCAATATAGAGAATTAAATTGTTTTGTTTGGGCGCCAGGTCCCAAAAAGACCAAAAAGACAGAAAAGATTTGCCCCCAAGTGAAGTGTCCATGTAGGAAGTCTAATTTACTTATAAATACAAAGTGAGAAGGTCTAAAGAGTATTAACAATACGATGATTACAAAAATAGGATTATTTATAGATAGATTAATCGTCATGGGAGTAGAGTGACGAGGACATTAGTGGCACAGCTGGCAAATGAATGATTATGTTTATGGAATAGCAACGTGGGGTAAACTTAATCCTGATCTCCCTGCTTTTAGTTTTTTTTGCATGGCCATTGTTTTTTAAATCCCAGTAGTGCTTTTCCCGTTCTTTATAAAGATTATGACTCTAAAGTGAGATTAATGTCGTTTACGAGGGGGGCTTTCCAAGGTTTCAGTGCTCGGCACCTCTATGCAGGATGCTGCGTGTGCTGTGGTGGCTTTCGCTGTTAATTGTATTGCCTCGCAAAGCCTGCAGATCGGAAAAATTCCCCAGCTGTGGCTCGGAGGCTGGGGAGATATGGAGCACCTTGTCCTGGTTGGGGAGGCCACGCTGACATGTGATTCCGTATACTGTTTAGGCTGTACAGGCATGAATTGTGACGAGAATGTTTTGGTGTCTCTTGTACTATCGTTGTTGTTCTCGCATCGTTCATCCTGATCTCACACGCTTTCACTGCAGACGTGTCCTCCAGTTAAATTATCTTCGGCGCCGGAGCTCAGAATCGTTGTGTCCTTGCCTTGGTCACGCTGCTGTTCAAAACAAGTTCCTCGAGACCAGCCAGCACAGAACACTGCAGGCTAAGTTATTGTTTATTTAGACGTTTTGCTTGTACAATAATTATTATTTTCTCCTTTGCAGTGGGTTTACAACATATTGGAGAAGAAAGCAGAAGCCGATAGGATTGTCTTTGAAGATCCAGATAAGGACACTGGCTTCATCCTGCTTCCAGACTTTAAATGGGACCAGAAGCAGGTATAATTCATACTTTGCATTGGAAATTACAGTCAGGTTTAACTTGCTTCCTCTGTCTGTTTTTTCCTCCATTGTAGTTCAGCTTCATTTGGTTGTTCATGTTCAAAACAAAACTTCAGAAGTAATTAAGAACAAGATTGGCCACTAAACAAATGTCTTACAGCCTACAAAATTAATTTATATATCCACTGACAAATCCATGCCAAGAAAATACAAACATGATCTGTATTCATCGATTCATGTCACAGGGAAGTGTCCCAAGAAGCAGAAGGAAAAAAGAATGACATCAAAGCAGCACTTTGCTTTAGAGAAACAAGATTTTGTAAAGTGCTATTTATTTCTTGATAAACGGTATGAATGTCATCGCGCAGGCTTAGGCATGGCAACATTTCCCGGTCCGGTCCACTGATCTCACCAGGACGGGGGTATCCGGTCTCGTTTCTCTCCCTGCAGCTGGATGATTTGTACCTGATTGCCATCGTTCACCGGCGGGACATCAAGAGCCTGCGGGACCTCACTGCGGAGCACCTGCCTCTGCTGCAGAACATCCAGAAACGCGGAGAGGTGAGCGGCCTTGACCGTGGTCCTCGGATGCACGTAACTTACAGGTCTAGAATGAAAGAAACGTGGAACGAGCCTGCACTTGTGGTGTAAGCAATGCAATCGATCGCGTTAAATCCAACTCGTGAAAATAATTAGTCCAACTCGCACACTCTGTCACCTTTGGAGAACTGGTCTGATATTGTGTCGCCTTCCTATGAAGCTGATAGTCCAGCTTGCAGAGAGAGTTTTAAGGTCTTGACTCTTGGCTGGAAGTCTCCACGAGTGAGGGAGCGCCCTGTTGGTGGCCCAGCACCATCAAGATTTGGCGGGGAGTTACTTGTATTTAGTGCTAGGTAGGGTTAGTGTTTTTATTGGATTCTCCCTGCGGCTATGGGTTACTTAAATAACAAAGGTTAGTTGCTAGCAAATGTTTGACTGTTTAGTGTGCTGGATGGGGGCAGGAGACATATGTAGGCCACACAGAAGCTTGCCACAGAAGTTGGGTTTTGCTTGGATGATTTCCAGTAGAAAACAGGGGAAATGCACAGAGGAGGTGCAAATCAAACAACCAAAATGCTGTTTTTCTTACAGGAAGCCATCCTGAAGAAGTACAATGTTCCTCGCAACAAGCTGCGCGTTTATCTGCACTACCAGCCCTCTTACTACCACCTCCACGTCCACTTCACCTCCCTGGGGTACGAGGCCCCGGGCTGTGGGGTTGAGAAGGCCCATTTGCTCTCGGACGTCCTGCTGAACCTGCTGGCGGAGCCCGGGTACTACGGCTCCCGCACCCTGCCCTTCCCCCTGCGTGCGGACGACAGCCTGCTGCAGAAATTCAAGGATGCAGAGAGACTGTAGCCGCGTGGCCCACCCATGCAATCCAGAACCAACACATCATCCTTTTGTACTTTTTTAACGTGGTCTGTTTTTTTGTTTTTTGTTGGTTCTCTTTTATAAAATAAAGTTTTTGGATTCAATTCAGTTTTCTTTTTGGAAAAACAAAAAATTGTGGATTGATTTGATATTTTAGCCTGTGTTATTGTAAACTTCCTTGCTTTTCAAAACCTTATTTGTTTTTTTGGTGTGTTGATCTTGAGTTGGTTACTTTGCCACTCTGTTCTCCAAGCCAGAATTAGATTTTGAGCAAATTTACAATTATCGATTCATAGTACAAAGGTTACAACTAAAGCTGCTTATTGAATGGCTCCTTATTTCCTGTAGATGACGAGTTATAGTTTCAGTTAAACACACATGTTAGGCAAATTAAAACATCAGAGCTTTGACTTGACAAAGTATTACAATTATTTGGACACGACCATTCTATTTCAGTTCAGAAAGTATGTGCTGCTGATCTTTGTAATTGATCTTTGATTACAAGAGCTGCCAGAAGCCTCTGTGGTGAGTGACGTAGCTGCCCCAGACTACTTTCTGAACCATGCTGGTTTCCTACAGATTGGCATCTTCAGTTTTCTCATGGGCAACAGTCGAGTATGGGGGTGAAGCTGCTGAGAGCGGGGGGCTGTGCCTTTACTATCTCTCTGCCAATTTAAAGGCACAGCTGTCCTGCCGCTCTGGTTTTCTTTTATAAACTAGGATATGCTTTTTCTTCTGAGGAAACAGGTCAGAATTGGTGCAGCCTTCACTTGACTTCTCTTTAGGTCTGTGGTCACTTACAGACTGAGACTATTTTCACTATCGCTGACAGCAGTCTGAGAAGAGGAAGGAAATGACTGGCTAGTACCAGTACACTCTTCTGTAATGTGAGCGCTCTGCAGCTCAGCATTGTCCTCTGACACTTTGCATAAAGACATAAGAAAGTTTACAAACGAGAGGAGGCCATTCGCCCCCTCGTGCTCGTTTGGTGTCCAGTAATAACTAAGTGATCCAAGGATCCTATCCAGTCTGTTTTTGAATGTTCCCAAATTGTCTCTTCAGCCACATCGCTGGGGAGTTTGTTCAGATTGTGATGCCTCTCTGTGTGAAGAAGTGTCTCCTGTTTTCTGTCTTGAATGCCTTGAAGCCCAATTTCCATTTGTGTCCCCGGGTGCGTGTGTCCCTGTAGATCTGGAAAAGCTCCTCTGGTTTGATGTGGTCAATGCCCTTCATGATTGCAGTTGTGATTTCTGCCATTTACAGTGCAAGAATAACTGCAGATAGAGAACAGAAGCAGGTAGGAGCGAGTCGGTGCATTAAGACTGAACACTGACAACATGCACTAGCTGAGTGGCTTGTGCGTTATTTAGACCCTTATCTGTTGCTGCTATGAAGGCCCTCGTGACCGGTTAGGCCACCTGAAATAAAAAGGAATATTTGGTCATGCAGGTTCCCTTTACGGAGTAAAAGTGTACTAAAGCTCCGAGAGGAAGTGAGCAGCTCTGTAGGCAATTACAATATTATATAATACACCGATCAGCCATAACATTATGAGCACTGACAGGTGAAGTGAATAACACTGATAATCTCGTTATCATGGCACCTGTCAGTGGGTGGGATATATTAGGCAGCAAGTGAACATTTTGTCCTCAAAGTTGATGTGTTAGAAGCAGGAAAAATGGGCAAGCGTAAGGATCTGAGGGATGTGCTGGACAAACAAGTCCGATCCATGGAGGCCCCACCTCGCAACTTACAGGACTTAAAGGATCTGCTGCTAACCAAATCCCAAAAAGCTGGCCTCCTATAATGTTTTATGTATTAACTGAATATTTAAGCAGAAAACATCAACATTATAGACTGGAAATAACAATGTAAGCGTAGTTTACTGAATGTATGTACTGAATGTATGTATCAAGAACCAGATGCTGTTTTAATGGAAGGGTATTTTACATTTTTGTTTTTTAAATATTTTTATTTTTTGTGAACAGGTTTAGCATTAGAATTATATTTTCTGTCCTAGTAGGTCATTGGTGAGAAGGTTAATAACACCTAAAGGTCTTGTTTCGTTGAAGTTGGGTTGGGGATTCAAGAGACATGTAATGCAAAATCTTTGTGAATAATTATGGTAGTGTATTTCTTCTCTTATTGCTTAGTACATTTGTTGTCTACTGTTTAAGCCCTTACCTTGAAAGATGTGTAACAATATCAGTGGCTCCCATATATTAATTTTCAATCTGACAGTGTGACACATTCTTAGTGATTTGTCTTTTTATGATTACACATTTTCAAGTCAAAAGTAATTGCACAGGTTGATATGGTTCAAGAGCCGAAAAGACCATGAAGATAAGATAATGAACGTCCAAAGTTTTCCAATAGGTGATTCATTTCTATGAGCCTACAAGTAATGTAATCACATTTAAAGTTATTTGGGGTAAGAGACGTGCAATTATGTGACAAGGTCATGTGTACTGAGAGACAATGAAGTGCACCTGAAACAGGTCAGAAATTGTTTTAAATATGTTCAAAGGAAGATCGACACTTTTGTAAAAATCTATAAGTAAATAAGTAAATAAGTTTTATAATCGATAAGCACAACAGGACTTTAAGCTTTTGGGTCTTCAGAGTCAACACAGTTTTTGTCCTGGTCTCCACTGGATAAACAATCATCTTGCATAACCTGCATTAAAACGGACAGGAAAAATCCTCTGGGTACATTTGTTTCTACAGTAAACCGGCAGTGTGCTTTTTCACCATGTACTTGCTAATGAGCACAGCTACAAGATCAATGTGGCTTGTTTCCACAGACCATTTTGGCAACTATCTCACGACTCTATTAATAACAAAAAACACTGTGTTACACTGGAGTTCCCATAACTTGACCATTGAGCAACAGCCTTACACAGGATTCGAAAAAGGAAATGTAGTGGTTTACTTTTTATTGTTATATAATACCAAGAAAAAGAATTGAGACACAAAACAATCATTGAACTGTGCGTATAAACCAAAAACATGGTAAAAAAATAAGTTAGGCAGCAACCGCCTGGAAAGAAGATTTGTACAGATGGTGCGCCAGATTCCATGGCAAAGTTGCAGGCGATACTGTAGCTGAGCGAAACCAAACCAAAAACCCACAAGCGCTGTCAGGATTCCTCGGCATATGTTTGAAACTGTACAGTAGTTTGGTGTAAAGCAATGAAAATAAAGTGTTTGCTTTGTTTCTTCTTGTATTGTATGTACTGTGTGTACTTGTATCTGTTGTAGTTTAAGCTTCTGCTAAGAAAGGGGTTTTTAAAACAAGGAGACCTTTTCTGAAATGGGAAGTTGAGACGATTGGGTTAGTGTGGAGTTTATGGTGAGTCTCGGTGTTTTGTTTTTCGTTGGCAGTTTCCTTAATCAATCATTAATAGAGGTGGGGAATTTAATGAGTTTGCTCTTCAAACTGCCTCTCTCTCTCTCTATACACACATATATATATATATATATACACTCACCTAAAGGATTATTAGGAACACCATACTAATACTGTGTTTGACCCCCTTTCACCTTCAGAACTGCCTTAATTCTACGTG
Organism: Amia ocellicauda; assembly: GCF_036373705.1. Taxonomy (NCBI): domain Eukaryota; kingdom Metazoa; phylum Chordata; class Actinopteri; order Amiiformes; family Amiidae; genus Amia; species Amia ocellicauda. The sequence goes on from NC_089850.1 coordinate 54,922,424, forward strand.
GCATTGATTCAACAAGGTGCTGAAAGCATTCTTTAGAAATGTTGGCCCATATTGATAGGATAGCATCTTGCAGTTGATGGAGATTTGTGGGATGCACATCCAGGGCACGAAGCTCCCGTTCCACCACATCCCAAAGATGCTCTATTGGGTTGAGATCTGGTGACTGTGGGGGCCAGTTTAGTACAGTGAACTCATTGTCATGTTCAAGAAACCAATTTGAAATGATTCGACCTTTGTGACATGGTGCATTATCCTGCTGGAAGTAGCCATCAGAGGATGGGTACATGGTGGTCATAAAGGGATGAACATGGTCAGAAACAATGCTCAGGTAGGCCGTGGCATTTAAACGATGCCCAATTGGCACTAAGGGGCCTAAAGTGTGCCAAGAAAACATCCCCCACACCATTACACCACCACCACCAGCCTGCACAGTGGTAACAAGGCATGATGGATCCATGTTCTCATTCTGTTTACGCCAAATTCTGACTCTACCATCTGAATGTCTCAACACAAATCGAGACTCATCAGACCAGGCAACATTTTTCCAGTCTTCAACTGTCCAATTTTGGTGAGCTTGTGCAAATTGTAGCCTCTTTTTCCTATTTGTAGTGGAGATGAGTGGTACCCGGTGGGGTCTTCTGCTGTTGTAGCCCATCCGCCTCAAGGTTGTACGTGTTGTGGCTTCACAAATGCTTTGCTGCATACCTCGGTTGTAACGAGTGGTTATTTCAGTCAAAGTTGCTCTTCTATCAGCTTGAATCAGTCGGCCCATTCTCCTCTGACCTCTAGCATCAACAAGGCATTTTCGCCCACAGGACTGCCGCATACTGGATGTTTTTCCCTTTTCACACCATTCTTTGTAAACCCTAGAAATGGTTGTGCGTGAAAATCCCAGTAACTGAGCAGATTGTGAAATACTCAGACCGGCCCGTCTGGCACCAACAACCATGCCACGCTCAAAATTGCTTAAATCACCTTTCTTTCCCATTCAGACATTCAGTTTGGAGTTCAGGAGATTGTCTTGACCAGGACCACACCCCTAAATGCATTGAAGCAACTTCCATGTGATTGGTTGGTTAGATAATTGCATTAATGAGAAATTGAACAGGTGTTCCTAATAATCCTTTAGGTGAGTGTATATATATATATATATATATATAATTTTCTTGAAATATACACAAATATGTGGTCCTGCATCTTTGAAACAAACATCACTATAAATTAAAGCAATAAAATAAAGTACTTAAAATTAATGATCTCAATATAGTTATGTCAAGCCAACATCCTGCCTCAGTTGTAGTGGTGTGTGTTACAGGGACACATACTGAAACTTTTATTTTAATTTTATTTATGTTCTTTTGGGACAGGGTGCATTCACTTGTATACATTTATCAGTCACTATTAAACTTTAAACTTGATATCTATTTGTGTGTGGAGCACAGAAATGTGAAAAAATAAACATAAGAATAACAATTGAGTTGTTATACCGCATGAATGAAATACAATCCACTATAGTTGGTCATTTTGACCTTGCACCAAGATGGATGACTTTCTTATCATTTCATTTTTAGTAACATTCCACAGCATGCAGCCCATCCCAAGGTTAATTACACTGTGACCCAGGTTGGGGTGCTGTGCACAGTTATGGTCACTTATGAAAACCTGAAAAATGCCAGTACTGCAGTACATCCTGAAGGGACAGGTAAAAATATGTCCTCTGAGATGGGAACAGGGACAGAAGAGACGCGGGGAATATGACTGTTTTGAATTTATCAGGTTTTTGACAAGTCTGGCTTTTTTTTAACATAAAGAGGGTGGGATGTATGGAACACACTACAAACCTTTACTATGTGTGGAAACCCTTGAACCCTTGTAGATCATTAAAGGATTAAAGGATCAAATACAACATGTTAATATGTAATAAGGACCGAAATGCACTCTCTTTAAATGTTACCTTTTTAATAGGTGTTTCAGTAAATCAGTCCAGGAGATGAAGATCCTCTGGTTCCCATTGCCCTCTTTTAGCAGTATCTTTGTTTTCCGACCTTATGTATGCTTGAAAGTCGACCTTCACGAAAGAAAAACCCTCCCTATTTCTCATCAGATGGAAAACTCTGTGCCTCTTCAATAAGTAAGCAAAAAAGAAAACCTAGTAAAGACAATAAGCTCTAGTGTAAATATATAAGAAATAAGTTTTCCTCATTAGTGTCAAAACATATTTCTGCTGTATTTATCCCATACACACTTTCCTGCTGTGTCAAGCAGTTTCAAGCAGCATCTCCAGCCTAACACTTACTGTCTCTATCCTTCCATGTTATACATTTACCGCTGACACTCAACACTTTCTAGAAATGTTGGTTTAAGAGCAGAGCTAACTTTGTGTTCATAAATATTTCTCAGCAGTGTCTATATCACGCATTCAAATATACACCGATCAGCCATAACATTATGACCGCTGACAGGTGAAGTGAATAACACTGATAATCTCGTTATCATGGCACCTGTCAGTGGGTGGGATATATTAGGCAGCAAGTGAACATTTTGTCCTCAAAGTTGATGTGTTAGAAGCAGGAAAAATGGGCAAGCGTAAGGATCTGAGGGAAGTGCTGGACAAACAAGTCCGATCCATGGAGGCCCCACCTCGCAACTTACAGGATTTAAAGGATCTGCTGCTAACGTCTTGGTGCCAGATACCACAGCACACCTTCAGAGGTCTAGTGGAGTCCATGCCTCGACGGGTCAGGGCTGTTTTGGCGGCAAAAGGGGGACCTACACAATATTAGGCAGGTGGTCATAATATTATGGCTGATCGGTGTATATACAGTATAAATACAAACATTGATGGATAGACTGCTTGGAAAGGTGTGATAGAAACTAAATATTTGTCAGTCATAATGATCACACTTCACAGTAATGGGCCCCAACTCTTCATGAACTGATGTAGGAAAACCCCAGGAACAACATACACAATACCAAACTTCTGCACCTCATCTCAGTTCTGGTGTTGATCTATTTAAACATAGGCACAATAGAAATAAAGCACACTACCTGCTTATTGCCTTAAAAAATGTAGGCCTATAGCAATGGAGGAAGTATTTTTAAATCAATGGCTGCTGCCAATCTTGCAAACAAGCTATACATGTCATGAAAGACTACACAAGGGATGTTAATTAAAACTCTGGATGAAAATAATGCACGTTACAGTTTCGCTCCCTCTCGCAAAGAGCGGGACCCCTTACAGATGCGCATGCGCCCTCCACTGTGTTGTTTGTGCTGGGCAGCTGCGGCCGCTGCATTGCCGGAGAACATGTCACTGTGATGGGAAATGTATTGTTTGATTGATCGCGATCGCAGCCTTTGCATCCCACGACCCGGGATGCGCCTTTTATTAATCAATTAACGAGACTGCACCGCGCTGCGGGGATTACGGTGCCTCCTCCTCCTCCTCCTGTTACAGACGTCGACAGCAACAACAGGCTCTGGTCTTGCTTTAGACACCGTGTCTTGTGATGCCTTGCTTTGTGCTGTGGCTAAGGGAGGAAACAGGCCCGGGGTGAGTTGTTTAGCTTCATCGGGGTAACAGTGTTGCGTTTGAGTAACGAGTGACATTGCGTTTGCGCAGAGCCGCAGCAGCTTCTTTCCTTTCACACAGCGCTGCTGCTGCGGCTGCACCTCGCCGGGGCTGGACGGACGGATTTAGCCGTTTCTTGGGAGAATATGTTTGTCACACTTACGTTAGCTGAGATCAAACCGTTTTATTGCCAGACATCACGTACCCGTGGCTCTTAATGAGATAATTAATGAAAGGCTGGGTTTGTGAGCCAGTGCTGTATTGACAGCTCTCCTGCACGTTTAAGTCGGAAGTTGTTGAATATAACCTACAATAGTAACAGTTATATAGAAAGGGGTAGAGGATTGAGTTTGCCCAAATCTCTGACTGGTTTTGATCTGTGACACCTCCATTATTGCCATACAAAATAGTTAATTGATTGATACTGGCATGTCAATGTTATGATACATCATGACACTGACGTGCCGTTATCAATTAATTAATTTGGACTAATTTTGAATGCTTTAAGTTCCAAGCGTTAACTAAACGGCAAAACAGTCACCAATGCAAATAAATACGAGCAAAAAGAATATTAACCTTGCGTAAGATATATATTACAGCAAAACATACTATTCGTAAGTATAGCTGGATGTAGATCTACCTCAATTGGTTACAATTTGTCGCCGACTTTGCTTTTACATACCTGACTGTAATCCGTTCAGCCTTGCGTTTAATTCACAATCAGATTGGCAGCTTGAATTGGTTTGAAAGCACTGTAGGGTATGTATGCAATAGTAATTGCCTTGAATTAGAGAAGTGACCAGTTTTCAATTAAACGGTATATTTTGCGCAGAGTACCATGGTTTGGCTACTGAGCGTTTTCACTTAATTTGCTGCATCGATTTGTAGTATGAATTATTGTATTTTTAAATTAGTTTGTTTTCCAACACCTTAACAAAATGAAGTAGGTACTGTTTTGCAGAAATATATATATATATATATATATATATATATATATATATATATATATATTTAAGCATAATTTTGTGTTGTATCCTTTATATAATAATAATAATAGTAAATATAACAACCAATTGAAACTATGCTGCTTTCTGTGGAAAGTTTTTAAATAAATGCCTTCACCTTCATTTGAGTGTTCCTGTGTATGGAGACAAATGACACAATTTCACGAAGTATATTGGATGAATTGACACTAGTTAAATATTAACTAACTCTGCATAGGTGCATTCCTCCTGTTTGGTCTGTTTTCATCAAAATGCAACCTGGTTAGACATTGCTGTTTGCAGTCATATTAATGCACGTTCAATCTGTCAAACCACTATATTACTCGGATAAATCTTTCTTCGGAGTCATGTTGGCACAAACACAAAGAATATCTGTGTCTTCTGTTGTATGTTGTGTAGAATTATGTGTCTCAGGACTGTATTCTGCTATAATGTGTTTTTTTTTGTTAGAATTTGAATAAGCTTTCCAGTGGAACCCATCTGTGTATGGATTTGGCCATATAGCCTGACAGCAGTTATTCACCACTGATGTATGTTTCCCATTAAATGGATCACACTGCGAATATTTAACTGAGCCTCTGTTTGTGTACATTATGTCTGCCTGTGAAAACATTGATTGACAGGCATCTGCTCAAAGTACCAAGAACCAAAATGAGTCTGTAATGAACCACCAAAACCAGACGGACAATAGAACGATTAAGGTACATTTGCTCAGGCTTTATGAATAGATGGACAGGATCTTATTGTTTTTGAGGATCACTTTCAAACCGTATGTTCTCAAAGATGTACATTTTATTCAGCTGCGTTCCCATACAATATCGTGACAAAGGTATTTCCCAGTAGAGTTTTGTATTTCTTTTAACATCATATCTACTGTGTTAGGGAGTTTTTTTCTGTGCAGCTCTATAGTCTAGTTGTCATCTCAGTTGTCAAGTTTTAAGACCACACTTTCCGCCCTGCTGTGTAAGTCACACTCTGATGTGAAGTTAACTGTGTTTTGTAGTGAGCATGGTCCTTTATACTGTTTGTTTTACTTTCTGGAACCAAGTCTTGTTTTATACTGGCAATTAATACCATTTATCTGCTCACCATAGAGCAGACTCACACTTCACACAACTATTTTATTTCGATATTTGTTGGGCATATCAGAAAGTGAAAGTGTCTTAATGCAAAAAACAACAACAAAGAAAGACTAAAGCCAAACAAAAACATTGTGTTGTTCAGACTTGCAAAATCATCTGCGTGGTGTTCCCATAGTTGCACTGCATTCCTTTCGTTTTTCAAAATTATCCTTATGGAAAACGATCTGCTTAGCTGGCTGTTATTTCACTAAACAGTTCAACCTGGACTCTTTATTTGGCAGTGATGAATGGTATGTTATGGAATTGCACGTGTAGCCTAGTATTGGTGCTCTCAGCCATTGTACAATTAATTGAACAGAAATGGAAACTCACACAGCACTGTTTGCACTGGGTGTGTGCATATCACTTTAAATGCTTTAAATTCTCCTGAATTGTATCTCGCTGCAGGAGCTGATAAAATTCCAACTGAATTTCTTGGAAAAATTAAAGAACACATCGCATCCCAGCATAAGCAGGTGATTCACATTTCAGTCGATTCTGAAGTGACCTTTGTAATCCTCCAGCGCATCACAAGCCAGATGTTCTGACCTAAATGTGTTCTTAGAAATAAAACCACATACAAAACAAACACAACCCATCGAAACCAATGATTTCTTTAGTCACAAACTGAGAGTAGTGGGATAGAGTCCATCCTCATGCACATGGATCTAAGCAGCTTTCGGTAGGTAGGTATTGATATAATAATGTAAATGATTATTATATAGTCCATGAAACTACTCAGTATGGACTTATGCTTTTATTTCAGTGCAGATGGATGACTTATTTTCACTCCGAACACTCAAAATGTCCTCTGGTGTGCTTGTCCCAGAGTCTATGTAATAAAACCTATGAACACATGAATCTGTTAAGGTTGGAAAATTAAATGTAAGGCTCCTACATGAATCCTATAGAGATATACTTACAAACTAGAAGTCCCATAGTACACACAACACATATATTTGTCACAGAAATAAGTGTCGTTTGGTGTGACGATTCATCTGAAAAGAAATCGAGGGATTTTTGGAAAGAAATACACTTCAGTTTTGACCCCAGTATGGCAATAATACTGGAGACGAACCCAGTGCACTTAAATGTAGGTACATTAAACTCTCAGACATATCTTCTATATGACCGTCTATACCTCTATGCAGCATCTGTCCATAATATTTGTTCATAGTGATTTGTAAGCCAGCACTTCCGATAAACGGACATCGAGGACGCTTTTGTTCTCGACTCCATGTGAAGAGCCAACTGAACCCTTCATCCAACTGCCACCTGTTAGGCACTCGGATGATGACTAAATAATAGCTTGCATGATCAACTGCAATGGAGAGAGAGAAGTTCTTCCCGCAACACACCTGCCACATGATCCATTTCTCCTAAAAAAAACATCCTTCTTTGTATCATTATTCTGACCTTAAAAAACCTCATCCAAACACTGGTACAGTTTTATTCTGTGTTGAGCAATAAAGAACAATGCTGAAACTGTTTTCCTTGTTTAATACATGTGCACTATCACGGATAATTGCATAATGCAAACAATTAGAATAGTTAGTTTTTTTTAGGTCGGAACGGTTTTTGATAAAGAAAGCTTTCAATGTATTGTCTGCAGTTAAACACTACCGGTCCTCATGTTTTATATAGAAGACTCTCAAAAATTAAGATAAACCTAAATGGCCAGGTAACAGTAATAAGCAATAGAATCGACAGTTACCAGTTTTTGATTTCCAAACAATCATCATATATTTTAAAATAAGACTGTGAATATAAACTGCAGCTCAGCTCACTTATATGGAAGAAGCCACACGTGGGGGTGGGTGGCAGTTTCCTGGCAGGGTTGGGGGCCGGAGGTTTGGTCTTTAGGCAATAAAAGCATTCTGACTGCAAGTCACCTCTGTGCTCCTTAAGAGCTGATATGTGTTTGTATGTGTAGGGGTTGTTGCCATCACGAGATGTGTGCTGCTGCTTCAATTCCTTAATGAATTTCATGTAACAACAAGTACATCCCAGGGCTGTGTCTGTTCTTGTCCGTGTTTGTGTTTTCCTCATAAGTCATCCTGACTCAGCCACTTGCCGACATCTTCTCCATGGGCTGTAATAATGCAAATACGAGACATGTCCCACCCCCTTAGAGCACTGGCACTGACAGCTTTGTGCACAACTCGGACTGACTGACTGCTGTTTTGCTGCTGAACTGTGGAGGCCCTTCTCTCCAGCAGCAAAAGAAAGAACAGTCTTCATCCGCTGCGATGATTCCATCGCTCTTTTGCCAGTCCACAGCAGAAGCATTTTAGCTGCTTCTCTTCCCTGCAGATTTTTGCGGTAAGGGTTTAACTTAGTGGCATTTCATTGCACAATTTGTCAGGGTTTGATTCAGTTCCACTTAAACACTAAGATACTATAGTACTGTGTTGGACATGAGACGCCTGTTTAAATAGCTTGCGATTTTGCAACCCTGAACACAAATTAAGTTGTCTATATAGGGATAAGAGCATGAAGTGTGAACATCTTTGATCTCCCTGTGGCTCAGCACTGTTTCTCTTGCAACTGGGTGGAGAAAGGAAGAGAATTATGTAAGAGTTATCATCTATGGTGCTACACCCTACAGACAAGTCATTTTCTTACTTCACACCCAACTATAGTCATACCTACCAAAAATAATACATTATTTGCTGTTGCTGATTTAAATCATGTTTTCATTGTGATTAAATCTGTCAGAATAGCAGAAGTAGGACAAATATTTATAGGAAGAGCCAACCAGGAACAGACATCTAAATGTGTCATTTTAAAGACAAGGAGCATACGTTCCTTATTTACTGTGTCACATGTTGTGGATCCAGGTGTATAGGGAGGGAATGCATCCCCCTGCAGTAGTTCTCTCACCCCGCCTCTGTGGAAAAATGTCCGGGTGGACACCTGTCGGATTGATTACCTGGATACCGACCTCTTTGTTTGAGATACCCATCAGTCAAACCGATCTGGAGACTGCTCTCCAGACTGGCACCATTACAGAACGGAGTAGTGGCCCCGGCAGAGCTAGGGACACAGAACCTGGTGTTAGTTAGGCATCCATAACCAGGCTGAGCTTTATTTTACTCATAGACTCCTATCTTGTATTGTAGTGTCTGCAGCTCAGACTCCTGACCGGACACATATGCCCTACATCCTGCTCTGTGCTCTGGTATATGACTCCCCACTATGAGGCTCTTATCTTAATGCTTCTATGGATATCCTGAAGATTTACTGTTGCTTTAGTCATTTGAATACCTACAGCTGTACAAAAGGCGTCTTCTTGCCAAATTGGCATGATGTGAAAATCAAGGTATGCTTTAATAACATTAGACAACAAAGATTTTGCTTCGTGGACACCTTTGGGTGTATCTAATAGATTTTTCACTGCTGATTACGAAAATCATCTTGAAATTAACCTATCATGTACCATTTTATTGAAATCTTCTATTTTTGTGAGTTCTTGTCATATTTTAAGTCTTTTAATGTTTCGCTCACGTTATACAATGCCTTTTGTAGCTCAGGCATATCCAGGCATGCACTCAGGGCAGACTGCGTAACGTTTGTGGAACTGATACTGATACAGACCAGTGCCACATGATGACAGTCTTCCGGGACCAGATCCACTAGAGAAATGGAGCTGAGATGAAACCGATGAAGATGCTGCAGTGCACCAGCTGGGCACGGACAATGACATTGATCTGGATTTTGAACCATGCATGGTGAACCTCATCTAATAACACAGTCAGAATTAAATGACCTGATCAGGGACTTGGGTTTGTCAAAAGCAAAAGCAGAATTACTGGGTTCAAGGCTGCAAGGATGGTGTTTTCTATCTTTACAAGATGATTTAACAAAATTTTCTGTACAGGTTGACAACCTCGTTTTCTGTACTGACATTGACGGGTTGTTCACATCTTTGGGTTGTGAGTAGGACCCACAAGAATGGCGTCTCTTTATTGATTCATCAGTGTTAAGCCTCAAGGCTGTCTTGTTGCACAATGGCATTGTCCACCCTTCGGTACCTGTTGGCTATGCGAAACATACGAAAACATGGAACTGTTGTTGAAGCGCATCCAGTACACCAAGTACAACTGGAACATCTGTGGATCTAAAAGTAATGGCTCTGCTACTTGGAATACAGCTCGGATATACCAAGTACTGGTGTGACATTTGCGAATGGGACAGCCTTGCTAAACAGTCACATTACATTAAAAAGAACTGGCCAATCCGTAAGAATTTGGTTCCAGCACAGAAAAAAATGGCACATGAACCACTTGTTGACCCGACAAAGATATTTTAGCCTCCTCTTCACATAAAACTGGGACTAATGAAAACCTTTTTGAAAGCGATGAACATGAAAGGTGAAGGTTTCCTATACAAGACAAATGTTTCCATGACTAAGTGATGCCAAGATTAAAGAAGGCATTTTGGTTGGTCCACAGACAAGACACGTTGTCAATGACAAGCGGTTCGAAGATCTGTTATTGGGGCCAGAGAAAATCACCTGGAAAGCATTCAAGGATGTCGTTGAGAATTTTCTACAGGGCACCAATAAACATTAAGCTGATTGTCAATTGTCTTACAGCATACAAAACCATGAAATGCGACGTCACTGAAGATTAATTTCCTGCATTCACACTTGGACTTCTTCCCCACAAATCTTGGTGCAGTCAGTGACGAACATAGTGAAAGGTTTCACCAGGACATTACCACAATGGAATAACGGTATCAGGGCAACTGGAATCCATCAATGCTGGCTGACTATTGTTGGACACTGCAATGAGATGGACTGGCCACTTAGTACAAATGAAAATCAGGAGCAAAACACGTTTAGCCCTGTTGAACTTATGCAGCGTGTCAGAAACATTATGCGATTTAAATATGTTTTAGTCAATGAAACATTTCATGTTTCTATATTTGTGTTCACTTTGAAGGGGTCTATCATAATCACCAATATTTTTTTTCCAGGAAGCTAATCTTTTGTTGTCCAGTGTAAGTAAAGAGCGAGGGATCCAGACTGCATTCAGTTTACTTGTATGTCAAGCAAATGTAAAAGCCTCCGAACAGCATTGCTTGCTATTAATGAATTAACGGTATAGACGCACCTGTTTCCATAACCCCGGTCCTGTGTGAGAGCTTTGGATCAGGGCTCTGTGTACGTCAGTGATAATGGAATGAGAAGCACCATGTGGGTAATTTTTGCCTTTTGTTTTGATGTGATTTAGCCTCTAACAACAATGCTCTCCAGATTTCCTTTTCTTCCAACTTGCCGATATTAATATGAGTCGCAGGCTGCAGGAATCGCGTACAAAAGACAGATAGGGTTAGTGCGAGTCAAATCTTTGGCCCACCGTGGAATCTCAAATTAGAATCTCAATGTTGTACCCTATAGTATTTTGATTTATATGAACTGGCTTGTAACTGTGATTACCTGGATACTAAAAACTGTGCTATGGTACTGAATTGTACCATAAAGTCTAGCTCTTGGTGTTCTTGACTCCAGATTGATTTCCTAATCCCTTTTTTGTGGTTTATTGACCAAATCAATAATTTTAGGCTTTGCAAATAGTTTTTTTGTCGGTTTGTTTTATATTGTAATTTTGAAATGGTGGTCCATTTTGATTGAATTTTTATGCTCCATTACATCTATTTAACCCTCTCTGTACCCAATGATAGAGGTGTGCATGTTGGTGGCTTCCCAAAACTGATCTTTTTAAATGGACTCTGTGCTGCAATTGTGTAAGAACCACAATGATGTAGAACAAAGAATGAGAATATTCTTTTGTAATACACAACATGTTGCAAAGGTAGTTTAGGCAATCATCAGTTTCCTTGACTAGAACATTGCTTACTCTGATGTCTAAGTTGCTGAGCACGAACAACCAGCCTCCATTAGTTGTACTTTATGGCTTCATTTTGCTAACTAAGTGTATGCACATATGGTAGTGTTTAACCCTGGAGTGCGTACTTTACTGTATTCAGCTATACATATTTTGGAACGGCCAGTGCAGTGGGTTTGATAATTTCAAATGGTTGCGTTTTTTTATGCCCGGCATATTTAAGGCCTCCCCAATCATAATTTTATAATAACTTGAACAGACGTCCAGATTTCAGGCTGCATTCAGATTAGGTTTTTCCCCACCCAAGGATAAAAGGCTTCAATATTAGTATTGCGTTAGTTAAAAAACAGTTAAGCTCTTCCCTTCTGTGGAAAGACTAATCCTAAATGTGTTGTTATTATCATCTTCATTATTTGGTTTCATCAGTTTCCCCAAAGCCACTCGCATTCAACGAGGAACTGTGGGGGAGGGGAGAATGATACATTGTGACTTACGACGTGAGAAATAGAAAATCACTCAAATACCGAAGAACAGGGAAGGAAGTTAAAGGGAAGTAGTGACAGTTCTACCCTGAAGAGGACAGATGCTGATGGGGCACTTGGTTGTGGTCGTGGTTCTGGTGAGAAGAGAAAGAAAGGTATGTGGAATCGGGGAAGGGGTGGAGGTTGTGGTGATGGAGAAGACAGTGGGGTGCGATGGTAAGTGAGAGGGGTGATGGCCGAGCAGCTTCTGGAAGTCGGAGAGAGGGAGGGAGGAGCGGGGATGGGCGGTGTGGGTTAAAAGGTGGTGAAGAGGTTGTGTAAATAAGTTATGATCTGAAATGGAGAAAAAGGATGAAGGGATTTGAGAGACCATTCTAGCGGGCAAGGTATGAAAGAGGTTGTGATCACACAGATTAGCTGAACTGGTGAGGAATACTAAAATGGCTTTGTGACAGAACTTCCATTCCTATCTGTTCTCACACAGTTCATTGTTTTCCCTACCTGTTCCCACAAAGCATTTGGGATACTTGTAGACGGGCACCACATTAGTGACAGTGTATGTAATTACTCCCATTATTTCCATGTGCTTTCTCATGTCGTCTTCCCTCCACCGATGCCTGTCTTGCCTTTAATTGCAGGGGCCCTGTCTGAGGAGCAGGCAGCCCAGAATCCAGCGCCGCGTGTTAATGGTTATGTCGGAGTGCTGTAATTACGGAAAGTGAGCTTCAGACTCCGTGTTTTGGGTTCAGTAACTACCGGAGGCAAGGGATGTAGAGAGTAATTTGAAAACTGGTGGTGTTTCATGGTGAGAAATTAAATCTAATGTGAGGCTGTTACTGTAAAGGAGCCAGGTGAGATACAGGGGGCTGATTGTTAGAGGGTTAGTGTGGGAGGGTCGTTTAGACAGACTCTGAATGCAGATTTACAAAATGTACGTGATCTAAATTGCTTATATATTCGTACTTGGACGCGGCTTTGTCGGTAATGATTTACAAACCCAAATACTATTCTACGCCTCCCCTCCACGATGCTTTTGGTTGGAAAATGGAGATTATAGAACATGGACTGACACTGTCGACCTGTTCCCGTAGAGTTTTGTAGTACTTATCTGTGGATGACGAGACCAAGAACTTATATGCAATTGATCTGTCGCCTAATTACTTGTTACATGCGCTGTAAAACAGATATTGTTGATTTTCGGTTTATTATAGTTTTTCTTCTGCTTATTACTCTTGTTTCTGAGCACTTTTGGCAAACGCATCTCCTATAGTTTTTCAGCTTTCAATATAAACCTTTGCACACTTACTGCACTGTATCTTAAAATGGTTGCTTTTGCTTTTGGTGTCCAGATTCTGTGGGGATTTCCAACGGACAGAAACTACTGATAGGTTCCTGTCAGCACCATAATTACAGGAAACCATAGGTTCTCTCTCAGAACATGTCATTACATCTCACCTTTCCAGAACCACAAAATATAATCAAGAAAAATGTCTTCACTTTGAAGGCTTATACGGCTTACAGGTTGCTCTTAGGTATAGTGCGAATGAAGCATAGAGTTTCCAAAAACCTTTGACCTTTCCTTTAAAATCATCAATTTTTTGACCACTTATAACTCCTAAACGAAAGGTCAAATGCCAAACTGGCACATAAATCCTAACAGAGAAAAGCTATCTAGCTGCTTTAAAGCTACAATAATTTTAAAGGTGTTTAGGTGTAAAGGCCTAACCGTTTGCACTGATCAGTTACAATTTTAAACAGTCACACCCATTGTTTTACACACAGATGAAGTTTCTAGAAACTTCTAAATAACGTTTTTTTGTTGTTATTTCATTTGTGATTATCTCAGCACTTGGCAAGCAGGCATATTTCCTCCAGTCAAAGGATGTCATTGTTAAATGACACAACACAATATTGGACTGGCTGACCAGATTACTGCCATCATCGCAGTTACGGCTGTGTTATCACAGTTGGGATGATGATAATGATAATAATTTGCATTCTTTTTGTTCATCACCCACATTCATCAATACTGTTCTCATTTGACCCGTAAAAATCTGGTCCCGATCCAGAATAGGTCAACTTTCTACTCGCAGACTGCGTCGAAGCAATGGATACTTTGTGCTCGGTAACTGCTAGCTTCACTTGCCAAACTGTGCCTCACAATGCGAGTTATTGTGTTCTGTACCTGTTGTTCGGAGCACGGCCTCATGCTCCAGAGAAAGCATGTGGAGCTGATTAGCACTTCTTGAAATTAAATATTTTAACCGTTCGCGTCACGGAAAACTCCGCTGTAGAGATGCAGTAATTGTTGGTGCTTGGACGTGCGGGAGTTCCAGCCTGCGTTGGAAGAATGGGGATTATCATTTCAGTCCTGGCAGGGGGGAGGTCGTATGAAATGCTGGAATCTGTAAAGGAGGTTACGTGTATCCCCTGATCTCCCTTGGTGCTGCTGCACTAGAAGTGAATGACTCTCTGATCACACAAACCGACAGACAGTAGCTGATTGTATTTGAACACTAAGTTGTAACCCGATGTAAAAACCTGCACATGAATGCCTTTACCTCTCATTCAACATCCTCCCCAAATGATAACAAGTTTCTGGGTGTTTCAGAGAAATGTGTGTAGAGGTGGTTTTAACCACAAACAAACAAATTGGCATAAAATGTTATGGTAGTTGGGTGTCAGCCACTTAATATTTACAGAAAGGCTTATTTCTCTTAACATGAAACTTGATTGGTAAGTCCTGATAACTGATGTGATTTAATGTAATGGTTTCGGTAACAAAATCAGAGGTTTCTGTAACATTTCCTGTTTTTTTAATTGAGGTTTTTGGGTAGTACAGAGAAAAAGGTATTATTTTCAAACTTATTTACAAGGCACGCATTGAAATGCCAGGTAACAGGTGCAGAGATTTTGAGGTGATCTCTGAAAAGCTGCTTTCATCTCCTGGAGTTCTGAAACCTCTCTAATCCTCACATGGTTTTAGTCTGAGTGGCTCCTAGAAAATGTGATAAACTTCTACAATATCATTGGTTTTAGGCCAGGAGAAGCAAATGTTTCCACTTTGGGATATTCTACGTAGACCTTCAGCACAAGCTATCAGTGCAGCTCACTTCATAAACTATTTCTCACGACGGGGGATGTGAGGTTTGCACTGGCTCAGTGGATGCATAGTGACAGATGCTTGGAATGGAGCCATTGTACTGTATTAATGTGTTGGATTCATGGTCTCCAACAATGATGTCAACCGATCTCCTACCACAATATTTGAACCTTGAGCATTCTAGAATGGTTTAATTCCATGGCCTTCCAGGCTAAACCATCTTTTATAGATCAGCAAGATTGACATGTCTGTTGTTGGGCATCCTTTTCTAATTGGGACAGATCCGATAGGTAATTGGAAACCAAATTGTATAGTCCAGTTTTCTGAAGCCGACTACTTATAGCCCAGGAGGAACCGTTTCCATCTCTGGGTAGAGTTTGAGATTTCTCCAGGAGAGCAGTTTTGTACTGTGGATCAGTATTGTTGTCTGCTTTTGCTTCTGCAGCCAAGTATTTGACATCCTGGTGGCTACCTCTACTGATGACACTGGGATTTGCCTTGAACATAGAAATTATCTGGGACTGCACAGTGAATTCAGGCAAGAATGGGCCTGCAGCTGCAACTTCAACATATCTTTTGGGGCCTGAGGCAGGACTGAAGTAATGAAAGCTATAGGCGCTGCCATTTCTGATCGGCATCAACTTTCAGTCGCCACAGGGGTCCTCACATGCGCACCAGCACAAAAGTCCAAACTTCATTGTATGCATTTATTAAATTAGTCCTTTATAACAGGGCTATATCAAAAACTTTTGTTTTATCTTGTTGCAAATTATTCTAACAAGCAAAACCAACCATGTCATCGCCATATGCCACTGGTGCAGATCTGCCGCCTGCCTTTAAACAACCGCAGACACACTAGCTTGTAAGTACAAAATGAATGAGATGTATATATTAAATTAGTCTTTATCGAGCTGTATCGAGAATTGTCTTTATCTCGTTACGGATTATTATAACAAGTAAAACCAACGCACTTGCATATTTTTTCACAACGAAGTGTTGAAAATAAAAATACAATTATATATTTTTGCTAACATAAAAATAACAAGCCATTTAGTGTTTGTTTTAACTATTTAATTTATAAGTATAATCTGCTCCAGTGATCTCCCTAAGAGGTACATTTGATCCGATCGCCGAGTGTTTACACGGCCATTTCTGATCAAATGATACAGCTCCGGTTCAGAAATGGCAGTGTAAATGCACCTAATGTGACTGTTCAAAAACTTTGATGTCACAACCTGACGTGGCACTTCTGCATGGTAGGCATTGTCTCAAACTTGCAGAATTGCCATTTTATCAGGTTTATGTATTTTAAGTAAAGTCTGATTTAGTATATCAAATGTGAAAAAGTATCTAACAGAGTATGGATGGAAAAAAAAAAAACTGTAGGTGAAAGTCACACTGCAGACACTGGACCAACATGGTTAGATGGTTACTGATCACATGATTCGCATTAGCTGTAATTATCATGTGATTCCCGAAACTTGATATTTCCTTCTATCACCTGCCAAAATGATTAGATATGGTTCCAGTGTAACTTCAACCTCAATTTGATAAACTACACATCAACGTGCTTTTTCAGCATGTTTCAGTAGGGCGTTGCACGTACTTTATAAAATTATGACCCACACAGGTGTTGTGCTAACCTGTGTAGTGTAAAAGAGAGAGCTGTGGATAAATCTGCCCTGGAGTGCAATCTGCTTCATGTGACTCCCACTGCGGAGTATAATTGCTTTCCATGCTGAGAGATGAAAGGCAATGGAGACTGGAAGACTGTGTAGAGTAGTGGCTCAGAGGGAATCACGTGGGGCTGTGTAAGGGTCTTGTGGCATGAATTTAATTTGTTACTAATTCTGAAGGACCTTTTGAGTTCAGATTATTTCAAATTATCATCACAAGGTCTGAACTGCTCATACTACCCGAAATGCTTGCAAATTGTTTTCCGACTTCAGCTGCAGGGCATGTAGTACGCTTCATGCCTACCAGATAGGTGAGTACTGCTGTCCTGGAGTCCAAGTCTTGCCTTTTTTTAAGCTTCAGTTAGGGTGGCAGCATAACTCTGGGGTCATTAAGTCATATTTAAATCTCCCCTCATCTGCAGGGCGTTGTTCAAGGAATGGGGTGCTTTAACTGTTTCATAAGCTGAACTGATAAAATAAGGAGGAAACGGAGGGGTAAAAATTAATTCTGCAGATGGATTTTCATAGATAGAAAAACTCCATTATTCAGTGACATCTAGGTAGGAATGGTCTTTAAAGATAATGCAGTAAACCAGGTTTAGGAATTATGCATTTGGCAGTTTGACATAGATGTTTGGATTGCTGAGCCAAACTTTGCTGATAGTGAGCAATGTGCAGTAAAGGTCTGTTCACACCAGACGTGACACGATGTGTCGTGCATCAAAGCAGTTTTGTGGTTGTGACTGATGCACACGATGTGACAATTTAATAATAATAATAATAATAAAAATGCTTTTCAAGGAAGATGATGAAGTTAGTGAGTATACGTTTAAGGTAAATCATATAATTCAGAATATCATATGATCAGCGCATAACAAGGCATATAGGCATATAAGTCATATATAGTATATAACCCTCTGCAAATGTTTATTCTTTTTTTAAAGCAAAACATTGTAATAAGCATAAGAAAGAAATCAAAACATATTTTAAATGGTAACCACATGGTATGGTTCCCAGGACAATACATAAATACATGGTGGTTACTAAAACAAGTAATTGTAGAGTAGTATTGTTAACCTAACTCCCAGATTTCTGTTCTCTGGTGACTCATACACCTCTATTATGTTTAGCTACCGGGTTGGCATCTCTATAGGTCTGCCACATTGTGGAACAAACATGTGAAGTGCTGTGGACATACCATTGTTTTCCTTGTATTGCTCTTTGTTTACTTTATTGTTGTGAGCAGCACAAAGCTTGTCATTGGTCACTTCCCTAAATGTCACGACAAAATCGCAGACTTGGAAACGCATTGTATTTTAATCAAGTCGCTTCAGTGTGGCATGAAAGCTTCCTATCTTAACAGTGTGTTCTATTTTTTTGTTTTGTTGCATCACATTCGTTGTAATGGTAAGGACTCTGGAGATGAGGCGCGTGGTTCAATCCCAGGCGGGGAGCACTGCTGTTGTATTCTTGAGCAAAATACTGTACCTACATTACATCTTGTTTTAAATGAGCAGAAAGCAGGACAAGGTATTGCGAAGTACGTCGCACTGAATTTAGCAAACAAATTCTGTTCAGGCTGATCTGCGAATGACTATAATAACGAGCTGGTGTAGGCGAGTGCATATTCATGATGGCTGATTCTCAAGGAGAACTAACACTTCAAGGAGGTAAGTTAGGGTTTACTTCATTTACACTTTGTTATGGTATATGCTTCTAAACCCTTGTCTTCCTCTTTTATGTGAGTCGTTGTAAAGTGGTCAACATGGTAAAAGTACTCGGTGAAATAAAAGAATAAAAAAAGGGAGTGCTCCTAATCCCAGCTCGTTACCTGTATAAAAGACACCTGTCCACAGAAGCAATCAATCAATCAGATTCCAAACTCTCCACCATGGCCAAGACCAAAGAGCTGTCCAAGGATGTCAGGGACAAGATTGTAGACCTACACAAGGCTGGAATGGGCTACAAGACCATCGCCAAGCAGCTTGGTGAGAAGGTGACAACAGTTGGTGCGATTATTCGCAAATGGAAGAAACACAAAATAACTGTCAGTCTCCCTCGGTCTGGGGCTCCATGCAAGATCTCACCTCGTGGAGTTTCAATGATCATGAGAACGGTGAGGAATCAGCCCAGAACTACACGGGAGGATCTTGTTAATGATCTCAAGGCAGCTGGGACCATAGTCACCAAGAAAACAATTGGTAACACACTATGCCGTGAAGGACTGAAATCCTGCAGCGCCCGCAAGGTCCCCCTGCTCAAGAAAGCACATGTACAGGCCCGTCTGAAGTTTGCCAATGAACATCTGAATGATTCAGAGGAGAACTGGGTGAAAGTATTGTGGTCAGATGAGACCAAAATCGAGCTCTTTGGCATCATCTCAACTCGCCGTGTTTGGAGGAGGAGGAATGACCCCAAGAACACCATCCCCACCGTCAAACATGGAGGTGGATACATTATGCTTTGGGGGTGTTTTTCCACTAAGGGGACAGGACAACTGCACTGCATCAAAGGGATGATGGACGGGGCCATGTACCGTCAAATCTTGGGTGAGAACCTCCTTCCCTCAGCCAGGGCATTGAAAATGGGTCGTGGATGGGTATTCCAGCATGACAATGACCCAAAACACACAGCCAAGGCAACAAAGGAGTGGCTCAAGAAGAAGCACATTAAGGTCCTGGAGTGGCCTAGCCAGTCTCCAGACCTTATTCCCATAGAAAATCTGTGGAGGGAGCTGAAGGTTCGAGTTGCCAAACGTCAGCCTCGAAACCTTAATGACTTGGAGAGGATCTGCAAAGAGGAGTGGGACAAAATCCCTCCCGAGATGTGTGCAAACCTGGTGGCCAACTACAAGAAACGTCTGACCTCTGTGATTGCCAACAAGGGTTTTGCCACCAAGTACTAAGTCGAAGGGGTCAAATACTTATTTCATTAATTAATATGCAAATCAATTTATAACTTTTTTGAAATGCGTTTTTCTGGATTTTTGTGTTGTTATTCTGTCTCCATTAAAATTATAGACTGATCATTTCTTTGTCAGTGGGCAAATGTACAAAATCAGCAGGGGATCAAATACTTTTTTCCCCCACTGTAAGCTGTTTCTTTTTTTATGCCATTATTGGTTATGAAGAACACAGTGTTTTCAGGCTATTCTGAAGTCCTGTGTCTTCAGAATAGCACCCACAATTTAAATGAGTCTCCATTTCATTAAAAAGAATTGAAGAAAGAAAAAATGGTTTAGCTCTGTCTAATTCTGTGAGCTGTAAAACCCTGGTACATGTTTTAATATTAGATCAGGTTACTGGGTATTTACATGCTGTAGCACTGTGGGAGGATGTCATGGTACTGGGCTGTTTTTAAATAGGCGGTGTGTAGGGAGACTGACAAACAGAAAGGCTATTGATTTAAAGTGATCTGTGACTGAGAACAACCAAAACCAAAGGAAAACCCTAGCTCTTGTTGCACTTACCTGAACTCTTTCAAGGCTCCTCTGTATCAAGACGAAACTCGCCACAGACAATACAAACTGTGATGGGTAACCCAGTCCAGATTTATAAACACAAGGTCTCAGCCAAGGTCCTTCTGCCTGGTGTGGTGCACTCATAGGGGTCTGCTGCCCAACAATCAAGACGTCTCATCTTCTTGCTTTTATCCGGGGAAGATTCTGGGTGAACTGCAGGTCAGGTGCTCCCACACCCTGATTCATCCTCCTATCTGTGATGTAGTGTTTTTTATTGTATTTAAATGTGTAAGATACAGCCACCAAGCACTAACCCCTGTGGTTGTTTTTTAAAATAAGTTTGTTTAGACGCATATAATGTCGATTGTACTTCACTGAGTCCATAATGCATAAGATTAATTTAAAATGAATAAGGGATATTGGGATTAATGAGTGATCTATTGGGGAAAAAAAGTGATATGTAAACTCTGTAAAGGGGAATTTCAGTATCGTAGAAGCACAGTTTGAACAGTTTGATCACCTGATAGACATGCTTTTGTTCAAAGTGCTAGTCAGTGTCGGTAATAATTGTATAGAAGAGAGCAGCATTATCTTCTGTATGTAAACAGGCTAGTTTGTCCGAGCAGCTGGCTCATTGAGAAGAATAGGAGACCTGCAGGATTATGGATAGAGCCTATATTGAGATAATACCTTTAAAAGTCTATAAAATACAGCTCAGATTTTTTTACAGTTTACATTTGAACTATATTAGTAGTTTCAGTTGAGTTAAATTGATCTGATGATCTAACTGCATTTACAGCGGCTGTTTTTCGGTACATTTATAATGAAGACGCAGAACATTCTTGGCAATTTCTTGTGACAGTTATTGTGAATTGTTATTAAAATTATATTTGATTTCCTAGGGCATATTTTACACCTATTCTGATACAATTACACATATCATGTAAATGCTTTTTGTAATTTCTACATGTAAATGTGAGCTGAATCATGAAAACGTTTGATAGCCCTAATGTAATACAGTATAATACATTTTCACTTAAATGTAATATTGCAACGATCCACAAAGAACCATAAGGCCAATACACCACTGTATGTGATGCAGTCTGAGCCGCAGCCTGCAAATAAGTGTTTCCATGATCTGCTGAAATTACAGAGGTCACAGTTTTCCTGTGGTTGTAATGCTATGAATGAGGGGAAGAAACTGAAATATTTTTTTCCTTCTGTACTTTATTGTATGTTCTCTTCTAATCCAGTCACTGTTGCTAGTGTCATCTGTTTTATACCCCGATTCGTATAATAATATATGCAACATTGATTTAATTCACGGTTAATTCACATAGTTGTGCTTTTCTATATATACAAATACATACTTTTAAAATAATTTCTGCATTTGTTAGCCTACCCTGTGTGACTTGTGCTGCCGTTCACAGCTGACAGAGGCGTTCTAGGGGGGGCCCCAGGCAAGATAATTCCTGACGGTGATGCCGCGGGGGGGGGGCGAGTTTTCTCCTGTGAGAGCTTGGGGGGGCGTTCCCATTTGGGGGCCCCCCTCAGCCCGGGGCCCCAGGCAATTGCCTAGGATGCCTACCCCCTTGAGATGCCCCTGACACCTGGCCACTGAATTTTTAAGGAGTTTCCCTTTTCAGTATGAAAACGCACGTCTTCAATCTTTTAAGTGTTTCAAAATGCTAAACACACAAATCCACCCGCAGCGTTTAAACCACAGGGTCACAACCTTCCACTTTCCAATTAAGTAGAACAGTTTAATTCAAATTGCATGGTCTAATCTGATCAGATTCATAATTGCTCCTTCCATGTGTGCTGACCATGTGAAAATACAGATTGGTGGACAAGTCTTACACAAGCCGGGTTCTGTATCCTTGATTTAAACTACAAATGTACGTTTTTGTTTGTTGGTTTGTTTTTTATCTGGTGGTGCATTTATTCTGCTGTTCGCACTATGGCCTGCATAACACACACAGGGGAGTAAGTGGGGGACTAGTGACTTTAGTAATTACTGCATTCTTAAGCAACCATAAAATGTTGTTTTGTGTCCACTGACACAACCAGCTAAACTGGAATGATTTGTAACATTTCCTGCTGTTCTTTAAGAGGCTGCTCCACACCTGAGAAATAATCATAGGTCACCTGAGATGGAGAGCCAGGGATCGCTGCAGTTTGCTGTTTGGTTTCCTGATTTTGTCTTTCGACAGTCCTGATGAAATGGTACCCCTTTCCACATGAGAGCAGGAAGGAGAAACTTGCATTTACTTCCTTTTTCGCAACAATAATAATGATATTCACTATTTGAACACTATAGTGCTTCACCTCAGATAATTTTTACAACAGTGTACAAATGAAAATGAATTCTAAGGGCGCCTTCAAGACGACAGATATCACATCAGAAGGGAGTCAAGGTAGTTGAATACGATCTCAAATCTCTTCCCTTGAGCATCAGCAAGGAAGCATTTTATAGCAGGTTATTCAGACTTTTTTTTACTCATGTATAAATTGAAATTATATTCTTATTTACACACACACACACACACACACACACACACACACACACACACACATAAATATATATACGTACATGCATAACATATTAGATTGTTTAATGGCTTTATTGCACCATGCCTATAAAAGTGTTGCTCCTTGATATGCACACATAAGTGACTCATGAATAAGAAGACACAAGGTTGGTTGTTTGACTATTTGTTTGCTGAAGACACAATGGTGTAGCTCAGAGAGAGCTCGGTGTCCTCGCAGTGTTTAGTGTGATATGTGTATTTTCCGATCATCATTTGAATCTGTGGTTACAAAATTACGATGGTAACAATGATGATAGTCATTTTTATGTTTAATCTAATTAAAATAGTCATTTATGCGTGATATCATCGGTACCATAATCCTTTCTAATCCTTCAATCTAAAATGGGATTCTCTTAAGCATAATTTAAAGGTGCAGAGCTCATGATGACTTATTTGGTTGCAATACGCATAAGACATCATTTTTTTTTATCCAGGGCCTGCTCTTAACATTATTTTTATGTGGTGTCTAGTAGAAAGCAACATCTCTCACTTGGTTTACGTCAGCATTGAGGAGAGAGGCAGAATCTGACCTGTGTGGAGAAAAAAAAGTGTATTATCCTTCAAGGCCTGCTTTAATTTATTATCTGTGTTTGTGTGCAAGGGACATAATGGCTTTGTGCTGTTCTATCGACTTTTTGTGGGGGTTGGTGAATCAATAACACAAATCAACACTTCATACGGTTTAATACGCAAAACAAAGGGGCTGATCTCGAAGGAGAATGAAGAGAAAATATAATGCTGAGCGATCTTACTTCCCCATTCAAATTTTCCCATCACCGGCTATAATATCCCTCCCTTGAACGTGTGGTAGAAACTGCAAATAGCTTTCTGTTCCGAAAGAGAGGAGAGAAACGCGCACAACCTGGATTGTGCAATGAATTATTTGGACAACGTGAACATAGAGCTCAGAGCATCATCCTATTTCAAAACAGGTTGGCGTCCTTAAAAGTGTGGCACTGTCAGATGCAACCGACAGGGCCGGTGTTCATTTTATGAAGTCTGTTTTGCATAATATTTGTTCTTGATTTGAAGACTCCCATCTTCACTAAAGTGGGTTTGTAGGCATGTTTCATCTGGTTTTGTCTCTCGGCAGGACAACATCATGTGCAATTCAGAAATGACAGCGGTATGGAACAGATGAAGATGTCCTTCAAGACTGCTAAAAGTAAGTCCTCCGTTCTTTTCGTCTTATGCTGGCTTTCTTGGGTCTCACGGTGAACCCAGAACACTTCCTTCCTTCAGTAATTTCCCCTTATATATGCCTGTTGGGGTAAAATTGCCCCCTATGTATTGTACATACACTTTCCAGTAAGTTACTAGTTAAAACTTGTTCTTATTAGGATTTCTCTGCTCTTATGATTGCTCTGCTCAGACTTATCTGTGTGGCAGATAGAGATGATTTCTACTGCCATGGACATTCTTTAGGTAACGAACCGAAACTATACATATCACGTTCTTATCAGTATAGTGTGTGCTGTGTCCTTGGTACCAGCGCTTCCATGTCTGGACTAATTACAATGCCAAAAAAATAAGAGAACACAAGGATTAACCTATTGATTCACATTTTTATTTACAGTTACCAGATAATCTGAGAATAATCTTTTCAATTTACAGGCCATTGTTGTGTATCTCAAGGGAGGAAATGGCTAATTATTTGCTATTAAGTGCAATTGTCTGAACACTGTCCAGACGGAAGTGTTATTTTAGACCGTGTGCTGGGAGAGCCATTTCACTGCTGATATCTGTCCATGTATCAGTCTTATCAATATCTAATGTGATATGTGCGTATGGGTGAGTGCACGGTGGGATATTTAAAAAGAAAAATCACTACAACTTGTACACCTAGGCTACAGGTTTGAGTCCAGGCTATTTTGAAGGAAGTTGCAGTTGATTTGAGGATATTGGATTCCCTGTGCATCACCGAGATCTCTTTCCCCGAGGGCTGGTCCTTGTCCGTAAGGGCGGACTCGGTCCACCAGCTGGCATCCGAACCCTGCTGTTTGCGTATGGAATTGTAGTTTGTGAAGAACTAAGAATTACAAAGAAAAGTAGAAGTAGAAAGCTATACTGAGTAGCGCTGTAAATAGAGAGAATATCTCTGTTTTGCTGTATGCTAAAAATATTCTCATAGATACTGGTCTGTGTGTTGCAAATCAGAAGCTTGTGTGTCAACACTTGGTTAAACATTGGTGTAATGTGAAAACACAAAGTCATTAATTAACATTTTATTAGTAGTTACTTCCTCCGTGCTTTTGTATGGATTTAATATGAGACATTGTAAATCATCTGATATTATTTGATGGCACAGCACACTTGGGGGGATTGACAGTTAGTAACGTAAAGGCAGGGGAACTAGGCTTACTTTTCTTGGGGTTGGAAACTTTAAACAATGCCAAATAATACCCAGAGAAACAAAGTAATGTGGTGGCGATCGAGACCAAAAAATCAGTGATGTTGTATTTGTATTTTATTTTCTCCTATCCGCTTGTGAAGAGAAGAATTCGCACAAAGGGACAGTGAAGTTAACCAACAACATTTTGTCTAACCAAAAGATGATCTGGTGACTCGGGAGCTGTGTAAAGCCCAGAGGGTGAAGGAGGGAGATGAGGAGCAGTTTGCGGACTGTGTTATTCGAGCTGGATAACGGGGGGACATCCGATGATGGCACCCTACGCCAGAAAAAGTATGACGCACAGGACGATATTTTAAAGTCCTATTAAACAATGTGTAGACTGGAGGACGAAAGATGAATGTGACTGAATGGAGACTAGAAAACTCATACAGGTTAAATATTTTGTGACAGCCTGTAACTCTGGGTCATCAGAAATGCTTGTGTGTTAGCAGAGGAGGGGGAAATGGGCCAGGAGGCATTGCCTACCAGTTTCAGATTTACATCAGGACTCTCAGAACATGGAAAAAAACCCAAGAAGCATCTAGCAAACAGAAAGCCACTATCGAGTACAAGATTTAATTAGAGGTGGCACAATTCCCTTCAATTCCCTTAGAAAGACTGAATTGTAACTACTCTACATTGCCCTGTAGTCGTGTGTGTGTGTGTGTGTCCATGTCCATGCTGCCCTGTGATAACCTGCTGTCTCGTCCAGTCCAACCTTGACTTGTGCCCTGTGACCCTGTGCTGGATGAAACCATTATTTGAATATGGCTGGTTAGACTGGTGGAAGACTGAATCGTGTTATTGAGATTAGCGTCGTCTGTGTGAAACATTAACTTTTATTACTTGGTTTTTTTGTGACCTGTTGCTGTCGTTATATTATTTAGATTTCTTTTGTTCAGCACTGAGCTAGTTTATTGATCTCTGTAGTCCTGCTGTTTGACTCAAACAATCTCGATGAAAGCAGGGATAGTTAACCAACATAGTCAACAGTCATTGACTTTTAAATTAAGATCTGTAATCGAAGCAGATTATTTGAAGAAGTGTACAAGGAAGCACATTCAAACATATTTCAAACCTGTAGAAATCCAACCCTTAAGAGACTTCCATCAGTTCAAAGATTGCAGGCTCAGTTTTCACCAAAATTGACTCGAGAGACTGTTTGCAGATTCTGCAACATGAAACAGCAGAGGTTTGTAAAAGGAGAAGAGGATTCTCACAAATTAGAGGCGTTGGATTTCCTTAGCTTGGATGGAAGAAGACTGGGGAGGTATAGAATAGCCAAACCAAACCATTACCTCAGGCTCAGCAAAATAACCACGACACCCGTGTTTAGTAAGCATTTCTCCCAGAGTTGTGGGTGCACAAGCTGCTAAACCTTGATTCAGCTGGATGAGTTTAAAACTTGATGTGCTCTGCAAAGAAAGTTCTTGACATACTCTGTGAGTCACAGTACTAGTCATATGTGTCATTAAGGATGTCCCTCCCTATACAAAAGCGTGAATGCACATTTCCACCACACACGGTTACATGCAAATACTTGTTTGCTGTTGCTGTGAAACCGACAGCATTTCCTGCTACGGCAGGTGAAGATTGGTGTGGCTGCCGCGCTGCTTCTTTCTGGACCCCCATTGATCCGTTTGTAATGCTACATTGGGACAGTCTGACGCCAAGCTTGATTCAGCATGTGCAGAGGAGGAACGGGCGCCTCGATCGTCACAACCCAGAGACAAAACATGGATGTGCCCGACCACGATTCACAGAACACAAGGACAATTCAATGTGTGTTCTTTGTATACTGTTGCACGTTAAGGCAATCGTGTTTTTTTTTTTTTTTTCAAAACCATTCTGTTTGTTCTCTCTTTCCTCCCAGCATGGTCCATCAGGCTGTTACCAGTGGTGCTGCTCTTCATTTCCTACTACTACACCCATGTCTTTTTGCATAGGTAAGGGAGCACGTACTACATGTGTCTGGAGGATTCCTGAGGGATCAAGTACAATTATTTCCCTTTCTTTAACAATTCCAGGAAGGCAACTTGCAATTATACAAAAAAAAAAAAAAAAAAAAAAAATTATATATATATATATATATATATATATATATATATATATATACATATACAGTATATTGTGCTGGTGGGGTATTTCTACCTGTATCAGCTATCACTATAAGTGTATTGACAGTAGTTTTTGGAGGGTGTAGTGTGTGGTTAGAGGCTGTTTGAGGAAGGATTGAATTACTTTTCCAAATTTGCAGCTGTTCTTTCGTTATCGGTTCGCTATACTTGAGTTTTTATAGTAAGGTGTTTGATAAATTGTAAAATTGCTAAATACGTCCGAGAGCAGTTTGTTTAAAGAAAACAAACCTACAACAAACACCCTGATTAGACTGACATCCTGTTCATTCTTTATAGGCTGCATTTTGGATTGTTACGAGTTTGTTGATGGATTTGTAATTGTACTAATAAAACAGACTCCTTTGGGGTGACGCACATTACATCCTCACTGTATTTTACATACATTTATATCTTAGTTAAGCTTGACTGACCAACATAAATGTGTACAAGGCACCTGAGTTTTAAACCACTTAGAATACCGTACTCTATCTCTCATAAATACAGCTGTTTCTCCTTTTTTTATAGCTATGGAGGGACCAGCACGAGCCCTACTCCTGGCAAGGTTTTATGTGAAGGCTGGTACAACTCAAAGAAGTTGGAGAATCTTAAATTTAAGTAAGTATTCATAGTGTTTTATATGATGCATTTACTTTTTATCGAGTGTTCAATGTATTTTGTCTCGCACCGCGGACAACATGGGTGGTCACTATATAAGGATTGGCAGACTTTTCCCAATCAGCCTAGGCGAGGTGGCCAGAGGAGGCAATCTCCGACAGCCTGCGGGGCAAACCCTCCCCATGCTTCAGCGCGGCACACCTATACTTGACAGCCTGTGGGGCAGAAAGCCCAGCTGTCAACAATCAAAGGCACACAGCGGGGCGCTATAAAACTGGCCCCCTCCCCTCAATCGAGGCAAAGTACCGGAGGGGAAACACAGAGAGAGCGAGAGAGTGAGAGTTATTTTATTTTTTTATTGTATCTGAAATGGCTTTGGCAGTACCTGTGTAAATATGTCATTCCTGTAAAGCTCGTTTTGAATTTGAGACCGAGACAATAGATTGTTTTTGAAAGACATACTTTCCTGTACTGATATAACTGTGTGAAACGGTGGCAAAAGGGTTTTGAGAGATTTAATTCTCGTTTTGTTTTAATTTGACTTAGCTTTTCTGTTACCGTTGCGACTCTGTTATTAATGTTGTGATGTTGGAGTTCAGTGACAGGGTTTGTTTTGAGCTTGGACGAAGGTCATGGCTTTGAATGCGATTTGTTTATATAGACTCGTCCTTTGGAGCAACCTTTATTGTCACACATAAATAATAAGTCATTCAATTCTTGTGTATATTCAATTGTTGCTGGGAAATGGCATTCTACTTCCCTTAGTTTGAATGAATGTTAAGTAGAATGAAATGAATCTCAAAGAAGTGTTGATCAGTTTTCCGCCCTTGAAGGCTCTGATACCTGAGTAATGTATAAAAAAAAAAAATGATCTAAGACCAACACAATTGTCGTGCAACACAATACCCTCACGCATCGTGTCCCCGCTGATGATAAAGTGATTCAGGAAATGTACTGATGTCACAGCTGAAGCCACTTCTTCCACCCTAGCACTGATTTTCCTAAACTCCAGTGTCCCCGTCATCTGTTTGCATCACTAACCCGCTTCCTTGCGCAAATGTTGTCTTTGAAAATCTCTAATTTGCAAAATATTTTGAGACATTAAGAGAAAGAAATAGTGCTTCTATGGAAATTGGGCTTCAAGGCATTCAAAACGGAAAACAGGAGACACTTCTTTACACAGAGAGTTGTCACAATCTGGCACAAACTCCCCAGTGATGTGGTAGAAGTTTGTGAACATTCAAAAATAGACTGGATAGGATCCTTGGATCACTTAGATATTAATGGACACCAAACGAGCACGATGGGGCGAATGACCTCCTCTCGATTGTAAACTTTCTTATGTTCTAATGTAGCGTAAAATGATATCTGAGACTGGTAACAATGTGACACAAAGTAGTAGACCATGCAGCGATGGGGAAACAACAGTCTGGGAGCAGTGATCAAGAGGGCAATGACGCTACAGATTACATACAACAGACTAGAGATTATACATCTAAATCGGGCATTGAAATCTTTGTGCTTCTTGAAACTACCACCTACAGCAGATGAAACCACAACTGCCTTTTCACCTAGACGACCTGCCCACTTTTCGAGCATAATACATTGTGCTTCTTGGTCTCATTTGCTGCTGTTGCTTTAACTTGGACTGTATTGTGTTTCTCTCCATAACATATTGCAGCTGTAGCCAAAGGTTTTTGTCAAATCGCTCTTCGCTACTTCACTCCTGTGCTATGTAAATGATTGCCATTGTTTTTTAAACACAATTCTCCTTTGTTAAAGTAAACAAATGAATACCTGATCAGATAAATACATAAGAGTAAAAATAAGTTTTCTTACTGGGAGGTAATACTTGCAATATGTGGTCCCATCTTTCCTGAGATGAGTGCTTTTTTAATGTATGTTTTTATAACTTTAAAGTAGAATAGCAGATTTATAACAGTCTGCCTTGTTCTGCTGGACTTAATGTTACAGTAAAGATCCTATTTTAAAGAGAAAACAGATTCAATTTATTTCTTCCCCCAGAGCTCTTTTGAATGGATTTTGCAATATAATTAAATTAAGGTTCACAACATGATCTAATCCTGAAAGAGAACTGCAAAAATACAATTTATAGTCCAGTCAGTGACTGATTTAAATTGAGCTTGTTTTGTTTTTTATGCTTTTTCCAGGTCAGTATCAGGGGGAACTTTAACCAACAGCGCTAAGAGCAGATTTTTTTTTTTTAATAAACTGGAGCTTCTTATAACACTAAGTTATGAAGTAATGTACCTAAAAGGAAATGCAGGGTTTAAGGAAATTAAAGTCCGCTAATAAGAAGTTGGCATCTTTTCCCCCCAGCAATAGTACAGGCTTCTCTTTGTATCTTGCGTGATTATTCTGTGACTGTAATATTTTGTAATTCGATTTTATAAATTAGATTTGTGTCTGTGGAATAATAAGAAACATATCTGAACCTCATAGACAACTTCTTAATGTCAGGTTTCTCGGCCATCATGTGTGCCTATTCATTTTGAATCATCGTACAAGGGGTCTGTCCTCCAGCGTTGACTTACTGGTCAACGCATGGCAGTAGAATTCGGTTTGGACTGCATCTTCAGAAAAGCTTTCTTCAAACCTTATGTTTTTCATTTTTATTTTTGAACATTTACAACTCATTGTAATTATCTGATTTCCTTGTCTTAGGATGAACCTGGAAATCATTATTCTGAAACAAAGTCCCTTTCTTTGTATTGTATTTATTTATGTATAAAAGCCAGTTTTGGACTGTTGTGCAATGCGCAGCCCCTATTAAAAGTATATTTGTAATTTTGAGGTTTAGAATTGTTTTAATTATTTTTTACCTCTGTGTTCACCAGAATTCGATTCATCAGTTTGATTTGGTTAAAAAGTAAAATTAAATTTTGTAGCAATATATACGTACATGAAACCGACCCCTGCACATTTTGTCATGAATCTATATTACTATAGTTGATCTAATCTTGTGATGAAGAATAGGAAGTTTGAAACGTTTTGAAAAATGTTACAATGATTTTGAATGACCAGACATTTTCTTGTGTGTTTCACTCCCCAGCTTAACAAGAAAAAACAAACTCTTTTTGAAACTGGAAGAATTCTTCTGGAAGCAATATCCCTCAGACATAGCATTACCTTACGGTATTAAAGGCAGTGGTAAGTAGATTGAACTCTGAATTAAGTATTTCTTAGTTCTCACCCATTTCGAATTTGATGTATAATTTGTAAAATAACATTACTTGCAAAATTAGTGTTTTGAGTGTGTAAGTTAATTCAGGCTGTGCATGTATACTTACCTACAAAGTATTGTCTGCTCTTAAAGATGATCAAACTCGATGAGATGACATTCTCTGCAAGTTTTTTTTTTTTGTCTAAGCACAAAAGTGTGAACCACAACAGTTTCACACTTCACCTTATAAACTACGGCTGTAAGTCACATAAAGTGTCACATAAACAATCTTGCCAAGGCCTTTGGTTATCTTACAGAGTAGGTTAAAATTGTATATTGCCTTGTTTTCCCAGAACTATTCCTACTGAAGGTTTTATCTGTCATCGCCAGTTATGAAATGCCAGAGAGTGTTGAAAGGTAATACACAGATTATTTTACACTTGAGAAAAGCATCTATTGTTGTGTACGTGGTTGGATTCCCTGGCTGTGCTTATCGCTGTGAAATCAGATTTTAAGATATTCTAGTACGACAGCAGATTTTCAACTGTCTGTTTGGGGCTTGACGTCGTGCTAACCACGGATCTTGTAACACTCGTATAATAAACCTTTGCATATAGTATTCGATATCTTTGCTTTTGTCAGCATCCCCAACTGACGTTGTGGAGGGCAGTTTTAAATGGTTTACAAATGGAAACGTGGCTGTTGACGCTAGCTGTTCTTGAATGCACTGAATTTGTTACAGACCTTGTGAACTTGGGACTCAATTGAAAATTTAAGTAGCACACGTTCAGTGAGAAACTGCTGGAAACTGAATTGCACAGCTTCAAATAATTGAACAAGAGTTTGGAGTGGAGAGGTGAATAATGTTAACATTACCAGGGCTGGGACTGAGTTTGGGAGGTTTTGAACACCATTTGTTTGTTGATATCTCCTCAGTCTGGACTGTAGGAGGTGTGCGGTCATTGGAAATGGATTCGCCATTAAAAACAGGTCCTTGGGCGGTGCCATCAACAAGTATGACATTGTGATCAGGTAAGAGCAGCCTTTGTCAAGACTCCAGGTATGTTAATTGTCCTACATCTGGTTTCAGATTGTACTCATTGTGACCAATTCTTACTGGAATTGTATTTTTATTGTTATTATTAACCAGTGCACCCTCACGTCGGACATTCTTAAAGGACTAGTCAACAGTATCTCATGAGTTGTTTGTGTCCTTTCTCGTGTTCTGGATCACAGCCTTTGTTGATTTGGAAACATAAACGTATTTCGCCACAGTCACACTTGGCTGCTTCACTTTGCCATAGCAAGGAGCTGCTATTCATTATCGGTGCAGTCATCACTGGCATCTGTTATTTGAACCTTCCTAAAAACTGGTTCTGTTAGTTTGACAGGCACTCGTGTCTAGCATATTGAACACAATGGCCCTCTGGGAAGAACTGATTTAATCCATGGTAAAATCTGTGATTAAATTCTTTGTGGAGCCTTTCTGCTTTTTCATTAGCAAAGCCATTTTCTTAATAGATGCGTTGGATCTTAAGAGAGTTCCAAACAAATTAAACGTATACGTCATTGTAATGCAAAACTTACATAAAATCCATTAATAATGCATGGGTGACTTAATTTAGGATGCATTTCCCCAATCCATAAATCCAAGATATTAAATAATCAAGATAATCTCATTTAGATTCCAAAGAGCTTGAATCATGAATTAGATTTAGTCCCTGAATACAGATTTTCTTTCCTTCTTTTATATACAAGCTCATGGAAACAAAAGTGGTAGGTCTCCTGTTTCTTGTCTTATTGAAAAGCAACAGTTTCAGCCTCTACATGACATGATATCTGCATTCTTGCACAAACAAAATTATCGAAGGCAGATTTTTCTGGTCTCGCTTGTTTAAACGCATGTCAGCTCCACGACTGTCAGGGTGCGTTGGTCTCTGTATTGCAGAGGTGTCAAACTCCAGTCCTAGGGGCCCAGGGTGTCTGGTTTTTGTTCGGATGGATGCAACACTTCCCTCCCGGGTTGTGAAATAGTGTTGCGGGTGGTCAACCTGGGAGTAAGAGTCTTAAATAAGCAGAGACAATTATTAAATGAGCCCCCTCCCCCTCGAGACAGGAGTCTGATACCCTTACACTAGGGCAGGGGTTCTTAACTTTTCTGACAGTGTAATGCTACATTTTTTAAATTAATAGAAATTATTTTAAACCTCTCGCCAGGTTGAACGATGCCCCGGTGAGAGGCTACGAGGACGACGTGGGCAATAAGACCACCATGAGGCTCTTCTACCCGGAATCGGCCTTGCTCGACCCGGGCATCCACAACGACCCCGACACGCTCATGGTCCTGATTCCTTTTAAACGGGAGGACCTGCGCTGGCTAAAGGAGATCCTTTATGACGAGAAGAGGGTAAGGCCGCTTCAGTGCTCTGCCTCAGCTTTCACTGACACAGAGCCTCGTTCAGTTCTGTGGCGTAACGTACTTGTAAAATGTAGCATAGAGAGAATGAACGAACAAATCAGTGGTTCCTGTGAAAGGCAGGTCTAGTTTCACTCCCTCCTGCCTCTCATTAACTTGAAGTGCTGTACGTGGTGGACTCACTCAATCAGAACAGAGTGGACATTAATGTTTTTATCTAGATCCAGGTGTAAAGGTGTAGTGGAGATGTGTTGCAGCTGATTTGGTTATGCCAGATCAGATTTAAACCTGGGGCAAAGGAGACCATTTAAGGAGTACACAAAGACCATGTGAATCTTCCTTGGTGTTAGACATTTGCTTCCATCTTTTATTGATTTATTTATTTATTTTCACCCTGTAAGGTAAGAAAAGGCTTCTGGAGACCTCCTCCTCAGATCTGGCAGGGCAAAACCAGCCAAGTCCGTGTCCTGGACCCCTTCTTCCTCCAAGAGACGGCAACCAAACTGCTCAATATTCCACTGACTTTGCCACCCAAGAGCAAACAGGTGAGGGAGAGACTCTCCGCCCAACACCGACATTGTTCCATGTTTTTAATTCCCCAACAATATAGACCTAAACCTCATAAAACTGAAAGGCACTACTGTGAATTCAAAGATGACACAAATCTGGATAGTTCCTTATGATTATTGTTATTGTGCAGTCCAATGATTGGTGAGAGCAGTTTGTTTACTAAAGAAATGTAAAATACAAAAATCTAGGTAGGTCACTGTGTCCCTACAAATAGCCACGGGTCTGGCTCCACCAACATCACACCTAATTAAAAAGTAGTGTCCGCGCCCGCCCGAATTCTGGCAGACTCCGTCCCTCCTGCTTTTACTGTCATTTTAGATGCCAACTTGGCAGTACTCCGCTAGTTTAAATAATGTCTGCCGAGAGGCAAGCTTGAGTTGTCTCACACTGAGCCCCTGTGAGGAAAACAATACAGGTTAGGAGGTGAACTAAAAACGTCCCTTTCAGATTCTATTATTGGCAACATCGACCACCGCTGCCGTGAAAGATCACACCGGGTGCGCTGTCTTCTTTCACACCTCGTACGGTTCAAATTG
Source organism: Amia ocellicauda (assembly GCF_036373705.1). Taxonomy (NCBI): domain Eukaryota; kingdom Metazoa; phylum Chordata; class Actinopteri; order Amiiformes; family Amiidae; genus Amia; species Amia ocellicauda. Next base: position 54,957,114 of record NC_089850.1, read on the forward strand.
CACAGAGACTAAAAGCTTGCTTTTTAGGAAACAACACACGTTTAATACTCGTTTCATGGCCATTACTGAGGGCTATAAATTGTATTCCAGCGAGGTTTGCGAAGAAGGTACTTATGTTAAGTGCATTAGTAACCTGATTTGTAGGAATGCTCCTTGTGGAAAACCCATCAGAGCGAGCTGTGAGTTCGGTGAAGTGCGTGCAACTAGAGTACAGTCCCACAGCAGAGTTAATGTACTGATTCCAGACACAGGTGACTAGACCACAGATCTTATCTTTTGCTTCCTGTACTTGACTCTTTATACAAACGAGGAACTAATAAAAAACTCACTCGTGTCTCAAATGTCTGTTAATTTGTGGTCAATCAGAACAAGGAAATTTGTCTGTAAAATGCGCTCTGTCTGGACGGGAAATGTTATTCATAGGCTATATGTCATCCTGCAAACACTTAGGAGTGAGGCAACAGAGTAGGGTTTTATTTTCACCAGACATTTTTTCCAGCACTGTACTGGACAAAAAGCAATGACTCAGCAAGGTACACTCTGTGCTGTATTTTATTTTTTCCAGTACTGAGAGGACACATAACTGGGTATTAATTTCACAGGTGTGAGAACTCGTATTCAGTGTGATTGCTTAATGTTCACAAACTGGTTCCAAACTTTGACTAGATTTAAATACTGGATGCAGTTAAAAGTTGGATGCAATACAGCAGAAAAATGTGAAATGAAAAAGGGAAATGGGAGAAAGTGCCAGCAGACCCGTGGCAGGATTTTGGAAAGGTGATGTGATATTTTGGCCAAAGGATAGGAAAGCCTGCCATCCCCCACTTTCATTAGACTTGCTTTTGTGTGGGAATAGTTTCACAAGCCCTTGTTCACAGTCATTAATCTTTGCCTTCCCTCAAAGATGTGGGGGGACATTCAGTACTAATTCCCTGTTCCTCCACAACTTGTGACAGAAAAACGCAATTTGAGGATTACATTTTGCGTATGGTTACAAACGTATGGTTAGAAGTCCGTTCCAGGTTCTGCAAAGCTTTGTAACTTTCCCAAACCATTAAGCACCTCCTGCATGCAGTAGCTGCCACCTTGTGTGTGAGTTTGGTATCACATCTGCTGTGAAACGTCTCTTGTTTCTCCATATCAACGTTTCTCTCTTTTCTGCAGAAGCCAGTGCACCCGACCACTGGGATTTTAGCCATATATATGGCCCTTAGTTATTGTGATGTGGTGCACATAGCAGGGTTTGGATACCCCCCAACTTCAGACCAGAAGCATCCTATTCACTACTATGGTTACGATACTATGAAATCCATGAAGGTGAGTCCTTGACCGAGCTCAGCAAAATGTTCAGTCCATTGTAGTTCCTCACCTCGGACTGCAGGGTGAGCCAGAATGCATAGAGTCTACATTTGTTTTATATATCATTGAATTGAATAAATGGTGAAAGCAAACTTCTAGCTCTCTAAGAAGAAAAAAAAAAAAAAGAAACTTGACCCGAGATTAAAGACCTATACACACTGGATCTGATACGTCATTTGTAGTCCGTCATCCGAAAAGTTGTCTGTCAAAGAAATTATCGCACACAAACTACACCTCGCCATATAAACACAAAAGCAGAACACATGGTTCAATATAAACAACAAAAAAAAGGAAACATTTTGTTGTTTATCTGTGCTTAACCACTTTCTAGGAGAAAATCTGGCTACAGTAATAGGTACCATTCATGCCCAGCTCCTCTGCGATAGCTTGCCATATATTGTCTGTCTGTCTATATTTATTTGTTTGTTGTATTCTTCTTTGTGGTTAGACATTTTCCATCAATGTCGTCCTGTCATTTTTCATTGGTCGATGTCATTTTTAATGCATGTAAAATCGGATCGTTTTGAAACGTAAATTAATTTAAATTCCAAAATTGACGCATCACCGTCGCACAACAATCACGGACTCCGGATTGGAACACGTATAAATTGGATGCATCGGATCCAGTGTGCAAAGCCCTCAAGAGCAATAGCTCTTCTCTGTCACTCCAAACACTCAGTATCCAGACTGGCAGAAGAAAATATAAACAAGTTAATAAAAAACACAAAAATACATTTTAAAATAAATGCGTCACTAATAACTTACACACACCAAAAACAATATAAAATGTGTCACCTTTTATTTATTAAGGATCTTTGTATAAAAGCTTTGTAAACTCTTTTGTCGTCGTCCCCCCACCCCAATGATAGGATTCAACGCATGATGTCTCACTTGAAGCGGAAGCTCTGAAGAAGCTTGAGGATTCGGGTGCAATTCAGTATCTGCACCCCCACTCCTGACAGAGACACGGTGTCAGCCAGCTGAGAGCCAAATGTTTTCTAAACACACTATTTGAATAATCAAGCGGCTTACCTTATAGCCTGCCCTTTTTTTTTTAAATTCTCAAACACTGGATTCTGGTGTTTTAAAATTTTATTTTGTAAATTATTATTATTTTATTGTTTTTAACATGTATGTTCCATGTAAATTTGAACAAATTATCTGTTTTTATAGCTGCTGAATTTGTGGTTCTGATTTGGAATTTATTTTGGGGATTTCCAAAAGGTCTGGCTGTATTTTGTTAATGCAGCTGGGTGTGGTCATTTTTTTAAGACTCGTTTTCGTCTTTGTGCAGCTGGCAGAAGGAAATAAAACAGACGACACAGGTGGGAATGCCCTTTTAGGTTGGGTTGCTTGGGACTACTGGTCACGGAAAGATCTGCTCCTTTCGAGACGTTGTATTGTCTTTAAATTCTGTTCCAATGATTTTGCATGGCCTTGAATGCATATTATGTTAGCATATTCCGTGCTTCACTGCCATGTCTTTGAGGTCCCAGGCTGTACTGAAGCTACTCTCACAGTCAGAACTGGCTCAAAAATGTTATTTCACACACATTTAATGTATTCTAATTGTGCCAGGTGGATGTCCACATTTTTGGTGCTTTGCACTTGGGCATGTTTTTAATGCTCAGGTCTGAGTCGTATCTATTTATTTTCATGGATTCCATGGACATAATTCTATCCTAATTGGTTTATATTGCAAAATAAATTGTCCTACAGAACACACATCACTGAACTGTCTGTCCACAGTGTCAAAACAACAAACCCAAACACACTTGAAACAAAGGAGTTGTCTCAGTTGTAACCACTAGAGGGTGTTTTTGTTTTTTAAAAGTTTAATACAGCTTCATATGCAAAAAAGACCCAGCAGCAGCAATGGGGTAATGCATCGTAGAAGAAAGGTGTAAAGTGGGACAGTTAGGTGTAAATAAGTAATTTCACATCAGAGTGCCTGAAAATATCTGGATTCAAAGCTAGGTTAATTTAGGTTTTACAATCTTTTACAAGTCCTACATTACACTTTTATTCTCATCAATCTGTTACTCCTGTTAAAAGCCAGACAAACCAACCAATTTGTTAGAATTATGTTCAGCAGCCACCAATTCAATCCAGTTTCAGCCGCTAAGTTCCCGAGGAGCTTTGTTCGCAACGGTGCGATTCCAGATCGGTCAAGTTATTGAGACACTACTGTTTCAGTTGATGAGTTTTCTATTGCATTTTTATACAACTGTTTATGACACACGAAAGTATGTGATTTTAAAGAGGTATGGAAATGTTTTTGGCTTGTTTTATAAACAACTCAGGACACAAACCGAATTGTGTTACAGTGGATGTGGTTGAATCCGCTCTCATGTGCATCAAAGAAAAACCCCTTAAATGTGGTCAGGAAAGATACTTTTACCTTAGTTAAGGAACTAAAGGTTGGTCCTATTTAATGCTCTGCTGGATTTGGTAGCAACTCATATTTAAATTTTTTTTGCTTTTGTGTCGTTGCCTAATGTAACATCTCCAGTTTGTACAGGACTTTGGTTTCACGTTTCATCCAAATACTGGTGCATTCAAAATATCGCCACTCTGGTGTATTGGTGACTGTCCGTTTGAGTTTTAAAGCTCTGATAAATACATGGTACATTTCCCGTTTATTTAGTTATTCAAAATGTACATAAAAACCTAAAATGGAGGTCTGATTTTTTTTTTTTTTTATTATTATTAAATAATCGGCTTAATATTGGAAAACCTTCCTGGGGGAAATAAAATGGAAACATCACACTGGTGTTTTACATGACATTTCTGTTATAAAACCCTTCTGCCCTGTATAATTTCTTGTCATAAGCTGCGTGTTTTGAAAACACACACACACGTTTACACAAAAATGTTATTGTTTAGGTCTGACGCTGTCTTAAGATGCATTTACTCTGTTGCTCAATTAGTTGAATTACAGTCTGAATATAAAGAAGATATATTGAGAGTTTGGTGCTTCTGGAAATGCTGTGCTATAAGATACTCACTTCGAAACTCACACACACAATCACTTGAATGCCAACTGGACCTGGTGCATTGCACACTTCACTCGGATACTTGTCTGAGGTACATCTAACTGACGAGCAACAACTAGGAAAGGATTGTTCATGATTATTATTTATGCAAAAAAAATCACTATGTAAATATTTTGTAACAAATACTTTGTAAAGTTTAATTCCAATGTAATGAAATAAATGTTTCAAAAAGAGAGGTGTCTTTCTAACGAGTGCTTTTGTTCATTAATCGAGCACAAGAGTGTTGACTAATTATTTCCCTCCCAGTTGTCTGGACTGGGCCCACGTGCGGAATGGGAAGCGGCAGTTTGAACCCGGATGCAGGGTCCTCTGTGTGCACAACACGAGCGACTGCTGATTGGCGCTTGACGTCAAAGCTTCGGTGCACAAAACAGATTCAACAACACGCCCCCATGGCTGCTCCCTCAGCACAGCCCCCGAAGGCAGGCTGACAGGGGCAGCCCGTGAGGAGAAAATATGGGCCTTGATTCTGGGAAGGACACCTAAATAAAAGAAACAGCCCAAAAAGAACATGAAGGCTTGCATCATCGCATCAGTCTGTGTGTACCAATAAACAAACTGGAGGAGGCAGGGGACCAGCATCTGACTGAAATGATATCATAATAATAATAATGTTTTATTACTAACTTATACCATTTATTTACACCGATCAGCCATAACATTATGACCACCTGCCTAATATTGTGTAGGTCCCCCTTTTGCCACCAAAACAGCCCTGACCCGTCGAGGCATGGACTCCACTAGACCTCTGAAGGTGTGCTGTGGTATCTGGCACCAAGACGTTAGCAGCAGATCCTTTAAATCCTGTAAGTTGTGAGGTGGGGCCTCCATGGATCAGGCTTGTTTGTCCAGCACATCCCACAGATGCTCGATTGGATGGAGATCTGGGGAATTTGGAGGCCAAGTCAACACCTTGAACTCGTGATTCATCAGACCAGGCCACCTTCCTCCATTGCTCCGTGGTCCAGTTCTGACGCTCACGTGCCCATTGTAGCCGGTTTCGGCAGTGGACAGGGGTCAGCATGGGCACCCTGACTGGTCTGCGGCTACGCAGCCCCATACGCAACAAACTGTGATGCACTGTGTGTTCTGACACCTTTCTATCAGAACCAGCATGAACTTTTTCAGCAATTTGAGCTACAGTAGCGCGTCTGTTGGATCAGACCACACGGACCAGCCTTCGCTCCACACGTGCATCAATGAGCCTTGGCTGCCCATGACCCTGTCGGCGGTTCACCACTTTTCCTTCCTTGGACCACTTTTGATAGGTACTGACCACTGCAGACCGGGAACACCCCACAAGAGATGCAGTTTTGCAGATGCTCTGACCCAGTCGTCTAACCATCACAATTTGGCCCTTGTCAAAGTCGCTCAGATCCTTACGCTTGCCCATTTTTCCTGCTTTGAGGACAAAATGTTCACTTGCTGCCTAATATATCCCACCCACTGACAGGTGCCATGATAACAAGATTATCAGTGTTATTCACTTCACCTGTCAGCGGTCATAATGTTATGGCTGATTGGTGTATAACGGCTCAATAGATGTTCTTAGGTGGTTACTATCCATTGGATTCTCTGAACTGAGTAATAATTTAAGTTTGAATACATTTAGAGCATTAATGGAATCAGTATTCCTACTAGAATATGTCTTTAACTTCTCATATCTGAAGACATCAAGACCAAGCAGTGGCTGCCGGCCTCCAGTAATGGCTCTCATCTCATTTTGAATCTTAATTAATTTTGCATTGATTGATCAAGGCCCTGACAGGAGGCACCTGATGATGGAGAGGTAGGCGCGTAGTCTTTCCTTCCTTTGTCTCCATCCTTCCAACAGAAAACCTGCCCTCTTTCTTACCTTGAGGAAGATTGTGAGCGTTTTATTTATTGTGCGGCTTCCTGTTGTCTATCACACTCCCTGAAGATGCTTCGAGGGGTGGGGTGAGTTAGACTGAGCAAAACAAAATCATTTTCTAAATAATCTGTGCAATTGACTGAAATGTTGGGTAAATAGAAGCACACCGTTACTAGATAGTACTAGATAGTAGGAAAACGTATTCCTTTTTGGTGGGGCAGTAAATAGGGAAATTGCATGAGGAAAAACATCCTTTATTTATTGCAAATGAGAACAAGGTGCACATACACCACCAACTACACACTTTCATGCAGGGTTGTGAGGCATACGTTTGTTAACATTTCACTGTTTACATGTGTATAGTTTTTTCATGCTTTGAAGATCCTCTATGTTGAGTACCCATGAGAGATACATAGGGGAAAACTCCTCATGTACTGTAAGTAAATCATCATACATCAAGTATATTTCCTAAGGTCCAATGTTTTCTCAATTCCATCTCTTCTGTGAAGGGAAGAAAGAAGTGTGTTTGGCACCACAATGTTTCTCAACCAATGCTTTTCTCAGATGAATGATTTGTAGAGCCTCAGTAGATGTCAGTCTTGTGTCCTAGTAACTACTTTTAGTGAGTTTGTACACATGGATTTGATAGCGAACCTTCAGCTAAAATTGATAGTTATTTTGAATTATACCTTCAGCATTTGCATTTCACATCAAATGTATTTTCCTCCTGTGTCCTCCAGCACATTTTTTACTTCTAAATTGTAGAAGGCTATTTAAACTTCAATTAAAAGTAAAAACTACAAATATATGAAACTGGGGGGAACAACGTATAACGAGAGCATTTGATATATACAGCTCTGGAAAACATTAAGAGACCACTTAACATTGATTTCTGAACTTGGAGTGGTCTCTTAATTTTTTACAGAGCTGTATATACTTTAAGGTGCTGCTGTGGAAAATTACGATCTTGTCTTTGGCATAAGTGAAGGACTTCCACAGAACTGATGAATGAAGCTGTCAGAATGAGCCGACATGCGTATATCCTCAGCTGGGTCTTTCTGCTGACATCTGCAGATATGTGTGTGTGTGTTTGTGTGTGTTGGCGGGGGTGGGGTGTATGGCTCCATGTAAGTCGCATCAAGTGACCTACACACTCTTGTAATGAAGTAATTTTATCCTAATCACTAATGCTCCTCTTTTGTTTGAATTACATAAATATTGAAGGCAAGGGATTATGTTATTTATATATTTTAAGAGAAAATATCAGTTTAACTTGATCATAAGAATGAAAAAGCCTGGTATTATAATAATGCATTTAAAGGGACTTGTTGTTCTGCAGCACTATTTGATTTTTATTCTGATATGTGACAGCTTAGAAAATATTGTTGTACTCTAATAAAAGTGCTTCAATCAGCATGTAGAGGGGACCTTAATTAGCTTGCTTATGCTGACTATCAACTGTGAGTGGCAGCTTAATGCCTTTTGGGATAGACAGCTTTGTTTTTAAGCTCTTGAGCTTTGTGCATGGTATAGTTGACAGGACAAGGACAAGCCATTAATATGTTTTGGGTTTGTTTGTTGGCTTTATGTTTCAGTTTTTGTGGTTGCTTTGGGTTTTCTTAGTGTGAATCCATAATCGAGTACACCTAGTGCATTGCTTAACTAACTAAAGCTGAGCAGACATAAGCACGGATTTTGTTAATTAAAACAAGCAGATTGCAGCAACTGTATCTGAATATGTATAATAGACAAACAGAGTAAACGGTACCGCCTCTTGAGCAATTACAAACATGCACCCTATTGCCTTTTGAATTATAAACAGTGGAGAGTGGCTTCTGCCATTGAATTCAAGTGCTGTGGTATAGGTTTGAGCTTTGCACGCCTCTGGTAGGTCAAAGTTTTGGTCTAACCCTAATTTCAATAGTTTTCCATTTAAATGCAATGCAATTACACATCTCCAGTGCGACGAACCATTTAATCTCAGTTCCGATCTCAATGCCAGTGACACACGAATAACATTAAATAGTTAATGCATGCCAATATGTGTAAAAAGCAGAATTTATCTGTTTCTCTCGCTTTACCTAACTGTCTGTCTACACATTATTATTGCTTATTTGTTTATTGGCAGTGGCCCTTGTCTAGTTCCTGAAATGGCTGGATGAGATCTTCAGTTACATTGAAACAGCCAAGAGGGGTCAAAGGCTAACCTTTCTTATTTTCTATCTTATCAGCCTAATAATAATCATAATAGTAGTAATAATAATAAAATTGATTAGGGTATACTCATGGTTGCTTAACAATATATCAGTGAAATAACTATAAAATAAATTATACATAATAATAGATACAAAACATCTTAATATACATCAATATGATTAATCTTTTAATTGCTATTTTCAAATGAGATTTTAATAAGAGCACCATTGTGATGATCAGTTTCTCATTTGCAGTAGATTAGAACAACCCTGATCATGGCATAAATACATCAATAAATATTGGAAACAGAATGTTCCAACTGTGACGGTATTAATTTGTTTTTAAAGCAATTTGCTGTATGAATAAAAGTGTTGTTTACAAGATAATTTGTGATATAATGACACAGCCCAAAGACTTGGAAATCCATGTTATTTTTTTTCTTTTCACTGAGTGTTGCTGACAATACACCACAACAAAGACCCTTCAGCACAACCTTGGAGACAAACAAAGGCCTCCTAATGGGAAAGATGCGTATATATATATATATATATATATATATATATATATATATATATATATATATATATCTGTGTGTGTAAACTAACTGACTAGAGCACCATTTTCCATATATATATATTTATTTTTGTATTATGTAAAATGATGATAGATACATTGTAATTTTTCTATTAGTTTCTGGAATATATATAGCGGGGTAAAGTCAGACGTGTGCACCACCGCAACACAATGCAATAATGAACAAACTATATACAGGGCGGCCTCGTAAGGCAACAAACCTGTAGGCAGCATGACAGACCCTGGGAACACATTGACAGGGCTATCAGTAAGTCCAGGAGCAGCTTGTGCAGGTGCTCGACGGAAGGCCTAGTCTGGTGGGAGGGAAGACACAGTTCAAATGGCTCCATCAGGATGCGCTTAACAGGGGCAGACTGGGAGAGGAAATCAGGAGCCAGAACCCGTGGAGATACACTTCCGCTCTGCCGAACCGCCTCCACAGTTGTTGTATCACAAGCGAGTGGAGCCGCCATTCCGAAACCCGTGGCAGTTCAGGCGTCCCCAATCCAAGATGGGGCGGAAACTGCCATTTTCCTTGCGTACTAGGAAGTGTGGGGATTAGAATCCCATTTGCTGCCCCAGTGGGAGCGCTTCGCAAATTGTTCTCTTCTCCAGGAGAGTGCCGATTTCAACGCAAAGTGCCACAGACTGCAATGGGTTCCTCACTTGCGTCCACACCATGCCTCAGAAGGGGGGTGGACGGGCCTGAGACTACGGGGAGTAGCTAACTGTTTTAGTTTGGAGTTGCTGGGAGGTGTATGGGTGGATCAGAGACTGCTGGAATCAGGAGCAGAAGGGGGCGGAGGTGCACCAGCCGTCCTCCTGATACATGCCATGGCGGACCGCCGGGGGCCAGGATGTAAGGCATGGCACATGGCTGCCGAGGGGGGTGCCTGCCTGCCGGTTTGAAGATTGACAGGTGGGCAGGACCGCTGCCTGGGAGCCGAGCTCAGGAGACATCGAGGGCTGGGCCGAGGGTGTAACCAGGTAGACCATGGCTCGCTGCAGGGACTGTTCCCTCTCCTGGGGAGTGCGCGTCAGCATCTCCTCCATGGAGGGGCCAAAAGTAAAGCCCGGCGATATGGGCACGTCTATGAGGCATGTCCTGTCCGTGACAGGCACCCATCTTGCCTGTGACAGCCAGAGCTGGCAATGCGCCGCCACAATTGCTGCCAAGGAGCGTCCAGTTGCCCTTGCGCCGTGACACATCACATTGACAAGCAGGCAGGTCGGCCACCACCGCTATCTCTCTGATAGGGGGCGGGGCCTCAGCCAGTTGGGCCAGGTAAAGGCCAGGCGAGCCTCTTGGGCTCCAGCCTCGTAGGCCCTCCAGAGCAGGGTCTCCGTCACGGGACACTGCCTGTCAGGACAGGCCAAGTCATGTGACTCCGCGGATAGCGGGGTTAAGGAGACCAGCAAAGCGATGGTGGAGTTCACTTTGGGGGTCCACCAGGCCTGCTTTCAGCCACACCCTGGGTTCTGGCATAGGCCTACCCCACCTGAGCCTGGACAGTTGCTGGACAGTCCCAGGTGGCTCTCAGGTCGTCCAGGAGGTCGGCAGCAACGGGAGGGCCCTCTCGAACCTGGAGCATGGGGGGGCGGGGTTAGAGGGCCTGGGGACCTGCAAGCAGTCCATGGCCCTCTGGATCACCACCCAAAACTCCTGGTTCTGACTTACAGGACCAGGGAGAGTGTTGTTGCCCGTGCGAGCTCATCGCCGAAGCTGGGCCTAGAACTGAGGCAACGCCCCGCAGACACAGAAAGCTCATGTTCTCGTTTTAATCAAACTGGCAAGAGAGAGACGAACCTGCGCAGACGTCACGTTTTATAGAACAGGAAGTGGGAAGGGACCTGTTCTGAGTGACGAGTGCAGGGGCCAATGGCAGCTTTGATAGAGTGATGTTTTCGGGTTCCTATGGAAGTGCGCAGAAACCCCTCCCCCTTTGGCAGTGCTTCCAACTTGAGAGATAACCTGTTTTGCAGAGACAGGAGCAATATAGTGGAGATCTCTGAGGACAAAGCAGGTTAATAGTAGGACGATGGGGGCACACATTTAGTCTTTTTTTCAATATTTATTTCCTTGATCCTTGCAGGAATCCAGACCTAGGTCAGGTTCAGTAAAGCTCTGGTAAATCAATCAGAGATTATCTCGCCTAGTATTGAATGACTTGAGTGGCCCTTTTAAATTGGCCAGGTTAAATGGCTGGAGGCACATTGGTTTAGTGTGAAGTGAAAACAAATATGGACAGGTTTTTCTCCAACCAGGTGAATGGCAAGATTGAAATCCTGCGGTACACGGACGCAGGCATCACACAGAATCGAGCGTGATGCAATAGTGGAAGATCACTTTGTATGCTTTGAGTAAGTAATATTCAATTCTATTCTGTGCTGCTTATTGCAAATTCAAAAGTAAACAGACAATGTAGGTAGATGTATACATGTATACTACAGGATTACTGTTAAAACATAATAATGCAGGCCCCTCCCTTGTATGGCAGTGACTGTGATGTTTGCAGATATTTAATCTCACTTCATCTTTTCCTCTGAGTCACACGTTTTCATCTCTTTCACTAGAAGATTAATGTTTTGACCACTAGAGAGAATTAACTCATATAGATCTTAATGCAACATGGGGACTTGGGGGGCAGTGCAATTATAGATAAGCAAGGAATAACTCTAATTCATATATATATATCTTTATAATTTTGTACTGGGGGCTCATGTGTTTTGGGAGAGAAAGCATCTTGTTTTGAATCTGGATTGGTTAGCTTTATAGTGTGATTATTAAGTGTACCCATATGGTGACTCTTTAAAACACCTTCTCATGCAAAAACTTAACATCTTATTTACATCTTCTACAGTGGGAGACAAATTCATCATAATAGGCGTCACAAAAGGCTTTCGAACTGCGGGCCTCTAATTACCCCGAACCCTCTTCCTCAACCCTAAGTGGTGCCTCTACTCTAAGATACTGTATAAATCAGTTTTTATCTAACTTAAATCCCTCGGGATAGTTCTCCTTTCCTACAACAGAGAGGCTTCACTGCAAAACCGTTTAAAACTAAATGAACAGCCCTCCGGATCTGTCACAGAACACAAGGGGAAATCACAAAGGAAGTTCTTGCCTTGGATGTAATCAGAGAGCAGGGGTTTTGGAATGGCTTGTTATCAGGACCAAAAAAGGATGAGAGCTGATTTTCTCTTTCACTGATGTGCCAAGAGTCCCTTCAGACTAAGAGTGAAGAAGCCTTCTACTCGGGCTGAGCTAATAATTTGGCAGATAATGGGTGAGGAGCGAGTTGAAGAAAGGAGCAAAAGGGGGAGAGGGGTGTGTGTGAGTGTAATAATAATAATAATAATAATAATCTCCACGCTTCAGTTTCAATATTAATATTACCTTTTTTTTTATCGAATACTTGGATGATAATACATAGTAGACTATGATTTGCTGCCCAGAAGATACATCTGCACGTGTACATTTCAGAAACCCCCTCTCCAGCACTAAGGGAAGGTGTGTTGATGGAAAGAGAAATAACTTTCCCCATGGGGTATTTGTCTACTAAATGGTATCTGCTTTGGTCTACTGAATACCTCTCCTCAGAGTTCAAACTAAAATCTGCTGTGAGGAACTGTACTACAAGAAAAGCACAAAAGCCAACAACAACAACCATAACGAAACCTTTATGAATGCTGTGTAATATAATGATATGCAAACCATGTTTTGTGTGTGTGTGTGTGAGTGTGAGTTTTGAAGAGCACACCATAAATGTTTGGAAGAAATACATCTACAACTACATGTGATATAGCCTATAGAATATGTTAAAGGTAACTGGTATTCAGATATAGAAAATAAATAAATAAAACTGTGCCCTGGGTAAGCCAGGAAATAAATAATACAACATACATTTCTAAATAATAAGATACTCTTTAAACTTTTAGCACTACATATAAACAATATATCAGTGCTGTGGAGAATCCCTCCAAGAGTAGCTATCCTACTGTCATTTTATTCAGTATTATACCTTGAATTACTGTTAAAATAAGTGCTGGAATATGACTTGAAACCAGAAAGGAATACCTGCAATAGCAAAGGAAGCAGGAGAAATTGTGCCCAGGCCATAACTGAAAACCATCATGACATACACTCACCTAAAAGATTATTAGGAACGCCAAACTAATACTGTGTTTGACCCCCTTTCGCCTTCAGAACTGCCTTAATTCTACGTGGCATTGATTCAACAAGGTGCTGAAAGCATTCTTTAGAAATGTTGGCCCATATTGATAGGATAGCATCTTGCAGTTGATGGAGATTTGTCGGATGCACATCCAGGGCACGAAGCTCCCGTTCCACCACATCCCAAAGATGCTCTATTGGGTTGATATCTGGTGACTGTGGGGGCCAGTTTAGTACAGTGAACTCATTGTAATGTTCAAGAAACCAATTTGAAATGATTCGACCTTTGTGACATGGTGTATTATCCTGCTGGAAGTAGCCATCAGAGGATGGGTACATGGTGGTCATAAAGGGATGGACATGGTCAGAAACAATGCTCAGGTAGGCCGTGGCATTTAAACGATGCCCAATTGGCACTAAGGGGCCTAAAGTGTGCCAAGAAAACATCCCCCACACCATTACACCACCACCACCAGCCTGCACAGTGGTAACAAGGCATGATGGATCCATGTTCTCATTCTGTTTACGCCAAATTCTGACTCTACCATCTGAATGTCTCAACAGAAATCGAGACTCATCAGACCAGGCAACATTTTTCCAGTCTTCAACTGTCCAATTTTGGTGAGCTTGTGCAAATTGTAGCCTCTTTTTCCTATTTGTAGTGGAGATGAGTGGTACCCGGTGGGGTCTTCTGCTGTTGTAGCCCATCCGCCTCAAGGTTGTATGTGTTGTGGCTTCACAAATACTTTGCTGCATACCTCGGTTGTAACGAGTGGTTATTTCAGTCAAAGTTGCTCTTCTATCAGCTTGAATCAGTCGGCCCATTCTCCTCTGACCCCTAGCATCAACAAGGCATTTTCGCCCACAGGACTGCCGCATACTGGATGTTTTTCCCTTTTCACACCATTCTTTGTAAACCCTAGAAATGGTTGTGCGTGAAAATCCCAGTAACTGAGCAGATTGTGAAATACTCAGAACGGCCCGTCTGGCACCAACAACCATGCCACGCTCAAAATTGCTTAAATCACCTTTCTTTCCCATTCAGACATTCAGTTTGGAGTTCAGGAGATTGTCTTGACCAGGACCACACCCCTAAATGCATTGAAGCAACTGCCATGTGATTGGTTGGTTAGATAATTGCATTAATGAGAAATTGAACAGGTGTTCCTAATAATCCTTTAGGTGAGTGTATTTCCAGAGCAAAAGTGCAATGTATCCCCAACATAAGGATGCATGTTTGATAAGTTGCACCTACATGATATATATAAACAATTTATTTTAGGAAGTATACCATACAAATCCAGCAACTTGAAATTTAAAAAAATGTAGGTGTGTCTTTTTGCACCCTTCCATAGCCTTGAATCTGAATTATAAAGAAAATGTAACTTTGGGTGTTGAAAGTGAAATCCCTGAAGGAATAATTGTTTTAGTCAGCTGTAAACACGATCTCCCAGAGTGTGTGTCCTAGTTAATGGCACACAGCAGAAGCCTTTATCCCCTGACCCCTGAGACAGGCAATGTTTCAAAAGCAGACAGTTGAGAAGATCGGTATAGAAGACAAAACAGCTGGCTTAATTACTCTGTTTGAGGTCAGAATATCTTCCTGCAGGTTCACTCTCTTTCAACCTCCAGCTTTCTCATATCGAAGTACCTCTGAGAATCTAATGTTACACTTCAAATATACCCTATACTTTTTATTTAGCTGAGTTACGGCAGTTGTTTCAGCCCATAGCAATGTTTGCTGTCACAAGATTGATTTTCATGACTAGATGAAAATGTCTAAACCTTTCTGCTTTAGTTTCTGCCTTTGACAAGTCACCCAGGCAAGCCACTGTAGCCTCCGATGGCTGAAGATGAAGGAATAA
Source organism: Amia ocellicauda (assembly GCF_036373705.1). Classification (NCBI taxonomy): domain Eukaryota; kingdom Metazoa; phylum Chordata; class Actinopteri; order Amiiformes; family Amiidae; genus Amia; species Amia ocellicauda. The sequence goes on from NC_089850.1 coordinate 54,972,189, forward strand.
GGGACAGTAACTGGGGACTGGTGTCTCACTGCAGGTGATGGAGTTTTGCCATCCTGCTTTTTTCTTCTCACTAAAATCAATATGACAAGGCTAGGGGGGCGTTTACAGCTCTATGGCCACAATCGCCAGACTCCATTCCAAGCCTAAATGTGTGCTGTGAACTAGACTAGCAGTCCACCAGCCAAAGCCATGTGTCCTGGAGGAGCTGCAGAGGATCTGAAAGGAGGAGTTGTCAAATTACACTTAAGATGCAGATTAACTTATTTAAAGGCTACAGGAAGCATCCCCTCCATGGTATGAAAGTCAGTGGATTCACAAACCACTGATTGCCAGGTTCAAAATAAACTATTTTGACAGCTATATAATTATGCAATAATGTTTTATTTATTTGTGGCCATTCAGGTTTAGTCTTGCACATCCTTGTGTTCCATTAAGATGAATGAACTCTAAAGGCAAGGTGTGCATCAGCACAAAATTCACTCTTTAACTGTCTGCAAAGCACAGGCCTGACAAAGCTGTTCTTGGCAGTGAATAATTGATACTGCATTGCTAGAGGATGAAATTAATTTCACATTTGGGTGTCATTATACATGTTGCTATTTCCCCCTGCCCCCCTTCTTATTCACATGCTGGTCTTATTCTTTCTTATAATAAAATATGTAACTCACAGTTTAGGGACTGCTACAGAGCACCTCAACATTTCTTATCTCAAGAATACTAGGCAGACAATGTTTGTTCAAGGTGCTGGAACAAACAATTTATGAACCATGACAGGAACTCTTCACAGCAACAATAAAAATTGTTGAGTGAAATGGTGCAAGCTTTCCCCCATAAATGTCCTATACATATATATTCATATATATTCATAATGCATTTTCTGTTCTTCTAGTATCTAATTATCTGAATAGAAACACTCTGCATCATTTTATTTCATTTCAATGGCTCCCAAGCAATGTCACCATTGTATTAATAGATATAAGACACTCAGTTGTTGTAACCAACTTATTTTATTTTATTCCAATACCCTTCACTTGCAAGCAACTTCATGGTGTCATGATATAATACTAAAAAGCATTATTGGTTTCAGTTGCTGCAATGTCTCTGTGTGGGTTCAAATCCGAGTGGTTATGTTCAAAGAAGTGCCTGATTTATTGCCATTATTTTAACTAAATTTAATTCCAGATTCAGTTGAAAATGTTGTCACTTTGAATTATGTATCTATTATTTTTGGTCTATGGATTGTTTATAGATTATTTTAAAGTTTCTATGCCTTGCCCCCTCCCACCCCAGCCATATGTAACACAACCATCAATCAGTGGCCAACCGACATTATTAAACTACACAATACACAACATTCCAGTATACGCTGAAGATCAAAGGGCTTCAACACACTGACCAAGACATCACAAGATGGGCCTGTTTCCACCAGTAAAAACCCAGCTTCACTAGACCTGCACCAACACTTTTCAGCAAGACAAACAAAATTCCAACAATTACCCATGGGTCCTGCTGCATGTCACCACAGGTGTCAAGATCCATCACAACACCAAAGGGTACATAGACATTTTCGACTTGTGGCCCACTTGCTCACAGTAATCCACTGTATACCCAGCTTCGCAATGGCACAAGAGTGCCCACGGACCACAGATATCCAGCCATTACCTTACACACGTTCCACTGTGACGCACAACAGGTTCTCTGTACACGTGACCCAGTTTTATTGTGATTCTGTAAATTATGTAATCCATTGACATAATTCTGTACACTACACAACACACAACTATGAAAGCAATACTTATTTTGATGATGCTATCCACTGGGTAGCCTATGATATATTTTGGAGCTTAAATCTGATATAAAATACACTATTTAAACAATCAAAATAACACCCAAATGAGTTTGTGTAGAAAATCCCACACTAAAAGTGAAATCTGCACTTGCAAAGGTCTCACTTTAAAGGTCTGCTATTTGCTGGTGAAAGAACATAATTACTCATTTCCAGTGACGGGATTTCTAGAAGGGTCCTGCACATTGTAATCGTCAAAGCACAACCATGCCTCAATGTTGCTAGCTGTGTACAGCAGCACTGTATTCACATTGTACTATAATGACTGCACACTCCCAAATGTTTGGCTTCTACTGCTTACATTTTCCATTCAAAGCAAAACAGAGCAGATACCGTTGGAAGGCAACTCTCACCTCAACACTCGCTCTCAATTCCTGTCAGCTGTCTGCAATCAGCTGGAAACAGCCACCACGTCTGCCACGGGTTCTGCATGACACATCCACCCACAGATGCTGTGGAAAACCTGGAAAAAGACAGACAGTGTTAAAGTATGCTATACACTGAAGCTCTCACACGTCCCAAACACATTAAACCTACTGATTGGGTTTGTGATGGGCTCAGCAGCATACAACATTAAATAACTGTTGCCATCAACATACACTTTTCTTGTAACACTTTAATTAATAAATACTTTCAATATGGCTGTACAAATATTTGTTTAAATAAAAAAAATAAAAAAAGGGGTCAACTGTGTTTGCTCTAGAGCTCAATTTCATTGTAATGTTAGGAAAGTCAGAATTATTTACAGTCATTAATATGTTACTGGGTTACCTGCATACAATTTCACCTTACAATATATCACAGCTTGTGCAGTTGTTTTCTCAGCACACTGTCAATACCATCACTGATGTTACATCACAGTTTATTGCCACAGGTTCCAGTGGAGGACTGCTCGCTCACATTGTAAAACTCAATTTGGGATCATCTACAGGGACACGACCACACATCTGAACTACATTTCAGATGACTTTAGGTACATACTAGAACACAATGATGAACATTAATCTGCGCACAATTGATGACTTGAAAGAGGCAATTGAGCAAGAGGTATATTCAATCCATACAGAAACTCTGCAAGCTTTACAGAGCAATATTGGATATTGGATAAAACTACACTTTCAAATGCTCCAAATACACAGCTCGCATTTAACACCCTCCACCCTTGTTAGTATCCTACTACTACTACATCTTATCTTGCATAAACAACAACATTTTCAGATTCGTTTTTATTAATTTATTATTAATTATAGTCACCTCTTACACCTTACACAGAGTCCAGAGGAAACCTCGCCAGAACAAACAAACAGGCTAATTAAAAGGATAGCTTATATTTATATTATAATTTGTTGCAAAGGCAACCAAGCGAGTCTACGATAAAAAAGGAAAATACCAGAACAGTAATCTAATATAACAACAACAATGTTTTTCACCGAAAACGCAGCAAACCATTGCTCCAGTGCCGAAAGGGGGCGTGGTTACATGGGGCGGGGCGTGTTACCTGTGACAGGTGAGACTCGACTCAGCACCTCCTGCGGATCCACAGCGAACTGCAACCCCGAACCGAACCGAATAGGATAGGACACGGCATGCACTGTTTTGACGTCACCTCCATCTATGTCTATTTATTAGAGACTTTTACTGAAATCCTACTTACATTCACCCCCTTAACAAATACACATCAGAGCTTAATGAAAACAGATACTAAGACATTTTGTAGAAGTAATGCATCTATAATCAATTATTTTATTTGATCTATACAGCTTGTATAAAAGCTTAAGTTTCAGCCGCAGGACGTCTACTCCAGAGACCGGCGTGCTGTCTGTGTTGCTACCACTCCAGATGTGAAGAAGCATATTGATTTGCACTAATCAATGACAAAGGAAAAATACACTCAAATACAATTCCAAGAAAGGAAAAAAAAAATGTTTAATGTTTTTCTCATGGTTAGCATCAACTCCTCAATCACTGCATTAAAGTATATAAGATAAAAGGAGGCGGCGATCCTAAAATTAGCGCTTTAACATTTGCAAATGCGAAACTCGCAGTGAAAAAGACAACCTGATTTCTGGAGTCGGTCCTGAACCATGTGCACCACAAATACTGTTTATGCTAAATACGTAAACATATATGATCAAGTATTTAACTGCTTCCTTAAATTATACATGTTAAATACATTGTAATACTAAGCATTGCTTTCCTTTACGAAATGAGTGAGGAGCAAAACAACATACATAAAGGAAATGAAACACTATTATACACACATTCAAGTGAGACTGCAGTAAAGCATACCCACCTATTTCACTGGGTCTTTGTCTGGTGCTTTTCATGATTGACCGCAAGATCCTGAAATACACTTGAAAGGCGGAGAAGTGGGACTTGGAGATTTCAGCACCACGGCCAGCGCCGCTTCTCCTGGGACGGCCAAAGCGCGGGAGGAGTTTCATTTGATTCTCCTGAGCTTTCTTTTGAAACCATATCGATCTAATGATGTATGCAGTGATATATTGACGTCATTATTTTATTAAAAAGTGTCCAGTATGTCAATAGGGCATGAGTGTGGAATAGTGCTTAGGGCTCTAGATTCTGAAACAGGGGGTTGTGGCTTCAATCCCAGGTGGAGGACACTGGTGTTGAGCAAGGTGTTTTACCTAGATTGTTCCAGTAAAAACTCAGCTGTATAAATAGTATCTTAAAATAATGGGATATATTGTAACATTTGTATGTTGCCCTGGATAAGAGTGTCTGTTAAGAAATACATGAATTTGGTTAATTTTCTCTCCCCTGACACAGGATGCTAGGTAATGGGCTATTTCAATAAAGAAGTATACTGGAGTTGTTTTGATGCAACATTTTGTTAGGTGACTACACTAAGGGGATATGCTGTTAAATACATGACTTTAAATACCTAGAAAAAGGAAACTTCATTCTGTTCAGAGAAACCAAGAAATGCAAGAGCACTTCACTGATTGGGTTCAATTATACATGGAATGGAGAGAGAGATCCCAAATAGAAGCAACACAAAGGCAAGTGTAGCTTCAGTGTTGAGCTAGATCAATGAAGAACAGCTTTACAACAAAGGCATTACTATAAATAATATAGAAATAGCCCCCACACCAAGCTAGACACAGATTGAAATTGTTAGTAGCAGCCTTTACTGCCAAAAAATGAGGCTGCTGTAAAACTTGGATGTTTACTGCACCGGCCTGGGGCTAGACAGAGGAAATCGTGCAACTGCCGATTGCAGCATTATGGAAATTAAATTTAGTGGAACACCAAACCATACTGAGATGTTGAAATTGTGCAGTTGATCTAGTTAGAGTCCTGGTGGATCCACCGGCCAGCAGCTGTTGCAGGTAGTCATGAAGACCACTGGGGGAATGCAAACCTGGAGACTCCACAGCACTCAGACTGGGCCACCAGCTGAAGACCCTTCGGACACCTGATAGCTCAAGTCTAGAGACCACTGACTTACTGCAAAATAAACCAGATAACCTCTAGTCCTGGCGTGCCCCCCTCTGTTACTAAGGGAGCTGTTTCTGGTTTTCATTGCAGCTGCTATATTACATCACTACAAACCAATGTATTCCTCCACTAGAATTCTTTTAGTTTTTATTTGCTTTATAGAAATATGGTTAAGACCAAGATTGACCCAGGCCTGCAATGAAACCTGAAATGGATCCAGTTCAGTGTGGATTAACAAGATTAAAGCTACTGCTGCCCCCTAAACTTCAGCTGAACTGCTCCCACTCTTAAGAGGTCTCTGCACTCCCCCACTACATCAGGATTTGTCATTCACCCTCCACATTAATTAAACCTTAAAATTTTACCTTACATAATGCTTGGAGCAGTTGGTATAAGCACCCAGTTACCGTTCCTGTCCTCAAGCCGCAGAAATCCTTTATATAGAAACCTCAATAAACAAGTCAGTGAATTGCACCAAACAATCTCTTAACAGATGCCCTTATGCAGTGTTACTTACGGGGTATGCAAGCATTGCAGAAGTGCAGCAATACAAAACTAAAAAAAAAACAGAAGTACTGTTAAAAAAACACAAAAACAATCAATACAAAATTACAATATATGTACATTCTAGGTGAAGGAAGTGACAAGTGCAGACATGATGCAAACATCATTGTAGGTTATTGAATGACCTGGTGTTAGCGGAGACTCAGCCTTCACACTTCAATGGAGTGAAATACAGTCCATTTCACTGAAGCATGTAGCAGTTTAGATGTGCTCAAGAAAGCAGACTGTCCTTCTTCAATTCAAAAGGGGTAATTTATTTCCGGGGGAAAGAAAAGCTTAATTTCTGTGTTTGCGGGGAGAACATATACTAATCCTTTCCTACACCCAAGAAAATAACCCCCCTTTCCTATTCAATTAATTAGTTCCCACCTCTATGATACTCTCCATAAAAAAAAAATGTTTCCAAAAGGATAACCAAAGAACATTTTATTGACAACATTGAACAAACATACAGAATCTTTTTGCATAACTGTGCCATTGCAGGCATCGCGTCTCCTAGTTCAGCCTGGGAACGGTTACACAACCAAATAGCAGCAGGACCAAGGGTCACCTCCGTCAGCAAGGGCTCTGCTTGTAGACGTTCTCCAGGGATCGATAAGTGGATGGTCTTAACAAGCACCACTCATTACAGAAGCCTCCAACAAGATCATTGCTCAACTCTCCTAATGCTGCTCAGGCGCCACAGAAATTGAAAAAGCCACAAGGTTATAGGTCACAGGCTCCACTGCAGTCCAACACCAGCCACATACAGACCTTGGCTACCAGACTCCCACCCCCCTTCTCCATTTGGTACAAGCAGCAGGCAGGGCAGCATGTTTCATGGTCAGCCCAACACCCCAGTATGTCTGCTCCCATACCAACTGGAGGCCTGCTCTCCCTTCTATCAGCTTACTCCAACCCTTCTATGTACAATACAGTAGCTACACCGATCAGCCATAACATTATGACCACTGACAGGTGAAGTGAATAACACTGATAATCTCGTTATCATGGCACCTGTCAGTGGGTGGGATATATTAGGCAGCAAGTGAACATTTTGTCCTCAAAGTTGATATGTTAGAAGCAGGAAAAATGGGCAAGCGTAAGGATCTGAGCAACTTTGACAAGGGCCAAATTGTGATGGCTAGACGACTGGGTCAGAGCATCTCCAAAACTGCAGCTCTTGTGGGGTGTTCCCGGTCTGCAGTGGTCAGTACCTATCAAAAGTGGTCCAAGGAAGGAAAAGCGGAGAAACAGTGACAGGGTCATGGGTGGCCAAGGCTCATTGTTGCACATGGGGAGCGAAGGCTGGCCTGTGTGGTCCGATCCAACAGACGAGCTACTGTAGCTCAAATTGCTGAAAAAGTGAATGCTGGTTGTGATAGAAAGGTGTCAGAACACACAGTGCATCGCAGTTTGTTGCGTATGGGGCTGCGTAGCCGCAGACTAGTCAGGGACAAACTCCACTCAATTATGCTTTCAAACTTTAAAAACAAATCTCTCAAACCACTCAACCACAAGAAAAAACAAACAAACAACAACAACAAAAAAAAAACAATAGGAAGAAACTTACCATCCCAAAAAACCAACATGGACTCCCTCAGTTATCGTTTCTTAAACACTGGAGAACTCAAGAGGGGAGGCGCATTGACGCAACTGACATTCCTGTTGCCCAATTACAACACTTACACCATCATTTATCTTAATAACTTCTGCATGGTCTCATTTGCCGAAGTTACACAACCATCATTGTACAATTATTATTATTATTAATAATACATAATATATGAGTGCCGTACCGCAGAGATAAGCAGAAGCATCTCGGTGAACCTCAAAACCAAACTCGTGATTAAAATGTCATGGACTCACGCCAAGTGGATGCAGAGTAAACTCAAAGGTGGACTTGTAAAAGCCCGTTTTCTCACTCCTGATGAATAATTAACTGCTTGCCTCCTAGCCGGCGAATCCTATGTGCAAGACGCCTGTGAAAGGAGGTCTGGCTTTAAAACAGGAGGAAGAGACCAGAGCAGAAAAAAAACATGTGCTAATGATAGTATTGTAATGATAAATAAATACCTCCCACTCATAGCAAATATTCAGACCTACATTTTGTTCCCTCATTGTAAGTCACTTATATCATATGTGACTTTAGTATTATTAGTTAACTACTACTCATAAGTGTGCATAATTTAAAGCAGAGCAAATGGCATTGTCATCATCTCATACATATGGATCAATATTGCTATTCAAAGTTAAACTGGTCTTCTGGATTCTGATTGGCTAGACTGTGATCTCAGAGATCCATTAAGTCTAACTGTGAGTGTTTCCTTCAATTGAAGCTTTTTATTGTTATTTTTTTACTCTAACCTTTAAAACATAGCGCATATGACAGCTGCATACACAACATATACAATACCTGATTCACCATGCATCACTACTAATGATTAATGATCTTTTAGCATAGATCATAGATGTTAGAAGGTTGTTTGGCCCATTTTGCTCACCTGGTTCTTAGCAACTTACAACTGAAGATCCCAGTCAAGACTTTCTTCTTTAACGCCTCAAGTTTACTCCGCTTACAGAACTTGGCTGGGCCGTATATTTTCCATTCACTCACAGCCTAACCTAAAAAGAGCCTTAGTCCACAACATGATTCTCATTTATGACCTCTGGCTCTGGTCTCTGTGTTGAGACTACAGTGAATGTCTGGCTCGTCTTTTGAAGTCGTGTGTAGAATTGTGAATAATCTCCCCTTTTCATGATTATTTCTGAATTTCATTATTTCTAGCGGCACTGAAAAATAATAAAAAACATTGGTACTTTTTGCTGCCTCCTTCTATGATTCTGAAACGCATTTGGGTTCAGGTTTATTGATAGTTTCATATCCTAACCTGTTATTTACTTATCTAAATTATTCAGCATTTCCAAACAGAAGCCCAAGAATTTGATACCAGATAAACACTTTCATTATCTTCCAATGCCTGCTGCCTGTCTCCTGCACACTGTAGCTGTCTCCTTTTTCAATTACCCTACCGGTACTCAGAAACTAGAACCGTGCTGCTCTGTATTGATGCATACGCCACATGATGTTGAAGCAAAAAAAAAAAACTTTTGAAAAGATTAAAATATGGAGAACAAGTTCATGTTTTTGATCAAGCTTTGTTGTGACTATTTTAAATGTAAGCTTAATTCCTTAATAACTTTGCAGAAGTTACACATTTAAGATCATACCTGATTCCTGAACAATCTCTTAATAGGCAAGTGGGTGCTTTAGAAGCGTTCATCGTAATTTCAGTGTTTTATACACATCATAGCATAAATTAAGTACAGAGACATTGATCTTTAACTGTTTATTGTGTTTCTATTTCATTTTTTAAAAGCAATTGCACCCTCTTTTGAATTCCCAAGAATGATTTAATGTTTCTCCCAAGACACCAATATGTGCCATTTATATATCATTGTACTCATGAAACAAGCATCCCAATTCCTCATCTTTATACCTGTGCATATTTCTTCACAGAAACATATGCAGTGTTATGTCTTGCCTGAAGCTGCCCCTTTAGCCTCAAAGAAATCGGTGCAAAAGGAGATGGGTACAACTCTTTCACCATGCTTTATAACATTGTGGTTTACAAGTGTTGAACACAATGCAAAAAAATACAAATAAATCACGTTTGACAGCTAAAATTAAAGGGGGAAAAAATTGAAAAGGAAATGGAAGTGCTTCTGAGGTGCAGATACAACATGTATGAGTTTAAAAAAAATAATGAGAACTCAAGAAACTTTTGCTTTATTTTTGCGATCTAAGTATTTATAACTTAAGTGTCCATATTAGGGCAATATAGTTAATATTCACATCATGCAAGCCTTTGGGAATACTCAGGAATATATATTTTTTAAATGTGACAAATATCTCTTGCTCTTCTCGCATGTTTAAACTCCTGCAACCTCCATTAGGATTCTGAAAGGCCTGGTCTGTAATGATGTATGCTCTCCACATACAGACAGCAGTTTAAGATATGGAAATGTTGATATTCGGATTCCTCTGTTCTGTTCTCAACACCTGCAATAAAACCGCTAGCTGAGGGTCCCTAAAAAAAGAATAGCATTCATGAATAACAATAATTATCTCTTCTCAGTTTAATTCAACCAATGTATCATGTACTTTCTTCTGCAAAGTTTAGTGAAACTCAGAAAGGTTTAACTGTATATTACCATGGAAAGTATCACCTAAATTAACCAGTTATTGTCTTCTCATTTGACTATGGTCCTGTGAAACTTTAAAAACAGATTTCTTTCCATTTCTGAAGCGTTTTGTTTTATTTGTGTTCATTACACTTGCATAGCAGAGAAACAAATTGCTGTAACTCTCACAGCTGAGGAATGTCACAAAATGACAATGACAAACAAATCCAGAACACTCCCAAAAGCTCCTTCAATGCAGCACACTCCAATTCTGAGGGAAAATTGTGCTTATATTTGGCAATTTATACTTCAATAATTGAAAGGTGTGGTTGATTCCCACCCTATACAGCAGTAAGAAAGAAAATAAAACCTCAACCCTACTGGGATTTATCCTATAAACATTATAAACAAATAAGGTAAATTCACTCCTCTTGGCTCAGATGTTTCTTTATCAAAGTATCTCAAACAGATGTTTTTAGTGAGAAGTCCGTCAGCTCACACCACTTGACTGCATAGTTTGTTCCAGACACCCCTCCACACCACCGGCCTCTCAGCAGCGCCGCACACACGGCTCTTTGTGTGAAGAAGAGCCAGTACTCAGTCCAACTTGCACGATTGCCACTTGGATCCTTCCTCATTTCAGTCTTGACACCCAAACTGTCATTCAACACCTTAGCTTCTTAGTGTATCTCCATTCTTGTTGTGTGTGAGTGTGTGTGTGGGGGGATTGTAATTAAATAACACGTACAGGTTGGCTTGTGGTAATTTAGTAAAGATACACTGATTTGCATGGACTGATCACTTGAAAAGGAACACTTTCATACAGAGATATATGATGTGTGATCACAAGATGTTAACAAACATTCCCCTTTCCTAGATTAAATATACCAGCAGTAGATAATAATATGCTGACAAACACAAAATCTCTTTTAAATACAATTTTGTTCCCTTGTCTATCAGAGCAATATCTTTTCCATTCTTTCCATTCCATTCTCCTTGTTCAAACCAATCCCCTGAAAATGAAAAGGTAACACAAATCCCGTAGGAGTTATGTGAGGAGAATAGCTTACAGAGACATTTTTAACTCCAAAATATACTTCCTGATATTAGTTTTCCTAAAACAGAGCAATACATTTATTTATATTTTCCCCAATCCCGTATCCCATATATTCCACACTGCCAACACCTTAAGGGCTTTAAGTACATGCACGCACACATCAAAATACACAAACAAAGCAATAACAATGGCACTCACTTACATTTAAAAATAAATATGAACACCAGATCAAGGAAATTATAATTGAGAAGAAGAGTTCAAATTTTCCGAGCATCATTTGTATAAGACACTACCTTCATCCACTTTAACCCTAAGCCAGTTCTGTGAAAGCATTGATTCACAGTGACATGATGAATTTGTATGCATCATGGTCCAGTTATTCCATCCTCTTATTATCCAAAACAGAAAAGGAAAAAAAGAAAATAAATACCAGTTCATGTTATTTAAACAACTTAAATGGAGGTTAATGGAGGTTGCAGGCTTAAAGATGTTGGAAATTATTACTATGTTTATTTGACCTTATTAAAATACCTGCTACAGCACATGCAAAAACATAAGCTTTTCATCTGATAGTACTAGCACCCCCATGATATATATATAAAATAGCTCTGGTATCAAAAAATGAATTTAAAAAATAAAATTCCGAAGATATACTATAGGAAACTCTTATGGATGCTTGTGAGTGTGTATACTTATTTCAAGGCATATTGTACATCTGACTGTTCTGAACAAATTCTGAACAAGTAACCCCTAGCTCTTAAAAAACAAGTTGAACTGTGCTTCTCCTACCCAAAAACAGCTCAGAAACGAATGTTTTCTGGGGTAGGAAATTCAAGGCTACTATATACATTTAGTTCAAAGTATAGGTATAACACATTACTGATAGCAGAAAGACATTTTATTTATAGATGGCTAACATACAGAGTGAAAAGGGGATTTAACTATTCCAAAGGAAAACATGTTCTACCCCAATGATTTAAATTAACTACAACATTACAAATCATAAAGAAATAACACCTTGACATGTTCTCACTTCAGTTTTAAGACACCGGAGACTCTTTCAGTTGTAAAAGAATGCCTTGGGCCATTAAATCTTAAAAGATTCTCTCAATTACACAAGGTAATTTACAAAAGTACATGGGTGATCTCAAAGGGTTCAGAAGTAAAACATTAAAGTCTGGTTAGCAAAATGCATATCTCATGCTATCGTTTATAACAAAAAGCATATATCAAGGTAAAATGTAATTAGTTTCCTCTTAATATTTCAGAGCATCTTCATTATTCACAAATGGGTTAGCTTAGCACTTTTGACACCAGTTTGAATAGACCTAAAGTGTCCGATGTACATACGTGCCTGCAGAGGCCATCTCATGATAGTGTCGGACTTAAGCTTGTAAATACTATTTGTAAATAACTTTCTTTGGAGTTTGAATATATAGGAATGGTACATACCCTGTACTGGTAGTGTTAAAGATATATTATCCAATGTAGCATTAGCAAGAATGTCTTTTAAAATCATGCAAGTTTAAATACCCTGAATGTCCTCTGTCTATGAAAAATCTTCTTGTGGCTCACTGCAAAACTGAAGGAGGTCTGGTGAATAGTAAATGAAAACAATATATTTCATTGGATACTACGGACAACAAATATGCATATCTTTTTAAAATAAGGAAACCAAAACAAGTGTTGTTTCACACAGTGTAAAATGAGGGAAAACAAAATCAGCAATCAAACACACTTTTCTGTACAACAACCAGTCAAATGTTACTCCAAATGAAATGGAGTAACTGAAAATAAGCACCCCCCCCAAACATCCCACTCAAATCTTTTCATTTCCTCTTGCCCATTTATACCTAAATGGACTTGTGCTCAGGTGTGAAGATGACAATGAAAACAACAACAGTTTTACCTGTTTAACCTCATAAACAAAAGCCATGCATCTGACTCATCTATCCAGGCCAGAATGTCTACAGAGTTTTAAGAAATTCTACCAATCAATCTGAATCTTTCCTCCCGACTTTACTTAAGCTTGGGCATGCAAGCTAGGCCATCAAGGATTGTACTTATTGCATTCGGCAAGGCTTAAATTGGCGTGATTAGGTTAGGGCTGTGTGTGAGGAATGGACGGCTGCATCACAGAAGAAGTGTACTCCAGTGAGGGGCTGTCTGCTGGATGTGAGGACAGTCGAATTTGTGACAAACACACGGACTGGGTAATAAGGTAAGGTAAGGTAAAGTCAAATGCATTAAATATTTCCGTACCTTGGCGTTTCAAACTGGTCTAGTAAAACAGTGGCCTTTCACAACATTTTATTTGCTTGCAGTGGTTCTCCTCAGGTTGGTACTACATTAAGTGGAGACCTGCGGTGATGTTAATTGGAATAAGTTAGGTTTTACCAACAAAATGGGACCTGGGAATTAAGGAATCGGATGTAAATTGTCAATACTCTGAGCTTGGCAGTGGGATTTGACCATGTGTGTTGATATCTAGGTGTCAAACTACATATTCGGAATAACACCCCACAAACAACGGCTGAAAATGTTTAACAGCTTAACACACCGTCTTTGTGTAGTGCACAACCAGACCCAAAACTAACAGAAACTGAAAATAAAAGGCAACAGTCAAAAAAACAACATCAACAAAAATACACCTACAATGTAAATGGACAAAAAATATATATGTATAATATATATATAAAAAGGTAAACTTTATGTGCTTTTCTTTTATTTCAAATATGTGCCGCAAAATTATTTATCTCACAACGCAATGGAAAACTAAAAAGACCTCCTCGAACTATTCCTCTCCAAGAGTGGCTGCTGATCCATTGGTTTCTCCTTTCTCTCTCTCCTCCACCCATTCGCCCTCCACCTCTCCCGGGTCGACCTGCTGTCCCGGAGCGAGGGTAACGTGGAAGTTAGGCAGGAGACATTTGGGCTCCGGGGAGGGGAGAGAGAGCTGGGGAAGTAGGTGGCCCACCCTGATGATGGTTGCCAGCTCCTTGGCGCTGCAGCTGGGTGTGGTGGTCTCGTAGATGTCGTGGAAGTTGTTGTAGTCCACCTCGTAGAAGCCCTTCTCCAGGGAGAGCACGGGGGTGAAGCGGTAGCCCCACAGGACCTCTGTGTCCAGGTAGGAGCTGCGAGCCTGGCAGGTCATTCCTGAAAGAGGGATGGGGGTGGGGACGAAACGAGAGAGTCAGGCACAACCAGGAAACCAAGTACAACATCAAAGTTCTGCTCCACTCCAGAGAGCCACACTGAAAACATGCAGTTTAGTGGCACCAGCCTCTCAGTTACAGTTCAGCCGCCCTAACCTGTTAAGTCAGGAAGCCAATGTGATTGTTTTCTACCCACACTGGACTCATTTCAGCTCCTATGAAAAGGGTACTGTACTGGCAGCAGTCACAACATGATTTACTATCGCTTAAATCACTCTTACTGAGAGATATTGTCGCCCCAAAACAATGCAGGAAAAAAGTACAACCCACTCCTGTAATCTATGAAACTTTGGTTTTCTTAAACAAATTAAACACTGTGAGGTTTCCTTCTCACGAGCTGGATTTAAAAAGCATCAGACTCTCCGTACTCGAACGCCATCCTTAAAAATCGTCTACTCCCTGAACGAAACAAGCAAAGTCATGCTTCATCGTGGATTCAGCCCACTAGTAAATATGGGTGTTCAGATCTGTGCTGAGATCCATATTCTATTAGTAGTTAATAGTTTTGATACTAAATAAAGCTGATGGGAAATATTCCTGATGGGAACATTTTGTGCAGAAAGGGCAGGGACAGTATAACTTTGAGATAGATATAACATAGATACTATTTCCAATCACCAAAAAACACTCAATCTGAAAACATCTTCTGATCAACAGAACAATAAAGAGTCTTGTTAATCTATCTGAGGAAAATGCAGTCCAACTGACAGGTCCAATTTAAACTGCCTTTCTGATTAACTTCACAGTAACACTTAAACAAGAAAAATCAAATGAACTGAGGCAGCAGCCACACCACATCTCACTCGTAGGTGTTGTCACGCTGTAGGCTTGTCAGCCCACTGTCTTGAGCGAGCTTTGATTCAATACGAGGCTCATTCTCTCCGGACTCAAAGGCTGTATATGACTTGATCAAAACCCCTGAATGAGTCTGGTCTAGGGAAAATAAACACAGCCTTAGAGATAAATTTGTGCAGCTTAAGCACAAAATAACCTGTAATGGAAATGCAGAGCATTACGCGTGAAATTAGTGGCCACCGGAGAAGAGACTCTGAGGTCTTTTGTGCGTTTATCTGCACGCCTTTTTCTGCAGTTAAAGGCAAAAAAATAATAATCACCTTTCCGTCAAGTTCAGTACAAAAACCTCAATCAAAGCAAAAGCCACGGAGGCCAATATTGAGGATTTAAAAAGCTAAACTTTGCATCTCTCTCCCAGCAGTGCTCTTCTCTGCCCAAGCAAGCAATAATAGTTTAGTCTACAAACCTCACCTTTGAAACACGTGCAATATTGAGACATTTTAAAATTACATAACTTAGCACACCTCTGCAAAACAATGATGCATTTAAGTCAAAGTCTTATAGGATATGTGAACAATTTCAATGCAGTTCTTCCTACATTTCACTTGCCAGAACAGAGATCATGGGAAAAGTCCACTTTGTCACGATGCACGCTTGAGACTTGAACACCCAGGGCAGGTCATTCTCTTCTGTAATGATAACAGACTTTCAAAACTACTGTGTCTCAAAGCTACTGACTCCTAACTCCAAAACAGGCCAGAAGGTCTCTCTCTTCGGGGCCAATGTTTTGAATGGTTGATCTGTAATCTGCCACGGGTTACGTCTCTGTTGAGCTCAACCAGACTTCTGTTCCTCTGTCCAAAACGCAACTATTGGTAGCAGCTGCACATACGACTGATGCAATTGAATGAATACAATCCAAAAGCAAATCTAAACATCTGCACTCTAATTCAATCTCATCATAGGGGTGCAGGAGACAATCAGCATGAATTAAACATAGAAAATATGATAGGGACCAAAACATATAAGGAATACATGTAGAATCCCAAGTGTACATTTGCAGATCTGCAGAGCTTATCTCTGGGGTTTAACAGGGCACTGTTGCTAATGAGATTGAGTTGCTCTGTGATAATGACTATTTCCATATCTTTAGCTTTTTATTTTATTTTTATTACTGTACTCAAACTGTGCAAATCTGGGAATTGACAACTATTTATTCATTGCTGGCATTTCCTGGTTTGTATTCTTAAGAAGTAAAGGAAGGTGTGGTTAAATACACTGTGTGTGTGTGTATGTGATTGCTAATTTAAGTGTAGAAAGCAAACATCTATATTTGTTTCAGGCACAATTTCAAATGTTTTATATTCACAACTTTCAACTTTCAATAATGGCAACTATAATAATAATATCGCACAACAACAGCTTCACATTGACTTATTTTTGTGTGGCTACCCCAATATCGATTTTGGTATTTACTAAGGGAACAGATTTCTGAAGTGGACGCATACAGTGTCTAATTGTATTTATACACTAAATATTGTTTGATTCCTTTGGACAGCTGTATATATTAAACATAATAAGATAAATAAAAAGCTAAAGCCATTCAACGCCAGTTCCAGCTATCTGACTCGGTTTTCAGTCTGAGAAGCGATGCTTTATGAATGAAAATGAAATGAAAACGTGCTTTTCCTTCACTGTGAAGTCTAAAGTTCTTTCAGGGGTGTCATAGTTTTAAGAGTGGATTTGGCAGGATCTGGGGACACTAGTATGTACATGGAGGAAATTAAGTTATTTTTTCTTTAAACCCTCCACTGTTAATTCCATACAGTGCTCTGTACATGTGAAACTCTGAAGTCCAAAATCCTCCTGAACTCTTTTCATAACCCATCAATTGTCCGGTCCTGGTTCCGGTGTTTTTCCCCAAAACTTGTTTTCTAAACAGTCCTTTGAGATGACCTCCATTGGTTGGGCTTCAGGAATCTATATTGTATTGTAGTGCATTGTATAACCAAGCTAACAGAGGACACCAGTTTCGGAACGAGGATACGCAGTTCATAACTCCGCTTGCTCCACTTCTCAATTGCATTACGTCTATCTGTGCCTTGACCTGCGGCTCCTGGCATCTCTGTTTCAGATTATGAGCAGTAAAAATAGGCTGCGATGGCCTCGTCTCTCGTCTGCGTGTTAGCGACACCTCCCCACCCTCGGCTCAGATCTGCGGTGTTTCAGCTCGCCTGTTTGATGCCTCCGAGTGCTTTGGCAGGGAAGCACACAAACCTGTTATGACAAACGGCAGGGCCCTGGGGCGAAGGCCTAGTAATTATTATGTCACTTGCAACAGTCCTGTCTTCCACAGTCTGTTGCACAAACATGGCTTTTGATTAATGGAATATCTTCTTCTTCTACGTCTACTTCTCCGGCTTCATTCTTGTTCACTACACAATGGATTCCACAAAAGGAAAGGCACAACTCAAAATCTCCCTGCTTTCACCGGCACATGGCCACACCGAGTCCCGTTTACAAAGGCTGACAAGAGCCCTGTTGCCCGGCCGTGACTGACGTAGGGAATCAGAGTGGGTTGGGTGACGGCCCAGTGCCACAGCAGCAAAGTGTTTTCTGTCGCGTCTCCACTGGTCAAGCATAGTGTAATGCAATTTCACGGTATGATCCCATCTCCATAGGAAAAGGTGAAGGAGGTCTTCAAAAAAATAAAAATAAAGCCTGCTGATGCATGAATGTTTGCAAAGGCATAATTTGCTGTGTGAGATTAATTGTGTTCCAGCAGATTTAGCATGAGAACACAAGCATCATCACTTAAAATGTACACTCAAGGCAACCTTTCTTCATGAGCTACACGGCCAAAGCATTCATCACTGTTCTTAATTAATGAATGTAATAATTTGTACTCAGAACAGTATACAGCGATGCTCCATTTTGTATCCCACTGTGAACAGCTCAGGGTGCGATTTTGTTCCCTGTGCAGTTTATGTAAGACATTATTCCTAAAATTAGGAGTTTTTACTTCCTGCTTGAAAAAAGAGTTAATGTACTGTGACAACAATGTTCTCACAATCTGCTTTCTCAGTAATGGATAGAGAGAAGTATAGGTACAGAGCCAGGAGTCCAGGAGTGAACAGTAGCGCAGTTTCAGTTACTTTACTCTGTGTTTTATATTTTTATTATGACTTCTTCAGTGTAGTAGTACAGATTTGGTTTCATAGAGTTGTAGTTGAATGTTTCCCACATGCTTACAATGTTGTTCAACAAATATTTTTCATTCTGTGCTTCTATGTCAACGTCTTTTCAGGGACTTTTGAACACTCGCTCAAGCTCGAGAAAACTGTAATGATTCCAGTTGATTGGACTGAGATGAATCAGGCAGTCTGTAGCCTCTGGACTCCCACTCAATCAATTAAACTTAATGAATCACCGAATAACGGTTTCAAATGAAGGACAGGCATATGTTTGACCACATCCATATACACGTACTCCAAATCTTTCTCTGTAAAACACAAGCAAATATAATTATAAGTGTTTGCTGTTGCTCTCAGCCTGACTGACTTGATTATTTTTATCCTGTATGTTTGATGGAAAATGATGGAAGTGATAAAAGAATAATATGACCCTAATTTTGTTGAACCCTGATCTGTTTATACTGTTGCTGGACACGCTAACAGCACAGTGTAGCGTTGGTTAAAAAGAAAAATAAATAGGAATAAAAAGCAATTAACTCTGAGGGTTAAGACTGTGAATGTGTTTTTATTCTCTAGGCCCCTCAGCTATAAATATACAGATTTTCCAATCAATATCTTGTCCAGGCCATTCCAAAGCTGCCTTAGCCCCGGCCGGAGATGTTCATAATCAATTGGGGTCCTTGAAATCTGTTTCCTAGGGTGTTAAACCTGTTGTTTCTTCATTAATCAGTGATTTGATTGGGATGTAAGTTAAATCCCCATTCGACAGATGTATATTGAGAAAATAAAGAAATCCACTTTGCCTCAGGCTGTCTTCAATGCGATGGCTAAATACAGATAAACATGAAGTCTTTCATTTACATGACAATATTATGCACAAAATAAAAAGGAATTACAATCATAGGCCATGCCTTGTGGATGATCTGTTTACAGATCTGTCCCTGACCGTTAGTTACCGAACACTGAAATTATTTGTATCTTGGATGGGGAATTTGTGATGATTGTCAAGTGTGTTGGCAGTTGGGACTATCATAATTATTTGAAGCTTGCTTTTGTAAGTTACAGTTAAAAAGACAAATAAAAAAGAACAAAATACACATCCAATGTTTCCTAAATGTACATGCTTTCACTGAGCCTGTAAGTCTTGAATTATGTTTACTAGTTCTCTCTTAGACTTGCATATTAGGTCTTCACAAAGTCACTTGGGGCACTTGAGTTAAAATCTCTATAGCCGCACTTTCTGTTAGGGACAATCATAATTGGACAAAAGTGTATTTTCATCAATGCAAAACAGAAATGAGCTAAACAAGAGTCCACACAAGTGCACCATTTAAACTGAACTGTCCCTTCAATCGACTTTTTAACGAAGCTGTAAAGATTTCGTTTAGGATTGCCTACGGTTAATTAAAAATAACGCGGAGCTCCTATCCCTTTAAACATACATCTGGAAAAGGTTGAAAGTGCCGAGGTAAAGCCAACAACGGGGTTTGGTCAACCATGAAACAAAAGACTGCTCTTACAAGATATAAGCATAGACAGGATTTGTAAAACGAGCAAAACGCCAGGCCAAACGAAGCCATGGCAATCTCAGCTGTATACAGATACTAAATAAGGGCTGGGATTTGATACCAAACTGTCACAAGAGCACGTGATGTCTAAAAGAAGAACAGGGCAGCCAATAAAGAAGCACCCATTCACAGATAAGCACCTGACAATGACACTTCAAGGACAAGTATGTACTTTGACGTGTATTCATTACCCTAATTGCACACGGCTGTATTTAAGCAATACAATACCACCGATTGCTACAAATTTCATGACCAATTAAGTCAAATGAATACAGTCTGGTATGATACATTATTTTTCATGAAGTGAATCTCAAAACAGGTACCATTATATTACCCTGCAGCGGGGAAACTCCAACCAATTGATTTGATATATTTGGCACATTTTAAAGGAACAGCCTGTTTCTGTACAGTGTGTCACATTTTTATGTAGCCAGGGAATCTCTTTCTTAATCTTTGTATGAATAAAGTAAATACAGAGTCAAAGTTAAACATATTTAATAAAATTCTATAGAAACAAACACAAAATAAAAATAATCTCTCATTATATCTAATACTAGGGGGAAATTCACAATAATTTAAACACCAAACATTTCTAACAGAACATTTATTTGAACAAATGTAATGGAGGAGCACATAATGATATGAGGAGCCTTCAAATAAAATAAATAAAAAGGGTATTCAAATGTTTAATACAACATTTAATGGCAATTAAGGTGAAGTATATAGCTCTAGATGTTTAGAATGCATAGCAGGGGAAAAATGGGGGTTTATAAGTCAGTGCTTATCCAGTAATACAGACATAGCTTTTCATTAAGATTAAACACACAATTTTGCTTTTCCTGATATGTAACCATGGGCTATCTATCAATATAAAAAAATGCTCTATTAAGGAAAATGTATTAGCAAAAAAATTTTTATCGTTGTGCAGAAAATTAAAGTCCATATTTTCTTGCTAAATTAGGCATACAGAGATGCTCATCTTAAATCACAACTTCAAATTAGATTTTAAGCCGACCTGGAGTTTTCCTGTCAGGTCATTTAACTGACAAATATCATATGAACTGTTGCCAAAACCAATGCATATACACAGTGGCTCCCACAAGCATACAAAAATGAACGGAAGTGCATTCATGTCCAGTGTGTACTGCTCAATCTGCAGTCACAACATAACACTAGCTTACCAAGGTTTTAATCATTCCTGAAAGTTTCAGGTTAATGCATTGTGTTCCTTGTCCCCTGTATTGAGGCTACAGTGAGGCCCTGTACACTGATTGTTCAAACATATAATGAAATAAATCAAATTTCTGTGGCCCACCAAGAGACAGAGAGGACAGACATTCTAATGCCAACTTCTCTTTTGACCAATGAGACTTCCAATGTGATCAGTACCTTTTAAACATCAACGCTTACCTGTGGCCTCCACCATGCCTTCCAGGATGACGACAATCTCGAACTCCTCCTTCTCCATCTGGGCCCGGGACAGCTCCCAGAAGGGGCTCTTCTCGTTGATCTCGTGCGAGATGATGAGTGGTGAGACCAGGAAGAGGCGGTCGTCGCCCGTGTCGAAGCCCACGTTGATGTCCGTCTGGTTGAGGGGGATGAACTCCCCTTCCTTCGTTTGCTTGGACTTGATGAGCTTCGCCCTGATGGAGGCCTCCACAATGTGCGAGTTCCTGAGGTCCCCCACCCGGAACATGAGGCACAGCTTGTCGTCCCTGACCGAGATGACGGCCTTGTGGGAGAACATGAGGGTTTCTGCCCTCTTCTTGGGCTGGGAGATCTTTACAAACATACAACCCACCATCAGCGCATTGACGATGGAGCCCAGGATGGCTTGGATCAGCAGGAGGATAATCCCCTCCGGGCAGTGCTCAGTGATCACCCTGTAGCCATAACCGATGGTGGTCTCAGTCTCTATGGAGAAGAGGAAGGCAGAGACAAAGCTGTTGAGGTTCTCCACACAGGGAGTCCATTCCTCCTCATCACTATGCTCCAGGTCTCCCCGGATGTAGGCAATGAGCCACCAGATAAAACCGAAGAAGAGCCAGGTGACGCAGTAGACCAGGGTGAAGATGAAGAGGCTGAAGCGCCACTTGAGGTCCACCAGCGTGGTGAAGAGGTCACTGAAGTACCGGTAGGTCTCCTGGACATTACCGTGGTGGACGTTGCACTTGCCATCTTTCTGGACATAGCGCTGCCTGGGTTTCTTAACCGGATCGGAAATCAGACGGGTTCTGTCTGTGGAGATGTGGCCCAGGTTTTCCCTAGCTTGCTTTGGGAGCTTCTTCACCTGTAGTCAATATTAAGGACAGCAATGACCGAGATGCTTAAGACTCAAGAATTAAGTTCAAATAGGCTTGAGCTGCTCCCTACTCAGAAGTATGGGATTGGCCTAGAAAATAATAGACATCCCAAGGGATTTTTCTGCCGGTCTTTTCGTGGTACTGATACTAACTTCTAGAAACAAAACTGGAGAGAGGCTACTGAAACATACGTTCGTTACAATCAAGTGCTCTCCAGGACAACCCTCATTGATCATCCGAACACCATGAAAAATATAGACTGCAAGGAAAAGTAGCATGTTTGCCAGCGTCACATTTGTCTTCTTCAAGAGTTACCATGAAGACAAATTCCTATACCCTAGTGACAAGAAAAATAAACCTTTTCATGTTTGCATTCAACACAGGTAGACATCTTTATTTCTTTTTTTTTAGGGAATAAATGAGACCTCAAATGAGTCCCAAGATGATAACAGCACAAAACTTTTCTGCTATTCCTATGATTTGGTTCCCCTGAGAATCCATGAATACGAGGGGAGAGCTGGATCCCCAAAGTCACAGATTGGCAGCCTTCCCCTGCATCGGCAGCTGTACCCTTCACGTATTCAGTTCCCAGTGGGGGACTGACATGCCTGGCTGGCCAAAGCAGCAGACCGTGCACATGCAGGCGTATGGTCAAGGCAGCTGTGGTTTTCTCTCAAAACTTCTCAGAAATGTGTGCTGGTAACATAGTTCTTCCCATGATCTGTAAAGCACCCATATTTTCCCAATTTTCAAGGGAACAAATAAACACAGGAACAACAGAAAACTCAAGATGAACACGTTCAACCATGAAAGGAATTCAGGGCATCTTCACTTCTATTACAATATAATTCATATTTTTTGGTTGGCACTGATAAACAGTAGTGAGCCACATCAACTTTTACAAGCTTTGTACACTTGTATGTTAATGCTGAATACGGGGCACCAACCAACTTCAAAATAAAGATTGAGGTGACGTAACCATATCTTTCCATAAGTTTACCAGCTGATTTAGAGCTTGAAATTGAGTTCTGACTTCAATATTCACATTGCTGTATCCAGTATGCATGCGTGCCCTTCAGAGAAAGTCTTTAGCAAGTCTGAGTGAACAGGCCCTTCTCTGTGCCGTGCGTTCTCCCTCTGATGAGCATAGAAACTCACCTCTCTGGGGGTCACCCTTATCTCCATGTCATGGTCCATGTGAACTCGCGAGTCTCCAGCCATCTTCATCTAGAGATGGACACCTGGGGTAGACACAGACAGACAGACAGACAACCAATCAATCAATCAACACCTGAGGGAAGAGACAGACCAACCAATTACCAGTTCCCCTGTTACTGTTTACTAGGACAGTGCACCACTTTGAAAGAATGCATGATCTTGGTTATGAAATGAGAAAAAGAGCAGGAAGAATAGATGACTAATTATGGGGGGGAAGAAAGATGCCTGACTTGAAAATGAAAAGCTCTTCTACCCCCCTGATTTAGTTTCGTATTTGCTTTTCAAACACTAAGCTTCAGCTGGCCCATCTTCACAGCTCACCTTATCATTTTCCTCGGGGAGATGCCACATGAACAGAAAGTGCAAATCAGTCCCGTCATGAACAGTCTTGCAGTCAAAGCCATTTAATTACACCCCCCCACCCCCATCCCCCGACAAACAACAGTGCAAATTAAATCTGCGGTAATTTAGCAATAAAACCAAATGGGGCAGAGGAAACCATCTGGTAATATCTACCTTAGAGAAGGATGTAAATTTGAGATTTTGCCAATGATGCTTTGCAAAACATCTCTTATATATTTAATATAATTGAATTGCTATTGAGTGACATTGCACTTATATTACTGAGCTCTCATATAGACAAACTCGTATAGACAAACAGATGCAATTGCAAATGTTGCTGTTATATCTAAATTATGTCATTTCAGTAAGTATTTACAAAACACAAACAAATACAATCTTTACCTATGGAAGAGCACGTCAGACTTGATAAGGAATCTGGTTCTTCCTCTTTTTCATTTTGAGATACAGCACCTTTTGATCCTTTACAAAATCACAATATTTGAAAGAGGAATCACTTTCTCTCGTGATTTTTAAGAAAACAGAGTTGGCATGGTTTGTAACACATGACTTTGTGGTCTTTGTTGAAGGAATTGCATTAATGTTACAAATGAAAGCTGTTGTTTTGTTAGTATGTGTTGGTCAGCTTCATAACATGAACTGATTGTCCCCCTAGAATACAAAAAAAAAGTTTACAAGGAACCAAAATGTCAAATGAACAGGGCCTCAAAAATCTATAGAAATGTAATACACCATCACCTGCCCTTGTTTTCACAAATGGATTTTGCGCTCTCATTTATAAATCATACTAATTTAGTTTTGGTGATCTTGTGACCTGGAAGGAGTGATGTTACTGTTCATTCCTTTTTGGGGGGTTTTGGGGCACACTCATACATGCACACACGCACACGCACACTCACGCACGCACACACGCACATACGCACACGCTGGAGATCTCAAATAAAAATATGACAGCAGATTCATAATTTCGTGCTGTTATGAAATATTATCTGGCTGCAAGAGTTGGGGAAAAGAAAAGGTTATTTGTTATAAAGAAACCAGAACCAAAGGAAACAAACAGTGTTTATCGTGTCATTGAGACACGGGATGTTGCAGCAGTCGAGTGTTGTGGTTCCTTGATAACAAAGCTAATCTACTTAACTTGCTGTACCAGGCTTGAAACAAGTGTGACAACAAAGATACCTCTCCAAATCACTAGGATTCTTGTGCAATATTTCTGTACTGCTACTGTTCAGCTGATGGTGCTAATAAAAAAAACCTCCATCTAGTTTTTCTAGTCACTTCCCTTTTAAAAAATCTCAACAAACAAAAACAGTAGATTATTATTATTATTATTATTATTATTATTATTATTATTATTATTATTATTATTTTTTTTTTTTATTATTTTTTTTATTTTATTATTTTTTATTTTATTTTCTTGGCAGACGCCCTTATCCAGGGCAACTTACAACATAAGTGCAAACAAAGTGCAAAAATACAGAGAAGTACAAGGCATCAATCATTACAAATTCAATTTGGGTAAAACAGCAATTCAAAATACATTTTACAAATTCCAATTTACAATTTACACAAGTACAGTAAGAGACTTCCTACATCCTGGACGGTGAAAGCTAAGTGCTGTCAAGATGTAGGGTCACAGACAAGGGCTACGGGAATGGGAGCAAGGAGGAAAACAATCAAGAACGCAAGAAGCATAATAAAAACTGTGAAGTGCTATCTAGCAGGAATAGAGGACTAATATTACAAGTGCTGTCGGAAGAGATGCGTCTTGAGTAAGCGCCGGAATGAGGTCAAGGACTCTGCTGTTTTGACTTCGGTGGGCAGGTCATTCCACCATTTAGGGGCCAGGGATGAGAAGGAGCGGCTCTGGAGGAAGGAGAGTGGAGAGGAGGCAGAGTTAGCCTTCTGGCACTGGAGGAACGCAGTGGTCTGGAGGGGATGTATGGAGAGACGAGGGACTGAAGGTAGCTTGGTGCAGTGTGGTCAAGACAGCGGTAGGTGAGGGTCAAAGTCTTGAACTGAATGCGTGCCGCTATCGGGAGCCAGTGGAGGGAGCGGAGCAGTGGAGTAGCGTGTGTGAATCGTGGCAGAGAGACACCAGACGAGCCACAGAGTTCTGGATGAGCTGGAGTGGGCGGGTAGTAGATGCAGGCAGGCCGGCCAGGAGGGAGTTGCAGTAGTCCAGGCGGGAAAGGACCAGTGATTGGACGAGCAGCTGAGTCAAGTAGTCGGTGAGGAAGGGACGGATCTGGCATACGTTGCTCAGGAAGAATCTGCAGGTGCGTGTCAGCGTGGTGATGTGCTGGGTGTAGGAGAGCGCAGGATCGAGGGTGACTCCTAGATTTTTAGCGGAAGAATAAGGAGAGAGTGTGGTGGATTCCAAGGGGATCGAGATGGGGAGGTCAGCAGAAGGTGAGGAAGAGTAGGGGAAAAAGAGGAGATCCGATTTGGAGAGGTTGAGCTTGAGGTGGTGCGAGTGCATCCAGGCGGAAATAGCAGACAAGCAGGAAGAGATGCGTGAGGGGATGAGAGGGTCAGAAGAGGGAAAGACAGGAAGATCTGGGCATCATCAGCGTAGAAGTGGTAGGAGAAACCATGGGAAGCGATGAGGGGGCCCAGGGAGCAAGTGTAGAGAAAGAACAGGAGGGGGCCCAGAACGGAGCCTTGGGGAACGCCTGTGAGGAGAGGTTGGGGGGTGGATGAGGAGCTTCGCCATGTCACTTGGTAGGACCGGTCACTGAGGTAGGAGGAGAACCAGGTGAGAGCAGTCCCAGAGATCCCAAGGTCAGTGAGGCAGGAGAGGAGGATGGAGTGATCAACGGTGTCAAATGCTGCGGAGAGGTCAAGGAGGATGAGGACTGAGGAGAGGGAGGCCGCCCGAGCACGGCTGAGGGAGTCAGTGACAGCCAGGAGAGCCGTCTCAGTGGAGTGAGCTGTGAGGAAGCTGGATCAAGGAGTGAGTGTTGGGACAGAAAGTCCAAGAGCTGACGGTGGACCGCCCGCTCGAGAGTCTTGGAGAGGAAGGGAAGTAGGGAGACAGGGCGGTAGTTCTGAGGAGAGGTGGCATCAAGGGTTGGTTTCTTGAGCAGTGGGATGACAGCAGCTTGTTTAAATGCAGAGGGGAAGCAGCCAGAGAGGAGTGAGGAGTTGAGGAGGGAGGAGATGAAGGGGAGAAGATCAGGAGCGGTTGCTTGGAAGAGACAAGAAGGGAGAGGGTCCAGGTCACACGTTTGTGACGTAGGAGGAGAGCAGAAACTTCAGCATCTGAGAGAGGTGAGAATGAAGAAATGGAAGCTTGGTTGGTGGGAGGTTTCGGTGTGATGGGAGATGAGGGTGGAGTATTGAAGAGCCTGCGGATGTCTGCAATCTTGGAGGAGAAGAAGGAGGTGAAATCATCAGCAGTGAGAGATGGGGGAGGGGGGGCAAGGAGGGAGGAGAAGGTGGAGAAGAGTTTGCGAGGGTTGTTGACAGTGGATTCGAAGAGAGATTGGAAGTATGATTTCTTGGCTGAGGTGAGAGAGGACGAGAATGTGGACAGTAGAGAGCGGTAGAGTTCAAAGGCAGCTGGGAGTTTGGTCCTTTTCCACTTCTGTTCAGCGGCACGCAGACTAGTTCAGGTTGCGCGGAGAACAGCAGAGAGCCAAGGCTGAGGAGGGGAGGGACGGGCAGGTGCACGCGCAGGTGCATGCAGAGAGGAAGGAGAGAGCAGGAAAGCAATCGGAGAGATCGTCATGGTTGCCTGTTGTTGCTGTTGCTGTGCAGCGTCTCCTCGCAGTCTTCTCCTCGCTAGAGTCCCCGCAGCAAGAGTCCCTGCCCTTTGGAGATGGGTCCCTTTTGAGTCCCCGCAGCTAGAGTCCCTGCCCTTTGGAGATGGGGCCCTTCAGACAGGGGGGCACTGAAGGCTGCTGGCGCTGACTGCTGGCGCAGATGGGTGGGGGGCTGTTAAATACTTCACCTGTAACTAACGAGGACAGTGCACACCTGTGTTGCGTTGAATGACACAAGGCTGGTCAAGATGGCCCTCCCTCCCACGCAGGACTGCTAATAGCACAATTACTGGCCGCTTAATATCTGAATACAGACATACACAGTGCCAGATACACGCAGTTACACTGAACAATAGCTCGTAGTAATGTTAAACAAATGCTAAATAATCACAGCCTACATAGTGTAACGCTTCTGATTGCAGACAGGGCGTGTCGAGTGCGCTAAGTTACTGGCTAAATTCACTAACAAACAGTCGCTGCTTTTCCAGATTACATTGTACAGTTTGTATTACACAATATTAAATAAATGTGCGAGAGTGTGTGCAGCTTTTGTTAAAGTTTTTTCACTAATGCAGCAAAATCCTCGTTATCATCTGCCGTGATTTTAAACAATTAACTGCTAGAATTGAAGTCAAAAGCTAATTGTGTTGACATTGTCAATAACAATACAATTAAAAATAAATAAATAGTAGTAGTAATCACAACAACCACATTTTCATTTAGTTCTATAAATCACAGAGAATATAACATCTCATTTCCATTGTTTCCTTTCTACCCCAACGAGCTGCTTTCAGACAAGAAGCAATATCTTGGAGAAAGTGTTAAAAATGGATTTTAAACTTCCCCGACTGAGACAGAGAAGTGTTCTATGGTTCCCAGTGCGTTGAGTGCTGTAGATCTTTTTTATTGGGTTGATCTGATATATGTTGTTGGCTTTGCCCACATTGCAATCTCATAGCTGGACCCATCTATCCCCGCCACCCCCTTCACTAAACAGAACAAATGTCACTGTCACCACCTGCTTCTCCCGACCATATCTCTCCTCTGCAAGTGTCCGGCATAGTTGCGCTTCAGTCTTATCTGTGACTCGGTAACAACACTCTAAGGTCACAGTGCAAATTACTTAACATTTTTTGGAGTAAACACCAAGCTTGGCCCCCTTACTGAGGATTCTTCTAGTCTACCAACTAATAGTAAAGTCCTCCGGTTTCCTCCGCCAATGGGAAAATGGCACACCGTGAAAGATCATCTGGACTGTGTAATGTCACTCCGCGAGGCTTCTCCATCACATTCCAATTAGTAATGCAGATGAAATGATCACGCCATCAAATACTGTCAAAACTGTTATAATTAGCAACGGCGTTCCCTGCATTTCAGTCCTCGATTCCTCCCAGGCCGTCCTTTTTACCGAACGCTGAGTGGACAGTTTAAATCTCAGTGCCAGATTCACGGCTAATTTAGCAGCTTCAGGGAAGATTGATTGAGAGGTAATGGAATCTCAATAAGCCCTCACTGGTGTTTTTAGTTCATTACAATATGGCCTCATGAAGACTGAGGACTGAAACTTCGCAGTCCTTATCGAGCTCCTATTCGCTTATTATCATGATTTATGATTGGTAGTTAAAAGCAATACATCAACATTAGGAGGCCAGGTCTCACTGTTCAATTACTGTCTGCCTGGGTGTAGCTGTACAGTAAGGACTGCGTCTCAGATGAGCGACAGGCCAAAGTATGGTAGGATCTTCCAGAGAACAATGCAAACAGATTCAGAACGGTTTAGCACTGGTGCAAAAGTACAAAAGTACAAAAGTAGGGATTTTGCAAAGCAACCGAATAACTCAATGCAGCTTTCTTAATAGTAGTATTAAAGAGAGAAAGGAATCTTTCAGGTTAACAGAACAATACTCATTTGTTGTATTGCGACAAAACTGAACGACATTTGATTGGCACCAGATTTGCTGGTGGATCTTCCTTCAAATGCTTTTTACCCTCAAAACAAACCCAAGGAAAACTCTTAACTACAAAGTTCTCCTGTGAGGACAATCAAGTCAGTTACAGTATTTTAAAGATGATAACGGAAATTGGAAAGCTCCTTTAACGAAACAAACTTGCTAATCATGAAAGGCACTGTCATCAAACCAGAGGAGCTTTTCCAGATCTGCAGGGACACACGCACCCGAGGACACAAATGGAAATTGGGCTTCAAGGCATTCAAGACCGAAAACAGGAGACACTTCTTCACACAGAGAGGTGTCACAATCTGAACAAACTCCCCAGCGATGTGGCTGAAGAGACAATTTGGGAACATTCAAAAACAGACTGGATAGGATCCTTGGATCACTTAGTTATGAATGGACACCAAACGAGCACGATGGGGCGAATGGCCTCCTCTCGTCTGTACACTTTCTTATGTTCTTAAGTGTGGAGTTTTACTATTGATATCAAACTGAGATGAATGAATCACAGCCATTGACTACTCAGTTCAGCTGGGATCATTTTTGAAACCCCAGAGCACTTGCATAGTTAATCCTTTTACATACACTGTGTCAGCTCCCGGCACAAGAGAGTCGTGACGCCAGCATGAGAGAAATGGAAAGTCTCAGGTGGATTTGAAAGTCTTTGCTAAGCCCACCTTTCAGGGATCGTCCCCAGCTGTGCCTCTGCCTTTTAACTGCCCTTCATTGCGTCCGAGTCAAACCTTAGTAATGTAGGTTCCCCATTAAGTACTTACCGGACTCTTGTGGTTACAAAAGACCAAGAACAGATAGATTGTTTTTGCAGTTTCATTTGGTGAGGTCCAGCGTTTATTTATTTACAAACACAACACTGCACTAGAGACGGTGACAAACATGAGCCTGCTGAATTAAAGTGTTAGCAGCTTCTCAACCAACAACAGCTCCAAACAGAAACCTAAGGACTGCAACGCAAATCTTTTTTATTTTTGCAAATCAAATGAGGGACGCAGATTTAATCCTGTCATACACATCCCATACATGTGAATCTTGCTGGAATGGTCACAAGTAAACTTGTATTTTTATTCCTGGTATGAAAATAAATTATTGCTGTATAACAAGTGCATAAAGTATTTAAAAACTCAAGATGACAAGCAGATGTGGTAGTTTTTAAATGCTGGTAAATAATGGTAATTTTAAAGGCTATCCAAACTTTTCTCTGAAGCCTGTGAAAGCTGAAGCAGGATTAACACAATTTCTATTCGAATGCTTAATTTTCCATGCTAATCATGCAGATGATGATCTTTTGAAACATCCGCTGGTATGGCAAATCTACAATATTACTGTAGTGGACACTTAAACAAAAGCTGTAAGACACCACAAAATTATAAAAGCACAGTGTTGAAATATATTATCCTCAAGCATTTGAAACATTGAATTTAGATGCTGACCTTTTACATTTTGTTCCACTATACTGCCATTCTGCCACCTCTATGACTGGTGGTTTTAAACAGACAACATTTCATGTTACAGTTTCACTGAAAGTCAAAGCAAATCTTCCTCGTTTCATCGGTTCTAATGCCTGGTTAAACAGTGATAATGATAAAAATAAAATCCCTACAGATGAACAACGGTAATGTAAGCAGCAGTAAAAGATCTATGTTGGTAATTTTAACTAAACTACTTTTATAAAGAGGTCTGCATGGATGGCTGAACATCTGACAGAAAAATTGCACTGCTGCAAAATAGAAAAAGAAAAAAGAACAGGAAAAAAAAAGCCCAGACCACTTTTAAAATGAGGAATGTGATCCCCAGAGCTTCAGGCTTGTCAAATAAATATCTGCAATTAATAATTCAGGAAATAATCTGATTTCAGTTCCTATTTAGAGTCCCCCCCCCCCCTATTTACTTAAAAATCATGGACTGCCTTGCCTTCCCTGAGACCAGACTGGAAAAATGTGCAAATGCTCTCTCTCCACAACACAGAGCTCCAGGTCCAGGGCAAGATTAATGGCTTTTTAAATGAAGTTGCTTTAACGGTAATATAATTTCAGATCAAAGGAATATCAGTCTATTATTATCATATTTTTCTTAGCAGATGCCCTCATCCAGGGCCACTCACAATTATTACAATATATCATATTATTACTCATTTGTAGAGCTGGATTTTCTACTGGGGCAACGTAGGGAATGTACCTCACTCAAAGGTACAACAGCAGCATCCTCCACCTGAGATTTAACCCACAACTGTCCGCTCAGGAGTTTTGAGCCCTGAGCACCACACCACACTGCTGTCTAACAGCAATTACACTGCAAAAATGCAATTGTGCTTCTTTTACAGGGGGGTCTGGCTACAATTTGCTGATTGCATGTTAATTGCAGCAGTTAATGTCCAGCAGTTACACAAACACACACCGGCAAAGCAGGAAAGAAAGCACACATTCAAAGCAAATGAGATGTGGGTTTCTTAGGTTATTTTTTACCATCCCAGAAAAAGGTTTTTAGGTTGTTTTCTTTGGGTTAGGCAATACCACAGACAACACATGCATTCCCCTGGTCAAATATGAAGTTGAAATTGTTTAGGAAATGTGTCCCAACCAACGATGACAGCAAGAGCAGAATATTAATGTCAATGCAATGACGGGTGAGGGGTGACAAACTATTCATATGATTCTATTAGCACTCATAATTAGATTTTTGTTTCCCAAAGTATCGTTAATCATTAACCTCATAAACATGAAGAAATTCAGTCAAAGTTCCAACGTGAACAGAGAAAAACAAAATGAAGATATAATAATCTTTCTCCGTCCTTTTTCCTGCTCTTTCGTTCACGGCCCTGCAAAAGAACAAGAGCTGGCTCCCATGTTATCTAGAAGAGTTACTTTGATAAATGCATCCTCTGCTCCCTGGTCTGTATTAAGTTAGAGCAGGCGGTTTATTGTAAGCCCCTCCGTGATACAGCAACCACTGAAACTAGTGCACGACGTGAAAGTTTGCAACAAAGAGCTTACAGATATTGCAGTTTAAGACTGAACGCTTGTGGAGAAGTGCAGAGTGTTCCACCATGGCGAAAAGCAACATTGTATCAGAGAAACTGTCATTAAGCGCATGCACAGATATGAACCTTGTGTGTGTTCGTTTCTCTTTTGCCTTCAGATAATGCTACTACTATGCAGTGATAACTCTGCAGCTACACACTCAAACAAACAAAAACATGAATGGGCAAATAATCCCACATCGGATGGGGAGCACAGCAATCCCCGTTTTGTAGTCACTCCTGACTGAGGCAGTTTAGATGCCCTCACTTACCTTCAGTTTCCAGCAGATGTAGCCTCCAGGCATTCGTCGTTGCATCGCCGGGCTGCTGAGCGAGCTTCAGCGATCCTGGGCTGGGATTGTGAAACAGCAGCCCCCCCCGCACCCCCCTTCTTCTGCGCACACTGCTGCCCGTAGAGATCTAGCTCTCAAACCGGGCTTTCCTCTCTCCTCTCTCTCTTTCTCAGGGCTGGTCTGTGTGTGTGTGTGCATCTCTGTGAGCACGGCAGCCTTGTGCGTGTGCGTTTTGCGTGCTTAAGTGAGGAATTGTCTTGATCCGCAGGGAGAAAGAAAAAAGTAGATGGAGAGAGGGAGAGAGAGAGAGAGAGGGAAGATGGGGGGGTTTGAGAGCAAGAGAGAGGAGGTGCAATATTGTAATCAATTTGCTGTAAGGCTGCAGTGGTTTATGGAAACAACCACAAAAAATGAAATCAAAAATCAAAATAAAAGATGAGCGTGCATGTCTTTTAGTTGGAGAGGGGAATAGTCAAAGCCAGGCTGAGCTGAGGGTATCTTCGGTTTGAAAGAGATCATTTCAGATAGTGGAATCATCAATCACTTCAACATTATCTGCTGAATAGACACAATGGCAACACTTCGTTATATAATAGACTGTACAGCAAATCTAACATTGCATGGCAGCAGTCTTAATATACACGAGCACCACTTCACAGGTCAAAGAGGTCTAATTGATGACTTTGGCATCCTTGTGCCTGAATTGGTTTCCCCTCTATACCACGAGGCCAAGACATGCATCGAAGTGGCTCATGGAGAAACGAATTGAATGTTAAAATGCTATCTACTTGTAAAAGAGGTGCCCATAATGACCCGAGGAGGGAAACTACAACAAAATAGCTCTCCTCCAGCTTGGGTATTCCCTGAGCACCCTGTAGTAATTATGTTCTTGAGTCCGTGTATTGATTATCAGACTCTGGGAAGTAAGGAGGTGGACCCATCCAGTCTTACTGCTAACAGACAAGTCATGCCTGCTGAGCACAAACAGCTAATTAGAACACCTCAGTCGTAACAGTGCTTTTCTCACCTTCATAGAGCAATAGCCTATAGTCAATCCATGGGTGTAAAGTCTTGGATCGATTGGTGTGAATGAAAGCAACGATGTCTTGTGTGTCTGTAGAGAAAGTGTTAAATCTGTCTTTTATCACCCCAAAGGGTGTAGAAGATGCATGCCCCATTTAAAGGGCGTTGAGAAGTGGGTATCAAGATATACTAAAGAACACCAAAATGTCCAAAAAACGTCCAACCCCGTGCCTAAAACTATCGCTCCATGATGCTTGAGACAGTCACCTGAATCCCCAGCCTAATAAACATTGCTGTTCTTACCACATCTTTTTAAAAATATCATTTAAAACTGATTTTCATTTCAAAAGAGCAGCAAAAGACTGCTCACTGTCTTGCCTTATCTTCAGCCACGCGTTTCCCATTGCAGAGCCTCAAAATTAACCAAAATGTGCCGAAAGAAAAGGGAGACCGTCAAGTGAAACTATCCAAACATGACCGACAGGATAAGATCACTGCATGTTCACAGATTCCTGGAATAAACAGCTCTTGTGAAAGTAATTTAAAGTTATCTTGAGCCTTATAATCAGTATAATTATAAACAGGTACGCATTTCACTTGATGGATTGTTCTGACATTTATTTATTTATTTTTTTAAATTGATTTTTACACACAGGATGGATACCTGAATTATTGCCATTTCACCACAACATTTAAGTTTTAAAGTTTTCAGTATGAACCTCCTCAGTAAATGTAATCTGCAGTATTTTCTGTAACTACATCTAACTGATATGTAACTTAATATTTATGTATTGAAAGGAATATGACAAATTGACAAAGATACATAATTAGATAAGTAAATCGAATAATAATAATAGAGAAAAAATAACTCAAATAATTCAGAAAATGACGACAGTTTCAGACTTCTGTCCCAGGGGATGCCATTGTTTGCACTGATGTCAGATGCGCATTACTTTTAATCATTGACAGCTAACCTACTTTACAAGCAGGAGTTGCTATTTAATAAGTGAATAAGAGAGCCCAGATGAAATTAAATGCATAGTTAAGAAAGGTGACGTGTTCGTACACTCGAAACACTGACAGCGTGTCAAGACTATAAGAAAACATTCATGGGCCATCACTCATCGTGGGGTGCCTTCACTCTTGGACTCTACCTGACCTTGGGGACAGATTGATGGAGAGAAACTGCTTTAATTCAGCGCCACGTCTTTTGCAACGTCCCTGTACTAAAGACTGGAGAGTGACACTTTCTGGACAGAGCTGGTATAACATTTAGCAATGGGGAAGGAGGTGGAGGGAAGGGATATTCTTGTGCTAAGTGATTCCTGGAGTGGGAAGAAAAATAGCAAACATTGGATTATCTTCAGTATTCCTGGACATGTTTTTAACACTATTTTAAAGTTCCATTTCACATTCCAATATATAAACACTATCAGTTGGTTTCACAGAATTTGCTTAGCACTATTTTTTGATTCCTCTACCTAAAACAACACTGGTTAGTGACTTGAGATAATTTATGTCTGTTAAACCAGCCCTAATAGTTACACATTACGCCTGTATGTTTTCTTGGATGCATTCAGTTGCAATCACATACAGTGTAACTTCCAAACCTCCTTGACTTTTCTCTCTCTATTTAAAACATATTTTTTTGCAAAGATACACACAGATAATTTCACTGTGCACAATTTCATTAAAATTCTCTTTATGCACTACTGTTTCGTTATTCATTTGGGGGTATTTTTGACTATGATTCATTAAAGTTGTGAATAACTGTTTCTGTGCTCTCTATAGACCATTTCAAACTCTCCATCAGTCACACTTCCCACTGATTGCCTCACACTATTAATAATTAGCACAATTAGTACACTATTAACTAATTTGCCCCAAGTGTCTATTTTCAAATAAGAACTATGTGTGAACTTAATAGATCTATATTTTAGGGGGGGAAAATACATTACCATTACATTATTTCATGTACTGCAATATAACGTGGTCCCCATTTCTTTTAAAGTAAATTTGATGTGAATTTACAAATGATGCATTCAAGTCACAGTCTCTGCACATATTTGGGAGATTAAACAAACATGTAAAGAAATGTAAAACTGTATTTTTCTTTAAGAAGATTAAAAAAAAAAGATTATTCAGTTTGATGTTTTCCATAACTCCCTGCCATCTAACTCACGATGAGCTCAAATGCTCCTACAGATGCATACAGAAATTTTAAATTACAGTGCAACAATATACCTTTTGAAAAAGCCCACAGACAGTTCCCTTAAATTGTAAGCTCTGTATGTTTCCCTACGAAGAGAGAGAGTGGCATCTTTTGCAACAGAGGGAATGGCGGAGTTAAATATCTGATCTGAAAGCATGCCCTATCTGCAGCAGCCTTCTGGGTTGAGAATAATCCTGTGATTCAGAAACTGGTGTGGTCCTGCAGAAATGGAAGCTCAGCACAATATTTCCATCTACCTCTTGTGAAAAGAAGCCTGGCCCGTTTTCTCCGGCACTCGAAATTAGCCCAGGCAGCAGAAGTCGCAGATCAGAAGCTCTAACGCCGGAAAGGGCCATGGTTACATTTTGAACAACATTAAACACAATTCGAACTCTGTCAAAGGTCTCCTGAGTCACCCCAGGGTGTTGGTGTGCATCAGGCATTCCATGGCAGTAATGTCTGTTTTATAACCTTTGTTGGATTTCTTTTCTCTCTCTCTTCCTTTTCAAACATAGTAAGTTTCTCAGTATCACCTCTGTGCCCTGTTTTCCAAAACCCTTTGAACCGCAACAAGAGCTCCTCATTTGCATGCTTAATAGCACACTTAAACTGCTGGAATGCCCTTCATTCGGTATAAAGATAAACTAATATTTTACCGTTCCTGGTGTCAAGCTATTACTTACTCCATGGATTAGCCTACGTGTAACACTTAAGTTAACCCATTAAATGCTCATACCAGTGGGAACCGTAAGTGCAAAGACAGAATGAATAATATGCTAAAAAGAAGAATGTAGTTTTAAAATAATCCAGAACACAAGCAAATGATCTACATAATAAGTGCTTCTTGATACACTGGTGTAGAATGTATAAGTCTCCCATATATACACTGAACAAAAATAGAAATGCAACAATTTCAAAGATTTTACTGAGTTACAGTTCAAATAAGGAAATCATTCAATTGATATAAATTCATTAGGCCCTAATCTACGGATTTCACATGACTGGGAACACAGATCAGCATCTGTTGGTCACAGATACCTGCATCATGCATGCAACACATCTCCTTTGCATGGGGTTGATCAGGCTGTTGCTCTTCAATGGCTGTGCAAAGTTGTTGGATATTGGCGGGAAGTGGAACACGTGTGTTGCTGGTGTGGTCACACGTGCTCTGCGGTTGTGAGGCCACTTGGACGTCCTTCCAAAATCTCTAAAACGATGTTGGAGGCGGCTCATGGTAGAGAATTGGCAACAGTTCTGGTGGACATTCCTAGGGTCAGCATGCCAATTATACTCCTTCAAAACTTGAGACATCGGTGGCGTTTTAGAGTGGGCTTTTATTGTCCCCAGCACAAGGTGCACCTGTGTAATGATCCTGCTGTTTAATCAGCTTCCTGATCTGCCACACCTATCAGGTGGATGGACTGTCTTAGCAAAGGAGAAATACTCGCTAACAGGGATCTAAACAAATTTGTGCACATCATTTGAGAGAAATAAGCTTTTTGTGCGTATGGACAATTTCTGCGATCTTTCATTTCAGCTCATGAAACCTGGGACCAACACTTTACATGTTGTGTTTATACATATTTTTCAGTATATAGAGTAATAATATAGAGCACAGTATACATGTACACTGGGTACAGCAAGGCAACGCTAGTACAAAGACTTGATGGACAACTCAGTCTTTCAT
Organism: Amia ocellicauda; assembly: GCF_036373705.1. NCBI lineage: Eukaryota > Metazoa > Chordata > Actinopteri > Amiiformes > Amiidae > Amia > Amia ocellicauda. The sequence goes on from NC_089850.1 coordinate 55,009,909, forward strand.
AAGTTCAACCTGCGCCCAACCTTCCAGTCTTACCACCCTACCCATCAGAGTAGCTAATGGCAGCTGCCTATTAGCATAAAATAAAACATGACAATAGAGACCTCCCCCCCTCTCCCTATTCCATGGTAGTGACTCCGATTCCTCACACCCATACCTCGAAGGTGATTAAATCATCCCTCCCCAAAACAAGTTAGATAGGTTGTCTTTATTAATGGCTTCCGCGATACAGGACTGGTAGACAGACCGTCTCCTCATCAACCTTGTGTTATGCTATAGATACCAGAGACCCCCCGCTCTCAGCCATCTGTGTCCCCCCCCCCCGTGAATCGGGACAACACAAGAACATGTGGGGGGAGACTGGACTTGTCACAAACGGGAATTTTACTGGAGTGGAATTGACTTACCTAGTCTCAGACTGTTTTATTCCTTACACGTACATGTCTTGAAAATTATTTATGTGACATTGTTTATTTTGTGATGATTTAGTAAGTGGCCCTGGGTAAGGGTGTGTGCTAATTAGCTACCTTACTAACTAACTAAAGGGTTAGTCTCTCCTCATGAAATCAGAAGCGTTGTGTAAATAATGAACAGGTCAGTGTTTCCTGTCGACTGAGCTCTGAAATTAAGCACCAAAACTATTAAGGTATCTCTCCAACTGTTCAGATTTATGTTCCTTTACTTCTTTATCTGAACCTACATATACTGGTAGCAATTTAAAGTGCTCAATTGGTGTCCACACTGCCCAGTGTCTCTGCTCTCTGAAAGGGATTGCCAGTGAATAACTGGTCAGTTATAACAACTTGTTTCACACAATCAGAGAAATAAATTGGTCGTTGAGAGACAGATGGGGCATGTTTAACACCAAGTTTTGTGTTTTCTATCATATCTGGTTTTACAGATCATATTTTATGCCAACAGTAAAAAAAATGTGTATCTGTTTGTTTTCTTCTAATCGAAAACAATCGAACTGATCATTGATTTCATAATTATATAATATATATAATCACAACTTAATTATTCAATAAATAAAAGCAAATTTTCACTACCAAGGTGTTTTTAGTGCATGAGTTGGGTTGATTGTACATTTTAAACATAAACAATAATAAAACGCAATACTTCTCCACTATTATTATTATTATTATTATTATTATTATTATTATTATTATTATGGTAACGATGGTAGAGGCAGCATACTGATCAGCTGTTCACTATTTGCAACTATTTCCATCAGGGGAGACTTCGCCTTTATTTATTTAGCTTATTTATTTATTTGGCAGACATCGTTAGTCAAGGTGACTTACAGTTGCTTCAAAATACACTTTTCGAAAAATGTACATAATACAGTAAATTACAATAAATGCTAAATGTACATCAATATACAGTTTAGATAAGATCCGAAAACAAGTACAAAATACTATGCCAGGATAAGGGTGTCTGTCAATAAACAAACAAACAACAAATATATAATAATATTAACAATAATAAAAATAAAAATTACAGTTAAAAAGTTACATAAATCATGCTTTAAAAATCACCTTGTGACCAGCTTCATATTTTTCCCCTTTTGAGGACAAGCTACAAATTCCGGGTTCAATAATTTCATTTGAACAAATTGGAATGAAAACCATGTCACCCATTTTACCATATTTTAACATAACAATTATGTAACCCCCCTCAGAATATAAATATTTGTAAAGATTGTGATTGTGTAAGAGCAAAATTCTGCAAGAATGAATTTTGGGCCGTCTTCCAAGGACATATTGTGTCTAAGTGACTAACAGTCCACGTCTCGTCTAGTAAGATGTAACTGCAATTAAAAATACTGTGGACAGTTCTGCCAGAGAAATACCGGAGAGCGGTTCTGGAGGGCCAGATGGCACAAAGACAAAGACATTTTGCTTTCAGGCCAAACAACTGCAGTCGATCGAGAGTTCGTTCTGTGCCAGGCATGGGGGAACAAAGCGCTGAGGGGAAATGGAGAGGGAAGCTACTACTGGAATACACTTCTGTCATCGCATCGATATTCATACCTTCATTCCCCTCACTCAGTTTTAGAGTGCATTTAAAAAAACAACACGTAACTTTGCCAACCCTCGCACTGAGGGGAAATAAACCTTGCACTGTGCCTTCCGAGAGGTCTGTCCCTCTTCTTCAAACACAGCAACGCTCTCGGTATCCCCTCTGTGCACTTTACACAAGATGGATTTCTCTGGGCTCTGGCTAATTTGCATCCTGTAACATTAACATAATGCAGCTTGGAGACCCATTTAGAAATTCCATTAAAGCTATAGCCTGAGGTGGAAGGGAAAAGCTGGCCACTTTTCAAAGTCTTTATTTAATTGTTCCACAGGTTATGACTGTAATGTAAACAGACTGCTACCTGTAGTTTAATCTCAACATTTTTACAAAAACACGAGGAGACACAAGGGTTCTGAGAGGAGTACCTGTTCCTGAAGTCCTAGCTTGTGGTGTAAACATCAAGGTGATGCAAGGGGGGCAGTGATGTGCACACAATATTGCCCAAACTGTCTCCAAACCATCCTCATAGGTGTATAAAAGCCCCAGGTTACCTGCTCTGTGCCAAAGCTCCTCTGAAAACTGCAAGTGAAAACACCTTTCACTTGTCCGTGAGGCAAAAAGACCTACTGAGCAGCCCAAGCCAGAAGACTCACACCGGACAGCTCCAGAACTCACCTTTTGCAGCCGTCAGCTTCTCGATTCTTGGGACGTTCTTCTGAAAAGAAAGGTAAAACCAACATATTAATTTGAATGGCTGCCGGTTATTGCTGGATCATTGCTTGTCAGATTCGGAGAACCGTTTTATCATACAACTTAAATGACAATTTATTCTTGCAAGTTCTGTGAATACTGTCAGTAACTAATGTAACTGATAGCAGATCCTCTAAGCTGATTTAATGTGTGGTGGTTTGACATAATAAAGCAGTTGAGAAGAGCAATGCAGTGTTATAAAGGCAACTTACTAATTGTCCAAGATTAGTGAGAATTAATTATACATTTAATTTCAGGTTATAAGAATTGAGTTTGTAGGATCCCCCCCCCGCCCCCAGATAATGTTGTTACATTTAAATATTTTATTTATATGACAATAAAAACAATCTCTTCATCAGAAGTGATGCTTTTATACAAAATAAATATCATATTTGAATCATAAACAGAAATGAAATGGTTAGATTCTCAGATTATTTTGCCTCCTTTCTGCTGCACTCTCTTTTAAATTGATTTGTGAGTTGACTGTAAATGTGCTAAAATATCACATAACCAGTAATCAAAACACAAAAAACAAATGCAAGTATAAGTTTACAAAATCCAAGAACCAATAAGTAAAATAATGATTTCAAATGTACAAGGTATATGCTTAGATATAATGGTGACTCAGAGAAATGGGATGGATCGAATGTGTTTTTAGTTTTATATGTCACTGACCCATGAGCATCGCAGTGGTCCCGCTCTTTCATGGCAGCAGTAAAGTCTTCCTGTCCGTGTGAAAGCATGGCAGGGCTGCAGCTTTAGCCTCGAGACAAAAACTCTTTACAGTATCAGCAGTTCATATCTCCCAATCTTTAGATTCACACTCTCGCCCCAGTCTGGTGTTTTTCCACGTACCTTTTCGCGTGACTCCCATTTCATTAATGACTCTGGCTGGAAGGACACAATAGAAGGTTATACTTATTAATCTGAACACCAATTCAATACCCAACTTACAGGTGCTTACTGGCACCTTTCATTTCCAGGGAACTGGAGCCAACATTTAGTTTCCCAACTGCTGCTACACTGAGAAGTTAGACAACTTTTCTAAAACCTGTAACGCGTACATAAAAAGTGACAATTTTAGAACAAATACCTCCCAAAGAAAAATGCTACTTTTAAAAATGTTACAAAGATAGTTTGTATTCAAAACTCTATAACATAGAAGGATATTCATTGTAAAACATATAAGAGAAAACTCTGGTCTCTTGAAACTGCAGCAGTTGAATGGATGCCTAGGCAAAGGTGTATGTGTGTGTACCTTTCCTTACTCATGAAATATGATTTTAGAGGGAGATATGGTAATTATTGTTAGTTTTTATCAATGTATAATCATTACAATATTTCCGATTTCATTTTTTTTCTTCTACAACTGGAGTTTTAAATGGCACAATTTAATTCCTTGCTAATTAACCAACATAAACCCTCTTCCAGCATCCTGCTGGAGTATAGTCCTCCAAGACTGATGCTGTCCACCACTAGTCTAAAACAATTAGTTATCACTGGTGGGGGGGATTCTTATAGCAGAAAATACACATTAAACAGAAAAACAATAAATCTGAAATTGTTGAAGGAAGTCAGTCAAATCAATTTGATGAAGCTGGTTAAGAACTTCACAAATGATTGAAATAAGTGATGAATATTCTCAGGTGAACCTCTTATTTAATGCATTGGTTTTTGTGTTTTTGTGTTGCTACCTTAGTCCAGAAGAAACCTTATATATTTTGTGCGTATGCAAGCATATGTATAGATGGTGTTTTGGGGGTTATATTTAGTAAAGTCATCAAACTCAGCAGTATTAATTAATTGAAACACTATTTAGAAATTGTGCCATACTTGCCTTTCCAGCACAGAATCAATATGAAAGGGCATGTGTTTGAAACCAAAGTGTTACATTTTACTGAGGGCAGTGTGAGGAATTCGCAGTTCCACTGCATTCTAGAACAGGTGGTGTTCCCAGATAAAACAGCACAACGCACCACCGGTCACATTGTCCCTTTGCATAGTTAATAGCTGCGCAACCTTCCGGCTCAATGTTCTAACTTTGAGAAAAATACAGAAGCATTGCCACTGCTTATCTCCCCAGCAATCATTAATCACCCGCGTATTAACAGAAACGTGTCGCGGTTTAGGCATCGGACTCGAGGGACGAATGAGGAGCTGGCTTCTGTCTGTGGGCAAGTGTTGTTTCTCTGGCTTGTTTGTGGTGGAGTTGGGTGGCTTCTGGGTTTGAGATCTGGGCCACGGAGTGACACATTTTAAACAAGGCCTGTCTTTCTGTAACGGGGAGTTTAAACTGCTGCATGTGCCCAGGATTAGAGAATTTCACTGGGGATTAAAACATGCTGCACATGCAGTGCAAACTTGGTAGGGCAAAGAATCCGAAACGTCTAAATAAATCAGTCGCTGAAGACAGTGGCTGAGGGTTCTCAAATACCAGGTATGTGAAAAACCTTGATTTTCACTAACTTTTAGCATGTTGACAAAATAACACTGAGTTTTTTCTTGTGTATTTGCAACTTATTGAAGTTGCTTAACCCTGCTAGCATTTGTTTGTGGTTTTAAGCTAATGCTGCCCTAAAGCACGTCTAGTGTTCAATCCCTCTTTCCCAGGCCAGAAAAGCAGAGCCGTTTAATTCTATAAAGGGTTTTGCCTCATTAGTTTTATTTCCAGAGCAGTGACCTGTGCTAAACATTTGCTAAGGTTTTTCATTTTTATTTAAGCTCATGCTATTAATGCTAAAGGACACCTTTTGATTTTAGGTATTATCACTCTGAAACGGTACACTTTTAGTTCTTTAATACAGCACAATTTGCCATCTAAATCACAATTAAAATAGATTACGCTAACTGTTGTCATTACTAAAATAAAGCTCAGTGTCATTGACCCCCCAAAAGTATTAACAAGCATTCTTTAGCATGGTGTGATAGATTAAATTACTCGACACCCGTGAATATAAGTTGTATGTCTATGATTAAACAGTAGCAAGAAACGCATTTAAAATGGATTATCCTGTAGTTCATGTACATGTAATTCATACCTTGCAATACATTCATTTAGTGTGGGACTCCCTAAAATTCCTACACTATTAAAATAACGAGGTGATTCAAAGCAAGCAAATCATCAGGTGATGCTCTCAATGTTAGTGAAGGCATCTTCTGAACTCTTCACATAACCTGAATGTTTCATTGACGTGATTGAAGTGATCATGACAGACTGAGATGAAATTTTAAGACGTCACTGGCAATGGCAACAATTGTGTTCCTTCCCACTTAGGATTCTTAAAATGCGATTCATGACACACAACCTTACCTGTTCTGGTTTCTCCTTTCTTAGACCCGGACCTGACCCGAGAATGATCCAGTACTTCCAGAAACGCCTACGTGAACACCTGGAAGAGCGCCGGATCAGGAGGACCAGGCTGGTGTCCAAGGATGGGCACTGCAACATCGAGTTCGGCAACGTGGAGTACCACAGGCAGTTCGCCTTCTTGATGGACTTCTGGACCACGTTTGTGGAGATCCGCTGGCGCTACTTCCTGTTCATCTTCACCGCCTCCTTCATGGGCAGCTGGTTCATCTTCGGGTTGCTCTGGTACTCCGTGGCGAAGAACAACGGGGACCTCACAGAGCAGAACCCTCCTGAGAATCACACCCCCTGCGTGAGCAACGTCCACGGACTCACCTCAGCATTCCTCTACTCTCTGGAGACCCAGACGACCATTGGCTACGGCTACAGGGCCCTGACAGAGACCTGTGGCACCGCGGTCACCCTGCTCATTACCCAGTCCATCGTCGGGGCTGTCATCAACTGCTTCATGTGCGGAGTCTTCTTGTGCAAGATCTCCCTGCCCAAGAAACGAGCCAAGACGATCTCCTTCAGCCACACGGCGGTCATCACCAAACAGGGAAACAAGCTGTGCCTGCTCCTCCGGGTGGCCAACCTGCGGAAGACTCTTCTCATCGGGAGTCAGATTTACGGCAAGCTCCTTAGGACCTCCGTGACTCCCGATGGGGAAATCATCATCTTGGACCAGGTGAACATAGACTTCACGGTAGATGCGGGTAAGGACAACCTATTCTTCATTTGCCCCCTGACTCTGTACCATGTCATCGACAAGAGCAGTCCCTTCTTCGAGATGTCCGTGGACACGATGCACATGCAGGACTTCGAGCTGGTGGTCTTCTTGGACGGTACGGCCGAGTCCACCAGCTCAAGCTGCCAAGTACGGACTTCCTACATCCCGCGGGAGATCCAGTGGGGCTACACCTTCCTGCCCATCATCTCTCGGACCAAGGAGGGCAAGTACGGGGTGGACTTCTCCAACTTCAACAAGACCACGCCGGTGACCACTCCGCACTGCGCCTACTGCTTCTACAACGTCGACGAACACCTGCCGGGCGAAAAGAGAGGGAGGGACAACCTGGGTTTTGAGGTGATTGAAATCAACGACGCAGCCGACATGACAAAAATGTGAAGCCCGGGATCTAAAGGACTGTAGTCTGTAGTGGTGGCTCTGGTGGATGGGTACTGCAGTAGAACATAGCACTGGGACAATAACTAACTGAACTATTCAAGGCTTGGGCTTGGGTTCACCACAGGAACTGAACCTAAGAGGTCTTTTGTAAGAGTCTGGGAATTTCAGAGATCTCAGGTACTGAATTCGATGTCAGAGATGCTGGGCAGAAGAGGCTGGAGGTGGCCTGTTGTGGGAATATGTGTATTTATAAGTAATTATAACAGACACGGAATTACCAAACCGAGATAAACCACTGACTTTGAAGGGGATACTAAACTATATACAATATCTGAACAAATACAGGAATACAGATCTTTAAATATGGTAGTGCTTTAGAATTTTGCATTACTTTTATAGAAGTCACTAAACAGTAGCGCTGTGAGCCATGATCCGAATATAAGACACAACCGTTTCTCTTCGTTAATGTGCAGCGTGAGATTATTGTTAACCAGGAAGCAAAGTGCAGGTCATTTTTTTTTTTTGTCACACACACACACACACACACACGAGCACCAAAACAATACATTCAAAAAAGTGAGAACAGTTTGAGTTGATTTTCAGAACCGTTATTTGCATGTAAAGACCAGGTTCTGCCGGGAAGACAGTGAGAAAAGCTTTGATGTTTCTATATTCCCAAACCTGAAAACACAAAACAAACAAACAGAAAAGTTGCTAAGTCTCCTTGACAATTGGCATAAACTTGACGCAGGAGAGAGAAGGAAAAAAAAACGACACAGTTAACTGATTCAAGGCTTTCAGAGTACAATAAATTTGAAGATTAATTTGGAGAGGATTATGATTTAAGACCTTTTTTATTAAATATTCAAGACAGGACTGCAGAAAAATAACAAAGGGTTTGATTAAGAAAGATTTATTCTGACACAGCTGGGTGCTGAAATGGAACACCCTTTTTTCACTGGTATGAATATAAAAGCTTAAACAATTCATTAAATGATATTAGTGATAATGATCACAATCATAATGATAAAACAATACTGCTGTGGACTGTTATGTACAGCTTTCCATTTGATCCATATACATTTCTATTTTTGCAAATGATATATCATAGGAGCTTGATTTTCTACCTCTGTGCAGGAAATGGTGATTTATTGAATTAGTCTTGTTTTGTCAGCAGAAAATTAGGAAAGTATCCCATTTATTTTGGATGATTACGGGTAAATAAAGCGGTACCTGCTGCCATTGCTCTTCTGTGCTCCTGTTTGGCCTTTATAAGTATCATTATTTATTGACTCCCGAAATCAGAGACTGCTCGGTTGCTTGTTTTGGAGTACACATTCAAAGGAAGTGCTTGTTTTGGCTTGTGGGCTGCGGTGTGAAGCTTAAGCTGTACAGAACAAATGCTTGTAATATAATTCTGCTCTTTATTTGGGTACGTCTGTGAAAAGATTAAAGTATGAAGTGCCGTGGAAGACACATAATAATAATCATAATAATAATAAAAACTTGTCTTTAAACCAAGCAATCTCCAGTGTCTACAGTGGGTGAAATCTTGCGATGCCAATATTGAACCATCAATGAAGAGATGTAATGTCAACAAAGAGGGATGTTTAAACGGAATCGACACAATGCTGGTACAACCTAAAGTCCTGGTTATTTCACCATCATATAACTTTGCAGTGTTTTCATTTCAATATCTCCAACAGATTTGGCAGTATGACTGTACACACAACGGAGGACTGTCCACTATTTATATTATAATGGGGCTTACTCTGTATTCTTTTAGAAGCATTTAAAGTACTTTTTCTAGTCCTCTATTTTGAAGAATTTCAAAAAGAGAGAGGGAGAGAGAAGGACAATGGTGTGTTAATGCATCTTGTCTCCCCCAAAGAGTGTTTAGGAGCGTAAAGGTGTAAGAAGTGTAAATGACTTAAAGTCTACCACAAGGCTGAAGTTGACGTCATGCTAAATGAAAAGGAACAGCCACACAACTCTGCTATTACATACTAACACAAACAATGGCCAACACTGCCACAAAGTTACAACTTTTACTGTACACACACAAAGTGAAGAGCATAATATTGTGAAAAACAAATCTTTAAATTCTACATGAATATATACAAATAAATAAATAAACAAACCACTGACAATGTTTGAAGGCTAAAACTTCATCTTCTCTCTCACCCATAAACAATCACGTCTTCCCTGCAAACTCTGCTGTCTCTAAAAGCGCACCCTCACTGAAGCAAAGACACATCGCTAACTGCCCTTAAAACATGGGACTCAAAAAACTAGATCTTAGACATTGAATGGAGGAAGGCTGTCATGCATTGCCAAAAGTCATATAATCTGACCAGGGATGTGTTGCTCAAATCCTAGCCTGGAGGTCACTGTTGACAGGATGAGAGCAGCATTAGATCTGCACGACTGGTTTGACACAGTCTAAATGGAGGATGAAACTATTATTATTAATTAATCACGTATCTATTGGGATCCGGGGAGATCAAAAGGGAAGTCCTCATAACTTGTGTCAGTCCTTGAGATGAAGCCTGGTCTACACAAGCAGGGTAATGGGACTACACTACAGCCGGTCTAGTGAAACAATGCTTGGGAAAAAAATGATTACAAATCTGATCATTTAATCTGCTCAGTAGTGGCAATTATACCAGTAATACTTGTTAGTGAAGAGGCTGCATACAATAATCATGCACCAGTACTGTTCAGTAAAGACTATGGATTTACCTCTTTAGGAAAACATCACGCTTTCTCACGCATTTAGCACAGAAGAGGGCGCATCCAGTCTGTGTACCGGCCACTGCCTGCCTCTTTCACCTGATGAACCGCATCATCATCATCATCATCATCATCAGAGATCTGGTTCCTTCCAATGCACACATCCTGTATGTACTCAAATTATTGTTTTCCGACAAAAAATAAAATTCCGACTTCCCTAAAAGCGCAACATAAAGGGAAGTATCGGCCTTTGAGTCAAGAAGGTGCGTTTCCCCTTCTTTTCCCGCAGAGAGCGCCCTTTCCCCTTTATTCAGAAATATATTCTATCGGCCTGCCAAAAAAACTAACAAACATACAAACAAAAAAGAAGCAAAAAGTCCCCATAGAAAGTCTACACCGCCCTTCAACAACCATCTTTTTTTGCTTCATAACCTGCAATGTAAATATATTTAAATGTATCCCCCATTATGTAGACATCCTACCCCCAAATTCCCAGTGAAAACAAAATACCTACAAATGTGCAGAAAATGTCACTAAAAACTGAAATAGCTTGGTTGGATACGAGTCCACCCCCTTGCAACAGCAATCCTAAATTAACTCAGGTGTAACCAGTAACCTTCAAAACCACACACCAAGTTATGTGGCCCCCACCTGTATTTAAGTGCAGTGATTCACATGATTTCAGGATAAAAGAGGAAATGAATGGAGAAAAGTACAGAGAAGTCCTTGAGGTAAATCCTGCTGCCCTCTGCAAGAAAGATGAAACTGGGACAGAGGGGCTTCTACCATTTACCACGAAGAGCACACAAGTAATGCCGTAGTCAAAGTTCCCATCCAAAATGTCCATTACCGTTTTACAAATCAATCCCTCTCCTGTGCCCTCACTCCCTCACCCCTCCACACCAGCCGCGGGCAGGCGTCCCCCGGTCCGGGAGGTGCTACCACTACAACACCGTGATGCTGTGCAGTTTAAGAAGAAAATCTGCAAAACATGCATGCTGTTTTGGTGAGAAATAATCTTGTCTTTTGCATTTTTATTATTTTTTATGAAGAATTCCTGAATCACCCTCTTTACAAAGAATAATTAAAAAAGAAATGTAAATGTAAAGTCTTGTTTTGTATTCTATCGACATGATTTTGAAAACATACCAGCTGTTTGCTCTCTCTTCTAGCAAGCGCTTCACAATTTACACATAAACTGCACCTCTTTGATGACTTCATAATAAGCCAGATATTTTATTAGGCAGATCCACAGTGTATGACAGGCTCAGCCCATACACCCACAGACCAGCGGATGGTTACAAGCCCTCCCGGCAGGTTTCACAGGACTTCTGGGCAGCCATTCCCTCCCAAAATAACTTATTTTTAGTGATGTGAAAAGAAACATTATAAACAGGTATCAGAAAAGAAATAAGCGGTGGAAATGGGGGAAGCCACTCCCAGCAGGAAGTGCACCAGAGCGTGCATGAGTCATGGTGCCACTTGTGCAGGACGCCCCTGCTGACCCCACATCCTGCCACCTACCTCTCTCTCTGACTCGCATACCGTGAGAGGGAGAGGATAGTTCCCAAAGCAGGGAGACCTGACAGTGCCAGCGGCTGGACAGAGAGAGAAGGCAGGAGCAGGACGCCACAGCAGCATAATCCCCACAAGGCAGCGGGGCAAAGAAAACCTCCAGCGCACAACAAAACCAATTCCTCTCATGACTTGTCACTCGAATTTTGTATCGGTAGTTCGGGTACCTACTAACACAAGTTGTGACTCTGCCTTGAAAACTCGAACATCCCAAGGTTCAGCAGTTATCCTTGTGAAGGACAAGTTAGTACCTCCCATTTGAGTGAAATAAATTAGATGTTTGCACACAGAGGAACAAAAGGATTTAAAAACTATGAATGCATGGTTTTCCTATCAAGGTATAGATTGAATCCCTGTGACAAAGTCTTACCTGCAACTCAAAGAGAGACTTGCCTGAAACAAATGAACTTAAATCCCTTGTGTTGATGAACCCTGATTGTTTTTATGTTTTATACACTTATTACTGGGATTGCGAAAACTGGGCTGAATAAATCCTTCCATCCCTCTTCAATCAGCATCTTGCTTTGAGTTTCAGTGGGAAAATACAAGCATATCAGGAAAGGCCCTGGACGGTCATCAGATTCCTCTTCCAAAAATGACATCACATCCAGCCTGGTGCACAAAGATCCCACAGCCACACACTTGTTAACTTTCTTCATACCCCATAGTGCTGCCTGTGTAAAAAAAAGGCCTCCTGTTTTGTGTTGGAAATCTGTTTCCACTCAGTTAAAAAAAAAGGTTTCTACGCAAAGTCTGAAGTGCTGTCTGGGGCTGAAAACAATATTCCCTTTTTTATTTTTAAGACCTCCAACTGAAATCCAAACTTTGAAAACCAGCCTAAAACAAACTGCTCTTGGCTAATTCATGGAAAGGAATACCATCCTCGTTAACCCTCCCCAATTCCCCCTTCTTTATGATACAGTAATGGGAAAAACATTCCTGTTTGGTGAAAGACCCCGAGACTCGGAGTTCAAGGCATTTCACATACCAGTCCGTAGCTGCTGTTGTGTTTGTGTTATACGATGCTGGCACTTATTTTTTCTTTCATAACATCACATGAAATACCACTTCAAAAGTAGATGTATGCATTTCTTTCATGTTGCGCCTTTTAGCACAATCACAACTAAAGCTAAACATCTATTTCAGCAACACCAAGGGATAAAGCAAAGTAGGTCATTTTAGAAGAAAAAAACACATTTATTTTGACACCTTCTTTCACCTATACAACAGCCCTTTTACACACGTTTGGCTTAATACTTCATACATTGCAGGAACAACATTGATAACAAACAAACAAACAAACAAAAAAGATTACTTGCAAAATTATATATATTTAATATCCAAAAAGTACATTGCATATATAAGTAGCAAAGTCCTCCTTTCGGTAGGGGATGGCGGGGGGGGGAGTTGGGATGTAGAGATTTCTGATTATGGCTGTAATGCTACATATATCTTTGTTTTTTAAGTAACAAGAAGTGACCAAATACAGATTGCTTTGATGTCTTTACACTATTTAAGAAGGTGTGCTGTTGCTTAAGGACACTGTATGTTACCCTTAGTGTATTTCCTCTAAGTAGAAACCAGGGGGAAAGATGCCAATCATTAAGGAGGGCTGATGAATTTGTTGAGGCACAAGAAGCGATCTCCCTTTATAAACTGAGACAGCAGAACGAAGAAGGAGAACGAATGATTGTCATAACATTCAGAATCATGGCTCAAACAGACATTTTTGGTCTGGGTAGGGAAGGCAAGTAACAAAGGTATTTGGGATTATATATTTGGGTGGCACTGTAAAACACTGAGAGTTTTTCAACCTGTAATATCAATATTAAAATAATTCAGTAAAAACTTATTGCCCAAATGTACAGATACAAAACACTTCATAAAAGATGTACAAATTACAAATCAGAAACTCATTTCTCCTTTTTTTGTGTAAAAAAAAAATGCATTTTTGACCGAGGTCTACTCGTTTTGTATTCTATTGATCTTTTTAATACTGTGTCACATATGAAAATAACTCTGCATAATTTATACAGTAAGTTGCTTTAACGCCTAGTTGACCAATGTTTTAAAAAACAACACCAACAAAACAAAATAAAAAAAGGTCTGACAAACGCACAGCGTTCGCGAATCCGAGGACTTTTCTGTTTTTAATCCTTATTTCTTTCTTTGCATTTATTTAGTTATATCTTAACTTTGAAGGAAAAAAAGAAGCTTGGCCCCATGTCCACACTCGGCCCCAGAGTCATTTAAAAATCCTCTGATATATAAAAAAATATAAAAAAAATGTTGTTATGCCCACTCTGGTGTGGAGAACATCAAACCGCTTTGAAGAAGAAAGAAAATCTGTATAAATGTAGAAAAAAAAACCGGAGATTTATTTGAACTAAGATATCCAACACAGTAAAAATCCATCCAGCGTTTCCTTCAGCTGTGAGCTGCGCAGACATTCCCACACTGACACTCGGAGGCTCTACAACTCCACCACAACTGCTCTTGGACCTCGAATCACTCGTGGCTTTTCTGTGAGGGTTTCAGCGCCAAGTTCAAATGAAGATGGAACTCCAGGACAGGCCACCAGAACAGCGACTGGAAGGAGGAAGATGTCCCACGATACACAGAGCATTCACATTTATACTGGTCTACAACTTTAACATCAGGGGCAGCGACGAAATACAAGCAACATTATTGGGAGTTTCTGCAACAAAAATCAAATCAAATAAAACAACGTAGACATTTAAAAGTCTCCTGAAATGCTCGGCATAGGCTGGCTTCTGGTAATTCCAGTTGGGAGAATAACTTAAAGAATTGACGACATTAAGTCTTCCAGTTTGCCAAAATTCTCCATAGCTGAGATGTCTTTTTTCTCTTTTTATTTTGTATGAGTTCCCAAAGGATTCCAGATCGCTCTCCAGAAAACAGAAGCACACAGACAGAGCGGGGAGCAAGGAGAGGAGAGAGGTGTACAGCGTTCCCAGCGACCGAAGGGTTTCGACTGGAGAGGTCAAGCTATTGCTGGCGTTTGTAAGTGGACTTGCTTGAGACCCGCTAGGTTTGGGCCCATGTCTGGTGATGCTCAATGCGGTGAAAGAAGGCCTGCGTGATCTTCAAGTAGAAGAGTCTGAAGACCATCCCTACAGGCCTGTGGTGTATTCTTTCTTTAAGGCCGAAGAAAACACATTAAAAAACAGAACAGAACCAACCAATTGTCACTTTACAGGACAGTAAGTAGTACTCCATTGATAAGTGGATAATACATCTGTTTTTAAATTTGTTTTCTTTTCCTTTACATCCTTTTTCACCTTTTCATTTTATTAATTTATGCATTTTTCTCACAAGCTCCGGAGAGATTTCCAGGAGTCAAAGATCCCGGGTAGGTGAGTGCAGGTCAAAGACAGTGGGGGTGGGGTGGGGTGGGGAGATATCGGCGCTGGGGCAGCCTTTAGTAGTAGCTGCCTAAATGGGAAGGCACGTGAGTGTTGGGGTGGCGGGGGACGCTGGGATTGGGGTAGATGCCTCCTGCTGGGGAACTCCAATAAGGGCCGGCAGCTCCGAAGAAATTGGAGGAGGTAACGGGCATGGAAGGTGGGTGGGGCGACACAAAGTTCACCTTCTGCTGGTGGGCGTGGTAGGAGGGCACGTAGGCCAGGTCGGCCGGATATTTGTACATGGAGGACTCGGTGGGGTGGGGCTGCAGGGCCTGGGCGATGCCATGGAAATCGAACTTGTAGGCGTAGCGCTTCCCGTGCACCTTGGTCATGATGTTCTTGTCATAGTAGTAGCGCAGAGCCCGGCTCAGCTTGTCATAGTTCATGTTGGGCTTACTCTTCCGCTCGCCCCAGCGCCGCGCCACCTCGTCCGGGTCGGTCATCTTGAACTCGCCGTTGGTGCCCTCCCAGGTGATGCAGCCCGCGTTGGCGCTGTCTGACAGCAGCTCCAGCAGGAACTGCCACAGCTGGATCTGGCCCGAGCCTGCGGGTGAGGCAGCGGAGAGACAGACACACGTCAAGTTGGCGTCATTGTAACTTTATTATGGTGACATTTTAGGGCTCTGACGATGGTCTCCCAAATATGTACCCTTCCTTTCGCACTACTTCCATTCATGACACTTGCTGAAGACATAACACTTTTATGGTCTTACCTGGGTTAGCTAGTCGACTGCTGGTGGGTCCCAAAACTTGGTAAGGATCTGAGGAAACAGAAGTAGTCCAGTTAACATGATGTTGTTCTCATTGCGAGGCAGAGAAGACCACACACCCCTCCTGAGTCAGGAATAGGACCTCATGCTACCCAAAGTGGATCCAGCTCCAATGGGCGAGCCAGTGTACCAGGGAAGACACTACTCAATGTCAATGATATTGCCTGTACTCTCCATAGGACCAACCCTAATTACTTTACATCAATCCACATGCACAGCAACATGAACACTGCTGTAAGATTGGGTCTGTTCGTTTACCTGGCTGGGGTCGTTGTTGTTCTGAGGTCTTGGACACATTTTGCGTGACTGCTGGTGAGCCTGTGGAGAAACGTTTTTGAAAGTCAGGCAGAGGCCGAAAACCACAAAAAACCCTTGTAAAATAGAGCGTCATACCAAAGAAAACACGGCAGTGAAAGCTACACCACTTTGGTCTCAAAACGTATGAAAAAAAGCTCCAGGATTCAGCATTCATTCAGTCTTCACGACAGCATTATTCAGATATATTGGAGATTTGCTTTTGTTTTTAAAATTTCACCGTCAGCTGGTGCGGCGCATAACGAAAACATTACATTTCTGATTCTGATCAATTAGAAAACCCTTCACACACCAAAACAACTGAAAGTCATATCAAGTAACTTTTATTTACACGAAACAGGCTGTTGTTTTTATTCCATGGCAGATGTTTTGATGTGTAAGTACTGATTTCCTATGACAAATTAAAAACATACATAAAAAATAACAAATGAACCTGCTGTGGAAGACGTCTTACTGTGATTATGTTTATAATTGTTGTTTGATATAGTAAGACCTATGAATGGATGTTAAAACACAATGTGCAAACCAAGACTGTCCAAACAGTCGATCTCTAAACACTGGATGTCACATTTGTACTGTTCTTACATGTATGACTTCCAAATCAAGTTTGTACTGCAAACACACAGATTGTATAACAGAGGCGCTGTATAACTGTATACCGTACATCCCACTGAGCTGCTCTGACTGGTTCGTGACATGTAACATTCAAAAGTGAACCGTTGAATCTTGTTTCCCTCTAAGAACCCTTTGCTGTTTTGAACTGCAGATGGTGGTCCAGTTCTCAGGAACTTCAGTCACAATCAACAAAGGATGCTGACGCACTTCTCCAAGCTATGACTACAACACTGCCCTCCCTCACCTTTTCCACTGTGCATACTGTTTTGCCATCCTGTCCTTCGAACGGCTTCATAGGAAGGGTCTAGAAAGGAAGGAGAAAAGCTGGTTACTACCTGGTCTCTGTTCATGGCCAATTATCATGAAAGTAATCAAGCATTACAATTCTTCACACAGGAGACACTTCTTCACACAGAGAGGCGTCACAATCTGAACAAACTCCCCAGCGATGTGGCTGAAGAGACAATGTGGTAACATTCAAAAACAGACTGGATAGGATCCTTGGATCACTTATTAATGGACACCAAACGAGCATGATGGGGCGAATGGCCTCCTCTCGATTGGACACTTTCTTATGTTCTTATCTTATTTCCGTGGAAATAAAAATGAGCTCTCCACCAGAAGACAACAAACACAGTTTCCCTGTTTCCATATTTACTCAAAACTGAGACAATCATTTTTTTGGCAAGCCGTATATGTTAGGTAAACATAAATGTGCCGTGAAGCACATTCTGCCTCTATCAGTGGGTTAGCTGTGTGCTTGCTCATAGTTTTGACGTGTATCTTAGTGGTGGGGGAGGAGAGAAAGTAAGCAAACAAGCACCACAAAAATGATGGCTTGTCGCAATCCTTTCTGTTTTTTCTCTCAATTTTTTCTATTTTTACCCCCCTCCTCCTCTCCCACCCTCGGCAGCATTCTCTGGGTTTTGTGAGTAACCAGATTGTTATGGAAAACGCACGCAGAGTCAAGGCCAAAAGCTGTCTATAAAAAATCCTCAGTCAACATCGTCCAAAAGCCTTCTCAGTTGCTGGCTTGGGCACGGTGGTTTGAACTGGCATGCACCCGGACGCAAAGCAAAACAAAACACAAAACGACGGGGTCGGGACGGATCATTTCTTTTGTTTTTATTGCTTTCCTGCAAGACATGTGCGAGTCGTATTGTTTTCTATATTTGTACAGGTTGCAACATCACCCCTAACATCCACTTCACTCCCTTCTACTTCTGAAGATCATTTCTTCATTTCCGTGATTCAGAGAAACAAAAATAAAGTTGACGCACGTCCCAATTTGAATCACTATGCGCACAGTCCAGAGATGGACATCTACAATCACTAGGCTTTGTCAATGAAAGATTTGAAGACAGTCCTGGTCAATAATAATAACAGCACTATAATGTGAAACAATTTGAATGTGAAATTAGCTTATGGGGAGGGAAAATACATATGTATGTAGTGAATATTTAAGTATACCTCCAGAGTCTGTATGAAACCCATAAGCTAAATTTGATAGATGAGGGGGAATATATAATGAAAACACTGCAAAAAATTGGGTGGGTAAAATGTGTCAGACTGTTTAGATTTGGACAGAAAGCTTTATTTTTATTCTTGTTTGATTCTGATTATTTTAGCTACAAGCCCATTTTTAAAACTATGTTCTGAAAGTATTTTTTTTCAGCAATGTTCAATTAAAATAAAATACAAATCATAATTAAACAAAAGGAAAAAAGGACGATAGACTGACTACTGTGGGACTTCTCCTGTTATTTGCTTTGAGCAGCCCCCTAACTGCTTGAGATCAGAAGGCTATACTGCCCTCCAGTGGAAATGAATTAAAATAATAATAATTAAAAACAGTGTATCAATCATACAATATAGAAGAAAGACTATGAACATCTTTGTTTGTTTCTGCAATACACAAGCCTTACCTACAGTTAAAAGCTTACTTGTTACAGGTTTATTTTATTCTGACGTTATAAGTTACACCACACAGACTGTGGTGCTATTTGCACACAATCTGCCACAGATTCCATAACTGCACCCTCACAGGGGACAGAGATTAAGAAATGAAGGAACCTTGTTTTAGGTTTTCAAAAGCTTTCCAGCACTGAAGGTTGAGTATTATTACCTCTACCCCTCTGAAGTGTATATAATTAGTCCCCACCTAATTGCAGGCCCTCCCAAAACATGTTGTTTCATTCACAAATAAACCCAGTCTAAGAAAAACATTGAAAAAGGTACAGAAACAATAAATAGATTTGTGTCAATAGTCTACTGTCCCGTTTTGGCACACTGGCTCATACCTAGCATCTCAACTGGATGGTGTACATTTCCTTCAGTGTTTTTAACAAATTTAAATAAATGAAATATAAAATTGAGGAAAGCACAAAAAAAAAAACATCCATATTTCTACCTTTCTCTTTCTTTCTTTCTTTCTTTCTTTCTTTCTTTCTTTCTTTCTTTCTTTCTATGAGCATTTCTGAATTGGGCTGTTATCTATATTATGTTAAATTTTTATCGTCTTTCTTCCTTTCTTTCTTTTTCTATCTTTCTTCCTCTCTTTCTTTCTTTCCTTCTTCCTTCCTCAGAAAACGGCGGCTGGGCGTGAGGGAGGAGGGGGCAATAACGAGCCCCCAGTTTGAGCTCAGCCGAACCTGTCAGCTCTAATTCAGAGTGGGCCGGGGGAAGGCCACAGTGCAATGGCTGAACGGAGGTCCTCGGAGAGTTGCGTTTCCTGCCTGCCTCGCCTGCAGACAACCTCTCTTTGTTTCATTGGGCTTTTTTTCTTTTTTGCGTAAAGAAAACACACACACACACACACACACACACACACAAGGCCTCCTCCTTCCAAGAGGAGTGAAGGGTCATGAAAAGAAAAAGAGAAAAAAAAGAAACCTCAAGCAGACACAAACAGAACTTCGGAATTTGGAAAGAAAACAATTACAATACATCCTGCTACTGTCTGATGCTAGACTTTCATTACAACATCTCGAGTGGAAGAAGATCTACATACCAGAGAACGCAGCCCTTAAGATAATATGAACCCTGACAAATCTAATGAAGTTTCGCTTTTGCGCAACACTGGAAGCGAATAATACAGCTCAAACGTGCTGAACAACTCATTGTTTGGATATCACAAGCATGCAAATCTGCCACGGATTACGATTGTACTTTTGAAATCATAAACCTTGACTCGAAACATTAAAGCTCACTCCTTTGAGACGGCGGCGAGGGACAACTAGCCATAACAAGAATGAAAGAGTCCCAGAGTCCATCTCTGAACACTTCACAGATCTTTTTATTCTTTCTGTAGCTGTGGGCTCTAAGCAGCTAAGAGACACAGGCAAGAAAGTCACATTCAATCTCCATCCCGCAGCAGGGCTATTACAAAGCACAATAACTGTTGATATTAAAGAGTTACAGCATCTTTAAGTCCCCTCCATCTATGCTCTGTATATTAGGAAGAGTGGACCTTAACACACATAGGTCTATAGTTTGCATTTACAATGTTGGATCTCAACAGGGAGCATTATTTAATAATTTTAACTATCTCTTCTTATTATCTCAATACTAACTCAATAATTAGAACATAACCTGATAATTACACAGGTAACGAAGCCCACTGTGTGTAGTTAATCCACAGCATCCACAACAATGCAGAAATGAGTGCCTCTTTGAGTCCTATTCCAATTAAGCAAGTGATGTTTTTATTAATGAACTCTAGTACTGACTGGTTCTCGTTAAAGAGGCAACAGAATTTTGTTCTGGGGTGTTTTTTGTTGTTGGAATTAAGTGGGACTCTTTTTCTTTCCTTCTCAATTTCTTTCCCTTTTCGAATCTGTTTGTGCTCAAGGGAAGGGGAGGCGATTAAATCAGTGGAAGTATCCCACCGTTTTGTGAAAAAAAAAAAAAATGAAAGAAAAAAGATTGGATCCACAGTGTAATCTTATCCAGTGTGCCCATTAGGTTAATTGAATTAATAAGGGAAAATATCAGGCCCTTCGAAAGCCTCTGTGGTCTGGGGACGATAATCAACTCTTTTTCCTCTTATCAGGGCTTCCTGTCCTCTGGCCCCACCTAGATAGACACCCTTCGTGCGTACACTCCCAGAGCCAAGGCCTATCATTGTTATTGCAGCCCTCCGCGCTGTACTCCGCCGCTGCACAGACCCACACCCTCGTCCCCCTTCAACTGCAATGCACAGCTCTGATTGAGGACTGAGCGCCACATCGACAGGCAATTGTATCTACTATGCGTGGGGGAGATAAGCACGCTTCCGTCGCAAAAAGTACCCTAAACGTGCCAAGTGTTGAGTGTTCAGTTCACGACAAACATTCGAGAGAGCTTCACATGAGAACAGGCTTTTAAATTACAATCCCTACCTTAATATAAGGCAAAACATAGCTCTGAGGGTTTGATTAGACACTGCATGTCCGTTAATATACTTTCTCAGATCCTTCCACAGTTTGTTCTCTACGCTGACAAAATCATGGCAAAAGACACACTGACCAACAACCATGCAAGTGTTACTCAACACACCACAATTTCCACTTCATACTGTAAAGAAATCAAGATTTTCGTTTGTACAGACCTGTCAAAGACATACCGCTTAATAGCTGATCAAATACATCCAAGAAAATCATATTTTGAAAAAGTAATAATCTGGTATCTCCGCAGTTTAACATTATTTTTAAAAGGCTACCTATTTATTCGCAAGGCGCCGGACTGCATTAGCAAGAGCCTTGCACATTACTGACCACTTAACATCACTCTCAACGCCCCCCCGACCCCACCCGACTCTTCTGCAGCCCGGAATTAATTTACAGAAACAATGAAGTGTGTCTTTCTCCTTTTGTGAGAGACACCACCTGTCTCCTCTGTGGACCCGGCGAAGGGGCTCTGGAAACAGCCTGGCAATGAGATCCGCCTGCTTGCTCTAGCCCCTGTTCAAATAAACTTCCATCTTTTTTTATTTTTCTATGTAGTCGACCATTAGAGAAGAAAAGAAGAGGGTTCTGTTCATCTTTTGTCTTGCTAATACCCCAGCATTGTGCCTGCGTTATTGGTGGCCCGTGTTCAGGTAGGAGCACGAGAGCCCTGAATAGGAGACTGGAGTGGCCGGGCTATTATTGCCCGTACAAAGGATGCACCTGCCAATTGCTCTGTTTAAACCAATATCTGCATCCACTTCCCAGGAGAGAGAGAGAAAGAGAGAGAGAGAGAGAGAGGGAGGGAAAAAAGGTATTGGCAGCGCTTAAAGATTTTGGATGCAGTGCAGGGGCTCTCAATATTAGACCATCCTGTATTATTTTAACTAAATGTGTTTTAATAATTATTTACATCCCTCCACCTGGAACAACACTGCAACCCTCCTTTTGTAATCGTATCATTTATATAGCATTTGGTTTTCATAAGCCACCACGTCAGACTGTATACATTTTAATTGTGACTCCATGGATTCTGTATCTCTCAAATGATGTGTCGTACTTATATGATAATATATGTACGTTTTACTGCACTAGAGAATCAATGTATTCACACAGTGAGCTGGTGCTATAGATCTATATTAAAATGCTTTTAGCTTGAGCTTAGATGTCAAATATATTCTATAGAACAATACTGCAAACAGCAAACATGTTTGTTCTGTAGAGAACATCTAAAATAATGGATTTTTAACCATACTATGTCTACCTATTGCTTACTTTGGGAGCAGCAAAACAATTAAAAAGCTCTCTACTGAAAAGCTTCATAGTACCTTCAGAAACACCAACTTGTAGCAAAATATTTCTACTGTGAATCCAGCGACTGCCCATTCACATCACCAAAGCCAAATGTATGTAGACAAAAGTCGCTGAATGACATCAGCCATCTATCCTATCACCAGAGTCTCTCCTATCTATCTATCCTGTCTGCAGAGACATATCTTTCCACAAACCTCAAACGTTGAAGATCTCACCTAAACAATACTGGAAACGAGACATATTCACTTTACGTCCGGTAAGAAACGTTTGAGTACAGAGAGCGGTACATTATTTTTATACAGTAGTGACCAACTTAACAAGGCAAATGAAAAGATGAAAAGATGCTCAGGTGTCCTCTTACCTTCTTTAGTAGCTATGCGAGGGGACTGGTCCGTATGAGATGGTGTGTTATATGATAATGACGAGCTACCTGCAAGACAGAACAAACCATGTCAATAAAAATACACTTTAACATGCTGAACAGTTTGAGTCAGACCATGCCTACTCTTTGTAAGATTTTGAGTGTAAACATTCACTTCATCTACATACTATATGAAATATGATTAGACTCTCGTTTCCCTTTAGGAATCAATCTGTTGCATTCCAAATAAGACCCAAAACCATTACAAAACTTTAACCGACCCTTAAAACAACCAATTACAACCTTGCACACCTTCAATTTGCAATTTGTTGGCAGGGCAAAGTTTTTATTTGGTCTTCCACAGTGAGAACAACGAATTTAGGTTTTAGTTTGCAGTGTAATAACAGATATTAGGTGTCAACTTCAAATGTTTGTTACTTATCAATACAGGCATAAAATGAACATTGAAATCAGCATCTGTAGCAGTTCTTGAAGCATGTTTAGTTATTCACTTTGAATCGGAGCTAAATCTTAGTTTAAGTCGCGCTGAAGCATAAATCATCGTGTAAGGAAACACTCGAAAAGAAAACTTGGAAATGACATGGAAAGGCAGGACTGAACACAAAAGGGACTCGGGGAGTTGAGGGGGAGAAGGCTATCCTATGAAGAATGAGATTTGACTTGATGCTCTTTACTAAAGCAGTATGTCTTTTGTTAATTTGCACTGGAAAAAGGGTCTATGGCAGCGTTTGAGCCGGTGTTTATATTGGGGGGCTGTGTAGTTCTGCTCTGGTTTTTAAAGCCCCAAAGAGCAGCAGCCCTCTCCCCAGCCTGCAACGGCAGAACAGGGCAGCCATTGTGTGAGGCAGAGTCCCAGTCCAGCAATCAAACCCAACTCTCCACAAAAATAATTCCATACTTATACCGAGCGCACGGGCCAGAGACACATCCTGCATGAGACCTTAACCCTTCCCCACCTGCCGAGGAGCTGAAACCACAACGCTGAGGTATGCAATGTTATAGAACTTGCTGTAAACCCGGAGGAACCACATTAAAGACTGCTAAATTCACCAGACAGGTACGCAGCGCAAAGAAAGCTAATGTGCTGTAATGTGTAGAGGGCAGATTGGAACAGGAGATATATATATATATGAACTCACAGTTATTACAACCTTCCCTTTAAATAAATCAAGGAGTAGCCCTCAAAAGTATAAACACCTTCTGTTCTGACTTTGAATAGAGAATCTTCACAAAGTATTCAAAAAACTCTAAAAATACAAGATCATAGAAAAATATGTGTAGTTTAATTTATAATATGCATTAAACTAAATCTAAACACCTCACCAAATTGTTTCATAGGAATAAGAATGGAAATGTTTTTGGCTACAACTATACATTTCACACACATTTATACACACCATTATACAATTATATGTGTGTGTATATATATATATATATATATATATATATATATATATATATATATATATATATATATAATTAGTTATCTATAATATATAATGGCACCCACTTTTGTATAAACTCCACTGCTATCCCATGCAACGACACAAGAAAAGCCTTCACAGTGTGTTTGTTTCTCAAGCCACAACTATTCCTTAATCCTACTGCACTATATATACTCCCTAAATAAATCAGCAATGTGTTTTTTAGATTATGGAGGAAGCCTTGGCTTTGCCCCACACATGAACATACAAATATTTACAAAAAGATCTCCTTAGCTTCTGGTTGAAGCCGCAGTGTTATTTCAGTGAACCCACAATGCCATTCTCTTGAAGGCCAGGGACTCCACAGAGCTGCAGCGCCCCCGACGCAGCGTCGCAGGTCCGGCCGAGCCCAGGAGAGCCCGGCGGCCGCCCCCTCACCTGCTCCGCTGGCAGGAGTCAGGGCAGCCGGCCAGCCCTCGGTCCCTACACTGCAGTCTTAATCTGGCAATATAAATTATGCACACACGGAATTTAAAGGGAAACAAAAAAGCCAGACACTCTCTAGAAACATTTAACACAGACATTTATGGTCTGTCCAAATCATTCAGGAGCTAAGAATACCACAGCTTAGGGAAATGGCTGAAAGCAGGATCTTTTATTTTTTTAACCATTCTCTTTAGTCCCGTCGGTTCAGTCCTCTGTAATGAAGCATTTAATTACCAAAGGGCTGGATTGTTACAGATTTTTGAAGGAGTTTTCAGGAGGGTTACAGACAACCTGAAAATGAAATTCATAACAGGAGATGCTGCCGGGCTGGATTTCCGATTGCATGCAACAGTACATGCAGTGGGGCCAGATTTGGCTCACATTAGTGTTGCATTATCACGAGTTTGGGTAGAATTCAATGCACGCCAATTCTGAATGCTCTGAATTCTGAAAACTAATATATAATTTGTCTCACTAACAGAGTCCGAAGCCCCTAATCCACACCGCTCAATAAAGCACCACTTTTCTCGGATTAAAGTTAGCGGCGGGAGTCCCACGGTGCAGGGGTATGAGAGAACATGTGGAATCAAACTGATAAACAGGGGCCTGATAACTAAAATGGTACTCAGACTTAAACTGACAGGCTAATTTTTAATAAGACTGAAATTGCACACAAATTGAAAGCAGATTTGGCCAGGGATAGAGATCTTTCCAAAGGTTTAAGTGAAATACTGCATTGATAAACATTCTTCACCTTCATGTTAATAGCCTTCAATAATACTATTGAAGAGTTCTATGCACACATATATAAATGTAAAGAAAGGACATTTGTGCATCCAGTGTTTTCAGTCCTTCATGAGGTGCGTCCCAACAAAGGCAATAGTCTTTCATAGAAAAGTATCTGTTCCACAAAGGCGAGGCAATACGATCAAACATGCTAAAAAGAGAAGCATTTGGATTTTTACTTTAAAAACAATGGGACCACCTGGCCCAAATGAAACGCTTGATCTGAGTGCTTATCTGTAACCTGTGTGTTAATTGGATGTTAAATGTGGCCAATGAGGCTCTTCTGGGGATTGAACTTTCTTGACTGGATGATTTCATGCAGTTATATTTTGGAATAAAATGGGTTAGTATGTCTATAGTGATATTAAATTAATGTATTGTTCTAAATGTTACTTTAGTTATGTCAGCATGTAATTGTTACCACAAATGTTATCCAGTATTTAACTAATGTGATTAATATATCAAGAAAGAAATGTCAATGTTGAATCATGGCTTTTACGCAATTTACATAATTAAGTAAAAACTAGAAATATATTATTTTCTTTATTGTATTGTGCTTACTGCAAGTTATTGTCCCTTTTTTATTGCACATTGTGCAAACCTGCTTTAAATTACCCTGTTGACACTTAAAAGAATCAATGGTTGTCTACTGTAATGTAATGATTATTGGGAAAGGGCGGGTTTGATTTCCCATTGCTATTTAAACACTGGAGTACGAAACGTTTTGATTAGAACATAATAGTCTGGTACAGTCATATATAGGTATAGGCATATAGGGATATATATTCCAAACCACAAGAAAACTTACTTTGGGCTTAAAATGGGGTTTACAACACCTGTTCTATATTGTATAGGATTAATGACATTAACGACATATTCGTATAAAATACAGAGGATTATTGCTGCACAATTTTAGCAATCTATCAGCACAGGGGACCCTGTGATGGACACCACAAAGCTTGTAATCACTAAATACTTCCAGGGCCTGGTCTCCAGTGTTTGGCTTTCTTTCTGAATGGGAAGCTAAAAGTCAGTCCAGCCCACATGAGAAAAGGCAGATTCCTTTATTCAGAGATTTTTCTTCTCCTGGCAGCCCACGATTGTGTTTGTTTTTATTTCGAGTGAAATCAGCTTAAGTTTCACATTTCCAGCTCCGCAGCTCTCCGCTCAGAGGTTTCAGAACACCCTGCAATCTTTCTAAAGGTCTCACTGAGATCCAAGTCTTTTCTAGGGTAGAGGTCTCAGTTAGTCTACACAACGTATTTCTTTAAGACTGAGCTTACTGTACTTGGCAGCCAAAGCACAATAACCTTTTGCATGGGCCAAACTCCAAAACAATTTAGCGTGTCGAACTGAGGCTTCAGAAATATTGTTTCTTTTTCCAAAACATACTATAACTACATCGTAAATACTGTCAACAAAAGCTCTCCACTGCCATATGAGAGGTCTGACTGCTTGACACTCTCTGAAACATTGGCTATAAAAACTGGCTCACAGCTTTCAAATCAATGCTCCTCTCCTCACATACAACACAGATTACATGAGTATAACAGCTTGATGAAGTCGAGGTCAACGTGTGGAACTCCTTTTCAAAAAGGTTCTCTTAATAATCAACCCATGAACAGTTAATGAGATCAGAACATTATTAGCAAGATGGTAGAAGGAAAACCCAGCCCTTGACGTGGCCATTTCAAGCAATGTGCTTATTTAGCCAACACAAGACAAAATTAACTTTTGAGCCCAGTGTGAAAGAGTTTGGATACACAAAAAAACATTCCTATCAGAATCCTACCTTGTTATAGCCAATAAGACTTTAAAATAAAATTTCACATGGTACAGATATATTTGTGTAGACAGACAAAATAACTTTAAACAACACTTAAAGCACTAAAATTACAGCACAACTCTTTCAATTTCAGGATGGCAGCTTGCAATCGGACACAAGTTTTTTCCACAAGGCAAATGTCTACAATCACAGAACAGGGAGGGGAGAGGCGACCCTGCCACAGCTTAGAAAGATGTTATGTGGACAACTACACTGAGGACATTCCCCCACTGCGGGCCCTATTCCCACAGCTAAAGCAAAGAAAAGTGACAAATTTTCAACAAAACACACAATAACGAAGAGCTTAATAAGACAAGGCAACATCAAGGAAGGTGATGATGACCTCCACTGGACCACGTATTTCTGGATTCAAAGGTAAGCATCTGCTGACTGAGGCGTCCGTCACAAAGCAGGGTTGTGACAAGCGGTGAGATCACAGAACCCTCCAAAATTACAGCAAGTTTTGCATCCTGTGCATTCAATGTGTGTGTGTAGACGGGATAAAGCACTGTGAACTCTTAATTACATTCTTCAGAAGGTCCGTTTAATACCAAATGAATACCAACTCCTATTCAATTGCATTAAGAGGCATTATGTCCCCCTCTCATGTCTGTAAGTGCCGAGACTGAAATAGTGGACACTTACTCTCCCTGAGGTAATTGAGATGTGACAGCAAAACTTCGGCGTTGTACACCGACGTGAGTCTCATAAAGTCCTCCTTGCTCATTTTGCAGAGTTCCTTGCCATCTGTGCTCTGAAATAATGACGTGTCGATCTCCAGCAGCCCATATTCCTTGATTGCCCACTCCAGCCATTGTCTCACGTGGTCTTGTGACCACAAAGAAGGATCTGCCGAAGAGACATGAAACAGCAGGGTTACCCAGAGAAGCCCCCCAGGAAAGCACACATAATGGATATGCTAAAGTGTTATATATTCCATATGAAACTGATACCTTAAGAGACCAATATGTGTCTGAAGATGCATCCTTTCTTCCTTACTTTCATTTTCTTTCTCTGAAAATGTTATTAGTTATACAAACGTATAACATAAACTAAGTATTATACACTTCACTAAGTAAAAAACAAAACTATGAACACTTTTAATTGCATATAATACACTGGCATCAACACCTGACACTTTATATCACCTTTCAGAATCTAACCTCAACATTGTTAAAAACAATAATAAATAATAACTATATATATATATATATATATATATATATATTGGCCACACACATGCCCTGTGGGTCCATGATATTATTGTCTTGGCATGGATGGGTAGAGACTGAGGGTTGCTCGAAAGGTACCAGTTACCAGGTCCTGATCATGTGGAAGAATCTAATTATATGAGCTAACATCAAGCGCTCCGTCCACAATGCTTAAAGACGTAGCGTGTAGATGCACAGTAAAGGATATTCACCTTATTAGATGTTTTAGATGTTTTAATATTGATCATGCAATAAATACATAACCACTCCGTCACATACGCTCAAAAGTGATTACAGACTTCTCCGAACCTCTAGAATAGATTAAGAACGTTTCATATTCGTTTCAGTAATAATACCTTAGAACGAAATACATGTTCAAATAATACTAATACTAATACTAATACCACTACTACTACTACTACTACTACTACTACTACTACTACTACTACTACTACTACTACCACCAATAATAATAATAATAATAATAATAATAAACACACTTTTGGCAAGCTAAAAAAATACAGCAATGTAACTGTATGTTATGCATATTTTCAAGGGACGCATCCAATGGGAAAGTTTACACAGTGCCAGTAAACAGACAGTCTCACCCGCGGGGACAATGACCCTCCTCTCGTTCGTGGTCATGTTGGGAGGTGGGGGTCCATTCTTCTCGTCCATGTAACTCCCGTAGCTCATCTGAGTCGCTTCCGTCCCTCCGACCATCTTATTGCACTTCCCAACACTGCAGTCTACCGGGGACTCCCTGTGAAGGGGCAAGCAGGAGCAGAGCATTACCGGCGGGGGAGGGCCGGGAGAGGGGGCTGGGGCAGAGCCGGGCAGCTGAGCCGCTCAGGTGATGGGATGCGAGAGCAGCAGCACAGAGACCTGCACCCATAGGGGGCGTGAGAGGCACTGCGCATGCACGCTGAGATCCACTTGGAAATAAGACTTACTTTAGTGAAGAACAGATTGGGAATTTCCACTAAATGGGGTAGGCTGCTCTCTGGGTTTTGATCAGATCCATGACCGCGAAAGATGAAAAGCCTCCGAATGGAACAATCATAATTTGGGTAAAACTGAGAGATTTGTTTTAAATGTTTAAAGGCAAGTGTGGAAGTGCGAAAAGATGGTGCCTACTGAAGATAAAGCAGTAAAGTGGACTTTTGAGTGATAGAAGTGGAGGAGAAGAAGGAGAAGAAGACGATGATGAAGAAACGAAAGAAACATACATTAATAAAAGTGAAATAAGAACAAATGGATGATCAAAACTTGCTTCTAGAATAAAAGGCAGGGAGGAAGAGTCCTTCAGTCTACATTACAGGGTTGGTGGCTACCTGGAGCCGTTGATGTGGTCATACTCCCTCTTGACGTTGACGCGGACGGGCTGGTTGATCCACTCTTGCTGCGGGGGGATGGGGTTGATCTTGTGGGGCTGCCCGTAGTCCTGTGTTCCTGAGGCGGTCATGTCGGGCTTGGGCAGGGGGGCAGCAGCGGCGTATGGCGGCTCAAATAGAGACTGGTCGTCACTCACCACCGACAGCGCCTCCTGAGGACCACAGAGCAAAACCAAGTTAAAAAATACATTTTAACACGTCACCGATACATACGATATTGACTCGTTCAGCTCTGGTGGAAATTATGTAAGAAAGTAAGCGTTACCAATAGAAGTCAAATTATATCAGCTGTTACAAACTCCCTAATACTGTTTAGAGTAATAACAATGCTTTCCATTACAAAGTGCTTTACTAGTGAAAACTGCAATCCGACAAATAAAAACAAGGAAATATATAGTCAACTCCTTTCTATAACTCGTGTTAATATTATGCATCATCAATTTTAATATTACATCAGTTCGTGGAATATGCTGATTATTAAGATTTTAAGACATCTGCAGAATATACATCTTGGATCTGACTGTGGAAACAGCTGAATGGTGTCAAGATAAAACAATCAATCTTATTTGGAAATCCCCACATGAGGCAGTGGGCTAGAAATCCACAAGCCCTCACACACTGTGAGTTTCTCCCTGTGCTCATTCAGGTTTGCTTTAAACCTTCTATTTGTAATATTATGTAAGATTAAAACACATACACAAATTAATCAATCACCAATGTAAAAACAAACATGTCACAATCAAGCATTAAAATGAAGAGCCATCACAGCACTGATGCCACACCAAGCATCCGTCTTTCACAAGATAATCTTGCACTTCACTATTTCACAAAGCAACCTCTTTACTGTAAGTATTGCTATATTGTAAAAACCCAGGATAAAGGAGACCGCAGCACCGCTATTTGTTCCAGCAGCCTCACAGGCCAAATTGCACACAGCCATTAGCAGAAAACAATACTGTGGAAATTAAAAACACAGGAAAAATCTGAGATCTCCAGAACACACATGGGACATGAAATATTTGTGCAACAGCTTTCTTTGTTAAATAGACTGGTATGGTCATCCTGCTTCTGTTTCTGGTAAGAGTTAATGTTTGAAAACATTCTGTACCTCAAAAAACAAAAAACAGCTATACTCACATTACATTGTTTACATGAAGCTTCTTCAATCTATTCATAAACTAGCTAACCACCAGTCAGTGCTGAATGCTTAATGCAAAACACTTTTTCATCAAGTACTAGAAAATGCTTTTAATTTTAAGAAATACCCCTTAAAGTGTTGAGACATCTCTTGGGAAATTGAAGCAAACGTCTGACAGAAGACAAGAAATACAGTTTTAATATAAAGCCCTGCCCTGACTTCTAATCCTTCTATTAAAGTGGTTTAGTGTGGAACTTGGGGCTCGAAATGGGTAACAGCTACATTA
Source organism: Amia ocellicauda (assembly GCF_036373705.1). NCBI lineage: Eukaryota > Metazoa > Chordata > Actinopteri > Amiiformes > Amiidae > Amia > Amia ocellicauda. The sequence continues at coordinate 55,041,259 of NC_089850.1, forward strand.
ACTTCCTTTTAACTGTACATTTTCAAGATTAATAAATGCACTTTTATTATGTGTATAAAAAAGTCCAGTTTTTCATGGAGCTTATCCCACGTAGACAGCTGGGCAATAAAAAGAAAAGAAAGGAAGAAAGAGAAAAAAAGTCTTGTATCATGTCAGATATCTCACAAGATCTTTGAAGACCAACAGGTGAATGAAAGATTTGCAATGAACCTGGGAACGGTCTTCCCGAACCCTTTCATATTTTTTATTCTGTCATATTCCAGATTGTCTCTCCTACAATGAGCAAAAATGTAGTCTGGACATAAATGTTTCTATCAATTAAATTATTCTATGTATTATATGATTTAGTGACCTAACTTTTTAGAAAGGCTAGTTTGCTTTAGTTCTTTATGATCAAATAGTACACTATATTTAAGTTTATCTGGCAAATGTATGTGTGTTCAAGGCAAACCCCAGACAGATATTTGCTCTGATGTACACCTTTTTGTATTTGGGTGATTATTGCTTCGGTATTGCTCACAGACACCTGAAGATTAGAGCAAATGACTAGAGACTGAATTCAGTTTCTGACTATAAAATTAAAAAGTAATACGTAAACATTTATTAAATATGACTGGTGCAATGAAATGGTGATGGATAAAGTACAGTGAGTCATTTTTATTTCCATTCTTGACATTTTTCTGGATTTTTTTCTTTACTATTTGTATCAACTGTAGGTGTGTTTTCAATGACAGTATTGTAGCTCAGAAGAAAACCCACAAAAAGGAACCCAGACAACTTAACGACTTTACAGGTTAAAATTAATATAATAGTCCTTAGTATTATTTTACAGGAACTTATGATAAGTAACTTTCACAGTAGGCCTACTCCTAAAGCTGACCGCTGCACACTCATATTTGGACAGACATAAGATTGATTAGAGGAAAGTCAAGCAAACACTGTCGCAGCACACCAGACATTATACACACTATCTCCAGAATCCATACCAACTGGCCAGCTTTTGATAGCCACGTAACAGCACAAGTTTCTTAATGATAAGCTCAGCTCTGGGATTGCGACTGTTACACGTTAAGACTTTGGTGACATATCAGCTTGAACCACATAATTTATGATTGGCAAGTTGCATGTCTTTCAAAGATAATAATTTCGGTTTTAAAAATAGGATTGGCTCAATTCAAGCCAATGCAGTCTCCTTGGTGCATCTATTCACTCTAAATATATGCAGAAGTAGTTTACCTCCAGTATTGGACTACCCTGTCAATCATATGGCCCTTCTGTATTGTGTACTGGGGGCAGAAACAATGTGGAATACTACACATACTACAATCATTTGAATAAACAAAAATAAATAATATTAATGATATTAACAATAGGCCCTGGTTTGCTCATAATGCGAGTGTTTGAGGTTCTGGTTGACAGTTTTCTGCGGTTGCCTTTCTCAAACCGCCATGTGCCTGAGAAAGCAACAGCCCCTGCATCTGCGACTGATGGAGACATAGCACGACTCCAGTCCAGGTTTGGTCACATTCCTGTGCGAGACTGCAGGCACACGACTTCTCACATCTGCTGGAAAACAAATACTCCTCATACGCCCCTGCTCCCCGTCATGCGAGCAGGGCATTCTTGCCTTTGTTTAAGGGAGGAAAGGGAAACCGAGGAGGAAACCAGATTGTGTAGAACAGGAAGCCTAACTCGGTTTGATAAAACCACCTCTGATGAGAGAGTTTGGATACAGTTACTAGTCAATCAAGAATTCATCTACGCCAGTGGTTCCCAAACCGGTGCTGGAGCCTCCCCCCCCACCCCACCCCTGCTGGCTTTCGTTGCAACCGAGCTCTTAATTACTTAATTGAACCCTCAGTTGAACTATTAGTTCAATTAAGGGTTTAATTAAGCAATAGAGAGCTCAGCCCGAACGAAATCAGTAGGGCGGGGAGCTCCAGCACCGGTTTGGGAACCACTGATCTAGGTTAATTGAATCTGCAACAACATAACGTTTTGTTTGTTTGTTTGTTTGTTTGTTTGTTTGTTTGTTTTTGGACTTTTCTGGTGTAATGGCACAGCAACGTGAACTGTAGTTTGAAAAGTTTGCTGAACGACATGTGTGCATTATTTTGCAAGCCTCTCCAGAAAATCGCATGGATTTTCGTGCGTAAATGGGGTTGTTTTATTTGCCACATGGTAAAACACTGCTTGATCGACAAGCTGATTACCATTTGTCTTAATTAGCTATGTGATGTTAAACAAGGTGTCAACAAGCTATGGGTGCGTTTGACATGAATCCTCTCTGTCTCATCTAACAAGATGCTGTCTAAGATGTAAGATATAGGCGGCAGGGTGGCGTGCAGCTGCATTCAGGGTAAATTAAACCAAACTGAACGCTATATGTGATATAAAAACGTGCTAAAATCGTTGAGAGGAAAGATAACTTGAGAAATGTAGAGGTAGATTTCACCGCTGTGTTTATGTTGCAAGAGCTTAATCAATAATAATCAATAATAGTATATACAGACTCCCAATAATGTAAACAAATGCAATTCTCCTCACAAACTGACCGTTGTATTACTTGTCTGTACACTGTATATCTCTTAGTTTATTTTATTGAAAGTGACTTATTTCACATTTATTTTATTAATGTAGCTATTACGAAACAAACTAACAAAATTAAGTTTAGAATTACAAATGTATTTGTATAGGCCATGCCTGGTAATTTTACATAGCCTACTGACAATGACCTATTATTATTATTATTATTATTATTATTATTATTATTATTATTATTATTGCATGCACGTTTTAAACGTGCATACAACTATGTAGCGAATTTGGTTAACTAATTTATTTTAGCGTAATTAAAATGACAATAGGCCTAACAATAATAACCTTGAACAATTCACCGAATTCACTTGTTACGCACTTTACAATGCTAACCGCAAGCTAAGTTTTCAATCGTTGGGATTTCATCTCCAACAGCCAGCTTTCCCAGATCCAGACCCCAGAATCACACCACACCCAGCGCGCTGTGATACAGCGTAACCGCATGAAGATCAGTGCTCGTTGTTTTTGGAAATAGCAATCTTTAAATAACTCAAGACAGAGCAATTTTTAGAAAGTATTTTCAAAGCTACACCTCTGGATTTAGACACTTTGTGTTACACTGCTACAAAATACGAAAACTTCAATCAGAGTTGAATAATAGGCGACTTTCCTCGGCTCTGGGTGCATACATCCGATATTTCACATGCTGAGACACATAACCAGGGTCTCCACTAAAGTATTCATATCCTCTCGGTGTGTGTACAGTTCGTGACCAGCAGCCCTCCACTCCACACTAACTCAATTCGCATAAGGTAAAAAATACCATAATATCTGGCTTCCTGTACTGACATGGTAACCATCAGTGAATTATGATTAACGGCGCTGCGGTTTTCACACCGGTAGCTGACTCTGGCAAGTTATGATCTTCAAAATGACAGTTGAACCACTCCTGGTGTGATTTTAGCATGTTTATTTTTACCTCCAGGTATATGCCTCTGAACACTGGAGGCAAACACACAGCCAATGCACACAACACACATGCATAGTACCACGCTTGCAACAAAATCATCTACTTACTTTCGTAAACTTCACATCTCAGGCCATGTTTTCCCTCAATAATATCCATGGCCGCATCAGAAGGCACTTGGAGAGGTGAAGTGACCCGCATTTCTTAACCTATAAACCTTAAGAGAATCGCGGGCGCCTTGCCACGGCTATTGCGCACTCACATCTCGGTCACTGCCATTTCAAAAAACCCATTGAGAAAACACACACATTCTCCGTTTTAATAGATTTACTACATTTACAGAGGCACATCCGGGCTACACATACAATGCCGTGTCATCTTTAATATATATGTATTCAAAAGAAGAAGACAAAAATCTCCACTTATTGTTTGGCTCAAGACGCGCGGTTGCTGTGCGCTTAGGAAAACCACGAAAACAAAGTCAGTTTCTGTGCTCTCTAGGTCCTGTAGCAGTCCCGCTTTTCCCCCCAAACGTGCTGTCTAGAGGAAAAGGAAACTTCAAGAGAAAGAGGAAAAAAGAAGGAAATCTGGTTACCGCTTTCGGAGCTGAGAAAAAGCCTCTCTGCTTGCATGGTACCGTCCTAAAGTAGCAGCGCAACTCAGACTAAAAGGAGGCGCAAGTCCTCAATAATGTCCCAAAGCCTTATCCCCCGTTCCCCACCCTTACCTTAATAGTTCCGTCCATTTTGGGCAATTTTCAGTGGACCCCAACAATATCCCAAACATGACACGCTCCTGAATTAATCCCAGCCCCCGAGATGTGGCAGAGCGAAAGAGACAGTTAACCGGATGATTTTTTTTTCTTCTAAATTTGGGAAGTGAAGTCACTGCTTTTGAGAAGGAAGCTATGTGTGTCACTACTAGCCCTGCCTTCATTACAACACCAAAAAGCAGGATACTTGTCCCAAAGAGATAAGGAAAGAAAACAATAGAGGTTTTTTTTCTTCTTTATATGTTTTTTTTGTATTTTTCTTTTTTTAATTCTTTTTTTTTATTTTTTTAATTTTACATCCAACGTTTTTATTACATTTTTTGAAATGCAACACAGACTCTAGATTTTTTTTCCTTCAAAAATACCATATTGCTTTAATAAAACCGCTACCTTAACTGAAAGACATTTGTAAAACACTTAAGTTACCAGCTACCTCACTTTAAATACATTCCCAATTTGACGTATGTTTAAACACACTGAGCATTACTGATTATCCTAACGAATTTCGTTGACATTTGAATGTTTTAAACCTGAAACGCCTATTTCCCCTGCATTTATTTTAATTTTGTGAAATATACTATCAACTGTAGACACTTCCCGAGCTTCTCACGGTACCTTTACAATACTGCCTCAGTGTGACAGGGGTAGACAAGAGAAAAAGCCAAAACCTTCAAAGCATCCAGCTGCAACTCATTAAAATCCTAATAAACGGTCTGTAAATCAGGCAGAGGAAAAGGCAAGATTAGCCTCATACTACCTGCGAAAGGAGAATTCAACACCCCCAGTCTGTGCCACAGTTGTGCAGACCTAGCTAGGGTGTCTCTGCAGCACCAGTGCGCTACCAGTGCGCTACCTGAGGTCTGCTTTACGCGGGGGACACATGTGGGAGTGGGTGCCTGATGGATTGGATATCTCTTACAAGGAATGGCGGGCGTATCTATTGGATCTAATAATGGACCCATTGTTCTTAATTCTCAGATTATTGTTTTCTTTCTTTCTTTTGTGCTGGTAGCCTCAAATTACAACGAGACGCCTTTGAAACATCCACTCACGCCGTTTGAACCCCACACCTTTGAAAGTCTGTGGACTTTACCCCCCAACTCCAAATCAAATGGGAATGATGGTTTTACCTTATTCGGCGCAGCGCTATCCAGACTCTGTTAAATCTCCCCAAAGTCCCGCATCTAATTTGAATTATCACTTTAATTTTAAGTATTATTATTATTGTATTAATTTTTTTCACTTAAAACCTCTGTGTCGGGCCTCTCTTATTAGCTCTAACTTTATTTCTTCCAACAGAAATGCTGGAAAGAAAAAGAGAAGTCTGCAGCTCCCTCCCTCAGCTTTTCTTTCCCCTCTTCTTGAAATTACCCTCATCAATTCAGCCACAATTTCAGTGCAGATGCTAGACGTGGAGCCAGCCCTGAACGTGACCAGACCCAGGGCTCAGTCTGGGGAGCAGCAGGGCGGACAGAGCCTGCGCCGCCGCGGCTGACATGAGGGCCGGGCTGTCTGCTCTCAACCCGGGGGTCTGCGCGGAGAGAGGCCCCCCTTGGGATCGCCACATCTGGATCCTGCTAGGGGTCAAGGCTCCTTTCGCCCAGGGCCACTGCCGAGCAGGCTAATTAAGGGGGACACCTTGTTTAACTCTTTGGTGGCGGCCGCTCTTTCACGTTGGACTAATAATAATCATAATAATAATTTGGTATATGTAGCTTTTTTTGTGGGGGTGAAAGTGGATGTTTTTTGTTTTGTGCTGACATGAAAGACGGAAAATGTATAAATATGACCCAGTGAAAGGTCACACGTTTTCATTCTGACGTTTATATGTGAAATAGATCAGCAGCATTATTAGCCCGCAAGTACAGGCACTAAATGAATGCACACACAAACGTCATTTATATAAAAGTATCTGTAAGCAGAGAAGTAGACGGATTAGGTTGAGGATGTGGGGGGTGGAGGAGAGGGCAAGCGCTGGCGGGGGTGGGGGGGGACTGTGATGGGTCGCACGATGGGGAGGAATACATATAAACTTCCACGGACATAATAATACAACCGACAGGACCAATTCGGGTAAAAGTCTCAGCTTTGCGTTTATTTAAAATCATGTATAATAATAATAATAATAATAATAATAATAATAATAATAATAATAATAATAACTATAGTGGTAATACGACCCACAAAACAATATCGAATATTGTGACATCACCGACGCGCAGTAACAATGCAGTAGAAACCCAATGACTGGGAGTCATCCTCTGAATGGATGAACCCATTCATTTTTGCAGGTTTTTCTGTACTGTTGCTCATCATAGCAGCAGGTGGCTGTGGAGCTCTTCTGCTCATCACTTCACCTTGCACTCAACCGGTAACACGTGTAGGATGCCTGTAGTGTCTGCGCACATTCATATGTCCTTGGGATCCCCATAGCACCACACCGTGTCCCCCACTTTTTCAACACAACGACAATGGACTCTCTGCCTAGACCTGGTTTGGGGATCGCTTGGCAGACGTCACACTTTGCAGCCACACTACTTTCAGACATGCAGCATGCTTTAATACAAATGCAATAACAGGCAAGGCAGTGTACATAACGCCACATAAAGATCGAATACGGAAATTGTATACTTTTATTTCTTTCGTGTATAAAATGAATTTTCCTCCAAGTTACATCAACCGCCTCCATTCCTGGTGTCTTATGAAGCCAAGCAGACTTCAGACACTGACCAAAACCTCAAAAGTAGCAATCGTTATGGCATGCATAATATTACTCAGGGTAGACTCAGTTCACAGCGATGCAATGTACTTGATTATTTATTTATTTAACAAGGTTCATTTCAGGATATGTGACGTCAAAAAAACGAAATAATAACAACAAGATCTTCCCAATCAACACATTTATATATAAATATCAGCTAAAAATGCGTTAAATTCTCAGTCTAACGAAATGAAAGGAAATTATACCCCAAACACAGATTATTTTCAGAATAACAACAACTCCGAGTCTCCAGCCAAACACTTGCCAGGAACCTAATGAATGCAGCGGTAACAAACATTTTCGATAGGCCAGTAAACAAATGCAAGTTGGTTTACCGTAGAGAACCACAAAACATCTGGCCCGCCGCTGGAACTTGACAGCCAGACATTTCTTCCTACCAAGAGCTACATGAGGCCCAGCATTGGAAGAGGGCATGGAGGTGGGTGGAAACCAAACACAAGATGTTTGGCCGCAGTTAATTGTCACCCAAACACACGCACAAGCAGACACACACACACACACACACACACAACCTACATAATCACACCCTTTCTTATTTTAAGTGTCAAGTCTCCTGAATGTAGAACTCGCACTGTTATAATAGTATCAATCATCATCACCATAATCATCATCAGGAATATCCCACAAAGAAATGGGGGCGGGGGATGGGTAAATAAATTACATTTTAAGTAAAAATACTGAGGGCGAAAAAGCGAGACTGCGGCACACAAGCCCGACCTGTCTGGGCCCT